>NC_135618.1:31030382-33430382 GCF_053574225.1 Canis aureus
ATATTTATAGTGGGTTTTTTTTTTTAAGATTTTATTTTATTTATTCATGAGAGACACACAGAGAGAGGCAGAGACATAGGCAGAGGGAGAAGCAGGTTCCCTGTGGGGAGCTTGACGGGGGACTTGATCTCAGGACCCCAGGATCATGCCCCGAGCCAAAGGCAGATGCTCAACCAATGAGCCACCCAGGCATCCCTGCAGTGTTTTTTGTTTTGTTTTGTTCTTTAATCTACTTCCTTATTTACTATTTTTGGTACCTTTTGGTACCTTTCATTTTTTCCTGTGGAGTCACTTCCTTACTTCATTATAGCTCACTCCCCCACCCTAATTTGTGCTCTTATTGTCAAAGATGATATGTCTCCATGTGCTCTAGGGCCAACAGTTCAATTTTATGGATATTTCTTATGGTATTTTTTGTAAAAATCAATAAAGACAACAACAGAGAAGAAATATATCTTTTTTAGTTACTATGTAATTACCTTTCTGGCAATCTTTATATCAATTAGAATTATTGTCTGGTGACACTTTCTTGAATAACTTCCTTTAGTGTTTCTTGTAAGAGTTCTTATAATTTTTAATCCTCTTTTCTCTTTCTTTTTTCATTCTGGTACTCCCATTAAGCATATTTTGGTACTTTCAATGATGTCCTAAAGGTCTCTGAGGTGCCATTCATTTTCCTAGATTCTTTTCTTTCATTTCTCCATTGCATATGTTCTGGTAATTTTTTTTCAAGCTTTTTATTATTATTATTTCTTCTACCAATTCAAATTTGCCCTTTTAGAGGATTTCTCATTTTCACTGTAATTTCCAATTAGTCTATCATACCTAATATATCTAAGAGTACTAATATTTTCTAGGGGGAAAAGAGCCAACATTTTTTTACCTAACAATAATGTCTCATTTGAATACAGATTTTTTGACATTACAAATTAGGTAAGCAAAAATCAACAATAGTCTACATCATGATCTCACCTCTCACCATTTTCCACCATCAAAAATACAATGTTGTGGCACCATGGAAAGGAAGTGAGATAAACCTTTAGAAAAAGTAAGTTAAAACCTTAAACCTACTGCTTACATGATAAATTGGAAAATCATAGAACAAGTTTGAGACTCAGTTCTTCAGATGGTGATAATATGTGCCCTCAATTCTTCAAAAATATTATAAAAATAGAATACCCTCATACATTCTAAGACATTGTAAACCATAAAAGTCTACATAAATATTTAACGTTATTAAAATTAGAACAAAACGTTTAATATAATTCCATAATGCCATATATAATACATGTGATATTATATAACATATTATTTTACATAACATATGACATACTTAGCAAATTAATGTAAAATGTAAATTTATATGAACTGATGGTTAGACATACCTAAGTTGGCAGTGTTATTCAAAAGAGTAGGCATTTTTATGGCAAGGTAGAAATTTATCGAGCTGCTTGGGAGAGATAAATGTCATTAAGTCAGCAATTCAGAGGAGTGTATCCAGAGGACAAAAGTCATCATGGAGATGCAGCAAATATAAGGAAAGAGAAGCAGCAGAATTCATCATTCGAGTTCTCCAAAAGTGAGGATCTTAGGAACAGGAGATAAACTGAGGTTAAACTATGTAGACCCTGAGAATGCCATTCCTCCATCAACTTAATGTTAAAATGAGAAACCCCCCAATGAAAACTTCATATCCGACATTCTTGCACACTCCTCATTTAAATGGGACATTTTGTCAGTAATATTGTAAAATAAGCTAAATATATTTTGATGTACCTGTGATCCTGGAGAAATATTGGTGAAGTGTGTATGAAGGGTCAAAGAAAAGGCAATGATCATGTAGAAAATAACTAGGATAAAACTCAAGAACTAAAGTAGGACTGAAAATCACAGTTATGACTAAAACTTTCCAAAGCGATATTCACTGTAATGTAAAATGATGAATTAACACTTTAGTAAAAAGTACTTCCAATGAATCTCCACTATAAAAATTGAGGATGCTGGGGAACACTGGGTATTTGAATATAATTTTGGAGATGTGATATTTGTTCTCAGAATATCTACTCTTTTTTAGTAAAGAGTTTCTCTTTTATACATCCCTTTAAAATATTTATTAATATGTGCTATATTAAGTGATGATGGTGAAATTAAGAAAAGACACTAACACATGTGCAACTATTTGTCCAAGTAAAAAAAACATTCAGAAACAAATATAATTCCACAAAAACATACTATATAATATGCATTCCTATATTTGGTGGACTTTTTAAAAAGATTTTATTTATTTATTCACGAGAGACAGAGAGAGAGAGAGAGAGAGGCAGAGACAGAGACAGAGACAGAGACAGAGGGAGAAGCAGGCTCCATGCAGGGAAGCCTGATGTGGAACTCAGTCCTGGGTCTCCAGGATCACGCCCTGGGCTAAAGGCGGCGCTAAACCGCTGAGCCCCCTGGGCTGCCCTATTTGGTGGATTTAAATCAAGAGTTATGGTCTCAATGCGTGAATATTTTCCATCACAAATTTGAATCCTTACAAAACCCGAAGTTTCAGAATACTATTTCATTGGTTGACATTCATTTACCCAATTGTATCTTCAGAACACAGTCTTTTCCTTTTTATTCTTGAAAGATGAAAAGTCTGAAAATATGCCAGCTCCAATGCCAAAACAAAGAATATTAAGTGATGGAAGCTGTATCAACTGCTTTGTCACTGTTTTAAAATCTTTTAACTCCAGGTGGCTCATTTCCTTTAAAGAAAAATATATTATTTGCATGTATTTGTCTCAACAGGCATGCATCTTCATAAACATGTATTATTCAATAAACTATTTTGTACCTCTATAACTTTCTTTATTTTACTAGATTTTAAATCTGTGAAAGCACAAAGCTTTTTAATTCCATGGGTTGTCAGTTAATTGCCTGCTGAGAATCTGCTCTAGTAGCCAGCTGAACCACCACTGCTCTGAAAATTAAATGGAGCTATTTGCTCTGGTTTAAGTTATACCCCTATGCCAGATAAACCACAAGTGATTAAGTCTCAAGTTATACAAGAAAGTTTTTGCATTTCTTTTGTGGAATTGATTTTCACATTTGGCTACTGAGAATATTTATTATAAAGTACTGTTTACAATGTTTCTTAATATAATGTGGTAAGTTCACCTTTTTATTCTCAGGGACCTGAAATTTGAAGTTTATTGAGCAGTTTTTGTCATTGTTCCTTAACAAAATATTGTATTATTTGAGAAGAGAAATACCGGTCATTGTTTTCAGAATTCTGTGTGACTAGAAAAAAACAAAAACAAAAACACACAGTTTGGAAAGTGATGGGATGTATTTATTAAACATGACAGCCTCTTTTTAAACTAGTTTTACCTTATATGTTTAGTTAAAGCAGTGTGCATACTTCAACAGACTCATTTGCAGAAGCAGACAGTTATTGGCAGATACACACGGTATTTGAGGCCTAGGCCCCTTCCTCACCAGCAGACCTATAACTTCTTAGGCCTTAAGTGTGACGGCAACAGATGCTTCTTTCTTCATAATTGTCCTTTACTTAATAATGATATTCATTTGCAATACCGTACCATATAACACTTTGCACCCAGTAAAACAGAGTTGACAAAAAAAATAATGATGATAGAGTTTTGTGCTACTATAAACCATTTAATAGAGTATGAAACTGAGGTGAATCTCAGTTCTGATTTTTATTGCACAGATTACTTAACTCATGACATGATTTCGGAGGTTTAGAGGCAATAAACCTGACCTTGTCTTAAATGTGTAAAAGTACATAAGCAGCACATATTCATACTTATAGCCAAGGGTATAGGAGGCAAAAACACTACAGCTCATTTCTATGTCTTGCTTAAATAATCATCTGTTAACCAATTTAGATCATACAATCAATAAACATTAAACACAAAGACAATCCCTCAGTGTGTGGGGAGTTACTAGAGGGGATAGGAAATTGAGAGAGAAAAAATTGGTGCCCTTAGCCCTTCCTGTATTTGAATATAAGACCCAAGATCACACTTCTAAGGAGTCCTTTCCATTTTGTAAGATCAGCCACAGTTGTGTGTTCACTTTGTGTTAGGCATTGTAAAAAGCAAGGAGACAGAGTTCATTCATCTGGACATCCAGTTACCCATTTTTAAATTAATTTAAACCAGACATTGATGTTCTCAAGGCACCACTTGAATAAAATAGAAAAATCCCTGCTCTCAGGTTGCTTAAAAGATTTAGCAGAGGATGAACAAGGGGACAAATTTTAAAAGCCTATCATGCTGCATTAAAGAGATTAGAGTTTATAAAAAAGATGAATAGTCATTGTAGGCTTTCAAACAAGAACTAACATAATTAGATTTTTCTTTGGAGAAAGATAAAATCTTGTAGCTATCTTGTAGATGATAAACAGTCATTCAAGTATTTTAAATAAGATAGTACCATAATCAGATTTGTATTGCAATAAAATAATTTACTCACAGGTGATTTGGAGATTAAATGGTTGATTTGGAGATTGAAAGGCAAAATTAGAAAGTGTAGTAAGTGATTATATTTATAGTGTTAGAGTAATTCTGGAAAAACAACAACAACATAATGGATTGGGGGTTCAAAGAAATTATTTGATTTGCATAATATTAAAGAGGTATTAACAACAGGGTTTAGGAACTGATAGGGTCTATAAAGGGGTGAGGAGATAGGCCTGGATAGTATAATGGGTGTGGAGAAGCTTGGAAATTAATGACAAGATTATTTTATACATATTCTTTCTCTCATATTGCAAACAATATAAAGATCTTTCTTGGATTACAATGAGATTACACCCTATAAACCTGTCCTACACTGAGTATATCTCTAAGTTGATAAATGCATTTAATATACTTAGCCTACCAAATATCATAGCTTAGCCTATCTTAAACGTGTTTGGAACACTTACATTAGTCAATAATTGGGCAAAATCAGCCAACACAAAACCTATTTTATAGTACAATGTTGAGTATCTTACTGCATATCAATATTTTGCAAAAAGATCAAACTTTGAAATATGGTTTCTACTGAATGCATATTGCTTTTGCACCATTGCAAAGTTGAAAAATTGTAAGTTGAGCCATTGTAAATTGGGGAATGTCTGTAATTCTAAATACTACTTCTTTAAACAGCTTTACACTGCTCCCCTCTGCAACAAATTAGTGAAAAGAATGATCTATGCTGTCTCCAATTCCTCCTCTCCCATTCTACCTTATGCCATCTAATCCAACTTTCATGGCATAGCATTACTAAAACTATGCTCATCAGTGTAATTAATGATTTCCAAGGTGCTAAAATCAATGATCAAGTCTCACTCTTCATTTTGCTTGGCCAATTAGTAGCATCTAACATAGCTATTTCTTCTGTTTCAATAATATTTCTTCATTTGGCTTCCAGGGGCCCATATTCTCTACATTTTTTCCTATCTCATTGATCTCACTCTTTCTTATTTCCTTTATTGGTTTCTTCTCTTTCCATCTCCTAATATTAGTGTTGCTCACTGCTCTGTTCTCTGCCCTTTCTCAGTTTATATTCACATTCTTAATTACTTCATCTGGGCTCATGGATTTAAGTATCATCTACACGCTGTGAAGATGATACCAACTTGCCAATTAATATTATCGATTAATATTTCTAATCCAAATGCCCTTTTGAACCCCAAACATATATTCAACTGCTTCCTCAATATCTCCTTGTGGATGTTTAAGAGACATTTTTAATTCAAAATATTTGAAAGTGATTCCTGCTCTGTCCCCTTCCGCAACTATCTACTATCACTTCAATCTGTTTCACTTACAGCATTTCCTCATCTAAGTTGATATTCATGAAATTTCTCAGTGGCCCAGACTAAAAAAATTGAGGTCATTCTTAAATCCATTCTAGTTCTCATACCTGACAGGCCATCAGGAAATCCTATAAGCTCTACCTTCAAAATGTTTCTTGAACCCTAGAATATTTCCCACCCTGCCCACTGTTATATTAGTAGTAAAAAGATCATTTCTCACCTGCATTGTTGCAGCTGAATTCCACCTGAAATCCTTGCTTTCACTCTGCCTCTGTAAAACCTCCCCTCTAAAAAAAAGTCAACGTGAACCCTTATTTTCAGAAAATTTTTTTCAGAGTGAACCTTTAAAAAAGGTAAGTCAGTTAAGTAACTCCTCTAGTCAAAAATCTTCAGTGGCTCCTTATCTCACTCAAAGTCAAAGACATTATGTAGCAAGTGGAGAGCTCTACATAATATGGCAATCCTAGGAACTCTCTGCCTTCATCCTCTACAATTCTTCCCCTCTTTGAGTCAGCATCTGCAACATACAGATTTACCATTCCTTGAAAATATAAATCTACTTCTATCTTAGAGACTTTGTTCTAATTGTTTCTTCTTTCTGGAATCTTCTCCTTATCCAAACCTGCTTAGCTAGCATCCTTATCTTCTTTATGGCTTTGCTCAATTTTTATCTTCTCAGTGAGGTTTATCCTGACAACCATAAAGCAACCTGTCTGAGAAGAAGCGGGGAAGAATGGAGGTAAACCAAAAGTATGAGATACCAGAAAAACTTTTCAAAGAGATCTTTTTTTTTTTTTTTAAATTAGTCAGGAATTGAGAGTGAGAAAAATACCAGATCATGTAAGATAAATTTGATTTAGTAGAAAGACCTTGTTTGTGATCTTGGCAAAAATAGCTGATTAGGATCAGTGAGGAGGAAGCCAGCCATAAACCTGTCTTTATGCCATGGGACATATGTAACCAATTAATGTAAAACAATCTGAAATACTCCAAGATTGAAAGACCATCTTGTTTCCACCCACCCCACTCCCATATTTTTTTTCAGGAAAGGATGGTGAAATCCTTTTACCTTATTCTTATAATGAGCATAATAATACCTGGTTGATAATTACAGAATCTTATTTGAAAGCCACTGCTCTTCTACCATACTGTTGTGCTGTACTTTTATTTTGAAGAAGAAAAACTGGGAGTCCAGACCAAATAAGGTAATTTAAAACAAAATAAATCTGCCACCCTTTGGAAAGTATTTACTTGAATTTGTATTATTTTGAAATGATAACAAGATGATGTATTTGAAAACTAAATATATCATTTCATAGATTGATATACCAACATAATATATTCAAAGGTTCCATTTTTGAGGCATTACTATATATGCTCAGAATATGGATGATCTGACCAATATGGGAGTGACAGTTATTTTAATAAAAGGTACAAAAAGTCAATAGCTCTACCTAGCAGGCCTCTTAGCTTTGGGTTCACCCTGCTATTTCTACAAAATGAGAGACCATCTCCAATTGCAATACCTTGTGGATTTTTTTTTTCTCTGCTGATAATGTTATATTTGTTGAAAGAGTGCTTCAGACTGCTCTTGAAACATTATTTGTGTGTTTCTTATGGAAAAGACATATAGGGAAAGCAAAAGTCACACTGGAAAAATAACCTCTAAGAGTTTATATACAGCATCCATTCTTAATATCACTGCAACCTCTTTTTGTAATATAATAAACTTGAAATTTTAGTTCCCAAATTCACCATTTAAATTCATTCATTTAAAATTTAAAGATTTTTTTTCCTACTTCCTGTACCAGAGAATGCCTCAAATAAAAAGTTTTGTTGACATACTCAGCAATTAGGATTCAGTGTTTTAATAAATTTGGTTTTGCCAGGTCAATGACAGGGCTTAAGATTTGAAGACTTGCACTAGCTGTTTCTATTACAAGAAATCAGAAATTCAATCATTTAGCTCTTTATTTCATTAAAAGAATACCCTCAATTAATAAAATAGCAGAAAGTATTTAAGTGCCCACTCATTACTGAGTGAGTAAATAAATAAATAAATAAATAAATAAAAGGGACTGACTTTAGAACACTTTTAAAGAAATATGACCACCTGAGTACAAGTTAACAACTTCCAATTTATCAGCCATCTGGCTGCAACATCTGTTGCTGGTTGATTGCCAGTGTTCTTTTGCGTGGTCTGGATTACCAGGTGGGGCAAAGAAGAACTTTTCTCGGTAGAAGAGGCTCATTCCTTGGATAAGAATATACATATAACAGTGACTCTCTTTACTAGAAGCTCATAATTTATTGCCACATCTAATTATTTTCTATTGAGAGCAATGATCTGTCCTATTGCTCTTGTTCCAGCTTAGGTTAGAGACCTACTTCGGCCTGCCCACAAGTGAATTGATATGCAATTACTGAATTGCTTATCAACAAACAACCCCTGAGCATTGCAACTCTTGAGCAGTACTGTGAAAGGAGATGTTGGGTATACAGAAATGAACAGTCACTTCCTTCTTGTACCAATATAGACAGTAAAGTGCAAGGCAGACTGTTGAAGAAGGAAAAGTGGAAATGGGCTAGAGCATTGGTATGATATGGAGCCTGGTTTTAGTTACCGTTACTGAAAGCGTTTTACTTAGGAGAGTGATTTGAACGTGGCACACATACAGCGTTTACAATGTTAGGCAATAATCAAGACAGAGAGAAAGAAGCTGGGGACTATCATAACAAACCAAGAGAGAGCAGTTCTTATCATCCTGGAATCTCGATGTTGGATTCTTAGGCTACTTCTGCCTTCTCCCAACACGTCTCTGCCCAACTATGGCTTCTTTTTCTCCATATGTTTACCTAGCACTTGGCTAGCCAGCTATTCACATTTCCCACTTTCCTGTTTCAACCCAGAGGGAAACTACTACCTTTCTAGGGCTTTTATTACATTTTATTTTGTTTTGATTTTTAAAATACTGGTTGTCAATGTTCAGATTCAACTTTTTTTTTTTTTATTCTTTATCCCCTTACTTAAAACCTCTTTGTTAGAACTATTGACATTCTCCACCTAAATTCTCAATCCTAGCTAACTTTCCAGAGTTTGACCTACTTTTCCTCAGCCCTGTTTAGGATGGCTTATGTCTATCCCAGAAGAATTTCTCTGCAGCCCATTTGATTTTTAATTTAAACTGTTGCCTGAAATATTCAGCTTCTCTTCTCTGCTCAACAGGTGGATTTCTGGCTAACTACAGTTTTCAGTATCATAGCTGATGTTGCCCACTGGCTTGAAACTTTTTGATCCCCTTATCTGGTTCATTTTTGTAGGTTGGTGAGGTTTTAGGTTTTACTCCACACTAGGAAGTGTTACTGTCCATGTCCTCACTATGAAAATGCCTTGTATATGATCCTATAAAAGGCATTTTTTATTAAGAAGAAATATTTAAACCATAACTTAGCCATTGTAGTATGCAGCTTTCCTAGGGCATGCTTCTGTTTTCTTCTTACCCTAAGATTAGCTCTCGCATAGCTATTTCACAAAGCTCCATTTAAGTGCCCAACATATTTAACTTAATGATTTTGCTCTTTCAAGGATAATAAACTCAAATTACTTTAGAAAGGTTACATACTTATGTGAAGCCCCAGTACGTAAGTTGATGAATGAAGAAGGTGTACCTCTTCTGTATATTCAAGTACAACAACAACAAAGCGGCTTCTAGCAACAGTACAGTAATTTCTCTCAACCAAAGCTTCCACTGAGAATGACTGGAAAATTAGAAAACAGTATTTTTCAAAATCTGTTTGAAAGTATTGTCAAACTACCAAGGCAGCAAGAAACTGCAGATCAAGACTTTAAGAAAAGAAAAACATAGGAACTGGGCCTGATGTTTGACACCATTTTTCACCTGTGGAATTTACTATTTCATAGTGCAGTTGAAAAGCTGAGAAGTGAAGAACTTAAACAGTTCTAATGGGCCAAGTGGACAAAAGTTGGATTTTCGAGCTTGATAAGGAAGAGAAGCCTTTGGATACCAAGCTTTTAGATAGGATCCTGTAGGCAGCATCCTAGCAATAAGGAGGCTGTACTTTAAATGTTTATTACCTATTTATCCCTATTTGTTTTACAGAAAAAAAAAAAAGACACTTTTGGAGGAAGTAGCATCATCCAGAGAATCAAATTTCCTCTACACTATTTCAACTATAGTGCCCATTATCCAACTAAAAATAAAATAGTAAGGAAGCATATAAAAGCAAAAGACTGAACAGATAGCAATAGGAAAAAGAAGAGATGATTGAAATAGACCTGAGTGATTCAGACATTAGAATAATCAGATAATGATTTCTAAAAATGTGTGGTTCATACAATGAATGGCAGATAACTGTAAAACATGAAAAATAACCACATGAAAATACTAAAGAAATACACAAACCAAAATTAAGAATTAAATAAAGGGTTCAACAACAGTTGAGAGATGCAGACGAAAAAAATGTTGAACTGTAATATAGGTCAAGAGAAAATTTATCTGAATTTGCTGTACAGAGATAAAAATGATGAAAATTTGTAAAGCAGCAAGATATATTAGGAACATGCTGAGAAAAACAAAAAACAAATGCGCTTGCATAATTGGAGTGCAAGGAAAAAAGAGAAGATAAGAAGTGAAGAACCAATACTTGAAGTGATAATGGCTGAGATATTTTCCAAACTAATAATGTTCAGTCACAGATTCAAGAAACTATATGGACCTCAAGTAGAAAAAATAAAAGCAATCTACTCATGTAAATAGTAAAAGTCTAAAGACAAAAGGCAAAAAATCTTAAAAGCATATACTAGGCATACTGATTTCAAAGACTGACAACTGACTTTTAACACAAATGATGGACAATAGCTAATGATTATTTATGTGAGTTGACTTTAAAATAATATTGTAGTTCTACATTTATGAAACTTCAGATCTTTTGACTCTAAAACAGGTGTCCTTTCTACCAAGACATTCTAGCATTAAAATTCAACGCTATAACGCTAGGTGGCTCCGCTGGTTAAGTGCCTTTGGCTCAGATCATGATCTCAGGGTCCTGGGATTAAGCCCTGTGTCTGGCTCCCTGCTTAGTGCCTGCTTCTTACTCTGTCTCTATCCCCTACTTGGGCTTGCTCTCTCTCTCAAGTAAATAAAAATCCTTTTAAAAATGAATTTTTAAAAATTCATTAATCTATAATCTCTCTTTAGTAAAAATTTTCTTTACCTCAAATTTTCTCATTTATGATCCTGTACATCTAAAATAAGTATTGTTAAGTCCTTGTGTTATCTTCCTTAGCAGACAATATAAAAAAAACCTGCATGTGGGGGGCACACTAGCACTATGAAATGTCTATGGTGAAATTTATTATTTGTCACTAATTTTTTACATTAATATGATCTAATAGAAAGAGCTTAAGTTTTGAGCTGAGTAAGTGGAAAATTGACATCTTGAGGTTTTTTGTCTAACTGTGTGACTCTGGGTATTCTATTTTTTTTATTTGGGAGTTTTAGTTTCTCTGTCTTAAAATAGAATTTTATTGGAGGATAAAAGGTGTGTATAATTTAAATGAGTTTTATTTTCCCTTTGAAATGTTAAGCAATATTCCATCAACAAAACAGTTGCTTTGTTTATAAAATTCTACTTCTATTACTTGCCTAAATTTGGACTGAAATTGTTTTATGTTTATTGTTTTTTCTTTCCTTTATAAAACACTGTATTTTATTGTAAAATGTGCACAAGACACAATGAAGAAAATAAAGCCAATTCATAATTTTACCACATATGTGCAATTCTATATTTATTTTGCATATGTTCGTACACATTCTTATATAGATAGA
The DNA here is from genome assembly GCF_053574225.1 of Canis aureus. Classification (NCBI taxonomy): domain Eukaryota; kingdom Metazoa; phylum Chordata; class Mammalia; order Carnivora; family Canidae; genus Canis; species Canis aureus. Next base: position 31,042,044 of record NC_135618.1, read on the forward strand.
TGGATATATCTATACATATGTACATACTAATATACATGTACAGATATGTTTATATACATGTTTATAATTTTATACATTTAATTCAGGCTGATCTAATAAAATAGGTCTTTTTATTAAATTTGCCATTGTGTGATTTCCACTGCAGTTTTTTTTATCTAGGTGAATATTGGGATGACTAATTTTCAACCTGTACATACAGGTCTATGCTCAGTGTCAGTATCTATATTGTGCCAATTCTAAAATATTCATTATTTTCAGAATAACATACCTATACAATATTGCAGTTAATGCTGTCTCTATACAAAACTTGACCTTCAACTATGATAAATTTCCTAATCATTCTTTTTTTTTTTAATTTTTTTTTTAATTTATTTATGATAGTCACAGAGAGAGAGAGAGAGAGGCAGAGACACAGGCAGAGGGAGAAGCAGGCTCCATGCACCGGGAGCCTGATGTGGGACTCGATCCTGGGTCTCCAGGATCACGCCCTGGGCCAAAGGCAGGCGCCAAACCGCTGCGCCACCCAGGGATCCCCAATTTCCTAATCATTCTTAACCTCAATTTCTTCATTTATAAAATTGAGACTAGTAATATCTATCTTTCTATGTTGTCATGTGGGTTAGATATAGACTATATAAATCTCTAAAGTCTTAGTATTCATTTATTAAATAGCTGTATTGTTGTTCCTTATAAGGTATTTTTTCCATTCTATCTAGTGGAAAAAAGCATGGTGAGTGAAGACATTTCCAAGAATTTGCCCTCATGCACTTGTGTTGCTGGCTCAAGACTGAGTTAGACTTTGTGCTGGTGTCCCATCCATTAAAATAGGTTTAATTTAGAGAAACAAACTAACAGCAGAAAAGAATGAGCGTTGACAAAGATGTGGAGCAGTTGGAACCCTTGCACGTTGCTGCAGACAGTGTAAAATTGTGCAGTCACTGTAAAAAACAGTTTGTTCCTCAAAAAGTGAAGCAACAGTTCTCAATCTAGGTATATACTGAAGAAAATTGAAACCATATGTTCACACAAAAGCTTGTACATGGATATTCATAGCAACATTATTTGTAATAGCCAAAAAGTGGAAGCAATCCCAGTGTTCATCAACTGATGAATATTTAAACAAAAATTAAAAATTGGCATATCGGGGCACCTGGTTGGTGCAATTGGTTAAATGTCTGACTCTTGGTTTCAGCTCAGGTCATGTTCTCAGGGCTGTGAGACTGAGACCCACCCGCATCAGGCTCTGTGCTCAGTATGGAGTCTCGTTGAGACTCTCTCTCCCTAGACCTCTGGGCCTCTGCTCTCTCTCTCTCTCTCAAATAAATAAATAAATCTTTTTAAAAAATTGGTATAGTAATATAATGGAATATTATTTAGCCATATAAAGGAATGAAGTACTAATACACCTTGCAACGCGGATGATCCTTGAAGACTATTCTAAATGAAAGAAGCCAGACATAACAGGTCATATGTGATATGATTCTATTAATGTTAAATATGCAGATTATGTAAATCCATGGGACCAGGAAATAGATTAGTGGTTGCCAGGAGAAGGGAGGAGTGGAGAAGAAATTGAGAGTGACAGCTACCAAGTCAGGAGTTTCTTTTGGGTGTAGTAAAATATTCTGGAATTCAATGCACAACTCTGGGAATATACTAAAACCACTGAATTATGCTTTTCAAAGGGCTGACTTATATGTAATTAAATAACTATATTTTTAATTGTTTTTTTAAAGAGAGACAAAATTGGGCTGAAAAAGAGGAGATTGTCAAATAATAAAATCTTTAGGGCTGCTCTAAAAAGAGGGAAATTTATTCTGTTGATATTAGGTACTCATTCAAGCATTTTACCCAGGAAAGCAACAAAGTTTCCTATTTAACTAAGAGGGCATTACTAGGAGATCTGAAATAAAATGTACAGGTAATTAGGGTAGAGAACACAGGAAATAGCAGGGACCCATATACAAAACTAATTAGAACTTAGAAGGTTGACTTGAAAAAAAAAATGGATAAACCAGTGGTTTATAAATCAATTATGTGAGTAGGTAATATAAGCCATTTGTTCACAGTAAATGACTATAAATAATTCAGTATTTTGAACTATGTAGGCTAATTCATATTCAATAAAATCAGCAGATGTCAAAATGTCAAATTTTAAAAATGTTTTAACAGATGGTGCTCAAGTGAAACACAATAAATGATCGATCGGTGTTTATCATAGACAATTACTAAAGATATTTTCTTCAATGTTAACAAACAAACAGGCATCACCTTTCAAAGAATTACAGAGGAGTCACTCTTTGTTTTAAATTAATTCTCATAAATATTTAAATTATATTTGATTCTAAATTCTGTGAAGCCATGCACCATGTATTTTTGACTTGGAATGTACTTCCAGTGTCCAGGCATAAGCTGCTGCATCAAAGGTGTTTTAACATTGTTGAATTAAAAAATATATATATCTATATGTATATGTACATATGAATATACTGAAATTATATACTCACATATACTGAATTACATGTACATATATATATAATATATATAAATAAGTGCTAAGCTGAAGTTAATAGTTTGAATAACATTTGTCTAGCACTCTATGGCTTGAAGAAGGACACTGAAAACATTATCTCATTTATTTCCTTCAATTATACTACGAAGTTTACAGAAAATATAATGAATTTTCATTTTACAATTAGGTAACAGAAGCCTCAAGAAATCAGGTGACATAGACAATGTCACACAACTAGAATGGGGAATCCTAGAAAAGATGCTGGAGCGAGGTCTGGGATTCAGATAGGACAAGTGAGGCAGGGTTGTTCAAATTCGGGGTGAGTTCCTGTCTTTATTTAAAAGTTTGATATTTTGTTCATTGTAGGCTTTGGGGCTTTAATTTCTATTTTTAAAATGTTGCAGGAAACGGTATTATTTTTGATTACATGGCTTTCAGCATGTCCTTAAATTTTGTGCCTGAGGTAAGTGTTTTCATTTGCCTCATCCTTGTCCCAGCCCTGCTCTGCTCTGGAATATTTAAGTGTTCTCAGTGAGTAACCATTACAAAAGTGTAGCATTAGTTAGATAGATCCTAGAGATCACCAGACATCCAGGAGGATTTGTATTGGGAGAGAGTTAGAGGCAGATCATTGCAGATAAGGTCATCGTATCCTGCCCCCACCCCCACCCTCAAAACTTACATCAGTGAAAGTACACTTTTACTTTGTAAGATACTTTTTCTTAGCATGCGTATGTTTGCTATTTGATGATCATTAGTTGTAAGGTAAAACATTTATAAATGCAAGAAATTGCCACCATTACCTTCATTCCAAAACTTGTTTTCTATTTAGCTACTTTTAATGTAAAATTCAGTTTTCTATAACCCTTTGTATTGATTTTCTTTAGCCTTAGGCTTATAGGAGATTTATTTCCACCAACAGAGACCTTCCTAAATAGCTTGAAAGTAAACATATTATTTTGTTGTACTATACATATATATTTTCTCGTAATAGCAGACTCCTAAAATGCTCAGAATGTTATAGGCCAACTTCATCTCCAATTTAGTTGGCATGCATCTTTCTTTCTTAGAATTCTGGAGGGTGACTATCTGCCCTTTAAGAAAACTTTTGTTTAATGATAGAGATAAAGGCAGAAAAATTGCATGAATGCAAGCAGATTATATGAAAATGTTTGCAGTGATCTAATTACTACTTTGGATAAACGTAGCAATTGATAAATTATTATGATCACAACTCTCATTTATCATTAACAAAATGGTAATATTACCAAGTTCAATTTCAGTTAGTATGTATATTTAATCCATTATTCTGACTTCTAGAAAGTAAATTATTTGAGAATCATTGCTTATTTTTGGCTGTATCCATACAAATAAATCAGCCTGATACGTTTATTTGAAACTAAGGTTTGCACTCAACAGACTGAACGTGTGTGTGTGTGTGTGTGTGTGTGTGTGTGTGTGTATGACAGAATGGAGTATTCTGACACCTTCAACCCTTCTATGATTTCTGCTCACCCTCACTGCTGGTCGGGAGGAGGTCTTCCGTAACAATAACTCATTATGTACTCATTTTATGCATCATGAATGTTCTTCTCTAATTATACGAATCTACTACAATCTTTCATGGGGCGCCTGGTTGGCTCAGTCAGTTAAGTGGCTGCCTTCAGCTCAGGTCATGATCCTGGGGCCCTGGGATGAAGCCCCTCATCAGGCTCCTTGCTCAGCAGGAAGTCTGCTTCTCCCTCTGCCCCTTACCCCCACTTGTGATCTCTCTTAAATAAATAAATAAATAAATAAATAAATAAATAAATAAATAAATAAAGTTTGTTTTTAAAGAATCTAGTACAGTCCTTCAAAGATGGAACCAGGAATAGGTTTTACCAAACTAGAGAGTAAGGGCTATGGATCCTCTTTTCTTTTTTTAATATTTTATTTACTTATTCATGAGAGACATAGAGAGAGAGAGAGAGGGAGGGAGGCAAAGACATAGGCAGAGGGAAGGCAGGCTCCATGTAGGGAGCCCGACATGGGACTCAACTGAATCTCCAGAATCAGGCCCTGGGCTGAAGGTGGTGCTAAGCCGCTGAGCCACTCAGGCTGCCCCACTATGGATCCTCTTAATCAGAAAGAGGTCAGATGCTGTGGGAGAGGCATAGGCTTAGAAAAGGAGAGAAGAAGGAAATAGACTATCTAGCCACACTACTCCATCCTCTTGGCCTCAGTAATTGTCTCCAGGGAAGGGATATCATCAACATTAGCACACTACAAGCTTCATGAAATGTTACTATGAGGATGGTAGGACAGGGGTCCTTCCTGTCCCTTTAGGATAATAGCAGCGTGTAGGGTTAACATATATCCCAAATTTTCAAGGAATGTCCCACCTGGTTTATACTCTCCTTAGCATGATTATAATAGTATCCATTTCACTGTCAAAGGTGTTTTGATTGGGATAATAATTAGTCTAGTTATTCTCACGCAAAGGATCAGATAAACCAGATGCTGCTGGCGTCCGTCTCTTCTGGTCAGATGAACACAACTGTGGGCTGAATAAAATCAGCCTCTGAAACATTACCAGGCGGAGAGCTGTGGGAACCAGAACTGCAAGGCGACTATCACCTCTGAATTGATTTGTGTTTCAGGCCTTAACAACCTCCGGTTTGAGCCAATTACTTGAGTGAATAAATTGTCTTAGTCCTTAAACTGGCCACTCACAACCAGAAAGATAACGTACTATTTACCGACCCCCCACCCCCACCCCGTTGTTGATTTGGGTCAGGTCACCTTTGTATAGTCTTCGGTATTGTGCCACTCATGTGTCCAACTTCAGATTGTACTTTATTGCCATCATCTGTTTACCTGTCTTACACCCCAACTAGACTGTGAGCTCCTTCACATAGGCCATGCCATAGTTGTCTCTTCCTTTTCGGCTCCTAAAAAAGAATATTTAATACTAGGTAAATGATCAGTAAATATTATTGAAGAATATAAGTGAGTGAGTAGGTGAATGAATTGTTGATGTGTTCAATAGGGGACCAGTAACATATAATGTCCAATTGTTTTCCTGGTAGATTGGTCCAAGGATGGAAAATAAGCATATGCATAAAGTCCTTACTTGTCTAGGTCTTGAGAGTTCTGAGACTAAATTTGAGCGGTGGTAAACTCTCTCTTCAGTCTCCTGACCAAACCCACTAGTGTAGGACCTCCACTAACTTGGGAGGGAATTCTCTGTGGTTCTCTCCCTTTTCTGTATCTCTTGCAAAAAGAGGCATTTAACCTTTTTGCTCTAGACTCTCTTTTCAAGAATGTTGCATACTAGACATCCTTAGAAAATCAGACCTGCCTCCCCCTGGAGCAGAGGGCAAATCTGTTTGCTAACCAGTAAGAGCAATCTCTCCCTACAGGGCAAAGGTTAGACATATTTGCTTATAGCCTCTTACTTTAAATAAATTAAAATTAAATATTAAATAATCTGTGTATTAGTTGGGCTGCCATAACAAACTACCACACATTCGGTGGCTGAAACCAAAGATGTTTATTTTGTAATAGTCCCGGAGGCTAGTAGTCCGTGATCAAGATACAAGCAAGTTTGGCTTCTGGTGAGAGCTCTCCTGGCTTATAAGTGGCCATCTTCTCACTGGGTCCTCACATGGCTTTTCTGCTGGGCTTACATCAGGAGGGAAATTCTAGTGTCTTCCTCTTCTTATGAGGACACTTCATTTAATTTTAGTTACTTCCTGGAAGGCCCCATCTCCAAATATAGTCACAGTGGGGGGTTAGGGGTTCAACATATGATTTTTGGAGAGGGGACACAATTCAGTCCATAACACTGGGTTCCTTAAGTTTGAGGTTGCTGATGCAAACCTACTGCCTGTGCAGCATCTACTTGGGCACCTCTCTACTGCTCATGTGGGATAAGGGAGATAAGGGGGCCGTGTATACACTTGAAGTTTATGCCACTTTCTGCTGATTACTCCATGAGTAATAATATCCTTTGTCCTCTTGATCAGTCTGCCAGCATCCATGAAACTAACTCAGGTCCATTATAGTTATTGACTCACCACACTTCAAAGTCCCTCCCACTCATGTCTGTACCTCCCTGGGAATGCCTCCTGGAGAATGCTCAAAAATAAGCCCTCACAGCCCCACCAACTGCTAAGATTTTCAAGATTTTCAGTTGTATGGTGATGCTCACTACTGCTATTAGTAGAACACTGCTTTGCTAAATGCATAGAGCAATCTCGATGTTTCTGTGACTACCGAATATCTCACTATCTTTATGGCGGTCTCAACATCTGTGGCCCACTGAACTGACTCATATTAGTGTCCCAGGCAACCGATTGTGCTATATTCTTCTATATTGGCCTCACAATATTGCTGTTCTGTACACCTGCCATATCTAAGATGGTTGTATGAAAAGAGATAATTCAATTTTTAACTTTTAAGCCCCTCTCTCTTTAGGATTCAAATGCCTGTCAACATTGATATGACCCAAATCAATGTGACAGGCTGTACGAAGAATATCTTCTCTCCTATATTTTAATTATTATTGTTGGTTGAAGCTTAAATGCAGAATCTCTTTTAGTTTAGGGTTATTTTCACCGTAGGCACACTAATTCCTAAAGGAATTAGATACCTGCTGGCCACATAAGTGCCTCCACATATCTGCATTCTGCTGTTGATTAAAGTTTTGACTCACATCTGGACTTCCTGCCATACAAGTACAAAATATCATAATTGTCAAAATAAGTGCTAATAGTTAGTGCTGTGAGCATTAAAGAAATATTTCAACATATTTTTAACTGTAACTCATTTTAATTAGAGGAGTGCTTTATTTTTATTCCTTTCATTTAGGTGATGTATTTTCAAATTATTTTATTTTATTTTATTTTTTCTTTTTTTTAATTATTTTAAATAAGATTGAGACATTGGCTAAATTTTGTATTTTCCTACCAGTTTGACAGAGGGTTTATCTACTCTTCTTTGGATTTTTGTTATTTTAATAAATATACCAGTTGGTTATTTCACTATATGAAAGATTACCTGGTAGCAAATTTTTAATCTCCAAATAAATATTTATTGTGTGCCTACTAAGCATTAGTCATTATGCTAAACTCATTTTGAGTTTCTCCTGATTCATTTTCATTACAAATTTAAATATTAGTGCTCTGAATGCTACTTTGAATTTTATGCAGTAAAGTTTAATTATTTGTGGCTGATCTCTATATGCAGAACTGACAACCATATCATGCCATATGTTATAGAAGTATTCAAATGCAATGTAAGGCACCATGATAGCTATGACACTTTCTTTTGAAATATAGATTTAGAAAACAATAAAGTTCCAATTTATTCCATTTTAAAAGAGATAAGTATCTAATATCCAAATAGACTTTCTATAATTTTCAACAAAAATCTTTGAGTTTTACTTTTGATGTTTTTTATTTATTTATTTTTTCAGGAACATTGTAATGCAATATCTATGTAGAGGAAAAAAAGAATATTTACAGTGCCCATATGTTAATCTTTTTGATATAAAATAGATTAATATGCTCAAAACATGACGTTACTGACCTAAAGAATTCAGAAATCTGATCAATAACAAAATTTTAAGGAAAATACTAAAAATTGAACACAAAATTTATATTCTCTTTCAATTCTCTTAGACTAGCCACATGGTTCTCTTGATAGAAGCACTTCTCAATGATTGGCACAAGGAAACTTAGCCTGAGCAGTGGATGTATAGATCAAAACACCTATTTCTCTGGACCTGCCCTAGAGGACCCTAGTTTGGGGCACAATTTTTCTGCAGATGTATGTGATATAAGATGTAATGTTATTAACTCTTCCCACACTCTGGCCAAACTACTTGAGTCCCGTCTTTTTTATCCTTAAACTTTGCTTAGAGCCTCATGCATGTAGGATGACTGTAACATATATTCAGGAGTCTGACTTTGTGATCTATGTTAAAAATAGCTACTATTTCAAACTTCTGTGTACTTTATCCCACTCCTGTTCATCCAATCAGAGGCAGTTTTTCACCAATTCCTTTCCTCAAAACTATTCTATAAGGACCAGGCACTTAATACCTTATTAGGTTATTTCCTCTAAAGACTCAGGCAGAAAATAGAGGCCCTTGATGTTATTGACTTTACTTCTCTATTTAAGGAAATGACTCTAATAAATCAGGACTTTAGTTAAGCTTGGCCTTGTCGACAACTATAAAAGTGACTTCAATATGGGTGAAAAAAGGGTCTCCAGGAGAAAAGTGAGGGGATGTGTGCATGGATCTCTCAAGATCTTTCACATTCTTTATGGTATTTTTCTCCCTGTTTTATCTTACCTGTAAGGACAACCCCAGCTCTGATTCTAGCACAGCCGTTTTTGGCTTGGTAATGAATGTTGCTTATCCATGGTGGATGCTGCTATAGATAAGCATAATTGTTTTAACAAAAATCCATCATCAGTACATAGTTTCTTTGTGTGTGTGGGTATGTATATATAAATATATATATATATATATATATATTTGTTTATCTATATGATAGATAGTATCTATATGATATAAAAATCATTATTAAATCACTTAGTTTTAGGATAATACTATGGAATAATATACCAAAATACAATACTATTTTTAAGAGAATATAAAATTTTATATGAAGTCTGAGATGTCATGCAAGTCTCCTTGACAGGAGAACTGCTCTATTCAATAAAAACTGAATGATGTTCCTTCTGTAAATATAGATATCACACTTTAGGGAGACTATATAAATCACACCATCAACTCTAGAACAGCATGACCCTAAAACTGTGAGTCTATCTCATTTGTTATATTACACATGTGAGAATTATATATTAATCTGACTGCTATTATCAGTGATAACCTCAATAATAGGTGCCTGAAAAGGGGGAATGGCAAGTACTTTGAATGAGCTACAGAAAGCCTGTTAAGTGGTAAAGTATGCCTAAAATACACCATGGGAAAAATATAATCCTCAAAAAACAGAGGAGTTCCTTATAGGCAGTAAAATAAAATCCTCTGCGGCCACTTTTGCTTTATGTTATAACCTGAATGTGATGAATAAATGTAATGCTGAGTTGAAATAATTTCCCATCTGGTGGCTGACCGTACTGTCTTTTCCTTTTGTTGTAAGCACAGTTTATGACAATTTTGAAACACAAATGAAGAATTTTTCAGGAGGGTTACAAAGGGGAGTCTTGCTTACCAAACCTGGAAGATTTATGCTAAATATATCCTCAGTTTTATATAGTTCCCCCAAAAAACTCAAAAACCTAAATATAAATGAAAATTGGACATCATTGGAGCTACTAGCTGTATGTGTCCATTTTTCCATTCATAATTATATTTGCTAGCTTTCATATTTGATTATAATGGGAAAATGTTAATGATCACCCTGTAACAGTGCCTTAAAGAATCCCCAAATGATAAAAAAAAAAACACAAATTAATTTCCAAGGTGAAATATTTCATTGATTGACACTCAGGTGTCATTATGTACATTTATTTAATAATGAAATTTAATATTTATGTAACAAATATTATTATTTACACAGTGCCGCATAAAAGATGACTTAAAAGCAGTTTGATTTCTAGCCCAAATATGTTTGCATTTCTCATCTGAAGATTAGATAAGTATGGAGTATGTTTTTGTAAAAGGCAGAGTATGTGCTATGTTACAAAAAATCTTTATACAAAGACCTTAAAGATTAGCAGCATCTAAAGATCACAATTAATTGGGGATGTCAGAGAAGATTTAAAGATTTAAGAATGGCTAGTACTTTGATAAGTAGATATGAAAACAAAATAATCATAAGAGATTTATCTAACATTGAATCACTACCTACTAAAGGCTAAGTCTCCATTCAGACTTTTGGACAGCCTATGTAAAGAAATGGAGTTAGTACATAGAGTCTGAGTTTGAGTTTCAGAAGTGGTCAGTAGCACAAATTGCTTGGATCATAGCATTCATGGAAGATAAACCTCGAGCCTTTGAGTGGGGGAAGGTGAAAAGTCACAGTGTGAAAAGCCTCAGAGATATTGTATTTTAATCTAAATATATAGGAAATTTTGAAGTTTCCTGTGAAAGAAAAAAGCAATGATAGTTATAACTTAAGAAGATAATTTGACCATAGTTTGCACAGTGGATTCTGGAGGAGAAAGCTGGAGTCAGAGATCAGTTATGAGTCTTTTATAATAGTCCTTTTGATAGATAAGCTCTTCTTCCCCTCCTTCTGAGCACATGGTAAGATTCCACTTCCATGTTCAGCTGAAGTTACAACAGTTATGTGACTCTCTCCAATTTTTCACCACTCTCCATTAAAAAGCCATATGAGTAGTTTTTTTTAATTTATTTATTCATTTTAGAGAGACAGAGAGAGAAAGAGATAATGAATGGAGGAGGGACAGAGAGAGAAGGAGAAGAATCTTTAAGCAGACTCCTTATCTGGCACAGAGCCAACACAGGGCTCACCAGGGGCCTCCCTCTCGAGACCCTGAGATCACAACCCTGAGATCACAACCGGAGCTGAAGAGTCCTTGCTTAACTGACTGAGCCACCCACACACCCCTTAAATAGGTAGAGAATTTTAGAATCAGAACATGTTTTGCCACTCCATATTACCTCTGTCCTTTTACAATGATTGCCCCACCAGTTCAATTCTGGAGTGAAGAATGACATTCATGCAAAGTGGTGTCCTATACTGGGCAATTGATATGTAGTATGGGTGAGAAGTAGCTTTAAAAAATTAGGGATCCCTGGGTGGTGCAGCGGTTTAGCGCCTGCCTTTGGCCCAGGGTGCCATCCTGGAGACTTGGGATCGAATCCCACATCGGGCTCTCGGTGCATGGAGCCTGCTTCTCCCTCTGCCTGTGTCTCTGCCTCTCTCTCTCTCTCTCTCTCTGTGACTATCATAAATAAATTAATTAATTAAAAAAATAAAAATAAAATTAAGCCACTGCAATTTGAGTGTTGTTTTTTTATTTCTCCACAAGTGACTGACCTAATGAAAGGTAATCAGAATTTGGACCAGCATTGAGTTAGGCAAAGAGAAATGTAAAAATGTTACCTTATGAGCATGACATTGCTTAGAATGTTTTGAGTCCATCCTCTGACATTCTGGTTTTCTTTAATTTTACAACACCTACCTCCAAGACCCGCCCAAGTTTCCATGAGATATGCAATATCATTTTAAATAATATTATATAATCCTTGGAAACTTAAAGTCATGTAACATTTAGAAAAGAGATAAGCAAAGGGCACATGAAAGCCATAATAATAAAAGAAAGCTTGGAAAAAATTGAAAGCATGATTTTTAAAAAATTTTAATTTCAGTGTACTTAACATACAGTGTTATATTAGTATCAAGTGTACAATACAGTGATCCAACAGTTCCATATATTACTCAGTGCTCATCATGATGAGTGTACTCTTAATCCCTTTCACCTGTCTCACTCATCCTTCCACCCACCTCCCGTTTGTTCTCTATAATTAAGAGTGTGTTATTGGTTTGTCTCTCTTTCGTTTGTTCCCTCTTTTGTTTCTTAAATTCCACATATGAGTTAAATCATATGGTATTTGTCTTTCTCCTATGTTATTTCACTTAGCATTAAACCCTCTATATCCATCCATATTGTTGCAAATGGCGATAGCAAAATTTCATTCAAAAAGTATGATTTTTTAAGGATTGCATTCTTCCTAAAACTTTTCTGACCTTTTATTATGATTAATTTTATATTTCTATTTAAATTTTATTCCTTCTAGAAATTTTCTATTGAAATATATTTGGCATATAACATATTAACTTAGATGTATGCGTTGATTTGATACACTTATATATTGGGAATTATTGCCATTGTAGCAATAGTTAGCACTTCTGTCACACACATAATTATAATTTCTTTTTTGTGTTAGAATAATAAAGATCTAGTCTTCTCACAAGTTTGATTATTATAATACAATATTGTCATCTACAGTCACTATACTTTGCATTAGATCTCTAGGATTTATTTACTATGAGTTGCAAGTTTATACACTTAAACAATATCTCTCTTATTCTGTACTCTCCAGTCCCGTGAACCATCATCTTGTCTTCTCTTTCTACAAGCTGGGCTTTTTTAGATTTCATGGGTAAGTGAGGTCATACAGTATTTGTCTCCCTCTGTTTGACCTATCTCAGCGTAATGTCTTCAGGGTCTATCCATGTTGTCACAAACGGCAGGATTTCCTTCTTTCTCATGATTGAATAATGTTTCATTGTGTACATATGCCACATTTTCTTTATCCATTTATCTGTCATCAGACACTTAAGTAGTTTCCAGAGCTTGGCTATTTGAGTAATACTGCAACAAATGTAGGAGTCCAGAAATATCTTTGATATCCTGTTTTCATTTTGTTACCCAAAAGTGGAATTACTAGATCATATGGTAGTTAGTTCTATTTTTAGTTTGTTTTTTTTTTTTTTTTGAGAAACTTCCATACCATTTTCCATAGTGCTGAATCAATTATCAATCCTACCAGCAGTGTATAGGGTTCCCTTTCTCCACATCCTTTCCAGTGCTTGTCATCTCTTACCCTCTTAATGACAGTTATTATAATATGTGTGAGGTGATGTCTCATTGTGGTTTTGATTTGCATTTCCCTGGTGATTAACAATATTGAACATCTTTTCATATGCCCGTTGGCCATTTGGATGTCTTTCTTAGAAAAATGTCTAACTGCATCTCTTTGGCCATTTTTTAATCTATTGTTTTTTAATAAGTGGAGTAATGTACCAGTTTCATTAATATCAGCTACAGACTTAATAGAAATGCAAATTACTGAGCCCCAGCACAGCTATAAATATGATCGCTGGTGGTGGAGCCTGGGAATCTATACTCTCTATGAAAATTTCAGAGAACTGTAATGCCACCTAAATTTAAGAATCACCAGGAGTGTTAATGTGGCCTCCCTTCTTTAAACTATTAAGGCTTTTTTGTTTTTCTTTCTGCAATTGTTACAACACTTAATACGGTCTACTTAATTGCTAGTGATTTACAGATCTTGTATTTTCAGTAGTGTGTATGCTCCTAGGAGCCATGAACTATCTTTACATCTTTTATTCTCCATAGTGTATAGCAGTTGTCTCATAGTAGATTTTCAAAGAACATTACTCAGTATATGGGCCTTTGATCTTGGTCAAAAAACAGAGACACAGAGATTGGTTAAATAACACTGGCGATCTCATGGGAACCTGGGAAGGCCTGAGAGGCAGAGAGCTAGTGACAACACCCAATGACCACCTTAAAGTTCCTCTGAGGAAACATTACCATCTTTGCCACTGTTATGGCCTCTGACATTTTCTAGCAGAGATTCTGCAACCGTCCTCCTTGAAAAAAAAGGATGTCTTCAACAGTGTATTTGATAGATGCTAAGTTCTGGGAAACATTACCAACTCTTTTCTTTGCTCACTTCCATATTCAGGTCTTTCATGAATGATTATGGATAGAGGAACCTAAATCCAATGAATGCCTGGATTCTTGGCAAAAGAGGCATATACTTTGGCAATGCAGGACTCATAATACAGAAAATTTTCAAAATGAAGATTATTTGGCAATTTAATCTGATCACAGACTCCCAGAAATATCATAAGCTTGGAGTGTGAGACATTTTTACTATTATTTTTTTATTATTATTTTTTAATCTCTCTTTTACTTTTCACGTTATCCTTTATATTCAAATTTCTGCTTCCTTTCCCTCTTTTCAGTAGCAAGTAGAAGCCCTTTGTCTAGGTCATCTATAAATGCATTGCATAGCACATGATTTGAGACTGTAGAGTTCACTAACTTTTACCTGTTGCGTGTTGGTTGGAGGTTTACCTTTTGACCTTATGTAATGTTTCATGTGATACTAAATTGACCATTTGGGGAGAGGGTTAGTGACCTCATCGACAATATAAAATGGCCAAATATGTTCTCTGTAACTTCCAATGAGTAAGATAAAAAGGGAACAAATGCATAAAATGGCAGTGTGAGCAGCACTTCTTTTAAAGAAAATGGAAAGCCGTGGGCACAAATAAAAGCATTTTCTAGCATTATCTGCTTTATAAAGTCTTATTTTAATATATATCTTTGCTATAGCATTAGTTGCTAGAATAATTGTGTGCTTTCTAGTCGGTAAGATGGGGGAGGGACAAACCCTAGATAAAATTTTCTGTGATAAGATATATTAAATGGAAACGATTAAATAATTGATAATTTAATATTGGTGGAATGAAATATCAAAGAAAGAGATGACAGTCTCTAATGAAATAATGATACCTAATGAGGTATCTAGCTACTCATCTTCACTTTCTAGATGAAATACATTTTTTAAACTATTGCTGCCATCATTTTACAGCAGCTGATTCTTCATTATATCTACGGGCATTTTCTCTCACTTAACCTGAATAAGTAACTATTACAGTTCAGATCAATTTTAGGTGAACTTTCATCTGACACCTGCATGTGTAAGACACTTCCAGCTTCCTCTACATCCCATCATGCAGCAACTAACTTTTACCTTCCATAGACCTCTCTTTCATGAACTTATGACTTCTCTTCTGTCCCAATTTTTTCTTCATCTAACTCTATAATGTCAAGTTGCTTAGGTTTGTTTTATATCCCCATCTCATCCCTTTTTCAAAATTTAAATTCTTCAGAAGTCTCAAGCACATTCTTTGTTATTTCTCTTTATTTTTTAAAAATATTTATTTATTTATTTATTTATTTATTTATTTATTTATTGTTCATGATAGACACAGAGAGAGAGAGAGAGGAAAAGAGAGAGAGGCAGAGACACAGGAGGAAGGAGAAGCAGGCTCCGTGCAGGGAGCACAACGCGGGACTCATCCCGGGTCTCCAGGATCACGCCCTGGGCCAAAGGCAGGCGCCAAACCGCTGAGCCACTCAGGGATCCCCCAGACCTCTCTCTTTAAAAAAAAAAAAAAAGAAAAGAAAAGAAAAGAAAGATGTTTTTCATTTAGAGAAAGAGATCACAAGCAGGAGGAGGGGAAGAAGAACAGAGGAAGAGTGACAGACTCTGCGCTGAGGGTAGAGCCCAACACAGGGCTGAATCCAACAACCCCGAGATCAAGACCTGAGTCTAAATCAAGAGTCAGACCCTTAACTGACCGAACAACCCAAGTACCCCTGGCTGGCCCTCTCTTAAAATAGTTTCCTGTACTGGAAAGGGTTATACATTAATCCAAATGCACCTTATTATAAGTTTGATTGGCAGTTTTATCTCATGTCAAAAGGCCGAGTCCTGAGTATAGAGCACTGCAGTGTGGGCAAGTGGCTGTAAATGGGAGAGGTACCAAAACCCCCTACATGGAGACAGAGGGCACGCCTTTCTATATAAGGGGTGTTTAGGGATTTGGTTGAAAGGAGGCATTAAGAGACTTGTCTTGAAGGTAAAGGTTTGTTTATGGAGAATGGTTTGGGGCAACCTCTAGC
Source organism: Canis aureus (assembly GCF_053574225.1). Classification (NCBI taxonomy): domain Eukaryota; kingdom Metazoa; phylum Chordata; class Mammalia; order Carnivora; family Canidae; genus Canis; species Canis aureus. The sequence continues at coordinate 31,058,047 of NC_135618.1, forward strand.
AGAGACTTTAAGGAGCTAAAATTCCTTGAAAGCCAACCTTGGTATGGCTGCTGTAAAAGCAAATGCTAAGGAGTTAGGTACTAGGTCTGGTGCCTCTAGATTATTCATTTAGTCAGCAGATATATACTTGGCGCCAAGTATGATTTTACATGTTAATTATCCAGTAAAAAATGAAAGTGTATTACTAAGCAATCTATGGAACCAAATTCCAGCTCTCATGACTTGGTTATCATATCTCTTTCAAAGCCATGTGGAATGTTTCTTTCCTTATAACATTTCTGAAAATTAATACAGCCATCCAATCCCCCTTTTCATGAGAGGTGTATTAGGCAATAACACAATATTGAAGTGATAAATCTGCCCAGTAAAAATCAAGCATAACAGCTACTCCATCACAATGAGCTGCTTTTTTTCTCATCAGAAGTACTGCCCCTGGGAGAAAACAGGAAATAAGCCCATATTTCCTGGGGTCCTGCTGTGTCCTTCTGGGATGAGCTTCACAGGTAAATGGTGAGAAGTCGATTTAAAGCACAAAAAAGATTAGTAAGAAAATGTTTCAAGCAAGGAGAAATTCCAAAAATACAGAGAAGGCTGCTGGCAGGTCATCTTCACATTAAGGACGTATCGAAATCCTCTTAACATGTCTCAGACTCATGGGTCTTTAAGCCATGGGCGCCTCAGACTTGCCCACCCTAAGATGTACAAAGAGCAAACCACTGCTTTGGGGCAGACATTCAGAGTTTGGTTAAGTTTTTCCTAAGGAGCACATGAGTTTGTTTTGAACAAAGTACTGATTTAAAAGCAAAAGACAATTTATCCTCAAAGCAATTTGTGTCTTTATTAGACCAAATATTTGCCAAGAGGATAAACTCTGCAGGACCAGAGAAAAAGTCTCCCTTCAGTAATCTTCTGATTTTACTTTAGAAAAGTCTATTATCTTGTAACCTCATTAGACAAAATAACTTAAATTTCGAAATATAGTATTCATATGTAACATTTTAAAGAACAAATAGCCCAAGTAGAAAAATGAAATGATTAACACCAATTTAGTAGCTCAGAATAACACATATTATCTCATCGTTTCCATGGGTCAGGAGTCTGGGCACAATTTACCGGGGTTTTCTGCCTCAGGACCTTTGCTGCAGGTCTCGCAAGGCTGCCACAAGGTGTCAGCCAAGGCTGCAGTCTCATCTCCAAGGGTCTGTTGAGGAAGCATCTGCTTCCAAGCACCTGTGAGTGTTGGTAGAATTCCATTCCTTGTGGTTAAAATGACTGAGCGTCTCACTTGCATCCAGGCTTTTGGATGGAGGCTTCCTTTATTTCCTGGCCATGTGGATCTCTCCAGAGGACAGCTCAAAACACAGCAGCTTCTTTCCTCAAATCCAGCAAGACAGAAAGAGTCCACTGGCCGGATGGATTATAATCTTATGTACTAGAATTACAGACATGTTTTCCAGTCACCTCCGCAGTATTCTATTGATTAGACACAGCTTATAAGATCTTCCCACACTCCAGGAGAGGGAATTTCAGAAGGTGTGATATAAGGAGGTATAATGAGGGTTATCCAGCGTCTGTCCACCCGCATGACCCCTCATTATTCATTTCCCCTCCATCTGAACAGTACCTCTCTCAAGGTCTCCAGTGTTTCAAACCATCACGGCATCTGCTCAAAGTCCTGATTTCACCATCTGAATCTGATACAAAGGTGGAGGACGCCTCTTGGGTGTGGTTCCTCTTGATCTATGGTTGTGTAAAACTCAAAAGACAAGTTTTCTCCCTTCCACACCCAAAATACAATGGTGGGACAAACAGAAAAAATGGCCACAGACGTTCCTGTTCAAAAATGGGGGACAGGAGAGATACAAAGGAGTCGTTGGTCTATAGCAATTCTGAAGTACAGCTGGGCAAAAGTTGGATATTCTTTAATTAGGTGTGAAAGGCATGGGAATAATTCTTCAAGACTCTTGGTCCACCCCCTAAGTCATATTTTTAATTTTTTTTAATCTTTTTTTTTTTTTTTTTTAATATATAAAGAGTAGCATTCATTTGCAGCTGAATGGTTTCATCAGCCTGCTTTGGACAACAGAATTTCAGGGTCCAGCACACTCTTCATTTTGTATTGTCTTTCTTTTTCAGTTCAAGTTTTCAGTTTTGTTGTTGTTGTTTTGTTTTGGGTTGAAACCACTTCCTCAAAAACTTGGTGGCTGGCTCTTCTGTGGATTTCATTCTACTTAACAAGAGCCACACCCACAGAGCTCTCCAAGGCCAGCCTTCTACCTTGATCTGCTGCTAAGAGAGCTGAGAAACAATGTGATTATTCTTCCTCCAGGCCTTGTTGATGGATGGAGAAGTTCCATTTATCTGCTGTATCTCGTTAATGGGTCCTGTGTGACTGAATGCTCTGATCTTTTGATCTTCCTAAGATTTTCACAAAGCATATAGTCACTTCTTCACTTTTTCTCTCACCCAGGGCTTATCTCAATTCCTCTTTCCTTAACAATGCTTGCAAACCATTTCTTGGTTTGAGCCTGTTTTGCTATGTGGCGAGGCTGAGAATTTTCAAAACAGTCAAGCCAGGTTTCCTTTACGTTAAACAACTCTTCCCTCAATGTGTGTCTCCTCCCACAGTTTCACAGAAGTGGGAAGAATCCTCTTTGCTTGGAAATCTTAACTCACGTGTTCTGATTTCCCCATAGCTGCAGAATAGAACTTCGGGAAGCCTTCAGCCACTATATAACTAGGATCTCTCCTTTCTCTAGTTTCCAATAACAGGTTCCTTACTCTCTTTTGGAACCTTCACCAGCAAATTTCTTAAAGTACAGATCTTTACTAACTGTCTGGTCCTTTAAGCTATCTCTGTGCAACTGTAGCAGGAAACACAGAGGTCTGGGCCACCTGCTAATGCAGCTTCCTCTGCCCTCTGAGCCTATCCATGCTTTCTCCCAGATGTAGCGCTTCCATCTTGTAACAGTTTGTTTCTGGGCCCATTCTACTTTATGATTTGGTGTGTCTAATAAAACCAGTTCATAATAAGCAGCTCTGCACACATTTTCACATGGTGCTTTATGTTCAAGCATTCGTACCTATAAGGACCACAACACAGAGAGTGGATGTTTATCAAAATACAGGTAATTCTTTAATGAGTATACCCAGACTCTCTGTGTGTGATTATTCCACTGGGGTTATGTTTTCATGCTTCACCTTGCATCATTTGTTATCACTGACACCTTCAATGTCATAGAGCCTGGCCAATTGTATGGTCCATGTGGCAGGGATGTTTGCATTGCCACGTGGACCTGCTGCAGAAACCATTCTTGCTTCAGGCCCCATTTAGCTGGCAATCTTCCACCAGCTATTTAGGGTATTGGTCAGATTCAAAGAGATCTAGCAGTTGCTGTGCTTCCTCCTTTGTGATAGGGGATAAAACATGCAGCAATTTGTTTTTGACTTTGCAGGAAGTTTGCTAGTATGCTTTTCACTACCTGATATCGAGAAAATAAAGTGAAGTCACAGGTCTCTGAGTTTTCACAGGATTTGCCTCTCACCCTTTGGAGCCCATGTGTCTTCCCAAGGGTTCTATCATATCAGCAACCTCTGGCTTGTTCTAATCACTATGATGTCATTGATTAGCACATAACTGATTGGTATTAGTTTTTAGTATTATTAGTATTCAGTAAAATGCCCAGACCATTGAGGTCTTCTCAGATTGCATTGTGACAAATGGTGGGATATTTAATGTGATCCTGAGACAAAACTATAGATGGGTGTTTTCCACCCCCTACAGATGCAAACTCTGATTCTCTTATCTCATTAGAATTTAAAAGGAATGCATTTACAAAACATCTAAATAAGATTTATTAATTTGCCCTAGCAAGGAGAGCTCATCTGTCAGTCTAGCTACAACTGAGGAAGCCTGGGATATTCTACAGTCATTCTCCAAGATCTCTGCATTTTCTTCAGTGACTTAACTGAAGATGTAAATGATAGAGGCATGAAAGGACCCACCACCCCCACATCCTCTAGGTCCTTAATGGCACTAACCTCCACCATTCCTCTGGAGATGCAATATTGTGTTTAATTTGCCCTCTTGGCCAGGAGATGGGGCAGTTTCAGAGATTTCTACTTAGCCTTCCTCATTTATGCTAGTCCTTACCCCATAGGCCAAGAACCAAATATGGAAATTCCTCCAAATGCCAAGTATAGCAAATCAAATTATACTTTGGAACTGAAGACATTACCAATAGTTGGGTCTATGGACCTAATGAGTCCTCTGTAAGATAAGTTTTCACAAGAAGTTTATTGAATACTTTTTCTCCTAGGCCTTAACTTTAATTTGGAGGGGAAGCTGTAAACACACATTGAATCTGTGGGTAGTGATACCAACTCAATCCCTGGAAAATTCTGGGTATTTTCCTTTACTCAATATTTAGTCCCTCCACCAATGTCTACACATCTGTTTTTAAGGAAAGAACTAGAGGAATCACTGAAGTATATACCTGCCAAAGTGTTGCTGGATGCTTCCTCCTAGGTACCGGACCACCTTTTTAGCAGGTTGTTAAGAATAATTGTAGTTTCAGACTTCTAGAGGTTATGCATCAAAACCTGGCCTCTACTATTTTGGGACCACATACTTCCATCGGTATTAATGTAACCAGGTCTGTGATCACTTCTACTATCATCTCTAGCCTGTAGAAGAGAGCCACTGCCAAACTTTTTAGTGCTGCTGGTGTCTTTTGCCAGCCCATTCTGATGATCTTGGAGGAGTGGCATGTCCTCTGGATATAATCCTTTGGAATATAATTCTCTAATAGATCTGCTTATCCTGAGTAATATATCCAATATATGCATTCCAGATTTTAGGATCCTGGGTTCTCCTCAACAGAATACTGATTTTAGCATAATAGATTGCCTGGGTTGGAGTCTCTGGAGATCTGTGACTGTAATTATCAGATTCCGACTCTCTTGTTCAGCTGCAACAACTCTTCTACTGCGAGAGATAATTGCCTTTTGTAAGCTGTCAAAAAGGCCCTCTCTCTCGTATACTTGTCTGTCTCTCATACTTTGTTCCTTATTACCCTTCTGTGGGCCATCAATGCCACTTACAAAGCGAGGACACTGACATTGTAGGAGTTGTTCTTTTCCATAGTTTTAGAATACCTGAATATTGTAAACTGGCACAGATATGTATCTCCACTGGGATATTTTCAGAGGTCATCATTTCAATGAAATATTTACAATTGGGACTCAATCTTATGCTAGGTGCTAGGACAAGAAAGGGGTTCTTATTCCCAGAATAGCCACCAGCTGCAAGATTTGCTTACCTCTTAAAAATCTGGCCTTCAAAAATTCCCTTACATTTGATCCAGCTCAGTCATTGAAAATTTTTTAACGGATGTGTTTTTCTAATCCTCTTGCCTATTATATATATGTGGGAACTAAATCTCATGGACATAGTTACATTTATGGGAATGTGAGGATTTATTTCCCCTTTATTCTTGCTTTCTTTATTTTTCTCACCCTTATTGTAACAAAGGATGACAAGTGTGATGCCTTGTTAGGTTAATAATGCATTGATATTAGGCCATAAAAGAGGGTCTTTCTTAGCATGAAACAATTTTTCATGCTTTTTGAATGCTGCAATACTTAAGCCTCCTCATTCTTACCCTTCCAGAATTTGTGACTCTTAGTGAGGAGGTATACATAATTGATGACCTTCTGACATCTGTAAATATCACAGCAATGTTTCCTTTTTGATAGCCTTAAAAAATACAAATACATATATTTTATAGATAATTATTAATGTATTTTGCAGTTTATAGGTATCATACTTTGATTTTTAAAGTGTTAAATGGAACCAAATTGATTTCTTGTGTTAGTTTTCTATTGATGCCTAATTATCCCCAAATTTAGTTGCATAAAACAACAAACATTTTACTGTCTCCATAGGTCAGGAATGTCAGTATGGCTTAGCAGGATGCCTCTAGCTCAGGGTTTCTCATTAGGTTATCAGTCAAGTTGTCAGTTGGTCTGCTCTCAAGGTGGACTAGGGGAAGATCTGCTACCAAGGTCATGTGGATGTTGGCAAAATTCAGTGCCTCAGGAGCACCAAATCCTACAGTGAGAGCCTCAGGCTGTAATACCGCAAACTTCTGTTTCTCACTGTTGGCCAGAGCCTCTCTCAGTGAGCAGCCTGCCACATCAGCCTCTCTCCAGAGGAGCTTGGAACAGAGAAGAGAAGCTGGCTCTCTTAAGAGTGAACGTGTCTAAGAGTGGGTGAGGATGAGCATTCAAAATGGAAACCACAGTCTTCATGACCTAATATCTGAAGTTCCATCCCATTACTTCTGCTGTATTCTAGTCATTATACGAGAGTCCATACCTCTGTCCCACACTCAGGGGAGGGGATAACACAAAGGGATAGTATGAAGTGGCAGGGATTTATTGGGGATCAGAGAGGCTGCCTACCACATTTCTCCTGCAATAATTTTGATATAATTTCTCTTACATTTTGATAGTGATGTATTGCATAACACAAAGCACATTATAATCACTTCTTAAGATATTCTGGGTTTTTCCATTATTTATGCTGCTTCCTAGCAGTGTGATTTTTGGCAGATTAATCTTGGGGTACCTCATTTTCTTCTAGAAAATATGGGATAATAATGCCTTTCCCAGTCCACAGGTCATAGTTGTAATTTTTTCTCAGAGTGACCATTAGTGTGGCTTCAATATACATTTGTTAAAATAAAATACAAAAGGTGGCTATTTTTAATTATTTTCTTTGCATGAAGTACTTAGTTATTCTCTGCAAATATAAATATAACAGTCCTGTAAACTTGCAGATAACAGAGCTGTCTTTTTTTGTTCAAACTCAAGTGTAACAAACTTTATTATTGAATACACACAATGGAAGGTTTTTTAAAAAATATTTTATTTGCCATTTCAGTGGGAACTAACATCATACTTTGATAGAGTGAGAAATCAGTTTGGGCCAGTTTCCATCTCCGCATTATTGAATTATAAAACTATAAGGAGAGTGGGTCAGGCAGTCCTAGCTCTCATTATGGTTCTCCCACACCTATCCATCCCCCTCGCAGCGTTAGGGACCACCCACTGGAGACTCTGTGACCTCTTCACCTCTCAAGGTCTCCACTTTTATTTGTAACATGATGGGGGTGGACTAGGTGATTGGAGAGATCCCTCTGAGGGCTTGTCAGTTTCCTGGAAAGCTATTATAGGCTGCAGCTATTTTCACAAAGAACATTTCCTAAAGCCAATCCCTATAAAGAGAAATTCTTAGCAATTAATCCTTACAATACTGACTGCACATAAGAGTTTCCCTTAGTCTATTTCAAGAATTACGTTACATTGATATGTTATTAGACATTTCAGCTATGATAAGAAACAAATTTAATTGAGTATCCTGCGTATAGTATTAAATTTATTTTTAGATGTTGAGCATAATTGAAGCCATCTGCATAATCTGAAAAAAAAGTGCCAAGATTTGCGATTATATTTTCTTTAGATTGTAATGTATTTGCCTATCATTTTGTGCTTTATTTTTATATTCTATAATAAATTTCATTAATGATTGCATAGGGTACAATGAAATATTATATATTAGAAGGTCAAAATGCATATTGTTTTTTCTGTATTTTAAATTCTTGCTTTATTTTATTTAAATAAAAATGTATTTTCACTTAGGCAAAAAATCTGGCTTTAGAGGTCTATTTTATAGCAGAAATGTTTCTGTAGTAGAAATAGTAGAACTAAGATTTTTGTAATGTGCTTTCCATTTCGTTTTGTGTGCATGTGTGTGTGTGTGTGTGTGTGCGTGATTTTGTAAATATTGCTGCCATTCCTTTAGAAATGTGATCCTGAGGTATCTTTGGCAGTGTCCTGTGGGGCAAATATAGAGAATAATATAATCTGACACTTAAATAACCGTAAATGACTAAATAAATGTCCAAGTCACTAGGGGAAAGAGAAGGTCATAGAATCTGTATTTCAGCTGGCAGAGCAAGAATAAATTTTGCCCTGGAGAATTCAGCTGTGTTCAAGGAGGCAGAGCATTACCTATGTTAACATATTGACAGAGGACAGAGAAAGGTTTAATTAACTCAATAGTTAACCTTAAAAGTTTCAAAGAATCTAAAACTGGAGAAGTAGCATCAAATCCATTATGTCTTACCAGAAAGGGTTATTCATTTGTGCAGCAAATGCAGAGCACCAACTATGTCACATGCTTTCATGAAGTTTACAATCTAATCGGAGAAATTGAAATTAATAAAATTATTAAACAGATAACTGTGTAATTACAGACACAGATACATGCATAGCATCATGTGCCATGAGGTTATTTAAGAGGTGAACTTGAATCAGTCTTTGGAGGTCAGGAAAAGGTGACCTAAAGTGGTGGCTCTAGCTGAAAGCTGATAATTGAGGTCACTACTGGCTAAGGAAGGAGGGGAAGGAGGAAAACGGACGTGGACAGAGAGAATAATAGGGTCCTCGGCCTTATGGTAACTGCTGCAAATATGCTATTTAGTAGCACCAAAAAACCAGTGATGTTGGAGAGGAGAGGAAGGAAAATAAAAATGGATCTATCAATGTAGATGAATGAAGGTGTTTAGGAGGCCTAAACTTTGGACATATTGTGTAATATTTGATTTTCTCAAATATTTTGCAAAATACAGAGATTCATAAATATGAGTAACAAAAATTTAATTCTAAGAGGCCAGGTAGATCCATTTTTTTGAAATATGAGGATATTTGAAAGTTTATTTTGGGTGCCAAAGCTTTCTGGATTTCTGAAAACAAGCTACCCAGTGGGAATTTCAACACCAGGTGGGGCCCTACTCATGTGAAGCACTGTAAGCCATGTTAAATATTCCGGCCTTGGTTGTAAGAAAAGGTGAGCAACTCTGGTTGTTGAGGGACAAATCATTTGAAGAGAAGAGGGGATGGAGCAAGCCCTGATTGGAAGTCATGCAACAAGGCATTCCAGAGATGTTATGTGGAAAAGAAGTGTGTGGGAGAAAAGAAGACTGATGCATCATTAGAAAGTTAAATTAAATTTAGGCCATTTATATCTTCTAATTTTCTTGCTTACATGGATTCTATTTATTGAGATTTTGAATACTGGAGAAGAATCAGAGGGTTTCTTTTGCAGGGCAGGTGCTGTGATTATAGGTCTGTGTTTAATACTGAAGCAGCCTTGAGAAATCTAAGTTGAAATACTTGACAGTTGCATACGGAGGTCTAGAATCAGAGGAGGGCTCTGGGCTAGGAATATTGTTTTAAGGGTCATCGAACTGAAGAGAAGACAATGCCCAGAAGAATTCTTGTGTTCACTCTTCAAGTAGCTGAAGAGGAATCTGAAAAGGAGACCAAGAAGGATTAGCCAGAAGCGTAGAAATGTAATCATAGAGGGTGATGAAAGAGAAGCCCTCAATAAAAGAAGAATATAAGGATACCGAGCCCAAAGTGTCCATTCAGTCTTCAAGGAGCCAAAAAAAAAAAAAAAAATCAACAAGGATAATTCATAGATAAGGAAGGAGATTACCACATCTCTGGAAACAAAAATCAATGTACTTAAGTCTATGGGTTGTGTGCCTTTTATGTTCATCTGATTTGTTCAAAGAGATTTAATAGGCAAAATCCTCTTATAGTTTTTTCCATGTAATAACTAAGCATTGATTGCCTATTACAAAACAGGATTGAGAGAGAGATGTGAAGAGAGAAAGAAGGGGAGAGTGAGAGGAGGGGAAAAGAAGGCACAGTGGGTGGGAGGAAGGGGGACTAGGAAAGGGAGAAGGGGTACAAGGGAGACAGAAACCTTTTTTGCTTTATTTTCATGGAGCTGACATTCTAGCAGTGACAAAACAGTCAGTGTGTTAGTGTGGAAAACATTATATGGGGTATTCAGTGAAACCCCTTTGATACAGTAATAATAGAGCCCTGAATGTGGTGAAGATTGAGCCATTGGAGTATCTGCTTGCAGAGGGAAAGACAGACCTTGTGAGGCTCAGGATCAGCAATACCACACACCCCATCACTTGCACTGTGTTCTGTTGACCAAGAGAGATCGCAAGGCCTAGATCCGGGGTTTAGCAAAGAGGACTCCTCTTAGTGGTGGGAGGAATCAAAGTCCCTTTACCAAAGGAAACCACCAGTGATTCCATTCCCAAGCACCAAATGAATATTTTTTTAAATGTGTGAAAATTCCCACCTACATTCTCCTTTCTTCAAGGCCTCAGGGTTTTAATATTTAAGGGCAGTATTGATCCTATTTTGTTCAAACAGGTAAACACCAAATATACTGCTTAATTTGGCATTTGGTGGCATAATCAGCATAGCAGGGTCCGGTGGCCAAATGAAATAGAACTCAATTTTTCTTGGAAGGCATCAGTGATCTCAGATATTTATACTCCTGTAAAAGGCATATTTTACAAAGTATATTTGAACATTAATGTCTACTTTGAATAACAAATGTTTATTCAAAAACAATTATCCATGTAACATAAAAGAAGAAAATCTAAAACCACTCCCAAGAAAATAATTTTAATGACTTTTCATAACTTAATGTTTGCTTTTGGGGGGATTATAAGCCTCTTCAAACATCTGGCATTTGTGTTTATGCAGAGAATTCTTATTTGGGCGTTACTTAATTAGAATCAAACAATTCCATTTTTTCATTAGCACTTGGAAAATAATAATCCATGCCAACTGAGTAGAGTCAAAACACTTTAAACATTGATTTGTAAATATTTGAAACTTTAGTAATTCTTTCCTTAAAGATACAAGGTTTTCAAAGGAGTCCTTTATTTATTTTCATGCAAAAAACAACAATTTATTTTTTCCCTATTTAAATTTTATATAAAATTTGAAAGTGAATGCCATGGATTAGAAGGAGAGTTTATGATCTTGTCCTCAATTCATGTATTTCATATAGTATGTGCAGAGTGGCTCCTCCCTTTACGAGCCACATATTCTGAAACTATGATTAAGCTTTGCTAAAATTGAGTTTATTTCATTATAAATGCATCATATATGTAATGTATAAAGGTAATAATATAAAAATCAACACAAATGTGTTAGAAATATATTGGGGATTTTAACAAATTTGGAAGAAAATGCTAAAACATGTCACTAATTTTCTTCCTTATGCTTTTCTATACATTTTAATGTTTTCCACAATACAGTTATATTTATTTCATAGTCAGAAACAAATAACAAACTGCTCACTTAACAAACTAAACAAAATCAGCAGATGCTCTTTTCACTTGACATATGATTGCTCAGTTTTAGCATGTGAGATCAGTTTGAAACAGATTTTATATATATATATACACATTGACAAATGTTTCCTGTTTCTTTCTCAATAACCACAATAATAATTATTAAAACACAAACAACAACCATAGAAGCTAATGTATACTGACTGCATTCTACTTATCTAGTACTGTTCTAAACAGCTTACATGTATCTGCTCATTTAGTTCTCACAACATAAGATACAGTTTTTACTTCCATTTTACAGATGGGAAAGTGGAGATAAGAGAGAGAATTTAACTTACTCGAGGTCACAGCCAGGAGTGGCAAAAAAAGAAAAGCACTTATGAATTAATCAGTGTTCCTTCTAATGCCTTCTAGAATGTTATGATGCACATATTTTGGGGAAAAATTCTCTAAAGAAGACACAGTACTGCACAGTATAATATATGATTTTCTTGGATTGTTCATAAAAGTTTGACAAAAATTCTAATAGAATTCTTTTCTTTGGAGTATCTACAATATGAATTGCAAAGAGACATTAGAAAGGATTTTAGTGTATATTAAATGTGTGTACCAACTAGTACATTATATATTATTATATTATGTATATAAAATGTATATATATTTATATATAATATATATTATATGTCATATACATATATATACAGGATAGGTTATACAAAGCTATTTTTTTTATAAAAACCTTTTTTTTTTTAAGATTTATTTATTTATTTATGATAGACACAGAGAGAAGGAGAGAGAGAGGCAGAGACACAGGAGGAGGGAGAAGCAGGCTCCATGCCGGAAGCCCGACACGGGACTCGATCTCGGAACTCCAGAATCGCGTCCTGGGCCAAAGGCAGGCGCCAAACCACTGAGCCACCCAGGGATCCCCCAACAAAGCTATTTTTATGACCAGTTTAGTAACTGGAAGTTAAGTAAAACTAATACAATTAAGTGAATTAAGTAAAATAAATAAAAAAACGATGTGTATTATGCTATAAAATTGACTCCTTTAATCATTTCAACAATTTATTTGATAGGTATTGTGTTAGTAGTATCTATTGATGCTTAATGCATTACCGTAAGATTTAGCAGCTTGAGACAATGAATATTTATTACATCATCATTTCTATGGATCAGGTATCTGGGCAGTTCAGCTGTATGCCTCTGAATGAGGATCTCTCACAGAGTTGTAATGCAGTTGTGAACCAGAGTTCTAGTCATCTCAAGGCTTAACTAGGGGAGAACTGGCTTTCAAAGTCATTCACATGATGCTGGCAGGTCTTGGGGCTTTTCTGGCTGTGGGCTGTGACATCAGCTCCTCCCCACGCCTCCCCTTCAAAAGCAGTTCACCATGTAGCACCATAAGCTTCTCTCAGAGCAAGTGAGTAAGACAAGAAGACAGTAAAAAATAACAATAAGCTGGAAGCCACAGACACTTTAAGAATATTCTCAGAAGTAACATCCTATTACTTTTTGCATATTCTCTTCCTTTGAAGCAAGTCACTAGATCCAACCAGGGGTTTCACTAGAGAGTGAACAGAAGGAGGCAGGATCCTTAGGGATATTTGCATATCCTAGGACCTTCTTTTTTTTTTTTTTTTTTTTTTTTTCTGGTGAAGAAGTGATTGCTATTTAAACACTGAAAAAGAGGTAGAGCTGAGATTTGTGCATGTGTCTGACCCCTTATCTATAACTATATCATATTTCCCCCAATTATTGATTGTATCTAGAGATAATAAGAGAGATACAAAACTCACCATAATAAAAGATAGAGTGAAATCAATATGTTAAGAGCAGTGTAAATGGAATATTTTAGGTTTCTATGACAATATATTGTCATAGGAATCTGACATAGTCAGCTGAAAGAGGAGGAAAAGCTTAAGCCTGGTCTATGGTCAATTTGGAATATGGCTTTAAGCCAAAAGTGGAAAGTGACTGCTTTAGAGAAACACTCAATGGAGGCCTCAGAAGACAGTAAAGCAAGGAAGTCCTCTCAATGGGTACAGCTTCAGACAGGATATCTGCTTTGTAAGGAAGGAACACTGAACCCTTGTGAAAATATATACATACTCCTGGTGGCCTGGCTAGCTGGTCAGGGGCCTGTAAATAGAAGGACTAGAAGACCAGAAACAAGGAGGTGTGCTATGTGTGTGCATGGATACATACATGGGAAGGGGGACCGAGGTACAGATTTTTGTATCCAAGGTTAATGCCACCAGAAAGCAACCGTGATGGAAAGGTACTGAACAAGGCCAACCCAGAAGGCATGGTGGGATTCATGCATAGATGGAGTGATCACAGTGGTGAAGAAAAAGGGCATTTATGGTGCCAAAGCATAGATTTACACTTACTTAGGCTAATGTTATTACTATCATCACCAAATGTACAACCTGACCACCACAGAGACCAATTCTGAGCCCTGATTTGGTTTTATTTCTCTAAGAGTGCAACCTGCTGCTTGGTTGCAAGTAGAACATATGGGTTTCCCTTATCCTGGAGGGCTAGTAGTTTGTTCTTTCTGGGATAGAAATATATTCCAGCTATGGGATTTTCTTCTTCACCCACAGAAGTCTCAGCCAGCTCCACTATCCCAGGGTTTACAAATTGCCTGACGCCAGGTATTAAATCACACACAGCCTAACAGCTGACAAGAAGACCCACCTCACAGTGAAAAAGTGTGGGGGTGGGCTAATTATCATAGGATACTGCACCAGCCACATGCAAGAGGCCTAAGAGAATGTTGGCTTGCCTTACCAAAGGCACAGCTGAAGAGCTAGCTCAGGAGCAAAATATACCCCAACTATTTGGTATCATACTTCAGGACACAGATTATGCACTAAACCAGAGGCCTCCATATGGCCCCATGTCCTACAAAAGAAGGACACATGAGTTAAGGAACAAGGAGTAGAGCAGGAGTGGTCTCATTATCATTGTTCCTGAAGTTTCAAGTGAAGACTTCTGAGCTCTATTAGGTTAGAAGTCATGGTCACTATAGGGTCACATTCTTGCCGAGGGACATGGATAGGATACCATTGAAATACAATGGGGGGAGGCACCTGGGTTGTTCAGTCTGTTGAGTGTCGAATTCTTGGTTTTGGCTCAGGTCATAATCTCGAGACCGGAGGATAGAGCCTTGCGGGCTCCTAGTTCAGCTGGAGTCTACTTATCCCTCTCTCTCTTCCTCTACTTCTAGCCCACTTTCTTTCTTTCTTTCAAATAAATAAAATCTAGGAAGAAAGAAAAAAGAAAGAAGAAAAGAAAAAGAAAGAAAGAAAGAAAGAAAGAAAGAAAGAAAGAAAGAAAGAAAGAAAGAAAGAAGAAAGAGAAAGAAAGAAAGAAAGAAAGAAAGAAAGAAAGAAAGAAAGAAAAGAAAGAAAGAAAGAAAAAGAAATATGATCTCTGACTGCCAGTACAGTTTGGATTCCTTGTGTTCTGGGAAAAGCAGGAAAGAAGACTCACAGGTCAATGCAAGTAATTGACCATGGTGAAGAGTTAGTACTAGAAGCCAGCCATTCATACCTTCACCTGAGACTTCTCTAATGGACTATCTTTGGGGGCTCCCCATCATCCCGTCAAAAAGTTCTTATAGATACACTACAATCTGAATATCTTTATGGGTTTTCATCTTACACTGTATTTTTAAACAGGCATCAAATCTGCATGATGTCTGAGTCTCCTCCTGCTTACACCTGCCTGCTCTTCCCTTTATTCTATAAAGGGAATTTCTTCTAAAAATTTTTCTTCTATAGAAATTCTATAAGTAATTTCTTCAATACTTATGTGAGTCCAATTCTGTCCTGAAATCGTCTGGAGGGCCCAAATATACAAGGTTAGACAGGTAAGGCGAGGTTGACCTGAGATTTAGCTCTGCTAAATCCCATACTTTTAACATCAGATCATAGTGTTGTTAGCTTACCTTTTCCTGAAATAAACAGCTGATTATGTTCATTCATAAACATCTAAATATAATAGCTCGTCAAAGTCAGCCAAAATTCTACAACATACACACACAAGTCCACACACAATTTGTAGAACAACGTAAGTATTATAACTGAATTTTTCAAACTATTTGATAATTTTAAAGGTCTTAATTTAAAAAAAAAAACATTAACACAGAGAGAGAATATGGAAATTTATGTATAGTACAAAGCTCCTCTTCAAACTTAATTTTGAAAGAAATAATTCAAATGGACCTTTTGATAAAAACCACTTGGTGCAAGTCTACTCACTGATCACAAGAATACTTTCAATCCCTTCACACCATTCACAAAAATAAATTCTAGTGGTTTAAATTTTAAAAATGTATAAAAACAAAAGTACAAGATATTAGGAGGAAATATAATTAAATTTTGTGTGTGTTTAAATCTCTGTCTGGCCCCCTAACTGCTCCTAGAAGATGGACAAGCTTATTCATCCTTTGCATTTCAGTTTCTTCATGTGTAAAATGAGATTACAAATTGATTCTTTAATATATGGTATATAAGGATTAAGGGACTTAATGCATATAAAGTTACAGAAAGGTCCCTGGAACATAATAAGCAATGAACGAATTCTAACCCATTATTATTAAAAAGAGACACAGAGGGATCCCTGGGTGGCGCAGCGGTTTAGCGCCTGCCTTTGGCCCGGGGCGTGATACTGGAGACCCGGGATAGAGTCCCACGTCGGGCTCCCGGTGCATGGAGCCTGCTTCTCCCTCTGCCTGTGTCTCTGCCTCTCTCTCTCTCACTGTGTGCCTATCATAAATAAAAAATAAAAAAAAAAAAGTTAAAAAAAAAAGAGAGACACAGAAAGATAGTGTTTAATTATACTCTAGTCAAATGAAAAATTCTGTGCCATAGAAGAAACCATAAAAACATTAAAAGACAAGTAACAGAGTTTCTGAATGCCTGTAACAGGCCTGAAAAAAAATATGTACACAATAAGAACAATGGTTATTTCAAGGAGAGTGAGAAAGAGTCCTTGATTGGTGGACTTTTTTCTTCAAGACAACATCTGTCCTATTTCTATGTGTTTTTCTTTCCCTTAAAAATTTAGTTCATTTTGAAAAAGTAATATCTGCACAAAATAATAAATGGAAAAAGTATACAATTTTAAAAATTGACCAGGCACAAGATTTATCCAGCATATTCAATATTGAATATATCGAATTATATGTGTGTGTATCTTGAAAATATTTCCTTATCAAAAATATCTGTGTTGAAGGATAAATACATTGTTAGTTTTAAAGGTTATAGCCAAATAACTCCATGGATGTTTACACTCCAGTCACTGCTCACTTCTCCTTTTAATGAGTAAGGTGGAGCTCTTTTCATATGTTTATGACATAGATTCCTGATTCCGGCTTCTAAATGCTGCACATTCTTTAAAATACTCCCACCTATTAGAAGGGTTACGCAATGAAGCACAGTAGCATCACAGATGTTAGACAAATATATCAGACTTTGATAAATTATTCAGATAATTAAAGAGAATTGCAATCCATATCATGAAAACTTTACTCCCTCCTTTGGTATATGTAGTTCATTTTCATGATATGTACTTTTCAGCCTTAAAGTCCAAGCGTATATCCTTAAAGTGTTTGGTCCAGGTCTTAACCTTCCTATCTTGTCTCAAGTCCTCAGTTCTTCCCCGAAGTGCCCACTTCTTTTATTTTTGCTATTCCACACACTTTTAGAAAGATTTATTCAAAATCCACAAATTTAATATGGTGACAATGTTACTTTTCTTCCAGTAATAAGTATGTTTTTCCAAGTAAGTGTTCATACACTGGCCCCCACACAGGTCAGCAAAGAGAGACCACAGAAAGAGGTAGACACTCCAGATGGGTAGGAGGCAGGTTTAATAAGCAAGGGAACTTACACGAAGACTTGCCTAGGGCCACCACAAGATGCATAGATCTCCCCACCGGCCTCCACATCTTACTCGTTTATCTTTATCTGCAGTTTCACTTCCCCAACTTTCAGTTTCCCATAGTCTACCAAGTCCAGAAGAAGATGACCCTTCTGGCAAATCACCAGATGGTCAATAGTTGCTTAACTCTACATCACAATGCCCACATCATTCACCTCACTTCCTCTCACCACATAGGCATTGTATCATCTCTCTTCATCACAAAAAGGATGAATACAGTACAATAAGATGTTTTAAGAGAGAAAGACCACGTTCATATAACTTTTAATACAGTCATTTATAATTGTTCCATTTTATTATTGTTGCTAATAACCATGCGTAGTTTATAAATTAAACTTTATTATATATATACGCACACACATATATACCATGTTTTGTCGTGTGTGTGTGTGTGTTTAAATCTCTGCCTTGCCCCCTAACAAGGGCCATGACAAAACATGGTATATATTAGGGTCTGAAACTATTCAAGGTTTCAAGCGTCCACCAGGGATTTTGGAATGTACCCCTGAGGGTAAGGGGTGATATCAAGACCTAAGGGCATTAGTCACATACACATTCCATAAGGTCTCTACAATAACTTACTCTCGAGGTTACGTTCTTGAAATGGCTCCGGCTGTGGGAAGGGTGGGTGGAATGTATATTCCAAGGACAGCAAAAGGGTGAGGATCCTGTGATTGTCTGGGTCCAGTTTGAGTGTCAGCAGGCATTCACATCCTCTTAATGACTTCCTCCAACACTCTATCTATCCTTTGTGATTGGCTCGTACAATCTTATTCATCTCCCTCTCCCACAGTCTGCCCTGACCTGTCAGCTATTGGTTTCATTAACATGAAGATGGCTCATATGGCCGCTATCTGGCTGCACTGGAGGGAGATACCACAGCAACAATAAAGGCACATTCAAGAGAAAACACAAATTAATGTTTCTAAAATTAAGTGACAGGTTTTCCAACCTGGAGCCCCATGATCAGAACCACAGATTTATTAAGTTACCTAGACCCGGGGGTGCCATTACTCAGCCTTTACTTGTGTGCTCATGTGATTTAATAAGGCTGCCTTAGCAGATTCACCAGGTATGAACACACAACATTCCTCTGAGTATGGCACAGGTGCCTCTATGAGAGGCAGTAACAATATCCAAAGCTATCTTATTTTGGAGGACAGCTTTTCTCATCGAAGATATTTCAATGTTCAGTAAAAACAGGCTTTGCCAGCTACCATTTAAAGCTTGTTGGGTGAATTTAGTAAGGGCTTCTTGTGTGACATAATGTCTGTCAGGCCAATGGAAAGGACAAAGATAGCCACCAAATGATCACACCAGTGGAAAATGGAATTTGTCCATCTGGCCTTGAGAGGGAGGTTGGAAGCTTTAGACACTGGATCTGATTGTACATTCCCTACATGTTGGCCAAGAAAGGCAGCAGTGTCAGGCATAAGGAGAAGGACTAGGGGTGGGATATATCAGATCAGGACCCCCACCTTCCGCTTTCTTTTCTAGGTGTAGTGTGTTTCCACAAGTCCAGCTTACTTCAGAATAATTGGATCTCAGTGGAAATTGAGTAATTTTTCTTCATCTATTGGGGTGCAAAGTACATCCTAGTGGGGTGGGTGGGTGGCCCGTTTCAAACTCCAGGAAATAACTCCCTTGTCAGGCATGATGGGGCTTAGTGTTCTTGGCAGCATAGCACTTTGATCCACAGTAAGAGTAGGGACAATGGCTATTTCCTGAGACTTCCATACCTTTATATTATTGGGTGCCTCAGCAGGGGTCCCCAGTCTGACATGTGGGAGAAGAGGCCCTACTGGTTGATCACTTAGATGTCTTAAATCCTGGGATAGTACTTTAGTCCACTCAACCAAGGTGGTTTTACCTGTTAATAATTTAACATGCTTCTTTAACGTTCCATTTTCCCTTTCTATCAACCATGCTGCTTGCAGGTGGTAGCGGAGGTGGAAGCTCCATGCAATATCATGTTCTTTTGCCTAGTCTTGCATATCATGTGACCACCAATCACTATTTAACAAGGATATTCATACATGGTACTCACCTTTCCAATCCCCCAATGGTAGCAGCCTGGTTTTCACAGGCTTGAGTAGACGAGACACAGTCCATACACATCAACACAAATTTAGAACCCTCATTCAGAGGGAGGGGACCAATATAATCAATTTCCCAATCCCTCCTCAGTTGGAAACTCTAATGAATTGCTCCAGACTCCTTTGGCAGTTGCCTTGAGTATTGTTTAGAACACACAGCATGCTGTTACTGCATTAACCAAGTCCCTACATTTCAGGGGCAGTCCAGATCCTTGGACTGGGCCATTCCACCTAGGTGCTGTCATGGCCACTATTTCTATGAGTCTAATCTTCTGATACCCAAGCTAGGGTATCAGCTCTCTGATCTCTGGGGGGTGTCAACATCTTATGGGTCAGGATGCAGGAAAGAGCAAGAACTGCCTGAGGCTCTTGCAGGCAGACCCAAATGTCTTTCCACATATCCTCACCCCATAGGACTTATTCATGATTATCCATCGGTCAGCTTTCCATTTTCTAAGCCATAGGGTGAATCCTTTTTAGAATAGACCAGCTGTCAGTACAAAGGCTTAATGGCCATGGCTCATGAGTGATCACTAGCCAAACTGTTTGAGTTCAGCCCACTGGCTGCTGTGTTTTTCTCTGTTTTCATTTAGACAATATCAGTGTTTGGCTGAATAGTGACTGCAATCCATGGGGGCAGTTTGCTCTGGCTTGACCCATCTAGTAACTGACTTCGGTTGCAGAGGCAGCCACAGGAATAGGGATGGGCGAATTTGCAGGATCTACATATTCGACAGAACCTAGGAGCATCCAATTTTCTAGAAACATTGGGCTGTCATACTGGGTGCTCTTCTGCTGCTATTGGAACATACTCCGCCCACTCCCTTAAAGGAATGGAAGTTCTTACCATTATATGCCACTTCTCCTTGAGGATTGCTATATACACTGCTAGGAGCTGTTGCTCTTCTTTCCCTTTTTTAGAATTAGAACCAAAATCCTAGTGGTACTCTCTCCTGTGGCCTCTGCCATAATGTCCAATTCATGCCTTCCAGAGTGGTAGAGACATCTAATGGTGGTCCTGTTTGGGATATGCCTAGAACTTTAATGTGTTTCACTAGTATTTTTGTCTTCTCAAAGGCTGCTTGCTGTTCTGATCCTCAGTCCCACATGTGCCCTTTTTTCACCCAATGGTTTAACGGGCAGAAACACTGTGCCAGGTAGGGAATAAATGTTCTTCAAAATTCCAAAATCCTTACAAAGGTTTGCACCTCTTTCATGTTCTTAGAGGTTGGATAATCTTACAACTTTTTAGTCACAGCTCCTGAGACAATGCATACCTTACCCAACCAAATGACTCTCGGGGGCTTGATGGTGGTGCCTGGGCCTTTCATTTTCTGTGGGCTTGCCATCCATCTTTTACTTCACAGATGTTCCAGCAACATCTGCATAGTATCCTGTGCAGAGGCAAATCTTTTCATGTTAACACTGTGTCATCAATGTAATAGGCCCATTTTACTGATGTGGGGAAAGAGAACAGGGACAGGACTTAGGCTGTTATCCCATGACATATTGTGGAGGTATGCAGGTAGCCTTGGGGAAATGCTTGAAAGGTCCATTCTTACCCCTCAGATGAAGGCAAATTTATCTTGTAACTTAGAGGCAAGGATGTACTGCACAAAGAATTAGCTAAGTCCATCACGGCATGGTATAATCCTGTGACCATGGCCAAGATATCTAAGATGGTGACAATGCCTGTCATAGCCACATGGATGCAGGTACTATCTGTTCAACTCTCAATAGTCCCTGGTCACCTGCCATGAGCCATGTGGCTTTTTTTCCAGCCATAGCTGGCTGTTGAGAGCCCTATGAGCAGGGCATACAGTACCTACTTAATGCAGTTCTTGGATAGTGTCTATTTCCTTATGCCTCCCAAGCAGTTTATATGTATGACAGTTACCACTCTTCATGTGGATTTACTGGTACTCACTTGGTGTTTCCCTTCAGCACTAGTTTGATTACTCTAACCAAGAGGTGGATTTCACTGATAGAGGTTTGCATAATTTGACTTTGTAGTATATTAATGCTCAGTATGTTCTCTGCTATTGGAGATATAGAAATTTTGCATTCTTATGGGGGAGGGTTACCATGTATTAGAGAATATTTGGTCCCAGGGTCAACCTGACCCTTCACCTTTTGTTTATTTCTGGGGAACCAGTGAATAGTTCACCAAATTTGAGACCTCTGATTTCCCCAAATGGCTCTCATATGGAGGCAATTCTGACTTGCACCCATTGGTGGGATGCACCAACCCCAAATACGATTGTATCCCTGAGACCTCTGCTGGAGCAAATAGAGGCATCCTGAATGGTAAGGGAAGGCAGGCCAGCTCTGAACTATTGTTCAGGTTTCAAGGCTTTCCATGGGCTGACCAATACAGCATTGCATTGTCAGTCTACCTTTCTAGGTGGAGTCCTAAAAGCCAGAAAGTCAAACCACATTTGCTTCCAAGTTATTTTTACAGGACTCTTTTCAGCTTCTTGGGATAACATTTTGGCTTCTTGAGTTCCCTCTCTGTCTTGGACCTTTTACATAGCCTATACCCATTCCTGGGATTTGCCAGTGTTCCTCAGATCAGCAATGAATTACCCAACACCAGAGAAGTCCTGTCCCACAGCAGGTGAAGGCTGGAGAATATTGGCTTCCATTCCTGCAGTTAATGTGGCCCAATCAGGGACTTCAAAGACAGGGATGTAAATCATCTACCTCATTCCCAACTCTCTAAGAATTTGTTGCATCTCCTTTATAGATTTCTAGCATTCCGTGTACCCAGGAAGATCCCTTTCATTGGACCAGGCCTCCTGTAGATTAAAACAGTCCAATCTATAACAAAGTACTTTGAACCCTCTGAGTGCCATGCAGGTACCATTGGAAGGCAGGTGTGTGGTGATGTTGCTCATTTTCTGTGCCTCCTTCCTGGTCAGAGAAATGTCATCACCGCCTATATTCTATAGCCGCACTAACCATGTGGGGATAATTTCCTTGGCCTTTTGCTGGAATTGGCAGCTAAATCCATCAGCTCAGTGGGCATGTATTCTCTCATCATGAATGTTTCCTGCCATGGGGGCTGCCCCCTGGCTAGGGTTGTTTTGGCTGTTCTGTTCTTTGTCTTAGGTATCAAAGAGCATGGAATGTTTCATCCATTTCACAATGGATCACAATATTCTAAAAAAAACAAAAAACAAAAAACAAAAAACAAAAAACAATATTCTCCTTAATTTCTTCACTTTCTCAGAGATTCCACCTCTTACATCTAAAGCAGGTTTTGTTACAAACACTTGGACCTTAATCTACAGCAGTTTGCATCCCCCTACCTTAGCAAAACAGCACACTAAGTTCTCCAATTTATTATCCTGCTCTCCCACCTTGTGGGCCAGCTCTGAAGCCAGCAGAGTCGTGGTCACCCACATGTCCTTCTCAAATCTCAGTTCTTCCTCCAACTTTCTAACTCAGTCTTCAGTCTCTAGCTGGGTGTTGGTGGCCAACTGAACTGCTCCCAGTAGAGGCCAGCCCACTGTGGCAGCTGTTTGCTGCCCTTCTTTGCTTCAGTGCACCAGGCACAGTTCCTCAAGCAGACACATCAAATCAGCCAGTGTTTCAGGGAGTCCCCATATTCCCATGGTGGTCAACAAGCATCTACCCTATGGGCCACCCTCTCCACATAGAGGTCAGTGACCAAACTGGGATGGCTCCCACGGATGCCTCTTTCCTAAGACTCATATCTTCAGTCTTGTGGCTGGTTCACAAATTGTTGGTTTGCAATCTAGTCCCAATACACAAAGGATAATAAGAGATGTATGTGAAGAGAAAGAAAGAGGCAGACCACTCCAGATTAATAGGTGGCATGTTTAATAAGCAAAGGAATGCACATGTGAGACTTATCTTGGACAGCTGCAACATGAGTAGATCTTTGCACCTGTCCACCAGAATCTTAAGAGGGTGTGGAGAGGCCTTAAATGTGTTCAGTCACATATTTAGTCCAGGTGGTCTCACCAACGCCTTACTCTCTCAAAGCTATGTCCTTATAACACTTCCCACTGTGGGAACAGTGGACAGAGTGTATGTTCTAAGGACAAGGGAAAAGGTGAGGGGCCTCTGATTGTCTGGGTCTTGCTTGAGGCTCAACTGGTGGTCATATCCCCTTGCTGACCTCCTCCAATAGTAAGAGATAATCAGGGTAGATTAATGCTCTAAGTAGCTAAGTCTGTAGCTATTTATAGCATGTCCAGTTCTACAGAGTAGTCTGGGGCTCCAGGTCTTAACAACACATATAAAGATAGTCATAGGCATCCCGAGTCCATTGTCCTTCTAGACCTCCCTTTCAGTTGCAGAAATGCTTTCTTTTTCCTCTAGTCTTCTGCTATGGAAAAAAAAAAAAGTACATTAATTAATTAAGCATATGCTCACATCATATATTCCCCAAGGACAAATATTAACTCAAGACCACGTGATCTAAATCCCTAAATAGAAATATAAAAATATCTCCTCAATATTTAAACTCATTTTTTACAGTGAAGAAGTACTGAATATTTATGTATCTTATTTATGATTTTTTATTTTCCATTAATTAGAACTTTATAAATGATAGCTGCCTAAAGGAAATATGTAGGCTCTATCTATCTATCTATCTATCTATCATCTATCTATCATCTATCATCATCATCTACTTCTCTGTATGATTTCATATGTGCTTATAAAATTGGGAAATTTAAATGATTGGGTATGACTAAAGATGGCAAGACACAATTTTTGATAGATGTCACTGAGATTATCGCAATTTTTTTTTTTCTTTTGTTGTTACTGTTCCTGTTCAGCTTAATTCTTAGGCTCTATTCTTTATAATGGTTATAAAGGCATCGAAAATCCCAAACCCATATCATCTTTACAGGTGAGAATGGTAAGTTAAAAATAACAAAACAAAATAATAAGCTTCAAGAATAATGAGGGGAGAGAGGTCAGTATTTTGTTTCCCTGTAGCTCCAGAATATCCCTTATTATTTCTATTTGGATTTCATGGATTTCTGAACCAATTGCTGTGTCTAAGGCCCTGACTTCTTAGGTTAGGGCCTAGGTTACATTAGGTAACTTTACTTTTTATGCCCGTTCTGAGGCAGGGGAAAGGAGGCCAGCCCCACTAACTAGTAGAATTGGGATAGGAATTAAGACAGCTTTGAGATGAAGTAGCTTTCAAAAGGCAGACGAAAATCGTCATCAAGTTTATTAGCTTTTTTGAACCTTCACTTTTGCTTTCAAATTTTGTCCTTAAATAAGTGCCAGAAAGAAGAAAATACAGATCCATTATTGAGTGAAATTAAATTCTAATAACTACACTCTTAGTTACAAAGACCCTAGACTCTTTAAATTATTGCTCATAAACATCTAGTAATTAGTCAAATATCATCCTTGTCTGCAGTTTCTAATTGTGGGTAGGGAATGTGGTCATTTTTCTGTTTGTAGTTATATATGTATTTTTACTTTTTGTGATACATACACAAACATGTACAAATGTGCCTACAAAAACACACACTACATATATACATACCATATATAAATGGATTTGGGATATTTTACCAATTGTATTTATGTACATACGTATCATAGAGTACATATGTGAAATATTCATAAAATTTGTACAGATTAATCTGATCTGGATTTGATTTAGGATTATTTTAAGTCTTATACATATTTATTTTTTAAAATGAAACAAAATATAGACTTACCAAGTCATGTTATATTTGAACTTATTTAAATTATACTGTTAATCTTAGAAAAAAATATGATTATTCCTATCTAATGTAGGTTTTATAGAGCATTCTGGGAAAAGAGATTCAGCTTATACTCTTTTTTTTTAAGATTATATTTATTTATTCATGAGAGACACAGAGAGACAAAGAGAGGCAGAGACACAGGCAGAGGGAGAAGCAGGCTCCATGCAGGGATCCCGTGGCAGGACTTGATCCTGCGACTCCAGGATTAGGCCCTGGGCTGAAGGTGGCGCTAAACTGCTGAGGCACCTGGGCTGCCCCCGCTTATACTCTTTTTATAAATTTTCTGTTTATAACAAAGCCTTGGATTAGTTTAAAATAATATAGATATATTTGCAAAAGTATCTGAATTCTCCAGGTTTATTTTTTACTCCCAAAGGAAAGCATGTTTTTAAATGTTTAATAAAGCTTTTTAAATGTGTAGTCACAAATGTTATTTCTAAAGCCTGAATTTAATTTCTGCCTGATTTGAAAAATTGTATTTTTTATGCAAAGGCACATCAAGAGAACAAACTATGCAAATATAAGACAGAGATTACTGTAGATACAAGCAATATAGCAGAAAATGTGGTTTTCAGTAATTGAAAAGGCAAAATGGCATATGCTAAAAAAAGAAAGCATCATATAACAATTCATAATAGGTGCAAATACAGTGACCTTGATATAATCCTCACCTTGTAATCGGTTTTGACTTCTGGTTTCCTTACATTGAAGGACATGCATAATTAGAATTATAATATGGATGTACATAGATACATTTGGTGATAAAACCTAATGTAAGTATAAAAATACATTTAAATTCTGTTGGATAATGTTCCAAATATTTCTAAAATACAGCTAAAACTGAAAAAGTTAAAACATACCCATGAAGAATTAGGGAGAATACTGGAACTGCTTACCTATAAAACAAAATGACTTTAAACTCTTAATATGTAAATATAAATTTCCCATTTGGTAAGACATATCAAAAGACCTGTTGGCTAACATGAATTACAAATAAAAGACATCCTTACCATGAGTAAACCCTAACATTATTATTTTTCAATTGATTAATTTAACAGGATAATGCATTTAAAACTTCAGTGGAAACACACATAGTAGGTGCCAAGTAAATATTAATTTCTTTTTCTTATGCAAAAAAAAATCTTTAGAAACTTACAGGGGTTTTGTTTACTTGGTTGATTAATTTTCTTTTCTTTTCTTTTCTTTTTTTTTTTTTTTTTTGTTTGTTTGTTTTCTTGAGAGAGAAGGGGAGAAGAGAGGGAAGGGGGACAGGGAGAGAGAGAACCTCAAGCAAGCACCACACCTAACATGGAGCCTGACAGATTTGATCTCACGACCCTGAGATCATGACCTGAGCTAAAAACAAGAGTTGGACACTTAACTCCCTGAGCCACCCAGGCATCCTAGAAATTTACAGTGGTTTAAAGAATGCTAATAATCTAGAAACTGGAATTAGTATTGTTGGCTAGTTCAAAGCAAAGAATTAGAATAATCCAAATGTGAAGGAGGCCTAGTTTTGGTTGACTTTCTTACAACAAATTTTTTTTTCTATTTTTTTTGATGGGCAGTATGATCATTTTGATCCTAAAACTTGATGATACTTTGAAGACTTAAAATATAGGACAGGGACTGATGTATAAACTGTTAATTTCATGAATTTTGCACTTGACTGTATTTCAATTGCATAATTATAAATAAAAGAATATGCTTAGCCTTTGGTATTTTTGAAAAGTATACTAATTCTTTATATGAATGTTTGACCTCATAAATATTCCTGGGACTCTGTATTGCTGGCTGTTTATTGAACTCTCTGTGGATCATGGTGCAACAACAAAGCAGAGTGACTAAAAGCATGAAATTTCAAGGAAGGCAAAGTTTAGTGTACACACATAAAATGAGAATCTCAAGCAGGCTCCACACCCGGTGGATCAGTGCATACTATGACGTTAAAGTGCTACTTGAGAGTAATTTCTTAAAATAAATATAAAGAGTACTTGAATGGATCACATAATTTTCAATCAGGGTAAACATGAATGAATCACATAATCTCTGATCAAAGTATATTTGAACAAATTCTTTTCTTTTAAATTATATATATATATATATTTCTTATATATATATCTTATATATATAATATATCTATATAGATAGATAGATTTCTTATATATATTTCTTATATATATATATTCTTATATATATATTTCTTATATATATATTCTTATATATATATCTTATATATATATAATATATCTTATATTATATATATATTTCTTAATTTGAGGGAGAGAGAACTTGCATGTGCAATGGAGCAGGTGGGAGGGGCAGAGGGAGAGAGAGGCAGAGAAGCATTCCCAGCTGAACTTGGAGCCTGACTCAGGGCTCAATCTGAAGATCCCAAGATCATGACCTGAGCCAAAACCAAGAGTCTGAGGCTTAACCAACTGAGCCACCCAGGAGCCTCTGGACAAGTTCTTAATCTCATTTTGATAGATTAGAAAATGTGAACACTATGCTTCATTTTGAGCATATCTGCCTTAAATTTTGTCAAGAAAAATATGACTTTACCTGGGGCCACATATCATGGGCCCATGTAGAGGCAGATGGACACCTATCAGAGGTTTGGTTGAGATGTTGAGACTGATGAAGCAACACATACCAAAAAGGCATAAAGGTTTTATTATTTTTATAATAAAAATCTCTGGGGAAAAGCAGGGAAGGCTTCTCAAGCTAGCCCTAAATGGTTTGAGCCAGCCAGCAAAGGAAATTGTCTTGGGTTCTTATGGTGGTTGGGAGGTGGGTCAGGTGAGAGTTTAAGAATAAGTGGGGCTTGGGAGGCCTGGGTGGCCCAGCAGTTGAGTGTTTGCCTTTGGCTCAGGGCGTGGTCCCGGGGTTCAGGATTGAGTCCCCCGTCAGGCTGCTGAAGGGAAACTGCTTCTCTCTCTGCCCGTGTCTCTGCCTCTCTCTCTGTGTGTCTCTCATGAATAAATAAATAAAATTAAAAAAAAAACAATAGGTGGGGTTTGCATTATTTAAATTACTGAACCCCTCGATGCTGAGGGAGGGAGAATCTAGACTGTCCTATCAGTGTGTCCAGATATGGGACAAAAGGGAGCAGAGAGAGGCTGGGCTTAAAAAGTGCCCCTAGTCATATATCAGGGAAAAAAAATGTAGTCAGACTTCTCATTCTATAGCAAAAAAAAAAAAAGAAAGGTGAATTCCTTTGGTACTTCTTTATATTCATCTTAAGAAATTACTCTCAGGTGGCACATTACTGTCACAGAATGCAGTGATCTACTTAATATTCTTGGCAATCCTAGGGAAATTTTAATGCTGATCAACTCTCTGCAATTGTCTCCTTCTCTTCTTTCTTATTACTCCTTCTTTCCTCTCACTCTTCCTCCCTCCCTCCTTCCTTCCTTCTTTTTTTTTTTTTTTTTTTTAAATTTTTTTATTTTTATTTATTTATGATAGTCACAGAGAGAGAGAGAGGGAGGCAGAGACACAGGCAGAGGGAGAAGCAGGCTCCATGCACCGGGAGCCTGATGTGGGATTCGATCCCGGGTCTCCAGGATCGCGCCCTGGGCCAAAGGCAGGCGCCAAACCGCTGCGCCACCCAGGGATCCCTCCTTCCTTCCTTCTTTTGGTCATTCTTCTTTTCTATTTTTTTTCTTTTTTTGTTTATAAATACATTTACTTGTTTCATATGGATACAGTAGAATGATAATAAAAATATTTGTTTCATAATTTAGGTATTTCGTATTAAATATGTATGATGAGTTGTAAAGAGAACACTAAGGGAAAAATGTACATTTTTTGCTGTTGTTATGACTTGTCATCTTATTTATACTAGTCTTTGGTGGGTTGAGGGAATATAGCTTATTGATGACACTTAGTTCTTGAACTTCTTTTTTATTGAAGATAAAACTTAAAAAGGCATCTAGCACTATAAAAATATCTAGAATATGAGAAGGTGATTATCTTTGGTCACAGTCATCTTACTCTAAAGCTTCCAGATTTCATGAAAATACGTTTTGACTGTTGTTATATTGGTATGGCTCTCGTTTTTAGTCCTATATCATAAAGATCCTTTAGGCATATTCTTCATAGATTATTTTTAATTTTAATTTTTTAATACATGAAAAGTTCTTGGCGGCTATTTCATAAGGTTATTTCCCTCTCCCCTAATAAAATATAAATATATTATCCAAACTAATTTACATTCTGTCAGTTCAATTCAACAAGCAATTTTCAAGTGCACATTTTGGGGCCACTGTAACTTCATGAAAGACATAAGGCAGAGAGAGAGAGAGAGAGAGAGATCACATCTTTTTACTGCACCTAAGATAACTATTAATACATGGGGAAATCTAAGATTTATGCAGATTAACAATTAGAAAAGAAAATGATATAGTACAAACCATAAGGTAACTAAAATGTTAATGATAAAATTATGCTATTGTTAAGAGTTTCTGTATTTCTTGACTGAGCTATTTTTACATTTTTCACTCCATCTAACAAAGCAATTGCTGTATATAAGATGTTCAGTTCTTGTTTCTCATTGAGAACTAATGAATAATAAAGATGATCATCATGAACACTGAATAAAATGAAAGATGGCTATTAGCTAATTATAATCAAAGAGGGTTAATAAAAGATAGACAGGGTCAGGAGAGGTATAGATTTGTGTTTTCCCAGAGTAATCATCATAAACAAAGCTGTAAGTGCATAGGAGGGATGACCTTGATATACAAGAAAAGAGAGTAAAAAATTAAAGTAGAAGTGAAAGACATTGCTATAAAATAGTAGATTTTAAAGTTGGCTTCTAAAACTGGCATCAGACTATGAGAACCTCAGTTTTAGTGAAGCTTACTAAATCTCATAATTTAGTATATGATTATACAATTTTATAAAAAATGAATAGGTATAAATAATTAAGTAAAGGAAAGCGGTAATCAAAACAGTATTCTGGTGAATGCTCTTATTTATTACATGGAAAATATTGGAAGGGTTGGAATTGTGAGAAAACTGAAAATCTAGGAATGTTGTAAAATGGGTCAAATGTTGTTGACTCCCTATAACAGAAGTATCCTATAACTACAGGACCTGTTCTGTTGCTTTTCTCAAAGCCACAACAGACCCTAATTATAAACCTCTTCTATATCCATTCTAGATTGCTGTGGAGCTGGCACCTCTACTGTTTTACATAGCTTATCTGGTATCATAACTCTGACCTGCATGCCTGAGGGGTCTGAGATCCTTCAATTATCCTTTACTATCAAATTTGAGCTAAAGAATATCAAAATATGCTCAATAGATCACCATGGTAACCAAGAACTTTCCTCCCTGGGCCTATAATATAATGGGACCTGACCATGATGGCTGTAACTTTTCCCTCAGCTTGACTAAACTTTAGACAGGTTTCTTTCTGGCTGTAACCTTCAATCTTCCTTTTCTCAGAACATTTAATTATGAAAACTTGCAATTATATTTTCTTTCTCTCTCCCTTTGAAATATATGTAACTATTCTCCCAACTTCTTGCCAATACTACAAACTAAGGAATGTCTTCATGAAGATCCTGAAAACATCTCTTTGAAATGTAAACATTAAAGGATATGGCATCCTTATCTCCCAATGTCTGTGGGAGGGTAGGGATCTGACTTCAGTGAGTGCCAGTTAGTAAACACAGATGGTCTAATCATAGGGGAAAACATTTACAAACTCAGGAATACCAGGCATACACTATTGATCTATCTCTTCCCTGCAAAGTCCCCCAGTACATTCCAGTAGCTTATCCCAGTGCTAAAAATTTCCCCTGCCCTTCATTTTAGTGGATTTGAGTTCAGTCTTTCTCTGCCATTGTAACATTGAACAAAGTCATCCTTGCCTCTTTAATATGAGCACTGAATATTAGCTACTGGCTTAGTAGTGGACACCATTATGACATTTACAAATGCACTGTCAATGAAGTGGGAGATTAAAACATGATAGTGTGGGGATGCCTAGGTGGCTCGGTGGTTGAGCATCTGCCTTTGGTTCAGGTCATGATCCGGGGGTCCTGGGATCGAGTCCTGCATCGGGCTCCCCACAGGAAGCCTGCTTCTCCCTCTGCCTATGTCTCTGCCTCTCTCTGTGTGTCTCTCATGAATAAATAAAATCTTTTTTTTTTTAAAGAAAAACACCTGATAGTGTGGTTCAAGAGAGAAGAGGGTGAAATGAATGGAGATATAGACAAGAGAAATTCTCTGTAGATTCTGTGTGTATGTATATGTGAAAAGACATAAGGCAATGGGCTAGTAACTGGAGGAGGAGGTGGGGTCGAGATAGAATTTTTTTAGAGATTTTATTTATATTTTGACAGAGAGAGAGAGAGAGAGAGATAGCACCAGGGGGAGTGGCAGGCAGAGGGAGGAGGAGAAGCAGACTTGCCTCTGAGCAGAAAGCTCAGTGCAGGCTCCATCCCAGGACCCTGGGATCATGACTTAAGCTGAAGGTAGACACTTAACCAATTGAGCCACCCAGGTGCCCAAGATAGAATTTTTGACAGATAAGAAAATAACTGCATGCTTGCATGCTGATGGTAATAATCAGAGGAAAAGAATAAATGTAGATGATTCAGGATAATGTGAATACAATTTCAGAAACAGAGCTCTTGTGAACATGCCATAGGATAGATGCAGAGTAAAGTCACGTAAGATGAAAGTTAATTCATGTTAACAGAATGGAGGTAGTACACACATACAGATAGGCAGATGTGTTGAAATTAAATTGCCTGTGTTCTCTTCTAAATAACTGTGGTCTTCTAGTGAACCAGGAACTGAAAATGAGAATAGTAGAGAGAAGAGAGAATAGAGGTAAGAAGAAAGATAAGACGTTGTCTTAAGGAACTATTTGGGATTCAAACACCATGTATTTAAAGTCAGAACAGTCGGCAAGTTTGTATTAGGCAGGGTTAACCCTATTAGCATAAGGGTAGTCAAATCCTAATGAATCAACATTGGGTTTTTGTCAAGTGAGTACAAAGTGGGGGTAAGGGCACAGGAGTTGAGGACAGATGTTTCTGTGTAAGTGGGAAAGAGGATGAATGAAAATTAGTACAAGGGATCCCTGGGTGGCGCAGCGGTTTGGCGCCTGCCTTTGGCCCAGGGCGCGATCCTGGAGACCCGGGATCGAATCCCACGTCGGGCTCCCGGTGCATGGAGCCTGCTTCTCCCTCTGCCTATGTCTCTGCCTCTCTCTCTCTCTCTCTCTGTGTGTGACTATCATAAATAGATAAATTAATTAAAAAAAAGAAAATTAGTACAATATAAAAATTGTACTATATCTATAATCACTGGATTATACATCTTGGTAAAAGTGAAAGGTGGTTGGAGTTAGATTACTAGACTACTTGAAATGGGAAAATAGGAGATGGTACCTTATGAATCAGACACTCTAACAGGTTTGTAGTTGTTAGTAGATATACGATCTAGCATATGGACACAGGAGTGAATGGGTATGGAAAGGTAAGAAAAGGTTCACGGGAAGAGTTTAAGGATCTAAGAAGTCAATATATTAAGTCATTATCTACGCAGTTATTTAAATAACCAAGGACTTCAATGGAGTAGTCCTGGAGAGAAGTCACTGGCTACTGAAAAAAGAGAGTGGGGATTAGAGTCAAATGATGTGAATAAATAGTTTCAATAGGCATATATTTGTCAAAATCCTTTTCTAAATTCTTAAAAATTAATCCTGTGAAAAACTTTTAGAATTTTTAGGAACTTTTTCACCACATTAAAAGGTTTTAATAACTTATACTAAACTTACAAAAATGTCCTTGTATATTTTGGAACTTTGGGCGGTTTGTGTGTGTGTGTATGTGTGTGTGTGTGTGTGTGCGAGTTTCTCTCCCTTTCATATTTTTTTAAAGAAACAATCATTATATTTATAATAAAAAAGAAATTATGAGTTTGTTAAGTCATTAAAAAAAGCATTTAACCTAAAAATTAAACTTTTGACACTTTTAAATAATCATTTAATAGAGTTAGGAACTTTTAATTATTAATCATCTCAGGAAAAGAATCTATCCATGATGTACATTACAATTCAACTTAATAATTGTTTTTACCACGAATTTCAGCAGATTTTAAGAAAATTAAATATTGCCATCATCAGCTGTAAGTAAATTTTCATTTTTCTGCAACTGCCATTATATTTCCAGAAATGACATCAGAGTATATACAAGCAGGATGATTAGTTTGTAAAATTAAAGAGTAAATGCCTGTGTGATACAATTATGGATATAATTTAGGAACAATACAATTTAAGCAAAAATATACAATATGTTTATAGAAAACAAATGTAAAAATAAGTTTGTGAACTGAAAATCCTAGGGTAAGAGCTAGAGAATTTGAAGGTTATTAAATTGATAAATAATGTCAGACATTAAAAGATTCTAGGTAGTTATTAAAAATACTGATACTTAAAAAAATACTGATACTTGATCCATTTCTAGAGGTTATGGTTTAATCACTGTGTGTGTGTATGTATATATATATATATATATATATATATATATATATATATATATTACCCTTTTTTTTTTTTTTTTTGGTAGCCCAATTTCTTCTAATGTGTAGTCCTGGTTGCAAACTACTCCAGTAAGCAGTGAAGGTCTCAAGAAGAGAGATTTACATGCAAAAAATC
The DNA here is from genome assembly GCF_053574225.1 of Canis aureus. NCBI lineage: Eukaryota > Metazoa > Chordata > Mammalia > Carnivora > Canidae > Canis > Canis aureus. Next base: position 31,091,786 of record NC_135618.1, read on the forward strand.
TCTGTAGTGCTAGGTCTACCTTTATATCATTGTAAGAATCCTAGAAATCCCTCAATCAGTGGATAACATTCTCTCAAATCAGCAAATGCAAATGAAAGTGAATACTTAAGGGAAGAGAGTAATACTTTTTATTATTTAAGAAAATAAAGAACACCTTAAAGAATTTTTTTTCCTAAAAACCTTTTCCGAAGGGTCTAAAATGTATAAATCAGAGGCAATAGTAGGATGAGGCTATGAGTAAATGTATGGATTTATATCTAAAACGCCCTAGTGCTAAGTCACTTAGAAGTGAACTACAGGAAAGAAGGAAAAAGATCACTGAACTTGTAGCCAGAAGGGGATAAACTGAGCTGATTTTTCACTTTATTAGTCTTACTCATAGCCATGTAATTTAGTATGGCCTGAACTAAGCAGAAGAGGATGTTAGCCTTGAGGTAAAGAAAATGCAATTACTTACTGTTTTGATTATTCTTTTTAAAATCCACTAGCCATCCTACTTCATCATCCAATCTATCTTTCACCTTGGCTTGCTCTGTGTCTGGGAAAGTTGGCTTTTGTGGATATAGAATCTGGGCTCTGCCTGCCAGCTTTTGTGATTTTGAAAGAATAAGATTTGTAGACTTGGTGACAAGGTTTTCTGTGGGACAGTTATGAAGAAAAACTTTTTGAAATAGGCACAAAACCTGAAGTTATTTGGTCCAATGTGAATGTACACCAGAGGGAGCTATCAGTGAATAGGTAACTATTGTATAGCTGTCAATCAGGATCTTTCTTTAACCAACTTGGTGCTTGATCAAAGACTGATATACAGAATGACCATGGCAACGGGATGGTAGAGGAAAAGTATGCCTTCAAAAACCTCAACTTCCTCCCACCAATAACTATAACTCATCTAGTTACAAGATCTGCTGAGTGCTTAGCCTCCTAATATCAGAGGCCAGTGAAATAACATTATTCTTGGAAAGGACACAAGCAAGCTACCTAATGTCAGGATAGTTCTATTGGACCTCCAAGAAGGGGATAGTGATGTGTCCTCATTTTAATAGTTATGTATTTAGATAATGGATTTTATTTCCCTGTCAGCAATAATCCTACCAGTGTTGACAGTGTTTGGTAAAATATGTCTTATTAAGGTGAAAGACATATCTTAGTATATTGATTCTTGATGTCTTGATGGTCACCAGAAAAATAAAAACAGATAATGGGAACCTTAAATTGTGGTTAAGAACTTTGATCTCGATGTTATAGATAATGGATATTTAAGTTGTTGAACATGGAAATGAAAAGGGGTTTGATCTCAATGTTATAGATAATGGATATTTAAGTTGTTGAACAGGGAAATGAAAAGGGGTTTGAGGATTATTCATCTGGTGGAACTTGTAGACAGAATGAGTAGAAAGGGAAACTGGGTAGATAAGGTAGCAGGGTGAGGAAGCTGGAAACATATAGTTTAGCACAGTGGAAAGGACTCTGAAATAGAACTTGAAAGTATCTAGGCTTTTTCTTATCCTCTCAGAGCTTCAGTTTCATCACCACCTAAGTGAAGATGAGAGGGTCTGTGTGGAACACTTCATAAGATTGTTGCAACTATTAAATAGAATACTGTGTGAAAATGCTTTGAAAAATGTAAAAAAAAAAAAAAGAAAATTGTTAAGTGTTGTGCAGTATAAGTTATTATTTACCCTCCATTAAGTTCAATGTCTGGTGGCATTGGACTAGCATGGTGGCAATAAAAGTAGACATGAAGGTATGAATTGGAAAGTTTCCAGGTAGGAATAATTGATAAAACATAGTGACATTGAATATAAAAATAACAAAGAGCCAGTGAATGCTGATAAAATGTTTGGAACTTCATGCCTGAGGCAATGATGTGCTAAGAGAAATGTAAATGGAGAAAGGAGACTGATTTTGATGAAAATGTTCTTTCAGTTTAGAAACACAGCAGGCAGCTTAAACATGCAAAATTTTAGCTAAAAGAGGAAGTTTAACCTAGATATATCTATATAATTTTAGAGGCATTTCAACTAATATTTATTGAGAATATATGATATGGAAGGTATTGTGGTACATAATAGTATGAGTTATCTTTTGCTACAACAAGTCTATACAACAAACCATGTAAAAATTCAGTGGCTTAGAATTACAGTCATTTGTTTAGCTCAGGAATCTGTAGGTTGGCTGAGTGGTTCTTTTAGTATTGATGGGGTTCACTCATATATCTGCAATTGGCTATAGATCAAACTCTGTTGATTTGACTGGATTCTCTCCTATGTTTGGCAATCAAATGGTTGTTGCCTGGTCTAGGATGGCTTCAGCCAACACAACTAGAGATAAATCTCTGCTCTATGTGATTCGTCTTTCTGCAGTCTAGCCTACACATGTTCTTATGACAAAGCTAGATGGGCAAGATTAATCAAGTAGAAAGTCACATAGCCTCTTGAGACCTATGCTTAGAACTGGTGCAGTGACTTCTTCTGTATTTTATTGACCAAAGCAAGATAAAGATCTGTCCAAAGTCAAAAAGTGGGAAATAGACCCTGTCTCATTAATAAGAATAATTAAAATCACTTGGAAAAAGTATAATAGAGAGAAGATTGAAGAAATTAGACCACTAATGAAATAAGTCTGCCACAGTGGTGTTACTAATTTATTAATTACTTAATTAATTTACAGAAAAAAACTTTGTCAACTCTAAGCACTGGAATAAAGCAATAAGCAGAAGAGAAAAGATCCTTGCTTACTAGAGTTTATATTTTAGTGATTAAGATCAGTGAAAAAAATAAGCAACAAAATATCAATTAGTAATAACTGCTGTAGGATATACAATAGAATGATATGACAGAAACTGGATGAGTAGTATGTTAGATTGGATGGTTTTCTGATGAAGCTGATGTTTGAAATAGTGCTGTGGGGATCTAGAGGCCAAAGTGGTGGATGATAAAATATGAGATTATAGAATTAAGCAAAAACCAGAATATGTTAAACCTTGAATATGCTGGTAAGGGTCTTAGATTTTATTTTGGTGAGATGAGGAACCATGAAGAGTTTGAAACACAGGAGTATCTTTCAATTATCATGCATCAAAAACATCATTTTGGACTTCTGGTTTCCAACTGGCATGTAAAGAGCTCAGAAGCAAATAGCTGAACAAATAGAAAAACAATCAATCAAAAAAAAAAACTCTTCTTAGAATTTTTAAAAATATTTTATTTACTTATTTGACAGAGAAAAAGTATGTATAAGCAGAGGGAGCAGCAGAGTGAGAAGGAGAAGCAGGGTCCCCGCTGAGAAGGGAGTCCAAAGTGGGGCTCACTCCCAGGACCCTCAGATCATGACCTGAGCCAGAGGCATATGCTAACCAACTGAGCCACCCAGGTGTCCCTCTCTTCTCTAGATTTTTGAAAAATTGGAAGTCACAGAGAAAACTGCTGCTCATCACATTGGAGAGGCAGACTGGTAAATATAGAAATTCACAAATTAGCAGGATAGAGAGCCACAGGCAGAAGACTTTACAGGGACTAGTATTGAGAAGGAACGAGATAAGGTAAAATAAAACTTTTGTTTTTGAATTCTTAATTGATCTAGCAGATACAATTTGTTATAAATAATATAGCAATGATATATTTGGGCATGTCTATTAATGAATGCCTATATATAAGAGAAATGAACAACAGCAATGATAGATGGTACTGGAAGGATGAATTAGAAATAGTTTGTTATTGCAAGGTATGTGCACTGCCTGTGAAGTGGTATAGTGCTATTTGAAAGTAGACTTGGATTATTTTTAAATGTATATTGAAAACTCTACAGTAACCACCAAAAAAAGTTGAGAAAAAAAAGTAGAGTTGAAATGTTAACACAGGAGAGAAAATGGAGTCATAAAATATTCCATTATAACTACAAAAGTCAGGAAAAGAGTAAAAACAAAAATAAGAATAAACAACAAGGGTAACAAATAGAAAAAAGTTATAAATATGGTGGATATTAATCTAACTACATTGATTGTCCATTTAAATGTCAGTGAACTAAACATGCAAATTAGAAGGCTGAATTTACCAGAGTAGATTAAAAAGATCCAACTATATGCTTTTTACAAGAAATCCATTTTAAACATGAAGACACATATATTAAAAGTAAAGGAATGGAGAAAGGTATACTATATTAACACTAATTTTAAAAAAGCTGAAATGGTTATATTAGTATCCAAGACTATAAACTTCTGAGCAAGGAAAATGATTTGGGGTAAAGAAAGGTATTGCCTAGTGACAAAGGAGTCAACTTTTTTTTTTTAAAAGATTTATTTATTTATTTATTTATTCATTCATGAGAGACACAGAGAGAGAGGCAAAGACACAGGCAGAGGGAGGAACAGTCTCCATGCAGGGAGCTTGATGTGGGCCTCAATCCCAGGACTCCAGGAACATGCCCTGGGCCAAAGGCAAGCGCCAAACCACTGAGCCACCCAGGGATCCCCAGAGGTCAACTTTTTAAGAAAACATAACAATTCTTAATGTGTATTGCCAAACAACAGAGAGTCAAACCATGTGAGGCAAAATTAATAGAATTGTAGGGAGAAATAGATAAATCTGCTACTATAGTGGACTTAAACATCCTTCTCTCTCTATCAGAAATTGACCAATCCAGCAGGCAGAAAATCAGTAAACCCATAGTTGAACTCAACGCCCTTAATCAACTGAATACAAAGGCATTTATAAACTACGTCATCCAACAACAGAATACTCATTTTTCTCAAGCTCACCTCCATCACTGATAGATCACATTCTGTGTCATAAAAAAAGCCTTAGTTAATTTAAAATAATAGAAATCATATGATATATGCTCTTAGACCACAATGGAATCAAACTAAAAATAAGTAACTGAAAAATATCTGGAAAACCCAAAATATTTAGAGATTAAACATACACTTCTAAGTAACACATGGGTCAAATAAGAAATCTAAAAGAAATTTAAAAATACTTTGAACTAAATGCAAATTAAAATACAACTTATCAAAATTTGTGGAATTCAGTAAAAGCACTTCTTAGAGAGGAATTTATAGCATATAATTATGTGCTATAATTATATATATATGAAGAAGAAAGATTTTAAAACAATAAGCTACTATCATAAAACTCTAGAAAACGAAGAAAAAATTTAATCCAAAGAAAAAGGAAGAAAAGAAAGAATAAAATTAGAGCAAAATCACTAAACTTGAAAAGAGGAAGTCAATAGAGAAGAATTAATGAAACCAAAAGTTGGATTTTTGAAAAGATTAATAAAATCAACAAGACTTTAGACAGGCTAACTAACACAGAAAACACAAATTACTAGTAGTAGAAATGAAGGAGAAGATACCAGTACAGAGCTCATGAACATTGAAAGGATAATAAAGAGATACTATGAATAAATCAAGGACCAATTCCTTGGACACAACCTCTCAAGACTCACACAAGAAGAAATAAATCACTTGAAAGGGTTTGTGTCTATTAAAGAAAGCAAAACAAAATAATAACCTTCAAAAACAGAAAGCACCAGGCCCAAAGAATTCATAGGTGAGTAATACTATTTAAGGAAGAAATCTGACCCATTATCTACAATCTCTTATATAAGATAGAAGCAGAGGACATACTTTATAACTCATTCTGTGAAGCCGGCATTATCCTAACACTAAAATCCGAAAAAGACATTACAAGAAGAAAACAACTATAGAATATCTCTCATAAACATAGATGCAAAATCCTCAGCAAAACATTAGCAAATTGAATCCAACAATATATTTAAATATCACAACCAAGTGGGATTTATTCCAGCTATGTAAGGTTGGATCGACATTTAAAAATCAACTAATTTAATCCATTATATCAACAGACTAAAGAGGGAAAACCATATGATTATATCAGTTGGTGCAGAAAAAGCATTTAACAATATCCAGCACCCTTTCATAATAAAATCCCGCAGCAAACTAGGAATAGAGGGGAACTTCCTCCACTTGATAAAAAAAAAAAAAATCTACAAAAGCCTATAGCTAACATCATACTTCTAATAGGAACTAGAAGCTATTACACTAATATCAGAAATAAGGCAAGTATCTCTCCTCTTATCACTCTTTTTTAACATTGTACAGGTAGTCTTAGCTAATTCAATAAGATAAGAAAAGGAAGAAAACACTACATAGACCAGGGAGACATAAAACTGACTTCACAGATGCCTATGTAGAAAATCTGCATGAATAAATAACAACAAAAATCCTGAAACTGACGCGTGATTATATTGTGTTGTAGGTTACAAGGTTAATACACAAAGGTCAATCACCTTCCTATATACCAGCAATGAACAACTGGAATCTGAAACTTAAAACATAGTACAATTTGTATGAGCACGCTCAAAAAATAAAATACTTAGGTATAAATCTAACAAAATATGTACAAGATCTATATGAGAAAAACTACAAAACTCTAAGTAAATTAAAAAAAATACTAAAAAACGGAGAGATATTTTGTGTTAATGGGTAGGAAGATTCAATATTGTCAAAACGCCAGTTCTTCCCAACTTGATCTATGGATTCAGTGTAATCTCAATCAAAATCCCAGCAAGTTATTTTGTGGATGTGAACAAACCGATTCTAAATCTTATATGGAGCAGCGAAAAGCTTGGACTAGCCAACACACTATTTAAAGAGAAAATACAAAGTTGGAGAATTGATGCCATCCAACTTCAATGTTAAGCTACAGTATCAAGACAGTGTGGTATTGGTGAAAGAATAGGTAAATAGATCAACAGAACACAACAGAGAACACAAACATAGACTCGCCCACAAATACAGTCAACTGATCTTTGACAAAGGAGCAAAGACAGCACAATATAGAAAAACAATCATCTCAACAAATTGCTCTAGATCAACTGAATGTCTACATGGACGGGGGAAAAAGAAGAATGTAAACACAGAACTTGCACCCTTTGCAAAAATTTTTCCAAAATTTACCATAGGCTAAATGTAAAATAGAAAACTACAAAAACTCTGAAAATAGCATGGAACAAAATCTAGATGACCTTGAGTTTTCAGCGAATATTTAGATATAATACCAAAGGCAAAATCCATCAAAAAAAAGAATGGATAAACTGAGCTTCATTAAAACTAAAAACTTCTGCTCTGAGATAGAGAATGTCAAGAGAATCAGAAGATAGACCGTGGACAGCGAGAAAATATTTACAGAAGAAACATTTAATGAAAGACTATTTTTGAAATTACTTAAAGATCTCTTAAAATTTAACAATAAGAAAATGAACAACGCAATTTAAAAATAGTTAAATGACTTAGAAGAGACTTCCTTGAGAAGACCTACAAATGACAAAGAAGCATGTGAAAAGATGTTCAACGTCTTATGTCATAAGAGAATTACAAATTAAAACAATAAAGAGGTACCACTGCAGACCTATTACAATGGTTAAAATCTAGGGGCACCTGGTTGGCTCAGTCAGTTAAGCAGCTGATTCTTGATTTTGGCTCAGGTCATGATATCAAGGTTGTGGGATTGAGCCCTGCATTGGGCTCCATGCTAGGTGTAGAGCCTGCTTAAGATTCTCTCTCTCCTTCTTCCTCTGCTCCCTCCCACTCTAAAATAAAAAAAATAAAAATAAAGGCTGAAATTCCAAAATACTGACAACACGAAATATTGGCCAATGATATGGAACAACAGAAATATTCATTTACTGATGGTGAGAATGTAAAATGTTACAGCAATTTTGGAAGACAGTGTGGCAGCTTCCTTGTGTGTGTGTGTGTGTGTGTGTGTGTGTATAGGGGATGCTGTTGTTATTTTCATCCATATATTGATTTATTTTAGTTTCAAATTTTTCTTTAAATTCCAGTTAGTTAACATATAGTGTAATATTAGTTTCAGGAGTAGAATTTAGTGATTCATCACTTACATATAATACCCTGTGCTGATCAAAAGTGCCTTTCTTAACACCCATCACCCATTTAATCCATCCTCTTCTCCAGCAACCCTTAGTTTGTTCTCTATAGTTAAGAGTCTGTTTTATGCTTTGCCTCTCTCTTTCTTTCCCCTATGTTATCTGTTTCGTTTCTTAAATTTCACATACAAGTGAAATCATATGGTATTTATCTACCTCTGACTGACTTATTTCATCCATTTTGAGTTTACTTTTGTACAAGGTGTAAGGAAGTGGTCCAGTGAGAGATATATATATCACTTCTTTATCCATTCATCAGTCAATTAACATTTGGGCTCTTTCATAATTTGGCTATTGATAATGCTCTATAAACATCAGGGTGCATGTATATTCCTTCGAATCAGTATTTCTGTATACTTTGTGTAAATATCTAGTAATGCAATTGCTGGATCAAAGGGTAGTTCTATTTTTAACTTTTTGAGGAACCTCCATACTGTTTTCAGAGTGACTGCAGCAGTTTGCATCCCCACCAAGAGTGTAAGAGGGTTCCCCTTTCTCTGCACCTTCACCAATATCTGTTGTTTTCTGTGTTGTTAATTTTAGCCATTCTGATAGGTGTGAGGTGATATCTCATTGTAGTTTTGATTTGTGTTTCCTTGATGATGAATGATACTGAGCACCTTTTCATGTGTCTGTTGGTCACCCGTATGTCTTCTTTGGAAAACATGTCTTTACAGATCTGCTCATTTTTTTATCTAGATTGTTTGTTTTTCAGGTGCTGAGTTTGATAAATTCTTTATGGATTTTGGATACTAACTCTTTATCAGATATGTCATTTGCAAATATCTTCTCCCATTCCAAAGGTTGCCTTTCGTTTTTGTTGGCTGTTTCCTTCACTGGGCAGAAGCTTTTTATCTTGATGAAGTCACAATATTTCATTTTTGCTTTTGTTTCCCTTGTCTCTGGAGACATCTCTAGTAAGAAGTTGTTACAGCAGATGTCAAAGAGGTTACTGCCTGTGTTCTCCTCTAGGATATTGATGGTTTCCTGCCTCACATTTAGGTCTCTTAGCCATTTTGATTTTATTTTTGTGTATTTTCTAAGAAAGTGGTCCAGTTTCAAAAATCTCCCAACAAACAAAAGTCCAGGGCCAGATGGGTTCCCAGGGGAATTCTACCAAATATTTAAAGAAGAGTTAATATATATTCTTCTCAAAGTGTTCCAAAAATTAGAAATGGAATGGAAACTTCCAAACTCATTCCATGAGGCCAGTATTATCTTGATTCCAAAACCAAAGAGCCTACTACAAAAGAGAATTGCAGGCTAATACCCTTGATGTACATGGATGCAAAAATTCTTAACAGAATACTAGCAAATTGAATCCAAAAGTATGGCAGCCTCTTAAACATTCTCTTGTCATATGATCCAGAAATCACACTCTTTGATATTTATCCAAATGGGGTGACAATTTATGTCCACACAAAAACCTGCACATGGGTGTTTGTAATAGCTTTGTTGATAATTTCAAAAACCTGGAAGTAATCATATGTCCTTCAGCAGAGGAATGGTTAAATAAACTTTGGAACATTCAAATAATGGAATGTTAGTCAGCAAGAAAAAAATGAGCCATGGACCCATGAAAAGACAGAAGAAACTTAGATGGATATTTGAAAAAGCCAATCTTAAAAGGCTATATGATCTCAACTTTATGACATGCTAGAAAGGCAAAACTATGGGGAGAAAAAATGTCAGTGGTTGTCAAGAGTTTGGGAGGAGGGAGGGATGAATGGGCTGAGTACAGAGAATTTTTAGGACAGTGAAACTTTTTATATCGTAATATAAACATATATCATTATATGCTTTTAAAACCCATAGATTGTACAATACCAAAAGTGAACCCTAATGTAAACTCTGACCTTTGGGTAATGATGATGTGTCAGTGTAGGTTTACAGGATGTAATGAATGTACCACTCCTATGTGGGATGGGATAGGGAGACATTGTGTGTGAGAGTGTGAGAGGAGCAGAGAATGTGTGGGATCTTGCTGTGCTTTCTGCTCCATTTTGCTGTGAATCTAAAAGTGTTATAAAAAATAAAATCTATTTTAAAAACATTCTGGATATTGTATGAATAATGGATGTAAAATAGTCATAGATGATAAGTCCTACTCTCTTTGAATACATGAACCAGAGACAGACACAGAGATATAAATAAACAAAATAATTAAAAGTCAAAGTAATATAAATGCTGAACCAGGCCACATGTAGGAGTCAGACTGAAGCCAGAGGAGAGAGTAATTCATTTTGACAGGGGGCATCTATGAAGAATTCATAGAGATAGTAGCACTTGCATTAGACATAGCACAATAAAGAGAAATTCAATATTATGAAAAGGATGTAAGTATTTGAAAAGGTACTCAAAGCATGAGGAAACAGTAACAGATAAAGGATTGAAGTTTAAAAATGCATTTTGTGTCCAGGTCTTATTTAGGTACACTGTAACCAAATTTGAATGTACATAAGCATGTAAGTGATATTTTATTCGTGGCAGAAATGGTGAATTGTCAAGCACAAACTTAACATTTTGTTAAGTTTTTTGACTTTTTTTGTTGTCAATCCTTGTGATTTATTTTAAAAGTGCTGTGATTTTAATCCTAGGTACTGTGTAACTATTGCTCATTCAGAAGGATTTCAAAGAAATATCCAGCTAGTTACAATACCAAACCATAGGCAATTGTAATATAATCCAAAGAATAAGTGCTAAAAATGACAAAAACATGTCATAATACAAAAAGATCATATTTAAGACTTTGAGAGCAAGAAAAATAATTATTTGGATGACATGACAGTCTATATGAAGGCAAGATATCTAAAGTATCTCAAAAGGAATTGAAAACTGTGTTTTCTAATAAGAACATTCTTTTAAATCAGGATAGCTTTATATGTTTACATATTTTTGTTTACTTTTTCCTTCCTTCCTTTGTCCCTTTGTCCCTTCCTTCCTTCTTTCCTTCCATCCTTCCTTCCTTCTTTCTCTCTACCCACTTCTACTCTTTCCTCTTCCTCTTTCTCTCTGTTTCCTCTCTCTTTTACCAGAAATCTCCTACATTTAAGCACACTTTAAAAAAAATCTATTTTCATTAGTATTTAACAATGATCAGATTTCAAATATTATGATTACCTTTCCTGTTTCATAACTTCCTATTCTAGTAATTTTTCCAAGTATTTTTCAATGACTACTGAAGCTTAACAGACAGCAAATTTAATACTAAGTTTAAAAATCAAAGAATATATATTTTGATATTCATGTGGATGGAATCACAACATATTTTCTTTTGTATATTTGTGAGGCTATCCCTTACTCTGGTGATCAATGATTTTGGTAAGTTTTCTACATATTTTCTACATGTTTGTTGGCTATTTATTTTTGCTTTTGTAAAGTGCCTTCTCAAATATTTTACCTATTTTAAATAGACTTTTCTTGAATTTTTGCTATTGACTCATGATTTTTTTGTTTATTTTGTAGACAAATCTATCATTAGATCTAAGTGCTGTAAGTCTATTCTCCAAATCTGTGGCCTAGATCTAATAACATTCAACTTATCAAATTTTTGTTTGACGCCTAATTTTTGTTTGCTGTTTTTTTCCCCAGCCATCGGTATTATTCTCACTTGTCTGAATTGATCAGTACTTGGTCAAATGCTTGTGGGGGTAGGGGGGGCTCTCTGTAGATTTCTGGAGTTCTCTTAGTCTGTCATGTGAACTTTGATCTACTCTAGCTGCTTCAGCCTCTTCAGACACTCAGCTCCATCTTAATTCAATGAGTTCACTGGGCTAGGAATAGAGTCCTCCTCCATGTGCGGTGGCCTGGAAAACTCAAGGCAGTGAGATGGGACAATTACAGGCTTCACCTAGATTGCTTCTCTCAGGGATCACTGCTTTGATGCTTAATGTTGAAAATCAGTGTTTTATACACTCCCCCCTCCCTTGCTTTTGGTTGTTTTATGTGGGAGAATAAATTCAGTCCCTGTTTTTTCAGCTTGGCCCAAAGCAGGAGCAGAAGAAAAAGAAATCTCTCTCTCTCTCTGTCCTTCTCTTTCTTATCTATTTCTTTATGTCATGGTTTGTGTGTGTGTGTTGATTTATCATATACATACACATGCAACTATGTAAAAAGTAAATATATGTATAATATACATGCACATGTACCTAAACATTTTTATACCTATACATCTCCAACACATATGTTCCTTGCCTTACACATCATAAAGGTAAAGATGTAGACATTGAAGATGATTTTTCTTGTACTAGAAATGGGAGAATGGAGAAAAACTATCTCAAGTTGGGGTCCTGTATATTTACTCTTTCTAATACATAGAATTATTTCAGCATTGGTGCTGATGCTCAGAGGAACTCATCACATGGATAGGGAAGAATTTCAGCCCACTCTCTTGTCCAGGGTGGCCCAGATGTCTCAGAAAAGCTTTCTGGAACATTTCTTATTTCGTGTTTTTGCATTTTTTTCCAATTAACAAATCTGATATACAAACAGCAGATAATTACTTTTCATAGACATATGTTAGCTACATATTTTCTTTTATTATCCTATAGGTCTCTATTGCCTTGCATTTCAAATTTATCACCCAAATCTGGCATTCTATTGAGTCATACTTCCTAGGATACTTCTATATAAATTCTCTGCCACATAAAATTTAGCCTTTGGCTATGGCTTCTCTAATTATTGAAATCATGCTTTATTTTAATGCTTAGGACCTAAGCACAGCTTACTCCCTGAAGCCTGCCTTGAGTAATTTGTATGTGATCCCTATAATACCTTGGAGATATTTGTTTTGTAAATAAAAACGAGTACATAAAGTTTTAATAGAACTAAGGATAAAGCAAAAAAATATTTCCTATCAGGCAGTATATGTACTTGTAATAGAAAGAGGTATGTCTTTTTTCTTTTTTTAAAGTTGTTTTGACAAGCCTATCTTCACATGGAACTGAATCAACAAAATTGATTTGTTCTAGAAAATGAGGATCAGATTTACTGACACTTCATGGTAGAAGTTTGAGAAAAAAAGAGAATATCCAGAGGAATAGTAACCTTCTTTCAAACTCTACATTTAAAGGAGAGTAGATGTGGCTAAGAAAGTTTATAAAGTTGGTCATATTGGGATGTGTCATGATAAACTACATTTTGCATATTCTGATGGCAAGTTCTCTCATTTATATTCACAAATACATGAAATGTGTAAGATATTTGTTGAGATTTTCCTAGACATCTATAGCTGTAGCGATAAATTTTTTGAGAGGAAGACAATGTCTGATTTCTAGTTGAGGATACCTGGGTTCAGTTTTCATTCTGGCAAGAAATATCTGTGCTGTACTATAAAAATATTGGTCATTTCTATGTGTCTATTGGTGACAGAGCCTATATCAATAAGTGAGGAAAATGTCAAATTAAAGGAAATGTTTCTCTTCAAGACCCAATTAATGCTACAGTTCCCTTAGACAGCTATCTGCTGGAGGGAAGATCAAGCTGAAATAAAAAAAGGGAGATTGGGAAGGTGACTTTCCTTGATTTAGGGAAATATCAGAGGCTCTGTGTGTGTGTGTGTGTGTGTGTGTGTGTGTGGTGGTGGTGGTGGTGGTGGTGGTGGTGGTGGTGGTGGTGATGTTACCCAAATTACATTAGAAATTAGCTTGGTCCCTTTTGAAGTTAATTGGCAACTACCGTTTCTGACTATTATCTTCAAAACATTAGTAATTAAGACATCTAAACTTTAGTAATGTAATTAAGACATCTAAACTTTATTTAGGTAGATGATAAATGATAGATATAGATATAGGTAATAGATGATAGATAGATAGATAGATAGATAGATAGATAGATAGATAGATAGAGATAAACACACATATCAGGAAGAAAAATTTGGCAATAAACTCCACAAAATCAAAAATACTTTTGAATAGCCTTCCCAGACAAAATGGACTATAATCACATTGTAGATAATAGCAAAAAATAGAGGGACTAGTATGTTCTTTGAATACCCAGTCTCACTGAAGAAATAATATATCTTGTCTTTCAGTCCTTTTATCTTGACTAAATTTATGCATTCACAGCTGCCACTGTAGAACTAAACACTAGATGCTGCTATGTTTGTTAGTTTAATTTTTTAAATATTTTTTCTTACTGTTTGAACATACTTGCCTTTGAGCAGTAATTTTTTTTTCCTGAAGCAGTATGTTCTTTTGCACTGCATTCAAGGTCACAGTCTCTCTACCCTTGCCTGCTGTACATAGGCAGAGCAATAAAATAGGTAATACTCTTACTCAATTGAGGTGCAGATCTCATTTCTGCTGAACATCTGTGCAGTATGAATCTCCATATTACACCCTAAACACCAATTTTTTGGTAATATTATCGACTTTGCCTCTTTGCATTTTTTATTTACATTGATATGACTCAACTGGGATATGCTGTTGTTGAGGCGCGCATAATTTTAATGACATAAAATGTAGGAAAAACCATACTACTATTAGGAAAATGTCAGTTTTAAGCAATACAATTTCTAATAAGAAACAACTTAGAGAGACATTAAATATTAGAGAATAAGGTGCTTCACTATTTAGAGAATGACACTTAGGGAAAAAATTGGATCATGATATCATAAATGAAAATAGATCATTTTCTGTGATAATATTAGAACGGCACCTCCTTTTCAGCTTTTATTCTCTCCTACCCAAAGATTTCATTTACCGCAGTGTCTATTTCTAAAATAGACAAATTAGAACTACATAAATCAAAGCCAATGAGCATCAGTGGTTACAAAAAGTAGCAGGCTTAGCAATATGCATATTATGTTCAGGATGTTAAATATTTAATTTTTTTGAATTAGAACTTCTCTATATTCAAGTACAGAACATTTAGATAAACATAAGAGCAGAACACCTCTAATTCACTTGTGGTTTTTATCTTTTTTAAAGATTTTATTTATTTATTTGAGATAGAGAGAGCACAGAGTAGAGGAAGGGACTGAGGGGTTAGGAGAGGCAGACTCCCCCCTGAGCAGGGAGCTGGACTCTGGGCTTGATCCCAGCACCCTGAGATCATGACTTGAACAGATGCTTAACTGACTAAGTCACTTAGGTGCCCCAATTTGTGTTGTCTATCTTTTTTTTTTTTTAATTTTATTTATTTATGATAGTCACACAGAGAGAGAGAGAGAGAGAGGCAGAGACACAGGCAGAGGGAGAAGCAGGCTCCATGCACCGGGAGCAACGTGGGACTCAATCCCGGGTCTCCAGTATCGCGCCCTGGGCCAAAGGCAGGCGCCAAACGGCTGCGCCACCCAGGGATCCCTGTGTTGTCTATCTTGATGAAGAGTATGAGTAAACAGATTTGTAGTAAATTCAGGGAAACATAAATGAAATAGTTAGGTGTATCAAATTTCCAGAATATTTGGTGCATTGTAGAGTCACTGCCCTGTTCACTGGATAGGCAACTGATTCCTTGATTGTTTATCTAGGACTGTAAAAGAGTGTGCCAGGGTTTCAGTCTGAAGTCACTGTTCTTATAATACTAAGTATACAATCTGTACTTTATGCTCCATAAAGAAAAAAATATTTTTCTTGATTTCTTGACCAATAATATTTTTGTTTGAACACACACACACACACACAAAATCAAAAAAAAAAAAAAAAGAGGAGCTTCATTTTAGGGGAATTTTACCCAAAGATGAAATGCCATTTTAAATTCACTGATATTCTTCTTTTAAGATAGCACTTTGTGTAAATATTTGCAAACCCCTTTGGAAAAAATTGGTCTCCCTCTGTGCTCCCAACATTTTCTGATGGTAGCTTGACATTAGCCTTATGACAATTAGACATTTTATGTCCTCACAAATTGTGAGTTCCTTACAGAAATGGACAGAAGGCTTAGTACCTAATAGAAACCAACCACTCGATAAATGCTTTCTAAATAAATCAGCTGGGTCCATGTTAGGTAATGGAGAGAGAGATGAAAACTTCACAGTGGACAATATGCTAATAACACTCTGTGCTGTTTTTAATTTAGATTCTGCAGCCTGACTGAGATGTGTGAGACTTTGCCAGAAAAAAAAAAAAAAAAAAGCACTAATGATAATAATAAAACTAGAACAAAATTCCTCTGAGAAAAGTCTAATGTAATTAGTAATTGTGTTTTAGTGGGGATAACTACAAATGTGTATGAGGGCAATGTACTTAATAATAATCAAATCTGTGAACGTGATGTAAGCCCCTTAGAGACAATGCCACATGTTTCCATTACGTATTTTCTTGGACCCTTGTGGGAAATAAATCAGTGTTAAATAACAATTTTCCAACATAGTTATTTTCATTGATGAAATTAAGCAATTGTTAGATTTCCATTTAATCTGAGCTATAAAGCTATAGATTATGGTGTATCTTATGCTAACAAATATGTCTTTTTTTAAAGATTTTACTTATTTATTTATTTATTCATAAAAAGAGGCAGAGACATAGGCAGAGGGAGAAGCAGGCTCCCTGCAGAGAGCCTGATGCAGGACTCGATTCCAGGACCCTGAGATCATGAGTTGACCTGAAGGTAGCTGCCCAGCCGCTGAGCCACCCAGTGTACCCCTAAACTAGCACCTGGACTTAAAAACACTTTTTTGCCTTTCTTTGAAACAAACTTTATGGGATGCACAATAATCTTATTTTTATTTTCCTATCAGAAGGGCTTCTGATTATCATCCACTGTTCCATGAACTGCTTTTTATGGTTACTATTTGAAATGCTATTTAAAAGCTATCCATATAAGGAAAGAAGACCTTAACTGTTTCTCTCAAAGACATTGAGTAAGACAGTGAGATATGCTACTTACTCATAGTTGGTGTCCTTCTGAAAGTGTGGCAGCCAAAACAAAAAAAATGATAGCAAAAATAGTAAACCAAATAACTCCTAGGATTTATTGACACAGTATGTTAAAAATGAGAATTAAAGTTCCTATTCTCAATCGATTTTATTTGTCTCCACAAAAATAGTTAAACTCAGCTGTGGCCACTGACATTTTTCAATGTACAAGCTATTTTCCAATGCTAGACAAAGGGTTGGGACTTTCTGAGTAGAGTTATTTGCAGATTTTATGGAATAATAAAATAGTCAATAAATAGATTACAAAGCACTTGATAAAATTTTAGAGGCATATAAATACCAAGAGATGTAGTCTATTGGGAATCACATATGCACATATATGCATACCCTCAACCTCTAGCATCATTGTTTTTTTTTTTTTTTTTTTTTTTTTTTGGTTGGGGGATGAAGACTGGAACAAGTAGAAGAAAAAAACCAAAACAGGAAGGGAAAATGTAGATGGGATCCTTTCCTGAGGAACAGAAATAATTACCACTTTTTTCCCCCAAATAATTAAAGCATCATGAATTCCTCAATTTTTTATCTATTCTACTGACATTAATTTTATCCTGAGACACATTGTCTATCATCTTTTCTCATGGTTTTTATGCAATTTACCAGAAATGACTAGTGCCAATTGAGTGAAAATCTATGGCTTGTTCTTGTATTTATATAAATAATATTACAACATAGAAATTGCTGAAGTTTCTATGTAATGGCAAGAATACATATTTAAAGTGTAGAGAAAACCGCCCAAGGAGCAGGAGATTGGAAGGCACTTTGCCGAGTGTACTGTCAGAAGGGTGGCAGACAGGTCCTTTGAAGCTAATGTACTCAAATTTCCTGGGGCTGCTGCTGTCTTCCACAGGAACAGCCTCTGAATGAGAAATATTTCTGTCTAATCCTGCAGAAGACAGATAAGTCTGCCAATTGAAACTGGAAAGTCCTGACAGCCAACGGCACTGGTTTTGTAATAGCAAAAGACCGATGCTGAAATATCAGAAATGGAATAGCATTCTCTGACAGCAAGAGTAGCATGTTTGACAAGAAATTGGAGCCATGATCATTTCTAGTCAAACAAGATGTCTGTTATTCAAAGCATCAAATTTACCTTCCTTGCCAAAGTTCAAAATTGATTTCATTACCAATATATATATTTTTTCCTTCTCCTTCATCCAGTTTAAAAACTTACAGAGGCACATGTGTTTGATATATTTTACCAGGTAACAGCCTTTGCTATTTTCCTTTTAATGAGGATCATAATAAAAAGAAGGATATAGTGTTTCCCCACTGTGTTCAGTCATATCACCACATTCATTTATAAAATCTACTCCATTTAACCAAGACCACACATTTCAGATTTTACAGATGCTTTTATTCCAACATCTATCAAATCTGAACTCCTTTCAGATCCTTTTATCCCCCATTTGCTACCCATTAGTCTTAAACACCTTTGTCATCGACGAGAGTACCTGGATTGGCCTGGTATAAACCAGAAAAGAAATGTCATTCTTTTGAAATGTGATACCAGAAAATTAACCAAACTATAGATAGGTTGGGAAAAAAAAAAAAAAAAAAAGGAACTTCTTTACTATTTCCCTAGATATTAATTGTAAATAATACTTCATTTACTCACTTTGGCTAATCCTTTCAGATATTTGTCTCCAAGTTTTTTGGAACCTCCTGCTTAATAATTTATCAGAACCAAGGTAGCACTCTTTGGAGCAGAATTTTGTTACATGGTGTCAACTTTAGAAAACAAAGGAGCCAGTTATTTTGCCAACAAAATGAATTTATTTGGAAATGGCACTGAATTGCAATTCAGAACAAGCAAACTACCACAAAACACAGGTAACTCTGGAGAACAGAGGAAAGGGGTTTGCTTTTATGGAAGAAAGTGGGGAAGTTGCGAGGGGCTGTTACAGAATTCAGAAAGGTGACAGATTCTTATTGGATGAGGGTGGCAGTTTTTCATTGGCTGAGCTGTTGCTGGGCAAGGAGAAACTCTTCTTCCTTCTGCTAAGTTGTATAAAGCAAATTTCCTCCAGTTTGGGGGTGAGTGGTAATGTGAGTGCAGGTGAGTACACTCCCTTCAGCTGAGTGGGAGTGAGTGCACCCCCTTCAGGGCTTCCTTTATTTATGAGGAATTTTAAATGGGGTTTTAATGAGGTTTCCTGTATTTATTTTCACAATGGGAAGGTTTAGAGATTGTGCCCATGGATTTTAGGAATAAATATAAAACCAATGCCAAATGGATAGCAGACCTCATTTTAGATATTAAAATTTTTTACAGGTAGTGCATGCCTATTTTAATATAATGCATGCCATTTTCCTGTTTTTGTTTGTCAAGTGTCTCTCAAAAACAATTTAAGACATCTTGTCAAAACAATATAAAACATGTTAACTACACTCTTCATAGTTCTTAAAATGAAATAAACTCTGATAAATACACTACGCTATAGATAGCAATAAAAGTTATCAGGGTATACATGCACACACTCATATATTGGCACTGTGTAAACTTATACCGTAATTTAAATAGAATTTTAACACAGTTTACATGTTGTTTTGAATTATGGCAGTTTGTAATATTAGGTAAAAAAAATGGAAACGAACCACTGATGCAAAATTTTATCTTTTCCTAATTATTGATGTCAGTTCATTAGATTCTCTCATGGACATAATTTGTGTGACAAATCCTATTGCATAAATTCAGGATTTCTCAACTGGTTTAGCATAATGGAACCTAGATAATTTACATTTAGTTTATATGCTCTATGACTTAATCATTTACCAACAGATTTGCCAGGTTTATGGTTTGAGAAGAAATCGGCAAAGTTTTTACATCACTATAAATTGAGTATATTTTAGAATACTCTTTAATTCTAAATGACCTGTATCCTATGGACAAAGCTTGGGCTTTGGTGTCAGCACATATAGTTGAAAATCAAATCTCCACAATTTGTTACCTGGCTCTTAAGTAATAATTTAACTTAACTTTCTGACTTTCATTTTCTTCATATGCAAAATACGCGTGCTGAGAGTTTCATTTTGAGCCTAAACTAGTCACTACTGGGATTTATATAGGTATGGAGATGTAGCATAAGGAAAAAAAAATAGGACAAATCATAGAAGGACATTAGACGTATGTGCTTGTTTAGTTACTATTGTTGCATTCAGATAATGGTGGGTTTGACATCTTTGTTGTTTTTATGCTGATCTTGTCTATCTCCCCTGACATGGATCTAATCATTCTGGGGGTAGTTTTCAAGTCAATAGTTAAGATCTGAGTCACACACAGATTGCTAAACCACTCTAAGCATAAAATGGCAAAACTTTGGGACCAAGGGTGAGGTAAAAGATTCTTGAATCTTACCTAAGCTGTTTGTTTCAGTTATGCACAGCTTTACTCAACTCTTCCACTATTCCATTACATGCCAGGCAATGTGCTTGATGTTAAGATCGCACCATCAAATGAAATATAGGACATGATTTTTAATAAACCCATAGAACAATAGCTCTGATTTAACTTTTCCTTATAATTAGTAGTTTATTTTCATTACTACTATTGCCACTAGACTAGCTACCTGTATAGCACTACCACTATTGCTACTGATATTATTTTAATAATAATAATTATTTCAACAGACTTTTTATTGGGCCATTCTTCTCTCATAAGGCCTCAAAGTTCATGATTCACTTAAAGATTTTACATGGGTGTCCCTAGTTTGCTATTGCCACTGATTCCCAATATGATATTGCCTGCTTAAGCTCCAGAGACATGTTTCAGGCTATGCACTGATTACCATGTAGACGCACTACAGGCATCTCAACCATGTCCCAAATTGAGCAGATTCCTCATCATCCTCTAGTTAGCCATATTCATTCTGTCACATAACTTTGTCAAGTATATATTTTTAAATATATATTTTTTATGATCTTTTCATTCTCCTTCATTTATGCAACTCTGGACTCCATCACATTTACCTTAGCTATTACAGTATGTTTTCATTTGGTCTAGTTATTACAAAAAGCTGTTTTCAGTCCCCAAATGACTAATCCTCATTCTCTCTTGTGAACCTGTCACCTAGGGTGGTATATGAGATCTCCTCACTTTGAATCTTACATCCTCACACTATATCACCCTCTAGTACTCCAAGAGCATTATTTCTGACTCCTTTCCCAGGACTTCTGCTTTATTCCTTGAAGGTTTTAGTAGCTGGCTCTGTGTTTATCTCTGATTGCAATTCTGCCATAATTCTTAATTTCAATATCCAGATACATCGTTTTCTTTACTCCTTGTCCTAATTATATACCCCTACTGAGTTAATCAGTCCTATCTATAACGATATCCTAGATTTGTCATTAACAATAATTGCACTCTTTCATAATCTCAATTTCTAGACACAGATTCTTATCCACTCTCTTATCAGGTGACCATCTTCCTCTCACACCCTGACTCCAACAGTCATTTGACCCTACCAGGGTCAATAATTTATCCTTTCATTATTCTTCACTCCCTTCAAGTCTTCATTTTGGCTTCTCTGCCATCTTAAATTACTACAATCCCAAGTTCATTGCAATCATCTCTATTACTATAACTTCCCTGGCAAAGTGCCAATTCTAAAAAAAAGAAATATCAACTTTTGCCCATTTTGAGCCTCCATTACAGATGAATGTGACTAGAAAAAACACACAACTTGGTCTATGGAAATTCCATTTTTTGCCTATTTCTTTTGTCCAAAATCCTAGAGTTGGCCAACATATCTCCTTATCTACATCATACATGATTCACCCATAAATTATGTCAGCTGAACCATTTCTCACTCTTCCACTGCTATTACCTGGTCCAAGGTACAGTCATCCCTCATCCCAATTATTGTGTTATCATCTTATCTGATCTCCTTGTTTCTGCCCTGTCTCCCACTTCAGTCTGTTTGCAACCCATATTATCCATTTCAAATACACATAAAATTAAGCCACCTTTTTGCTCAGAATCATTTGGCGACTTCTCATCCAGGTGAACACCAAAATTTTTACAGTGCATCTAGCTGGGGTCTACTTCTATGATTCTACCTCCTATCCCTCTGGACTTCACTTACTATTTAAAATGTTTCCATAAATATTATTATCTCAATGAAATCTTCCATGACTATAGTATTTGAAATTTCAGACTTACTAGAGTACTCTCTACTTCTCTTCCCTGCCATTTTTTTTTTTTTTAGAAATATCATTACCATCTGATAAAGTGTGTATTTTGCTTCTGGGTTTGTTACACATTGCATCCCCATCTTCACTGCCTACCACCCACATAAAATGTAAACTCTCTGAGGGCAGGGATTTTTTTTTCTTTGCTCATGTCTGAGACACTGCTCATATGTACTCATTTACTATTTATTGAATAAATACATTAATGAAGAAACGAACTGATGGATGACAGGAGCTGAAGAAAAAAGAATACATTCTCTTAGGTTGTGAAAATAACACATATTAATCTAAGTACTAAGACTAGTTTCCTTTCCCTTGATGGGGAATGAAGTAAAGGGCCAAAACAATCCCAAGGTTTGGATATAGGAAAGAAGCTTGTAACAACACAGCTAAATTGACTTGAAGAAACTGAGAATTGAGTCTCAAGAAGCTACTAATAGGACAATTTAATCAATGCCACTCTTGCTTTGGAAGTCTCCTTAAATACAGGTAATAGTACTGCATGTGAAATGATGGATTTTCTTACTTCATTTGTATATTTAAAAAAATATATATGAAGAAACTGGAGAGTAGGTGTAGGTGTTTTTAGAGGATGCTTTTATCTATGGTTCAGAATGATCTTTTCTCTCTTTTGCTAATTAACAAAACTTAGAGCCAGATTGTAGTTCACTTTCTGCAGGTATAGAGCACTTAGGAAATCCATTTTGTGTATATCCAATTCAAAGAGGATTAATTTAAAACTAAAGCAAGGAAGATAGTAATACATTTTAAATACATATAAACCATTCCCAGACTAAGTCTGCTTAAATATTTGACAAAATTTGGGAATCTTATGGTGGCCATGAATTCAGCCATCCTCTTTGGTGATAAGCAAAAAATACAGGAACAAAGAGATTAAATGGACAGCATTCACTTCCCATTTGTTACATCAATGTTCTTATTGTTCAATATAATGAAGAAGGAAATCAGTCCCACTGATAGACTACAGAGGTAATAGCAGGGCTGGACGACGCCATTGAGAGGCTCTGGGAAAACATGGCAGGGATTTCTGATTTGGAGCATGAGGGCATACTTGCACAGACTACGGACTCTGTTTCTGTATTCTAAAACTTGAGATGCTCAGAAGAGCATCAGAAGTTTGGTGATTCTAAGAAGTATGTTTAGCAATTAACACAAACTCTGAGAAATATTTGGAGAAAGGAAGATTGTCTATAGCATAGGGAATAAACAGAAACCTGGAGAATATGGACATCAGAGAGAGGAGAGTTTTGGGACCAGTGGATAAGGAAAGGGCAACTAAAATAAATAAATAAATAAATAAATAAATAAATAAATAAATAAATAAATAAATAGTGTCTCAGTGGTTTAGCGCCACCTGCGGCCCAGGGCGTGATCCTGGAGACCTGAGTCAGGCTTCCTGCATGGAGCTGCTTCTCCATCTGCCTGTGTCTCTGCACCGCTCTCCCGCCCCCTGTCTCTCATGAATAAATAAGTAATTTTTTTTTTTTTTTTAAAGAAAGGCCAACTACACAAATAAATATGGGTCCAGTCGATTTATATTATGTTCAAGAGAACATGGGCTCCCCATCTCTAAGTCTCAATTTATTAAACTCCTATTTGCCAGAACACAGTTTATGAACACAAGAATTTAAGGAACATTGGCAGGATCCCAACATTTTTTTCCAGCCTTATAGTTGTAACTAGGTTGTATTTAAGGACATAACCTGTACAGTTTAATGAGGATAAATACATTTTGAATAAATATTTTAAACACACACAATAAACCTCAAAACCAAATCTTCCTAACAAAATAATATCTCTGTCCACGGTGATGTGGTGCAGAATTTCAATCACCCATCGAAAGGATTTTAGTTCACTGCACTCCTCACTCTATTTTTTCTCTCTACCATGAACACCTCCATATGTTGAACATTTTAAAATTTATTTTAATTTGGTGATAGACTATTAGTACTTGTGAAAAGATAACACATATCATGATTGAAATCATTAAAATGACTGATTATCACATTTTTATTTAAAAAAAAACAGATTTTCCTCAAAAGCAGAGTGCAAATAAGAGACCATTTGTTATATTCAGTGTAGCTTTTTCAGCCAATATGCCTGAGCTGTTGCTGTTGATCGGGAGACACTCGTGATGGATTCTTGGCATCCACCTCACTGTTTGCCAATTTCTGATTTTTTTGGTTTCTCAATGTGTGGACAGTATCATCACTTCAGTACTTACAACCTGGACTGTGACCTTCCAATTACAATCAGAATCCAGATCTGTATTTGCAGATCCCAGGATGAGAGTGTCAATATAGGCCATTATCCTATGTTTCCAAATACTAAAAAGTTCTGATCTTCTGACATTAGCAAGTAGCTCTTTATGATATCTAGAAGAAGGCCAGGTTACAATGCAGAATTTCAGGCTTCTGTGTTTTCCTCTAGGATGTAGTAGAGTAGCGGGAACCAGTTCCCTGACTCACGCCTGCCACTGTCATCTTCCAACTGTTCACTCCATCTTGACCATGATGTGCATATCCATAGGCACGTACATGGCTATGGCTACCTTGTTTCTACAAACCAAGGTCTGTCAACACTCACTCAAGTAACTACACTTTGTTTGGCTTCATGCTTAGTAATTTGACCATGGGAAGTGGGCAGGACTTGAAAGTAGGCTTGGAGTCATTTGGATAAGCAATGCAGAGATCCCAGATACCTTGGATCCTCTTGGCCGAAATAGGGAGGCATGCGATCCAAGTGAAAATGTCCTTTAGTCTTTGAGACTCTGTTCTATGGAGTTTCAAAACATTCAGAGGAGGGTCAGAGTGGGTTCCTCAGGCCTTTGTCCATGCATATGCATGTTACTGTTTAGGCCCATATTTCTTAGAATTACTGGTAGGAGTAAGATAACAACAGAGTTGAAATTGAATTAAGTCACAAAACGCTGAATTCTAAATTTTTATCAATTGTGCTATTATTATTATTATTATTATTGCTATAACTACTCAGTATAGTACTGAAATCTGGTTGTGGTTTTTATCTAAATAGATTAATATCTATCTAAATAGATAAATAAAAAGATAAATATCTTTTTTAAAAAGCTTTATTGATGTGTAATTGATATACCAAAACCCCCACATTTAATATATATGCCAAAAAATCTTTAAGAAAATATATCTGTTATGTATCATGTATGGCATAGATGTATAGGAGGGATATCAATTTTGTAGCTCTTCATTATTATCCTCTTTTAGCTTTCTCTTTCCTCAAATTCCTAAAATTCTTCTTGTATAGAGATGCCACTAAGTGAGGAATATTGGTAGGACATTCATGAAATGTGACTGATAGAATAATTGAATTCATACAATTCATTTAACTAGTAAGAAAACTATAATAGTTTCCAGAGGGACTTATATGTGTGTTTTTCCTATATCAGTGCTGGATTTCGTTACCTCATACAAGAGAATGAGTAGGGTTACTATATGATCTAATACCAAGGAAAAGAGAAATTCCTTTTGATTTCAATAGTTGAGTTAATTCTCTAAAGTAACAGCTGTAAGAGATGTCTTAATGATATCAGAAAACTTAAAAATCTCACTAAAATTATGAAATTTAAAAAGTAGATTCACAGATTCTAAATTTAGTTCTCCTGTCATTCAGATTCATTTGTTAAATTCCTCATGACAGTAGAATACTGGTTTTGATTTAGCAAGATTACATGAAATTAATCAAAATATTCTAAATAATGAACTCTTTTTCTTCTTGGAAGTGATTTATGTTTTTGCTTTGTTCAAAATTGGATCAATATGTTTTTTTGCCCAGCATCCTTACATTGTTATTAAGTTCAGGATCTGTTTATTCTGAGTAAATTCTCTAAATAAATTATAATTATAATTGAATATCTAATTATATAATGTATTATGTGTAATTTTTCAGTTTTACTGAAATATTATTGACACAGCACTATATAAGTTTAACATGCATGGCATAATGACTTGACTTTTGTGCATTGCAAAGTGATTGCCACAATAAATTTATTTATCTTATATAGTCTCAAAAAGCAATGAAAGAGAAAGTACATAATTCTTACATATAAAAAATAAGATGTCCCACTGCATTGATATTAAAGGCAAAAACTGGACAGAAGTCAGTTTGTGTATGTGTATGTGTTACTTCATACAAGAGAATGATATGACCACATAAATGAGGTCAACGCAAATGAAATTATCAAACTGGTGAGATTGCAATCATTTGTTTTAAGCAATTTCATTAATTTATGTCTTTATGGCCATATGAAGATACTTTTGGCCACCTGCACTTTGGGAAACACAGTTAACAAAACTCTTCCTTTGTACAAAGCATAACTTGGATATTATCAAGGGAAAATGTCATATGTACTGCAAGAGTTAATTGGCAATATCAATAAACAAGCATCAACCATGTAGAAATTCCAAAGATAAAAAAAGATAAAAAGATTTATCTTTTCTTTATTTACCAACTCTAAGGCAGTACAACCTGCTCTAAGATGGAAGAAAGTGCCAATTACACTTGGTTTGTTTAATAGAAACAGTAAAGCAGGGTGTTAGAAAGCTTTAATTTTGGTTAATTCATGGTGCAAAAAGAGGAGAGTATATCTTCAGGGAGACAGGTTTGTATGCAGATTTCTTCCCTAATTAATATCTCTTATTATAGATTCTCTGAACAAGTTGCAATGAAAATATGGAGTTAAGTGCTCTAAGGTTATAAACTGTGATCACAATTGTGTAGTTGATATATGAAGTGTCTACAACCAGGTGTGGGCAGGTGGCAGGCAAGGAAGCCAAGGGACTCTAAGGCTACTGCATTAAATGTGCTATCCACTCGTTTACCACAGGGAATCTCAACTCTGCCTGTGTGAGAAGTTTCCCAAGAACTTAAAAAAAAAAAAAATGCTAGCATTTTAGTACCACCCAAATCAGTTTAATCTGACTCTTTAGACTTTTTAGTAGTGGTTTCTGTGCAATTTTATTTGTGTTTTAAAACTTCCTGTAGCCAGTGTTGAGGAACATAGATTTGGACTCATGATAAAACTGGGTGTAGGAGCCTTGACACCGAGAGAGATGACTAAGTCTTTTTAAAAAGTGCAGATGTTACTATGATATCATTAGTCAATGAACTATCATATACCTGCTACCTGATACTTAAGTGAAATAAAAGGAGTACAAAATGTTTCATACTCTATGACCACAACCATAAATATAAATATGTACTAATTCAGTTTTACCTATAAAACTAAATGTGAACATTTGTTTAAGGTGATAGGATTGTGGGATAAAATATTTCATTTTATTTAATGTTACTATAATAGTGCTTTAATAAATATGTTTTTGAAAATAAAATTTAAGATGTTACTTCAAAAATGGTTTATGAGCATGAGACACACCTGCATTTGCTTTTGATCATGGAACAAAGTCATGGAAAGGAAGCAAAAGCCCTAGTTATTTCTGTAGGGAATAACCTCATTTCCTCATGCAAAGAAAACCTGATCAGATTTCTTTTACTTCCCTCTGAGAAATGTCAGTGTTATTGTCTGCTCATCAAACAAAGTCTGCTCTCCAATTCCTCTCTTCCTCCACTCCCAGCTTTCCCTGTACTTGTACTTCTCATTTCAATCACAGCAGAATACAACTTTATTTAATGAGCAAGTTTTTGACCAGACATTTGTCCTACTACGTTCTGGACATTTTTGAAGATATTAAGGATATCAAGACTAAGATCACTATCACAAGGTTATGAAGAGCATAGAATTTGAACTCCTATAAGCCTGGGTTCAAATGTCATTTCTATCTTAAATTGCAAAAATGGCAACAAATACCACTCACATTGTTCAACTCGCCCTATCCAGCATTACTCATTTAATTTGTTTAATGTATTTCTCCCATCACTAAAACACGTGCTACATGTTGAAAAGACTTTTTATTCCTTTGTTCACTTGATCTTTAGTGTCTAGAACTTCTAGCTTTTAATATGGTCGTAGCAGGTGCCCAGTAATATTTATTAAATGAGAACATTGGGAAACAGCATTTTGCTGGCATTCAGTATCCTGATTACTGCCCTTTCTCTAGTTTTGCCTAAGGCCACAGTCAGTAAGTTGCAGTGACAGAATTTGAACACAAATTTGAGTTCAAATTCCATGTTAGTCATGTTGGTTTTTAAGCAACAAAGCATGTTTCCATCTCAAGACTTTTTCATTTGCCATTTCTTCAACTTGAAATGCTTTTCTGGCAGATAACAGGATGTTTTTTCCTCACCCCTCTCAGCTCTTTACTCAAAAGCCGGAATATCAAAATCATCATGACTAAGACAGAGTGGATAGGATTTTTCTCGAAGTGAAAGGAGAAGTCAATATAACAAAGAATGAGATGACTTGGTTTATCTTTAATAGGGTTGTTTTAATTAAACTATTAGAACTAGGCTGAAAGCAGGAATGGAAGAAACCAAGTTACTAAATCAATCCAGAAGAGAAATGATTATGACTTGAACAAGAATCATGAAATAGGTGTGAAGTGGTTGGAGCCTGCTTATATACTGATTATAGAACCAATATGTTTTATTGTAAGAACAGGTGTGGCATAAGATGAAAAATCACAAGCGATTCTTGGGCTTTTGGCTTGAAGAACTGAAAGACAAAGGTTGTCATTCTCTCTGGTCCAGAAAGGTACAGAGGAATTGGTCTGGAGAGGACAGATGAGGAGATCAGTTCTGCTTATGTTAAGTTTGAAATACCTATTAAATATCCACGTGATAATGGTGAGTAATTGTAGGATACAAGAGTGTTGAGTTCATATATTTAAATTTGGAAGTCACCAGTACAGAGAGCATATTTAAAGTGACTAAGTGGGGGTGCCCGGTGGCTCAGTGATTGAGCATCTGCCTTCGACTCAGGGTGTGATGCTGGGGTCCTGGGGTGGAATCCCACATCAGGCTCC
Organism: Canis aureus; assembly: GCF_053574225.1. NCBI lineage: Eukaryota > Metazoa > Chordata > Mammalia > Carnivora > Canidae > Canis > Canis aureus. Next base: position 31,120,800 of record NC_135618.1, read on the forward strand.
CCACAGGGAGACTGCTTCTCCCTCTGACTATGTCTCTGTCTCTGTGTCTTTCATGAATAAGTAAAATAAATAAATAAATAAATAAATAAATAAATAAATAAATAAATAAGTGAGGGGAAGTGGGTGAGGGGGATGGGTGAAATAGGTGATGGCGATCAAGGAGTACACTTATTATGATGAGCACTGAGTAATGTATAGAATTGTTGAATCACTATTTACACCTGAAACTAATATAACACCGTATGTTAACTATATGGGAAATAAAATTTAAAAATTAATAAAAAATAAAGTGACTAAGTGAGATTACCAAAGGAGTAAATACAGATGAACAGGAAAAGATGTATTAGAACTGAACCAGGGGCATCAATGTTTAGACATTGACATGAGGAAGAACCAACAGGAAGACTCAGGAAGGAGTGGAAGACGTAAAACCAGGAATATGCGAAGTCTTGAAAGCCAAGTTCTAAGGAAGAAGGAATGATGAACTGCATCAGGATTGCTTATAAATCAAGGAAAAGTAGGAAATGGGAACTGAGTATTGGATCACATTCTGTCTTTCTACACATTGGCTGAATTTTCTCATACTAGCCTCCTCCATATACCTGGAAACATAGTCATTAAGAATTTCCTATATTTCATAATTTTTCTACCATAGAGACTAAAAACGTTCTCATGCTTTAGTTCAAAAGTGCCTGAGGAAGATGCCCACTTTCTTTTTTTTTCCTCCACTTTCAACTATATAAACTTTAGCCCAAGATAATTTCTCCATGACCACTTCTTACCATAATTTATAAATGCTGAAGGGACATTTTAAAAACAAAATTAGAGATTTCTGATGTAATAGTTTTTTTTGTTTTTTTACTAAAAGAGTTTATTATGTACATAGGCATATTTATTTTCTTATTTTCTCAGAATAAATAAAAAATAAGATAGTTTTATGTCAATGATTCTTTTAGGCATGTACATGGTCCTTCTGAGTCCACAGATCTGTGAGAGTGCACTTTAATACTTGAGTAATTCCTAATGTCTCTCTTCTAGGATAAAAGAATTCATCATTATCAAGAAAATTCCTAACTTCTCTACTTCTATCTAATATAAACTTGCATTTTTAGTTCAAAAATTTTTCAAGATACATGATATTGTTTTCACTAAATTGCAAACAAATCAACAAACATAGAGGTTTAATAATATAGGGAGAAAATTTAGGAATGAGACAGATCTGGTTCAAATCTTGACAACTATTTCATAGCTGGATGTAAAATTAGACACAGTATTTAATCTGTATAACCTTGGTACCCTCATCTATAAAATGACTATCCTATTGTACCAGTCTTATGAAGTTGGGTATTGAATGAAAAAGCATAGAAGTATCTAGTATAGTTCCTAACATACCATGTGAAAAAAGAGCAAAAAACACCAATCCCAAGATCTGCCAAAAGGAAAGAGGGAGAGAGTGGGGCTGTCTGTGTAGGGACTGAGCACCTGACTGGAACTGAATGGTTTATTATGAAAGAAGATCTTAGAAGACTGAAAGTTTGGGTTCTTAAAGAACTATCATTATCATCCAGGGGGTTAATTAAATTCCAGGGACAGAGATGAAAGAGTGGGTGAATTGGATGAGTATCAGTATCTTGGGATAGTGTCAATTCTTGGCAAAAGGCAGATGGTACGTGCACTGGAAACAAGGTTTGGTACCTTTGTGCATTGAGAACTAGTAGCAACTAGGCATAGGCATAGAGCTATAAGCAAATCTCTCTGTTATATTCTGCAGGACTCCATTCTTAGTATGTAAATAGGGTAGAAATTGCTGGTTTATATTAAGAGGCAGTTATCTAGATTGGCCTTTCAATGTGGGAGGTTGGAAAATCAGCTTTGTCTCCAGGACTATGTGTCGTCCATTGGTCTATAGTCACACTTGGTCAAAAAAAGCAGGAATTATTTCTGACTCTTACTAACCTGTATACTACACTGGATGTTCTGACTCTGGACCTGAAGTAGGATGAGCCTAAAGTTACAAGATTAATTTTCTTCATAACTGGGCAAGCTAGAGGAAAATAGGAAAGAGCTAATAGCCATTCATCTTGGGTTCCTCCATTCATATACATAGACACATCAGAGAATTTCTAGATGCATTGTGGAATAAGTTGCATAATATGAGGAAAGTTAAATTTCAGGATGATGAAATTGAAATATACTGCTATAAACAAAATTATTTGATATAGATGATTGACTACATTAAAACTGAATTGCTTTTGGATTGTCTGGAAATTACAAGTCCCTGGGGTTTATGTACTTTAATAGCAGAGAGTATGAGCATCCTGATTTTCTGCTGAGCATGAAAGATTCAAAACAGTGAAAGGATGCTGCAGACATTTTATTCATTTCATTTCTGTGGCTATGCACTACAGTTAAACTCAGTGAATTAATTTTTCCCTATTCATAATAACTTCAACTAAAAATAAAGTTAAATACCTCATATCATGACTTAAAGATCAGGGATCTTTAACAGGATCAGACAAGTGGACTCTGCACCAATGTAGGACTCTGTCTCACCACCCTGATTAATAATATTTTGCTTGTGAAAAAATGTACACACTTATGATTTTGAATATTTTGTCTCTAGAATCACCAACGTGTTTAGTGTTCATATTCCTGAGAACAAATTATATCAAGAGTTTCAATTAAACACAAATACCGTGGGTCTGATTTCTAAAATCAGATAAATTATATTTTGATTTGATAGTTAGTTTAATGATATGAAATTATTTTCAATAGACAACTCTAATCTGAAACTAGTGTAGCTCCCAATTTATTTAAAATGCATCATCCAGAGTAAAAGACATCATTAAATATTTTAATTCCAAACAGATTAAAATTAATATCTTTGGTTACTAGAAATAATTCTGAAGATGAGTGAAAATTTATTAGAGCAGGATTCAGCAAATGAAATTAATTTGGTGTATAGTGCCACTTTAAGTAGGATAAGTTCAGCTACACTGAACATCTGAATAATGACAAAACCCACAAAAATAAACTAACCTAATTGGGAACAGATAAATATAAGTTGAGGATATACTGAGTTGTTGAAATATACAGTAAAAGAAATTCTATGGAGTCCTGATTCTGGTAATAGAGATAGCTTGCCTCACACTAATTTTTCCATAAATAAAATACAAACTATGGGGGAAAATTGTTTGATGGCAGTGGAGAGAAGACAAAAATAGGTAGAAACTGGAAAAAATCCAACCCATAAAAAGAGAAACCATACTGGGCGATATTCACATTTTTTTTAGCTTTCTTCCTAAGGGCACTCCCTTGTCCACAAGCAATTGGACAGCTAGAACTCAAGCAGTAAAGCACAATCCTTTTGGCTTGAAGTGTCAGAGGATAAACCTTAAGAATTTTTTGGTGGCTCGAAATTGAAGATAGGAAATAAAGCAAGGAGAAAATTACAAATTAGCTCAAAATTTGCACATAAATGCATCTCAAATTCTTCAGTGACTTCAAAATTATGCACAAGAGGAAGAAACTCCAGACAATGTACTGGAAAGAAGCATTTGGGAGGCAGAGATATTAATTTTTGCTAGCAGAGAAAGCAAAGTTTGGAATTTGAGTTCCCCATTTGGAAAAGCTTGGTAGGGATCCCAGGGTGGCACAGCGGTTTGGCGCCTGCCTTTGGCCCAGGGCGCGATCCTGGAGACCCGGGATCGAATCCCACATCGGGCTCCCGGTGCATGGAGCCTGCTTCTCCCTCTGCCTGTGTCTCTGCCTCTTTCTTTCTCTCTCTCTCTCTCTCTCTGTGACTATCATAAATAAATAAATAAATTTTAAAAAAAAGAAGGAAAAGCTTGGTAAATAAACATCTTGATCTGTCTAAAAATTGACACAATCAAATATTAAATGGGAAATTTAATTTAACTACCTATTAGAATTCAAATTAATACTTCGGAAGAAGAGACCATAATTGAGACTCACTAAACATTTTATTCTCAGTGTTTGCTACACGATAAAAATAACTTGAAATGGAAAGAAATAGGAAATTTTTACTCATATTTAATAGAACAAAAATCAAAAGAAACACATCTACAGATGGCTTAGATATTGGATTAGCAGACAATAATTTTATTTATTTATTTATTTTTTAAAAAGATTTTACTGATTTACTTCTTTGAGATAGAAAGCATGTGAATGGGTAGAGAAGCAGAGGGAGAGGGACAAGTGGACTCTGCACCAATGTAGGACTCTGTCTCACCACCCTGAGATCATGACCTGAGCTGAAATCAAGAGTCCAATGCTCAACTGTCTGAGCCACCCATGTGCCCATAGCAGACAAGAATTTTAAAGCATCTAAGCTAATTCAGTTCAAGGCTTAAAGGAAAAGATGAACCAGGGGAGAATCTCAGGAAAAAACTGAAATGTATGAAAAAAATAGAAATTTGAAAACTGAAAATTGGAATGTCTAAAATGATAATGTCACCTGATGGGCTTTCCAGCAGATTGGAGATGACAGGAGACAGAGACAGTGAGATTAAGAGATGAAATAACTTCTGGGACAATATCAAGTGGCATAACATCTGTGTAATTGATGCCTCAGAAAGAGAAGAGAGAACAAGTGAGAAAAACTTTGTAGAGAAAAGAAAAGCTGAAAATTCCTCAGCTTGGTGAGAAGCATAGGTTGACAGCCAAGAAACATGGTAAACCCCAAAAGTATAAGTACAAAGAAAATCACACAGGAACACATTAGTCTAGCTGCTTAAAACTAAAGATACAGGAAAACCTTGAAAGAAGCAAGAAAAAAAGAACATATTCAAACAGGGGAATGACACAAATGAAATGTGTTGGCTCTTTTAATAGAAAAACTGGGCAGCTTAAAACAAAGGTTATAACATTGTACTGCTGGAATTATAACATTTGTAGAGGTGAAATATATGACACCAAAGGCATAAAATGGTGGGTCGATAAGTAGAACTATACTATGACAAAGTTCTTATATTTTAATTGAAATGATAAAACACCAACTATATGAATTACCACCAAAACTTGTAAGGAGATTTATTTCCAAGTTACTAGAGTAGATGAAATGCAATGATTAAAAATATATAATTAGCTCAAAACTTCTGCTTATGACAAGTCACTGTTAAAATGAAAATGCAATGCAAAGATGAAGAAAAACTATTACAATATATACTTATTAGAACATATAAAGCACTGTTGAAAATCAGTAACAAATATACTGTTTGGAAAGTTCTTAAAAATTTTCTTAAAAACTTAACATATGCTTACTCCATGAGCTAGCCATTCCACTTCTAAATATTTAACCAAAAGAACTGAAAGCATATTACCATTGAAAATTTGGCATAAATATGTTTATAAGTATGTTTACCTTCATTCATGTAGTCACACATTTTAGAATAACGCAAATTCCATCATGAGGAGATGCAACAAATTTTTGTATATTCATTGAAAGGAATACTATTTAATAATAATAATAATAATAATAATAATAATAAAAATACACCACTGCTACATCATTGTGATTAAATTGAAAAATTATGTTTAGCCAAATAAGACAATCACAGCAAAGTATATATCATTTGAATCCATTTAAATGAATTTTTTAAAAAGCAAAAGAAATCTTTTTTAAGATTTTTTTTTTTTAATTTTTTCATGAGAGACACAGTGAGAGAGAGGCAGAGACACAGGCAGAGGGAAAAGCAGGCTCCTCGCAGAGAGCCTGACTTGGGACTTGATCCCGATTCTGCAGGATCACAACCTGGGCCCAAAGCAGCTCCAAACCTCTAAGCCACCTGAGCTGCCCCTAGTGAAAGAAATCTTTAGCAAAAGAATTTAGAAAGTGAATGGATTGGGGGCTGGGCATAGCCTGGCTGGGGAAATATGAATTTTATGGGGTTATGTAAAAATTTTCTGTTTTCGGGATGCCTGGGTGCCTGAGTGGTTGAGTGTCTGTCCTAGGTTCAGGGCATGATCCTTGGGTTCTGGGATCAAGTTCCACATCCGGCTCCCCACAGAGAGCCTGCTTCTCCCTCTGCCTATATCTCTGTCTCTCTCTGTCCCTCATGAATAAATAACTAAAATCTATTTTGATAAGGGTTTTGGTTACACAAATATATATATTTAATAAGACTCATTGAATTGTAAAGATCCATCATTTCCCATATGCAAATTCCCCCTCAATAAATTGAAAAAAAAAGTAAATCTTACAATTCTGTTTGCATCCTTAAAGTTTTCTTTAAAGTTTTTTTTTTTTTCTTGCTAATATTACTGTTAGGTCAAATAATTTTTAAAGTTGTTTTTCATCATCTTAGAACTAGATAGTCTCATACATTTTTAGTTCATTATTATTGCTTTCATTTATTATTTATAGAGCATGAATAATAAATGTGATAGTCTACAAATAAAGTTCACACATCAAAGACCTTTGTAATTCAAAAATGAGAGATAAATTGAAACCAAGAAATGCTATGTTGTAAATATAAGCAAACATAAGATAGGTTTGCATCTGTTTTCTTGCTGCTTTATCTTTTGCTTTTCTCCTTGAATTCTTTCTTATTATATCTGGGAAAAAATACAGAAATTGCTATTTAAAAAGCTTGAGGAGGAAAATTCACAGATGACTTAGGATATACTCATAGTTCTGCAACCTGGGGGATTTCAAAGCAGATAGTTATTCAAAGTCTATTTCAACAAAAAAAATGAAAAAGAATGGATTCAAGTGGAGGAAGTCTCTATATTAACACACTAAAAGATGGTAGTGGGAAATGCATTATAACATTTGCTCTTCTATTTCCTCAGAATGGTGTACACTCCTTTTCTCTCTCTTTTTCCCTCTCTCACTGTACATATATATATACACCCACACATATATAAAAGATGTGTATCTATACAATCCATATACATACAACACATACATATATGTACATACAGTTCACTCCTGAATAACCCAAGAGTTAGGGATATTGACCTTAATGCAGTCCAAACTCCATGTATAACTTTTGACTCCCCAAAAGCTTAACTACCAAGAGCCTACTATTGATTAGAAGCCTTATGGATAACATGTACATTAGATTAAAACATATTTGTATGTTATCTATATACTGTATACTTATAATAAAGTAAGCTACAGAAAAGAAAATGCAAGAAAATCATAAGGAAGAGAGAATACATTTACAGTACAAGACTTATATTTTTAAAAGATTAACTTATTTATTTTAGAGAGAGAGAGAGAGCACATAAGCCTGAGGGGCAGCGGGAGAAGGAGAGAGAATCTCGAGCCAACTCTGCGCTGAGCGCACAGCCTGACATGGAGCTTGATCTCATAACTCTGAGATCACAACCTTAGCCAAAACAAAGAGTAGGACACTCAAGCAACAGTGCCACCCAGGTGCCCCATGTACTTATTTTTAAAAATCCTCCTATGAGTGGACCTGTACAATCCAAACTTGTTCAACACGCGCGCGCGTGCACACACGCACTCACGCACTCACACACTTATAGTATCTACTCAACATTGCCTCAATTAATAGTTTATTGCCCAGTTTCCAGCTCTATAATTTTCACTGAGTGAATTTGATTTTAATTTATTTAATATTTGCAAATTTAAAGTTATTAAAATATCTCTTCTCAGATTTTCCACATATATAATGAGAATAATGACTGAAAATATCTTATAGTATTTCTATTTACACATTGCTAGAAGAGGGACTGATACATTATTACTCTATAGAAGTTTTGTGTTATTATTTATATTATTCAATTTATTTTAAAGTTTCAACAATATTGCTGTTCTTCAAGTAAGCTTGTTGTTTATGTGAACAAGTTTCTACCTCTTCTTATTGTTTGTAGCCTAGGAGCTTAAAAAGGATGTTTTTAAATCAAATTCATGTTTATACCCACAGGACTGATTCAATCTATGCAACAGTATGCCTGAAAGAAAAGTAAAGGAGGGGGGAAAAATAAGAATTGCTTTGTTTGGTAGTGTGTTTTTAATCTAAAAAGCATGTTTTACTTTTTTGTTTTGAGTTCAGGAGAAAGAATAGGATTAGAAACCATCATAACTTGGAGTTTTAATAATTTATTTATTATGTAAGTTCTTTAAGAAAAAGATACTTAGTCAATATATATCTACAGCAATATATATCTAAAACTAGGCACGATATTGATGGAAGGGACATTAGTGTATAGGAGAGCTTATTTATTCTCCTTTTTGTTTGTTTAATTATCTCAATCTCACTTCTACAAAGAGCTAAAACAATCTGTGGAAATTTTAGCTTGAAAGGTAATATTCTATAAACCCTGAAGCATCTTCTGCAGGAGGAGGTTCTTTGATTATCTATGTCTCTAAACCAGTTCTAGCACCAAAGCAGGTTTACATTATTTGAATACCTTAAGCCCAGATAATTCCCCTCATGGTCTATAAAATTGTAAGCATGGTCTATATGGTCATCATCCTAGTTAGGAAGAGCTTTTTTTTTTTTTTAATTTTTATTTTCCATTGATAACATCACTTTATGCAAGTGCAATTCCTTTTTTTGAGTATCTATCCTCAGGCATTGAGCTGGGTATTGCAGATACGTCAATGAAAAACATGGTCTCTTCCTTGACAAACTTCACATTTTGGAGGTAGCAGAAAGCAGACCTCCAAGTGGATATGTGCCAGTAGTATACTATGTTCTAATATAAATATATGCACCAAATGCTATAGAGTACATAGTATGTTCACATGAAATGCCCCGGGAGATTAGAAACAAACATTCAAGAAATATGAATCTGATTTTGTTTTTCCTCCAAGAGGGTAAGTGAATAACCAGACTGACTATTGCAAAATACATAATTTTGTCAGGTGAAGATGGAGGGCCAGTCAGCATTGGATACACAGGGACAGCACATGTTCAAGTCAAGAGAGTGCAATGTATGCTTTAGAGACTGTATGCAAATCATTGAATATATCTGGAACAATTTCTGCAGTTTGAGACAGAGAGATAACCAGAAACCATAAAGTAAAATGTCTTGGGTGTCATTCTGAGTTTGGAAAGACAAATCGGATACTAACTTTAATCAAGAAGTGAAGACTAGTTTGGCAGATTTGTGCATGTTTCTGAGTCAGATAAGATGAAAAGTAGAAAGATGTCTAGTATTATAGATAATACATTTTTAATTCATAAGCTAAGATGGTATGATTATGATTATAGAAAGAATGGATACTCAGAAGATAAAATTGAAAAAGCGTTGTGATTAATTGAAGAGGGGATAAGTTTCTGACTGATGATACCCATGTGAAATTTTCATTTGCCAATGTAAGAAACAAAGAAAGAGGTGAATACACCGGGAATAAGATGGTGATTCCAGTTAGTTATTTATTCAGGAGAAATTTATTGAGCATTTACTATGTGACAGAAGCCTAACCCTTTAAGAGGATACTTTCTTATGGGAGAAATAATGTAACACGCACACACACAGGCACATACATATATATGCTATAAAATATGATATATGCATAAAACATATATATATGTATATATATGCATTTATATATATAAAGTATTTTTTAGATTATTTATTTATTCATGAGAGACACAGAGAAAGAGAAGCAGAGACATAGGCAGAGGGAGAAGAAGGGTCCATGCAGGGAATGATGTGGGACTTGATCCTGGATCCCAGGACCATACCCTGAGCCAAAGGCAGATGCTCAACTGCTGAGCCACCTAGGCATCCCTATAAAGTATTTTTGATGGTGGTAAGTGTAATGGCTAAAAGTAGGCAAGAGAGATCAGGAGTGTAGTATAGGTTGCAGTTTTCTGTGATATTATCAGAAGATATCACTAAGAAGAAAATATTAAAGGAAAACCCCAGGGCAAGTTAAGGAATAAGGTGGAGGCTATCTAAACTGGGAATGAGAGGGAAAGTTCTAGGTTGATGGGGTAACCATTTCAAGTCCCTCTTGTAAGAATATCCCTAGAAAGTTGGCATATACTCAAGGAGGCCAGTATGCAGCTAAATGAGTGAGGCATAAAATACTAGGAAAAGAGAACGTTTGAGAGGGTGGTTTTAGTGGATCATCTACAAGTGTGTGGGTCAACATAAGAACTTTATCTTTGTAATGAGGTGGGATGTCACCAGAAAATTTTGAGCAGAAGAATATGATCTAACTCATGCTAACAAGAAAGGAAAGAAAAAAGAAAGGAAAGGAAAGGAAAGGAAAGGAAAGGAAAGGAAAGGAAAGGAAAGGAAAGGAAAGGAAAGGAAAGGAAAGGAAGAAAAGAAAAAAAGAAAAGAAAAGAAAAGAAGAAAAAAATAAAAGAAGAAAAGAAGAAAAGAAAAGAAAAGAAAAGAAAAGAAAAGAAAAGAAAGAAAAGAAAAGAAAAGAAAAAAGAAAAGAAAAGAAAAAAGAAAGAAAAGAAAAGAAAAGAAAAAAGAAAAGAAAAGAAAAAAGCTTCAGGGCTACCACGTTGAGAACAGAAGAGGAAATGGGGGAAGCGAAAAGATCCATTTTCATGTAGTCACAATGATCCAGTCAAGAAATGAGTATAGTTTGGGCCATAGTGATAGAAGTAGAAGTAATAAGAAATTGCCAGAGTCTGAAGATATTTTAAAATAAAAGGCAAAACAATTTGGAATGCAAAAGAAAAAAAATATGTAAGACTATAGTGACTATAAGATTTATGTGGGCAGCCCGGGGGCCTCAGTGGTTTAGCGCCACCTTCAGCCCAAGGCATGATCCTGGGGTCCCGGGATCAAGTCCCACGTCGGGCTCCCTGCATGGAGCCTGCTTCTCCCTCTGCCTGTGTCTGCCTCCCTCTCTCTCCCTCTCTCTCTCTCTCTCTGCATCTTTCATGAAGAAGCAAATAAAAATCTTAAAAAATAAAAAAAAAAAAGATTTACGTAAAGAAGTGGAACAATGAAACCTCAATCAATTGAGCTAGGGAAAATTGAAGAAGAAACACTTTGCTGTGAGACCTCAATTTTGCAGAGACAATTTTGAACATACTAAATTTTAGATATTCCTAAGACATCCAAGTGATAATATGCAGAGGAGGAAAAACTAGATATGCCATTTAAGAATTTACTGAATGTACCAGAATTGAGATATACATTGTGGAGACATTAATATGTAGATAGTGTCATGATTAATTTTACGTGTGGATTTGACTGGATCACAGGGTACCCAGATATTTGGCTAAATGTTTTTTTCTGAGTGTGTCTGTAACAGTATTTCAGGATGACATCAGCATTTGAATCAGTAGACTAAGTAACGGGGGGTGGGTGGGCACTATCCAATCCATTGAAGTCCTGAATAGAACAAAAAGTTGAGGGAGGGGGAGAATTTACTCTTTCTTTTTGCCTGACTGCATGAGCTGAGACATGGTTTTTCTCCTGCCCCAGGATTGAGACTTAATACCATCAGTGCTCCTGGTTCTCAGGGCTTAGGACTGACTCGTATTTACAGCATTAGTTTTTGTAGCTCTCTGGCTTGAGATGGCAGCTCTTGAAACTTCTGCTTCCATAACCACCTAAGGGTTGAGCTCTATGTACATAATTTTGTTGTGAAATTTGGAAAATGCGGAGAAGCCAGCAAAGGAATTGTGAAGTGTTGACCTGGATAGAAGGATAAACAGAAGTGTCTGGCATTCAGAAAATCAAGTGAAGAAAATGATTCAAGAGTGGGGCAGGGTAAGCAGTTCAAATGCTAGCAGCAACTCAAGATGAAGACTGGGTATGGGCTGGATTTAGACGTAAGGCATTTGATTGGTCTCTAGTTTTAGTTGAACATGAGACTGGATTATGGAAGAAAATTCTCTCTCTCTCTCTCTCTCTGTATATATATATATATATATATATATATATATATATATATATATGTATGTATATGTATACACACATACGTATTTAAGAATTATTTGTGGTATTTGAAGTCAAAGATGTGATAAAATTTCCCAAGAAAATAATTAATCATAATGTGAAATTAAAAAAAAAAAGAATAACTAAATAAAACTAATGCAGTAAGAGGAAGAGAAAGCAAAAGAGGAAAATAAGACCTGAAAAACGTTCCCAGATATATTCATGTGTTCCCTGTGTTTCTCTACTCTTAAGTGTAGCCTCTCTGACTTGGATGGCTTTTATTTCTTCTTTCCTAATTGCTCTGGTTTGGATTTTCAGTACTATGTTGATGGAAGTAGGGACAGTGAGCATTCTTGTCTCCTTCCTGATCTTAGAAAAAAAAAATTTTGTTTTTCACTATTGAGCATGATGTTAGCTGTGGACTTGCCACAGATGGCCTTTATTGTATTGAAGTACATTCCTTCCAGATTTAATTTGTTGAGGATTGTATCATGAAAGAGGGTTTGATTTTGTCAAATCCTGGAGACCCGAGATCGAGTCCCACGTCAGGCTCCCTGCATGGAGCCTGCTTCTCCCTCTGCCTGTGTCTCTGCCTCTCTCTCTCTCTCTCTCTCTCTCTGTGCCTCTCATGAATAAATCAATAAAATCTTTTTTTTTTTAAAAAAAGCAAAAATTCACACATCTATTCCCCTGCACCTTGTTTATCAAAAGTGGATTTTTCTTTGCTTTCTGCCTGCTTCTTTCTTAGGCCAATTGGATTCTATGCCACACTGACAGCCAGGCATTTGGACAGAATTTATATTCAAAATTTTGGGACCACTTCTACAATTTCTTGGTGCCAGAATTCTTGTTTACATTCTTAGCTGAGTTTTGAGTCCTAGACTCTGTGTTCTCTAGTAACTATGGCAGGTAAGCCTGTGGCCTCTTAGACTTTTTCTGCTGTCACAGCCTTGGGAGTTTGAAGGAGTGCTTTCAGTCCAGAAGCTCATAAACTCAGAATTTTTATCTCTCAAATTTTTATGGGATTAAATTATTTAGCTTCTGTTTGATTTTGGATAGATTCCAGCGTTTTTAAGTAGCTTTTATAGAATCAATCAAAACTTTTTTTAATCTATAGGAGAGATTATATAACTACTTCATTTCTCTGCCATTATTGAAAGTTCTCCTGTAAACATATTTGAATGACAGCATATTATTAGAATAAAATAAAAATACATTTCTTACTACTATCCATAAGATGCTGTGTGATTTGGCACCACCATACATTCTCTTACTACTCTTCACTTCTCACTCCACTCATGATGCTGTGGCTTACTTACTGACATTTCAACATTCAAAATACTCTTGTTTTACAACTTTCGTATTTGTTGTTTCTTTAACATAGAATAAGACATTCCCTCAAGTCTTCTAGGTCTCAGCTCCTAAATTATATTATGAGGGGGATTCCCTGTCCACAAATTCACACTTTCTAAATTTTCTTCAGAGCAACTATCATTTGCTTCCATGTTAGGTACTTGTTTTACCTGTGTGTTGTCTGTCTTTGGCTGCTAGAATGGAAAGTCTAAGAGAGTATGGACTTTGCGTGTTTCACCAACAACTATAACAATGCTACGCACTATTTTATTACTCAGGAAATTCTTACTGAATGAACAAATAATTAGTGAAATTGGAAAATACTATATATTTAGCACACTTGATATCTTTTAGAAAATTATTTTCTCTTCCATATAATTTTAGGATTAATGTCTATGAAATAATTTACTTGTGATTTTAATTCCTTCCTTATTGACCTTTATTTTAGGAATGACTATTAAAATATTTCAAAGATTTTCCAACATAACTGAAGTGATAAATATTTTTATTTTACTCTCATTCTTGGTTGAAATGAAAGAAATTGGTGGAATTTCCAATGTCAACCATACTTGCATTATTGGTGGGTTTCTGTAATGTGAGATTATTTGATTATACAACTTGATTTTCTTTACTTATATTCTGTTGATGATTCTTGAATCATTTTTAGTATGTAAAATTATTCTGTTGTTTTAAAGATTTATTCTTAACCCTACCAAATTCTGGAATTGGACGTATGCAATCTTCATACAATGTGTTGAGAAGTTTTTATCTGTTCCTATATCTTACAATTAAAAAAAAATGTTAGTTACTTGTGCTTTCCAAAGATTTTTTTAAAGTTGATATCTTTTAGCAATGCCCACACCCAATGTGTGTCTCACAATCCAAAGATAAAGAACCTCATGCTCTACTGAGCCAGCCAGGCACCCTCACCTAATGCTTTGAAAATAGAACTTACTAATGTAAAAATCTGTGCTTAGCAATTTTCTTTTCAATGAAATACTTTAGGAATATAGAATATTGAAGATTACAATAAGTATCTTTATATCTGCAAAGTAGAATTTATAAATCTTTACATAAACAAGTTGGAGCCCCTTTGGTAGCTCTACTTAATCTAATTCCTTCCCATTTCTCTTCAGAGAAAACTATTATGGGAATTTATTATCATTGCCGTGCAAGTTTGTTCGTTTTTTTTTTTTTTTTACTCATAGCATATATCAATAACCAACATAGAATATTTATATGTATTAATATTTTTGTAGGTAGCATCTCTGTTATATGTCCTTCTGCACTGTATTCCTTTTGTTTATAGATTTTTAAGAATGTCCAGAATGGAATATTCAGTTCTAAAACATGAATTTTACCTGCTTTGTAGCATTACATTGAATATGTATAAATTTGCACATATCACAATGTATTTATCATTTCCTTGTTCTTGAGCATTTCATTGTTTCTAGGTTTTCTACAAAAAAAAAAAAAAATTACCTGCTGTGAGCCATCTTTTACATTTCTTTTGTGCAACTCTGCAAACAATTCTAAGGTTATTTACCCAGGAGGGGAATTATTGAACTGTGATGTGTGAGCATATTCAATTTTTCTGCCAAATTCTTTTTAAGTGCTTATTCCAGTTTATACTCCACACAATGGTATACATGAGTTCATATTGCTCCTCATAATATTGCCAACATTAGTTACAACCACACATTTCCTTTTTTGCCAATCTGTTTGAGATAAAATGAAATTCCCTGTGATTTTCAATTGTATTTCTCTGATTGTCTGTGAGATTTGGCTTCATTTCACACCTTTTTGTTGTTTTTTACTGGCTATTTAAATGTCTGAATTTGTGAATTACCTATTAACTTCTGCACATTTTTTCTGTTATGTGTTACTTTAACATTTGAACACTGATTGGTATTTTGAAATTTTATACATTGCACTTATCTTTTCCCAGTTTTAAATATTTTTTTTTACTTATGGGAACTTTTTAAAAAAGAAATATTGAAAAACTTCACAGCTTTATTGAGTTATAATTTGCATACCATACGATTTCAAGATTTCAAATAATACATGAACTTGTGCAGTTATAACAACAATCCACTTTTCTGAACATTTTATTACTCACCGCAACAAGTACCTGCTTCTACTCATCACCCTTTCTTACCCCTAGGATCAGAAAACCACTAATTTGATTTCTCTATATATAGATTTGCCTTTCCATTAAAATAAATGGGATCATACAATACATTCTCTTTTTTTAAAAGATTTTGTTTATTTATTCATGAGAGACACAGGGAGAGAGTTAAAGAGGGAGAAGCAGGTTCTTCACAGGGAGCCTGATGTGGGACTCCATCCCTGGACCCTGGGGTCACACCCTGAGCCAAAGGCAGATGTTCAACTGCTGAACCACCCAGGCATCCCCAGTGTATTTTCTTTGTGTCTGATTTCTTTCACATAGAATAATATATTTCAAGTTCATCCATGTTGTTGCAAACATCAGTAGTTTGTTCCATTTTGTATGGGTATACTACATTGTGTTTACCCATTCAGTAGTCAATAGACATGGGTAGATTCCAGTTTGGAGTCATTGGAAATAAAGTTACTCTGAAAACAAAAATGTGTGTGGACATGTTTTTATTTCTCTTGAGTAGATACTTGGAAGGAGGATACTGGGCCATATGAAAAGTGTGTGCTTAACTTTTTAAGAAATTGTCAAACTGTTTTCCAAAGCTATTGAACCATTTCCATTCTCACGAATATTATATGAGTTTCAGCCTTGCAAACAAGGTCATGGTCAGGATTTTAAATTTTGAGATTATATTCAGGGTGTAGTGAGATATATATCTATATCTATATCTATATCTAAATCTATCTATATAGATAGATTTAGATATAGATATTCAGTGTGTAGTGAGATATCTATATCTATAGATATAGATATTGATCTGTATTGATATCTATCTATCTATCTATCTATCTATCTATCTATCTATCTATGTATCATTGAGTATCACTTGAGTATCTCAAGCAGGCTCCATGCCCAGCATACATCCTGACATGGGGTTTGATGTCACAACCTGAAATCATGACCTCAGCTGAAATCAAGAGTCAGACACCCAACCAAATAAGCCACCTAGGTGCCCTACATGTGTAGTGATTTATTATTATTGGTTTTATTTTGCATTTCAATAGTGACTGATGTTGAGCATTTATTGATATGTTTATTAGCTATATATATAAATATTTGTATATATGAATTTGGCTAAATGTTTTCAAATATTTTGTCAAATATATACTACATTTTAATGTACATATTTTTAATTTATTATATTTAATTTAAAATACTATATATCAATTACTGTATCTTGGCACCTTATTAAAAATATTGTCTTTTACCTTGAAATCCTTAATCTGAAATTGATTTCTGTGTATATTATCTAGTACAAGTCTGACACTTATTATTTCTAATATGGCTAACCAATTTAGCATCAGATTGGATTTTCCCAAGTTTTTCCCAATGACTTGTGATGCCAGCTCTGATATAAATCAAATTTCTATACATATAGGCATGTTTCTAAGTTTCTAATTCCCCTATTCTCTCAATAACTTTGTCTTGGTATGTAGAAAACTACTATATACTTACTTAATGTAGTTAAAAAATATAAAATTGTATACTACATGATCGATCTTTTTTTAAATTTATTTATTTATTCATGAGAGAGACAGAGAGAGAGAGAGAGACAGAGAGAGAAGCAGAGACACAGGCAGAGGGAGAAGCAGGCTCCATGTAGGGAGCCTGATGTGGTACTTGATTCCAGGACTCCAGGATCTGGCCCAGGGCTGAAGGTGGCGCTAAACTGCTGAGCCACCCGGGCTGCCCTACATGATCTATCTATCATCTATCTATCTTTAAAAATGTGGTGTATCATAAAACAAATCTCTCCATATATACATTTCAAAATTGTTATTCTGGCTTCTTGCTGTTCTATATAAATTAGAGCACCAGCTTTTAAACTTCCATGAAAAAGACTTTTGATATTTTAATTAGAATTACAGAGAATGAATAAATTAAATGCATAGCTTGACTTAGGAGAAAATTGTCATCTTCATGATATTTTGGTTTCCAAGCTATGAATATGACTTTCTTAATGAGTTTGAATAATGTTTTATTTCTTCCATAATGTTTTTTTTTAATTTTTATTTATTTATGATAGTCACACAGAGAGAGAGAGAGAGAGAGAGAGAGAGAGAGAGGCAGAGACATAGGCAGAGGGAGAAGCAGGCTCCATGCACGACGTAGGATTCGATCCGGGGTCTCCAGGATCGCGCCCTGGGCCAAAGGCAGGCGCTAAACCTCTGTGCCACCCAGGGATCCCTTCTTCCATAATGTTTTTGCACACTTTATTTAAAACTAAATCTTTTTGATTTTTGAAGCTATTATAAATGGTATCCCTTATTTTCCTTGCAGTTATATTATTTCAAGAGTTAGATGTCAGTATATAAGAAAACGAATTAACTTATATATATATTGATTTTACCACTGCTAACCTTATGTTTTAGTTCTTATAAATTCCCAGTAAGAGCTTTTGTATTTTCAATGTAAACAAATATATCTTCTGCAAATGATTGCTTTATTTCTTATATTCTAATACCATACAAATTATTATATATATATACATATATATTTACTTTTCCATTGTCTTAATGCATTAGCTAGAACTTCCAGAACAATCTTTATTAAAAATAATGAGTGCTATCCTTCTTGTTCCTTGTTTCTGACTTAAGTTATTCCATAGTGTCTTAATTGGGAAATGGTTTATAATTTTCATTTCTCTTCTTCCTACTGCTTCCTTCACTTCTCTCCTTCCCCTCCTCTTCTCCTTCTCTACCTGCTGGTTCTCCTCTTCTCCTTCCCTCTTGTTCTTTTTATTTGCTTCCTCTTCCTTCTTCACCCTTTTGCTCTTCCTTTCAGAGTTTTCAGCTCCATTTAAAACTTTGCATTGAGGTATAATATAGAGAAATGTGCACATAAGTGTAAAAACTCAGTAAACTTTTATATTCCTAGGCCATTTGTTGGCAATTTCATTAACTATGTTTTTTTTTAAGAGAGTTGTTCCTTGAGTTTTAGTTCCTTTAGTTTTTAAAATTGATGGGTGTGAATTTTTACATTGTATCCCCTTAAAATTAAAGATTTTAACTTTTCCATCTCTCTTTTTGTCCCCAAATATCTTCTATCAGATATGTGTTTTCTCTTTTGTTGTTTTTATTGGGTTTTCTTTCCATTTGTCTCAATTAAACTTGCAGTGTTTGGTACTTTCACTTTTCAAAGAAACTGACTTTTTATTTTACAAAGCAGTCCCATTTCGATTTTTTCCTATTTCATTTATTTCTATTTTCTAGTTACTAATATATCCACTCTATCTACTTTGGACTTGGATTTTTTTTCATGTTTGTAATTTCTTCCTATTTTTATTTACTTGTTTGGTGATTTTTGGTTATAGGACAGTTATTAGCTAATGCTTTTAAGATCTATGTCCTTGAAGGTTAACAGAACATAAGCCAAGAATTGAAGGACACTTGTAACCCTAATTTGTTGACCAAAGTATATTTATCAAAGTTCCACATATATAAAAATTAATTTGTTTTCAAAATTTATTCATTAAATAATGTACTCCAGGTATTTTGAGGATCTGTTGAATGTATGGCAGAAAAGTACATGATCTTTGTCTTTGAAATCAGATTGTTTAGTGGAGGAGATTGGTTTCTAAGGAGATAATAATATAGGTGTCTATGATCGAAGTTATGCATGATATTAGGAAGCTGTGAATTAGTATTATCACATAAAAGGTAACTTTTATGCTTGAGAAAAGGGATCAGGTATTTCGGTCAGAACTATGAAAATTTGACATAAAAACACATTCTATAAGCCTAGTTTAGATGTTAAATGTGAGTAGGAAGAAATGAGTGATGAAGCTATATCTTAGTAAGAAGTAATTCACTTAATGTGAGGCTTGCAGAGAAAATAAAGCCAAAGGACATGAAAGCACCTGCAGAAAGCACCACTTTCTCAAAGTAAGCATTGCAACTCTGAATATTGTATATCTTCTTGACTATCCTGAACATTTCAGAAAGTAACACAATTATGTAGTAAAAATTCAGCAACTATTGCAATTCTCACATCCTAGCATATCACACTAAGGGATAATAAAGCCATTATAGTTAAGTAATGCTTCTATACATTAGAAAATAAATGATCATATGTAGAGTTTAAGTGGAGAAAACACATCAGAATTTAGATGCTGAAGCTTTCTTGACAGAAAAGATTGTTTCTAAAATTTAAACTGGTGAATGATTACCTGGGGTTTTCTTCTTCTCTGAAACAGTTCTCTGTGTCTCAGTACCTCTTCCTTTTCTCTCTTTTTCTCTCAAGCTCTCCCTCTGATTTTCACTGTCAGTGGCCCCATATTGATGGTCTGGGTTATTTCCCCCTTTTTTTATTGTGAAAGCAAGCCTTTTGGTAACTAAACAGTAGTTCCTTTTGCTAAAGCGTAGATATTTCCGTATTAAAGGATTCCAGATTATCCTCTTTTTTTCCTTATATTATGAGCAAAAGACAACTGAATATTAATTCCTAATATATTAAAGATTTCACATAAATTCCATTATTAAAATCAGCAAGTTGCTGTGGGCTTTCCATTGATTTCACGTTATACTAATCGCTATATTCGTATTTAACCATGTAGTGCAGATTCAGTTGCAAATATTCTTAAAATACAAGGAATTTTACATACAATTGAGATAAGATTATAAAAAGAGAATATGTGTATTTTCATGAAAATCACAAAAATATTATATAAAGGCACTTTTCCCACTGAAGTAGGTCCTCATTATAATTTAGATTCCCATATCATAGGTATTTACTGTGAAATGAAAAATCTTGGGGATGATTATTTTGTTTATGTGTGTATTGAGTGCCTACTTTGTGCTGAAAAGTTGGCTGACTGTGTTTAGAACAATTAATAGTATTTTCTCTATTCTGAAGAAATGCGTTGCCCACGGGATATGAAGCTATTTTAAAAGTTAAATGGAATAGAATGAATTAGTTCCATCAATAGATATAAGCATAAATAGAGATATATAAAAAGAGTAGTGGTTCATTTCGTACTAAACACTGTGATGGGCAGTTCCAAATGGAATGGGATGTATTTCCTGTGAACATGGGGGGGTAAAGCTGTGTATAGATAAAAAGGGATTATAAAGAAATGAGTCCCTAATTGTGTGGTGGAAAACATCAGTAGAGATTTCAGGAAGGTTGATATTTAAAATTTTGTAAAAGATGAGGGAGGGCTACTTTTTCTATGTAAATAATATTACTGATACTGAACAGTGCTACTGCTGTTACTTTGGCTTATTTAAAATAGTATGTCTCAACACTTGATTTCCAGGAAACATCTAGATCCTTATCTTGGATACACTTAAATGAGTAATTTGTCCTTCATGAGCTTGAAGTTTTGGCTGTGAATTAGAGATCTGAACAAGTGAAACCACTATGGAAGTGTAAAGATGGACGGAAACGAACATGGGCACACTAATGCTTCAGCAAAGCTTGACTTTAAATTGAACATATTTTTCTCCCCCTCCCCTTCACTTGTTTTTCTGTAGAATCCTTTGTTCTAGGAACTAGGTATCAATATTGATACTTAGTACCGAGGAGCCTGGAGGTCAGGGACCAGAATTAGTCAGGACAGTGCCTTGAAGACACAATGAACATGGCCCACAGCACCTACTGGATTCCTATTGAAACCACCCAGCTCCTATTATTTCCTATAAATCCCCTCAGCCTTTTACCCTGTGTGGTTTTGCAGTTTTGGAGGCATTAGCTTTCTGTAGCTACCTTTGCCTGGCAAAGTAATAAATGATCTTCCTTCTTGATACCTAAACTGACTTCACCTTACATGTTTCAGTTCCAGAGTACAGAGGTTGGTTTTTGACAACACAGGGAAGAATCTGAAATGTATTCATCTTTACAGTTCAATCACATCCTTTGAATTTTTTTTGTGTGTGTGTGTGTTACATATGTCCATGTCACCTTAATTCTCTATTTTAAGCACTTACTTCCATTGCCTTTATGCTTATTCAGTATGGCTCAGAATTTAAAGAGACCATAACCCAAATCTCTCTCTCTCCCCCTCTCCCCTTCTATTACTATCAACCAAATATAACTAAGTGTTGTAGAAAAAAGTTTAACTAGTAATAAAAAGAATTAAAATCTCCTATTAATCTCATAAATTCCAGTTATGTTCATTTTCTAGGTGGTCAAAAAATCCACCTGCACCCGTACTACTCTGCAACACTGCTAAGTGGTTTCAGGAGCTAAATTTCACTTCATTCTTCTCTCTGAGCTCACCAACTTTCTCAGCAAAAATCACCATCAATGGTTTCTTTCTCTTCTGAACGATTACTCACCTGTTTACTGCTATCTTTAGAACTACTTTCTCTCCAGAAATAGCTAGAAGCTACTCTAAAAGCAAAGTAAACTAAAACCCCAAATAAAGCAAGAACTCGACTTAATGATTCTGCAGTTAATTTCCTGTTATAATCTAGGGCAGAGTTTCTCAAACTCGGCACTCTTGACACTTGAGGCTGGATAATTCTTTGCTGTAGCAGTGGCTGTCTTGTGCATTGGAAGGTGTTTAGAAGTATCCCTGGGCTCTATTCACATGATGGCAGTTGTACTCCCCTCACCTCTATTTGTGAGAAAATTGTCTCAGGACATGTCAAATGTCCTCTGTAACTCATAAGGTCGCCAGTTAAAATGCAAGATACCCACTTTAATTTGAATTTCAGATGACAAAAATATATTTTTTTTAAAAAAATGTAAGCATATCTGAAATATTGCATAGATCAGTTATACCAAAAAATGTTTATCTGAAATTCAAATTTAACTATATTTATATTTTTATTTTAATTCTGGCAATTCTATTGAGTTTGAGGGGGTAGGTGGGAGGCCACAGTTGACCCAATTGAGAACCACCAAGATTATATTAAACATCACAATAAAAATAAAATGTTTTAGGCATAGTTTTGGCATTGCCATATGTTTAAAGTATTTAGCTAAATAGGTTATTGTTACTATTGATACAAGAACGAGTTGGGGCAGATGGGGCTAGGCAGGGAAAGATAAGGGAAAGGCCCCAGATTCAGGCTCCTACCCATCCCAAGAAAAGAGAGCTAGGACAGTAAAAACAGAAAAAAATAAACCTGGCTCCCTAGTTCCAAAACATTAGGGAGTATCCCCCTTTGATGACTATCAAGTAATCACAGAAACTCACCGGACTACAAAGACACAGGTCATTAAGGTGTTATCAATAGTCCCTGCTCAAACCACAGAGGCACAAGAATCTCAAGGCCATGGGCTAATGACTAGGCTCACAGAAATCCTAGACATAGAGAAAGGTCATGGAGAAGATATTAACCAGAAGGAAGGGAACACCTTGGTGGGCTCATGACATTTGCAAGAACAGCTTGTTTGTTATTATGGTAATTACAAGTCCACCTTATTTGATCTGACTATAGACATGATAGTGACAAATCCACACTGATAGTAATAAGAAATTTACCAAGTTCCCTGGTCTGTTTCCTACAAAAGACAGACCATACGGGATCCCTGGGTGGCGCAGTGGTTTGGCGCCTGCCTTTGGCCCAGGGCGTGATCCTGGAGACCCGGGATCGAATCCCACATCGGGCTCCCGGTGCATGGAGCCTGCTTCTCCCTCTGCCTGTGTCTCTGCCTCTCTCTCTCTCTCTCTGTGTGTGTGGCTATCATAAATAAATAAAAATTAAAAAAAAAAAAAAAAAAAAAAAAAAAAGACAGACCATAAAAGCCCTCCATGCCAACCCTGTCGGGACCCCTCTCACTTTTGAGAGCTTTCTCTGTTATCTGCTTAATAAACTTCTATCACTTTGCTCACTCTGTTGTCCTCAAGCTTCATTCTTAAACTCGGTGAGACAAGAACCAAGCTCTCCCGTATCACTATTAATATATTTATTTTAGTATCTTCAAACATCTGTGATAGTGGAAAATGAAGTAAAATGTACCACTTAGTTTCATTATGGGGTCTTAGCTCTTGAGGAATTTAGTACTTTGACTAAGAGCTGTAAAGACAAGTGGCTTCATTGACTTCAGTTTTCTGCAGCATTCATTAGGCTGGAGGCAGGCTTTCTTCAGATATAAAAATGATGGATAGAATTCAGAACCTGATAGTTATTCTCATGATACCATAGACATCAGGAATATGCGTTTGCCCTCTGAGTAAAGCCTACACACTTTGCCACATAACCCCCCGAGTGCATAGACGTTGAGCCATTTAATCTGCTCTGGGCTCATGTCGCCTAATCCTGCAGGTGATATAATCATCTTCAGACACTTACAGGTCTCTAGACGACACTGCTAAAGAAGATAAAAAGACAAGGTGAACTTGTGTTTGCCCTCTCATTAAATTTTGCAAGCTGCTATGTTTAAGTTTCTATTTTATGGACCACTTAGGCAACTATTAACCTTTAAAAATGCATTAGCATTTTTATTTCAGACTTTCAAGAAGACACAGATGAAAATAGAAATTAATGGTAGTGGGGAGTTCTGACTTACAAATTGATATTCAGATGTTTGAAACATGTTTTTCCTCTACCACATTAAGAAAGTATTCCAAGGAATCCACCTATTGCAGTTCTTCTTCAAAACTGGCTAGATCTTTTTTTGGTAGGAATTATAGTGTAATGGCAGGAAGCATATCTGGCTTTATTAAACTACAATGTTAGAGAAAAATTACTGATGTTCTATTACTTTAAATTGAAAGACGATGAAGACTTAAATGAGCAGAGAGAGACTCATTTAAACACAATAAAACTGAATCCATTTGCCTTATAAGATGATAATTAAATAGAATTTTATTAGAGCTTTTTAAAATTTCATTTTAAAATTTGCATTGGCTAGAAATCATCTATAACATGGATAATTTAGGCAGATAGTGATTAAAAAAGATAAAATACTATGATTTTGTTCTAACATACTAGTTGTCAAAATGTTCTTTTGCTGGCAGATTTGAGAAAATAAGGTATTTTTAAAATTAACCTTAGAACATTAAAAATGTTTTTAAAAATACAAAAACATTATTCTTAAGGATGCATTTTTGGCCTCACGATTACTTATTTTGCAAATTTGGTACCAATCTATTAGACTTTGGACACTAAAACAGTCATTTATAGCTTTGAAAAGCCCCTTATAAGAACTTTGGAGTTTAACATTAAGAATCTGTAATTTTACATCAGGCTAACAACTGTGCATGGAGCAGGAATGGCATCTGTTTCACTGTGTGCTCACTTTCAGTCAGGTTTTAATGGGCATCGAATGCAGCTTCAAATTTAAAACTAAAATTGTTAGGGGGATCTGGATGGCTTAGTAGGTTAGGTCTGGATCTTGATTTTGGCTCAGGTCACAATCTCAGGGTCATTAGATGGAGCCCCTGTCGAGGCTCTGCGCTGGGTGTGGAACCTGCCTAAGATTCTCTCTCCCTCTCCCTCTGCTTTTCCCTCTGCCTCTGCCCCTCCCCCTGCTTGTGCTCTCTCTCTCACTCTTTCTTTCTTAAATAAATGAAACCTTTAAAATAAATAAATAAATAAATAATAGATAAATAAATAAATAAATAATAAACTTCCTAAATATGCCTACTTACCATGAACATGATCTGTTCTATGTGCTTATGCTACAAAGATGACTAAAACAGGGACCTACTGGCTGAAAGGGTTGGAAAAGAGAGCGGGAATTTGAAAATCTTCCTTCCTTTTGTTTCTACTAATGTGCTCTTGGAACTGTCGCAGGGTGATTTGTTGTATGCTTATGGCTATAGATTCTGTTTTCTTAAGCAAGATGTAAGAAAACTGGAGCCTTTTTCTCTTTGAGCTACTTTCTCCATTAGGAAATGCAATGGCAAAATATGAGACACTGTCGAACCCCATAGTTAAAGCAAAATACAGAGTAAGGAATAACTGCCAAGCAGTGTTTGGGATGGGAAAGCACTAATCCTGAAGTGAGGAAAAATCAGATATTTAAGATAGTTAGTGGAGGTAATGGTTTGTGAGTGGGAAGGGTCCCCAAGACTGTTTGATAGCTTAGCTGTAGAAGCAGCCTGTATTAAGGAAAAAAGTAACTAAAAAAATTGTTTTGCAGATGCATCGTAAGAACGTAAAAGCCCAAGAGAGCTGATGATCATGAGGACTGGACACTAGCTTAGATGGAGCAGGAACCTCCTCTCCCCACCCTTCCCCTTCCCGAGGTCTGGCTAAATGGTTGTGGAAGACCAATGGGAACATGGCTCCGAAGCTCCAGTGTTAAGTGGCAAATGACAACTTGGTTACAGCTGATGAAATTTAAGGCTTATAGAATAAGTGGCTGATGTTGTAAAGTGGAGAAGTGTCGTGATGACATTTTGGATCAACACGTGAGGTATTTTATGTACTTCCTGGAAGCAGAAGACTGGGTTTGTATTATTAAATTCAGGAAACTAATAATTTCTGGCTGTGATATTCTTACTTTCATAATACTGTATACTCTTAGATGCTAATAATTTGGTTACTTTACTTAATTATTTGAAATTTAGAGGATCATTGTGCTAAAATGAGGCCTATAAAACTTAATCTTCTTTTCCTAATAAAGTTGATACAATATTACCTTCTTAAATGAGTTAAAAGCCAGATAAAATCACCACCTATCTTAAATTTTAACAAAAAATACAAGTTTCTTTTGATTTAGAAAACATTTTAGAAAAATTGGAAATTTTATTTTCTTATGTTTAAATATCTGATTTTGAATCTTCAGAGTTTTCCTCAGCTTGTTGGATGCTGGGACATTAGAAACAAAGGCCAGGCAGGGTGGGTTTATGAGGTGATGCATTTTCTTCCTGGAAACTTTTAAACCTTGAACACAAAAACATTCTGAAAATTTATCATTGTTTAGTTTTGGTCCAAACCATTCAATATGGCTTTAATTAGCTTTCAAAGTCTGCAGCACAAAATAGAGTGGTGGCAGAAATAAATTGTTTAAAGGAAAAATACAGACTGTGCTGAAATGCACAGCCTAATCTTCAAGAAATACTATATTCTGAGCACAACATAGTGTTGACTTCATATTGCCTTTGCCTCATTTTGATTTAAAAATGTGTTTCTTCCATTTTCCATAGAATATAAATAGCTTCAAAAATTTAAAGTTAACTTTGAAAATTGTAGTCAACAGTGCTTTTTTCTGCAAGAGTTCACATTTGTTACCTAACGGAATTGTAAACTCTTAAAAGTTTCTTTATCACTTATGTTCTTTGAGATGGTGTTTATTCACAAATTATTGAAAATGGAATACAAAGATGTAAATCTCAAACGGGAAACAGTGCTATTGAGAGGACTGTTGGTCATCTTCACATGAGCTCTAGGGTTATGTCCAACTGTAAACTGTGTTGAAAAGGGCAAATGATACCTGGGTAGGAGGAAGGTTAGTAAAATATAAAATGAAGCAGTTGCTTAGAAAGTAGATTTGAAATAGTCTTAGGAAAATTATAAGGTTTGAATATATTTTTCCCTGGAAATTTATCCTATAGTAATTCTCCCAAGTTAGGTTTGGGATTATAAATCTACATCGGTTATTTCCCAACGATTAATATTAAAGATATCTTCATTTTATTAATATATTAATTTTTATTCTCAGAAAATTTTGTAACTATTATCTCATTTTCCTTTAGTGGAAATTCTCACAAAAGCTGGAAAGTTGGTGTTTTTTTTTTCTTCTTTAGTCACTTGAACACTTGAAAC
Source organism: Canis aureus (assembly GCF_053574225.1). Taxonomy (NCBI): domain Eukaryota; kingdom Metazoa; phylum Chordata; class Mammalia; order Carnivora; family Canidae; genus Canis; species Canis aureus. The sequence continues at coordinate 31,147,857 of NC_135618.1, forward strand.
ATAAGAACACTTATAAAACTCTATCCGCTGGCTTATTTCCACTGAGAGAAGCAGAGATATTTTCTATTCTTTCTATTTTGTCCTGTGCATGCAAAAAGTTAGTTTTACAAGATGTCAACAACAACAAAAAATGTCTGGATGTGGCAATATAGGAGTTCTGTTTTCTTCTAGGTATGAAGGATATCTTTCCATGGAAACTGCATCATTTTCATTAGCCAGGCAATAGCTGCTCCCTCCAGCCTCTGCAGCTTAAAAGATTTCAGCTTCCAACATCAGAACACAACAACCATTCTGGTTTCCTAAGCTGCCAAGTTGCACAGAGCCCAATCATATGATATTTTAGCCTAAACCCCTTCATCTCAGCAATGCTAGCCTTGTGACCTGAAACTAATTATTTCTTTTTCCCACATCTCACCAGTAAAATAATATTTACCCCATAGAGATTTGTAAGAACTAAATGAGTTAGCATACACAAAGCTTTTAGAACCTGGTAAGAACTCAATTAATAGAAGTTATTGTAATTTTATTATTAGCATTTAATTTGCCGAAGTTATGATCATCTTTAGGAACAATCAGAATGGTAATTGTCATTTTTGTTTCACACATTTACATGCATTGTCTTATGGAATCTCATAACACTTAGTAACTACTAATCCTAACCCCATTTTACAAATGAGAAAACTGAGATCATAGAAAGATTTCTTACAATTCTTTGCATGACTAATAAGTGGTGAAGTTTAACTGCAGAGCCTTGATTCTTTTTTCTTTTTAAGATTTTATTTATTTGTTTATGAGAGACACCACAGAGAGAGGCAGAGACACAGGCAGAGGGAGAAGCAGGCTCCCCGCAGCCCGATGCAGGATTCAATCCCAGGACCCTGGGATCACGACCTGAGCCAAAGGCAGATGCTCAACCACTGAGCCACCCAGGTGCCCCGAGCCATGATTCTTAAATCCATGGAGTTTGACTACAGAGCCATGATTCTTAAGAGTTATAATAGATGACTCCTTATATTTATCATATCAGGTTCTCTCACTTCTTGACTTCCAGGCACATAGTAAGATTATTTTTCTTACATAAATTGTTAAAGGTGCTCATTTCTATATGCATTGATTGAGAGAAAATCTAGTTTGTAGTTCCATATGAGACCATGTCTCTGATCCTCTTGCATTATTCCTAAATTTGTGAAGAGGCAAGCATGCCAACAAACCCAAGTTAGGTTGGATAACTACGTGGCCATGACACCATTAGGCAGCCGGGTGGTTACGTCAGGTTAACGCAGGAACACATAAACTATGGTCTCTACTATTGGGAAACTCAGTTCTTCAACTCACTGAAGAGAAAACTCACTCTCTGTTTTGCCAGTTTTGTCCTCAAGCTACACATTTGTCCTCTTAGAAATAGATGTGTCCCATGTCTTCCTATAGTCCCTTTGTACTTAAATATCTGTTTGACAGTCATGTCATAGTATTTTAGGCTACACATTTTTATGATTCAGTAAAAAATTGATATGCTGCACAACTTGAAACCTTCTGTACTAACATCATTCAGTCTTGATTTTTTTAGGTCCAACTAGTATTAGTATATACTGGTAAAATTAAAGTGTCGCATGCTTTCTTGTTTTAGTGTCATATTGTGATCAGGACTAAGAGAAAGTAAACATGATTAAGGAAATCATTGGTGTGTGCTTCTTTTATTATTACCCGTACTTAAACCCAGGATAAAAATCTTAATATGTCCTTGGAAGAGTGTTTGCTCTCAATGCACAAAGGGCAAAATACATTCCTTTAGAACTGGGAAGCAAAAAGATAAAGCTGCTTCAATGTCATCTCTTACATTAGAACAGAAAGATAGCTTCAATAATTTAGCACTTTTTTTCTAACTTTAAAGCAAAATGGGGTCATGATGCCAGAAAATTGTATTTAAAACTCTATTTACATAGCATATGCAAAGCATATATTTTGAGTTTTATAAATTTACTTCACTTAGAATTCCTGTTTTTGGAATTTTTATTAGATTATCGGTGTTCCATTTCTTCTGCCTACTTGGCGAACTGATGGGTCCCATAAATATTGAACCCCATGAATTGTACTGATTATAGTCTCTGTGCTCAGAATTCTTAGTCTTAATTAAGTGGTGATGCTCATAAATTTCAGACCCTGAATTGTCCAGGAAGCCACAGTTAGAATGTTTATCAGCCAATCAGATCTCTTCATTCTCTCCCTTGTTTTATGAAATGAAATGTGGCTTCTATATAACATTTCTGAATGTGATGGATACAGAGTGGTGTTTAGATTGGCCTTCTTTGTTTTTGTAAGCACTAATATTTTGGAAGATAAATAGTACTGGATGCTTCATTTACTTTGATTGTTTTTAATCTCAAGATACTTTGGAAAATTTATTATGCTATAAAGCTTGAGTTAGCTACAGTTTTTCTGTTCTGATTCAAATAAGCAACAGTCATCAAAACTTCAGTAATTCAGAAACATTGTGTCATGGTTATAGCAACAAAACCATTTCAGAATGAAACTAATTATTGATTATCCCCAGGGCTTCTGAGATCAAGTATGCCTCAGTATAGTTAATTACACCCTCAGCCCTGCAGAGTTTTTGCAATGGCAGGTTCAATTTACTTAGTAAAAGTATTGCTTTGTAAGATTTGCAGATGAGTCAATTAGACAGTCATTAATTGGGTAGCAATTGGAAATGTGGTGTTGCCTAGTTGGGAAATGGGCCACTCTAATAATTAATGTATACTAATGCCAGCATTAATGACCTTGAGCTTTTCCCCATGTATCCAAGGAAAAACAAATTAAAGAACCATTCAAGGAAAAATAGATTTTGCTAAACTGATATGTTTTTTGAGACAGATTCAACCTGCTTATTGAATGTACCAAAAATCTCAAAATTTCTGGGTAATAATAGCTGTCTTTAACTGAATAAAACCAAATACCGGGAGGCTCGTAATTAATTTTCATGGTGTTGTATTTTTTTTAAAGATTTTATGTATGTATGTATGTATGTATGTATGTATTTGAGAGAGAGAGAGAGAGAGAGAGAGAGAGAGAGAGAGAGAACAGAAGCAGGGAGGAGGGGCAGAGGGAGAGGGAGAAGCAGACTTCCCACTGAAGAAGGAGCCTGACTCAGGGCTGGATCCTAGGACCCTGAGATCATAGACCCTTAGCCAAAGGTAGTCACTTAACTGACTGAGCCATAAAGGCAACCCATGGTGTTGTATTTTCAGTATTTTTTTATTAGCTATGTGATTTCTGTCTCTTAAAGGAAGAATTTTCATTGCTATTAGCCTTCGAAATATAATAATTATAACATTTCCCATTAAAAATGAATTATATAAACAGTACTAAGGATCTTATTGAAATAAAGCATCTAATTTCTCAAAGGTTAACTAAAAAATGTAAATGTTCATTTTTCTTTTTGGAGCACATGGTAATTAGAATAATAGAATTATGTTATGTCCTTATTTATGAAACTTATCCCAAATTGTTAATTTACTTTGCTGACTCAATTGTAATCTCTACATTATCACTATTAATTTGAGGCTCTGTGGAAGTAGCATAATCTGATTTTCAAGAAAAATCTTTTTAATTAGTATAGCCATATTCTAAAAGAATCATAAAATCAAAAGCTGAGTTAGGCAAAGAGGAGAATACATCTAGCTAAAAATTTGGCTTGTAAGAATGAATCTTGTTTTTTTTTTTTTTTTCAAAATAGCACACCTTGTGTTTTGAAAACTTTATCCCACTTTCTCTGTGGGATGCAAAAGCATTGTCATTGATATAGGTGATCCAGTGATTTAATAGAAATTTAATATAAATTATACACTTTTACAGGTTAAAAAAAACTAAGAAAGTGTAGATGACAATGAATAATTAGGTCGATATTAATATCATATAAAATATATCTATGCTGCAGGGACACAGAAAAAGACTCAGTCTTCCCCCACAAAGTCAGGCCTGTAGAATTGGTCTGAAAGATTGTCCCTACTTATCTTTCACAATTTCCTGGAGATTTGTTTGTTTGTTTGTTTGTTTTTTTCACTTATGGGATGCTATTCATGACTATAGATTTATAGCAAGCTTGGATTGTTTATCAGCAATACTTCCTAAAGTATTTCGGTTGAAAACTATTTCCGATATTGAGAAATGATAGAAGAAATGTGGTCAGATAAGTCTGAGAAACATTGTATTAAACAAATAAAAAAAAATGTACTTACTGAAGGGCTTTTCTAGGCCACAGGTTAAGAATCTGTAACAGGAGGATATTTTAGGAAGTCTATCAAGAAATGATCTAACCCTGTGACTTTTTGTTTTTATTTCAGTACATCATCTTGTGAAAGTGTTCCACGGGAACTCTTTTGGTGAAAACTAAAGATTAATTTTGAAGGTCTAATTTTAACTGAATGTATAGAATGCAATTCATGACATTGGAATAAGTATCTTTAGAATGTTCAAAATTTTAAATTATGTATGATTACACAATATTTGTTACATCTTAGTAGAAACAAAGTTTAAATTATGAAATGTAATAATAAAATAAACTTTTGTGAATCTACCAGCCAGATTTAGAATGAGAACACTGCCAACACACTATATCTAACAACATGCCTTTCCTATTGCATCCTCTGCCTAAACATGGTGATAGCTATTTCTCTAAATCTAGTGCCGATGTTTTTTTTTTTGGATCTTAAAATATTTTGCTATGTATGTAGATACATCACCAAGTGATGTATTTTGTTTGTATTTTTTGGTTTTATAGAGTATCATATTGTGTAGGAACATTTATAATGTAATTTTTTGCTTATTATTTCTAAATTCTAACTATGTTGTATATCCATAACTCATTCATTTTCATTGTTATACAGATTTCATTTTGAAAATAACTTTATTTATCAATATTTATATCTTTCAAATCATGAATTGTCCACAAATCTAAGAATATTAAAGTCAGGATTATGTTTTGATTTACTTTATATTTTCCTATGTTTTAGAAGTGATTTATTGTGGAGCACAGTTGGTTAAGTGTCCACTCTTGGTTTTGGCTCAGGTTGTGATGATCTCAGGGTTGTAAGATAGAGCCCCTGGAAGGGCTCCGCACTCAGAAGAGTCTGCATGAGACTCTCTCACTGTGTTCCCCCCATTCGTGTTCTCCGTCTCTCTCAAATAAGTAAATAAATCTTTAAAAAATGATTTATTGAATGCGATACCAGATGGGACATCAAAGATACCCTTCTTCAAGGATCCTACAATCTTGTGGGAAATACAAATATACAGATCATCAGTGAGCAAAATGGGATTATTGTCTTGCCTGCAGTACCATGAAGGAAAACTGATTTATTCAGATTTAGAAACATAATTTAGAGCCACACAAAATAAAACAAAAGAAAACAGGGCAAAGGAGACCAGAAGTCCAGGAAGGGGATGTGATTTCAAATAAAATGGTCCAAGCAACCTCACTGAGAAGTATGTGAACAAAAATTTGACAGAGGTATGGATCTGAGTGGTTCATATAGATGGAGGATGAATATCAAAAAGGACAGCAAAAGCCAGTGCAAAGTCCCTAAAGCTAAGGTGCCTGACATGTATATGGGCCGGTTAGACCATGAGACAATAAGAGACTAAGAAGAATAGTAGATGAAGCCACTGAGTTCATTAGCGAAGATCACAGAGGACTTTTAGGTCATTTCAACGACTTTGGCTTTCACTCAGTAAGCAACGGAATCATTTGGAAGGTTTGACCAGAGCAAAGCCATGATCTGACACATTTTAAAATGAACTCTATGGCTGTTGTGTTGGGAATACTGTGAGATCAACAAAGGTAGCCACAAGGGTATAAAAATTTATTGTGGTAATCCAGGTGAGAGTTGTTGGTAAGTCAAACCAGGATGGCAACAGGGGAAGAAACGAGTGGTGGTTTTGATTCTGAATAGATTTTGCATGAATCATCCCACTTTACATTTTAATTAATTTACTTGTTATACTTTCTTTTATTATTTTTTATTGGTTTTACTAGAAATTATAATATACATCCTGATTTATTAAAAACTACTATAAATTAATACTCTTTTAAAAAGATTTTTTATTTTTTTGTTCATGAGAGAACACAGAGAGAGGCAGAGACATAGGCAGAGGGAGAAGCAGGCTTCCTGTGGGGAGCCTGATGCAGGACTTGATCCTGGGACTCTGGACCATGACCTGAGCCAAAGGCAGATGCTCAACCACTGAGCCACCCAGGTGCCTCTAAATTAATATTTGACTACCAACCAGACTTAGAATAAGGATTTAGAACTGTATGTATTCCCTCCCATGCTTCATCTTATTGTATTTATGCATTTTAATTTCATACAAATTTTCAGTGTCTCAAAATATGGAGATTGTTTTAATCAATTCACTTCTTATTTACCCGTATGTCTCCCGTTTAGTAGTTTTCCCTTTTTGCATGGTCGCAGTGTGTTAAGGATAATTTTGCTTTTGTTTTTTTTTTTAAATAACAGCATGTTTGCACATTTTTTTAAAGATTTTATTTATTTATTCATGATAGTCACACAGAGAGAGAGAGAGAGGCAGAGACATAGGCAGAGGGAGAAGCAGGCTCCATGCAGGGAGCCCGATGTGGGATTCGATCCTGGGTCTCCAGGATCGCACCCTGGGCCAAAGGCAGGCGCCAAACCGCTGCGCCACCCAGGGATCCCAATTTTGCTTTTGCCTTAAGAATTACCATTGATATTTCTCTTGTTTAAGTCTGCAGGCAAAAGAGCCGCTCAGTTTTGCTTATCTGCAAACATCTTTACATAGCTATCATTTTGAAGGATTTTCCAAGTGATTCAGAATCTAAGTTGGCAGGTATTTCCTTTCACGTCTTTAAAGAATTCATTCTATTTTTTTTTCAGTTTCTATTGCTCCTATTGATAAGTTACCTTTCAGTTTTTCTCCTTCTGTCTAACAATATCATGCCTTTATTTTTCTTTTGGCTTTTAGAGTTTTTGTTACCAATTTTCAGCAGTTTTATTATATGTAACTAGGTGCAGGGTTTTGGGTTTGTTTTTGTCTTGTTTAATACCTCCTTCTTGCTTTTGGAGAATTTCCTGAGCTTGGAGTTTGGTTTTTTGTTGTTTTTGTTTTTTGTCAGTTGTAAGAATCCCTTGTTACTTTTCTTGTATTGCTCTGCCCCTTCTCTCATTCATCCCATTCAAAGACTGAAATGGCACATATGTTACAACCTTCACTCATGTCTCATACTTGGGTGTTTCTCATGCTTGCTTTTGTTCCCCCCCCCCTTTTTTTTTTTCTGCCTGTGTTTTACTGTAGAGAGCAAAATGGAGTCTCTCATGTCAAGCAGGGGCCTGTGACAAGCAATGATGTAAGCAGTTAAGGTCCTCCAGCCATGAGATATCCCTAGGACCAGCAACAGCTGACACCCCAGAATTGATAATGAGCAGACCCAGAGGAGGTCTACAGGGACCCAAAACTGATTAAATCCCTTTAGAAAGGGGAGGATTTCAGCAGCACACTGTCAGACTCTCCAGACATGACCTCTCTATGTCTGACCACTTAAAACAGGCAACTGCCACCAAGGCTCTTCCCCACTGATCTCCGAATAGAACCGAGATCCGTCACTGTTTGAACAGAAGCGATAAGTGCCAGGAGCTGACCTGGACCAGACCGAGGCCTCATCTCAGTGCACACCCACAGACTGACTTCACACATGGTTCGTTAACTCCCTGCACCCCTTCTGCTATCTTGTTTGCTGTGTGGTTTGTCTTCTGCCCCGCTCTGTGTGCCGTGTTAGAAGCCAAGTTTAATCACACGGTGAAATGTCATTGAGTGTGGAATCCTGAACGTGCTTTATAGTTGTGATTAACTTTGCTTAATGACTGAATAAAGCTGACATAGTGGAAAGACACGCCTGTGTGCGCACCTTCATAGTGTGCTCATGACATTTACATTGAACATTTCTACTCATCTACAATCCAGTTACCAGTTTGATGCGTGTTGAATGCATGGCTAAATCTATGTGGTAAGTTACTTGTCCCATATTGTCATTTTCTGTTTCAAAATATGCATTTAAACTTTAGTACAGAGTCCATTCCTGGTGAAATTCTCCATCCCGTCTTCTACTCTACTCAATCCATTATCACAATAATTTTTTTAATCTCAATAATTTTTAAGTCTGCATAAAACCTCAATATTGGAATGACCTAGAACTACTTTTTTTTCTTGGATTTGACCATTTGTTCCTGTTTCTTAGTTTACTTCGTGTGTGTGTGTGTGTGTGTGTGTGTGTGTGTGTTTCGTTTTTTGTTCTTTGGCTATTAAGTTTTGGCTAAATTCTGGATATTGCACTTGAAAAATTTCAGAGATTCAGGATGACATCATCTTCCTCAAAAATAGATGTAATGTCTGAAGAATTTCTGTCAGGCAGAGGAGAGTGAGATAACTTTGATACAACCAGATTTGATATGATTTGGGGCTAACTTCAGTTATCCTGAGAGCTTGTCTTACCAATTTCCTTTTACTCCTAGAGTTCCTTTGGAACTTTCATATAATAATATGATGTTTCTAAAGTTATCTCCTACTTGGTGAACCCTAAAAAAGTTTTTGCTTTTCATCCTTAGACCCATGAAATTGCCAATTTTGTTTGTTAACTTAGTCCCTTGCTGATTGTAAATTAGCAAATTTCTTGAGGGGAGATGTAATGTCTCCTTTTGTTACAGGATTTTGGTCCCCATGGTTCTTGGTCATACTGCTTTGAAGAATGAAGAGATAGACCAAAGAATGGTGGGCAGCAAAGGAAAGTTTATTGAGCAAGAATATAAAGCTCCTGGAGAGGGAGGGAGACATGAATGGGTTGCCTCTCGAGTTTAGGCGGTTTTATGAGCTCTTTTGTGGAACCATCTAGAGTAATTGGGGTGTGCTGAGTTGTGCCAATCAGGGCTTCGTTCACCTATTTGTCTACCTATTAGGTTACTGTCCAAGTGCTGATGGTCTCTTTTTGCTGACATCTGGGGACTAGGTCTTAACTGCCCCTTGCCCGTGATACTGACAAATGTTTCTGTGGTTAGCTGCCTTTTTTTAGGACATTTTGCAGAAGTCATTTCTGCAAAGGCTACAAAACAGAATGTCAGTGCAATCCTGTCCAAGCTACAAAACAGGATGTCAGTGTTTTTAATTTAGCTGTCTTGACTCCATATTTTCTTGTTACAGACTCTGGTCCTGACTACCTAACTCTAACTCCTAACACTGTTTCCTGAGGATCTTTGCTCCTCCAGCAGATTCTAGCTGACTCAGTTGTTCTCTGATGCCTACAAAATGATGTGTGTATGTGTGTGTGTATGTGTGTGTATTGCATTTTGTTCAGTTTTTAGTTGTTCTTATAAGGAGGGTTGTTTTCTGATATAGGCTACTTCTTCATAGTCAGGAGGAATCATTTGGGGCATGACTTAAGGCAAATCCAACAAGGATTCATATTGATTTGGAAGAAAAATGTAAGAAAAAAATGAAATCAAAGATGATCTCAAGATTTTTGGCTTCAGCTGCTTTCAAGTGAATGGATTTGTCATTAAATGAGGTGTGCTTTAAGTTTTGAGAACAGAACTAATTATGATAACTGAAGCTCAAGAATGGGAGCTGGATAAGAGATAGAAATATAGGAGTCACTAGCCTAAGGATAGAACTTAAAATGTGTGGCCAGAAGGATGTGAGTGTAGATAGACAAGGGGAAAGGAACATGGACCAAATCTCAGGGCATTTCAATAATCAAGATAAGAAGAAAAAGAGGAATTGGCAAAGAGCCTGAGAAAGCGCAATCAGAACCATAAGAGGAAAACCAAGAGAATGTGATGTCCGGGAAGCCAAAAAGAAAATACCTAAGAAAAGAATGAACAACTATATAAAATGCTACTACTAGGTCAAGAATAATGAAAACACCGTCATTGAATTTATTGACGACTTGAAAAAAAAATCTTTCAAGAGAAAAAGAACCTCTATGTGGATTTGGTTTAAGAAAAAATGAAGGGGGTGTTTGGAAGCAATCAGTATAAACAACTATCCTAGGAATTTTGCTCAAAAGGGAAATGAAAAATTATTTCAGTAAAGAGAAAAAAAATAAAGATGAACTAGAAATAAAAATGTTAGTCAAGCTACATGTCAGCCAAAGGGAGAAGTGGTCAAGACATTGTTTTAATAGGCTTTATTTTTAAGTATCTTTATTGTTCAGAGCAATATGGAGCAGAAGATACAGAGATTTCCCATATACTCTCTGACCCCATGCACAGCCTCCCCTATTATCAACATCCCTCATCAGAGAGGTACATTTGTTACCATTGAGGAACCTACACTGATACACAACAATCACCCATGGTTCATAGTTCACATTAGGATTCACTCTTTGTGTTGTGTATTCTATGGGTTTGGTCAAGTGTATAATGACATATAGTCATCATTTAGTACCAAATAGAGTAGTTTCACTGTCTTAAATAGCATCTGTCACTGACGGCAGCCAGTTCACATTTGTCTCACAAGTCTTTGACATCACTGGGACTTGCTATTTATTATTCTTTACATGCCCACTCTTGACTCCTTGTGCTCTTTTCCCCCTCCTTATTCCACTTAGAATCCATGGTCCACTATCATAATCATTGCCTCAGATACAGTCCCTATTTCCTTCCACCATTTCTCTATCATACTTACCAGGAAAAATCTCATCCCTAATTAAACCCAACTTTGCTACCTTTCACCTACACCCTAGAAACTGGCTCTAGCCACAGAAAACACACAACCACAATGTTCGATACATTTTTAATTCTTGACAAGTAAACATAATGTGGAACTTTAGGTTTGCCTAGGGATGCTCGTACACTTGCCCATGGCCTTTCATTCTCAGTCTCTGAGACAACTGTTTCCTTACTTTACTTTCTTCCCTCAAACATGGCATTGAGCTTGCCTTCCTCCCTCCTCACATTTAGTTCGTGATCTTGTTCCTGTTTCATTAGGAGAAGTAGTAGAAATCAGAGCACTTCCACACTCTCCTGCCAGCAATCTCAACCTGCTTCTAGGGGAATGTGATCTATTGTCCCTCATTCCCATGATGAATTTCCCTTGCTCCCAAATATGGATAACCGCCCCCCCTCCATTTGTGTGCTGAATCCCTGCATATCTTTTCTACTCAAGAATATTCCTAGAATTTTACTCCTTAATATCTCTACATCATCAGGGTGTTTTTTTTTCTCACAACTATTTTATTCTCACCATTACTCAAATATTTCTCATCTTAAAGAAAAATCATCCTTTGACCCACACCCCCTGCAACTACTGTTCAAAATGTCTGCTTTTCTTTACACAAAAGCATCTTCAAACAGTTCTCTATATTCATTGTCTGCATTTCTCTCCCTATTCTTTCCTAAATGGCCTCTAGCCTCCTGACCACCACCAACAGGTTTTTTTCAAAGATCAGCCATAACTTAGATTTTGCAGGATTTGATGATTATTTCTCAGCCTCTGGGTTACTTGACCTATCTGCAGCATAGGTCACAATTTGCTGAAGTTTCTCTTTACTTAGCTTCCAGAATCTTACTGTCTTCATTAAACTCCTACTTCATTGGCTGATGATCGTAGGTCCTTTCGATGGTTCTTCTTCATTTCTGACATAATACCCTGGGCTTATTGCTTCTTCTTATCTTCTATAGGCCCTCCTAAATCACTGCATACATCAAGATTTTAAGATCAGGGGTGTTATATTTAAACTTCTCCATGTGATGCCATTGACGATATTGAACTTGCTGCCCCTGCTGGCCAGCTCAGCGCAGAACCACTACTATTCCTGTTAGGCCCACAAGGCTTTTTGCATGGCATGGATAAGTTGCTTGTCTCTTTTGGGAAGCAGTTATATATCCCACTGCGTCCAACACCTTTTCTAAAAAGGAGTTAAATTGGGACAAAGAGCAGACTAAAGAACTGAAAGGAGAAAATGAGTTAATTCCCTCGCTGTCTGAATTTTCATTTTGTTTTACTGAACTATAGAAATGGATATATAAAAGAAATGTCAAGTGGTAAGGAGAATGGAAAGCTCCGCTTAAGGTTCTGAGTTATGAAAATTTTCTTTGGAAGCTGAGAAACATGAGCTTTCTGTTTGCACTTTTTTTGAAGGTAAGATGGTAAGTATACATTACCAGTGATTGTGAAATAGGTTTCAGTAACTCTCCTAGGGAAATGAAAATTTGTATACCTTGGTCACACAGTGGTTGATGTGCTAGTTAGTTTTGTTTATGGCATTGTTCTTATTGTGGCCCAGCTTAAAATATTCAGACTTTCCTGTTCTCCTGGTGGATTTTTTCTACATGGCTTAAAATATTATATGCAATGCTTAATTCTGCAGTAACAGCCAAGCTTTTGCTGACATATGGGATATCTGATATTGTAAATAATTGTATTCAATAGTTAGAGATTTTCATTTTTTGACATTGTCCTTATTCAGCCATGTATACGTGACAAATGTTTGGATAAAATTTTTCCATTTTTATTTTTTAGCTCTTTTCCCTAGCAATACTTTTGCCTTTTTCTTTTACTATGTCTTTCCTGGTTTTATAATAACAGGTGCAGCTGCACAAGCATGCCAATAACACACACACATAGGCCAATGAAGGTGAAAGCTTTTCACAGCACACATGCCCGAATTGTGCTAGTCTCGGTTAGATAGATTTGGCTATTGATGCCACAGGTCACAATGCAATTTAGAAGCAATTAAAAGGTAATGAATGTTCTGAACTGAAACCTCTGCCTGGAAGGCTTTTTTCCAGAGAAAATAGATAGATCTGTGTGTCTCTATTGTCCCCTGCAGTAATATCTTTAAGCAAAATGACAACGTAAAGGGCTACAGACAAATGGGTAAGGTATAATCTTGATTCCTCTTTTCCTGCAATGTTTCTAGAGAGTTACAGATACTTCATTGGTACAATAGCATGAATCATCCTACAGATAGTTATTAGACATCAACTAATTTAAAAGGCAAATTGCTATTGTGAATATCTGTTTTTAAAGGCGCTCTTACTGAAATATGCTTCGTAGTATGGAATAATGACAGTCTTTGATGGTTTGTGAAGAAGTGCACTGGCAGTGTGGATTTGACACTTGGACAATTTACAGGTTCCTGCGTACCTACCTGCAGGATGAATATCCTAACTATTGAGGCAGGATCGCCCATGTACCTAGTTAATGTCCATATTTTTATATTCATGATCTTGTTTTCTTGGTAGTCTTAAGATGAGAACTTCTAGATAATGTTCTGGCCAAGAAAGAATAGATTCTTCTTGAAAAAGAAAATTATGCCACTTTTGGGTGAGTTGCTTTAAAAAGAAAACAATAAAATAACATAAAAGAGCCATTTAAAGGCCACTTCACTAACAAATTGCTTATTTAGAATGGAGAGTCTCCTAAACTGTCATGGTTCTCCAAGTCCCACTCTACATTTTATTCTTTTACTTTGTCATTACCATTAGAACTGCCACTGAGAGAAATCAATAAATATAGACCAAAAAAAAAAAAAAGTGAAATTATTGGTGCCTGTTGCCATTTAAAACATCCCCCAGGGCACCTGGGTGGCACAACTGGTTAAGTATCTGACTCTTGGTTTCCACTCAGATCATGATCATAGGATCGAGCTACTTGTTGGGCTCTGTGCTCAGCACAGTCTCCTGGGGATTCTCTCTTCATCTGCCCTTCCCTCCTAACTCTCTCTCTCTCTTTTTTTTCCCTCTGTCTCTCAAATAAATAAATCTTTAAAAAATGATTTAAAAAATGTCCCCTAGAACTCATGGGATTGACTATTGTATTCTCTCTCACTTTAGGGTCTGTATTTCTTATATATTTGGGACCATTCTTTTATATATATACCTCACAAATGTTCATTTTGACTATACAGTAGTTATTTCAGAAACAAACATGTATAGAGAACCTACTATGTGTCTCCCCTCTGCTAGATGTACAAATAAGGATCGTAACAACCGATGTTTCTGAGGAGTGGGAAGTATAGCAGGAAATACAAAACATTTTAACTCTATCTGCCCTCTTTTAAATTGTGCACACAATCTGTATTAAAAAGTAATCACTTAAGTCTACAATACAATTCAGGGTTTGTTTTTTTTTTTTTTTTTTGTAAATAAAATTCTGTTGAATTTATTGAATCTCATGAAAGCCTAGTGTCAAGCAAATACGTTCTAAATCCCATAGCAAGACTTGCCTTTAATTATCTGGGTAATAGGAATGGAGACTTGCATTCATAAATTCTAAAAATATACACTATACTGTTTTATAGACTAGGCAAATAATTCTTCAAATTTGAATTGGTTATAAAGCATTACTACAAGGTGGAAGGTCTTTCTATGTTTCATTTTTGAACAATTAGCAGGCACTAATGGTCAATAAACCAATCTCATAATCTCATTTATGATTAATGTAGCTAGGAGTTATTTGCCTTTTTCAACCTTGCTATCTGGTTCTTCTGGAACACGTTCATGGTTAACCTCATTTTGCTTTATTCAAGGCAGAGCCATTTCCTTTAAGTTCATATATTTGTCCACATTTAACATACATGGGGTTTTGTTGTTTTGAATACTTGCAAAGTATCTTTCCCCCAGAGAATTTTGAAAAATGAAAACAACACATCTGGCAGTCCCAAAGTGATTTAAATAAAAGCCAAGGCAAGAAAACAAGAAAGGATAATAGGAAAATTATAATAATCAACAAAAAAGAAGTGACAGTCAAAGCAAGATATATACATATATAAGAACAACAGAATTCACAGCATGGCTGAGGTAAAAAGAATTGTGTCAAGAGGAAGGACTGGACAGGTGAGAAGAAATTGCTTGGGCTGACAAATGTTGGGTTACTCATCCATTCATTAAAAAAGTTTTCAGCTTTCCCTTTTAGAATGGTCTCCTTAGTTGGCTAATGGATTGCCATACGAAGAACAATGTAGAGTTAATTTCTCTTTGCCTTTGATAAGAACATGGATAGAATAGTGATTAAGAACATTAACATTTATGATCCTGACACAAATTGGCTCATGACAAGTATTTCAATTCCCCAAATTAACTTTCTTCAAATGAAAATACAGACAATAATACTTATAGCTGATAAGATTGTTGTAGAATTAGAAGAGAAAATGTTAATAAATCACTTAGTTTGTACCCAATAACAATGATTGTTTCTTTGCTCTCATTATTTTCTACCCAGGAAAATATGGCACCTGGAAACTCCCTTTATATACTGGTGTGCTTCACATCTCCTTGCATAAAAATATGATTCCCTAAAACGATGTACTATCCAACTGTCAAGGATATAGTTTTAGATCAATGATAGAGTCAATTTTCATGTATCTCATTTAACCACCTGATTTTGAAGGTCTGGGGAGAACATGTTTTTATCAGCTGACTTCTCTCAAGCTCTCCCAGAGGATAAATTTTTATAGTGGCAATATGTACCTTAAGATAGTGAATAACATTTTTTTTTTAAGATTTTATTATTCAGGAGAGACACAGAGAGAGGCAGAGATATAGGTATAGGGAGAAGCAGGCTCTCCACAGGGAGCCTGAAGTGGGACTTGATCCAAGGACCCTGGGAACAGGACCTGAGCCAAAGGCAGGTGCTCAACCACTGAGCCACCCAGGTGCCCCTGGAACTTTTTAAATGTAGTTTCTATCATTCAAATTACAAGCCCATCAACTGATTTCTATGTACACTTGCAAGAAAATATACATGCCCAGTATCCAAACTTTTATTATTTGTTGAACTAGTCCAATAAAATCATACTTGCTCATGATTTAAAGATAAGTAAGGTACTTAATTTTGGAACTAGTAATACAGAGAATGCTAATTCAATTAATAGAAAAAATAGCCTACATCAATTCTTACCAAAATACTGGCCCTTCACGACATGCAGTAAAAACAGAATCTTTTCCCAATTAATTTTGGAAAATATTGTATAGTCTATTCTGCTTTAGTTTTACAAGGTAAATTAACATATTAAAATCTTTGAAAAGGCCTGAAGTAAAGAAAGCTTCTTTTAACCTTGATTAATATCCTTGATCGCTAGAGAAGGTTGGCTCAGAGATTATTGATCTGTGTTAAATAATTGAGTGTGGTTACCTTCTTTTATCCTCAACACCAAACATTCCTCAACTGATATTATTGTGACTTTGTTAAATGAACATTTATTAAGTAGAGCTCAGGGATGTCAGGGTGTGGACAGCAAAAGGGAAATGAAATAGAGAAATATTATACTCACAGGCCCTCGAGGCGGTACATGCACACTTGAAGGGACCATGTGGAGAGGCCAAGGCCGAGCGCTGACAGAGGGTAGGGCAGGACCTGCAGCACATTCCTGTATTGGGTCCATGTAGAGTGCCCAAGGGGTTCCAGGCTAAAGCTAGATTTGTCAAATCCAACAAAAAGTAGGGGATTTTGGTAAGGCTCCCGGAAGGTTTTATCTGAGGGGCTCATAAGGGAAAGGCCCGGGGAGACTGGAGAGAATGCTCATCACAAGGGCATCGTTGGGAAAGTCAGTATCAAGAATTTACTTTTACTTGTGACTTTGTGGCTGTAATCTAGAGCATGGCTCAGTGGAAGACCTAGTGTCAGTTCAAGGCCCCCGCAGGCCATTTGGCTGCACAAAATGGACTGTGCCAAGGTAACACTGCTGTAAGGCAATTTTACTACTACTAGTCAACAGATGTCCTTTACTGAAGTCCTTCAAATCATTATTTATATACCACTAAGTGAAGATACTATGTCTCTTGAGGATGTCAGTTAAAATGAAAGTATTTACTTGAAAGATTTCTTTCAGCAAGTATTATTACCATTATCATTTTTTTTAGAAGGATACAAAGCCGTCTCAGAATTATACACAAGCCATAAAATACTGATGCATTTACTTTTCCAAGCTGGAAATCTGGGGTTTATATACAAGGTTTTTTTTCCATCATATACAGCATTCCATCAACCTCCACTTTTTACTGATTGTACCTCAGAAATATTTAGTGCTGTGTTGGGGCCAGCTGGTCTGCGCTCAGGGGAGCTGATTGTGTGAGCCTCTTCCCAATTCTGCATTCAGTGATAATTCAGTCTGAAGTTGATAAGGTAGTTTTAAATTGGCCATGCTGGGGGTGTTTGTGTACCACAGAAGCTGTCAAATGGTACAAATCAGGTATTGTTTTGAACTAGTTAAACATACCCCAGCACACCACTGTAAATATATTTGCACTCTGCTTGTCCTTATCATTCTTAAAACTCTGTACTTAGGCTTCCTCGTGTCTTACTGGAATATTGCAATATGGGCCTCATCATTTAAGTATATTCTCTACATAACTATCATATACTCCATAAAACAAATTAATTAATGAATAAAAAGTCTATTTTTTTAAGATTTTATTTATTTATTTGAGATAGAGAGAGAACAAAAGAAAGAGAGCCTAAGTAGGGGGGAGAGAGAGAGGGAGAAGCAGGCTCTCTGCTCAGCAAGGACCTCCTCCACCCCTATGTGAGACTCTGGGTTTATGACCTGAGCCAAAGGCAGATGCTTAACCGATTGAGCCATCCAGATGCTTAACCGATTGAGCCATCCGGGCACCCCAAAACATTTCTTTTCTTTTTTTTTCTGCTTAATTCCTCAGTCTGTTATCTGCAGAAAATATCTAAGCTCCTTAGCAGTGTTAAAAGACCATTTATAATCTGGTAACGCCTTCATTTTCAGTTTTGTAATTTTCTGAACTTCTCCTCATTCCTGAAATGGCCCTGCTTGTCCAGTCAAAATGCTTTCTCACTCATTTCTCCAATAGGTAGGAAGCTCATCTTTTAACACATTTGAAATATCATTTTCATTTCGGCTCTGTTAAGCCTTTCCTGAATAGCCTGACTTGTTATATCTTCCTTCCTTCCTTCCTTCCTCCACGATCTCATATATAATCTTGAAGTCTCAAATAGAACTAATTGCTCTGAATTGTATCTGGGAATGTGGCTGTCCTGTCCATTAGATTCTGAGTTTACTTACACCTTGATAGGTGGGCACCTTCTGGATTTCATGACTCCCAAAGCCAAATACCCTCACTGCTGACTGTAAGAAGCTGGGGAGCAGAGAAGGAATGTTGAGGACAAATTGGACAGACCTTCTCTACAGCTTTGTCTAGTACCAACTCTTTATACCATATGATGACCCGCAGAGCATTTGGAACATCAAATATCCCTTCATAAAATAAGCAATCTCATTTAAGACATCGGCATTTAAACTGAGCTTATGTGAGATTGTGAAGTGAGGGTTATTAAAGCAGAACCCAATTACTTTACCACAGGCAAAACAGTGGACGCTTCTAATGGATTCTTCTAGTCATATGTCATTTGAAAAGCTCATATTTTTAGGAAAAGGTTGGAAAGTGGGTTGAAAGGAAGATCAGAAAAGGATTTCTCTTTTTAATCCAGGATTAATTCTATTATAAGGTGAGGGTATATATGGTGGATATTGATTCATAACCCCTTTTAATGTGATATGACACACATGTTTAAAAGCAATTTATTTTAGCTGCTTCCAAAAGCTGCCTGAAATCCTATTAAGGAAAGCATCTCTGAAGAAATACATCTTACTTGCTGTAAAGGGTTTACAAATACATGTACCTCAGAGTAATCCTGCCTCAACAACAAATGTTATCTCTAATGCAATGTTATGCTGAATAGTCATAAGCTGCTTTACCTCCAATTCTACAAGAAATATATTTGGAGAACACAGTATATCTGTGCCTATGATCCTTTTGACTAAATTGAAAACTGTGTATGGAAGAGCAGAAAGATCATTATCTAAAGTGATGCTCATTCATCCAGAAAATATTTACTCAACATCCATGTTAGGCCAGACACTGTTTCAGGCCCTTAGGATAAAATGATGAGAACAAAGAAGGAGAATTCTTTCTCTCTCTGGGAGACAGATATTAAATAATAGCAGTAAAGATGCACTGTGAAGGAAAACGATGACCCTTTGAGGGCATGAAGAGAAGGAGATGTCATAGGACTGAAACTATTACGATCTGGTGGCCTTTGTAAGGAAATAATGCAAAAGACAAATAAAGTCTCATATAAAGGAAACGGGAAGAAGTACCAGAAAGTAAGAAATTCTGATGCTCAAGTTACGTTATTAACATAACTTACCTCATTACCTACCTCTGGTCTAGTGTATTAACAAAGCAACCTGATTTAGAGAGTTATTCCAGATGGACCAGGGACAGTATCTGAAATGACTCTGATATCTTAAATGACTCTTGATCTGAAATGAAAGACAATAGAATGTGTAGTAGTTGATTGATGAGGTAAGGAAAGGGTAGGGAGAGGAAGGAAACACATTCTAGAATGCACACCGCAGTCAGTGATGCTATGACATTTGAGAACATGATGCCTTCTGGGAACTTAATATTGGACAATTTGATCAGACCATAGAGAATAGAGAGACATGTCCGAGAAGCTGGAAAATTGATAATGGCCAAAACCTAGTTATACTAAGTTATGGCATAATTTTCATCTCCCCACCCTACCCTCAATAGCTGTTTAAAATATAAAGCTTCAAGTATAGGCTCATTAGGGTATCACCTTCAATGGGAGATGATCTTGACTATCACTGGGAGTTAAGTCCCATGGATCTCTACTTTTCCGCTTCTCCTCTTTTCAATCCCCATGAATGTGGACTTGTTTGAATTGCATTATTCTGTTTTATTCCCATGTTTGTATGTGTGTGTAGTAATAACTCTATATTAATTTCATTGGTACTTTTGGGAGAATCATTTCTAGATCAGTGATTCTGAGGCTCATATTTTCTTTATTTTTATCTGAGTTAATGGAGTGTCATTTCATGCTGCAAATTTCAAGAGTGGAACATGATCTTCATTGACAGAACCCCAAGCATTCTGACATGTCCATGTAACGCCACCAAAAAACAAAAATTTAGTTGAGGATGGTGGGGTGAAGAGTCATTAGCAAAAGGCAAGAAAGAATTATTTCAGGCATTGTCATTTTCCCTTAGGGAGAAGTGCAGGGAACCTCACGAGGAACATTAGTGGGGGTGGGGGAAGCAGACGGGGTTAGATCAAGAGGGCCCAAGTGACAAAGTACTTCATCAGTGCTTACAAGAACATTTCTAACTGACCAGTTATGATTACATTTCTGGGGAAGGTTGAAACTGCAAGTAGGTATCAAACCCCAGTTTGGAGACTTGATTTAAGTGACACCATTTTGGGTACATTTTTTTAAAACTCCCTATAAGTACTAATGTTTGAAAAAAAGAAAGGCACAGTTTGTTTCTTCCCATTTATTTTTTTTTAATTTTTTTATGTCTCTTCCCATTTTTTATGTCTCTTTATGTCAGATTATTTTATTTTCATATTTCCAAGAGATAGCCTTTAACTGCTGTGATATCAGGATTACTTTTTGTTTGTTTGCTCAATTCTTAAATATGGGTACTTAAAGCTACCAAACCCGAAAAGGATTTTGGTAAGTTTCAATGGAACTAAATTATTTATTCAGTCATCGTTTCATTCATTCAGTATTTATTGTGAACTTACTGTATTATACTGAATCTAATGCAAAACACATCATATATTTCATATCCCAATAAGAAATAAAAAATAAATGCATACAATTCTAATTTAAGATATTGTTAAGTGTAACATGCACCCAGATTTTAGATATATTAAAATATGAAAAATATATCTTAAAATAGATAAAATATTATAGTATTTATTTCTAGGATATGAAGAGGAATGACTCTCCCTTCTGAAAAGTGCTTTGCTGTACCCTAGTTGCAAACTGAGCCATGTTTCTTCCTTCAAATCCAGAGTGGCAATGAAGAGAATTAAAACAATTAAACAACAATGCAAATCTGCATTAAACAAACAAACAAAAACAGAAAACTTCAGTTTTTCACCTCCTGTATGTCTCCTTTACTACTCATACAGAACACTTTACTTCTGGTCACCAAACCTGTGTGTTTGTGGCGGGGGGGGGGTTCCCCCCACACCCAGCAATTCTCTAACACCAGCTGTGTATTCTACAATTCACCTCATTTCTGACCTTATCTACCTGAAGATAGTATCTGCTCCCACTGGTGAAGATGACAGTCCCTCAAGACTACCCCTATCTTACTTCAGAGAGCCAATCCCAAGTCTAGCTTATCACCTATGCTTCTGACCAATGGGCTATAAACCAGAGGTTCCCAAGATTCCTTCCTCAGGTTTGATTAATTTCCTGGAAAAGCTCACAAAACTAAGGGAAATATGTACTCATATTGAGCAGAAACGGTATGATAAAGGAAAGATGAATAGTCAGATGAAGAGATATATAGAGCAAGGTCTGTGAGATTCCAGGGAACAGGAACTTCTGTCCCTGTGGGGTGGGGTCATCACCATCCCATTGTGGATGTGTTCATCAAACTGAAAGTTCTCTGAACCCTATACTTTTGGGATTTTTAGGGAGATTTCCTCCTGTAGGCATGATCAGTTATTAATTTAATTTCCAGCCTCTCTCCCCTCTCTGGAAGACAAGGGTAGGGCCAAATGTTCCAAGCTTCTAACTATGGTTTGATCTTTTTGATGTCCAGCCAGCCTCCATCCAGGGGCCTACCTGGAGTTGTCTCATTGGACCAAAAGACACTCCTATTGCAGAGGAAATTCCAAGGGATCTAGGAGCCCTGTGTCAGGAAGCAGAGTCAAACATTAGAAGAGAAATCACTCCTGGTGCTCTCATCATTTAAGAAATTACAAGGGTTATAAGAACTCTGTGCCAGGATGAGGGGCAAAGACCAATAGATATATTTCCTAGTATCTCACAAAAACCACTTTTTGAAATTCAAGGACATTTTTTAAAAAAAGCTAACAAGTACACATGCCTTACATGTACATGGCCAAGAATACCTAAATACAGCAGAATTGCCGGAGAAACCGGGAGAGGTAAAGTCAATTCAGTGAGACTAGACAGGACACAGGGAAGATCTTAGAAATCATATCAAATATTCACATGCATTAGGAGATGGCCCAACCTTGAGTGTGAATTGCCTATGACAGGAGTGACCACAAACAGGCAGAGGTTGTGGGTATTATAAGCTGTGAAATAATTAAGTGTCCCAGAAAAAGAAAGAGAAGTCATTTTAAGCCCCCAGATATTTTCCTTGACCTTAACAGGCTCTACTTGCCCAAACACACTTTTTGCCCAAACACACTTCCTAGGAGGTGTCAGAATTACAAAGAAATGCAAAATGATTTTAAGGGAATGCAAAAACTAACAGTCTCTACCAGGCCAGGGTATAGCCTAACCATAACAGAAGCCACAAATCCTTGGAAAGTCTCCTAATTCTGTTTCAAAAGTAAGCAAGGCTCTGCATTCCTTACCTGAATAAGGAGCCAATACCTCATCCAGGTTCTTTTTTTTTTTTGGCTCTTGGAGGGCACTCACTGGCTCTTCCCCTTGTCCAACCTCTGCTCATTATAATGCTAAAGTCTTCACACTAGGAGCAGTGAAAGCTTCATTAACAGAACAAAGGGTGCATGGAAAAGCCTATTTTCTAAGTATACCTGCGCAATTTTATGCTCGCCTTTACTTGCAATGACAAAATTCCCCTTTCTGAATATTCATCCTAAACTTAAATAAAAGGAACCCACTCATGCTTGCTCAGGGAGTCACAGCTTTGGAAGTTATTCCCCCCGATCTCCTTATTTGTTGCAAATAAAGTTTAATTTATGTGACAACTCTTCTTGGTGTAGCTGTAACTCAAGGAACAAACTCATGCCAGCTTGGTTTTAGTATCAGGTAAGCAACGGAGAGTGAAATAAAGCTGGAATGAGAGTGGAAACAAATGTACAAAGTGCCTAGGAAGCATAGAGGTGGCATATTTAGGAAGCTACTTTTTTTTTTTAAGATTTTATTTATTTATTTGAGAGAGAGAGAGAGAGAGAGAGAGAGCATGGGGAATGGGGAGGCAGAGGGAGAAGCAGGGAGGAGAAGAGGGAGGGAGAAGCAGCTCCCACTGAGCGGGGAGCCTGATGTGGGGCTCCATCCTAGGACCCCAGGCCTATGACCCAAGTGGAAGGCAGACGCTTAAGCCACCGAGCCACCCAGGCACTCAAGAAGCTACTTTTTTTTAAAAGAGAGAATTCCTCCTTTGAGAACAGGGGTACTAACCCTTGTCCGTAGGTCAATGGTGATACCTGAGGAAACCTTGGTAAAAGGTATCCTGAGTTAGGTTAGGATCCGAGAATCAGAACCGGTCTGGCCACAGGGAAGAACATTCGTGAAGAAACTATTTCTTAATTCTGCTACCCAGGAGGGAGTCCGTGAGATCACAGAGAAACTGAACAGCCTCCACTGGTTCTTCACACACATCTCAGAATTCTTTATTATTGCTGATATGGTAATATCTACCTTACATATAAATGACAAAAAAAGCCTGAAGACTATTTCTCTTCAAGGATACCCTTAATAAGGGGGGGAAAACACACAACAACAACAACAACAACAACAACAGCAAAAACACTGCAGAGGAGAAAGAAGGAAAATAATTAAATTTTTAAAAGTGGCAAAATACTCCCGAAGAGAAAATCACCCAGAAAAATGTGACACACGAAATTTGTGAGCCACATACCCAATGCTTTTTTCTTATTATTATTTTAATGAGGCAATTATAACTATGAAGAAAGATCACAAAGCGCAAAGGGTTTCCAGAGCCCCACAGGGAAAATATGACCAGGTAACAGAAGACCAGGGCCAAAGAGCAGGTGAGACGAACCTGGTAGAGCAACTTGATCTAGATGTAGGAGAGATGCAATGAAGTACAGGAAGGTTTAAATGGAAACCGTGACCAAAATGAATGACAAATAATATCAAAAGATCCTAGAAAGAAAAAAAGCAATCCATAGAGGAAACTGGCAAAGAAGATGCAACATAGTTATTTGAAATCCTGGGAAAAAAAATAACCAAAACACTGCCACAGAATGAATATTCAAAAATATAAACCAAAAATAATTCCTAAAATAAGAGAGATTATTCCTGTACATTTTACACACACACACACACACACACACACACACACACTATTCCTGTAAAAATTGACCCAGGACAGTAGCATGTCTTAATACATATAAAAATTGTTTGGCCATCCCAGTACAAAAAAAGATCAGGTTATTTCAAGTTCCTTTAAAGAGAACAACCAAGCATTCTAGTTATCCTGCGTCAGTATCTGGTTTATATCTTGTGTACTGTCAAGGTTTTAGTAATCTCTCAAAAAAGTTTCCTTTTAGAAATAAATTGTAAGGGGATCCCTGGGTGGCTCAGCGGTTTAGCGCCTGCCTTCTGCCGGGGGCGTGATCCTGGGATCGAGTCCTGCGTCGGGCTCCCGGCATGGAGCCTGCTTCTCCCTCTGCCTGTGTCTCTGCCTCTCTCTCTCTCTCTATGTCTATCATGAATGGATAAATAAAATCTTAAAAAAAAAAAAGAAAGAAATTGTAAGCTCAAGCTGTATTATTATTCTCAGTACTTTTAATGTCTGCAGAGAGTAGAGACCTATTTCTAAGAAGGTCATTAAAGAACAAGTCAAGTGTTTTTTATTCAACTAAGCTCTCTTTCTAATAGAAAGACTGTATACATTCTGTTCTGAAATTCCAAGAACTCAGGGAATATATTTCCAATGACAACTTCTTAATCAGTCACCTAGATCAAGATCAGCAAAATATGGCCTGCATGCGGTTTCAGGCCCTTCACCCATTTTTGTAAATAGCTGTATTGGAACATCTGTGTACTTATTGCTTATGATTTCTTTTGCACCGCAACGGCAGAGTTAGATACTTGTGACAGACATTGTAGTAGGGCACATAAAACCTAAAATATTTACCATCCAACCTTTACAGAAAAACACTGCTGACCTTTGGTCTGTATAGATAGTTTCACAGTAGAATTTAGGAATCCTTGAAGTGAACCGAAAGCAATCTTTGGGGACACCTGGGTGGCTCAGTGATTAAGCATCTGCCTTTGGCTCAGGGTGTGATCCTGGAGTTCTGGGATCCAGTCCCGCATAGGGCTCCCTGCAGGGAGCCTGCCTTCTCCCTCTGCCTGTGTCTGTGCCTTTCTCTCTGTGTCTCTCATGAATAAATAAATAAAATCTTTTTTTTTTTTTAAAGAAAGCAATCTTTGAAAATATTGTTTGTGAAATAATTTTATTGTGGATAATTTTGAAGAAACAGAATGTTAATTACTAAACAATAACAATTTCTACTTGATTAGTTTATGTGGATGAGCAGAATATATTATTATTTTCTTTTCTTAATTTAGAAGACTGAAGCTCATTTAATTATATTAAAATATTAAACTGTGGTTTTAGCATGATAGGATAGAATGGAATTGATTCCTTGAAATGCAAACTTGGTAAGCCACTTCCTAAGTCTCTAAAAGGTCCAGGTCGTTCCTGCCAAATGATGGAAAGCAATTCTTTTTTTACACTCCCACCAATTGCAGGACAAAGAACAAAACTTTTGCAGCGTTCTCATCACCTGCTGTCTCAGGAGTAGAGACCAGGTTTTTAATAAATATCTCCTACCCAAGCTACTTTATGCTAGTATGAGCTTGCTGAGTCAGCTTCAAATATATGTATTTCATCTAGCCCTTGAATTATGTCTCGGCAACAGTGTATAAGCAATAATTTAACATTCCCAAGTAAATATCTTGAGCATATCTCAATGCCACATTTTCTTGTTATTTTTCTTTCATGTTTATGAGATAGCTACAGAAAACTAAGCTAGCATCTCCTGTTCAAAATCTAGTATTCTTCTATATCTGATTGTAATACATAAAACACATAAGGTGTCAGTATTGCTCATTGGAATAGTGAGCTTTAAGAACTCAGGCAAAAGATGGTAAGAGAATCAAAGAAGTTTCTAATCTAATAAGATAAGTTTGGAACTTCCACAGAAAATAGGAATTTCTGGATAAAATCTAGGGAAATCTGTCTTCTTGAATTTCTGTTAATAAACTCTGGTTTTCCTTTACGGTAGCCTTTTTTGTATGTTTTTGTATACGTATATGTGGCTACTTGGGCTCTGGAATTATTACTCAACTTCTAGGATAACATACAAAAATAATTTAAAATGCTTTTCCATAAGTTTTCAAGATGATCTTACATACAAATCACATTATTCAATTTAGAAATTTAGTTATATTTAACTAATATCTTCATCTTTAAAGTCAATTAAATGTTCTCATATATTTTAAACTATATTATATATTTGAGTACTGATAACCCCTTCTTGAAGTTATTATAAATGAGGTTGATAGCAAAACCCATATTTCTTGAGTTCAAATGAAGTCCTTGCCCACGTCTTGGGTAACTTATTTCAATTTTATCTTCTGTGTGAACCTATACAACTACTTTTATTAATTAACAGAAAGACATAGTGCTGAAAAAACATGTTTTGTTGTTTGTTTTTGTTTTAATTGTAGATGGTGAGAAACTTGGTACTTTAAAATCCCGTAAGGACAGAAAATCTGACTCTTGTCTGAAGGATCTGAGTCACTTTGGGAGAGAAACACTCAATTTCCAAATCATTTTAGAGCTTCCAAAAGAGATTTTAGGACACGATATTTCACAACTTCATAAGTTTGTATTGAGTCAACTTCTCAGCAGAGGTCTGATGGTAACCCAGTTCACATAGCCCAATCTTGTTTTGAAACATCAAAACATCACTCTGTATAGATTTACCTGAACTTGACCCTTCCCCCAAATTCTCTGAGGTGAGATCATCATTTGTAAGTGGAAGATGGAAGGCATCCCATGCTTCCTCTTAATGGGACTTTTTAAAAGATGAATTTCTGTGATATCTTTACTGATTACTTCAACACTTAATTGACTCTACTATATTTAAATTTGATAATTTATTGTTTTTTTTTTAATTTATTGAATTGTTAAAAATTGGAAGGGGCAGTACAATGCTCACCAATATTTTAGATTATGTCCAATTGTATTACTATCATTCTAAAATGAGTTTTCTGTGATGAACTTAACAGATTCATTTAGCATGTTACTTATATATTTGAAAATACAAACGGCACAATTTTATATTCTTCAGATACAGTAAAATAGTAATCGTGTTCATAAAATTTTAACTTGTAAATATAAAAATGATATATGATAAAATTATTACGATAAACTAGGAAAGAAAAAATCTTAATTATATTCTTTAATATAGCAAAGTAATAGTAGCTTAAGTAACAGAAAAGGAGAAACTTAAGTACAAAGTACATTAAATCATGGGACTTATGGGAGAAAAATTGGCACACAGATATACAGCATTCTCACTAACTTATTCATATATTTACTCTGAATAGTATTCCATCAAACTTAAACTCTTAGCATAATACCTTCAGATAAACTAGATTTTTAAGTTATTGCGTAGTGCAAATAACTAATGAAAATTTCTGTGATAATAAATTAAAATCTGTTAATTTAAAAAATATTCAAATTCAAAATAGGTTTTCTTTTAATTTTGTTGATAGTTTCCTTTGCTGTGCAAAATCTTTTTATCTTAATTAAGTCCCAAGAGCTCATTTTTGCTTGTTTCCTTTGCTTCTGGACACATGTCTAGTAAAAAATTGCGGCAGCCAATGTTAAAGAGGTTGCTGTCTGTGTTCTCTTCTAGCATTTAGATGGATTCCTGTCTCACATTAGGTCTTTCATCCATTTTGAGTTTGTTTTTGTACTTGGTGGTCCAGTTTCATTATTTGCATGTTGCTGTCCACTTGCCCCAACACTATTTGTTAAAGAGACTGTCTTTTGTACATTGGATATTCTTTCCTGCTTAGTCAAAGATTAGTTGACCATAGAGTTGAGGGTACATTTCTGGGTTTTCAATTCTGTTCCCTTGATCTATGTGTCTGTTTTTGTGCCAGCACCATACTGTCTTGATGGTTACAGCTTTTTAATACAGCTTGAAGTCTTGAATTGTGATGCTTCCAGCTTTGGTTTTCTTTTTCAATTTGGGATCTCTTCTGGTTCCATACAAACTTTAGAATTGTT
Source organism: Canis aureus (assembly GCF_053574225.1). NCBI lineage: Eukaryota > Metazoa > Chordata > Mammalia > Carnivora > Canidae > Canis > Canis aureus. Next base: position 31,175,953 of record NC_135618.1, read on the forward strand.
TGTTCTAGCTCTGTGAAAAATGTTGATGGTATTTTTATATGAATTGCATTGAATATGTAGATTGCTTTGAGTGGCTTAGACATTTTAACAATATTTGTTCTTCCAATCCATGAGCATTGAACATTTTTCCAATTTTTTGTGTCTTCCTCAATTTCTTTCATGAGTGTTCTATAATTTACTGAGTACAGATACTTTGCCTCTTTGGTTAGATTTATTCCATGGTATCTGGTACAATTGTAAATAGGATCGACTCCTTGATTTCTTTCTTCTGCTTCATTGTATAGAAATGGAACAGACTTCTGTGCATTGATTTTATATCCTGTGACTGTTGAATTCCTGTATCAGTTCTAGCAATTTTTTGGTCGAGTCTTTTGAGTTTCCTATGTAGAGTATCAGGTCGTCAGTGAAGACTGAAAGTTTCACCTCTTCTTTGCCAAATCAGATGCCTTTTATTTCTTTTTATTATCTGATTGCTGTAAGTTGCTGCGGCCTATGTCAAAGAGGTTGGACTTCCAGTACTATGTTGAACAATAATCGTGAGAGTGTTTTTTTTTTTTCAACAGAGAAATAAGGAAACTCATTAAAATGGCTAAAACATAATGATGAGATAAAATAATTATTTTAAATACAAATTTTATGCAGCATTGACAGATACTTGAAAGGTGGTTGTTTTAGGCTGTTATAGAAAAATGCAATGCTCCAAAACATTGCCTGTGTTATAACCACAAGGGTTAACCTGGCATCAGAGGTGTCACAGATTGACTCATTTGAAAGGTCTAGGCTGCTAACTCCTTTGCTTGTTGGAATTGGAACATACATGGGATAAATGGTGAACTCTCCATCCCTTTATCTAAAACTGTGAGCATGTATTTTAATGTTCCCTCTACCTTGCACTGTAAACTGCAGACATCTTTTATGGCATCCTCGAAGCCTGTAAAGTCACTGCTCCAAGTCTTTTTTTTTTTTTTAAGATTTTATTTATTTATTCATGAGAATACACAGAGAGGAGAGAGAAAGAGGCAGAGACACAGGCAGAGGGAGAAGCAGGCTCCATGCAGGGAGCCTGATGTGGGACTCGATCCTGTGACCCCGGGATCACGCCCTGAGCTGTAGGCGGCTCTAAACCGCTGAGCCACCGGGGCTGCCCAACACTACTCTAAGTCTTGAGGTAAGAATTTCATGTAGAGAATTATACTTGGTTCTCTGTGTTACAGTTCCCACTAACCTTAAGGGAAAGAAGTTAAGTGTATTTAAGCCTCTTGAGTAATTCAGTATTAGTACTACAACATGATGATCCCCTAGGAGAGAAAGGAACACATAGCTTATGAAACAGAAGCATCTGTGTTTGCTTCACTTGGCATTAAGTTTATGCTTAAGGCATTTTTATTAAAGTTAGAAAAAAACATCAGTAGGCATTATTTAAAAATATGTTATGCCAAATGCCTGAATTTTTTCAGATTATCTTACAGCATCTGACGTCATTTTCCCCTCTAATTTCAACTTGATTCTTATTAAAAATACATCCATACATGACAAAGTTCTCATTCAAACGTTTAGCTTGATAAGGGTCATTATTTCTTTTTTCAGCTGAATCTCAATACCATGCAGCTCTTCAGAGAGAATTTTGTCTAGCACATTACTTTCCTAGAGCAAGACAACCCTGTAATATCCCTTAACAATCAATTAGATCCGAAACAAAGTCTGATATGGTGTTAATGGCTTCAGACTCTTAGATACTTTGAGTGAACAAGAACTTTAAAGATTTTTCTAGTAGGAATTAAACTTGAAAAGCACAGAAGATTCTTATATCGAATGCATTTAAAAAGGATAGTAGGAAGACTTTTGCTATATAAAGAGTATGACTAAAACTTATATTTTTCATAATTTTTATGTATTAGACATATTTTACATACTTAGTTCATAATTATAAAAAAGTAATATCCACATGTAGTGTACTTAGAATAATGCATTTAGAGCATTTAGTAGAAACTGAAAAAATGAGGTTGATTAATTTTTTTTGACTTTTTATTTTATTTTTAAGATTTTATTTATTTATCAATGAGAGACACACAGAGAGAGAGAGAGAGAGAGAGAGAGGCAGTGACACAGGCAGAGGGAGAAGCAGGCTCCATGCAGGAAGCCTGATGTGGGACCGGATCCCGGGACTCCAGGATCATGCCCTGGGCTGAAGGCAAGGGCTAAACTGCTGAGCCACCCAGGGATCCCTGATTAAAAATTTTTAAAGTAATGATGGATTAGAAAAAATAGAACATGGACCCAACCAAAGTATCTTCAATTTCCCAAAGCAAGAACTGTGTTTATACTCCTTACTCTTGTTCCTTGTTCTTTTCATTGTCATCTATCAATTTTTCCTGTCCCAATGGTGACTATTGGTTTAATTCCTAAATTATTACCTAACATACAGAATAACACCCAGTGCCCGTCACCCATTCACTCCCACCCCCCGCCCTCCTCCCCTTCTACCACCCCTAGTTCGTTTCCCAGAGTTAGCAGTCTTTATGTTCTGTCTCCCTTTCTGATATTTCCCACACATTTCTTCTCCCTTCCCTTATTTTCCCTTTCACTAGAAGTCCCTGACTATATCACTAATGTGATACAACAATACGAATACTTTAATACTTTAGCTTATCAAAACCTCAGAGTGTCACAACCATCTTATGAGGCAGAGAAATACATATGCTATGATTTTAAGGTGGAAAGCAGTGTTGCATAATCATAAATAGAGAAAATGCCTAAGTGGCTTAGGAACAGAAAGCAAATGCATGCATATCAGAGGATGAGGTTGAAGAAGTAAATACGGCTAAACTATAGTCCATGTAAATAATTTAGAATTTTATCCAAAAACAGTGAGAAATTTATAATACAAAATTATATTTTATATTATAAAATTATTATAAAACTCAAAAGTTTTATAATTGCTTGAATTTTTTTGGATTTGCCTGTTTAAAACCTAACTCTAGCTCAAATGTGTAGAAAAAAAATGGTGAGGGCAGACAAAAATGCTAAAATCTAATTTAGTATCTTAGATAAGTCATAGTTTTTATGAAGAGATAATAGTATTAGTACACAGAGAAAAGAGTTCATGGGCCTAAGATATATTTGGGAAACAGAAATTCCTCAGGATACTCTGTACCATAACTACCTATTTACTTGTCTCTTTTCCCCCATAAAATTAGATTTACTCATCATTGAATACCTAATGCCCAGTGTACTTCCTGGCATATTGTAGCTTCTCATGAATGATTTAACCCAAGTTGTGGATCAATAGCCAGAGAGCCACAAAAGAGCCAACAAAGCCACTGACAAACTCAGCTGGATCACATGGTCCTGTCTGCAAGTCCTCAAGATCATAGGTATTAATATTTTCATTAAACGTATTCTTTCTGACTTAAACTTTGAATTTCAAGAACTGAAAAAAAATTTTTTATGCCCAAACCTATTGATTTTGTGTTTGGGAGAGTGGTAGAGTGGTAGAAACGAGTAGTAGGAGTGGTGAGCCCAAAATATAACTTGTATTAAAAACTGTACAAACTACCTATAAACAATTAGATTGAAAATTATTTTAACATAAAAATCTAAATATTTAGAAAAAAAATAAGATGGTAAGTGGATTTAAAATAGTCCCATCTACTCTTTAGATAGATTATTTAACTGATTTAGCACATTACAAGTTATCCTAATCATTCTTCATATCATCATGGTAAAGTTTGTTAGAAATGGCATTGCTCCTAAAAAGCTGTTAGTAATAATATAAACACAAATTTAGACCAAAAAACAAAACCAAAAAACTCATGATTAATATTTTTCAACAATTTTCTGTAGTTCTATAACATTGGCTAAAGGCATAATTAAAAGGCATTTGAGTAACTGCACAGAAATAGGCCTTCCAACTGGTGCTACCAGGATACAAATTCCATCACCTTTTCAACTGAAAAGTAAAGAGTCTATTCTGAGCACTAAAATTGGTTTATTAACTTTTCAGATGCAGGTCTAGATAATTAATGGAAAATAATTTTTAATTAGACAAAAGCAGAAATTGATTTTGTTATATTTAAGGGCTAAATATACTAATAAGAATACTCTTGACTCCCCTTTTCTAAAAAAACTGGTCCGCCTCTGAAAGCATATCAATAATCTTATTCTTTTGAGGCCTACAAGTCTCACCTGTGATGGATTAAATCCAACCCACTCTGTTTTTTTGTTTGTTTGTTTTTTGCTGTTTGTTTGTTTGTTTGTTTTTTGAGTGTTTGTTGTGGGTCAGAGACTATGCTCATGGTAGCCAACACATGATTCCTATCCTTTTGGAGCTCATTGTCCAGTGGAAAACAATATGCAAAGTAATATTTACAACATAATATAAAAGCAGTAATAGAAATGCTTTCTATTATTGCTTTCAATAATAGAAACCAGGCAAACGTCCACTTTCAATGCACCCAGAAATCATGTATAATCTATTACAGAATGTTAGCCATTTGGTTATTACTTTTCTTCAAATATTTTATTTTTAAGTAAGGGCGCCTGGGTGGCTTAATGAGTTAAGGATCCAACTGTTGGTTTCAGCTTAGGTCCTGATCTTATGGGTCATGAGATCAAGTTCCATGCCAGGCTCACTGCTCAGTGGGGATCTGCTTGGATATTCTCTCCCTCTGCCCCTTCTCCCACTCTCTCTCTCTCTCTCTCTCAAACAAATAAATACATTTTTAAAACAAGATTTTTATTTTTAAGTGATCTTCACTCCCAGTATGGGGCTCAAATTTACAACCCAGAGATCAGAGAGCCACATATTCTCCTGACCCAGCTAGCCAGGTACCCCTTGGTTATTATTTTTAACAGAGAATCTATCCCAAATAGAAACTACATCCTATGAAAATTGTAGTCTTTTCAACCTTTTTACTCAGTAACTGAAAGCTGGAAAATTCATCATGACCAAGTCATGCTTTTTCTATCCTTATCAGACTATCTGTTCCCTACTTACAAGACAACAATGGTAAAATGTCCATCTCCCACTGGTGCAGCAAAATGTAACAAATACATAGAAGAAAGGAAAAATATGATAGTAGTTTTAAGTGTTGGCAGCGAATCTGGGCGAAGCTGATACATCCATTGGTATTGAATCTGACAAAAGTATCAATGTATGTTGTTGTATAACAAGTCGAGATGGATGTGTATTATGTGGGACATGATGAAATCACTCAAAGCATTCGTGCTGTCATAACAATGCTAGAGACATAGTAGGTACTACCGACCTTCTCCTGTAAATAAATGTAACTTCTTGCTTTGCCTTAACTGAATCATGTCCTAACAGCATGTCTTCTAAATTGTATAAAGGCATAAGTATGTGAAAATATATGAGAAAGACTTGAGAATTTTCACATGAAATCTATGAATAGTAAAACACTCCTTATGATTGGAAAAAAATAACTTCTACTCCATAATTTGATTTTTGTTTTTTATTAATTTATATTTTTTAACCTACAACAAAAATAAAATCTCTAGAGGAAATTTGTACATAAAAATGTCTTTTATTCAAAAATATAGTCTATTTTAGTTAAATAGTTTAGTAATATCTGTAGTTTTTCTTTTGTCCTGAAAGTCAATGTCTTTTTAACAGCCAAATAATATTTATACAACTGCTCTTCCCTTGATTCTTTCATGAAAGTAAGGTATTTCTTATGGTACTGTGCAGTGAGCAGACAACTAAAAAAAAAAAAAAAAAAAAAGTATAACAGGCATTGAGTGAAGCACCAGTGACCGTGCTCTGGATAGAACTGCGTAATAAAAGTAAAATGCCAGGGAGGCTTTAGAGATCAGCTTCATTACTGAATGTGGAAGAGAAAATTCAACCTTAGTAGTTGAGAATTATTTTCAGAACTACAGATGGCCATCATGCAGCAAATGTCACTCATTTTTATTGTTATACATGCCTTCAAATTTTTTTAAAACCCTGTTAATTATTCATATACCTGGCATACGATTTATTCTTCAACTTAAGAATATTTTATATTTATTGATTTTTACTTTGGTCTTACAAAATATGTGCATATTATATTTGTATGCATCATGTAGCATATAATACAATATAAAATGTGTATATATATATTCACATAGACATATATTTCAGATTTCTGACTTATTTTTCGTTGATTTTATTTTATTTTCTCAGAAGGAAGAAGTCTTGATCAGGGTTGGCAGTATTTTTGGTGTTTCATCAAAGAATGTTGATGTGTATTTTATTTGACAGAGATTGCAACTTTTATCTTCTTCATCCAATAGTCCATGAACACTCCACAAAAAAACAGTGAAAGGCTGAAAGTTGTCATCGTTGTTATATCTCTGCCTTTGTGTTTTGACACTTTTTCTCTCAAATGTTATCAAATCAATACAATCTAATCAGAGTACATTGCCTGTATGACTGTGGTTATAGGTAACATGGCACTATGCACCACCAGATAACGGTGTTACTTATTTGGGAATGCTGAAGAGTATGGTATGTGTCTGTATAATGCTCTTTATACACCTGCAAAGTTCATTTGTTTCTATGTAAAAGAATTAACCATGAAACCTTCATTCTCCAAAACAAACAACATTTATACCTTGAATGTATGAAGTCTGTTTCTTGGCTTCCTATGGTTCAGAATTTAACTTCATTACATTTACTAGCATGAATAAAAAGTAATTTATTTCCTTAAAGTCACTAATTATGTTAACACTAAGAATAGTCTAAAACATGAGATTCACTGTCATACTTTTTGGAGCCAAATCAATTGTAATTACTTAAACTATTATGATAGTACTATGTATGTCTTGATTTTAGGTAAGAACTTCAAAAAACACAATCAGACATAATTATAGCTGTCTCTATTATTTTAAAATTTTGGTCTTTATTATTACATATGTAATCTGACATATATAATGAATGCTTACATAACTTTTCTCTCTACTCCCAAAATATACAAACTTTAAAAAATTGTTTTTCATTCACTACAATGTGTACATTTTTGCATGTCAATAAAGAATGCTTTTAAACTGTTTTAAAGCCCATAAAATATTCTCCATGGAGAAGTGAAATTAGCCATGATTAGAAAAAAAATATATTTATAATATAAACATGGGCTTTACTAGTTTCTTCCTTCCTGTCTTCCTTATTTTTCTGTTTCATTGATTTATAAGAGCATTGTATAAAAGTCAAAAGGAACAAAAGAGTAAACATGAGTACTTTGCCTCATATTCCTTTCCTTTACCCCTAACTTCTTATCTCCAGGGGTTACCACTCTTCAAACTTTCTGTCTGTCCTTTCACAGATACTATAAGCATTCACAAGCATCTATGTGTAAAAAAGAGAATTCCTTTTATTTGGGTAGAATAGCATAAAAATTAAGAACATGGATTATAGAATAAGACTACCTAGACTGGGATCCCTGGGTGGCGCAGCGGTTTGGCGCCTGCCTTTGGCCCAGGGCGCGATCCTGGAGACCCGGGATCGAGTCCTGCGTCGGGCTCCCTGCATGGAGCCTGCTTCTCCCTCTGCCTGTGTCTCTGCCTCTCTCTCTCTCTGTGACTATCATGAATAAATAAATAAAATCTTTAAAAAAAAAAAAAAAAAAAAGACTACCTAGACTTAAAGCCACTTTACAGCTTTTTAAACTTTGGGATAATCACCCAGATTATAATTGGATATTACAGAGGCAAATATATAGCAAAAGTAGTATAGAAGTTTATTAGGCAGTTGGTGGATGAATATATTATTTTAAAATTTGGGGATCCCTTAGTGTTTACCAGCATTTTAAAATTGGTATAGTATGGATTGTTTTCACATTTTTATAAAATGCTCAGTGTTGAATACTACTTTTTATTAATAATTTTGTTATCTTTTTTTAAGGACCTCTCAAATTGTCCTATGATTCTTATCCTACAATTTTTGATTTGTCCCTGCCTACAGGGTATTCAAACTTTGATCTTATACCTATTAACCCCTAATTTATAGATCCACATTTGTAACTTCTCCAGATAATCTACCTTAAGATCTCTGTAGAGATGTTTCAGTCTCCCATAGGCAATGAACAAAGAAAGCAATCTGGAAATCTATATGCTTCTCAAACACATTTTGCCTCACATTTTTCTATTCTCTAGATTGTAGTACTTTTTTTTTTTCTTGATTTGAATCTGGTTAACTTTCACAACTCCTTTCTGACTCTAACTACAAACTTAATTCTCTTCTTTGCTTTAGCTTGATACTACATCCTTTAATCAAAGGAGAGCATGAGATCTGAGGAGCTGGAAAATATGCAAATCTTGACATGAAAAATAGGAAGAACTCTGAAGGAGAATCACTTTCTTAAAGTAAAAAAAAAAAATTATGTCACAGTGAAAACACTTGACCACAAATAAGTTTCACTAACATGACTGTTTTAGAAACCAGATTAATTAGTGGTTTTCAAAGTTTCAAACCTGGGTATCTGAAACAAAAGAACTTCATATGACCATATTAACATACCTCATCTACCTAACTCTATTGAACCACAGTGATTGGAGGTTTAAGGTCACTCTCTCCCTCCTTTTTTTTTTAAGTTCTCCAAGTAAGACACATACACGTGCTCCAATGTTTGTTGTGCAAATGCTGGCCTAGGAATTTCCTGACTATACCATAAGGCATTGAACCTCTGGGATCAGCTTTTTAGTTTGCTAGCAATTTTCTATGATTTGACTTTGCCATTAATGGAACCATGAGGATCCTACTTGACCCAAGTCTAGATGACTTTATTTTCTCTTCTCAATTCTCTAAAACTTATTGAGAAGCTATTATTACTGGATAGCATGCAAAAAAAATTATCGTTATTTTCTTTAGATCCTTACTCCCACTCTGTTATGGGTGGAATTGTGCCTCCTAAAAGAATATGTTGAAGTTTTAAGCTGTTCTCTCTTAGAATGTGACCTGATTTGGAAACAAGATTGTTGCAAATGCAATTAGTTAAGATGGGATCATACTGGTGTAGGGTGGGCCTTTGACACAGTGTTACTGATGTTCTTATTGAAAGAGAAGAAACATGGAGATGGAGACACACAGGGACAAGAGAGACAAGATTAGAGTGACACAACCATAAGCCAAGGAACACCGAAGATTGCTGGCAAACCACCAGAAGCTACAAGAGAAGCAAGGAAGGAGTTTCTTCAACATGTTTCAGAGAGAGAGAATGGCACTGCTGACACCTTGACTTACTATCTCCAGCCTCCAGAACCGTGAGACACTAAATGTCAATTGTGTTAAGCCATCCAAATTTTGGTATTTTGTTATGGCAGCCCTAGGAAACAAATACAAGCTTTCTGAAATAGATTGTAATTTTCATTTTACCCAGGAGAAATTAGGGCTTCAAATGCTTAAGTAAATTATCCAAATTTACCATATTGATGATAAATAGCACTGTCTGGTGCCAAATCCATTATAAGCATTTCTTACTACCTAAAAAATTTTCCAAAAATCTTTTATATAACTCCTGCAAATCTATTGTGATAAAATATGATAAGAAGAGGTATTCTATAAAAGCCTTTGAGTGGAATCTTAGATGCATTCTTCTCTCAACAATAAATAGCATTAGAGTGTTTTTTCTTTCTTTCTTCTTTATAAGAGTGAGAAAGAAAGTACTAACATTCTCTGGTATCTCTAATTGGATGCCATATGTTGAACTCTGTCAACCCAGTACGTCCTGCTGCCCTCTGTGACACCCCTTGAAATCAATGAAAATGCTAAAATTAAATCAGGCTATATGTGCAGAAAGAATCATAAAAGCTGTATAATCCAAATACTCTGGTTAATGACTGAACACATGAAAAGCACAGTAGAACCCTATTTATAAGAATCAATACCAGTCCTCATTTGTAGAGGCAACCTTTAATGCCTTTTCTGTTAACATCAGTTTTGAGGAAATGTTTTATATGCATCATTTTTAGAAACACTCCAGCTGCAGGTTTGAAATAGAAATCAAAACACTCATGGGATTGTTTTGCTATGTATGAATGCAGATACAAAATGATATTTAGAAGGAAAAAAATGAAAGTATATAGTTTAACAAAATGAGTTTCAAAGAACATTCTATTTTACTAGATTCATGCAGTAAAATTCATGTATAAGATAGACACCCTTAAAATGGGACTACTTTTGGGACAATTTTGGGATTTCAATGATTATATGCTGATGTCAATAATGTCATAATAAAATGCCTATGTATGAAAAATACTTGATATAATTAACAATGGCAATATTCAAATATTCCTGATTTCATTTTAACTTATCTAATTGACTATCTTTAATAGAGTAAACTGGGCACATAATTTAGCAGTATTAGTAATCTGTATTCTGGACAGTCCACTGAATATTGAAAGCTTCCTAAAATAACCTGAATACATTTAGTGCCTTGAACACATATCATGTTCTGAAAGAAAATGAAATCCTATGGATAATATAATCATCAAAAGAAAATTTGTGATACAGTTGCCTCATTTTAATTTCATTTTCTGATATAGTTCTAATACTCTTCAGTAACAACTTTGCATCTTCTAGAAATTAATCTTATCAATTTTTATTTAATAGATTCTAAAATGAAAAATGCCAAATGATTAGAAACAACACAAAGTTGCAAGTTCATGTAGAAAGATCAGTGGCACTCAGGGAGCCTTTTAGAGGTCAAATTGGCTTCACCACATGCAGTATGTGAATATTGCACAAGTTATATTTGGCCTTGTTTTCTTACCCTATGACTTACCAGGAGAATGATAACATATTTAAACTAAAACTAACCCAGTTAATGTTACACCTAGAGAACAAATATGGATCATACCCTTTTAACTGAAAAGAAGAAATAGCGTGATAGAACTATATATTATAACCTCATGGAATATGGCAAAATTGCAGACCTGTTTCACAGTACATTGCTTAGTGAAACAGACATATTTTTCCCTTGTGAGTTTTGAATACATGCTTACTGATATATATCCTTGTCTGGTGTATGTCTTTTGCATTACTTGTTTTCTGTTTGATTCTTTTTTTTTTTTGTATATTTTTTTATTAGAGTTCAATTTGCCAAGAAATAGCATAACACCCAGTGCTCATCCCGTCAAATGCCCCCCCTCAGTGCCCGACACCCAGTCACCCCAACTCCCTTGCCCACCTCCCCTTCCACTACTCCTTTGTTCCTTTCCCAGAGTTAGGAGTCTCTCATGTTCCGTCACTCTCTCTGATATTTCCCACTCATTTTCTCTTCTTTCCCCTTTAATCCCTCTCACTATTTCTTATACTCCCCATAAGTGAAATGAGTGAAACCATATAATGTTTGTCCTTCTCCAATTGACTTACTTCACTCAGCATAATACCCTCCAATTCTATCCATGTCAAAGCAAATGGTGGGTATTCGTCTCTTCTGATAGCTGAGGAATATTCCATTGTATACATAGACCACATCTTCTTTATCCATTCATCTGTCGATGGACACCGAGGCTCCTTCCACAGTTTGGCTATCGTGGACATTGCTGCTATAAACATTGGGGTGCAGGTATCCAGGCGTTTCATTGCATCTGTATCTTTGGGGTAAATCTCCAGCAGTGCAATTGCCAGATTGTAGGGCAGATGTATTTTGAACTCTTTGAGGAACCTCCACACAGTTTTCCAGAGTGGCTGCACCAGTTCACATTCCCACCAACAGTGCAAGAGGGTTCCCCCTTCTCCACCTCTTCTCCAACATTTGTTGTTTCCTGTCTTGTTAGTTTTCCCCATTCTCACTGGGGTGAGGTGGGATCTCATTGTGGTTTTGATTTGTATTTCCCTGATGGCAAGTGATGCGGAGCATTTTCTCATGTGCTTGTTGGTCATGTGTATGTCTTCTTTGGTGAAATTTCTGTTCATGTCTTTTGCCCATTTCATGATTGGATTGTTTGTTTCTTGGGTGTTGAGTTTAATAAGTTCTTTATAGATCTTGAATACTAGTTCTTTATCCCATATGTCATTTGCAAATATCTTCTCCCAATCTGTAGGTTGTCTTTTAGCTTTGTTGACTGTTTCTTTTGCTGTGCAGAAGCTTTTTATCTTGATGAAGTCCTAATAGTTCATTTTTGTTTCTGTTTCTCTTGCCTTCATAGATGTATCTTGCAAGAAGCTGCTGTGGCCAAGTCCAAAAAGGGTGTTGCCTATGTTCTCCTCTAGGATTTTGATGGATTTTTGTTTCACATTTAGATCTTTCATCCATTTTGAGTTTATCTTTGTGTATGGTGCAAGAGAATGGTCTAGTTTCATTCTTCTGCATGTGGATGTCCAATTTTCCCAGCACCTTATAGCCAAAGCAACCTGTGATTGTGCCCAAGTGTTTACTATCAAATTCTTTGGACCTGGACAACCCCTTTATGGTCTAACCTAGCTTATGTAACATATTTTTAATTCAAAATTTGTTAAGTGAACTCATGCCAAGTTAAGAGACATGTTAATATCAGCAGTGTGGGCAAAACTCTTGGCCTCTCTGGTTGAGATTGATTCTAAATATGAAGGATGTTTTTGGATTTATAAATTAGTAGACATCTCTTTATGTGGAGCTATAATATGTTCAAAGAATATCTACATTCTCATATTATTGACTTAATCTTACAGGTTGAGAATTATTTTGGTAAATGTCCATAGTCTTAAAAAGATCCACATATTTGGCATATTTATGTGTAAATGTTTTGGCTTAAGTTCTAGGTATTGCTTGAAATAGGGAGTAACTAAACTGAACATAGGGCCAAGTTTACCATGGCAGAGATTCTCTATCACTACATTTAGTGGTGATTATGCTCGTAGGAGAGGACAATGATGCATCTTAAACAGAAGGCTTCACAGGACATTATTATTACAGGATGTGAAGGATTCCTAGTGTAAAATAAATTTTCACTAGCTTCTGTAGCCACTTGGTCCATTTTCTCATTGTAAAATGGTGATATGATGAGGATATTTCAGGAATGATTCAGAGACAGGGATTTTTGTTGTTATTATTTTTTAATTTAAAAACTGTGATTTTATGTTTTAATTTCTATTCATATTCTTTGTGCATTCTCATTTATGTTTGTATTCAAGTTTCTTAGGTTCCCTATATAAATCAAAACAGGTAGCCTAATAAAGCTTTGCCACTATATTGCCAATGAACTTGAGTATATTTCCGAGAGTCATATTTTATCTATGTCAAGCTTCCTTAATAAATGTAACAATTTACTCATAATCATTGGTCAAAAAATTTTACCTCTCAAGAGATGCTCATTTGAGTGGTGGTACCGCAAGTACATAGTGTATTTATAAACCTTGCTAGAGCCACAGTGTCTAAATTTACATAAACATTCAAACAAGGTATGACTTTCACATTGAATTATCTTTGACATCAAGATAATATTGACATAAAAACATTAATTTTAGAATTTATTTATTTGGAAGAGAGCAGGAATGGTAGGGAGAGGGAGAGGCAGAGGAAAAGGGAGAAATAGACTCTGATGAGCAGGGAGCCCAACTCAATCTCAGGACCTTCAGATCGATCATGACCTGAGCTGAAGGCAGATGCTTAACTGACTGAGCCATCCAGGTGTTCAGAATATATTTTCTCTTATCATATATATGTTATAGAATTATCTTTTTATTAGAGGTTTCATTAAATTTCATTTGTATACATTTAAAGTAATAAAAACATCTCTGAAATATCAATGTCGATTTTTACATTAGGCTGTTTATTTAATTTATTAGTGGACACCAAATTATCAGTATGTGTCAATTCATGTTTCTGCGTTTGTCAATATCCCCAAAGAGAATAGTTTTCTGGTATTTTTTGTTAAAGAAGATTCAAGAATTTTACAGTATTAGTTTGATGGAGAAAGAGTATTGGGATATTTTATTTTGAAATTTTCAGTGTGTTATGGGGACCCTGTACATGAATTGAGAGTCTTCTTTAAGTGCTCTAAAGATTCTGAATATATATAGTGAAGGACAGACCCTGGAGGTCCAACAGAGTTCATGCAGATTTTTAGTGCATACTCGATCCTCCTTTTGGGGCATCTGCACTTTTAGAGCTGAAAGTTGCCTAACATTTTGACAATTTAGGGACTCATGTGAAGGTTGGCCTGGTACTTTTTCTTTTCTTTTCTTTTAGATTTATTTATTTTGGAGAGGGAGGCAGAGAAACAGAGGGGCTGCATGAGTGCGGGGAAGGGGCAAAGAGAGAGGGAGAGGGAAAGAATCTCAGACTTCCTGCAGAGCACAGAGCACAAGACAGCTGATCTCATTATGACCCTCAGACTATGCCCTGAGTGGAAATCCAGAGTCAGACACCCTACTGGCTGAGTCACCCCCAGGTGCCCCAAGTTGGCTTGGTTCTATGGTTTATACAATGTGCGGATCTACTTTCATAGGACTTTGCTCTGTCAGTTCAATTGATAATCATCTCTATGCTTTCTTTTCTATTTATTGATAAACTTTTTAATTGAAGTATAATATAAAGATAGAAAAAGATAATATCAAAACTGTTCAGCTCTAGGAATTTCCATAAAGTAAAAACATTCACGTATCCTTCAATCATACCAAGGAAAGCTAACACTGAAATCCTTTGTGCTTCTATTACACTAGCATCTTAGTATTGTCCATTTGTTACAATTAATGAATCAATGACTATACATTATTATCAACTTAAGACTACACTTTATTCATATTTCCTTGTTTATAGAAATGGACTTTTCCATTCAAGACACTATATAATAACTAGTTGTCATGCATCTAAGTTTTCTTGTATGTGGTAGTTTCTTAAAAAACTTTTTCTTTTCTTTCCTTTTCCAAATGATCTTGACAATTTTGAAAAGTACATTCAGGCATTTTGTAGAAAGCCCTTCAGTTGGGATTCGTATGATGTTTTACTCATGATTAGAACAGAGTTACATACTTTTTTGGAGGATGACTACAGAGGTAGAGTGCCCTTCTCATGAATGTATACTAACAAGACTTACCTCTGGCTGAAGTAATGACTGTCAGATTTTCCCATTCTACAGTTATTATTTTTCTCCCCTTTCCACATTGTACTTTTTGGAAGGAAATCACTATGCACCATCCTGCCTAAGGAGTGGGGAATTATGTTCCACCTGCCTGAGGGTATAACTCTTTACTTAAATTATTTGGAATTCTTCTGCATGAGAGTTTTGACTCTTCTCCCTATTCAAATGTTTATTCATTTGTTTTTGATAAAAACAGTATAAACTCATGAGTATTGTTTCATTTTTTGCTATTGAGATTTCTTACACTGACTGCTACATCCTTTTCAGATACTCCCATCACTGTTTTTGTTTATTTGTTTGTTTATTTTTTGTCTGGTTTTAGCAGAGTCTTATTTTTTTGGCACTAAAAGATGCCCCAGGCTAATCTTCTATACTTTCTCCCTTACCCTAGAATCAATCATTTATTTAATGAACTCTGGTTCCTTTTATAGGAGAACAGCGTTGGAAATTAAGTTTTGGGTACTAGGGTGTTACCGAGGTGCTATTTCTGTCGGGCCCTCCCAGCTGACAAAGCAAGGTATAGCAGCTATACACAGATATACCAGATACACACAAATATCCACGTAGTGATTGTTTTACCCTCTTCCCCCTGCTTATTTGTAACGTCCAATTCTAATAGTGAGAAATCTGACTCATTCCACCTATCACTCAGTTACTTAGTTGCTCAGCTTCATGTATAGCAGTACTAGGATTCTGAATTCAACACCCATGGGAAGTCTCTGATAAAGTCTTTACTCTAGAGACTAGGCCTTTAAAACACTCTAGGCATATTTCACAATGATTACTTTTACCATATCCCCACCAAAGTTTCAAGAAGATTGTTCTGGATTTTCACAGAGAGGAGTTGGTAAAAGTTTCTATATTCAGTAATTTATCAAAATGACCATTTTACTGTTTCTACCAGTTTGTAGTAGCTCCAATGGCTTCTGCTGTAGGTAACCAAATCCTGGCCGTGACTGAATTTCCTCTTTCAAATTTCAGTGTGGCAATCTGCCTTTCGCAACCTCAGATTTCTGATGGTCCAAGAAAGGTAAATGTTTTGTTTGTGCAACACTTTATTTTTATAATAACAAGAGGGAAAACTTCCAAGGTCTTTACCTGTCAGAATTGAAAAGTCTCTTTGACATATTGTTTCTCATTGTTTAATATTCATTTCATTTTATGCTTCATTCTGCAATTTAAAAAAAAATATATTTTTATTTTTATTTTTTTACATGTAATACAATTCAACAATTCTTCCTTCTCATTTGTCTAATCTGCCATTTAAGTCCATTTTGTAATTTATGGTAGCTTTTGTTTTCTGTTATATTTCCATTGATTCCTTTTCTTTTTTTTTCCCTGAAATCCTCCATCTTGTCACTTAAATGTCTTAAACATATCAATCTTGCTCATTTGAAAGTCAATATATGACATTTTGAATATCTGGATAACCTTTGCTCCCATCACTATCATTTGTTTTTTCTATTTCTTATCAATTCCTGTTACTTTTATATATCTTGATTGAGAGCCAGGCGTTAAGCTATTGTTGGTTTAATCATGGTGATTTGAATATCTTAATTATATTATCTCCCTTCAGAAATACTTTACTCCTGTTTCTCTTTAGAGGTGGATTGCACACAGAAAATGTTTAACCAGTTAGGGATTGAGATGACTGGAGAAGGTGCTTCAGTCTTTACGATTGCTACATTATTGCCAGCTCTTCTTTACCACTAAGGCATGTTTCTTCCAGTGCCTTAACAGATACCCTTGTCCTACTTGTCACATACAGAACTCCAGTTGTTTGACTCCAGCCCACGAGACTGTGAAGAGCTCTGGCATATTTTTGCCTCTCATTCTTGCCTATTTTAGACTTGACAAGTACCTCAAGGGAAAAGGCACACCCTGTATAGGCTCTGTTCTTTCTGTGATCTTAATTACCTCACATCTTTGCTGTCTTCTGCGCTTTAATTAGACGATTTTTATATATTTTTTCAAATATAAATTTTCTAGTTGTCCTCACTGGGAGAGATGATTTAAGATAAACTTTTCTTCCACTGCCAGGAGCAGAAATACCGTAACAATTTGCACAAGCTGTGGGCCTACCAATTTTATTCAGTAAAAAATATACATAAATAAAATAATATGCAAAATGGTTGTGAGTAAAATAATGAAGTGTAGTCAAATAATTAATTTTAAAACCAGAAATTTATGCAATATAAATATCAATAGAGAAAAAATTGTTTAAAATGTCAGCAAGCTTTGAGGTCTACAAATGCCTAAAGTATCCAAGTGTCCATAAACTTTACTGACAAAACCCATTTGTTAATGTGGAAGTTATGTGAAAACTAGGACACCGCTATTGTTGAACAGCACAAAAATATTTTTAGAGGCCTTGGATGTGACTTTAACAATTCACCTTTTTTTTTTTTTTTTTTTTTACTTGGACATTTTCATTTTTCTAGGGCATTTATCATTTGATTTTCAAAGCAACTGTGATCCCTTCTTAAAAATTTCTCCTGGAAATAATAGTTCTAAGAAGTTCAGAGAATATCTAACCAAAGTGTTCAAAAAATGAAACTGGGCTCCCATAATGTAAATGTCTGCATGTGACATATTTTTATATTATTAAAAAACTGTATAATTTAAGCCATTAGGTTTGTACCAATATATCCTGAAGAATATAATCTCATCTCTCATTTTCAGCCAATGTAAATAATGATAATTGCAATGTGAATGGCAGTACAATCACCATTACAGAAGTCAGAGCAGGCTCCTAACGCCTCAAAGATCGTTTCCCCCACTGTTCTGACAATGGTGTGCATCTTTTGGGGAACAAAGTAGATATTTTTCTAGGCTAATGCCTAAATATTAAATCACAAAATGAGTGTAGATGCCTTGTTAGCAATATGGTATTATGTGACTAGTTTCTGTTATAAATGAAAAATTTTGACCATGGCATTGATTTCTGTCATTTACTCTGTTTCTTTTTCCTTTAACAATTTCCCCTGCCCAGTCCTTTACCTGCCATTCTCAGTGATAGTAATTTGTTATTGATGCTTAAAGCCAAAATAGGATTGGTCAGGATGATTCATGTTCTTTCTTTTTGACTATCCAACTGACAAAAGTCTTCGTCTCAGAGAATGGTATTAGAGCAATGTCCCAAATTGATTTCATGATACCAAACATAACTTGTCCAAATTTGCAGCAATTTTCGCTTGTTATTACCAATTAGTATCCTGCTCACATTTATGCACATAACTTCTATCCTCTACGTATTTAAATTAATAGATTAAACAAAAAAGTCTACTTTGTATAAAATGAAAGATTTTTTTTTAATTTTGTTATTATGTCTTTCTACCCTGTTAACTACAGTTCATTGTGAACACAGAAATATGCATCATCGTTGTACTTTATAAAACTATGTAGCCTATACAATTCTAAGACAGTATTTATATAACCCATAAAAGTTATAGATACCACAAACCCAAAAATCACAATGAAAATTAAAATTTGTGAACTAAATATCAAAATGGAGAGAAAGGAGAATAAAAATGAATGTAAATTTATTTGAACACTTATGCCAAGAAAGAATTTAATTCTGAATTTTTAAGCAACCAAATACAAGAATAAAATACAATGTACTGTAGAGTTTTAATATTCTAATAAAAGCATACCTCCTGAGTGGTGGGTTCATTTTTCTTCCCAGCTCTGAATTCTGAGGGGAATGAGATGACCTACTTTGTATTCTGAACATCAAACCATATATAAAAATGATTCATATTACCTATCTTGCTACAAAAATATATTAAAATATTAAGTACATGACGATTCTTAAATAAACCTTCAATAAATGTTGGATGTATAATAGTATAATAATCCTGAATGGGTAATAATGAAAGAAACTGATATATACTATCCAGAAGTGGAGTTTTGTAATGATTTAATATTGAAGTATGATAACGTATGTCTAAATACTGACATGTAACTATTTCCACTGAGTTTGATAGTGGAGAGAACAGACAATTCAAGACTGAGGTGGGAAAAAGACTTGATGGACAGATACTGTGTTTCTTCAAATGAAAGAAGATATATAATAGATTCACAGAGGGGAAATACTATTTAAAAATATTCCAGTTTAAGATTGCTGAAACAGCTATTATTTCACTAAAAGAAAGCAATACTCCTACACAGTGGTGAGCTGCAGTGATACTTGTGGATATGAGCAATTTTTTTTCTGAAAACTCTACTTTGAGGGTATGATATATTTTCATATAGTCATGATATTCCAAATCTTGCATTTAATTTAGTTTGTTACATTATGGGTTCTTTTAGATTTTTGGCATATGAAGCAACACTAATTTTTACAGCTTTTCCCCTCCAATTCTTGGCTCTGAAGTACAACTGGCAAAAAAAAAAAAAAAAAAGAATCATGAGCTAATTTTAAAAGAAATTGATACCTCTGAATTTCTTCCAATAATAGTTCTGTAAATTCTGAATAAAGAACTGGAATAATCTAATCTTTCAGCAATTTCTGTTTGGATGTAGGGGAAATTTCCTTAGTAGCCACAAAGAAAGAAGCAGGAAAACTATGGGAAACCAGAAGAGAGATGTTGATGAATTCAGAATTTGCTTAAAAATTGGCAAAAAGTTTTGCCCTGTTTTGCTTTAGAGGCTATGGGCATGATTTAGAAGCCTAAAATCTAAGAGCAGAATTTAAGAACACTGTTGTGTAGACAAGCAATGCTAAAGATAGGCAAGTGGAGTTACGTGTGTGGAGCTCAGGTTAACCTGAAGTCAGAGAGAGATCTGAACATCATAACCCCTGGAGTCTTAAAATGAAGTTAAGCATGAGCAGAGGCTTTTCATTAAAACAAACAAATAAACAAAAAGGCCAAGGTTAGATCAAGAGCAGAAATTTAAACTGAATAGCTTGTAGGACCATTTTTGGAGCTGAGGTCAGAAGCTGAGATGGGGAAGATACATTTAAAGAAGTAAATTGCTGAGTAATAAAGCTCATGAAGTGTTGGTTAGAGATCTATAGTTTTCTAAAGTAATGATCTTAGATTCTTGCTTCAGGGCTATGGCTATGACAACTGGGCAGGTACAGCTTTCTGGCATTTTTTAATTGTAAGCCTTAGCCTTTTCTGATCTATTCTATCTCTCTTCCACTCATTTATCATTTCATATAAAAAAAAACTCTTTCTATTGTAAGTTGATATCATCTAAGTTATGAAATTAAAAAATATAATGACTTATGCCAACTTATGCAAATATATTACTTATGCCAACAATATAGCTTCCTGGTGCTCATTAGGGGAAGTAAATTTGGATGACTGTTCTCTTCGTATCTGCTCTGTTCTGTCACCCATTTTTTAATGTCAAATAGTAAAACTTTAGGACTAAGTGTTTCTTCTATATTTCTTCTGAGGGCTTAGTGCAATTGTAGAAATTTTGCTTTGAATTCAATGGATGTTGGTACCATCACACTAATAACAGATGCTTCTCAAATGGGGTGATTGCTTTAAAATGAGCACTTGGACTCATTGTCATTGAAAATTATTCAAAGAAGAAAAACAACCAATACTATGGTTCTAATTGATTCTAATTATAATTAGTTAGATTCAACTTGACTTGTAAATATACTAGTTGAATAATATTGAAGCTAAAAGTTATTTTTAAAGTCATATTTCTAAAAGGTAGGCTGGAAATGACAAAGCTTGCTTTTATTTCATTAGTTAGGACTCCTCAGTTAATATTTGATTTTTTCCTTTGTTTTCTTTTGTATTATATATTTTGTATTGTATCTTTAACTCAAAGGGCTACAACTTATGGATTTTGATTTTTTACCCTTTAATGCATATAATACTAAGTATTTCACTATTTATAAAAGTGTCATTAAAACAGATGGATGTTATTCTAGTTCCTCTTTCTTGTTGCTTTTGACTATTTTTCTATTTTTTCTGTGTCTATAGGACTAAAAGGAAGTCTCATAATCCCAAGCAAAAAAAAAAAAAAAAAAAAAGCTTTCTTAGATACTACTTTCATATATATATTTCATATATATATTTAACCTTAGTACCTAAAATACTATAGGCAATCATCATTTCACAGATAATACATTCAAATTTCTTTGTCATTTACATCAATGATAGTGCTTGTTCACCAGTACTGAAAAGGATGTTGACAATAGGATACAATTAATATAATGGTAATGTTTTCCATTCATAAATATACCAAGATCTGCTCACCCTCATTTGTTCTATTGTGTTGATAATTTACAAGAAATTGGTGCCATTGTAGCATACTGTCAATAGACAGAGGACTGTGGCAATTTTCTTATAGATATTTATATGAACACTGCCCATTCTGTTTTACCAGCAAGAATCGTATAATTGATAACTGTCTGCATTTCTTAACTCGTTAGAATACTTTCAATGTGAAGTAACCTTTGACGTAGATTTCCAATTCCCCTAGAATATTCTTTAAAAATAACTAAAAGAATTAATGACTTCTTGTAGCTTTTACCAAGCAGGGTGTTGCTGGTTGTAGCGATCTTTTCAAGATGATTAAAACAAATTATGGTTCTATAAATAAATAAAGACGCAAACAAAAAATGAAATAAATGGATTTTTTAAAAAAGATTTTATTTATTTATTCATGAGAGACACAGAGAGAGAAGCAGAGACATACGCAGAAGGAGAAGCAGGATCACATCATGAGCTGAAGGCAGATGCTCAACCACTGAGGCACCTGGGCATCCTTAAAAGATTGCTTTAAAGAAATAATACTTTCTCATTGCGATCAGTATATTAGGTCACAGAAATAAGAAGTAACCATTCTAATAATATTCTAGATACTTTTCTTATTTTACTGATTTCCATGGAAAGAACATTTTGTCTGATAAATTTGGAGTCATGTGGATTATAGCTTGTGATTATACTCTTTAATTTAAAACACATTGGCATGTTCCTTTTTATTGCATACTCTGTTATAGACTCCATTCACATACTAACATAATAAATGAGGCTACAGAATATGAATAACATCATTTTAATTATTTGAACTACTAAAAAAGACATTTTAAAGACTACTCAAAATCACCATGTCATGGGTTTGGTATTGTTCAATATATAGTAGTTGTTATGATGTGACAACGAAGACGATATCAAAGGGTTCACATCCTTGTTGACATAACAATATAGAAATTTCCAAGGATAAAGTGACTTGATTTACTCAAGACTTATCTGTTTAATATAAAGAAATGTATTTATCTCATAGTTTTCTTAAATAACTTCTGATAACTGACTTTCTTGATTAATCAACACACTTGTAAGGCATAGTAAAAGCAACACTCATTAAAAGATAAATGCTAAAAAAAAAAAAAAAAAAAAAAAAAAAAAAAGATAAATGCTTGTGAATGTTTAACTATGCTTTATCCTAGTAAAGCCATATGTATTTGATTCGACCATTTTAGTTTTATGCTCACCTAGTTATGCTTGTTTTTAAGCTGTTTAAATTGGGTGTTTTTTAGAGAATTACATTATATATTCCATATATAAACATATATTTATTTTTAAGTATTTAATAAACTTAATTTCATTTTTTCTTCTTTACACTTCATTGTTTCTCTTTCTCTCAAAATCCTAGAATAATGACTAGAATGTAAAAATAAGAAAAAATAAGATTTTATAATCCCCAACATTTAGGGTTTTTTTTCTTTTTTTTTCTTTCTTTTTTTTTTTTTTTTTTTTTTTTAGTTTCAGAGGTAGAGTTTAGTGATTCATCAGTTGCATATAACACCCACTGTTCATTACTTCAGGTGCCCTCCTTAATCCCCATCACCCAGTTACCCCATCCCTCCACCCACCCCCTTCCAGCAACACTCAGTATATTATATGTACATATTATATTAATGTATATAGTATAGCATACAATATGCATCATCTATTATTTAATATAACATATCACTGTATAGTTAAAGTTAAAACATATTTAAAATTTTAAAACAAAACATAAGTAGAAAAAACCACATTTGAATATTATTATAGTAAAGCTAGATTACATTTTCTCAGAAAATACAACTGTATGGTCACTGTCTTACAAAGCAAGCTGACACAATATCCTGAATCTTTTTTATTTCTAGTCCAAACTTCATCTCCTTAAGTTATACTGCTGTTCGTTACTGTAATTGAGGGTGGAGATGACCGATCTAGTTGTTTCATGAAATTGCATGTTTGAATAAACTTCCAAAAACTTTTAATGTTTTGGCAATTTTCACAGCTTTTTCATCATAATTTTGTGAATAGACATTGGTATATTCAGTCAGTAAATTTTATGATATTTATGTAGTAGGAAACAAATTGGATTATTTCATATAAAATACAGACCTTCGTATTTGTTTATATGTATATATTTGTGCTCATATATATGTAGATATTGTCTAACTATATCCACTTATATGCTTTACATAAGGCAGTTTGTTAATAATAGTATAGGTAGTGATAGATACAATGAGTGGTAAGAAGGAAAATAGGTATGATTTATTAAAGTTTCAAAGAAAGTTGCCTCATATTTGGAGTGAAAATATATTTTGTTTAGTCAAGTGCAGTGTTTAAACCTCATGTAATTATTGTAAATCAATATGGTAATTTAGATGAAAATTTAAAATGTAGTTTTATGTACATTTTATACCTTCTATGAACCAGCATTTTGCTGGGTGTTTAGATTACAGGTAGATGGTACATGAATCCTCCTTTAAGGTGCTGATATTGTGCGGAAGAAGATAAATACATAAAGTTATAACAATGCCTACAATATGCTAAAATAATAAGAGGTTGTATAATGTGTGGCAGTAGTTTGCACAAGTTATGGGAAATTTTGGCTGGTTATTGGCATGGTTTTTGAGTGTTTTCTCTTGTTTTAAACTGCATCTCATTTTCAGATACATTAAAATGCAAAAAATAACTTGCAAATTGGGAAAAATGAGGATTGTATTGAAAAAAATGCAAATTTACCATTTTAATGTATACAGTTTTACTATAGAGAAATAAAACAACTATGGAATTAAGTCTACAATCACCAAGTTAAATTTGCTTCATTCTGTGTTAAATAACTTTATATATTATTAGATGGATTTTATTTCAGAAATGAAAGCTTCCTAGGAGTTTTAAAATTCTAATAGAAAAAGTTAAGGCAAATTTCATAAAACAAGTTATATTCCTTTATTTTTACAAGTTATATTCCTTAATTTATATTCATATAAACATATATATTACCCTGCACCTCAAGTAAGTAATCACACACTGCCAACATTTTTCCTTAATTAACATAGGCAACTTAATATTTTACATAGAATAAAATATAGGTTTAAGAAAATTGGATTAAGTGTTAAGTAATATGTTCAATGCACCAAAAAGTTAATACCAGATTATATATCCTAATGCTATATAATTTGTCTTCATTGTTAAAATGTATAATTCTGGCCAAAGTGGTTAATACTTGAGCTCACAATATATCGCAGTAAATTCTGAATTAATAAAATAGCATCTTTCTCCATATTACCTTTAAACATATTGAATAAATCTCTCCTTTACTGTTCGTTGGATTAGGACATTTTCATTGACCATATTATATTATAATGCTTGATTTATTATTAGCTTTAACTTTTCCCAGAAAATCCTGCTTAAAGCCGGAACACTCTGCTAAACTGAATAAAGTCTTTACTGAAAAAGCATTAGAAATTTATAGAGCAGTCCAACAAAATGATTTTGCCTATAGGCTTGCTTTTACAATGGAGTCTTTATAAAAAAAAATGCTTTCTTCTTTTCATGTAAAGATGTGTTTCAAATTACAGACAATGACTTAATACGCATTTTAATTTTGCGTGGGTAACCTACTATTTCTGAAAAAGCTTCTGTAGTCCATGCCCATACCTGAAAAGAATGATCTAGAAAGCTTTGCAGTACTGATTCACTCTTTATTCATTTTATTGTCTCTTTCAGAAGAGATTTTTAAGAAAGAGTTTATGTAGAAATAGACCAGTTCATAAAGTATTGGAAAAGGTGATGAAATGAGCATGAGAATCAGATGATGCTCCGTTTTCTTATTTCTAGTATTTTTCTTAATGACAAAGGAAATCATAGTATATATTTGAGGTTGAGTAAAAATACTAAAATATAGGAAAATATTATGTTTTATATAATTTGGCATCTGTACAAGTGATTATACACACAAATTCATATATATAATTTATTATATTTGCCTTTTGAAAATGTCCCTGAATATTCCATGTCCTTTGAAGTCTGCATGCACTTGCTTCACTGTTACTTAATCCAATTTAATTTTTCTCCTTCTCTTTCCATTGAGATTCAACACATTTTTAACGTTCACCTCAGATATAGGCCTCATCTGAAGTTTCCATTGGCCTCTAATCGATATTAATTTTTCCATTTGACTCAATTCCTCCTGAATTTTTAAAAATATCTCTATTGATCTTGGTTCAGTACCCTGTTTTCCTTACCATATTTAATATTGAAGTCAAAGGGCCACAGTCACATACAATAGACACTGAATAAATATTTGTTGGAATTAAATCAAACCAATACCCTTATCTTATTTTACAGATAAAAAACTAAATTCCAAAGGCATGCAATTGATTTGTATTTTAACTAGGAACATAAATAAAACTTAGGAGTTTTAGCCTTGTATTCATCTTTTTCTTACACTGGGGACAAGAAATGTGTTGCTTTTGTTACTAGTATACCCTGCTTGAAAATAATATTTAATAGAAGAAATGCTTTCTTTCAAAAAGTTTTCTAAATTGAGATTCTATATCCAGAGGCCTTAGATTATATCAGAGCTATAACAATGAAATGGGTTAGCAATAAAATTAATAATTGACCAATGAACAGAAAGCATAACTTGCTCTGGAATCAAGTTTACATATTTCTGTAAAGGAGAAAAGTGATATAATTTGATCTGGAGAATTTCAGAGTATTTCTGCCTTTCTTTGCCTCTAGTTTTGCCTTATTTTACTGCCATTAACATCTCTGACTCATGCTCTTTGGACCAAGCAAGATGAATGATCAGAATTAATTAAATCAGTTTTCTCTCTTAGGTATTTCAAAATGAAAGAGATAAGTTGAATTACCATCTTTGGTGAGGTTCTGTAGAAAAGACAGAGATTTACATGCACATACTTTATTGAGAGTGTAATCACAGGAGTAAGGGAGTGAGGGAATTAAACAAATCTATAATTTTAGTTGCAGTGAGTCCAGCTTCCTCAGAATTTCATAGTGATTTCTGGAAGAAGAATTGCACTCTTGGGCAAGAGGGCTGTCCTTTTCACACATGTGTCAGTCAGTCATTGGTGGAAGGCCTTCCCTGGGTGGCGTGTTTTACCTCATGGGTGAAGAGCTATCATTGAGCTAAGGGCAAATTTTCAGAGAAGAGAGCATCCGTGATTAAGAGGTCAACAAATAGAAGCTGGTCATGAGTGCAATGGCTGGCTAAAAGGCCCGATCACAATGCACTATTTTGTTGAGTTTTGAATATTTGAACATTATATTTGGATCCTTGATAATAAATCATTGAGATAATGTTCATAAATATTAATGTTACATCAATTATATATTGATATTTATAAAAAGGTGGTTTTAAGATCTGAGAAGTGTTTTTGCACATATTCCAATTTGTAAAAGTATTTCACAACAGCTTAAAGAAATGCCAGATTGCAGATTTTTTGGTGATGTTTTCACCTTTAAAGATATATTGTATTTATTTATTATTTTGTTTATTTATTCAACCATTCAATTATTTTTCGTAGTTTACTAAATTACTGTTTAATTCCTTTTTAATAATTATTTCTACTTTTTTTAAAAAGATTTTATTTATTTATTCATGAGAGAGAGAGAGAGAGAGGCAGAGACACAGGCAAAGGGAAAAGCAGGCTCCATGCAGGAAGCCTGATGTGGGACTCGCTCCCGGGTCTCCAGTATCACACCCTAAACTGAAGGTAGATGCTCAACCACTGAGCCACCCAGGTGTCCCTATTTCTATTTTTTATACCTTTTAATAGAAAGAACTTGGTTCCCAGGTATTGCTGATGAATGCTGAAAGGATGGGAATTATTTTTTTTTATTGTTCAGGCCTATGAGGGGAAATAGACAATTAAGAAAAATGCATGCATTTACTAGCTCCATACCTAACACCCTCAAACATTCTTTTTTTTTAAAGATTGTATTTATTTATTCATGAGAGACACAGAGAGAGGTAGAGACATAGACAGAGGGAGAAGCAGGCTCCCTGCCAGAAGCCCTATGCGGGACTTGATCCCAGGACTCCAGGATCACAACCTGAGCCAAAGGCAACCGCTCAACCACTGAGCCACTCCGATGCCCCAAGCAAATAGAATTTCAAAACAAAATTTCAAAGGTTAAATGCAATAAAGAACTGCCAATAGTAAAAGGAATTATTGGATGAAAACTGAAGGAAAAAGTGGAACCCAGAAAGGTAAATGAGCAAAGAAACTGTCTGAATTGAAGAACTTACCAGTACTAGCTCCAAAAGGATAAAAAAACTCATGAATTTGTAGGGTTTTTTTCTTTCAATTAATTGAACTAACATTTTCAGCACTCTGTATCCTCCAGTAAAAATTTGAAACCAATAGTTATTATTGTATAGAAATGCAACTGATTTTTGTTTAATGATTTTGTATCCTGCAACTGCACTAAATTTGTTTATTAATTGGAACGGTTTTTTGGTGGTTTTTAACTTCCTATATATAATATCATGTCATCTGCAAATAGAGATAGTTTACATCTTTCTTTCTGATTTGGAAAGAAAGATTTCTTTCTTTATTTCTTTTTCTTGCCTGATTGCTCTGGTTTGGACTTGACCCTTGACTTCTGTTGACTGTACACTCTCCTAGTTCTCATATTTTTTAACGCCCATCATTTCCTTTGCCTATCCTTTACTCTGCTGTAAAGCCTCCCATTTTCAGCCCACATACTGTTTCACATGTCACACCTAGGCATGTTGTCAGACACAATCCTTATGCTGATCACTGCATTCCAATTTCCAGATCTGAACTGCCAACTATTATAGATATCTATATCTGTGTCTCACCGTCATCTTACATTTGTTCTTTCAGAGGATTTGAACTTACACTAATGATAGATAGCATTTTGAATCTTCTCCTATAGTAAATCAATTCTTAAATCCATTATTTCAAGAGTTAATTAATTTAATTTTAGTAATGGGCTATGTATGGAACATTTATGATCCATTTGCTTGATCAGTGTCTTTCTCCATGTATCAAACTCCGTAGGCATACTTGCCAAATGGGTGAATAATTGAGCTAAGATAAATCTTTTCCAGGATTTTAAAAACTAAGTATGAGAAGGAAAAGTGCCTTTTTTCCCCCCCTCATTTACTGAATGGAAGCCTAGAAAAAATTTGAGATCAGTGCTTCCATTACAAGCTGACTCATGGAGTGAGAGGTTGGGGTCGCAGGGCAGAGAGAGAATGTTTAAGACTCTGGTTCTAGTACTTCCCTGGACCACTAACTGGCCACACCATTTTTTGGTTTGGTGAGTAAAATAATATATTTTTACAATAAAGCAGTTGTGAATAGGGTGATTTTTTTTTAATGGAAGGAAATAATGCTCTGAAACATAAAAAGTCCTAAATGATAGTCTTTTTTCCTTTTTTTTTTTTTTAGAAAATCTGCCTCTCAAAAAATTTTTCATGCACACATACAGATATTGCTGTATAATTTTGTAACCCTGCCTCTCAAATTAAATCCTCTTAAATCAGAAGCCTATCCTTCATATGAATCCTAAATGAATATGATGCATACACTTGGTGATGCCACTGAGGCCAGTACCCTTCATTAAAGAATGTTTATGGGGCTCCTGGGTGGCTCAGTCAGGTGAGCATCTGCCTTCAGCTCAGGTCATGATCTTAGGTCCTGGGATCAAACCCCATATCAGGCTTCCCTGCTCATCAAGGAGTCTGCTTCTCCCTTTGCCCTTCCTCCTGCTCATGCTTTCGCTCTCTCTCTCTCAATAAATAAGATCTTTTAAAAAAAAATGTTTACAAGCTGCTACTTTGTAATTTTTACTATGTTAGGAATAAGACAATGATTTATATGGAGTTATGAATAAGTGAAAATTTTGGCTACCATTCCCAGGTAAACTTTGATTATTTTTCCAGAAATTATATTGGCATTTCCACTGATGAAACACCAGACACTGGTTTCCAGGTGTCACTCTGAATAGAACTGAATTCATCCTGCCAGAATCCTGCCGGTTTCCTTCCTTATTGACTTAGTTTATGAATTTGGAGCTGACTTTCTTTTCAGAGATAGTGGAGCCCATGTGGTAAGTTTAGAGAGAAAGAGAGCTGCAATATCTCAAAGTCATAGCTACCATCCTGCAGAGAATATTGGAAAAAGGAAAGTTTCTCATATAAATCAATTTATAGCCTTGATATGCACACACTGAACTTTGAGCATGTGCATGTCCAAAGACTAAGACTCACTATCAGTGTCCCTAAAGATAAAAAGCAGATACCACAGCATAAAGCAGAACTAGTAGAAATAGGGGGGAAATGAGAAAGATGTGTGTGTGTGTATTTGAAATTGCCTAGAGCTACATTTTTATCTTCACTATCGAGATTGCCACATATTTCTCATGGGGGAAAGTCAGACACTTCTACTAGAGAACAAGTTCCATACTCTAAAATGTACAAATGTAGATTGAATAAGGCTTATTTTATTAGATTTTATCACACAGCATAGGTTTAATTGTGGACAACAAACCCTTTTATTTCCTTAACAAATCTCAAGTTTAAAAATTCTACTCTAGATATTTCCATCTCTCTGATCCTAGGAAGTCCAAATTACTGAATTGATAGTGCCTTGAATAAGAAAAGCCAGGTAAATAATTTCCATTTTTTATTTTAACAGAAATTTTAGTAAGTGTGATAACTAGTGCTTTGAAAGCACACACACCCAACATGGAATATCTCAGCAACTGTCTCAGAAGAGGGGACTCTAAATTGTTCTTATATCTGTTTTATCAAGATATATATCAGCCTGATAAAAGTACTATATTTCAAATGTTGATGCATTTCAAAGAATTTTTTAAAAGACAGATCTAAATAGATGACATATCCTAGCTTATTTTCAACACAGATGCAATAAATAAGACATGTGAACAATAATATCACCATCACTCCTTGTACGGAAACACTGGCGATGTTTTAAAGGGGGCTTGGCTTTTGAACAATTTTAATAGGCTTCCTCAGAGCCTTAATTAGCTAGAGATCCAAGTAGTAGCTGACAGCTAGCAGAATCTTTTTTCTTGAGTTAAAGTCAAACTAATTAAATTCCAGAAGGAAAACATTTTCCAGCTAGCACCCTTAATCAGTCATCCTTACTTAGCAAAAATGAAAAACTAAATATGGAGTCTGATGGCTTGACATTAATATAAACAGGAAAATATGTAGCTGTAAACAATGATGAACCAATTATTCAACAGGAAAATTTTGAATTTCTCAGCTAACCATCATAAGGCATATACAAAGGAAAAGCTCAAAGAATTCATAATTATTGATATGTCCTTAAGCATTAAGCATACATGAACATACAAACACCAATTTTCTGGATTTCTTTTAAAACACCAGTATTAAAAAAAAATAAAAAATAAAAAATAAAAAAATAAAAAAATAAAACACCAGTATTAAAGATGATGTCTCATATTCATATTAGTTATAATATTCATGGAATATAAAAAAGATGCTATATAGCTACCTCATAAAAATCCCAAGTAAAATTTTCTTAAACAGTGAGATTCAATTTTTTTTCAACTAATCACTTTAAAGAATTACTTATTTATAAAAAAAGAAATGCTCTATTACCTAACACTTGAAGTTATAAAAATAAAGTTCCACTATCAAAGTCGCAAAATATTAGTTTGCACTATCTTTGGCAATCATTTCCTTCCTATTCTCTTATTTTCTTTTTAGAGAAATTCCAAAGTCTCTCCAGGATTCTGCACTTCTCAGCCCTGCTGAGCAGGAAGCAGGATATTGGACCCCATTGCTGTAGCCACATTTGGGCCAAGGCTTGCTATCTTGTCAGTTGGGATTTGTAGCTCAGGCTCTCAAGTTGTGAGCTTGAACTAGAAATTGATATACAACTTGATCTATGAAAGTTACATCGGGCTACTGCAAGGGAAAACAATCAATAACAGCATCTGCAGAGGAATAGAAGAATTATGGAGACATGAATCAAATAGAAATTAGAGAGTAGTGGTAAAGGGGGAATAGAGAAAGAGAAAAAAGAAAGTAACATTATTATTATTATTATTATTATTATTATTATTATTAATTCTCCAATTCTGTAGTACTGTGAATGTCTTCTCTTCTTGTTTCTTGGGCTTCTGCTTGGTAGGTACACTTTCTATCATCTACCTATCTACTTATCTATCTATCTATCTTTCTCTCTATTTACTTATCTACTTAAACGTATCTTGGTTTTTATATCCTATTAATTTTTACTCTGTTCAGAAAAAAAAATTAAGGACATATAGATAATGTTTTTGTTTTTGTTTCCACTCCAGAAAGACTAAGAGTCTCTCAAATATTTCTTCTGTGGTCAATAATCTTGAGTATTCACAAATGAGCAACTCTTGGATACTACCATATACCAGAAATCTATATAAAAACTGGAAACACAATAGTAAATGAGACATTCTCTCCATTTTTCAGTTTGCATTTCCCCCTCAATGAAACCAAACACAATGACTGCAATGTAAGTAGTTTATTTGCAAGATGATTCCAAAGGTAGAGTAGGAAGTGGGCAGAGTGAAGAGCAACAGAGAAAAGCAAAAATAATGGTGCACTGCTGAAATGTTTGCTCTGAGTAGTTAGGGTTAATGTTTTCTGGATCTTAAAGAAGTGTATAGAATCCTTTCTAGAATTGTCTTTCCCAAACACAAGAGGTTGAGGCATTCATCCACCAGTTAGTTTTGCCGTCTAATGGAGGGTTACCCCCAGCAGTGGTTATCTTCCCCCATAAATTCTGGGCTTCTCTTGGGTAATAGATGAATGGTATCTTGTGGTTTTGGAGAAGGCCCCCCAAAAAATTGGAAAGGAAAAAATTGGAAAAATTGGAGGAAAAAATTGGAAAAATCTATAGTGTTCATTTTAGTTGGGAAGAACCCAGGATTAGAGGATCATCTGCAACTGCAGCTAAAATCAGTGGTAAGCTGAAAGGTTCTAACAGGCATAGCAAAAATGCTTCCTGCAGCCCACGCTTCCATGAATAAATCCCTGGCATCTAGCCCTCAAGATGCAGGAATCTCTCAAAGACAAATTTAATTACCATGCTTATGGTAACAAACTATGATCATTGTTACTGCAACTTATCTCAAAGCCCTAAGTGATACTCATCATCCCTTCTTGGATTTTAATTGTTCTAGTACTTCAGCTACACTAAGTGTATGGTCCGAACTCCTGATTACCTTGTAATAATTACCCAGGTCATTATTATCACCAGATAAAGAGGGATAGAGACATCTCTTTTTCTTTTTTCTTTTCTTTCTTTTCTTTTCTTTCTTTTCTTTTTCTTTCTTTTCTTTTCTCTTTTATTTTCTTTCTTTTTTCTTTTCTTTTCTTTCCTCTTTCTTTCTTCTTTTCTTTCTTTCTTCTTCTTCTTCTTCTTCTTCTTCTTCTTCTTCTTCTTCTTCTTCTTTTCTTCTTCTGTTCTTTAAAAATATTACTTTATTATCTTCTTGCACTGTTTCCAGAAAGAAACCTATCTGCATTACGCATTATGTACAGAGAAACAGGTTCTAGACCTCTTCATCCCAGTCTCCATTATGTAGCAGCAACCCCAGCTCTATATTAGAATAATTTTAGCAGAATAATTACTTTCTTGGTCTGCTGTCCATTAGTGCCAGGTAGACATTAATGAATTAGTTCGCTAATAGCTTCAGGTTCACTGGAACATACTGTGTCCGTATAGGCTCCCCTGAAGAGTGAGGTCTGTCTCAGGACCTTCAATAAATTAGTAGGTCACTGGGAGTGATGCTGGGAGGGGCAATCTATGTCAGCCCATTTTCCCCAAATTTGTGTATTCTAGATATTAGAGACACATTATATATCTGTTGTTTGTTCCATGTATAAACTGCATTCTGAGGACAGAGCCTCATCTTACCAGGCAGCGTCCCTAAACTGGAACATTAGCGGAGTCCGTAGGCTACTCTGACGGGCTGTTAGCGTGGCTGCTTCTGAACGAGGATGTACAGAGTCCATGGATCCCGCGGTCAAGCACAGTTATGCATCTCCTTCCCCGTAAACTGTGTTCCGTTGGTTGTGCTATTATCGGGTGGATCTCATGAACGTAAGTCAGACATTCTGTAAGCCTTAAATAGTGATTTTGGCAGAAAAATTGTAGGCAGAGGACCATATCCACAGCAAGTGTCAATTCCAATAAAGATGAATCACTGAATCCTCCAGGGCTGAAGGAGACAGATGTAATTAACTTTCCACTAAATCACAGGCTGGTCTTTTCACAAGATGGTATCATATGAAGGGATTGGCATTATTCATTGCTACTGACAAGATGAGCAATCAACAACAGCTGTAGTTAAATCAGTCTTGGTGTCAGTGAAGCCATTCCGGTGAATGCTTACATGGCCTCTATCCTTGCTACCATGCTGCTCCATTCGTGGCCCTTTGCAACACATCATCATACCCAAGAACAGAGGTTAACTGAGGACCACTGGAAAATCCATCTTATCTGCCTGGCTGTTGAGTGCTTCTGCGGTGGATGCTCCCTGGGGGGGAGGGGTGGGGGGATGGGGGTGGGGGGTTGATAGAGAAAAAGATCCATAGATTTTTTACTCACTTCCATAGATCCATTTATTTGTTGTTGTTGTTGTTTTTATAACCCAGAACGTTTTGTGAATGATCTTCTAGTTATGCACCTTTTAGATGTTTGATCAACCATCAAGCTTTTTATTATTGCCCTTGAATTTGTTTCTTATCTCAGTCTGCTTCTTTCTCCAGACAAAGTGGAAGTACCACATGCACTGCTTGTATTTCTTCCCGTTTGAATGATTTCCCCTTATTGCTGTCCTTTAGGGGTGAAGTTGTAGTGTGGCGATATTATATTATTAATATATATTATATATTTTAATTATATTTTTGCACACAGCTACATTTTAAGCAAATACATTTCTGAAACAGAACTGTGTTTTCTTCTCCCTTCCTGCAGACTGGTAGTATAAAACCTTCCTCCAGGCTGAAAGCACTGAGTTGAAGGAGAGACATTGGTACAAAGAGGTAAGTAAAATGGGTGTCGGGGTCCTCTTCTTTGGGTAATTTAATTGTACTACCTGATACTGATTGAGACGAGTGTCAAATATACCTACCATTGTACAGTGGTATCTTCCTGTATCTATTAAATCTTATTATTTATTGGTTCTGAAAATATCCAATGTAAGAAAGCCATTCAATTTCATAGTTAATCAATGTCCTCCAGCAAGGTGCTAGTTTCTGATGGGTCTCGGGATCATACCAGGAACTGCTATTTAAATACAAACTCCTTTCGAGACATCTGGGTGATTTAGTGGTTGAGCATTTGCCTTTGGCTCAGGGCGTGATCCTGAAGTGCCGGGATCGAGTCCCACGTTGGGCTCCCTGTGACGAGCCTGCTTCTCCCTCTGCCTGTGTCTCTGCCTCTCTCTCTGTGTCTCTCATGAATAAATAGATAAAATATTTTTTTAATTAATAAATATTTAGTCCTTTCTTTAACTAGTATGGATTCCTCCAGCAAGATTGGATCTTCTAGGTCATATACCTTCAATGGAGCAACAGGGATTCTTATATCACCGACGAGGACAGCTGTGAAACTGTTTTATTCTGGGGCCCCATCATTCTTGGTAGCCTTCCAAGTCATGCAGTAAAGGAGCTAGAGGAATATCAAGAACTATGTTTTCTGCTGTCTTCGAAATTCAGAGACCCACCCAGCTTTGTGTTCTGCTGTTTTATTGGTTGCCTTAGGGTGTCTAAGTGTACATTTCTAACTAATTATAATCTATTTTGAAGAGATACCACTTCACATAAAGCCTAAGAACCATACATTAGTTTCCATTTCTCCCTCCTGACATTTTTGTAATTATTGTCACATATTTTGCTTATATGGTGTGACCCAAACTCTAACACATTGTTATTGTTTTTGCATAAAAAGTCAGTTATCTTTAAAAGTTTAAATATTGGGCAGCCCCGGTGGCTCAGTGGTTTAGCGCCGCCGGCAGCCCAAGGCCTGATCCTGGAGACCCGGGATTGAGTCCCACATCAGGCTCCCTGCATGGAGCCTGCTTCTCCTTCTGCCTGTGTCTCTGCCTCTCTCTGTGTCTCTATGAATAAATAAATAAAAAATCTTTAAAAAGATAAAAACAAAAGGTTAAATATTGAGGATAAAATCATATATTTGCTAATATAGTTACCATTTGCTCTTTTCTACTTTTGTGTGGATCCAGATTTCTATCTGGTGGCATATTCCACCTGCCTGAAAAATTTCAACTTTTCTTGCAATGAAAGTCTGCCAGTGATGACTTCTTTGAGCTTTTTTAATGTCTGAAGATGTCTTTACTTTGTATTTTTATTTGTAAGATACTTCCCTGGATGTAGAATTCTTTTTTGACTTTTTTTTCTATACTTTAAAAATATTTCTCTATTACCTCCCACCTTGCTTTGTTTCTAGGAAGAAATCTATTGTCATCTTTGTTTCTTAGCATATATACTCTCTCTCTCTCTCCCTCTCTTTTCTGGCTCTACTAAAGATTTTTTTCTTTATTACTTGTTGTGAGCTTTATAGTTATGATGTGTCTTTATGATGTTTCTTCATGTTTCTTATGCTTGGGGTCCACTGGGTTTTTTGAATCTATGGGTTCATAATTTTTATCAAATTTGGAAAAACTTAATTGTTATTTATTCAAATATTATTTCTGTTTTTCTCCTCTCTCCTGTCCTGCAAGGACTCTGTACCATGTGCATTTAGGCCTCTTGATATAGTCTCACAAGACATGGATGAGCTGTTCTTATTTTTATTATTATGCATTTTTCCTGTCTATATTTCATGTTTGATGGTTTCTTATTGCTAGGCTTTTAAGGTCACTAATCTTTTCTTCTGTAATGCCTAATCTAATATTGATCCCATCTGGTATAGTTTTTATCTCTTGCATTATATATATTTTTTATCTCTAAAAGTTTGATTTGGATTTTTTAAATATATCACAAGTCTCTACTTAACTTTTTGAACATATGGAATAGAGCTGTAGTAACTATTTTAATGTCCTTCTCTGCTAATTGTAACATCTGTGTCAATTCGGTGTTGATTTTGAATGATCATTTTCTTTATATGGGACTTAGAAATTATTTTTTTTAATTTTTTTTTCTTACTATAGTTGACACACAATGTTATTTTATTTCCAGGAGTGCAATTTAGTGGTTTGACAAGTTTATATATCATGCTATGTTTACTGTGAGTGTAGCTACCAATATATCCCTATTACAATATCATTGAGTGTATTTCTTATGCTGTGTCTTTTATTCCTCTGACTTGCTCATTCCATAGCTGGAAGTCTGTATCTCCCTCTCTTTT
Organism: Canis aureus; assembly: GCF_053574225.1. Taxonomy (NCBI): domain Eukaryota; kingdom Metazoa; phylum Chordata; class Mammalia; order Carnivora; family Canidae; genus Canis; species Canis aureus. The sequence goes on from NC_135618.1 coordinate 31,212,668, forward strand.
CATACCTGGAAATCTTGAATTAGATGTTAAACATTGTCACTTTACCTTGTTGGTTTCTGTATATTTTTTATTTATATACATCTTCATGAGCTCTGTTTAATGTTACAATTAAATTATTTGGAAACATTTTTATTCTCTTGAAACATGTAGCCTAAATTTTATTAGTTGGTGCTAGGACAATGCTCACCACAGGGGTGAAATTATTCTTCACTGTTGAGGCAAGATACTCTTGAATTCTTTATAAAATTTTGTAGGTTAGAAGATGTCCTAAGCTGGTGTGTGGGACCAGATCCTGTTCCCTCTTTTCCTTGTTATGGTTTGTTTCTTGGCCTGAGGTCGTTTTCTCATATGTATGTGTTCATCAGCACTCCATGGGATAATCAGGAAGGCCCTCTGTAGGTATTGGGCTTCTCTCTGTGTGAGGCTTTTTTTTATTTTATTTATGTCTAGGAACTCAAGCTTCCTTGGTCTTCCCAGACTCTCAGCTCCATCTTTTTAACTTGGGGAAGTCTGCTGGGGTCTTCTTCAGTTTTCCTTTCCCTATGTAATGGTCTTTAAATATTCTAGATAATGGGCATTTATTTATTTATTTATTTATTTAGAGAGTGAGCGAGCAAGTGCATGTGCATGCATGAACAGGGGGAAAAGGTGCAGAGAGAGAGAGAGAGAGAGAGAACCTCACAGACTCAGTACTGAGTGGGGAGCACCAAGTCAGGCTGATCTCAAAGCTGTGAGAACATGATCTGAGCCTAAATCAAGAGTCAGATGCTTAACTGACTGAGCCATCCAGGAGCCGCTGGGCAATTATTAAGCTCATACCATTTGTTTCCCATTTCTCAGTGATCATTCTTTTTCATGGCTAGATGTCTAGTAAATAAAAAATCATCGTTGTGTGTAATCTATCTGGTTTGTTACTGTGTTATTGTTTCAGTCAGGAGGTTAAAATGCAGTCCCTTTCACTACATCATTGGCAATGGAACAAATCTTCCTATGATCTTTTTTTTTAATCTTTTTAAAAGTATATTTAAATTCAATTAACATATAGTGTATTATTAGTTTCAAGGAAAATTTAATGATTCATCACTTACATACAACACTCACTGGTCATTCATTACATCATGTGCTATACTTAATGTCTGTCACCCAGTTACCCCATCCCCCCACCCACCACCCCTCCAGCAACCCTCAGTTTGTTTCCTATGATTAAGAATCTCTTATGAGGGATGCCTGCGTGGCTCAGGCAATTAAGCGTCTGCCTTAGGTACAGGTCTTGATCTCCAGGTCCTTAGATCAAGTCCTAAATCAGGTTTCCTACTCAGCAGGGAATCTACTTCTCTCTCCTTCCCTCTCTCCCTCTCTCTCTCTTTCTCTCCCTCTGCCTCTCCTCCACACCCCATGTCCTCTTTCTCTCTCAAATAAATAAATAAAATCTTTAAAAAAAAAATGTCTTCTGGTTTGTCCCCCTTTCTGTTTTTATCTTATTTTTCCTTCCCTTCCCTTATTTTCATCTGTTTTGATTCTTAAATTGCACATATGACTGAAATCATAAGGTATTTGTCTTTCTCTGACTGACTTACTTCAGTTAGCACAATACCCTCCAGTCCATCCATGTTGTTGCAAAGGAAAGATTTCATTATTTTTGATGGCTGAGTAGTATTCCAAGACACACATATACCACATCTTCTTTATCCATTCATCTTTTGATGGACATCTGGACTCTTTCCATCCTTTGGCTGTTGTTGACAATGCTGCTATAAACATTGAGGTGCATGTTCCCATTCAAATCATTGTGTTTGTATCCTCAGGATAAATCCCTAGTAGTGCAACTGCTAGGGCATAGTGTAGCTATATTTTTAACTTTCTGAGAAAACTCCATACTGTGGAGTATGGAGACTTTTAGATAGGTCTTTCCAGAGTGACTGTGCCAGTTTGCATTCGTGTGGTGTTTTAAAGATTTTCTTTTTGTTCTTGGCTTTTAGCTGTAGTGATTTAAAGTGCATAAGGATGGTTTTCTTTGTATTCTTTCTGCTTCAGTTTCCTAGTGTTCATCAAAAATAAGTTTTGATTTTTTTCACTTTTACAAAAGTTTCAGGTATATTATTCTCAAATATTGCTTTTCTCGGTTTGTTTTTCTCTGTCTCCCTCTGTCCCTCTCTTTATTTTTCTTGCTTCCTTTCCCCTTTCAAGACTTCAATTATACCTATTAGAACATATTTACTTTATTTCCTATCTATCACCCATACCATCTATTTTCTATATATTCCACTTTCAAAAAATATTATTCATACCTAATTGTAGACATTTTAATCTGGTCCTAAAACCATTGTATTAATTCCACTATATCTATACTGCTATGAAATCCAACCAGTGAGCCATAATTTTACTTAATTAATTTTTCCTTTTTTAGCTGCATTTGGTGACCCTAATAGGTGGAGGAATTCCAATATGCAGATAGTGAGAAATGAGAAAGCAATTACTCTTCTACTTTATCTTAAAGACTAATTTATTCTTACAGCCCCAAGGGAATCTATCTTCCTAACAGTTTGGCCTAGAGTATATGCTGGACATAGGGATACGTTAATGATAATTGTCTCATATATTCAGCTGACTCAGTTTTATAATCAGGTTTATAGTTCTATGCTATAATTTCTCTCTTCTCTCAGATAATTATCCTATAACACTCCCAATCTTAAATAATTTCCTTTTCACGAATTAACTCTTTCCCAAATTAATATTCTCAGTACTCACAAGCACTACAATAACCTAATTATATTTGCCATATATATATATATATATATGGCATCATTTGGCTGTTGTTGACAATGCTGCTACAAACATATATATATATATGTGTATATATATATACATATATATATATATATTCTTCACTTCACTTTCTGGAATAAAAAAAATGTTGAGAGCCAAATAACAAGCTCTGTTGTCTTTTAGTTCCCCACAGTATGTAATGTAGTTCTCTGCTCAAATCAATATATGGTGGGTTAAATACCAAATAATCATAATTAAAAATGAAGAATTATTACATCAATACTCTACCTAAAAGTGTTCATATTTCATGTTCATTCCAAATTATATGCATATAAATTTTTATCTCCTTTAGATAGGACTTTTTTATACATTATGTCAAAAATTTTTTTTGGTATGTGTTTGTGCTCCTTTTCTAGTCTATCTTACATTTTGTTCACTGCCCTCACTGCTTTTAATTTATTTTTCTCTCCTGTGCTCAATGACATCTTAATTAATGGGCCTTACTTGTTTAAAGGAATTTACCCAAACATGAATGATGAGATTCATTTAAAGTACTGCATTTCTAGTACCTGTTTTTTCAGGTAATTATGGCTCCTGACCCTTTTCTTTTAGGTCAGATAATTGGCCAAACTTTCTAACCTAGATTTAGAAAAAAACAAAAAACAACAACCTCCACATACTTTATTTTTCTATATTCTATATGCTATGCACCCTTTCTAATACAATATTTTATTATATACAAAAAATGGGATTGACACCACTCATTTTTACCCCTACTGATATGCTAGCAAGATTTTTGCTTCCTGTTTCTACACAAAGCTTTACTAGCTTATAGGTCTGTCTCCAAAGGGAGCAATGATTCCATTGAACTAGAACTTAAGACTGTGGCCCACCCACTTTGGGCTCCTCCTGTTTCTGATTCAAGAGGCAAAGAAGGGACTTACTATACTTGATTGGATTAACACTGACTACGGAGGGTAATTTGGATGACTACACCACAATGGAAGTAAAGAAGAATATATCTAAAATATAGGAGTTCCTTCAGGGTTTTCTTAGGGCATCATTTAGTTTTATCATGCTGTATAATTAAGGTAAAAGGAAAACCACTCAATCTAGGAGGGTTACTAATGGCCCAGGCCCTTCACAATGAATTTTTTGGTCTCCCCATCAGGTAAAGAACCATGGCTAGCTTTATATGTGTATATATATATATATACACACACATACCTATGTATATATATATATACATTTTATATATAATCTTTGTTATAAAATTATTTCATAAAATATCTTTATTTTCATAGAGATAGCAAATATCTTTATTTTCCCCTTTAATCTTTTACCATGTAAAAGATGATACATGAAATGTAAGAAATATATTTCCTTTACATAATTATATTTAAGTCATGTGATATCAAGAAGAGTAACATCATTCAAGGTTTTGATTTGTTTTGTTTTGTTTTTGTTGTTGTTTTTTCTTCTCTGGGAAAGGGATCAGTACATTTTCAGCTATATGCAGGGTAGTTGTATCAAGTTAGAATGATAACATTATTATGGTCTTTACTTGGTAATTAAGTATGGTTTAAGGGGACATGGATTAAGTTTCTGATGGCTAATTTTATTTTATTGTTTTAAAGATTTTATTTATTTATTCAGAGAGACAGAAGCAGGAACATAGGCAGAGGGAGAAACAGGCTTCCTGTGGGGAGCTCGATGTGGGACTTGATCCCAGGACCCTGGTCTCATGACTTGAATCGAAGGCAGACGGTCAACTACTGAGCCACCCAGGCATTCCAATGATGGCGGCTGATTTTGTGTATCAATTTAACTAACCATAGGTCCAGACATTGGCCAACATTCTGAGTATGTATTTGAGGGTGTTTCTGCCTGAGATTAACACTTGCGTGAGTAGAGTAAAACAGATTTTCCTCCTTAAGGTGGGTGAGCTTAATCCATCATCAGAAGATCTAAATAGAACAGAAAAGCTTAAAAGGAATTCTACTATCTGGCTGCTGAGTCTTTTTGGCCTTCAGATTCAGTCTGAAGTATCAGCTATTCTTCAGTCTCCAGCCTGACAGCTTTCAGAATAGAACTCATACCACCAGCTATCCTAGTTCTCAGGTCTTCAGACTTGTACTAGAACTATCTATCAGTGTCTCTGGGTCTCCAGCTTGCCAACTACAGATCTTATGACTTCTTAATCCCCATAATCATGTTAAGACAGTTCCTTATAATAAATCTCTCTTATTCTCTCTCTCTCTCTCTCTCTCTCTCTCACACACACACACACACATACACACAAGCCCATATTGACTGTTTCTCTGGAGAACATTGACTAATACACTATTTTTAATAGTGTTTGATATTAACAATTGCATAAAATTTATGATTGGAATTATAATTAATTTTATTTTTATTTAATTAATTAAATGTGATTAATTTTATTTTTATGTCAATGTATTTAAATCTTATTGATATATTTCTTCATTTTGTAAGCTTTGGAACTAAATTACCTGAGTTTGAATTTTGCTCTACTGCTTATTAACATCATGAACTTGAGTATGTTTCTTGACTACTCCGTGTTTTCATTGCTTCTTTTTAAAATGGGAATAAATTAGTATCTAAGACTATTGCAAAGATTATCATGAGAATTATTAAGTGCAAAGTTCATTTAAAAAGTGCTTAGCATAAAATAAGCATTCAACCAGTATTATCTATTTATTATTATCTCCCCAAACCATAGGCAGTATGTAAATCTTTTTCATTAGATGTTCCTTAAAAAAAAAAAAAAAAGACGTTCCTTACTTTTCTTTAAAAAGGTTGATTGAGGTCACCTATTCTTATTACATCAGACCACTTCAGCAAGGTTCATTTTTCAAGGACTTTTCCTTTTTCATCCTTTAAAATAATTTTTAGTTTGATTCATCTTTATCATATTCTACTATAAAGAGTCATTATATTAGCAAGATTATGCAAGTTAGATTGATTTATCTTTAAGGGTAACAGCCTATAGCAGACAGATAAGCATTTTAAGTTCTAACTACAAAACAAAGTATTAACTTATGTTCATTTTCTTATCATATAAAAACATTGAAGATACAAGGATAACTAAGAGAAGATCCTTGACTGTAATTCAACATATGGTGGGAATGACAAAGATCTTAAAGAGAAGTACAATGTAGTCCAAGTACTTCCCTTCCCCATGTCAACATTATCAACCATCAGGATCAAGCAGGCAACTTTGTTTGCTGCTTGTCTTGAACTTTTCCTCTCTGAAGTGTTTTTCTGGGTCTTTTCCCACAGCCCCAGGTTCTATTATATCCCTAGACCCTGGAGTGCTGCTCAATATGGTAGACGGATGCCCTCTCTCAATGTGAGCCAGCAAAGAGCTAAAGCAAAGCAGACCTCTCTTCTTCTTCTTTCTACCTTCATTCTTCCCCAGAGGCTATCAGTCTATCTATCTATCTATCTATCTATCTATCTATCTATCTATCTATCTATATAAATGTTTTCATACAGATTTGGAGACCATTTCAGGAGGGAAATACAATGTAATTTCTTCTAGCATTGAGAGATTCTGGATTCTGAGTTTCTGCCTTGAGAGAGAGAGTATAGTTCCTGGGTTTCTGTTTGTTTTATTGACCCTTCCTGGCTCAGTTTTTTGAAAGATTAGTCAACATCAGTGATCATACACTATATGTCTGTTGTCTTATATCTTTCTCCCAGCTTGGAGCAGTATGATGTCTCCACCATTTGGGGACAGCTCTTTAGTAAAGAATTATCAATAGCATTCACATTGCCACAAACTATGAACAGTTAGAGCCTTTTCTGGCAGAAATTCTCTGTATTTGACACCGTTGAGCTATGCCTCTTTAGTTAAAGCTCTTTCCTCTTTCAATCCTTTAGTGCCTTTTTCTCTTACATCATCCTTTCTTCTTGCATATTAAAATGTGTGTGTTTCAGGAATCTTCCTGTTGCTCTCTTTTCTTTCTCATTCACATTTCAGTAGCTAACTTCTCTGCCTCTGCTCCCATAGAAATATGAGCATGTATCTTTCTTTACACTATATTGAACTGAATTAAAATGTTTAAATTTATTTATTTATTTATTTATTTATTTATTTATTTATTTATGAGAGACACGGGGGGGTGGGGCACAGACACAGGCAGAGGGAGAAGCAGGCTCCATGCAGGAGCCCCATGTGGGACTCGATCCAGAGTCTCCAGGGTCACGCCCTGGGCCGAAGGCGGCGCTAAACTGCTGAGCCACCCGGGCTGCCCTGAATTAATATGTTTAGATGGCTATATTTCTCACTAGAACGTGAGTTTCTTTGGGATAGGGACTTCATTATACTCACTGTTCTATCTTAATCACTCAGCATGTTGTTAGGTGAACAGAAAGGGACAGTGGAAGTGAACTATGGAAGTGAACTGAATTGAACTATTAGTAAGGATAATTCAGAGAGAAAAAGTCAGTATTTTAAAATTCGGTATAGGAAAAGGAAGAATTATTTCTAAAATAAATTTTAAAAAGCTAACCATATTTTGGGGCAGTCCAGGTGGCTCAGCGGTTTAGCGCCACCTTCAGCCCAGGGCGTGACCCTGGAGACCCCGGATCGAGTCCCACGTCGGGCTCCCGGCATGGGGCCTGCTTCTCCCTCTGCCTGTGTCTCTGTCTCTGTCTCTCTCTCTCTCTCTGTCTCTCTTTCTCTGTCTCTCATGAATAAATAAATAAACAAAATCATAAATAAATAAATAAATAAATAAATAAATAATAACCATATTTTAGGAGACAAAAAAGAAAAAGAATTTGAACAGTGGGATTTTGCATATACATGAGACAGGAAAAGAAGAACCTTGAATGGACAGATTCATTTTGATTCAAGACAGTGAAATTTACTAAAATGCTTTTGACCTTGGTTACTTTTTTTCTCTCTCATGTCCTATTCTCTTTCAATCAGGCTAGTGAATTAGGATTAAAAATAAAAGAGTTGGGTAAAGCTCTGATTTCAAGTGTGTGGAAATTTAACTAGATACAATTTCAAGGCTTCTAGGTATGCATTACAGTGGGAATGAAATACTAGCTTGCAGCTAGAGCATAATAGATCAGGTCTGCAATGGAAAACTATTTCGTGAACTTACACAAGTGATTTAACCAAGTGAGATGGGGAGGGTGAAAATATGGCAAAGTTGAACCAAATTCTAAATAACTGATTCAGGATATTTAATAGTAATTATGCTTCAGGTAAATAAGAATATTAAGACTACTCCTTCAGGCTAAGTTGAAGCAAATGAATAAATAAGCAAGTTTTCCCCATGTCCTGGGTACTTTTCTGAAATTATAGAATTTGCAGATAGAAATAAATTTAAAAGACAGGGCCTCCTGGCCTTCATTATAAAAGAACTGAGTAAATTAACTGGGAACACAGCAGGGTTTTATTATCAAGGAAGAAATTAGTTCAACATCTTTTAAAACACAATTTTGGAAACTGTGAGTTCACTGGAAGGCAGAGTTAGAAATATATTTGACTGTCCAAGGGAAGCATTCATTAGTTCTATCATATGCTCTTTCCTTTCTTGTTTTTCTCCTTCTCTCGTCTATGGCACTGTCTCTGAGTATTTTCTTAGTACAAAGGGCGAGGAATATAGTAGCCATGCCAAATCTTAAAAAATTAAATGTAATTATCCTGTGTTCAAGAGATAATTAACCAGTGAGTGAACTGGCTAATTTAGAGTCCTTCACCATTTACATTTCCCTTTTCTCCTTGGTTTTACTATTATTGTCCACTCTACAGAAACAAAAAAAGGCAAGTTATTTTTTGGCAACATACTCATAATGTGTTGTATAGTAGCCTCCACCTGTAAGACTGTCTTTAAGAATCACACGTGAAAAAAAGAAGGAAAAGAAAGAAAGAAAGAAAGAAAGAAAGAAAGAAAGAAAGAAGAAAGAAAGAAGAAAGAAAGAAAGAAGAAAGAAAGAAAGAAGAAAGAAAGAAAGAAAGAAAGAAAGAAAGAAAGAAAGAAAGAAGAAAGAAAGAAAGAAAGAGAAAGAAGAAAGAAAGATTCACGTGTGAAGTTTTAAAGTATAGACATTTAGAGACATATTGAAGCAAAATCTCTAGGGGAAGGGCTGAATGTTATATTTTCTGAAATGTTCACAGTTAATTTATTTACCAAGGGATGAGAATGGCTAGCAACTGAAGCAAACAAATACTTAGTGGATTGTGAATGGTATGATGGCATGAAAAGAGTATTTCTGACTGCTAGTTTTGTGTGAAAAATTGGGGACCTGAATTATATGCTCATTTTGGTTGCTTCAGCAATTACTAAACTGAGCACTCAAATAGCCTGGGAATACCCATGTAGCTTTTTACACCTGGGATAGAATGAATTCCACCTCAGTAAGGCTACTGTGTCAAATTTGTGTGCATTACAGCATTACAGCACTATATTAGAAACACCATACAATAGAGAATATGTGAAATTCTGGCAAATGCCATGAAGATTTTATTTATTTACTCATGAGATACAAGGGAGAGAGAGAGAGAGAGAGAGAGAGAAAGAGAAAGAGAGGCAGAGACACAGGCAGAGGGAGAAGCAGGCTCCAGGCAGGGAGCCCGATGTAGGACTCCACCCTGGGACCAGGGATTACGTCCTGAGCTGAAAGGCAGATGCTCAACTACTGAGCCACCCAGGCATCCCACATTTATTATTTTTTGAGATTTAAAAAATAATAAAATGAGAGAGAGAGACAGAGAGAGAGAGAGAGAGAGAATGCATGAGCAGGGGAAGGGCAGAGGGAAAGGGAGAAGCAGATTCCCCACTGAATAGGGAGCCCAGTGGTAGGCTGGATCTCGGGACCCTGGAATCATGACACAGCTGAATACAGACCAATAAGAAGAGGCTACCCAGGTGTCCCTAAAATGTTTACATTTTAAATTTAATTTTTTTTATGTTTCTAATACAACCATATTTAATATTTTAAAAAAATCGCAAATACTGAGCATACGAAGAATCAGATTTTCTATTCTGATTTATAAAACCAGATATCTTACTTCCCTTAAAGGTTTACTAATGATTCAAAGAACTAAAACAATTAAGAAGCTAAGAAAAAGTAGTGAAGGATCTGGAGAACCTCAAAGGCACTTTGGATTAGTCAAATATTTTTTGTCCCCAAAAAGATAGTTCTCTAAATGCATTGTGTAAGTTATTTCATCAAAAGGTAGTAAATATGTTATAAAATATATTTATTTTAAGCCTCAGGGCATTTAATTACTTCTATGACTCTATATATCATATTTATTATAAATATATAGATTCAAGGTTTACTTATAACAAATAGTCCTTAAGTCAGACTCCTGGCAAATATCATTGGTCTATTTACTTAAGATTATTTCTCATGAAAAAAAAAAAAAAAGATTATTTCTCATGTTAAGAGATCAGACCAGTAAGTGTCCCATCATCCCTCACAAAAGGAGTTCATGGGTTGCTGGCCAACTACTCTAACTCCGTTTTCTCCACATACACCTTAAAAGCTTAGGGCGAACCGTAAAAGAGAATTTAGCAATTTCACAGGACATAGCAGGATTCAAATTCTAGAAAGCTTACTAATGATTTTAAAAAGCAAAGTCTTGAAAGGCACAATGTGGTCAACATATAGAATTTAAGGCATGGTGATTGCAGTACTTTTGTTGAGGAAAATTCTCATTAAAAAATTAACTGTTTTAATATTTCAAGGACTATTTAACTACTAATAAATAAACATTTTAATGATTAAATTATAAAATTATCTCAGTTGTAAACAATAAAATACTGATATGAATTGTGACCCCGTCAATTATAAACAATTAGAAATCCTTTCACACAGAGCACACCGGAAGTTTGCTTATCGGTTTCTTGGGCCTTTTTTCTTTTTTCTTTTTCTTTTTCTTTTTTTCTTCTTTTTCTTTTTTCTTTTTTTTTTTTTTGAAGATTTATTTATTTGAGAGAGAGGGAGAGAGCGTGAGTGGGAGGGCAGGACAGCAGGACATCAGGAGAGGGAGAGACAGACTCCCTGGGGAGCAGAGGCTGAAGCGAGGCTTGATCTCAGGACCCTGAGCAGAAATCAAGAGTTGGACACTTAACCGCCTGAGTCACCCAGGTGCCTCTGGTTTGTTTTTGTTAAGTATCTACATCTATGTGAGAGCATATTGTTATCTATAATTTATTAGCTCACAGTCAACCTTCACATACACGTTTGAGTCTGAATGTTGTGGTATCCTGGGCTTCCTGGGTAATCCTGTTTTGGGACTACAAGATATATGTATCTTTCCTTTTCTTATATGTGTTCCTTTTTGTTTCCTTTTCTAGTTCTTTCTCTCCCACTTTGTCTTCTACCTTCTAGCCATTTTTTTTTCTTCCCACATTTCCTTCATTTCTTATGATTTAATCAAACTAAGAGGTCCTGGTTCTAAAATACAGTGAACTAAAATTTGAATCAGCGAGAGACCTTAGATGTGCCACATATGCCATACAACTGCTTTCTTTGGTCTAAAATGAGACAGACTGGAGTACTCTTAATGTCCTTTCTAGTTTAAATATCCTAAAAATTTGGAGAAATGTTCTCTTTTTAAAATGCTGATACTCTAGTGGTGGGACAGGGAATTGAAAATGATAGTATTTGATAAAATCTATGAAGTAAGTAAGTAGAAAATATGTGGAACCACTTGAAGAAAAATAATAACCCCATAAAGAACTTTGGATATGTTGAGTCAACCAAATGGAGAAGAATTCATCTTGTCAATTTATCAGTTTATCAAAGTCCAGCTATTTTAATGTGTTCACTCCTGTTTTCAAATTCATCTAGGTTTAACAAAACACTTATCTAAAAATTGTGTTTTTTGTTTACTCAAAGAAAAACTTATTACATCAGTGTTATTTAACTATACTTATAGTTTGCTTGTATTGGATTTTCTAATATGCTTATTACCTGATACATCCCAGCATTGTCTTAAGAATTCACAGACATTATTTTACTTATTTCTTCTAATGGCTCTGTGAGATAGAGATAATTTTTCATACACATAAGTTTCAAATCCATTTTAGTGTTTATATTTACTTGGCTGTGCTAAAAATGTATTTGCGAAACAGCAAATGTTTGTGAAATGTTAAAATCTTATAATGCTTTAGACACGTTTTCCTTCTGAGCATCACTCTTGTAGGATCACTCTTAAGTAAACAGTGTGAAACATTTTGATAATGTTTTTTTTCATTAAATGTTTTAAAGAATTTTTACTCACAAAAAGATATCGAGGTTAGGTTTGAAAATAGCTTTGCCAGTATATTGTTTTATATTCATATGCAGCATAGAGTAATATATCCCAAATAGGCATAGATAGAGACCATTTTAGGTTTATTGAATCTATGGAAATTATTTCATATCAATTTTTATGCAAATATTTCTATACTCTCAGTGATGGTAATAAAGTAATCTAATTAAAATATAGATTTAAGGGGATCCCTGGGTGGCTCAGCGGTTTAGCACCGCCTTCAGCCCAGGGCGTGACCTGGGGTCCCGGGATCGAGTCCGCGTCGGGTTCCCTGAATGGAGCCTGCTTCTCCCTCTGCCTGTGTCTCTCTCTCTCTCTCTCTCTGTATCTCATGAATAAATAAATAAAATCTTAAAAAAAAAGGTAGATTTAAGAATGTTAAGAATGTGTTTAAGTAAGGGTATATTTATGTTTTGCAAAGAATACTGAACAGGAAGTGAGAAACATGGTGTTTTGTCATTGTTTTGTCTTTGCATTGAAACAAACTTGCTATGGGACTAAGACTAACATTTCTAGATTTCATTTTAGTAATCTTATTTTGTCATCACTGTTACTGTATAATCCCAATGTAATAAGAGCTGGAATAACTCTTTTGAAAATCTAATCCATATCTGCATTTTTATCAATGGGTAAACTGGAAACCATACAACTTGAGTAGCTTCCCTGGGCAACATAATTGAAAGCCAATCTAAGCTCTCTCTCTTTCTCTTTCTCTCTCTCTCTCTCTCTCTATATATATATATATATTAATATTTTTATTTATTTATTAGAAATTGTGTGAGAAAGAAAGAGCATGAGCAGAGGGGAGAGGTCAAAGGAGGAGCAGACGTCCCACTAAGGAGGGAACCCAATGTGGGGCTTGATCCAAGGGCCCTGGGATCATGACTTGCGCCAAAGGCAGATGCTTAACTGACTGAGCCACCCAGGACCCCTAAGCCCAGGGTTTAGCTATCTTACTTCGGGGCTCTTTATAACTGTCCTTGGTCAATCAAGTGTGTGAATGTTGTCCTTACCCTTATGAAAACAATTCAAGTAAATAGGGACAATGAAAGTGAGTGCCTTCTGCAATTAAAGAGGATAGGAAAACACATCCCAACATAATTATAAAACAGAATAATCTAGCAATAATAGAATAACCAGTACCAAAAGGCATGAATTTTAACTGAAAAATTATGTGACTATTTTTTATTTATAAATACAACACTATACAATTGGGCCAATGAATAAATATTTCAATTCATTTTTGTACATAGGTAAAAATAGAAATTCAAAATATGGAAATTAAAAACTCTAGTTTCCTCTGCAGTAAATTATTCCTCCATGTAACACTACATTTCATGATTTTTTCCTTTATAATATTGGCATCAATTCACATTCCTTTTTTTTTTTTTCAATTCACATTCCTGTTAAGCATATGTATATAAATTATAATGTAATGTTCTTTAAAAAAAATAGTGTCAGGGTGGTTGCTTTTGTGCCTGGAGCGATATGACAATTATATGGCCAAATAAGCTGAACAAACAAGAAATTAAAATCAAGGGTGAATCTGAGCAAAAGCAATCTTAGAAGAGATTTTAATATATTTCAGAGAATTGTACACGAATGCAAGTATAATAAGGTTCCTAATGCATAAAGAATTGTTCTAAAAAATTAAAATAAAACCTTTTCTATTCATTCTATAAAATACATGCGATTACAATTGGGGGGAAAAGGTCTCTTCAAGGTCACAGCTAGCCTGTAATAAACAATTGTTAAGGAGTTTGTTGAGGTATTTACTACTGGTCTGATTTTCAAGGAAGCAAAAACTTCATTAAACTAAAGGCAATTAATTTTAAAATGCTTCAAATTGCAACTAATGAGCTTACAGGATTCATTACCAGTGAAGGTCACAGAACTAACTAAATTCCTGAATTTATCTCTAGTTGTCTGACTGAGTTGAGTATTGAGAGGACTATCACACACCAATTGATCAGACCATCACCCAGCAGCCTGGCTGAAGCAAGGCACTCTGGGAGGAAGGTCAGAGTGGATTCTGTGGACTATGTGTATCATATTAACATCACATTTCTTTTTTGAGTTATTTAACTCTAATTTTGTTTAAAAGTTTATCTAAATATTGGGTGCCTGGGTAGATCAGTTGATTAAGCGGCCAGCTCTTGACTTCGCCTCAGGTCATGCTCTCAGGGTCCTGGGATCAAGCCCTGCTTCAAGGTCTGTGCTCAGAGGGAATTCTGCTTGAGAATTCTATCCCTCCCTCTTCCTCTGCTCTTCCCTGTGCTCTCTGTCTTTCTCTCTCTCAAATAAATAATCTTTAAAAAAATTCACTTAAATATTGAGGCATCCCATGTTTCCTAACATAAAAAAAGAAATGAATATCTTTTATCTTAGCTAACATATTTATATTTTCTTTTAAAAATCCATTGGGAATAAAATAGTAACACAAGTAACACAAACAGCTTACAACATGGATAGTATAGATAGAATGTGCCATTTAAAAATCAGTGAAAAGTACCAACCATATACACCATTTTTTTGGCCGCAGCGGTTGAGATGGCATTGAAAAGTATTTCCTAATCACATTTTGGTATTCACTTGTTTGTCCCCTTATTAATATTTATATTCATTTATTTGTTCCCCTACTCATTTACTGAACAATTATTTGTTAAATAACTATAGAGCAGTAAGTATTGTACAGGTGGTGGGAATAAGAAAATGAATGTAGAGGCATCTGGGTGGCTCAGTCAGTTAGCTGTCTGCCTTCAGCTCAGGTCATGATCTCGGGATCCTGGAATTGAGCCCCACATCCAGCTCCCTACTAGCAGAGAGTCTGCTGCTCCCTCTCCCTCTACCCCTGGCTTGTGCTCCCTGTGTGCACATGTGTGTGCTCCCTCTCTTTCTCAAATGATTAAATACAAATAAAAAGTATTAAAAAATAAAAAGAAATTTAAAATGGGCTTTTCTCTAAAGAAATTTAGACTTTGAAGACACTTGGGTGGCTCAGTGGTTGAGCTTCTGCCTTTGGCTCAGGTGTGTTCCTGGAGTCCGGGGATCGAGTCCCACATCGGGCTCCCTGCATGGAGCCTGCTTCTCCCTCACCTTTGTCTCTGCCTCTCTCTCTCTGTGTCTTTCATAAATAAATAAATTCCTAAAAAAAAGAAGAATTTTAGACTTTGGTGAGTAAGGTAAACCATTCCATGTGCAATATAATATCATTACAACTGCTATCATAGAAGCTCCTCCAGAGCACCATGGAACCACTAATGAACACTTGATCATTGTAACTAATCCTAATAAAAAAGTGATTTAAAAAAAAGTGATTTTTAAAATTTATCCTTCTTGTCTAGTACTTTTCTGCTGAAGTAACGGTCTACTCTGATCTATGAGGCCTTACCTAAAGTTGAAAGTCTATAAATGTGTTTGTGTGTGTGTTCAATGTTCAATATTTTCCTGTCCACACTTTATAACATGACATTTGGAAGTTGTAAGAGGAGATAAAGGAAGACTAGTTTAAAACCTATTGAATAATATTGATAATCTATTATGAGTCTCTAAATTAAGTCATCAGTATTACTGAAGGAGAAGAGGGCATGTACAATAGTGTAACAAGAAGAATAGTCAGGACTTATGGCTTATTGGATGTTAGAGTTGAAGAAGAAGAAGATTTTTGGCTTGGATCTTTAGACTCAGAAAAAAATAAAATTTTATTATTTAAAATTCATAAAACTCAATAAGTATAAAAGAAGTGTAAATAATTAAACTCTCAAGTACTTTTTCTTTTCAATTTATAGCATTTATAATTCTAAAATTATTAAAGCCTAAAATTGAAGTAAGATTTATGAGCAGCTAGTGTTAAAATGTGGTCTGAAAAAGAGAATATTTAATGCACAAGATTCAAAAAGAGGAGCAAAGTTCATGGAAGATCAGTTTCAGAGAGGCCAATGAGAAAACAAGTTCAAGAAATAAGTAGTCAGTGGTTTCAAATGCTTTATGTTGGTCAAATAATAGGACTGAGCAATATAATGCACATTTTAGATGAGGAGACTATCGTTTTATTTAACAGTTGCAAGTGGATGCCAGATTCCCAACGTTTAGGGTACATCAGAAGGGAAAAAGTGAACACAGATGGTAATTTATACCATAGAGAAACTGGCTAAAAAGGGAAGGTGTTCGGAGAATAGCTACAAGAGGTCAAGTAATGTGTTGTACTTTTGGCATTTATTTTTAGTTTTAAGTATATTCCAAACATTAATAGGTTTTCCAGCTGGCAACAAAGAACCCAGTGAAGAGGGAGTGATGACTGATAGAGAAGAGAAAAGAAAGAAATGATTGCACAAAATCCTGGAGTAAATGAAAGTGATGAACACATCAAGGGCTGGGGTAAAGGATGAATTCTTACAGGCAGGTTAGAGGAGAAAAGAGGGCAGATTTAAAGCTATAGAGGCAAAATTTTCAGTTATTATCCGCTTAGGGAATTACCTTTTAGTTTTTTGTTTGTTTTCTTTTTTTTTCTTTCTTTTTCTTTTTTTTTTTTGCATCTTCTATTTGCCCATTGGACATAGCATAGAATTAAGAATCATCTAAGTTCAAATTCTAGCTACTACTTACTAGCTAAGTGACCTAGAACAACTAGCATCTATGAACATTGGCTCTCTCATTTGAAAGGTTGAGGTGATAATTTTTATCTTAAATAGTTCCTGCAATAATGGAATAGATAATGCAAAAATATTGAGTAGAGTGTGTGGGGGAATGAAAGGTGATAAGCAAATGTTTATTCTTCTAATAAGATACACAAATGAACAATGTGTTCCATTTTTTACATTTTTTGAACAATGTGTTTTGATTTTTCAATGAACCGACCTTAAATTGCTAAAGGAAATATTTGCAAAGACTTTTATTATAATATACTCTTTTACATATGTATTCGAAATTTAAAAACTAACCCTGTCCCCCTTTTAGCAACTTTCCTAGATGAATATAATGGAACAAGAAGTTACATAAAATAAACATGTTTTTAATTAGTTCTTTATTTTTTTCTATCTCATGCCTATGATAGATGGTGCAAGAATGCCTTTGAAATTATACAGAAATTAATATTAGAAGAAGCTTTGTTGCATTTATCTTTTTCAAAAATAGCTGGTTGCAGTTAGCTAGTGTCCTTCCTCCCCCTGCCCGTCCCATCCTCCTTACATTTCAATCTTATTTAATGCGAGACTGATGTGAAGGAGAAAACCCACAGCTGTGCCTTCCTGGCAGGATTTTCAACTGGTGACAGCAGAGAATAAAACTTTAATTTTCTGAATATTCCTTGTTTAAACCTCATACATTTATAGTTCTCTTGTGAGTTTTAGGAATACTTCCTGTGCAGGCTGCTTCTCCCTCACAACTTCTGGAAATAAATTCTACATGAAACTAGAACTCTTTACCCTCCTACCTGTCAGACACTGAAAGAACAAGTCAATTATGAAGAATATTTCTTAAATAATGAAATCAGTAAACGCTGAATGTTTCATCAAATAACTATGTTTGAGATACGCATTTATCTTGACAAATCCATTTAAATTTATAATCATCTCTAAATGTATCATCTGTATTTCTCCATCACCTGACTCCTCTAGCCCCCAAATAAATGAAAGCAACTGGCCAAACAATTCAAAATATCTACTTTTATTCATTTTCTTGATCAAAATATCTATATTTACCTGGTCACTTGCATCTTGGATTATTCTCAACTACTTCCTTTCCATCATGCCCTATGCCAATACCCATGTCGTCCAAATCAGACATTAAGCTCTTGATTTCCCTCCTATGAATCCATGTAGGATCTTTATCTATGTTCTCCAATCATGCAATATTAGAATACTCAGAATATTTTTCTCCTGGACTGCTACACCAGCTCTCTAACTGGCCTCAACTTCTTACAATCTTGTCCCCTATCATTATCCACATCAGTAGTAAGAATCACCTTTCTAAAATCCTCCAATCATATTTCATTGATTATTAAATAAGGTACATACTCCTTGGCATTCTACATTGGGACATTCATGATCAATCTCTCCTAACCATATTTTGGACTTCCATCATTGCCATTCCTCACCTATATCATTACACGTCGCCAATCTGGAACTATTTGCTATGCTCCAAATTTGTCCTACACCCTCTTAAGCCTTTTCCTTGCCATCGAGTTCATTCTTATTTGAAATTTCCTCTACTGTATTACTGTTAGCTCTTAGACTCTCTCCAGGGAAATGAAATTTTCTTGATTGCAGAAATGTTATCTTATTAGTCTTTTTGTTTTATTCTATATGGCCTTTGACACAGATTTAACACTTAAAATTATCCAATTTTTGCTGAATTCATGAAATAATGGAGGCATGGAAAACAGGCTTATGAATGGATAAAAGAAAACCAACATTCAAGTTGGAGTAAATTTGCATTATATTATATCATTTTGGATCATGACTTTCAATGTCCTGTGTTTGCTTAGCTAGTAGTTATTCTTAGCCAGTGCCCTATTCATGAACTTATCTAAAAATCATAACTCATTTATTAAATATTCTGAATTTCAATCAGAAATATCTTTCCATTTATTTTATCACCAAAATTTTCTATAGTTCCACAGGCAATAGCCTCTTCTCTGCCGTCTCTTGGTGAGAGCTTAAAAGTTCCTACAGGGGCACCTGGGTGGCTCAGTGAGTTAAGCCTCTGACTTTTGGTTTCAGCTCAGGTCTGATCTCAGGATCCAGAGATCCAGCCCCACGTGGGCTCTGTGGTCAGCATGGAGTTTGCCTGGGTTTCTCTCTCCTTCTCAGTCTGCTCCTCTCTCCCTTGGTCTCTGTCTCTCTTTCTCTTTCTAAAATCAATATCAAATAATCAACCAATCTTAAAACAAACAAAAAACTCCTACAGATCTTATTAAGAAAAGCACATTCTAGTTAGCATATCTCCTGAAGTACAATCTGCTCTCATATCCCATAGTTATTTTGTTTCTTTAACTTCAGACTGTGCTGCATTGTAATGAATATTTGTTCCCTGATCTTTTTTATTTCTCCCACTTCTTCCTTGTACATAACCATGGGTGACACCTAAATTCGGTTTAGGTGAATTACTGTGCGGCTCTTTAATGTCTCATCACATTATCTGAACACCGAGGGGACACGGTGCTAGTGAGGAAGCAGGGCAGACAAACCAGTTTCAGTTAAGCCTTCTTAAATCCTCTTTCAGTCTTTGGAATGTGCAAAATAATTTAAAACTATATCAACATCAAATAATAAAGAGTTGTGTACTGAAGGGAAAAAAGCAACCATTCAACCCTTAATTTACTACTCTAAAAGCATGAAATGTAAAATATAAAATTTTGTTTATACTATTTTAGTGTTTTAGGATCTGTCCCACAAACTATGCAATCTATACATTAGAAAATGATCTCTTTCAGAAAAATAAAAGTCCAGACCCAAAATCTGTAGCAGAGGAGATCACTATGCTAAATGCTATATGGCCTATTGATGTCCTTTAGTTGTTTTACCCCTTCCAAAAGTTATTAGCATTTCATTACTTTGTAACTCATCAGCATTTCCAAATCATATAATAATGATTCCACAAATATAAACTATGAAGTTGACTTGTGATTAATTTTGGAAACATAGAATATTCATGAGTTGTTCCATTGATATTCTTATGTTTTTAAAACCCTCTTAATAACTACTTTTGGGAAAGTAATTGACTCGGTCATTCAATCTGAACATGCATTTGATGGTTATTAAACTCAGACACATGTCTACAGAATTCAAATATCTAATCTCCATTAAGATTAAATATGAAATCAACTTCCTATTCATAACATAATTGTACTGTGTTTTGACAAGTGTATCATCATAATCTGAGCATCGGGTGTGGATGTGCAACTATGTTTTTCAATAGCTAGAAACATGTTTGTCCCTTTATCAGATAATTTGCTTATTACAAATGTCTTATATGCCTATGATGAAAAATGTTCTCATAAAATCAAAGAAATCCCCAAATAATTTGATGATGTGGACTCAAAACTGAATATACAATATTTCCTAAATGCTTAGGTTACTTGCCATGCGTGAGACTACTGCTAGTGTATTGATTAGTGTTTGATGAAGTGACATGGGTCAAAGTTATGGGATGGATATGTCAAAATAAGGGTTGTCACCTTGCAGCTCACCATCCTGCTCTCATAAAAGGATGATAGGATTGAGTATATGACTGGAAGAATGTCCTTCTTCTCATTTATTAATTGTAAAATTCCAAGTTCCCTGTGAGGAATTAACTTACTACAATGAAACAATTTGCTCATTTGTTCATTCATTCAAGAAATATTTTTGTATCCTACTACACAGTGACAGATTGAATGAATACAGAAATGGATAGGTTAAAAATGATCCATGAATTATGGGCTTAATTCTAAAGAGGGAGACACAAGAAATAGTTATTAAATAATAATTATAGTGATAAGAAAAAATGAAGAAGTACAGGAAGTTGTGATAGCTTTAAGAAAGAGACCTGATATAATCTGTGAGGTAAGGGTAAGTTTCTTTGTGGTAAGATCAATCTGACATCTAAATAATGATTAAATTTGTGCTAAGACATAGAAATGAGGAGAAGAGAGTTATAGGCTTAAGAACATTTTATACAAGGGCTTTTGGATTCAATGAGATAGTGGAAAAATTGCACAATCTCAGTCTGGATCACTGAGAATTGAGGAAAGAGTGGTTGGATATTACGCTTTGAGAAGGGCAGAAGCCAGATAATATAGGTTTTTGTTGGCCACATTAAGCATTATGGATTTTAATCTTAAAAAAATTAAGGCTTTAATAAAGTCTATCTGTCAGGGTCATAAAATATATAAGACAAATTAATTGTCCTTTTTTCTTTCATTGCAGTAAATTAAGTTCCTTGTCCAGAAGCAGAATTGATGGACTGCCAGAACAGTGTTTCCTCAATTTAAGTTTGGAAACCTTGCAGGGCTTAGATTCTTTTTTATCATCTTTATTGAGGATAGTTGAACACAATGTTACATTAGTTTCAGGTTTACAACATGGTGACTCCACATCTCTATACATTACCCTGTGCTCACAAGCATAGCTACCATCTGTCACCATACAATATCATTGACATATTCCCTGTGCTGGGCCTTGTATTCCAGTGACATTCATTACATAATTAGAAACCTGCATCTACAACGGCCCTTCACCCATTTTTCCCTGCCCGCCTTTCCCTCTGGCAATGATCATTTTGTTCTCTGTATTCATAGTTCTAATTCTGCTTTTTTGTTTATTTATTAAATTGCTGTATTTTTTAGATTTCACATATGAATGAAATTATATGGTATCTGTTTTTAACTGTCTTATTTCACTTAGCCTAATACCAGTAAGTCCCTCCATGTCACAAATGACAAGATCTCAACCTTTTTTATGGCTCCATAATGTATCATTGTCTTTTCCATCAATGAAATGAGAAAAGCAACCTACAATAAAGGAAAAGATATTTGTAAATGGTATATCTGATAAGAGGCTAATATATAAAACATGTAAGGAATTTATACAATGTGACACCAAGAAACAGCCTGATTAAAAAATGGGCATTTTTTTTCCAAAGAAGATGTACAGGTGGCTAACAGACACATGAAAAGATGCTCAGTATCACTAATCTTCAGGGAAATGCATATCCAAACCACAAAGAGATACCCCCTCACACCTATCAAAATGGCTAGAATCCCAAAGACAAGAAATAACAAGTGTTGGCAAGGATGCCGAGGAAAAGGAAGTGTTGTACACTGTTGGTAGGAATGTAAATTGGTACAGTCCCTGTAGAAAACAGGATGGAGGTCCCTCCAAAGATAAAAACTAGAAATACCACATGATCTGATAATTCCATTATTGGATATTTACCCAAAGGAAATGGAAACACTAATTTGAAAAGATATATGTACTCCTGTGTTATTGCAGCATTATTTATAATAGCCAAGATATGCAAGCAAACTTAAGTGTCCACTGACAGATGAATGGATAAGGAAGTGGTATATAGGGGATCCCTGGGTGGCTCAGTGGTTTAGTGCCTGCCTTCGGCTCAGGGCATGGTCCTGGAGTCCCGGGATTGAGTCCCACATCGGGGTCCCTGCATGGAGCCTACTTCTCCCTCTGCCTGTGTCTCTGCATCTTTCTCTTTCTGTGTCTCTCATGAATAAATACATAAAATCTTAAAAAAAAGAAAGTGATATATATATGTATATATATATATATATACACATATATATACACACACACACTATATATATATATATATATATATATATATATATATATATATATATATATACTATGACTCCTCCAATGGCCTTTACCATATAGGAAAGCCAAAACTCTCTTTATAATAGTTGCTTAAGCAATACTAGACCAATAGGATTATAATAAGCAGAGAGTAAAGCTGTATACACTGCAGCCTATATCATCCAGAAGTGTTTCTGTGCTACTTCAAAGCTGGCCTTCCCTGACTCTAAATGGGTCAGAGAAGTTCAAATTTCTGAAAAGTCTACCGAACATTTGATGACTTGGTTTAGTGGTGCAAGAAATAACATGCAGAAACTTGCCCTGTGGTGGAGTGGATATCTCAAAATTGCCAGATCTCCTAGATACCTAGCTACTCCACTGATTGGCAGACGCCAGACTTTTCATGAGAATGAGCACCTTTCCTTGGCATGCCAACAAGTTACCATAGTATCTAGATGCCTTCTCTACAGGTTCTATTGTGATGAGAACACCAATGCAATGTCATTAGAGGATATCCTTTGGGGTAGTAACATGGTCAAGTTCCTTCAAGACTAAGTGGCTGTTCACAATCCACAAGCTGATTTAACACTGCAGTAGGACATTGTAGGTAGTGTTGCTCTTCTTGCCAGAGGAAAGAGAAATGCCTCCAGGATTTCTGACTTCTGGGAGAGAACTTTTTTTTTTTTTTTTAAATCACAAAATAAGAAACAATATATCAGGCACCAAGCTTTTACATAATTATCCATTCTAAGGGAACATATCTGAAGTGACAGTGACAAAGTCAATTAAAGATTAAAAATATGATAATCCACTCATTTTTTAAAACCCATCTGTTTTCTCCAGAAATAATTGATAACTAAAAGAAGATGTGAGTAGAATTATTTCTTCAGTTTAAAATTTTAGATAGTTGGATACATTTTTTTGAACTTTCCCCAAAATTTGGCATTGTTTTAGATTGATTAATCAAACACTAATATATAATTACTGCTTGCCAAATATATTATAAGTGCCCCATAAGATAAATGGCATTCTAGGGGTGCCTGGGTGGCTCAGTCAATTAAATGTCTGCCTTAGAGTCAGGTCATGATTTCGGGATCCTGGGATCAAGCCCCATGTCAGGCTCCCTGCTCAGCAAGGAGCCTGCTTCTCTCTCTCCCTCTGCTGCTACCCCTGTTCATGCTCTGTCTCTGTCACTCTCTCAAATAAATAAATAAAATCTTTTATAAAATAGATATTATAACTAATTGCATATATCAAAATTAAAATATAAAATTATTAAGATATTTGTATAAAGTCACAAAGCATTTAAATGGTAGAACTGTGATTTTAACCTGTGTGGTCTGATTCTAGAGTCTGTACTCTTAATTACTGCTATTGTGGGAAGTAAAAACATGCTTGTAGGAATTTCTATTTGGACTATAT
The DNA here is from genome assembly GCF_053574225.1 of Canis aureus. Taxonomy (NCBI): domain Eukaryota; kingdom Metazoa; phylum Chordata; class Mammalia; order Carnivora; family Canidae; genus Canis; species Canis aureus. The sequence goes on from NC_135618.1 coordinate 31,236,455, forward strand.
CAGACTCTCCCTTCTTTGTTCAAAGGACAGTAGATGTCCTTTTTCTTTTTAAAGATTTTAGTTATTTGTTTTTAAAAAGGGACTTTATTTTTTTAGATTTATTTATTCATTCATTCATTTATTCATTCATTCATTTGAGACACAGATTGAGAAGCAGAGACACAGGCAGAGGCAGAAGCAGGCTCCATGCAGATAGCCCAATGCAGGACTTCATCCCAGGACCCTAGGATCATGACCTAAGCCAAAGACAGATGCTCAACCACTGAGTCACCCAGGCAACCCAAGATTTTAGTTTTAAGTAATCTCTCCAACTCAATGTGGGGCTCAAACTTACAACCCTGAGATCAAAAGTCACATGCTCTACCAAACTGAGCCAGCCAGGCACCCCTAGGAGAATGCTTATAATTGCAGAGCATATTTATTGCTGAACTATAAATCTAATAATTTGTGAAGGAATAATGGATTAGTTTTAGAATCAAAGTAGGCTTACCATGAAGTGAATTGCATTCAAGACTTCATTTATTATTTGGTGTTTTAGCCTCCACTGTAATTAAGGAAAGAACATGTCTTAGTCCCCAGATTAATGAAAATTTATAGTCACTGTTGACAAATGTTAAAAAGATCTAAGTGTTTCATTTTCTGATTGTGTAGCTATTCTTTTGTCTTCAGAGAAGGCTAGAAAGAAGATTCTGAGAATGTATTATCTTATTATTTTTTTTTTTTTAGCTCTTTCTGAGTCTGTGAACTAAGTTGACTAAGGAATTAATTCAGCAATCCTGCCTCTATTATTTCACATCAAGGCTCCATTACCTAAGCCTAATTTTACTTTATTTTAAAAACTATTAGTAAGTGGAATATTAGCACGTTGTCAATCCTGTGATCTTATCAGCTTCTACTAAAAACTCCTGTACGGGGAGATAGATCTAATAAATCCTGGGGCCTCCCTGTTGGAGGTTCTCACTGGTCCTTCTGGCCCTCCCAGGATTCTGTCATGTCCACTAAAATCAATGAGCCATTTTCACATGAAGTGAATTTCAAGAGTATCATTATAGTAAGAGATTTATGACATATGTATTTATCATTGGCCACTATTGAGATTTAGTCTCAGACAATCGACCAAGCAAATGATTGAGATTTCATTCTGATAATTGACTAGAAACCAACAGGGAGGGGAATAATCTCCTGGTACAGATGCAGGGAGAAATGAGAGTGGATTTATAATTTGTAAATCACCTATTTTGCATCTATATCTTCTAGAGACATTTACTTTACCAAAGCCTTGAAAAACTCATTAGCGAGTAATGTGTCAGCATCTTTGAGAAGGATTTTCATAGCTTTGGAAACTATTTTTATGTGGGTGAAGAAAGCTCTGTAGTATATTGATTAAGAGGACAAACTCTGAATCATAATGGTCTGTCTCATACTCACTACCTATTAGTTTGGCAAATTGTGTAAATACTCTATGCCTCTTTATCTTGTTTGGTAAAGTAAGGGTGACACTAATAGCAACCTAACGGAACCGCTGTTAGTGCTGCCTGACAAATAGAGAGGTCCCCCGCCTTCTATAGTCTAAGACCTTTAATTGGTTCCTAACGCTTGGCTGTCAGGAGGGCTACTCACTAGTAATCGTATAAAGTGCTGGAACTCTTTATTGTTCCTATTTTTGGGACTTCACCACTGATGCCCGATTCAAAATTTCTGTCTTTTGTTTTCTTTTATTTTCTTTATTTTCTTTCTGTATATGATTAAGTATGCTGTGGCCCCATGGCCCTGCGCTAAATGCCAAGGTAACTGATGAAATGAATATCTTGTCTTTCCATCTTGTCTACTAAGAATTGAGTTCAGCATCTGATGACACCTTAAGGTTACATAAGGTAAACTTTATAAGGTTTAGATAATTGGAAGATAAGAAAATAATGTGTATCTGCTTTAAAGATAGCTCATACAGCTAACTGTAATACTAGAGTCACTTTCTGATTTATCTCTTCTAAGTCAGCAGCCAACAAAAAGAGAATTTGTTAGTCAATATAAATAAATATTCTATTCCACATGGCAATTAAAAATGATAGTGAAATTTATCCATCTAAAATTTTAAGAATTATAGATTGTGGAAAAAAGTCAGTGGAAATATTTTCATAACAAGATGGTTTTTATTTTTTCTTTGATATCTATCTAAACTCAAAAGACACTGGCCTTGCAATGTAACCAGTAGTTATCTAGAATTGTTTATAGACAGAGAAGACATAAGCAAAATGCAGAGCAAGTGTATATCAAGTAAGAGACCAATACATTCATACTAATAAAATGTTGTGAATTATTTATATTGCTCTTGCCTTATGAGTTGAAAGATTTTGCTACTTTCTACCTTGAGAACCATTAACTTCTAGTTTTTATAGGCTAGATAATAACTTTGAAGTCAGATTTCAAAGTTTAAATTAATTGTCCAGATGTGATTTCACATACGCATTGTCTTGTAACAGATGTGCTCTTTGGAAAGTGTTAAATTCAAATTTGAGGATATTTCATCACAATGTAACTGGCCTATATAGAATTCTGTATTGTATTAAAGAATAGTTCTCTACAGAAAATAACTATCTTCCAAAAAATTGTGATCAGTAAGTTGTAATTTTGTCATTTCTGAAAAAAACACATCTGTTCTTTCTTCAATATTTCTTCTTTTATCACTATATAGCTGCTATTACAAAAAACTGCAGTGATGCATAGATTAATCTACTATCTAGAGAAGCACAGTTACCTAACTCATACTCCATTTCATTTTTTTAAAAGATTTTATTTATTCATGAGAGACACCCAGATAGAGAGAGGCAGAGACACAGGCAGAGGGAGAAGCAGGCTCCATGCAGGGAGCCCCATGTGGGACTCGATCCCAGGACTCCAGGATTACACCCAGGGCTAAAGGCAGATGCTAAACCACTGAGCCACCCAGGGATCCCCTCATATCCCCATTTTAATTTGTGACTGAGTCCTATCTATCCTCCATACAGTGGCACCTTTAGCTTTCAAAATGAAAATCAGTTCATATTTTTTTCTGTTAAATCATATTTCTGTTAAAATTAAAATCAAATCCCAATGATTTGATATGACCCTCATAGTTTTCAAATCAACTGTAGCTGATGTGCAACTAACCCTGCATAATTTTCCACCTTTCTAGCTCTCAAAGCCCACCTTTGTCATTCTCCTTGCCTTTTGATATATGCGTTTCAACTTATTCATCTTTTAGTTCTGACATTCATTAAGCATTATTTAGAATGAACATCTTTGCACATATCATTCCCTTTACCTAGGAGAAAACCCAATAACAAGTCTTCCTATTTTTTTGTTCATCTAGGTCCTCTTCAACAGTCAAGTAGATGCAAATATTACTTCTTAACAGAGACTTTCTTTCATCATCTTATCCTCTTCCTTGACACCAGATTCTTCAAAATATCAATACTCAATTAATTTGATTTTAATTGTTCATTTCCTCTAGACTCAGAGGAATCTATCTAGATTTTAAGCTCTATGAGATGAGTGAGGTACTATGCTTGCTGTGTTCATAATCTTATGCTGAGTGCTAACTAAAATGTCTGGTGTGTACAGATAAGATATCATTTATTGAATAAATAGAAGGAATGAATGAATGAGTTAGGCTTCATGATTTAACCCCCCTTATTTGTGTACATATATGCATATATACATTACTCTTGTTTTAGTTGTTTGATTATAGTGTAAATAACTATAACTGGAGACTTCACAAACATGTTGAATAACAGACTGACTTAGCATTTTCAATGGTTTTAAAAATTAACAAGGAAAGAAACTATCGAAAAATTGTGCCATTTTTTCAATTATAGAACATATATATTTATATTTTATATTAATGTTCATGTATATAAACATGTAATGATATATATGGAGATGGAAAGAGAGAAGGAGAAAAAGAAAGATTTAAATTTAGTTTATGGATGTGCAGACACTTTGCATATGTTTGCAGGTAGTGGTTGAAGGTATATTATGAAGTTCAATTTTATTATAATCCTAGCATTAATTTAATAATATAAAATTATGTAAAATATTAAAATAAGAATAGAAAATTTATTGTAAAAACAAAAACAAATATATGTAACAAAATGATGAGTGTTTTTCCCTTCTTTTGATTCGCCCTGTGTAGGGGAGACACCCAAGTAAAACATTTACATCGTAATATTACAAATACTATATCAGTGATTTAAAGGTAAAACACAAGAAGAGAATAAGGAAAGACTTGCTGAGAAAAATTACAGTTGAAGCTTGAAATATAGATATGAGCTGGTGATGGGTTGGAAGACTTTAATGTTGTTAGAATGTTCATAACTCCCGAAATCCTTCTACAGATTCAATGCAATACCTATTCAAAATCTCAATGGCATTTTTTATAGTCAAAGAAAAGTAATTCTAAATTTCCATTGGAACCATAAAAGACTGAATAGCTAAAGCAATCTTGAGAAAGAAGAACAATGATGGACACATCATACTTTCTTATTTCAAAATATATTACAGAGCTAAAGTAAATAAAACAGTATGATATGGCATAAAGATAAACATATGGATAAAGAGAACAGAATCAAATACAGAAATAAAATCAGGCATATATGATAAACTTATCTTAGACAAATGTGCCAATGGGGTAAGGATAAAACCTTCAACAAATAGTGCTAGGAAAACTAGATATTCACTTGCAAAGGAATGAAGTTAGGCCCGTTATGTTATGTTACATCATTCACACAAAGAAACCTAAAGGGAATAAAGATTTAAACATAGACTTAAAACTGTAAAACCCCTAGGAGAAAATTTAAGGGAAAACCTTCCTGTCTGGTTAAGACAATGATTTCTTGAATAGGACACTAAAAGCGCAAGAAACAAAAGCAAAAATATAGACATGAGACATCAAGCGAAAGAAAGCATTTTCCATAGAGTGCAGAATAATAAAGTGAAAAGGAATTTCTAAGGAATGAGGGAAAAAAATACAAACCATATATATGTTAAGCAGTTAATACCCAAACTATATAAAGAACTCATACAATTCCATATAAACAGCAGCAGCAGCCACATATAACTTAACTTAAAAATGGGCAAAAGACTTGAATAGACATCTCTACAAAGAAGATATACAAATGAACAATAGGGGACACTTGGGTGCCTCAGTGGTTGAGCATCTGCCTTCAGCTCAGGGTGTGATCCCAGGGTCTGGGATCAAGTCCCACATTGGGGTTGCTGCTGGGAGCCTGCTTCTCCCTCTGCCTGTGTCTTTGCCTCTCTTTCTCTGTGTCTCTCATGACAAATTAAAAAAAAAAAAACCTTTAAAAACATCAACAGCAAGTGAACAACAGGTATATAGAAAGATGCTCAACAGCACTAATCAGGGAAGTGCAAATCAAAAGTACAATGAAATATCATTTCACCCATATTAAAATGGATATATCTGTATCTCTCTCTCTCTCTCTCTCTCTCTCTCTGTGTGTGTGTGTGTGTGTGTGTGTGTGTGTGTGTTGGTAAAGAATGGAAAAATTGGAATTCTCATACAGTGTGACAGAAGTACAAATTGGTGGAGCTTCTATGGAAAACAGTATGGAGGCTCCTCAAAAAGTTAAAAATGTGATGACCATATGATCCAGAGATCCCATTTCTAAACATATAGCCAAAAGAATTGAAATCAAGATCTTAAAAAGATACCTTTACTCTCATATTTATTTCAGCATATTTACAAAATAGACAAGATATGGAAATAGACTGAAAGTCTATCATCAATAGATAAATGATAAAGAAAATATGGTATGGTGAAATATATTCAGCCTTAAAAAAGAAGGAAATTGTGGCATTTGTGATAAAATGGATGAGCCTGGAGAATATTATGTTGAATGAAATAAGCCAGTCACAGAAGGACAAATACTGCATGATTTCGCTCATGAGGTAACTAAAATAGTGAAACTCATAGAACCAGAGTAGAATGGTTGTTGCTACAAAATGAAGAGAAGGGAGGGAATAAGAAGTTGCTCTGTGATGGATGTAAAGTTCCAGTTATACAAATTCTAGAGATCTGTTATTCAATATTGTGCCTTTAGTTAATAATGCCTTATTGTACACAAGAATTTGTTGAGGTAGATTGCTAAATAAATAAATACTGATCACATTAAAAATATAAAAGAATTATTCTGAGCACTGTGTAAAGAACAAAAGAAAGGCAAATATTCTTGGGGCACACCGAATTGCTTGGCATGGTCCTATTTATATGTACTTGTTTATGTATAACGAGTTGACACAAATAAAACTTTACTTTTAAAGTATTCCATTTTACACTATGTATCATAATCATTACAGTGATGTTTTTTAAACTTTCAATTATTCACCTATTCTATCACATTTTAAATGTTGAGGAATATGAAATGTGAATTGGAATGGCTTATTATTCCTAGTTTACGTATAAGGTAAATAAAGGTAAATAGAAAATTCACAATAGATTTCTTGACAATTTGACTAACAGCTCAAATAGCACCTTTTATTACTTTCTAAAAGTCATTCAAAAAAAAAACATCTCCCCTTAAAACCTCAGTAAAATGTTGACCTAAAATAATTTTACATTTAGAAAAAGACAAATGCATAAGCATCCTGTTCAAGTTTCAATGGAAAAACCTGCAACATATGAAGAAACATAATTTATCCTGACACAACATCATTATTTGTTAAGATAAATTAATAAACAGCACCTTTGGGTGCAACCAATCTATTCGATTGCTGTCAGTGTTGATTAGAATATGTCTAAACTGTAATAAAGTGTGAATGTATTAATATATGATAGTGTCCTTTGTTTATTTAATGTGAAGTAATTACCACTTATTCATTCCACCAATCACAATTTTCCATGAGTGATTCCACCTCTTCTTACAGTGTTCAAATGAACAAGGCCATTAGTCACATTTTATTGTTACCCAAAGCTATTATTTACTCTAAGTTAGAGATACTGTGGTGATTTAAATAGGTAATATGCAACCTCACTAATCACATTTGTTCAAGAGATGTATGATTAGTAATATCAGAAAGAGAGAGATACCACAAATGAAAACAACATAAATTGAATCTTAGTATATATATTGGCTAATTGTAACAATATTCAATTCAAATCTTCCATGAATGTTTTTCTACATAAATAGCACAGTGTTCCTTATACATTAATAATTGTTGTATCGTAAGAACTTTGTTACAACACAGTTTTGGTCAGACTAATTGAATCATAATTATATCAATAAGGAATCGCAGCATAAAATTATTTCTCCTTATTTTTCAATTATGACTTTTAATAATTTATTTTCTCTCATTATTTTGTTTTGAAACCATTTGTCTTCATTTACTGAAGACTAAGTATTTTCAAACTTATCAAATAATTACATCTACTCTGACTCAGTTTTCTCATATCCATTTTTTCATGGATTACTTTGAATTTCAAAATTGTCTGGTTTGTTTTTGTTTCAGACTTTAGATTGACATATCTTACTTTCTTCGGATGTCTTAAGCTATAGTAGCATATTTCTTTTATACCATAATTATGAAGGATTTCAAATATTTCTGTAATATACAGACATATGTTGTTTTATTGCACTTCACAATACTGTGGGTTTTTTTTACAAATTGAAGGTTTTTGGGGCAACCCTGACTTGTGAAAAACAATTAACACAATTTTTTCCAACAGCACTTTCTTGCTTCATGTCTCTGTGTCATATTTTGATAATTCTTAAAATATTTCAAACTTTTTCATTATATATATATACTTTTATATAAGTATATATATATATATATACTTTTCATTATATTATATATATAATATAATGGCATTTGACACAAATAAAACTTTATGTAATTGTGTATATATATATGTGTGTGTGTGTGTATATATATATATATATATACTTATATCCATGATGTTTTATTAGGTATTTTCCTTTTTGGCATGTCCCCTAGCTAGGGCTTTTAAGCAGCCTTTTTACTGAATTTTCAGCAGAGTAGGAGGAACAGGGCTTTTGCTAGGGAAACTGGGTTTCAAAGAAAAATATATCTTCCTCTTTTCTATACTAAAAAAAAAAAAAAAGAAAGAAAAAAGAAAAAAAAGTATATATATACATATGGTGATCTTTATTAGTGTAGTGATCTTTGGGGTTACTATTGTAATTGTTTTGGGGTGCCACACACCTATATAGGATGGCAAAAAATCCACAAATATTGAATGTGTCTGACTGCTTTGCCTACTGGTTCTTTGCTTACCTCTCTCTCTGTCTCCTTGGGTCTCCTATTCCCTGAGACACAATATTGAAATTAGACCAATTAACAACCCCTATGATCAACTCTAAGTGTTCAGGTGAAAGGAAGAGTCGCGGATCTCTCACTTAAATCTGAAGCTAGAAATGATTAAGCTTAGAGAAGAAGGCATGCCAAAGCAGAGATAGGCCAAAAACTAGGCCTCTTGTGCCAGACACAGAGCAAGGCCCTAATTCTTTAATTCTGTGAAGGCCGAGAGGTGAGTCAGCTGCAGGAGAAGAGTTTGAAGCCGGGAGATGTTGGTTCATGAGATTTAAGAAAAGATCCATCCATCTCCATGATATCAAAGCACAAAGTGGAGTAACAAGTGCTGATGTAGAAGTTGAGTAGGTTATCCAGAGGATCTAGCTAAGGCAATGAATGAAGGTGGCTATAGTAAACAACAGATTGTCAATGTAGACAAAACTGCCTTCTATTGGAAGAAGACACCATCCAGGACTTTCATTGTTAGAGTGGAGAAGTCAATCCCTGGCTTAAAGCTTCAAAGAATGATAGGCTGACTCTTGTTGGGGGTAAAAGCAGCTGGTGACTTGAAGTTGAAGCCAATGCTCATTTGCCATTCTGAAAATCCTAAGGGCCTTAAGAATTATGCTAAATCTACTTTGCCCGTGCTTTGTAAATGGAATAACAGAGCCTGGATGACAGCACATCTGTTTATAACACGGTTTACTGAGTAGTCTAAACCCACCACTGAGACTTACTGCTCAGAAGAAATGATTCCTTTCAAAATATTGCTGCTCATTGGCTATGTAGCTGGTCACCCAAGAATTCTGATGGAGATGTACAGTAAGATTCATGCTATTTTCATGCCCACTACAACAATATCCATTTTGCAACCCATGAATCAAGAAGTCATTTACTTTCAAATCTTATTATTTAAGAAATACATTTTAAAAAGCTATAGCTGCCATAGATAGTGATTCCTCTGATGGATCTGGGCAAAGTAAATGTAAAACTTCCTTGAAAGGATTCATATTACAGAAGTCACAAGGGACATTCATGATTCATGGGAAGAAGTCAAAATGTCAACATCAACAGACGTTTGGAAGAGGTTGACTCTAACTTTCATAGATGATTTTGGAGGTTTAAGACTGAAGCCTTGGAGGCAGTAACTACAGGTGTGATAGAAACAGCAAGAGAACTAGAATTACAAGTGGAGCCTGAAGATATGATTGAATGGTTGCAATCTCATAGTAAAACTTTAATGGATGCGGAGTTGCTTCTTATGGATGATCAAAAAAATAATAATTTCTTGGAATAGAATCTACTCTTGGTGAAGATGCTGTGAAGATTGTTAAAATGACCACAAAATGTTTAGTCTATTGCACAAACTTAGTTGAGAAAGCAGTGGCAGGGATGAGAGAATTGACCAATTTTGAAAGAAAATGTCCTGAGGGTAAAACGTTATCAAACAGCATCACATGCTACAAAGACATCATTCATGAAAGGAAGAGTCAGTTGATGCAGCAAATTTCATTGTGTCTTATTTTAAGAAATTGCCACAGCTCCCCTAACCTTCAGCATCCACCACCCTGATCAGTCAGCAGCCCTCAACATCGAGGCAAGAGCCTCTACCAGCAAAAAGATTACAATTCCCTGAAAGCTCAGATGGTGGCTAGCATTTTTAGCAATAAAGTTTTTATTTAAGGTATCTCCATTGTTTTGTTTTGTTTTTCTTAGACTTAATGCTATGGCACATTTAACTAAGTGTAGTACAAATTTTTATATGCACTAGGAAGACAAAAATTCATTTATATTGGCTTTATTGCGATACTCACTGTATCACAGTGGTTTGGAACTGAACCTGCAATATCCCTGAGGTATGCCTGTGTGTGGAACAGTTATTAACACAGGAGGAAACATGCTATAGCAGAGTTAAAGACTTTGCTTGTTTAGAGTAATAGTCAATTTCCCCAGCTGTATTTTTTCCAATGCATTCAGAAAACTTGGCTTGTCATTAAAATGCTTTTAATCTTTTGAGCAACTGTATCAAGTCAAATAAAGATTATTTTAAACATTGATATGTAAAATTCTAAAATCTTAGGTATGTGACCACCAGTAACATAGCATTACTTATACCATGGCAAAATAGGTGGGTCATGTAAAAAATAGGCTGCATTGTGTAGAAATACATTTCTCAAAAATATTTTCTTTTTACGTAGTTTTATTAAAAGCAAATGTAAGTACAATACTTCTGCAATTGAAGCAGCTCTAGAATTATGCACAGAACAATTATTAGTAGCAAATGGGAAAAGATTTTCATTAAAAAACTATTATATTTTATATACATTTTTCTCTGTATATTTGAGTTACAATGTCCCAAAACTTGTGATTTGAACAGAGTGCTCACAGAAATAAAAATTCAGATCCTTACCATATGTTACTATTACTTACTCCTAGAAGACTTTTAGAGTTTGTAGATAACACTCAATATTGAAAAGCACTTTAAATATTGAAAAGCACTTTACATAAAGATTTTCTGTAAATGGAACAAAAGATGAATAACATAATGATTTTACAACATGCATTTCTGAAGCTGGATTTGTTAGGATTTACAGTGAAATTTTTACTATGTAAGATAAATATTTTGCTAGTGATTATTATTGTTTTAACCATCTGGGTTTTAAGTATGAGTAATAGTACAATGACTATTAGTTTTTTTTTATTAGCAATAGATTTGCACTTATCTTCACACACATACTCACTAACCTTATCATCACTGAATGTAGTAACACATGTTCGTGGTTTAGCCTGCTTGGCTGTGTTAACACTGTATTGAGATAGTTTATAAGTGTATGAAAAATAGATCAATTAATGGTAGGTCATTAGGTCATATATATTGGATTTAACCCAAAACTTGAGTTTAAATCTTAAATTATACTTAATTTTCATAGTAAGCATTGATAACTTTTTTGATTTCTATGTGTTTCACTTAATTCATTTTGGTTTTGATTGCACTATCATCTCATTCTCTGAGCTTCATATTCCTTTCTTTTGCTTCCTAAAAGAGAAAGTAAATTGAATACAGGTACACTTACAGCAAGAGTACTGTGGGGATTTGAACTTGCTTTTGAAAATAATCCAGACATCAATTATCCTACAAACAGGAGGTATTACGCTCATCATAGGCCCAGAATCATAAGACAACCTAACAAACATATGACTTATTTTCTTACAAATCTTGATTTTGAAGCACTTCCTAATACTATATTAACGTATTTACTGTGTTAAAAGGACTATCACATACACATAGAAGTATGGGTTAATTTCATGTCCTATTTAAAACATCAGAAGAAAAATATTAGGCTATGTTTTCATGAAGCCATGAGTTAGATTTCCAATTAAATGTTCAGATCAAAAAAAAAAAAAAAACGAAACAATAAAGCGTCGTACAGAATAATCCCATTTACAGTATCCTGATCACGCTATTTATTTACTCCATGCTCTTCAGGCAATCACATCACTGAAACTGAGCATACTGAAATTTTAAATTACATACTTCTCAAAGCTCTACTAAGAAAATCATATAAAGTGTGGAGCAAATTTAAAATAACTCTAATGTCATAATAGTTAGATTTAATTCGGGACCTCAGGCTCAGCCCTTTGATAAAAATGTTTGCTCTGGACCATGACTAGATTACAAAAGACTTGACAAAAGGCAAGCAAGAGTGATTCACATGGTTTTGGCTCCATCAGCCTCCACACCATCAGCAGTGGAGAAAACATGGTTTGCCTACAAAGCATCCGTAGTCCTATGATGCTGTCAGTCCTGTAACTGTAAAGGAGTACCACTAAGTGATAAATCCTTTTCTCCTCCTTCCTCTCCACTCTACAGAAAACTCAGAACCTTGTCACACAGAAATCATCAAGAATATTCGTAACATACTATACACTCCTATTTACATCTAGTCATTGAAAAAACATAAGACTCAGCTATCATTATTTGCTACCTGATTTCTTATTTCCATATAGCCTTGTGATGATTTCCCTATTCTGATTGAATCATTTATTCCACCCCACTATGGAAACACCTTTTCTGTGCTGTCTTGAATGCACAGTTACTAACAAAATCTCTCACTTCTAATTTTTCTCTGAATTTTCTATTCTCTGCTTTGCTCTACTTAAAATTTAATGGTGCCCTGAGAACATTCTTGACATAACTTATTCTCCTGTACCTTATATACCAGAAACTGGAGATGGAATAACTCTCTTCATCTGGCCTCCAGAGTACCATTGTCTGTTTCTCTCCTAGGATCTATTTCCTTCTTTGTTTACATACTTCCTCTCAATAATTTCATCAAATACACTGGTTTTAAATATGAGAGCTGAAAACTTTCCCTTAAATTCCACTGTTTCCTTCCACATGGATAGCCAATTACTTTGTCCAAAATGAAAACAGTAACTTTTCTGCTCCCCAGATTATTTGTTCTCCAGTATTCCCCCATTTAATTTAATTTCACGATTCTACTTTGATTATTCTCTTTTCCTCACATGTTCCATACAGTCTAGTAGCAAATCCTGTTGATGCTAACATTTAAATATAGAGAGAATCTGTAATGTTGTGTATTTTTGGTAAAGAATCATTTTGTCCTCTCCTTCCATGGCACAGTTTTGAAAAAAATCTATAATGCATCAGTTTTGTAATTAGGATTCCCTAGTATATGGAGTTGATGGTACTAATGGAATAATTTTATATGAAGTGGTATGATTGCACAGAATTCAGAGAACTTGATGTAACAGTAGATTAAAACAGCAATAAATTAAAGATATACCCAGTTGTAGAAATATAGGTTGAGGGACGTCTGGGTGGCTCAGCAGTTTAGTGGCTGCCTTCAGCTCAAGGTGTGATCCCGGAGTCCCAGGATCGAGTCCCACATCGGGCTCCCTGCACAGAGCCTGCTTCTCCCTGTGCCTGTGTCTCTGCCTCTCTCTCTTTGTGTCTCTCATGAATAAATAAATAAAATCTTAAAAAAAATAGGTTGCTTTAGAAATCTATTTTGAGAATTCTGTAATTTACAAATTAATATTCTACTTTCTTTAGTGATATTAAACTAAATTAGTTTATTAAAGATTGAATGTAATTTGCATTGACAGCATAATATTGAAAACCTTTCTCTTAATTCCCAGAATACAATAAAGAGATATTAAATGTAATTCTTTCCATTTTTTATCTCTCAATGTTTCTCAAATAGAGTATTTGGATATTGGTATTTACTGGTATTGGCATTTTTTTTAAAGATTTTATTTATTTATTCATGACAGAGACAGAAAGAGAGGCAGAGACACAGGCAGAGGGAGAAGCAGGCTCCATGTGGGGAGCCTGATGTGGGACTTGATCCCAGGTCTCCAGGATCACATCCTGGGCCGAAGGCAGGCACTAAACCACTGAGCCATCCAGGATCATTGGCATTTAAGACAGGAAACCTCTTTGCTTTCAAATGCATTTGCAAGCCATACAGCAACCCTGGCCCTCCAAAGCTATCAGTAATATTTACTGTCATTTTGATCCCCAAAAATATACTTAAGGATTTCCAGATGCCTCCAAAGAAGATTACTACTGTCTGACTTACTCATTAAGCAAAGTTTCTATTATAAATATAATGATGACCAGCACCTACCAAAACTTTATACTATATAGAACATATAGAGAAGCTAGTCTATGGTCATCAAGTGATATAAAAAGATAGAGTATTAACTCTTCATAATAAGCCCCTAAGACCTAAATTATTTCTGAGTTTTTCTAGTCTGCTTAATATCATTGCTTCCATCTACACAGGAAATGAAATCTGAAACATTCTGTGTATACTAGAATTGGAAGGCCTATTACCTTCGCTAGTTTTCTAATTTGACAACCAGAAGCAACATTCCTTAACTGGAAGCTGCTGAGAGGTAAGATAGGGTAAATACAGATTTTTTTCTTATTTAATTAAAAAAGTGAATATTGAATATATCATCTTAATTTGTACTGCGTTTTATATGTAAAGCTAATCAAAAGAGAGCCTGTTTTTCTCATTGGCATTTCTGTATAAAAAAGAATAGAAATAATTACATAGCAATCTAGTGTTTTCTATTTTCCCTTGTGATTTCTTAGTTTATTCATTGGTTAAGAGTGTCTTGTTTAATTTCTATACTATCGTGAATTCTCCAGATATATGTGTATAAATATGATATATATAGATATGTATGACATATATATCACCATAAATTTGCATATTGTAATTACTTAAGTTTGAAGTACTCTTTAACCTCTAGATCATAGCATATTCTTTCCATCTGTGTAACAATTATTCTCTAGTTTCCTGCCTGCACATGGTTAATTCCTCAACATTATTCAGATATTAGTGAACACATTGAGAAGTTTTCTAAATGTGTAGATACCTACTTCCCCATATAATAACACTCAATATTTTATTGTAATTGCTATGTAATTATTTCTATTCTTTTTTATACAAAACACAACCTACAAAAGTTCGTAGGACACAGTAAAAGTAATGCTAAGAGTGAAATTTGCAGCTATGAACACTGACATTAAAAAGTTAAGAAATACCTCGAGTTGAGAACCTAACTTTCCAACTTAAGGAATGTGAAAAAAAGAACTAAACCTAAAGCTACCAGAAGGAAGAAAAAAAAAAAAAAGAATAGTACAGAGATAAATGAAATAGAGAATTCTTAAAAAATAAAGAAAAATCAACAAAACCAAAAGCTGATTCTTCTAAAAGATCAGCAAATTTGACAAATATTGCTGACCTATACATTTAAAATACTTTTAAGATATTTTGTAATACATATTTTTAGCACAATCAAAAACTTAAAAAAATTAATATAAGCCCACTACTAAATGTTGACTGGTTCTTACTTTCTTTGATATTTTTTGTCTTTATTATCCTGTGCTGCCTTTCAGATAATCTTTTCAAGTGCAAACCCTAGTTCACCTGTCCTTTTTATCTCTTTCTAATAAACTCTTCATCGACTTAATAATTTCATTTATCATATTATACCAGTTGATTCTATTTAAAATTCTACTCCTGGCGATGTTTGAATAATAGAGACTACCGTTTACCTTCCCTGTTTGCACAGTTATAAAATCAGAACAAATATATGAAACAAAGGTTCTCATCCATTAGTCCAGAGTCAGAGAATAACAGACAGAGAAGAGAAACATGTGAGCTAGATACAATGAGAGTCCAGTCTACTGACAAGAAAGTTTCCAGCCCACAATACAGAAAGCTGCAACTCTGGCCAAGCTTGGCAGTTTTGTTGATTTGAGGAGAGTTTAGAGTTCTGGGAAGACAAAGTTGTTAGAAGTCATGCAGTAGAAAAGCAGATTGGAGAGAATTGCAGAGAGAGCTTAAAAAAAAGCAAAACAAAAACAAAAAAAGCAACCTTGGTATTGGTTTTCTTCTATCTTTTGCTGAGTATTTTTGTGCCTGCACAAGAGGAAGTTATTAAGGTTGAGGTGGGATGGATACTGGAAAGACAAAAGCAGGACAATCTCTGAAGCCCACATAGGCCTGAAAGTTGTGATTTTACCAGAGTGAAAAGGACATCTTAATATACAAGATAGGAAATAAAGTCATCTGAAAGATATTACCTTAAATGGGATTACATTACCTATATTGAGAGCTACTTTCAGCCTGCCTGAAAAGAAAAAGAAATCCTAAGCATACTCAAACCCCAAAATATCATGGCTCATATTCTGAAGAAAAATCAATTAATAGAAATATACCCAGATTAATAGATAGAAGAATTAATTGACAAGGACATAAAAACAAAGCAAAACAAAAACTATTGCAAATACACCTGTGTATACGAGAAGGCAGAGGAAAGAACAAGCATGGCTGGGAAAGGTATGGAAGATAGTGAAACAAAACAAAACAAAAAACCTGAATATAACTTATAGAGATGAAAATACAACATCAGAAAAGTCCATGAAATGCAAGTAAAAGCTTAAAATAATGCAGAGATAAAGATTAGTGAGCTTAAAGGGAACTATAGAAAAGATCCAAAATGAAGTGAAAGAAGAAATAAAGACATCATTACTAGATTACTAAAAATATTTGATAAAGAAAAAAATTTTAAGCCTCTGGTGAAAAAACATACATTAGAGACAGAGGAAGAAGTAGGAAATTTACAGATTTTTTTTAGAAACACTATAAGTTAAAAGATAATAAAAAATACCTGAAATTTCTGAAAGGAAAAAAAAATGGCAAATAGAATTTTGTATCCAGTAAAAAAGTTATTTCAAAATAAAGGCAAAGTATTTTTTTAGATATACAAAAGGTGACCGGATTTATTGCTAACAAAACAGCATTAAATATGTGACACAAAGTAAGCATTTCTGGGTGAAGAAAAATGATACTAGATGAAATGCTGGATTTAGAACAAAGAATAATGTGCCCTGAAAGTGATAAATACTGGGATACTTATATAAAAACTTGCTTCTTATTGTTTCATTAATTTTTGTTTTAAGATTTTACTTATTTGATGGAGACAGAGAGCGAGCAGCAGTGGGGGGCGGGGAAGGCAAAGGGAGACAGAGAAGCAGACATCCTTGCTGAGCAGGGAGCTGGATGTGATATGGTGTTAGATCCCAGGCCCCCAGGATCATGACCTGAGCCAAAGGCAGATGCTTAACCAACTGAGCCACCCAAGCACCCTACTTCTAATTGTTTTAAATAATACATTTTTAAATCTCTCTAAAGAATAATTATGAAAGATAACTGACAATGTATGGTGAAATATGTGGAAGCAAACTATATAGCAATATAACCACAAAGTGGGTAGGAGAAATTGGGAGTATATTGTTGTAGAATTTTGCATTTTTCTGAAGTGGTAAGTTTTATTTGAAGGGATATCATGTAGATAAAAGATGACCACTGTAAATCATTTAAAAAACAGAATAAAGATGTATAGCTAATTAACCAATTAGGGAAATTGAGTATAAATACTTATAATTCTGATAAAAGGCCATTGGAAAAGGAAACAGAATTGACAGGGCCATCAGAAAATGAAAAGCAGAATGTCAGATGCAAACCCAAACATTTTGGTAATTGCATTACATTTAAATTAAATTAAATGCAAGAACTTGTCAAATTGGATAAAAAAAGAAACAACTACATATTGTTCATAAGAAATCAACTTTATTTTTTAAAATATTTTATTTATTTATTCATGGGAAACAGAGAGAGGGTAAGAGGCAGAGACACAGGCAGAGAGAGAAGCAGGCTCCATGCAGGGAGCCCAACGTGGGACTCGATCTGGGGTCTCCAGGATCACGCCCTGGACTGCAGGTGGCACTAAACCGATGAGCCACCAGGGCTGCCCAGAAATCAACTTTTAATATAACAATGGCTAACACAAGTCAGCAGAGCACTGGAATAGCTTTAAAATTTCTATCAAAGTAGATTTCAAAGCAAGTAATAGTACATTTTTAATTAAATTCATTTTATTTTTACCCATAAAATAAAATATCATTATTTCATGTATTTTTCAGAAACCTAAAGTCATGATATAATTAGACTAAAGATATCAATTAGCTCATGGTAATGACTTTATGTAATCTATGGTTGATTAATTCCTAAATTTTTGGACTTCTAGGAAATCTTCAATTTTAAAATAATGTATCAAAGTTCACTTGATGATGTTTGTACTTTTAATATCAGTTGTTTGAAAAAAATACAGTGATAGAAGACTACTTTGAATTTAGTAAACTTAAAAACAAATTTCACTGGGGCATCTGGGTAGTTCAACTGTTGAGTATCTGAATTGGACTCAGATTATGGTCCTGGGGTCCTGGGATCAAGTCCCACATTGGGCTCCACACAGGGAGTCTGCTTTTCTGTCTGCCTGTGTCTCTGTCTCTGTCTCTCTCTCTCTGTGTGTGTGTCTCCCATAAATAAATAAATCTTAAAAAAATAAAAACAAAATTTATTTTATTATTATAATACAGTCTAGACACATTTGAAAAATAGCAGTGAATATGCATGCAGTTGAGTGTTTCTGTATAAAATTTATAAGGCACTCACCCTACTGAAATGCTTTTTTTTTTTTTGCATTGACTTTAGTTAACATTAGCACCTTAGCATTTTGTATAACACACACATGCAAAAAAAACAAAAAAATCTAATTTATTGCACTAAAAGTCTACAAAAATATCATTTCTTGAAATGTAAACAAGATAACTAATTTGGGATTCATAAAGACATATAGAATAAAAATTAGATGTGATATAGATCCTAATAATCATATTCATAATATTATTATTCTTTTACATAGTGTAAGAGGATGATAAAAATAAGTTAACTGATGAATGTGTTTAATGGTCAGCTATGGTAAATTGAGTAATGTTTAAATCAATATTCTATTCCTCATGAATAAAGCCCTTACCCATCAGGATATAACAGTGTCTGGCAATGTAATTTGTCAGATTGATCCTTAATGGTAAATTCATAGTATATAAGTCAATATTTGAGTGTAGTCAGTGTGTTATTAGCTGTGGGTTATAACAGCATGAAATCCATTGGCTTCTTTTTCTAAAAGTAGTAGATATAACTCCAAGCATTTGCTTCCCACTTGTAGTTATATTTTCCTGTTAGAATCCACTTATTAGTTATTTCTCCCTTTTAAACAAAAGGAAAATTACTGTGGCTTGTTCACCTTTATGTTTTAATATATCAATTTGGTGCATTAACCAGCTAATAGTGTCCTTTCTCTTTATTAAACACTAAAGAATTTAATCTTATATTCACTGGGGAAAAATACTTATATAATCCAGTCAAAAAGACTTAATATATTGATCCTCTATGTATTAAATCCACAGTGTGATCTGTATATGTAGATTTATGCCTTCCATTATAAATTCCTTCTATGGAGTACATATGTATAAAGATGTGTAAAATGTTAACAGCATACCACTCTTGTGAGTCTGTATTTTATACTGCTAGAGTTTTTGTCTGTTGATAAATAGTTACCCAATGAAACAGAAATATAGCTATAAGATCTCATAAATACAGTGTCTCCTGTACAGGGGACGTTGTGAGATTTATCTTTAAAAGCACTGTATGTTAGTGCCAGTGATAAACAGTAAGTTACCAGGAATAGGTGTAGTTGGTTATATGCCAGTAGTTTTTTATTTTATTGACTTTTTTGAACTTAACATTTAATGCTAGCTATAATACTAGATATATGGCTTTAAAGAAAACATTGAACGCTTTGGGAATATTTATTGAATAGATAGGCTTTTACATTGTAGAGTGATAGACTCTATCTTTTTTTTAGTATGTTTAGTTGTAGACCATACTATCATTTACGTGTGCAATTATAAAAATCAAACTACACATTTTCTCCTTTCCTACTGTTAAAAATAAGAATTAAACCAAAGTAGAATTTTTCAACCCTGCAACTTTTGTGTATATGTTGCTAAGGATAAATAGATGAAGTGTTTAGAATTAACAATCAAACCATATATGGATTGATACTCTCTGAGCCAGTTTTTAAAAAGACATATACATATAATCACATATTGCTGACCTTTTATTGTTACCTATTAAAATATCATAGTGGTTTTTGAAACTATATCAGAGTACAGTATTAAAACAAAACAATAAAATCAGTTTCCTAATTTTCAGCAAAGCAGTTCATTTTTTTTTATCACTTAACTTATTATTTCACTTGTTATCCAATGAAAAGTAGAAGCCACTAATTGCATTTATTATTACTATTATATTTGGATCGGGTTCATATTCTTCCTGTTTTGAAGAGAGGATTTTTTTTTACCATATTTTACCATAAGTAGCTATTTGCTTGAAAGACAATATTGAGTAGAGAGATATTTCCCATTTATCTTTTTTAGAGCATTAAGGAGGGCATGTGATGTGATGAGCACTGGGCATTATATGCAACTGAGTAATTATTGAATTTTACATTTGAAATTAATGATGTACTATATGTTGGCTGAATGGATTTAAATTTTTAAAAAACTACAAAAAATAAGAGGTTATAGCATACAGTGAATACTATAGAATTAAAATATGTAAATATTATTAGAAGAGGAGAAATATATATATCTAATATATATGAAAATATAGAGAGTTTCTTTTATAATAGAGTAAAATGTAGCATTCTGAAATCAATTTTTCCCCATAAACCACTGCATAATCTTGAAAGAGGAGGTTTTCAAAGCATTGAATGTCAGTAGTTTCACTTAATAAGCTCACTTAGTAAACAAAGAGTTTAATAAATGTCATAATACACCAACCTTTAAAGGAAATCTTGGAAACTGTTAAAAATCCATTAATACATAATGAGAAGCAATAAAAATTCTGTTTAAAAAAATATGGGCTGTACCTAACAAGTTACTACCTAATTTTGGTTGGGAAAGAAAAGAAATATATGTGTGAGTGTGTGTAAATGTACGTGTGTACAGATGTATGTACACATATATGGAGTAGTTACGATATTATAGAAATATGCTATTTTTTGAAAGCTTTGAAGACAAACTCAAACTCTCATGAAAACAATGCCTTTGTGAATATTTTTAAATCCTGTTCATTTATTCTAGAGTATTAGCTTATTCAGGTTTTCTAATTCTCTACTTGGGTATATTTTCCTAGAAAATTGCTCATTACACATATAATAATCAGCATAAAAGTTATGTATTTTATTTCATGATCTCAATCATAACAATAGTCTGCATTGTTTATTTTATTAATAATGCCAATTCATTTTTACTTTATTTTATCGTTTAAAGTATTTTTTCTTGTTTAAGTCTGACTTTCTCACTCATAATTTTCCTTCTCCATGAAGAACTTATTTTATTTTTTCTTGAAGGGAATATCTGCTGGTTGTGAGTTAAGATTTTATCTGAGAAAGTTTTTATACCCCTTCACTCTTAAAGGGCAATTTTTCCAGATACAGAATTCTAGACGTTATTTTTTCTTTATTTTAACACATCAAATATTCTGACCAACTTTCTTTTTGCTTGCTTTGTTTCTATTCAATTCACTGCAATTCTTACTCATATCCCTCTATAGTTAAACTCTTTAAATATTTTTGCTTCTTTCAAAATTACCCTCTGTGTTTTGTTGTCTGCTTGAATAAGATGTACTTAGATGTAGACATTTTGGTAATTATTCTTTGTTCCCCAAGCTCCTTGGATCTGTAGTTTTATTCTTTCTCTCTCCAAATATATAGGAGTGTGTGTGTGTGTGTGTATTTGAGTAATGTTTTACCATTGAATGCTAATAAACATTTAAGAAGAAATGATGCATATTTGCTACAATCTCTTCTAGAAAATAAAAGAAAAAAATACTTCTTATTCATTCTTTCAGCCCAACATTATCCTAATGCCAAAATTAGATAAATATATCACAAAATAAGAAAATTATAGTCCAATATCTCTTATGAATACACATATAAAATTCCTCAACAGAATATTAGCATCTTAAATCCAACTATATATATATATATATATATATATATGCACACACACACACATAGAGTAAAAATATGGTAGATTAAGTGGAACTTGTTCTAGGTATACAAGGCTGTTTCAACATTAGAAAATCATTCAATGCAATTCACCTGTAATATTAGCAGTTTGCAGGGAAAAAAAGTTCTATAATTATCAATTAATGAAGAAAGCACATATGGAAAAAATCTAATATTCATTCCTGATTAAAACTATAAGCTATGGGACAACAAATGCACAATAAAATAACAAAAGAATAAAAAATATACAGATTTTTAAGTAAGAAGAAATAAAACAGTTTATGTTCACAGATAAGATGCTAAGATGATTGTCTATATAGAAAATTTAAAATATTTGATGAAAATTCTCCTGAAACTAAAGTGAGGACACAGCAAGATCACACGATACGAAGTTAATGTATAAAAGTCAATTGCTTTTCTATACATCAGCTATGAGAAATTGTATTTTGAACTTAAAATATAATAATATCATTTATAGGGATCCCTGGGTGGCGCAGCGGTTTAGCGCCTGCCTTTGGCCCAGGGCGCGATCCTGGAGACCCGGGATCAAATCCCATGTCGGGCTCCTGGTGCATGGAGCCTGCTTCTCCCTCTGCCTATGTCTCTCTCTCTCTCTCTCTCTCTCTCAATCTGTGACTATCATAAATTAAAAAAAATTTTTTTAAAAATATAATATCATTTATAATGCCAAAAAATGAAATTCTTATGTGTAAATCAAAACATGTATAGGGTCTATGTGCAGGAAACTACAAAATTTTCTGATGAGAGAAATCTTAAAGAGCTAAATGAATGCAGAGTATTCCGTGGTCATGAATTGGAAAATACTGTGAAGATGTCAGTTCTTCACAATTCCATCTGTAGATTCAACAAAACTCCAAACAAAATCCCAGTGAGGTATTTTGTAGCTATTAACAAACTTATTTTAAAATCTTTATGGAAAGGTAAAAAATCTAGAAAAGCCAACAAAATACTGACAAGAAGAGAAAAGTTTAGGACAACACAATATTATGACTTACTATAAAGCAACAGTAATCAAGAAATAGGCACCTAAATCAATGAAACAGAATGGAATGCCCAGAAACAGACTCCAAAAAATTTAATCAACTGCATTTGTTAAAAGGGAAAAAGTAATTCAATGGGTAAAGGATAGTCTTTTCCACAAATAACACTAGGAAAATTGCCTAATAATAATCATAATAATAACCTAGGCACAGACTTTGCATCTGTTATACTAAAATTTACCCAAAGTGGTTTATAAAACTAAATTTAAACTCAAAACAATAACATTTTTTAAAGAAAATGTAGGTGTTAATCTAGGTGATCCTTGAGTTTGGTGATGAGTTTTAACACCAAAAACACAATTCATGATACTGTATTAAAACTAAAAATTTCTACTCTGTGAAACACACAGTCAAAACCATCTAACAGAAGTCACAGACTGGAAGGAACTATTTTCAAAACTCATATGTAATAAAGACTTCTTCTCATAATATACAAAAAACTCTAAAAACTCAACATCAAGAAATCAAATTTTAAAAAAGAAAATGGCATAAACAGACACTAATGAAAAGAGATATACAGATGGCACACAATCATATGAAGAGATATTTCATATTACTTATTATGGAATTGCAAATTATAATAATGAGTTATCACTACACTACTATAGAATTATTAAAATCCAAATGACTGACAATATCAATTTTTGGCAAGGGCACGGAGCAACAGAAACTCACTTTTTTGCTGGTAGAAATATAATATATACCATTTTGGAGTAGTTCGGTCATTGTTCTTATAAAGTTAAAATTGGTTTCATCATCTGAGTAGCAGTCATGCTCCTTTTGTTGGATACTAAAATTATGGATTCATGATCCAAAAGGGGTGAGGGGGAAAGGTGCTCATCTCCTGAAAATGGGTAGAATGAGTAGAATCTGTAAAACTGAAGGTAAAAGAAATTGTACATAAATACTGTACTTTGGTTGATAAATTTACATCCCATTAAGGTATGGGCTAACAATTTTGATATTGCTTTACATACATACTGAAATTGAACAGTTGTATAAATGGGTGATGAAAGCTGGTTTTCTCTCTGTTGGAGTGGGAGTTTACAGATAAGCAGGAGAGTAGGCTGGAACAACTGCAATGAATTCGATTTGTAAATATCAATAAAAACTTTAGTTTAATATGGATACAAATGGTTAGCATAGATGCATTTATAGTCATGTATTTACACAGAGGTTAGTATATACACTCAACATATTCTTGTTCTGTCAGCTGAGATTGCCAGGAAGCACTGAAACCCAGTAGCATTGAGCACATCTATACTTAGATTCCAGTATCATTATTCAAAAAGAAATCTGGAATCTTTGGAGAAATGTCTGATTCTAGGAATCAGGTACTATGTGACAAGAACTATAGAAGATGATCCTGGAGCAACTTGCTGTGCCAGAATATTAAAAAAATAAAAAATAAAAAAATAAAAAATAAATAAAAAAGATCAGAAAGAAAAGCAAACATCAAAGGCATAGTCTATGAAAAAATAATTGGTAAATTGGATTTGAATAAAATTGAAATCTGCTCTGTGAAAAACAATATCAAGATAATTCAACAAGCTACAGAAGACACCTGGGTGGCTCAGTCTGTTAAGCATCTGCCTTCAGCTCAGGTCATGATCCCAAGCTCCTGAGATCAAGTCCCTAGTTGAGTGTATATACTCGTTCAGTGGGGAACCTTTCTCTCCCTCTTTCTCTCCCCCTCAACCTCACTTGTTTTTTCTCTCTCTCTCTCTCTCTCCCATGCTCTCTCAAATAAATAAAAAAACTCTTTAAAAAAAAGACAAGACACAGACTGAATGAATATAGTTACAAAAGACCACCTGATAAAGCAATGTTATCTGAAGTAGACAAATAACTCATAAAACTCAATAATAAACAACCTGATTTTTAAAAGGGCCAAAGACCTTAACAGACACTTCACCAAAGAACATATACAGATGGGAACTAAGTATATTAAAAGATGCTACACAACATATGTCATCAGGGAAATGCAAATTAAAATAATAATCAGGTATCACTACACATCTGTGAGAATGACTAAAATCCAAAACACTGACAAAGTTTTGGTCAGAACTGTGGATCAGAACTCTCATTCACTGATGATGGGAATGCAAAATGTCATTGCCATATTGGAAGACAGTTTGACAGGTTCTTACAAAATGGGACATTCTTACACCATACAATCCAGCAATCCCACATTTGCCCAAAGAAGTTGAAAACTACTGTCCACTCAATAATCTGTATGTGGATGCTTCAGTAGGCAAATGGAAAAATAAACTGTGGTACAGCCAGACAATGGAAAGTTATCCAGTGCTAAAAAGATATGGACTATCAAGCCATCAAAACACATAGAGGAAACTTAAATATGTATTACTAAGTGAAAGATGACAATCTGAAAGGACTGCATATTTATATTATTCCAACTGTATGACATTCTTGAAAAGGCAAAACTATGGATACAATAACAAGATCAGATCTGTGGTTGCCTAGGGAAGGAGAGGGGTAAAAAGAGCACAGATGATTTTTAGGACAGTGAGAACACTCTGTATGATAGAATGATAAATATCTGTCTTTATACATTTGTCCAAATGCATAGAATGTTTAACACCAAAAGTGAACCCTTAATGTAGGCTATGAACTTTGAGTAATTATGATGCATGAATGTAGGCTCATCCTTAGTAAAACCTCTAATCTGGAGACTGATGTTGACAAGGGGGAAAGCTATACATGACAATGGGGAAAAAGCTATACATGAAGGCTGTACAGAATCTACTCATTTAATGAGTATATGGGGAAAATCTCTGTACATTCTTTTCAATTTTGTCGTAAATCTAAAACTGCTCTAAAAGAATCCTAAACAGAATAAAAGAGAGAGTGGAAGAAAATTAACCCCATAATCATGAATTGTGTCAAAGGAATACAGGGGCCAAGTGAAAGAGCTTTCAATGACCAAAACAGGAAAACTTGAACAAAATAAAATAATACTTTATGAAGACCCAAATTGAGAATGGATATCCATGAATCCATACTCATATACTTTAGCTAAATGACTGAATAAGTAACTGGGGAAGAAGAGACAAGTTTCTCAAGCAGAGAAATTCAACATATTTATTTAGTAACTCTACTCAAGGAGGTAGAAAAACACTTGAGTTTTTAAATGTGGATTGTTCACATTTGGAAAGTGACATCTTTCCAAAGAGTACTATATGGGAAGGGGAGGGGAAATAGCACTTTATAGTGGAGAAATTTGATAATATCTCACTGAGGTGATCAAGGTTTACATCAAAAGTGGTAAGCCCTGTTGATAGAATGTACCCTTGATATGATGTGACAAAGCATAATTTTATCTCCATGGTTTTCCTTCTTAAAACACATACCCTCCCAGACTAATCATAAGAAAAGCATTAGACAAGTTTCAACAGTGGAAACAATCTACACAATTCCAGAGCAGTACTCCTCAAAACTGTCCAAGACATCCAAATGAAAACAAACAAACAAACAAAAAAAACATAGTTTAGAAAATGCCACAATCAAAAGGAGCCTGAGAAGACATGATGACGACTATAAATGTAATGTTATCCTGCATGGGATTCTGAAACATGAAAAGGATGTTATGTAAAAAAGGGAATAAAAGTATAGATTTTAGTTAATAACCATATGTCTCTTTGGTTCATTGATTGTAAAGAATGTGTTGTACTAATGTATGACATTTAATGATAGGAGAAACTGGATGCAAGATATATGAGAATTCTGTACCATCTGTGAACTTTTTCTGTAAACTGAAAGCTGTTCTAAAAAGTAAAATTTATGAAAGTATACAAACCTAAGGTTATAATTAGAATAATCAGTAATGAAATTAGCTTTCAAAATATAACTACACAAATCTAAAATAGAGAAAAGGAGTTTTAATAAATTATACATGTTGTTTATAACTGTATTTGTATAATTTTAATATGGAGAATCACTATTACACTTATAACTGTCATTCTGCACTGTATCTAAACACATTGGTTATTATAAGTGAAATTATAATTTTCTTTTTTTTGAAATTATAATTTTCATATTAAACTCCTATACTTACACTTTGAACAATCAATATTTAAAGATTTAATGTGACAAAAGAGCTTGTTTTGGGAGGTAGCTAAACTTATCTAACATAGTTGTGACTTTTTTCTTAACAAGCTCTATTCTTTTGCACCCTTCAAATTTATCTGTCATTGAAAAACAAGTCACATTTTTAATGGAATATTATAATCATTAAAAATATAAGACAAATCTGTAAGCTCAGCTGTCCACCTCTCATGTTTAGAAAGAAGTTGAGATTGAAGTTGGTTTATTTATCTATTTTTTTTTTTTTTTATAATTTTATTTTATTTTATTTTTTTTTTTAAATTTTTATTTATTTATGATAGTCAGAGAGAGAGAGAGAGAGAGAGAGGCAGAGACACAGGCAGAGGGAGAAGCAGGCTCCATGCACCGGGAGCCCGACGTGGGATTCGATCCCGGGTCTCCAGGATCGCGCCCTGGGCCAAAGGCAGGCGCCAAACCGCTGCGCCACCCAGGGATCCCTATTTATCTATTTTTTAATGCTAAAATCTTATTCTGTGGTTCAAACATTCTCCTAGAATGTTTCACCTCCATAATCATTGTACCTTGGATTCAAGAACACTTCTGCCTTACTAGTTTTCTTATTATTACACAATACAGAAACCCTTAAGTTTAAAGTTTTGACTTTTACATAATTACCATTTTTACTATGTTACTAAACACATAGTTTGGTTCAGCTGACTCCTTTTTCCTTGGCAAAACTTTTCTGTGAAGGAAGCAGTACATTTAATTCATATATTGGTACAATTTCCTTGATCTGGGTAATCATTCCAGAACACATTCCCATCATTGAGGTTGTGTCCTTAGAACTTACTTTACACAAATTTTAAATTCCAAATCTCATATATTGACAAGATAGCCATTCATAATGTTATACAATCTATTGTACTTTTGTCAATGAAGCTAAACATGTAATTATTTCTCTACATCACCATTCAAATTACATCTTTCCTAAAGGGATTGCAAAAAAGAATACTATAAGAGTTTTATTTTCCTACAAGTTGGTTTTCATATCATTAGCGAGTTCTTGAAATTGTCATGCTATGGACATCACTAGAAAACAACTCAAGCTACTTTTATTTTCATAGATTCATCTAATACTCCCAAGAAAACATCTCTGTTTCAGTCTTTTATTAATGTCTCATTAATTGTATATATTTTTAATAATAGTAAACCCAATAATGGTACATTTTCTCAGATTCTACTCACTTTAAGTGACAATTGACAAAGTATTGTAACTGATTGCCATATTTGATTCAAAATAAGAGTTAAGAAATACTTTGAATCATCTGTGCCCTGTTGTAAAGACAAGTTGACCACATACTTTGATGTCATGACAGTGGTAAATACTTAGAAAAGGTTTTAAATTCTTATTCTCAAATGCTGTACTTATCTTGTAACTACATTATCAATAACAGCATTTTGCTACTTGGACCCAGTCCCAGGATTACACTTAACTTTTCCTCTCTGGAGGAATAAAAATTTAACACATCTAAATGTGTGTAACTTCTTTTCAGAGAACAGATTATTCAATGGCTCATTGAGCATCAACAACATTTCAGGTATATAATAAATCAAACATTGACAGGTTTTCTGCTCAGTAGTTCTATGATAAAACAGAAAGGGAGATAAGAAGAATAAAGGATATAATTATATACATTCAACAATGAGGAAAGTTTAAGAAAAAAGGAGAAAAATTTTCAAGTAAGGAGGTGCCTTTCATTATTCATTTTTATATTTGTCATATTAAAGTCTTTCAGCTAAAACCTATTTACAAATGAAATGTAAACAAATGAACTACCAGGCATTTTATATGCAAATAACACATTGAGCATATGTCTCTGAGTAGCTTTCTGTTATTCCCACTATGAGAAAACCTATCTTGCCAACATCCAAAGGGATTTGTAGGCACTTGAATATTTTATAACCCTTTGAGTTTTTCTAATTGAAGCCCGTATTATCAATACAGTGAATAAATAAGTAGAAAATACTTTGAAATTAGCATCATTCCATTGGGATAGCTATTCTAACACTTTATTACACAAAACTATGATATGAAAAGTCCTTTTATTTTTTGGAGGGGTATTCTTTTAGTACTATAATTTGTGAAATGGGAGAATTATAAAATATGTTAAATTTTATCATAATATCTACTTTTCTAGAAAAAAACAATGTATTTACTGAATTTAAAAGTTAAAAATACTATGTTCGACTAATATAGTTATGAACCTAAGGTAGTATTTAGTAACTTTAAGCTTTTTAGGTTTTTGTTTGTTTTAATGATGTAACTTGTTTCCATGAAGGCAACATGAATGATTGAATGAAGGAATTTGAATATAGGCCCTATTCCTAACTAGGGATAATGATATTTGTTTTATTAGAATGCTTTAAGATGATCTTGTATATGTAACATGATCTATAATTCTCTCTCTCTTTTCTTTTTTGTATATTTATTTATTGCAATTCGATTTGCCAACATATGGTATAACACCCAGTATCATTCTCTCTTGAATCTTCCTTTTGAGTTGTTCTTATGGGTTGCATGTTCCTGTCAATGATTCTCTGTGGTGTCATTAATCCTCATTTTCTTGGTTATATGTTATTGTCTAGATCTATGGACTGAGGATCTCTAGATTTATATTGCAAAGATGTCTCTCTGGGTTTGATGTTTAGTTAATTCAAGACCATACATTTTAGGATTCCATACTTCATTTACTATACATATTGGACTTTATTAATTGAGGAAACATTTATATATTGAAACAGAACAACAAGGATAGAATTAAACTGTATCCTAATTATTAATTTTGCTGTAGTTAAATTTCCTAATGCCCTAATAGGCTCTTCAAGATCCCAGTGTGTCAAGAAAGAACTCCAAAGATTTTGCCCTGAACAATAGGAAGAGCAGAATTGCTATTTATGAAGACTGAGAATACTAGGAAAGAAGCAGATTTGCAAGAGAAAGGTACAAGTTTGGTTTTAGATATGTTAATTTTGAGTTATTCTAGATATTCAGATTAAGAAATCAAGTAGGCAATTGTTATATTATCTTACTTAGTACTATGCAGGAAATACAAATTCTGGAAATGTCAAGTTATACATGATATTTAAATTTATAGGTATGGATGAAATTATAGAGGAGTTGTATGTAAAAAGAAAAAGGCTTGATAAGGAGTAGTAGAACTAAGAAAGAATTTCTAGGGAAGTAGTGAGAGAACCAAAAGAAATGGCATCTAAGACCATGTAAAGAAAGGTTTTTTATAGAGGAAGAAGAGGTCTATGAGCAGTGTTGCTGATAAGGGCAGGTAAGTACTGGGAACTGGTAATTGATTGGATTTATCAACCTGAATATTACTGGTAACCTTGACAAGTACAGTTTTGAGGGACTTATGGAGATGGTTATAAAGAATTTGAGAAGAATGAAGGAACTTAGTGACACTGAAATTAGAGTGTAGAAACTCTTTGAAGACCTTTTGTTATAGAAGAGTGGGGAGCTAGGTGAAAAGCAGGAGGGAAAGTGAGGTCACTAGGTGAGAAATATGAAATATTTCCATGCTAATGGAAAAGATTCATTTGGGATGCAAAAGATGTTAATGAAGAGGATACAAAAGACAATTGCAGAATTGTAGATTTTGGGTATAACATTTTATTATTAGAAATGATTATTTTAAAATACCATCTTAAAACATAATCCTTAATTGCAGGCAGAATCAAATATGGCAGTCACTCACTGTTTCTCATCTTATTTTGAATAAAAATAAAAAGGGGATGGATAGAAATGTCTGAAGAAAAAAATGTGGTCCCTAAAATAAACATGCATTAATGAGGCACCCGGGTGGCTCAGTTGGTTAAGTGTGGAATTCTTGGTTTCAACTCAGGTCATGATCTCAATTGTTGAGATGGAGCCCTGCTTTGGCCTTCAAGCTCAGTGGGGAGTCATCTTGAGATTCTCTCTCTCTGTCCCTCTCCCCTCCCTGCACATGCACACACTCTCTCTTCCCCTCTAAAATAAAAAAATAAATCTTTTAAAAAAAACGTATATGGATTACTGTGGTTAAAGATTAACAATCAGTATGCTCTGCTACTAGAGAAAGACAAAAATATTACCATAAAAAACAATTAGTTACCACAACTATCTCTTTTTAGAATTCTTTTTTTTTTCCTTTTTAGAATTCTTATAATCCTACCTTCTCATAAGATCATTTATTCTCTGCAGCCTCAGCTTCCATGCATTCAAAAGCAAGAGTATTTTAAGTACATTTTATACTGGAACTTTTGAAGAAATATACCCAATATTTGAGGCAAACAGTAAAGATTTATGTTACCCAGTA
The DNA here is from genome assembly GCF_053574225.1 of Canis aureus. Classification (NCBI taxonomy): domain Eukaryota; kingdom Metazoa; phylum Chordata; class Mammalia; order Carnivora; family Canidae; genus Canis; species Canis aureus. The sequence continues at coordinate 31,267,782 of NC_135618.1, forward strand.
GCATTATATGAGCCAAATTGACTTTTTAGAGTATTAACAGTTGTACAACTGTTCAGTTTTCAGTGTTTCATGAACTTTTGTGCCAGAGACACTTATATAATTCACATCTACTAGAAGCCCTTTTAAAGAAGTAAAGGTGGAATTAGGTCCATTACAAATTCATATTGCAAGGTGTCTTTTAATTTCACCAATTTTACCATAAAAAATGATAACTCAGACTGAGTTCCAATTATATGCTTGAGATCCACACTAAGGGCTTTGCATGGATCTCCTCAATTTAGAAAGGAAAAACAACAAAAACAAAGGTGAGAGTACCTAAGGCTATATTTCTAGTTTATCATAGATTTGACATTTTAACCCAAGAGTCTTTTTCTCTGAAATCTGAATATCCAATCTGTTTCTGGGGAACAGAATTGGAGGACATTCTCAAATATACTTAAGAAAGAAAACAAAAAGTTGTCCTTTTAAAGTTAATTCTAATTACATACTACAAAGAAACATACAGGTAGACAAAATTACTTGATCATCTTAGACAATATTTTATTGCTCATAATAAAAATTGTTCCCTGCATAAGAAAGCGCAATAGGAGATAATGGGAGGATACAATTAAGTTTGGGAGAACCACTGGGAAAGCAAATGGCCACAAGTTAACTCTAATCTTGATTGGAGGCTGTACCAAAACCAAGATTTTATAGATTCTATCTACCCAAGTCTCACTTTGCATTCCTTTTCCCTTAGGCATCTGTCCTTTTTCCAGTGCCATGGCTCCAAACACATTATTTTAATAAATGTTTGTTGAAAATCCACTATATGCCATGTACCCCTCTAGATACCAGCCATACAAATATGATTAACACAGTAATATATTATACTGAAGAAAACACAACATATATTCCAGTAAAAGTATATATATTTTACTGAATAAAACAAGACACCATCAACAAAAAGCGCAGTATCAACAAATATATAGGGGTTCAAGGATAAAGATGTTAATTTAATCACAGCAAGACCCTGTTTATTTGACTAATTACAAATGGATGAAACACAATTTTTGATGAAAATAAAACTAAAGATTTCTGTTGAGTGAGGAATATCTTGAGGCAAAGGTAATAAATATAGTAGAATATAATAGGAACACATAAATGAGCAAAAGTATGAAACCAAAAATCAGATATTCCAATCGAAAATTAAGTGAAGGATGTGATGAGATAGTAACTAGAAAGCAACTCAAATGCTAGCAAATGCTTGTTATAAAAGAAATTTAAAAAATTAAACAGAGCCAAATATTACTTTAAAGTAATCAGAAAGAGCAAATTAGAAAGCTGTGTAATTCAAATATTTACTTAGGATATAGATGTAGAGGAACCCTCACACACTGCTCTTGTGAGGGTTCATGGGGCAAATATTCTGGATGGCAGACTGTCATATGGATAGTCAGCAAAATTTGGTAACAAAAATCAATATGATTTAACAGTTTGTCCTGAGTTTCTATCTCAAAGAATTCACACACATGAGGGGGCATATGTGGGGATGTTCCTTTCAGTATTGTTCCTGTCAATAAGAAAGTATAGAAAAATGCGGTGTCTATTGCTTAAAGAATTCAATAGATAATGTATATTAAACATGCTGGAGAACCATATACAATTAGAAGCAATACATCAAACATATGCATAGAAAAGCAAATGCAACTTAAAAGTATGCTATCAATTAAAAAAAAAAAGCAGAAAGAGATACGTAACCAAAGAACATTATAAAAATTGAAAGTAGTATTCAACATATTGAATCATTGCCTGTGGTGGAGGAGAAGGATCAGAGTGAGAAATTGGGATAAAGTAGAATAAGTAAATCGAATGGTATTTATGCTCCTTGAGCTGGCCGAGGCAATATCACAACTCTCTGTTTCTAAAGTCCTCATAAAGAGAAAAAAAAAAGAGATTAAATGAATAATGTGAAGCGATATGGCAGGTAGAGTTTGTGTTCTTTGTAAAATGCATTGTATGATGTACATAAGGTATCTAGTCTCTAAAAAATTCAAAATTATCCCTTAATATTAAGAAGTCAACAAAGGAAGAGAACATCTAGTTAGTTTGCACAGTCACACACAATCACACAAAAAACAGATCAATGTCAACACATAGTCATTTCTGGGCCCTTGAACATCGTCTAGTTAGTCTGCCAAAATGATTATTGGATGCCCACAATTACTAATTTCCTTAGAGTGATCTGTTTTCTTTAGTCTCATATTCCTGGACTTTATATTATACAAAAAATATAATACAGGCATGCACTCTCTTGGAAAATACATGTCAGTATTCAAGGGGACAAAATATTGCACCAAATTTTGAGATAGAGCTAGTCCAAAAGAGTGGAAATTAATTCAGGATTTTTGCTTTACAGAGGACTGCATGTTGAATTGCAATAGGTTAATCATTTTAGGAAAACTACTTTCAAATATTAAAAATTATAAGTTCTACTATGAATCAAAGCCCATTGTGGCTAAATTATAAGGTCAGGGGTGACCCTGACCTGGCATCTCCAGGAAGACCAAGTGCACATTAGTTCAATGTTTTCTAATATTATAGTTATAGTAGAAATGAAAGCACATAGCTAGAATACTCCCAAGGCTTATATATTATGCAGGCAGCACAGAACAATGATTATAAATCTTCTTCTAGACATAGCAAAAACTGACCTTACAAATCTGCCCTTACTTTAGGTAGCAGAGAGGTTAAGGATATGATAAGAAATTTTCCTAAATAACTTCCCAATGCCTTGATAAATGATGTCATCCATCACCACTAATGTGGACGAACTGAACAGAATTAATTATTTTGCAATCATGATCTGGTACAAAGATCAAGGTCATAGTATTACATCAGCAGAACATTGACCAGTTGTGAATTATTCTTGATGAGACAGCCAATTCTTAAATCTTGAGCTGGTAGCCACTGGAGGCCTATTAACCATTATAGATTATAAGGCATTTTATACAATACCGTTATTCACAGCTCCTACATACTGCCTCTGTGAATTATAATAATGCTCATGGCATAGGAAGCTATCCTCTAAAGAATATTAAGCATTTGGGTGGCAGATTAAAAGAAACTATCTCTGTGATTATTTACATATACTTGAGCAGTTGGCATTTATAGTCTTTATAATAATGCTTCTTTATATCTTGAAATATCACAAGACAGCCTATGCTCACTGCTTTGTTTTCAAGTGCAAATGAATTTCAATTGATATAAATATTAGATAAAATTAAATAAATTCTTGTTAATTTCCAGTTTATGCATATAAAGTCACCTGGAGGTGTCATTGTCTTTCTTATGATACAGTTATAGGGCTCTGAGGATCTGAGCATTAAAAATCATGTGAAATATTGGAATGAGTGGTCACCAAGATGAATCGGGATTTCACCAAGCCTATCTAATATGACCTGACAATTCTAAAAGCTTTTTTCTTACTCAAAAAAAAAGTGATACCAATAAATATCTAATTATATCAACAAACTAGCAAAATACAGGTACTCTAAATTTGGTACTGAGATTGCATGTTTTTTTAAAGACAAGGTTTATGTATCTTAGAATTACTAGCACCTATAAATGTGTCAATGTATAGTAGCTCTTCAGTACTTGCTTAGCAAATAGATGATTAAATTAGAATATCTACTTTTCAAGATCTCTTGTGTTTAATAACTATATTTAATGTGCTTGTAGGGGAACTTTCCAAGTTTTGCTAGAGTAATATTTTTTCTTTATAATTTCAAATAATATACCATAGAACCCAGGACTGTTATTGAAGAAATCATTACAAAACCTTTTGAAAAGAACTATTTTAAAAAATATTTTATTTATTTATTCATGAGAAACACAGAGAGAGTGAGCCAGAGACAAGGCAGAGGGAGAGGCAGGCTCTCTGGGATCCCGATGTGGGACTCCATCCTGGGTCTCCAGATCACACCCTGTGCTGAAGGCGGCTCTAAACTGCTGAGCCACCGGGCTGCCCGAAAAGAACTATTTATGAAAGTTGCAAACCATGAATTTTAAGGTTGTACTATATAAAATATTAAAACATATTTTAAGTAAATTGGGCAATGGTACACGTATGAATTTATAATGTATGCTTATAAAGAGTCATGCCTATATATTGCTAAAAACATCTTAAATGCCTATTTTGAAGGGTCAGTATGAAGTTGGGGAATATCATAAAATATATATGCACATATGCAATAATATGGGTATATTAGAGAAAGGGAGAGAGAGAGAGGGGCAGAGAAATACTTTTTAATCCTGTGTGTTCTGAGGAAAAAGCTACATCATTAGGAACAATGCTAACACTGTAAAGAAATAAAGACGTAAAATAAAATATTCTTTAAAACCCCTTTCTTAATGTATAAGAAACCTGAATATATGGTGATAAATTAGGAGGCTTGAGTGTAAGTTTTATAAAATTCACTGTGTGACAATCTAGGCAAATTCATTTGGTTTTGAGGGACTATTAGAGAAAAGTGAACACAATACAAAGTTGGGACTTGATTTACTTAAATCCCTGATTGGATCCAGGTGATCTCATATTCTGCGGTTAGATGGAAAATCAAATCATTTCTGGAGGCTATTAATATCGTTTAGCATCTTTATAGTCATATACAACACGTGACATACAGTAAAACAGTAAAAAGGATGCCAGGCAAAGGGCTGAATGACCAAAACTGAAGAGACAATACACAAAATAGAAACACTGATAGGTCATTTAGATGTTCTAATTATAGACGTGGTCTATAAAAAAACTATAATTATTATACCCTCACAAAGATGACAAGTTAGAAATTTTCATGAAAGAATTATAAAGAAGATAAACATTCTAGAACTGAGAAATGAAACAAGTCAATATAGTATAATAGCAGCTTAGACCAATAGAGAGAAATATCACAATAAAGAATAGCTTAATATAAGTATATGAACTGAAGCTTGGAAAAGACAAAGAACACAAAAATAATCAAAAATAGTTTAGAAGGTACATGAAGAATAAATCTGAGGCTTGACATGTGTCATTGTATTCCTATAAGAAAAGAAAAAAGTATATTGTGTGATATTTGGAACCAAATACTGGCTGAAAATTTTTATTTAAAATACTGACATTGATTCATCTATTTTTTAAAAGATTTTATTTATTTATTTATTTATTTATTTATTTATTTATTTATTTATGAGGGACAGAGAGAGAGGCAGAGACACAGGCAGAGAGAGAAGCAGGCTCCATGCAAGGAGCCCGATGTGGGACTCATTCCCGGTCTCCAGGATCACACCCTGGGCTGAAGGTGGTGCTAAACCACTGAGCCACCTGGGCTGCCCTGACTCATCTATTGATGGCACTAGGTTGTTTCCATATTGTGGCTGTTCTGAAAAATGCTGCAATAAACATAAAAAAGTAGTGTGGCATGTATCTTTTCAAATAGTGTTTTTTTTGTATTCTTTGAATTACAGTGGTAGAATTACTGAATCATATGGTAATTTATTTTTTTTATTTTATTTTTTTAATTTAATTTTTTTTTTTTGAAGAGCCTACGTACTGTTTTCCACAGTGGCTGCACCAGTTTGCAACCAACAATGTTCCTTTTCCTCCACATCCTCACCAACACTTGTTCTTTGTGTTTTTGATAAATACTATTCAGTCATAAAAAAGAATGAAATCTTGCCATTTACAAAAAGCATGTTTGCACCTAGATATAACGATAAGTGAAATAAGTCAGAGAAAGAAAAATGCCATATGATTTCACTCATATGTGGAAATTAAATCAAACAAATGAACAACGTACAAAAGAAACAATAATAAAAAAAAAACAGACTCTCAAACATAGAGAACAAACTGGTAGTCATCAAAGGAAAGGTGGGGGGAGGATGGATGCACTTATCATAATGGGCACTGAGTAATGTATAGAATTGTTGAAACAGGGGTGCCTGGCTGGCTTAATCTGTAGAGCATGTGATTTTGATCTCAGGGTTGTGAGTCTGAGTCCCTCATTAGGTGTAGAGTTTAGTTCAAAATGAAATCTTTAGGGCAGTCCAGGGGGCTCAGCAGTTTGGCACCTGCCTGCTGCCCAGAGACCCCAGATCGAATCCCATGTTGGGCTCCCTGCATGGAGCCTGCTCCTCCCTCTCCCTGTGTCTCTGCCTCTCTCTCTCTGTTTCTCATGAATAAATAAATAATATTTATCAAAAAATAGAATCTTAAAAAAAAGACTTGTTGAATCACTACATTGTATACCTGAAAATAATGACACTGTGGGTTAATTATACTGAAATTTAAAGTTAATTAATTTAAAAAATACTAACTGGTGCAGCCACTCTGGAAAACTGTGTGGAGGTTCCTCAAAGAGTTAAACATAGAGCTACCCTACGACCCAGCAATTGCACTGCTGGGGATTTACCCCAAAGATACAGATGCAGTGAAACGCCGGGACTCCTGCACCCCAATGTTTATAGCAGCAATGTCCACAATAGCTAAACTCTGGAAGGAACCTCGGGGTCCATCGAAAGATGATGGATAAAGAAGCTGTGGTCTATGTATACAATGGAATATTCCTCAGCCATTAGAAACGACAAATACCCACCATTTGCTTCGACGTGGATGGAACTGGAGGGTATGATGCTGAGTGAAATAAGTCAATCGGAGAAGGACAAACATTATATGGTCTCATTCATTTGGGGAATATAAGAAATAGAGGGATTAAAGGGGAAAGGAGAGAAAATGAGTGGGAAATATCAGAAAGGGTGACAGAACATGAGAGACTCCTAACTCTGGGAAACGAACAAGGGGTGGTGGAAAGGGAGGTGGGGCGGGGGTGGGGGGGCACGGGGGGTGGAGGGGTAGGGGTGGGGGTGACTGGGTGACGGGCACTGAGGGGGGCACTTGATGGGGTTAGCACTGGGTGTTATTCTATATGTTGGCAAATTGAACACCAATAAAAAATACATTTAAAAAAAAGTAAATAAAAAATACTAATGTTGAACCACAATTCAAGAACTCTATGATACCCAAGCAGTGTAAAATGCAAATAAAACCATACGGGTAAAAAGGTAAACATTTGAAAATTTAAAATAAAACAAAAATTTTCAAATCAGGCAGAGGAAAAAAACATTGTTATTTCATTGTATATAAGAGTCTTATCTATGTTGGAGATACTTTCACTCCCAACCAAATATCACAACACAATAAACACATTATGATACATGTTTAAAAAATATTGTTAGGCTCAAATTGGAATTAATTTATTGTCATGGAATTATATTAAAGTCGAATATGATGTACATAAAAAATGCATAAAGAAATTGTATTGTAAAATGTATATTAAGTGAAAGAGGTCAAGTCAGATAGAGAAAAGTTACAAACTGTGTAATTCTATTTATAAAAATTTTAAAGCAGGTCAAAATCTAACAAAAGGCTAGGGATCATTATATGTTTTAGAGAAAAGAAGAGAGATATGACCAAAAAGGAATGAAAGATAGTTTTTTTTGGGGGGGGGGGGCTAACGATGTTCTATTTCTTTACCTGATTAGTAGTATCTTTATAATCAATTATTAAGTTATGCATTAATGTTTTATACACTGTGTGTGATGTGTGAAAAAAATGAAAATAAAATTTAAAAACATCTAGCAACTCTATTAATTTTATATTGCTGCTACAACAAATTACAATAAAATTCTTGACAAAATTATAGAAAAATATAACTTTACAGTTGTAAAAATGTACAGGTTAAAAATTTGACACAGGTCTTGTTGGGCTAAAATCTAGGTGTCAGGAGAGCTGTATTTCTTCCTGGAGACTATCAGAAAAAATTAATTTCCATGCCTTTCCTAACTTCCAGGGATCTCCTCCATTCCTCCATTTATGGTCTCCTTCTTTCATCTTTTTTCTTTTTTTTTTTTTTTTTTTTTTTTTTTTTTGTCTGGGTACAGTATACTTTATTGATGATACTTGACAAGGTAGGGCTCCTCAAGCCCCTCCCCTTCCTCGAGGTCTCGGATGTAAATTGGAGGTCAGGAGATTCTCAGTGTGTAGGGGGATTAAGTTGGGGCAGGGACTCCCTGCAGCTGAGGGCCTCTCTCTTCCTCTTATTCTTACTGGGGCTGGTGGTCCAGGAGGCTCTTATTCCTTGGAGGCCATGTGGACCATGAGGTCCACCACCCGGTTGTTGTAGCCAAATTAATTGTCATACCAGAAAATGAGCTTGACGTGTTCATTGAGGGCAATGCCAGCCCTGGCATCGAAGGTGGAAGAGTGGGTGTCACTGTTGAGGTCGCAGGAGACAACCTAGTTCTCAGTGTAGCTCAGGATACTCTTGAGGGGGCCCTCCCATGCCTGCTTCACTACCTTCTTGATGTCGTCATATTTGGCAGCTTTCTCCAGGTGGTAGGTCAGATCCACAACTGACACGTTGGGGGTGGGGACATGGAAGGCCATGCCAGTGAGCTCTCTGTTCAGCTCAGGGATGACCTTGCCCACAGCCTTGGCGGTGCCAGTGGAAGCAGGGATGATGTTCTGGGCAGCCCCTCAGCCATCGCCACAGCTTCCCAGAGGGGCCGTCCACGGTCTTCTGGGTGGCAGTGATGGCATGGACGGTGTTCATGAGGCCCTTCATGATGCCGAAATGGTCATGAATGGCTTTGGCCAGAGGAGCCAATGGTGCAGGAGGCATTGCTGACAACGTTGAGGGAGTTGTCATACTTCTTATGGTTCACGCCCATCACAAACATGGGGGCATCAGCAGAAGGAGCAGAGATGATGACCCTCTTGGCCCTGCCCTTCAAGTGAGCCCCAGCCTTCTCCATGGTGGTGAAGACCCCAGTGGACTCCACAACATACTCAGCACCAGCATCACCCCATTTGATGTTGGCGGGATCTCGCTCCTGGAAGATGCAGATGGACTTCCCATCGATGACAAGTTTCCTGTTCTCACCTGACCAGGAGCCCAATATGGCCAAATCCGTTCACTCTGACCTTCACCACCGTGTCTTGGGGACGCGGCTGGCCCTTCACCAGAAGACGTGGCAGCCTGTTGAATGGTGGGGCGGGGGGGGGGGGGGGGGCGGGGTAGAGAGCCTCCTTCTTCCATCTTTAAAGCCAGCAATTGTAGATCTCTCTGACCATTCTGTAGTCACACACTCTTCACTCTTAAGGATCCTTGTAGTTGTACTCATCTCACCTGGATAAGGTTAGAATGGGAGGTTAGAATATGGACATCATTGGGGAGTTAATTGTTTTATCTACAACAACTCTAAACAAATTTTCACAGTATTTAATGAGATGGTATTATCCCTGGTATATGATGATGTTGTTCTGGTCAATGAGCAAGATTTCTGAATTTTTTTTTTCAAGTTTGATGAAGCATTTGTTAATAATGAAATGATTTGTTATAGAAAAATCTTTGCTTTTTTTTCTTTTTACAATTTATTTATTTTAGCGAGAGAGAGCCAGAGAGAGGGAGCAGTGGGGAGGAGCAGAGGGACAGAGAGAGAGAATATCAAGCATTCTCTGAATGGCCATCCTGGGTCATGGTCTCAGGACCCTGAAATCAAGACCTGAGCTGAAACCAGGAGTCAATCATTTAACTAATCATGCCATGCTGGCCCCCCTCTCTGGACTCTTAATCCTAATGAAACTATCAAAAATACCAATTTAATTTTTAAAATAAATTTTAAAACATTATTTCTTACAAGATAATAGTGTTTGACTCATATATTCCAAAATATTTATAAGATATATACTTATTTTTTAGTATATTAAATAAAAGGATTTCATACACTATGTTTATGTAAATATGTATTTTATAGCACACAATACCATTCTTTTGATGTCTAATAGTGAGCTTTTCATTAAACTAAAGCTAGGTTGGGTTTTGTAGAGAATAATTTTAACTTATTCAGAAAAGCAATAGTTTTAAAAGTTTTTGGTTTGTTAATTGTCTGTATCCCAATTGTCCTTTTTAAAAAAGATTTTATTTATTTATTCGTGAGACACAGAGAGAGGGGCAGAGACACAGGCAGAGGGAGGAGCAGGCTCCATGCAGGGAACCTGACATGGGACTTGATCCTGGGTCCCAGGATCAGGCTCTGGGATGATGGTGGCACTAAACCACTGAGCCACCTGGGCTGCCCCCCAATTGTCCTTCTAAACATAAGTATCAGAAAATTACACAGCAGTTTTTATTGTTCTACCTGGAAATTCATATTGGCCTTTATGAAATATTTACAAATTATCATATAACTCATAATCGTTACTAATGTATACAGAATCACTTTTGAGTTAATCTAAACTTGATATATTGTGATTTATTTTTGTTTTCCAACATTTTTTACTCTCAGAATATAGTATACCTTTCTGCAGTCATTGCCTTTTCTCTCATACCTTTTAGTTTTTATGTCTATTTATAATTTTATATTCCATAATCCTTCTATTTTTCTTTAATTATTTTGTGTATATCACATTTTCTGCTTTTAGTCAACTCTTCCTTATTCTTTTGTTATAATCAATAAGATACATGAGCTCATGGCTAGAGCCCCTTGGTGCTCATCACAGTAATACTGTGCAAATGACTTCATACAGCTCTTTTCAGATGAACATCCCAAATTTCTGATGTTTATGCAAATTTTGGCCTAATTATCCAAAAGTTTTCAGAACAATGACCCCAGGAGTGTGACCCTTCTCTATAAACATCTTCCTATACTAATAGGCCTGGAAGCCCTCTTCTTCCTTTCCTCCCATGTAAATGGAAATTGCTGAACTTATGTGCATTTTAATGTTATTAAAAGCCAGAACCGGTGGGGAGTCTTAGCAGAGACTGAAGAAATATATCCAAATGTTGAATAAGGGGGACTATTTAGGACATTATCACCTCCATGTTAGACTTTAAATAGAGATTTTGCCAAAAGAAGAGAGTCACCTAATTGCTTTAAGAGGTAGTATGTGTCCTTTATCTGACCCTTAAGAGATTCAGAGAGTAAGATCCAGTCTTTAGCATCATTTTAGAGAAATTGATTATCTGGAATATGCCTTTGTATTTCAAGAAAGCATTTTTTACTAGAATGTTTTAGAAACAAATATGATAATTCTAAATAATTAAAATATATCTGCTTAGAATAAAGTTTCAAAAGCCAAATTTCATTTGAGAGGCTTTATGCCTCACAATTTCTTCACCCAAAATTATAAATATATTTTACTATGTTATTGAATATTCCACAATCATTTATGCAAAATTATATTTGTGATGTATATGTCTCCTTGTGAGGTTGAATATTTGAAAGAAAAATATCACTAGCTCACAAGTGCAAATAAAAATGCATTTTTCTTTAAAAGATTCTAAGTTTTACTATATATCTTATCATGTTGTAAATGAGATTTTATTATTTTATTTTATTTTATTTTATTAACTTTTTTGTGAATGAGATTTTATATATGTATTTTTTAAATCTCAGCACTAACAAATTCAGTTGGAAATACAGACATGCCTTAAAATTTATTTAGGATTTTATTAAAGAAAAACTAAAGGCTGAAGTTGTTGGTTATAGTGGATATGCTTTACTGATTTACTATTGAATCGGAACAAAAATAGAAAACAAAAAAATTGACTTTGAATATCAATTATTAAAATTAGCCAAGTTTATCAAACCTTTGAGTTGGATGACACACAAATAACATACAGTTAAATGATCACTACCAAAACCAATTCTCCCGTTCACTGAATTTGAGAGGAATATATGTCAAATAAATGTGAGAAAAGGGTCCATTTTTATTTTCAGTACAATTTTTCTTTGCAATGTCAAAGTATAACGACCAATCATTTGATTCCATCTTCATTGAATCCAAGCTTCATAAATTAGCATAAAACTTTGCAGGTTTCATAAAGTTGTTTCTCTAACAGTAAAGATTTAAAAACCCTCTGTGGAAGTATAAGTTGGAAATTGCCTGTTCAGAGAAATTTATGATTTTATTACAGCTGCATATTGACTATTCCTCTAGTAACCCAGAGGCAGAAAGTAACAGTTTATTTATTCAAACTGCAAATGAAATTGGGCAAGAAAAGTAATTAGCAAGCAACAAAAAATAATGGAAAAGCACCCATAAAAGTAGTTCAGAATTTATGTGAGTTGTCAGATCGTTAGAAGAATAACACTTTAATTTTAAAAAGGTAGAAAACTATGTATATATATATATTTTTTTTGTCAAAGTGCCTAAACGTATATATAGATTTTTCACACAAAGGCAGTACTCAGAGATACCAGGATTGTTTCTTAAATTTACAAATTAAATTTAAAATTCTTCTTAATATAATTTTAAGTATTCTGTTTAAAATAGAAACTTTATCATGAATGATCCATTTATTTTTTAATTAGAGCGACAGGGAATGTTTGACTATTCTGTTTTCTGAAATGTCAGTGATGGAATTTTTTTTTATCACTAACATTGCGCAAATAACCAAGACAATATATATATTTAGGCAAAAAAAGTAACAATGATCATACTTAGATATTAGTGCCAGTAACAAGATAGTGGTGCTATTTTCTGGGTTCCAGTTGATTTTGTGACAGAAAACTTCTGCATCCACCAGAAAATAAGTCATATATTATTGAAAAGATAATTCTTTTTAACATAATACATATATTAGTTACTGAATTGTCAGCATAAAAATTCAGTTAAAGGAATACAAAAACCTTATCTAAAGCTTAATGCTTAGTGCATTATTTACTAGGGACATTATATTTTAAAACTAAGGAAAATTTAAAAATTCTTTAACATCCTAGATTATAGGCAAGAACAATTTAGAGCACAACTAGCTCAGTTTATTAAAAGCTTCTATCTCATTTCTGTTTTCTTTAAAATGTTTAATGACATTAGAAATTCTTAAGAAAGCCGTCAGAAAAATGTCAGAATTCCTTGGCCTGGTAGTTAGAAAATTTGGCAATCTCTGAGCCTACTTCCCATATATTTTATTGTTGTTGTTTTTATTATTACTGAAGTGTAGTTGACATACAATATTATATTAGTTTTAAGTGTACAACATATTAATTCACCAATTTTATGCGTTACTCAGTGCTCACCCCAATAAATGTAGTCACCATCTGTGTCCATACAATGTTGTTATAATATTATGGATTATATTCTCTATGCTATACTTTGAAGTTCCCATAACTTTTTTTAAAGTTCTCATAACTTTTGATTATCTTCTACCTAAATATCATTTGAGAATTGGCCTATATCTCATACTTCTGTGAAGCCTTTTTATTATTCTAGGACTCACAACTACCATCATCATATGTTCAGAAAGCATATCTGTTACATACACTATTTATATCATTGAAATAAATGATTGAAATGAGATCTCTACCCCTACAGGAGCACAGGCTGGTAGAAGTTGGTGGGAGAGAATGGTCTTACGTGTAAAACGTAATTAAAATGCATTAACAAAGGTGATGTAACAGAAGTGTGTACAAAATACTTTAGAGCCACTTAAGAGGGAATATCTAATTGCATATGGGCAAATGTAGGGACATTTCAAAATAGTTCAAATACATACTCATTTACCAGAAACCTTCAAATTGTCTACTCCTCAACGGGTCTGCTCCCATTCTTTGCCTTCTGTCCTATGCACTTTAGAAATCAGAACAAAATTTTAAAAGAAAAAAGCAGAATGGGATACTCAGTTCATTGTCTTCCTTTTCATTGCCATTTTAGTTTAAATATTTTGCATGCATGCTCAGTGTCTCTCCATGGGTAACAGATTTGAAAACGGTCTGAAGGAGAGAGTAACTGCAGAATTGTGGTTCACATCTTTTAGTGCCTTCCTTTCTCCTTCTCTAAGATTTGACCCCTCCTCAAAGGGCCATTTGGTTGATTCTTCTTTTCTGCCTCTCTCCGCTTATTTTTTATTTCTTGTTTTAAAATTTCATCATGTTTAGTTCTCAGTAGGAGTCCATTGGTCTGATTTTAATAACCTTATCAGAAATGGAGTATGAAGAGCTTTGATTCTGAAGTCAGACATGGATTCCCATTCTAGTAACTCCTTACTGGGAAAGTAACTTATTCTTTTTAAAGATTAATATCTGTCATCTTAATGTTCAAAGTTTAATTCAAAATTATTTCATTCATATATGTGAAATATGCATGACATGTGGTTCAGTAAAAAAAAAAAATCTTAATAAATGCCAGGTTTTCTTTAGAGCAAAATATTGGGTAAGATATAAAAAATATCATGTAATAATGGTTCAAAATATTTTATTTTTAAAATGAAATAATTTTAGGTAAGTGAAATGGGTTAAGGAATCTAGTGCAATACTGAGCACAATACAAGATGGACAAGGCTTTTTTAAAATGCATCTTTTATAAAGGCAGATAGCTATAAGAATCTGATGTTGAATTAAGGGCTCCGATGTAGAATTTTTTGTTTTCTAATATCATATTGCTATTTTCCAAATGACAGATAAAATAATAATAATTCAGGAAAAAGACACAAATTAGGTATACCAGCCCAATTCTATTACTCTTCAACTTCTCTGTAAATGATCTGTGGTCTTACCAGTATTAGCATCCTGTTGAGACAGTATTCATTTTTCACTGAAAATATAATAACCATGTTTGAGTTTCATGTTATTTTGGTGAGAAATGAATACTAGCAATATTGAAATATGCCTTGAAAAATCTCTTCACACATATATATGCATGGATCTACCTTATACTCCAACTAAAATTAATTTGACAAAAGCATTGCTGGATAAGACATGATGTGATCTATTTCTGTTTATATGATAATGTCAAAACTCACGTGACACCTTCAAACAATATATAGCTGACAAAAAGACAAATAAAAGGGAGATTTGTTTTCTTCAAATTTGGGATAGAAAAGTAGCATATTCCAAATCACTTCTATTTTGAGTAAAACATTATAAAATCAGTTAAGATTTTTTTCAGAGTGCTGACAAAGAAAATGTAATAGTTTAAATAATCATGCAATAAATAAGTGAATTAGAAAAAGAACTTAATTAATTGAAAGCACTTGATTTCACTGAATACCTGTGGGTATTAAAAATCTAATATTTAATTTAATATTATTTTGTACAATAATCAATCTGATAACCAAAGATGCAAGCTGTAAGAAGTAATTTTATTGGGCAGCCCAGGTGGCTCAGCGGTTTAGCGCTGCCTTCAGCCCAGGGCCTGATCCTGGAGACCTGGGATCGAGTCCTACGTTGGGCTCCCTGTGTGGAGCCTGCTTCTCCCTCTGCTGTGTCTCTGCTTCTCTCTCTCTCTCCCTCTGTGCCTCTCATTAATAAATAAATAAAATCTTAAAAAAAGAAGTAATCTTATTAACGTGAAATAAAGATATTTTTAAACTATAATATTGATGAAGCAACTAGGAAGATGGCTTTTCATTTTGTTTTTTTCCCTTTTTTGCATCATAAATATTGGAGTATGAGATTTAACATTTAAGACACATTATAATTAAATTAATTTGAAAAGCAAATAGCTATTCTTAAAATCTAGATTTGTATCTATGGACCACTACATCCCTCATTTAAATATATTAAACTATATCTTTTAAAAATATGACTGTCCTTCATATAGTTCATTAATTGATGTGTAATAGTCACAGGGAAAAGTAAGTCAACGAATAGAGACCACTCTATGCCATCTCATTTTCTATGTCTTCAGATTTGAACCTTTACTATTTTGGTATGTGCCTTCCCACAGTCATCTCCGAGTACCACTATCAAGCAAATGATATCTTTTTTTACTTCACATTCAGTGTCATTTCCCTTTTCAACTTGATTGTCACTTTCTGTGGAAAGAAACAACAATTACGTTATGATGTGTGTGTTTAGGCCTGCATACACGTGCAGGTACCCACACATTTATTCATTCATTCATATTTAAAGGAGTAATCACCTTGAATTGATGCAATTTTGAGAACTTGAAGACCATTTACAATATCAAGAGAGCCAGCTCATCACTGATCATGTGATCTTTGTCGATTGCCATCTTCTGAGTTTTTCTTTATTCTCATGGAAAGGTAACCTGTAAGAATTTTCTGTCTTTATCATGACATAAATTATGATATAATTGGCTCTGTTTATGAAATTAGTTTGTGGTTCTTTCTCAACTATTTTACTGCTGAGGAAAAACTAAACAAAGGAATATCAGATAATCTTTTCTGAAATCATCTTTTGATTTCAGAAAAGAAAAAGAAGAATCATTTTCTTGTCATGATTACTCAATTTCTAATTAACTTCCAAATCCAGGCCAATTTATAGCTCAGGCTGATTTATGAACTTCTAGTCTGGGGGAAGCTACTATTCTAATACTATAGATATTTTTGTGATTGACAGAAATGTCCCTTATTTATATTTTAATTTTAATTGCATATTTAATCAATGATCTTTCTATAGTTTCAACAATTCATGATCCCAACTATAGTAAATGTTGCTCAGTTGCTGTCATTCTTCCTGCAGGTGATTCTTGTCAATACTTTTAATATTATTCCTATCCTACCATGGTTTTGGTAGGGGTTCATAAGATTTACTGTATTTTTAAAAAATATTTTATTTATTTATTCATGAGAGACATAGAGAGAGAGGCAGGGACACAGGCAGAGGGAGAAGCAGGCTGCATGTAGGGAGCCTGACGTGGGACTCGATCCCAGGACCCCAGGATCATGCCCTGAGCCAAAGGCAGACGCTCAACCAATGAGCCACCTAGGTGTCCCAATGTACTATATTTTTGATGAGTAGATACAGCCCTGCAGAGTGTGTAGTGCCCTAGAGATTCTTGCTGCCACTACTTTTGTCATTTCCTTACTTGCGTTAATGATATATTCTCCTTTTTAAATCAGTTTATATGTGTAAGTATAAGCTCTGCTGCAGCAGGACATTTATTCTGCTTAGAGCCACATCTTTGGGACCTAGAATAGTGCCTATTTTAGGCACTAAACTTAGGGAGAAGCTTAAGGAGTGGTTCCTGGACGAATGAATAAAAGAATGAATAATTGTTGCCTGTGTGAATTGAGAATGAATTCTTTATGACAAATCTTCCAATGATATTTTATTTATTATTTTTATTTTTTTATTCTTTTTTTTTATGATAGTCACAGAGAGAGAGAGAGAGAGAGAGAGGCAGAGACACAGGCAGAGGGAGAAGCAGGCTCCATGCACCGGGAGCCCGACGTGGGATTCCATCCCAGGTCTCCAGGATCGCGCCCTGGGCCAAAGGCAGGCGCCAAACCGCTGCGCCACCCAGGGATCCCCTAATGATATTTTAGAAGAGACCTTTATCTAACATTTCAAATTACATGAAATGGTTAACTAATTCACCTTCTTCACAGCTGGAACATCAGGTAACAAGAGAAGAATTATAATAGTCACCAAAATCAACTACAATGCATATGATGCTTGGCTTGTGTGTATTTAGTTTTAGAGAATGAGTGGGGTACACTTGGGAATTTCTGGCACCAAATTATATTCATTCCAATCATTGTAATGGGTCATTTAGTTTAGTTCATTACACAAAAAATTGTGCCTGTGGAGTTTTCAATTAGCTTGAGATTCCATCTGCAACGTCTTGGTCTGAAAACATATCAAACAACATCAGCTGGAAAGTTTTCTTCAAATCATTTTTAGACTTTTTAGAATTCTAAGGTCACTGTTTTGAACAGTACTAGGAAAGCAAGTTGGAAAACACAAAAGAAGGAGATTTCAGCGTTTCTTTTGATTTTTGTGGTTTTGAAAAAGAAAAAGGGAATGTGTCAAAGGAAAAAAGAAATGTCATCTTGAGGTGATTCTGGTTTCTCAAATGACATAAAACCAGTCATCCCCCAAATGACATGGTCTCTTTACACTAAAATATGATCCAAACAGCTGAGGTCAGATTAGAGCTTAAAAAGGCAACGGACATAAGCTTTTTCTAGTGTTGCAAGTACTATTAGATTAGGTGAGGTTATTAGCTGAGCAGCTGAGCTTTCAGTAGTAATTTAAACTGAAAAAAAAAAAATAAAGATCATGTGCGTGCATGTGTGTGTGTGTGTGTGTGTTTGTGTTGTGTATGTTTGGTATGTTTTGCCCATTATTCAAGTCTGAGCAATGTGACAGTAGAATGTCTTTGCTTCTAAGAGAGTTAATCTTATCATTAATACTGATATATTCTCTATACCACATAAAACAGTCTTTGTTCCTTTAGCCAGAAAAAATGTCCTCCTAACTAACTCTATCCCCTTAATTTCATAGGAATAGTCTCCCTATTTTTTTCTTTTGTGTCTATCTAACCTGGATTAGCTTTTCTTTCACTCCTCTTCTCCTAGATTTTATAAGTATCCTTTGTCCTATCCATGCCTTCACCATATTATATTCTTTCCCTTTCCTTCACTCTTTATCTGTCAATTTCCATTTGCCCTCTTTCCAATTTAAAAAAATAGCAAATTTTATCATACTTATTTTTTGAAATTCCTGTTTTGTTATTTTTGTCATTCAACTATGTTAGCACTTGGAAGTATTGGATAAATAGAAGCAGAACATACTATGTGCCCTGTATAGAGGAAAAGCAAACTGTTGAATAAGGAAGTTGTTGAATTTAGTGGTGAACTTGTGAGGGTTGCAAAATTACAGGTAGACAAGCACAGCACACATCCTCTCCTTTACCCAGCATTTGGCATCTCTGCCTTATTCAGACCTACATCTGGTCCTGCATCCTTTTAACTTGACAAATGTCATTTGGCAATTGAATACCAAGCAGAGACTTTATATTTATGTCTTTCATACTAATTATATTCTCTATATTTATAACTTTTGTTCTTGTAGAGACAAATTTTGTAGTTCATATTAGCAAAATAGAACTTGAACTGGATGGACACTTACTTCTTTAGAATATAGATTCAATATAAATTCAAATGCCCTTTGCCATTCAATTCTTTACTTCAAGAGAACTGCTTATCCTTTAACCTCTACCCTTCTTTATAATTACTCACGTCTTTCATACATGAAGTCCTATGCACACACTACTGAGTGGTCTTTTTAATTTTTTTTCCTCCTTATAGTCAACTAAGGAAGAAGCAGCACAGCAACTGTGGTTAGAACCACTTAGCTATTTACTTACTCTGCATACCAGTATTTACAGGGCTGAATTTACCTGAAAAAAAAAAAAAACTATAGCTGTGATGATTGGATATACTTAATGTTATGAGCACAACTTCTAGAATAAACATAAAATTGGCTTGAAATTCTATTGCACTTTAAGAGTTTGTTGGCTCTTCTACCCACTAAAAGTATGTTTCTCTTCTTAAATATCCATTAACTCCCCATATTCTACTCCTTAGCAAAAATGTCATTTCTCTTCTTCCATCAATTAAAGTAGGTTTTTCATCATCACTAGTTACACTCAATTAATTTACATTTTAGATCAGAATGAATATCTGAAATTATCTCATTTACCCATTTGCTTAACTATAATCGCCTATGTCCTTCTCAACTGTGTACTAAGTGTGTGTGTGTGTGTGTGTACTCTCAAGCCTCAGAATAGCCATTTGATCTTGAATTTATTATGACCATTTTCCAAGTAAAGGAAAGGATCTGTAAGATCAGAGATAAGTTGAAACCCAGTGCTGTCTTTATAACGTTTTCATATATGCAATTTTTCTTCCCAGACAATACAACTAATGAATTTCAGTGCCCTAAAGTTTCTATACCTGGTAATAATAAAATATATGATTTATATTAAGTAATTTTTTTTTAAAGATTTTATTTATTTATTCATAGAGACACAGCTAGAGAGAGAGACAGAGACACAGGCAGAGGGAGAAGCAGGCTCCATGCAGGGAGCCCGATGTGGGACTCGATCCCGGGGTCTCCAGGATCACACCCTGGGCTGCAGGCGGCGCTAAACCGCTGCGCCACTGGGGCTGCCCGTATATTAAGTAATTTTATCTTTGCATGAAATTATTAAAAGGTAGTTAGTACATTAGAGACATTATTTCTGTTTAAGTTATAAAAAATAAGCTAACTACAAAATGTCCTTGAAAAGTTCTAACATTTTTATAAAACTGATTCAAAATATGTAAGCCCTTTGAAGAAAATGGATAAAAAATATTGAGAAAAAATTATATGTGAATACCGAAGAAAAAGGAACAGACTTAAAAAGGTAGCCTGGAACTTAATTTTGAGTAGCTCCCATATTTGGTAAGGTAAAGGATGAATGAACTAGTAATGGATATAATCCATCAGTACATGGCAGTTATTTTTATTTTTTATTTTTCATAAGATAAAAAGTATCTTTAAGCTGTATTTACAAACCTCATAGATTTTAGTAATTTTTCAAAAGTTTTTTTTCTTTTAGCAAATTCACTAAAATCAAAAGTCATTCTATAATGCATTGCCTAAGTATAAGTTATGAAAATATAGTTACAAGTATGAGTAAAATGTTTCAGTATTATTCAAGAATAGTTCAAATCTCTATTACAGAAGACTTACTCTAATAGCTTAAAATAGAGAAATACCTTTCAAATAATGTATACTTAACTCCAGAATCTCCCATTCAAAAAGCAGTGGCATTAAGGTTTTTCTTCGAGGAAATCAATATTTTAACATATAATATCTCTCATGTTTAATAATCTTTCATGAATCTAATAGTTGTAGTTTCATTTAAATTCCTTTAAAAGCCATGCCAATACTAAATTTAATTTAATTTAATTTCAAATGGCAAGATTTTGAAATGGGCACAATCACTAAATGCATAAACAGAGCTAAATTACTTCATCACTCTGGGTTTCCATTTCCTCATTTGTAGTCAAGCTAATAATACTTACCTTATTTTTTCCCAAGTTTTAATTTAAATTCCAGTTAGCTAACATACAGTATAATACTAGTTTCAGGTGTACAATTTAGTGATTCGTCACTTACATACAACACTTGTTGCTCCTCAGAAGTATGCTTCTTTATCCCCATCACCTATCTAACCCATCCCCCTGTCTATCTCCCCTCTGGGAACCATCACTTTGTTCTTTACAGTTAAGAATTAATACCTGCTTTATAGAGATGGGAAAATAAGATGATATAGTACTTGTGCAAGCAACCAGCAATGAGTCAGACTGATATAAGAAGATCAGTACCTTAATATTTAGCTTGAAAACTATGATTAGTTTTCTCAGCACTCTTATATAGTTGAAATCTATCAGCTTTTTTGTTTTTGTTTTTCAAAGATGTTATTTATTTATTCATGAGAGACACACAGAGAGAGAAAGAGACAGAGACACAGGCAGAGGGAGAAGCAGGCCCTACACAGGGAGCCCGATGTGGGACTCCATCCCGGGCCTCCAGGATCATGCCCTGAGCCAAAGGCAGCACTAAATCACTGAGCCACCCAGGCTGCCCCTCTCAACATTTCATTATTATTGTTTTTTATTTTTTTATTGGAGTTCAATTTGCCAACATATAGCATATCACCCAGTGTTCATCCTGTTAAGTGCCCCCCTCAGTGCCTGTCACCCAGTCACCCCAAGCCCCCACCCGCCTCCCCTTCCACTACCGCTTGTTCATTTCCCAGAGTTAGGAGTCTCTCATGTTCTGTCTCCCTCTCTGATATTTCCCACTCATTTTCTCTCTTTTCCCTTTTAATCCCTTTCATTACTTTTTTATATTCCCTGAATGAATGAGACCATATAATGTTTGTCCTTATTTTTGATGCCTATCAACATTTTTGATGCCATTTACTTTCCATTTGCAGTTTGCTGCTGGGAAGATGTGAAACATATTAAAGAATGTGCAGAGCCTACTATATTTGTGATTATCTTAATAAAGCTTTGTACCTCATGAACAAATTCTGCAATGTCTGGCTTCTATCTGAGATCAAATGTTGTAGCTAAACAAACTAAAACAGTGAGTAAGTTCAAAGTGGGAGGGAGAAAAATCAAGCCTAAAGGTAGGCATGTGTAAATACTAAACTTAAAGTATACAAGACTGCTGGATTTAATTAAACTTGAAAGCCCCACTTTGATCTCAAGTGCCCCATACAGACTGAGCAGGCTGATTGGATCAATCATGCCTTTTACTTTTGATTAAATTTAACTCCTCTACATAGATGCAACTGGAAACAATCAATGCAGGTAAAAGTAGGGAGTAATTAACACATAGGTGACCAAAGTTTCATGCCTATACATTCAAATATACATTCAGAATAATAGATATTATTCGCCTTGATGAAATACAGCTTGGATTTACAATTTGCATATTTCATATAGCAATAAAATGAACATTCATTCAGAGCAGACATAAATTTTAGTAGCAGCAAATCATCTTAGAAACAAACCCAGAAACCCAAACTCCATAATAATGAACAAAAATAAAAGATTAACTGCCTAGCACCTATTTTTTTAAGACCTTCTTTTCCTCTTTGTTATATATTTCCAGTGGAGTCCTTTATACTAGTACAAGCTGAGCAGGCACTCTCTTCCAGGCAGTGGAAAGTGGGGGTGGAGGTGGGGGTGATGTTATGTCCCTGAACTCAAATTAGGCCAATCAGTGTGCCTTTCCCTGAATTTAATAAAGAGACAGAGAGTGTTTGGTCATTCTCTCTAGATTGGTTGAGCATGGGTTTGATGGTTTAGTCAAGTTATGCTACATTATGCTGAATAACAAATTCCAAAATCTGATTTAACAACATAAAGATATAATTTTCACTCACACCAAAGTCATTGTTGCCAGGTGGTTGTGGCTCAGGAAGCAGATGTTGCATACAGAATTTTTAGCCTTCCACTTTTCTTCCTTTCTAGAATCTTTCATATATATATTTGAGATTGCCTTAGTGCATCTAGCTGATAGTTGGATGTAAAATGAGAAGGACTTTGAAGAAGACATTCCCATAATCAACGGTCTGGGCCTTGATGTTAGGTCTGACTTGTGCTCTTTGTCCAGTGATGGAAACTAGGCACATAATCTTACCAATATCTACAAGAGGCTAGAAAATGTTGACTGGTAAGATAGGGAGAGGAGAAGGATATGCTGAATATATCATTTCTATCACAGTATAGAAAATCGAATGTTCTCGGTGGATATATTTCCCATGAGGCATTAAATGTATAAAACTGACAAATTGCAAAGTTAAGGAGGAGTTCAAAAAGGCTGCTCTCTCTCCTCACACTTTGCAACTTTGGGGATACCTAAACCATCCTTAGGCTTAATAATTCCCTAGAAAGGCTTGAAGTACTCACTGAAAGCTGTTACATTCATAGTTAAGATTTATGACAGCGAAAAGAGAAGGATTAAGGTCATCAAGGGCAGAGAAAGGGCAGAGTCCAAGAAAGTTCCGAACATGGATCTTCCCATTGTATTCTCCCTGTGACATCATGGACAATGTTATGTTCCTGGCATTGCTGTAGGATAGTATGTGGAGTATTGCCAGCAGGAAAGCTTACCTGAGCCTTGAGTCCAGAGTCTTTATTGGGACTCCCTCATGGACAAAATTGACTCCCCAAGTAAATGATCACAGTCTCCAATCCCTTGAGGGGTCAAGCTTATACCATGTGACCCAAAGCCCTGACCCTATATCATATTGTTAGATTATCTTGTGTGGCCAGTTCCATCCTAAATTGCACTATTAAAATACCTGGGTGATCCAAACAAAATCACACTAACAAGCATGGCATCCCAAAGACTTAGAGATTACCTTCCAGAACCCAAGCACAAAGGCCAAACTGCAATTTGGACTAGATTAAATTCTTTACTGTACACACATAGACACAGCCATGGTATTAGAAAGAAAGAGATTAGTGACAGAATCTGAGTCCCTTTTTCAAATATTCCTGAAACCATATTTTTTTCCAGTTTATTTTAACCTTTCCTTTAAATTGGTTATGCCATAAATTCTTTCATTTTGTCGTATGTGCGCACTTCAAACTAGATATTGTGTGTGTCTTACATAAACGTCCAACTTTGCCAATACATTTTATATTAACTGTGGTCATAAAAATAAGTGATTTCCTTAACACCTGCTCTAATGATTCAAATATATGAAATGCTCCCCAAAACAATAACAGGAAAAAGTAATTCCTCGGGCATGTAATGTACTGAAGGAAGGAAAACTGGTCGTGAGAAAGCTTTAACACTTGAAGGAAAGAAAGAGGGACTTTTATAAATTTTCTTCTCTATGGTAGTGATTTTATATAAAGTTATTTTACTTACTAATCACAACACCCACAGCCTTCCAATACCATTATGTAGGAGGGAAAACACTGATATTATACTGGAAACTTGCATAAGCTATTGAATAAATTAGTAAGCAATAGTTGTATATTTAAACAATGTTCATATTGGCACAAATACTGTTATACTGCTATGTCACATTGCTTTTATTTTTTTTAAATTTATTTATTTATGATAGTCACAGAGAGAGAGAGAGAGGAGAGAGAGAGAGAGAGAAAGAGAGGCAGAGAGAGGGAGAAGCAGGCTCCGTGCACCGGGAGCCCGACGTGGGACTCAATTCTGGGTCTTCAGGATCGCGTCCTGGGCCAAAAGCAGGCGCCAAACCGCTGCACCACCCAGGGATCCCATTGCTTTTAAAGAAACAACTACTGTCTAGTCTATAACTTTGTTTGGGACCTTTCTAATTCAAAATAAAGAAAATGGAGAGCATAGAAAAGTCTTGTTTTTCAATCCAGGAACAATGAATAGAAACCTTAAATTTAAATAAAAGCAACTAAGAATATCACAAATTTCATAGTTTGCAACTAAGAATATCACAAATTTCATAGTTTTTCCCTTAACATGGGTGGCATCTACCTCTTGGGATCACCACCATATTTGTATGATGGAGGGTTAACTTTTAGTGTTAGTTGGAGGATCAAATGAGTTAAAATACATAAAGCACTTATAAAAGTCCTAATCACAGACTAAGCCTTCTATTGTGATTAATCATTATTATAACTATAATCATTATGTTGTAACTTTTTAAAACTTATATATCAATAAATTTTCAGAGTTTCAAAATTTTTCCTATTTTTGATGGACAATTTAGCTTTTACATTCTAAATTTGTGAGTTAATTGTATTTGATGACGGATATTGTTCACAAAGTGTGAAAATCATAAATAATATTTTGAGAATGGAGCTGGTATAATATCATAAAATCATTAACAATCACCTTTTATTTATTTATTTTCAAAGATTTTATTTATTTATTCATGAGAGAGAGAGAGAGAAAGAAAGAGAGGCAGAGACCCAGGCAGAGGGAGAAGCAGGCTCCATGCAGGGAGCCTGATGTGAGACTTGATCCTGGGTCTCCAGGATCATGCTCTGGGCCAAGGCAGGTGCTTAACTGCTGAGCCACCCAGGGATCCCCAACAATCACCTTTTAAGTGATGATTTAAATGCTCCATGTCCAATTTGACTTCACGTAAGATGTAAACATAGAATCGAATCTAGAGGAAATTTTTAAAAATGTAAAAGAATATAAAGTCAATAATAATGAAAGAAGTGCCTGAAAATAGACCAATTAAAGTGTGGAAAAGGCCAATAATGTTTATCTATGTTACGCTAAGTCTTTTTTTACAATACATGTTGGAACTTTAAGAACTAAGACATGGTTGGATAAATTTGCAAAAATGAAAATCAATGCCATGAATATAATGTTCAAATTGTACGAAGAGGATAGACTAAAACAGATTTAATCTTATGGTTGAGATATCAGTGGAAGCTGATAATAAAGGACAATATAATTTTAAAATAAATTGAGTTTAATAAGGTAGTCCTAATTTTTAATGAGCTGATCTCTTTGAAGGCATTAAAAATTAGGGTAGGTTTGGAGAGTTTTTATGTTTTTCTTCACGGTTGGAAGGTATAACCCTGAGTTTTTTAATTTTTAAAAATATGCTTCTTTTCTGAACAACTCAGAAAACTTTACAAAACAACTAACTACTCATTAATTCTAATGGAAGGGAAATAACTGCTTGTTATAATTATTTAGAATATTTCATGTAGTTTTACTTATTTTTTATTTACTTTTTTAAATTTAATTATTAATTTAATTTAATTATTAATTTAATTTTATTATTTTATTTACTTATTTTTCAAGGAATCACATATATTTAATAGAAATTTTATATAGCAAATCTATTACTGCATTTTAACCAAACTAACAAATAGCTTCTGAGCTCACTCGCCAGGGTGTAAGTAGGATAGACCCAGTGTTCAACACAGATCACAGTTTGAATCTTGGTATAGCTAATCAGGATGAAAATCAAACTTCAGGGAGTACTGATCTCCTAGGGATTACAGGGTCTGTTCTTAAGAAAACATAAGGGAAATGCTTAGAAATATAGAAAATGAGAATTGAAAGAAATGGACTAGGAGGAGAAAACTATAAACAGAGAGTTAGAAACAACAATTTGCTTCAAAGTAATCTGAAAAAACTGCAATTAGGCCTTGTGAAGTTTTTGAATGTAGAATTAATAAGGAATAATTTTTTTTAAAAAATCATTTAAAAGTACTATTATTAGTACTTTTATTAACAAGTACTTTTATTAAAAGTAGTATTATTTTTCTACTACTATTGAGTAGTAGTAGAAAAAGAAAGTATTATTTAAATATATATGTACATATATATACACACACATACATATGTTCCTCTCAATCCTTTCATGACTTTAAAGATAGAGGTAATTATTCAGACCTAATCCAGTATTACTGGGGGTTCCATTATATTAGAATAGAATATTTGTCAAAAACATTTGTCAGCTGTGGTAAAATCTGAAATACTGAAAGGAGAATTATGACATCTCACTTCTGATTTCCAGCATAATTGTTGTCATAACTGGGTCAATGACCTTTTTAGCCAGATAGTGACATTTAAAAGACATATATGCCATAAGAAAAAAGAATGAAGAGAAGAACCTATAGGTTCCTATAGGAAGAAGGAGAAAATAAAAAAAAATAAAAAAATAAAAAAGGAAAGGAAAGAATACCCCTTACATATTTTATTGAAATAACAACAGAGTCTATCATTTGTAGACTGGTAAGATTTGTCAAAGAAAATTTGCACCAGGCAAGTGAAACAGGCAGGAAAGACTTTATTCAAGACTGTTGTTAACAGCAGAGAGATTGAACTCAATTCCGCTGAAACAAAAGGTGGGAGAGCTTCTAAGCATTGAGGTGAACAAATGGCAAGTACTGGAGGACACTAGGGGAGAAGTAGGTCAATGTGATTAGTCCATTTGTGTTTGCTAATTGGAACTTCCTAGAGTTAGGTTCCTATCCTCCCACAGAGACAGAAAGACACAGTCATTATCTTTTCTGATTATATTTCAAAGGCATGGCTGGCAGAACCTTGGGTTGTTAAACTGGTAAGAGCCTGGGAGAAGATTTACATCTCAAAGAAGAAAAGAGAAGAAATTTATAACTTCTGGCTTAAGTGCTCTAGGAAGACTAGGTCGGGGAGACTGTAGTCAAAAGACACTTGTCTAAAGTCTGCTCAACTTGAGGAGAATGTCAAGGCTGAGCTAGTCACATTTATAGCTTTTGACTTCTTTCACTGTTTCATTAAATAATTCCACTCTCTTTATGTTACTCTTTTTCGCTCTGTCATTTGGTTTTCTTTTGCCCTCAAGATATTCATCCATCCATCTATATCTATCATCTATCTATCTATCTATCTATCTATCTATCTATCTATCTATCATCTATCTATCTTATTTATTTATTATGGTGTTCTTTGTTTCCTCTTCTAGTTC
The DNA here is from genome assembly GCF_053574225.1 of Canis aureus. Taxonomy (NCBI): domain Eukaryota; kingdom Metazoa; phylum Chordata; class Mammalia; order Carnivora; family Canidae; genus Canis; species Canis aureus. The sequence continues at coordinate 31,295,533 of NC_135618.1, forward strand.
TTCCTTTTCTGCTGGCAATCCATCTTAGTTTAGTGACTCTCCAAGGCCAATCTTTATTAATCAAGTAGTGGTGGTTGTTTCTCTTGCTATGAAACTTATTAATTGTCTTACTTAGAATGAGTCTCTTATTCAAGTTTTTATACAGATTAACATAATAAAATCAAAAGCCATTGAAACAGTATTAAGTGACATAAACAATAGTAATAAGATGACAACTGAGTTAGAACCCAAAATCTTTATTGAAAATCATCTTTTCTTTGACAGACATCAGATATTTCACATTCTGAGATACACATTTAACTGAATGGCTTTCACGACTAAAAGTTTTCATAAGGCTCCCACACAAAAATATTGTAGGACTTAAAGTACTTTTAAAATACACCACATTTTAGGCAAAATTTTGTTTTAAGTACATGTATCAAATAATAAATATAAAAGTCTTAGATACCCATATTCAATCATCTAGCATTAAGAACAAATTTAGCATGTATTTTATATGACATATTTGTATATTTCCATTAGTTGGTAATATATGCACGTGGTATTAAAATATACACACATGTTTATTAACACACATTCATTTATAAACAGTGGAAATGATGAAATAGAGTATATAGTAATCTTAGGACTCTATTAAAAGAAAAAAGATTATACACCAAATTTAATTTCCCCATTTCAATATCCAATATATTTTTATAAAAATTGATAAAAGAATGTACATATTAATGATTACAAAAGAATAAAATCAAAAGTAAAATTTTAATAATTAATTCTAAGTTACACTGTGCAAAAATAGAAGTTGAATAATCTCACATTTATTTACATCTGCTTACAGCGTATGAGTAAGTTGATAGGTACAAAAATATGCAATACATTTTATTTTATTTATTTATTTTTTGCAATACATTTTATACATATAAGAATCCTCCATTACTAAGCCAGATGATATTATTCAAATAATTCTGTTGTTGCAGTACTTGTATGTTTCCATTGGACATATTCTGAAATAGTTTGAAAACTACTGTATATAAATAATAAGTTCTGTGAAATTTCTACAGACCACATTTTTACTTATTGAGCAATAAGGAGGGGGACATCTTAAACATCTGTGTCTCCCGAGGCATCTCACAAAGGTTACGGTCTATTTCTGTTATTGAAGTTTAGTGGAGATAAATACCTGTTCTCCTTTCAAAGTCCTAGATAGATAAGTATGTCTGTCAAATTCTAGTCAGTCTTTGGCAGAATAAAGCATGACACATTTTTTCAGTGTATGCCCCCCCCTTTTTTTTTTAGTATTCTTTATGTGAAGTCTGGTTGTAAATTGTATAGACGTTCTGAACTGCTGATAGTAGTCAAGTTGTCAGTAACAGAGCAATGCAATTATTTTGCTCTCTGATATTTGCATTTAATTAGTAAAGCACCCTCTTTCATAATCTTCTGGTTTTAGAACAATGGCTGTCAAAATATTGTCTATGACTAAATATATAATAACCAGCTGAGATTTATAATAAAAATATATAGATTCTAAGGCCTTACCACAGTCTTACTGAATCTTGAGGATAGGACACAGGAATTCGCATTTCCTTTTTGGAAGCCTGGCAATACTTCACTGTTGTTGTAATTTTCTTTCTTTTCTTTTTTAAAAAAATATTTATTTATTTATTTTGAGAGAGAGAGACAGAGAGAGAGAGAGAAAGGACAAGCAGAGGGGAGAGGCAGAGAGAAAGGAAATGAGAATCTCAAGCCGACTCCCTGCTGAGCATGGATCCTCATGCAGGACTCAATCCCAGTACCCTAAGATTACCACCTACACCAAAACTAAGAGTCAGACACTTAACAAACTGAGCCACCCCAGTGCCCCTATTTCTTTTATTTTTTTAAAAATAGATGTTGATTATACACAATTTATGTATATTTCTTAAATCTGATTTCTCCATACCCTTTATTATATGTTAACCTCTCCCTGTGGCAGCCCATTACAGATCCCTTATATGCAATCAGTAAATATTGATTGATATGATTTGATGAATGAAGTTTATTTCTTCTAACTAAATGGACACTGGTTTAAAGACTCTTTTTCTTAGACTCTGTTGTAGTTGAAAAATCTCATATTTTGAAACTCAGCAAAAAGTGAGATCAAATATCAGTTCTTCCCATATAAATTTCAATGTGGGCAATTCACCAAACCTCTTTACACTCCAATATCCTTATATTTGAACTGGAAATTATAGACCTTATAAAGAACAGGTTATAGCATATTTAATGAATAGCAGAGATAATGACAGGTAAAGACACATATTAATAACTCAGTATTTCTATTCACTGAGGAATGAAAATTGTTCCTGTGTTTTTAGATTTCACGATTCGTAGTAGAGTTTAGAGAAGGAAGGACATAGAGAGTTATACACTGAGCTGTACTACACACACAAAAAACTGTTCTCTGCTGCTATTAAATTCCATGAGTGGATAGAATGGAAGTGGAGTGATAACAATATATCTTAGTCACATATGACATAACAATTAAAGTTGATATTTGAGTCAGACATTAGAGTCATGATAGATATGAACAATAGAGAAGGATGAAGTTGAGCAAGACAATATAAGCTAAGCCACAAAGAATGAACAAATATATAATATTTAATAGAAAAGCCTGGTAGTTCAGTATAATCAGGAAATAAAGAACATTAGGGAGAGGTAGAAAACCCAAAAAAGAATATTACATTCTAGAGATTTTTAGCTTTAAAACAGAGCAGGAACTTTTTTGGAATGATTTCTAGTGTTGGAAAGATATTACCAGTGTTTTAGACCTCCCATTGTGGTGGCGGTGGGAAAGAGGGTATGCTGTGGGAAAAACCAAAAGCAGATGTACAGCCTGAAACTGAGTTCTGGGTGTTCAATGTGGAGGAGTGGCTGTTGGTGTATAGAGGAGTGTGAGTGTGAGACATGACTAATTTTATATTACAAGCAAAAAATTCTACCTGCAGCAGAGAAATCACTCAAGAAAGGAAGAGTGAAAAAAAAAAAAAAAAAAAGAAAGGAAGAGTGGGTGCAGATGTCTCCATTAAAACCATTCTTGACTTCCAGTTGCTCTTTAATTTGGTCTAGGGTAGTCTACATGCATTGACCCCTATGTAACATTTCAGCCTTATCTTCTTGTCTTCAGTGACCTGAAGAATCTGTCCCTCATATATGTCTTCAGTTTTGTCTTCACTTATTCCATCCTTTTCTCCATGGTTTAGCTACTCTGACTTTCTACTTTCCTGAGTACCATCTTCCACCACAGGGCATTTATATCCATGATATTCCTTGGGCCAAAAACTATTTCCTATCCTCTCTTAACCTAACTGACTTTAGTTTTATTGCTCATATCTCAGCCAAAATTTCTTTCTCAGGGAAGGCCTTATTGTCCTCCCTGTTTAAATGCTCCATCATGAATATTAATATCAACATATATTTCTCCTTTGTATACTCCCTTTATTGGATTTCCCAATTATGCATATAATCCATCACTTACACTGATCTATAAACTGTATGAGAATTGTTTTTAGTTACCTTTGTATATCAGGACTAGCATGGTGCCCTCCACTCCAGTAGCCTTAGTAAATAATTATTGAATTATTCAATAACTGTTCTCAATGACTGAGAACACAATTTTGAGGAGACAGCAGGGACATTGTAGGATGTCTGGGAGCTCAAGACACAAGGCAGAAAGGCAGAAAGAATAGGTAGGTGGTTTTTGTACTCCTTCTGGAGTAAAGGAGGCCTGGACCAATCTAATGCCTGAGGTAATAAAGAGCAGGTGTTATTACATCCATTGAAGCAATAGAATTTATAACCCTTGATCACAAAATTAGATCCAAGTCATAAAAGTGAAAAAGGTAGGAATGACTTTAAATGTCAGTTACTGGGGATCCCTGGGTGGCTTAGCGTTTTAGCGCCTGCCTATGGCCAGGGTGTGGTCCTGGAGTCCCGGGATTGAGTCCCACATCGGGCTCTCGGCATGGAGCCTGCTTCTCCCTCTGCCTGTGTCTTTGCCTATCTCTCTCTCCCGCTCTCTCTCTGTCTCTCATTAATAAATAAATAAAATCTTAAAAATAAATAAATAAATGTCAGTTACTTTCTTTCCCAGGAGAAAGACTACTAGGCCTTTCCAATGGGCCTTTCAAAATGTTACCCACCCCTGGTTCCTTAAGTCTTCTACAAACTCCTTCTTATCAGCATCTTTTACTCCGACAGAATGAAGTATGATATACTCTTCCATGTGTTCAAAACTGTTATTACCTTTGCTTGTAATATCCTCCCCATTTTTCCTTACTGCTATCTTCTTCATAATGATATTATTAACTTATTGTTTTATTGGGAACATTTACTTGAATTTTATTTTGAAATAAGTATTATTACTCTCCTTTTAGAATGTCATGTGACTACCATGGCAATAGCACTTATCATACAATCTAATCACTGACTTAATGTTTCTCTGTTGTCAAGATATTTGTCTTTTTTTTTTTACTTCATTTTGCCAATATTTGCCACACTGTAGGCACAAAAAAGGTACCTATGAAATGATTTAATTGTCTGGAAATAATGCAATGAATATAATGAATACATTTGAGAATGACTATACAGAGAGACATAAGCACAAAGGACTAGAAAGTGTTACTAAGCAAATAATATTTGTAGCTGAATACATCTCTGAATTAACCAATGGAAGTAGGTGTTGAATATTATGACAGCATGTGAAATATGAATATTTTTTTAAAAATAAGAGGTAAAAAATTTAAGATGATCCATAGTCCAAATGGAACATTGCATGGAAACAAGTAAACCCATCATTTATTAATGCGTCCATTCCATACAATTCAGTAGGTATTGTTTACATAACTGACACTGCTTGATAACAAAAAAGACAAATAGAATTAGACTGAATCCTCTTTCTTCAAAGTGCTTCTAGTTAGTGAAAAGTCAGACACCAATCCAATATTCACAAAAATAAATAGAAATTCAGAATATGATAAGCATTACGAATATAATATTATAATAATATTATAACATAATATTTGTGAATAGTGCCATAAGATTATGGAACAAGATAAGGTACAGGCAGAAGGGGTTTCCTGGACAGTGATATTGGCTGGAGATCTTTAAAAAACAAAAACAGTGGTGCCTGGGTGATTCAATTGGTTGAGCGTCAGACTATTTCAACTCCAGTGGTGATCTCAGAGTCATGCAATTGAACCCTCATCAAGCTCCACACTCAGCAGGGAATCTGCTGGAGATTCTTTCTCTCTTTCCCTCTTCCCCTACCCCTGCCATACTCTCCATCTCTAAAATAAATGAACCTTAGAAAAAGAATACAAAATAAATTAAAAATAATAATTACAAAGATGTAATAACTTTTAGAAAATCAGGTATAATTATAGAGAGGTGAGATGATGTCAAAGAGAGCTTACCCTGTTATTTCCAAATTAGACAGTGGCAGCTTGTTGTAGAATAACAATATTAAGGTACAAGGGATTTATGTTCCTTTGATTTGTTTCTGTGTTTTTCTAGTTGTTTAAAAACAATTTATAGTATCTTTGATCAAAAGATCACACCTCTTCAAAGTCAGCTTCAAAACCAGTTGATTCAAAACTTAAATAAGCTTACTCAAAACACCATATGAAATCGCTTTTGTATAGTTTCTTATAATACTACTTCTTATAGGAAAGTTGTTGATTAATTTTCTGTATAGTGTTTCATGACACTACATCCTGAGTTCCTCAAAAATATAAATTACAGAATTAATTTGCATCAGATTCCTTTAAATACAGATTCAATATCTTGCTATGCGGCATTCCTAGGTTTCAAGAATAATACCAAATGCTTGGTTTGACATTTTATGAGCAACCACAAGCCTAGAAAAAAAAAAAAAAAAAACAAACCCTAATAATAAATTGTAGGTAAGAGGATAGAGAAGGACACAATGAAATACTATATTTTTGGTTTATTATCAAAAAACAATTTTCAGATTTTATTTATAAAATATCACAATAGTCCAGTGATGTATCTTTTCACTGTGTATTGGATTTGATAGCATCATGCTTCTGAAAAGAGGCAAAAGGGCAATTCTTGCAGCTGAAGGTGACCTTTATTACATCTGTTTCTAAGTGACTTCTTCCACAATTGCTAGGCCAAAAAGAAAAAAAAAATTAAGAGGCAATAGCTGGCAGAATTGGGCTCTTTCTCTTTGTTTTCCTACACTGAATAAAATTGATCTTTATGCATTCATCTAATTGATTTTTTTAACGATATGCAAAGAAACGTAATTCTCAAAGGTTCATTCTGTCATGATGACTAATCAGTTTTTCTGTGTCCTGTATTTTACAGCTTAGGGAAAATGCAATGTAAGTGATAATTTTCATTAACACATTCAGCACATGTCACATGTTCCACATTAATAGTCAGATAACCCTTATAAATGGAAAGGGTTCCATTGAGACACTTAACAAAAAAACAATAATCAATGAAAAAAGTACATAAAAATATATTTCCTCTGGAAAATGAGTTTCTCCTGTATAGAAAATGCAAATGTAAACTTTTTTGATTCCTGTAAGATGAATTTACCCAGGAAATATCTACTTATGATCCTTTGGATTTATTTATATCAGTCACTTTAATGTGTTTGAAATGTGACTAAAATCCCAGCCTGTGAATTAACTATAATGTTTTCAGCAAGTAAGGTTAATAAGGCTTTTGTATAATGTGGATATAAAAGTCAGTAAAGAGGTATTAGGGATGGTACAACATGAAATTCATACTAAAAATATATAGAGTCAGTATTAGCTGTGTGAGGAGTCTTTACATAGATCATTACCTATTTTCAAAGAAAACATTCTAGAAAGATAGGCTGGAGCAGTGAAAATTAAGCTCACTACCCCAAGTGTGATAAATCATTTTAGAAAAATTTCTTGAGACTTATATTAATTACAATTTGGATATATTACATTCCAGCCTGCACAACTGAACTAGAAAGTCTAGGAAAGTAAAAATGAAAAATGACAGTTGAAAAGATTTTATAAATGATATGAATTCAGTGCCATTCAAAATCCTCACCACACTTATTTTAGTTACAAAGGCTTGTCTGCTTTATAGATTTTCACACACTTAAGTGTGTGCTTCACAAATAAAATGCATGATGAACCATGAACCTCAGTCAAGCGAGTTGTGTCAGTTTCCTTTTTGGTATACCCACTTCTCCAGACACAGATCAATAATAATAAAATGTGAACAAAGCAACTTTTATTTAAACCCAAAAAGCTATTTATGTGGACTGGAGACATAAAAACAAGGCAAACTGAAATCATAGATTTTTATGGCTTCCAGTCCTGAATGAGGCAAGAACAGCCAAGAGATTAATGGTTCAAATAATTGGAATTAAAATTCCTTCACTTAAGACAGAGAAAGCAATGGATCTTCTTCATAATCCCAGTAATAAAAGAAACATGAAAAAAAAGCCTTGCTGCTGAATTTTAACTAGGTTAATTCTTTCAGGAAATTGGAAAACTATGAAGACACAATTTGAGGAAACATAATTTGAAATTAAACCATCTTCTATGCATTTGGTGACTGGATATCCAACATCATACACAGTAATTCTAAAACACATTTATACATCTGAGTTCTGTGTTGGGGGTCTAAGGACCCAGTAGAAGTGATTGTGTAAATGTTACAGTGATTTTTCAGAAAAGTGAGATGAAAGAAGAACAGAGAAAGAGATTGATAAGTTGGATAAAAACCTCTAAACAATGGAGAACACCTCTAGTAAGAAGAAATATTTATAAAAATACAAATAAAAATTCAAAAAGCAACATGATATTATTTACATATTATAAAACTTGTGTTCATTTTAAAGCCAATATTATATACCATCCATTGTTTAAAACCATTGATAAAAATCACAAAGTTGTTGAATGAGAAAATTTTTTCAATGATACTTTCAGTAATGATCACATCTACTTAGAATATGTGATAGAAAACACATATACTATTTTATTATTTTTATTTTTATTTTTTTATTGGAGTCAATTTGCCAACATATAGCATAACACCCAGTGCTCATCCTGTTAAGTGCCCCCCTCAGTGCCTGTCACCCAGTCACTCGAACCCCCTGGCCACCTCCCTTTCCACCACCCCTTGTTCATTTCCCAGAGTTAGGTGTCTCTCATGTTCTTGAAAAAATATATACTATTTTAAACAGCAAAAATAATCCTAAAATGAATCCAATAATAAATCTTTAAAAAACATGCAAAATCTATATGAAGGAAATTTTAAAATAAACATTAAAATATAATAAAATAATGAAAAATGCAGATGAAAGTCATGTATATAATTTGGACCAGGAATAACAGAAATAACATTTGTCATCTCACATAAAACAATTGAAAACTAGACAAAATATATTAAGTAATGATTTTCAAGACATTGCTTTTGAGGTTCAATCTGCCAAATGAAAAAGACACTTGTGTATCACCAAATGTCTAGAGTGGAATGATAAAAAGGAATAATAAGAAATATTTAAGTAATTTACAACAGACCTGCATTATTCTATGCCAATTTGTTTGAGACTTAGGGTAAATTGGGGGGATTAATAGACCCAACTGTGGATTATTATAATATTAAAGGTGGGGATAGAATAAGGCAGATCCAATATTTTTTGTATCAGCAAAAATGGAGTTTACTTAAAACGGTTAATAATATTTTATACATTTTCTCTTTAAAATTTTCAATTACTATGTGACACCTTTTTTTCATAAAGCTTACACAATAAAGGTATAGCAGGAGTGCATATAGACTTTAAAAAAAATCAATAACATAGAAGTAAGGAATAAAAATAAAAGTTGTTTAACTTCTTCCAAAATCAGATATCTCCCATCCCTTCACATACATTTATTTTATCAAAACATACAACTTTTTCTATTCATCCAAAATACATTGAAATACTTGATACCGCACTAATTCCTATTATTTTTTTCAATGTTCAGAATTACAAATTAACATAGTCTTGAGGTGAAAATTTAAAACGGGCTTAAAATATAAAAATAAATTATTTTTACTTTGCAAACACATTATCAAATATCATATATTCAAGTAGAGATGGTCCATACTAAAATATACCCTAACCTCATAACTGTAAGGACATTAACTTCATCTATTTCTGTAGTTAATCTTGTACTATATTGGGACACCTGTGATATCTTTGTGTTATGATTTTGCTTCTTATGTGTTGCCATATTTATATTATATATGTTCAATTGGACTACACAATCTTCTTAAAATTATGAATGACTTAATTTAAATCTATAAGAAATAGTTATACTGACAGAACAAGCAAATACTGAAGTCAGTAGAGTATAGGACACATGTCTTAGAGTCAGAAATAATTTTTAACCTAAACTCTTTAAGCAGAAGTTGTTCATCTCTTAAAATAGGGGTAGTAATAATATTTCACAGAGCTGTTTTAAATATAAATGAGATCAGTAATTCCTTGATACAAGTATTTATTGAGTCCTCACTCTATATGAGAGATGATATTTCTGTCTGTGGATGCAAAGATAAATAAGACATTGTCCCTCTACCCTTCTCCCCATTCATGCTCACTCTCACTCTCTCAAATAAATAAATAAATAAAATCCTTAAAAAAAGAAAAATACATAGATATAATAAATCAAGTAGAATATTTACAGAAGATGGATTAGTAGATAATTTACTAAGAGGAAAACTAATTTACATACACTTTACAAATCCACTACCAAAACTGAAGACATGGGGAAGACATAGGGAAGCCCAAATACCAAAAAATAGCAAAAGGTCTAAGACAGAATTACTATAAATTTGTCTTATCAGCTAAATTTGAAGAGATAAAGAAAGAATAAGGAGTGAAAATGAAAAAAAGAAAAAGAAAGGAAAAAGGAAAAGAGACTCAAAAAGGAAGAAAGAAAAACATAAAGAAAAAGAAAGGATAAGACAGAAAAAGAAAAAGAACAAAAGAAATATAGTGAAAAGAAAGAAAGAAAGAAAAGAAAGAAAGAAGAAAGAAAGAAAGAAAGAAAGAAAGAAAGAAAGAAAGAAAGAAAGGAAGGAAGGAAGGAAGATGGCTGGATAAGAAAGAAAGAAAAGAAGGAAGAAGAAGGAAAGAAAGGAAGAAAGAAAGTTCCAAAGGGAATGAAGGTGAGATGGGTAAAATAGGTGATGGGGATTACGAGTATATTTATTCTGATAAGTACTAGGTGTTGCATGGAACTGTTGAATATATATATATATATATTGTACTCCTGAAATTAATAGAACACTGTATGTAAACTATACTGGAACTAAATAAAAAATTTCAAAAATATCATAGGCCCAGAACACCTGACTGTCCTCATGTAAATTTAGGTCTGAGGACTTAGATAACACCAAACTTAAAACTATTCAATCAAGTAGTTGCAGATTTAAGAAAAATAGGAAGAGTAGATCCTAAATTTTAGTATGTGACTTTTTAGAATTGATTGTCCATTCTAACTGTATCTATCTATTTCTACTTCCCTATATTAATCCAAAGATATGGTTTTCCCTCTTTTCTTGGCCTACACATTTTTTATGCCCTCTCAAAGGCCCAGCTTACATATTATTTTCTCCATGAAACCAGATAACATCACTATACACCAATCTCAAAGAAATCTCAAGATTTCTATCAGGTTACATGTTATAGTATTGGCGTAACATATTTTTCATATGTTTATATACTCTTCCCATCTACATGATAATTTCATTAATAGTAATGGACTTGTCCATTATATTTGTTAACACAGCACAGTACAGGGGGAATAAACAAACAAATAATAATTAAAACACATGAATTTTAGTTTAAGCTTTTCCCTCTTATCCTATTAATTCTATAAGAGGGCCTATATATCTAATCATCCTTGTCTGGAAGATGATTCTGGAAATGCCTTATAAGCAATTAACAAGTAGTATATATTCATCTGTCCTCTAAAATCTGGAATATATTTGGGGAGTGAGGGGACATATATGTTGTGGTAAAAAAGAGAAAGCATGAGCTTTAGAATTAGACCAGAATATAGGGATCCCTGGGTGGCGCAGCGGTTTGGCGCCTGCCTTTGGCCCAGGGCACGATCCTGGAGACCCGGGATCGAATCCCACATCGGGCTCCCGGTGCATGGAGCCTGCTTCTCCCTCTGCCTGTGTCTCTGCCTCTCTCTCTCTCTGTGACTATCATGAATAAATAAATAAAATCTTAAAAAAAAAAAAAGAATTAGACCAGAATATAAATCCAAATCACCCACTACAATATGTACTAAGAGCTATGCAATACAGATATATTCCATATCTATAAATTAGCAGTAATTTTTTATATGAAGATAATGTCATGAAAACCTAACATACTATTGAAAACAACGAGTGCTCAGAAATACTAGTTACTTAAACATCAATTTTCTCCCTCTCCCTGCCTCTCTCCCCTCTTGCCACCCTTCTACACACAGCATGTAGTAAATTGTAAATGTTATCCTTGATACAGTTGGAAAATCAAATGGTGTGACACCAAGTAGTATCCATTAAACAAATACAGATTGCTTTTGACCTACTCTGCTGCGAAGAAACTACAGTGTCTAAGTTCTTGAATGGTCAATTATTTCAGACAAGCATGAAAACTATTCTGTGGTTAAATTTTTTTAAAATCTAGTTGTTGACTATATTACTGAAAAAGAGAACATGCCCTACACATAGTGTTGTTGATAAATGGTTAGTCTTTTGAATATTCAATTTTATGTGTTCTTAGTATCATTTTATTGATCTTAATTTTATTATTAAGCAAAATGCTTTCTTTAGGCCTATTAATATTCACGATTAGATTTAACATAGAAGAGCTAGTCCATTAAATTTAAATTAAATGCTTGGTTATGTGTGTTTAGAACATGTTATTGTTAACTGTTCATGCTGACTTCAGTCATTATATCTAGTGCTGGCTCTGGATTGTCTACCACACTGAAAAATGCAGCTGGGCTGGGTGTTTTCATTTTGAAGATGGATAGGAAATGGTGATTGAAAATGTTAATGATGTAGAATCAGTTCTGGCTCAGTAGAAGCATTCTCTCATGATGAAGCTTTTGATGAGCTGTGTTACAGAGTAACTAAATATCCCCAAATATCTATTAGGATTTAAATTTCCTGATGCACAATAAAACACTACTATCATCTGTTTCTATCTAGTCTCCTTTTCCTCCTGTTTCAACAGTTGACATAGCATTCAGTGTGATATTGCAAAATACATATCATCCTTTTGCTTGAAACCATTCACTAGCTTTTCAGCACTTTAAGGATATCTGATAGCTTTGCCTCTTGCTTCCCCGCCTGTACAAATGGATTCATATTTTCTTCACCCACTACTATCCTCTTCAAACTATACACTCCATTAGTTTTGAATTTAGCATTTACATTTCCTTTCACTCTTCCTGCTCCATTGCATTTGAGCTTTTTCACATGATATTCTCTCTGTTTTGCATCCTATTTTATCTGGCTAACTCACTTCAGTTCTTGCTTTTAAAAGTCATTTACTCTGAAATGTTTTGATTTTTCCCAATTGAATATATAAGGTGTTCATGCTATGTATTTTGACAATACTTCACTTTGCCTTCATTGCAGAATATGTTATACATTATTATAATCAAATCTTAGTTGTATTTATTTCCTACCAAATTACAAATGCCATGAAGTCTTAGAAAAAAACAAAGTCCATCCTAGTGTTTGGCACAAAACATAGGCTTAAAATAAATAATAAAGACTTTATGTAGATAAGCTGGCATAGATTCATCTTCCTGCTGCTTCTGCTAAGTTTACCTATGAACCCTCAGCAACAGATATCCAAAGACAAACTCTGAAAGGTGTATACATGAAAGAATATCGGTTAGGGATTCCAGGACTGGGAAGAAAAAAACAAAACAAAGCAAAATATAGCACAAGTTTTCTTACAACTCCCTATCCAGCAGAAAAACTTGACTGGGCCTGCCATTTCCTGATTCCCAAAGTACCAACAGAAGTCAGCCCAATTAGACCCCTCTCCCACCTCACACCAAGATCAAACAGAAGTCCAGTTGACAACACCAGACAAGCCAGGTAGAGCAAAAAGATCAATTTCAAAGCACACTAACAATACGCCACCAGAATAAATGTCCCTCCACACCCACCCCGTCACCCCCACTGGGTTTGACTTTCCTTCACCAACCAGAAACACAGCACAGCTCAAGAGCACCCACAAGGGGAATTCTGCTGCAACAATGTCATCTCTAGAAAGTGTTCTTTGTCCCCATGGGCTAGAGACTCTCTTCCCTCACCTAGAAGCACCAGATAGCCCACATTAGTGAAGCTTCTTCCATCCCCCAAGTGGGACCAACAGTGAATTATGAGCTCCACTCAAATGAGGTAAACCAAATAGACCAAATACTACTTCAAAGACTGAAAATTGCATCTTCATCGGAATAACAACCCACAAAACTGGCCAGCACCCTTATGCAAGACTTAAACTGGGTGACTTCCTGGTAAATAAAAGATTCAAGTAAAACCAAGAGTCTCCTCACCATAATAGACAAATCAAAATCACTCATCCTAATAAGAAATAAAATTAAAAATGTGAGTGAGAAAAAGCAATTAATTCATGGCAACACTACAAAGAATTAAATGTTGGAATTATCTAACAAGTATTTTAAAGCAGCCATCATAAATATGATTCAATACAAATTCTAACAATCTTGAAGCATCAGAAAAGAAAAGAAAATGGGAAAAGATACAAATATGATTAAATAAAACAGACTATCCTCTCCACATAAGTTTTCTAAATATTTGTGATAATTCAATAGAAATTATAACACAATCTGATACTCATAACAATGATATTTAGAAATAAGGAGGATAAATGAACCTAAATAGAAATAAGGCTTTCTCACTTTACTTGAAATAAAAATGTTGATGTCAGCAGACTGATAATCATGTGTATTAAAATGTGTAGAGCCCCACTAAAAAAATTATGGAAAGTAATACATTCAAGCACAGTAAAAATCCAAACTGTATGCAATTTTTAGGAAGACACCTAAAATTCAACGTTATAAGTAGGTGAAAAATAGAAAGATGGACTAAAGATATGCGATACAAGATGTTACTTCAAAAAGTAAGAGTGGCTATAATAACATCGGATAAAGAAGTCTTCAGATCAGAGAAATTTACTAGAGACAAAGAGGAATATTACATAACAATAAATAAAAAATATACCAAGATATATAACAATCCTAAATATGTACACATCAAACAATAGAGCCTCAAGGCAAACAGTTATAAAGTTGAAATGATAAATAAAAAGGATAACAAAATAGCGGTTATAGTTGGGACTGTTAATAGAATTCATAGCACTAAGAGAAAATATAGATGAATATGGATCTGAACAAAACAATAAACCAAAGGCTCTACTTAGCATATTTAGACCATTACCTAAGCAACACCAAAATAAGCATCTTTTTTGAGCATCTGTGAAACATTCACCAAGACTGACAATTTTCTAGTAACAACATAAATTTTAACTAATTTAAAGAAACTAATCATATAAAGTATGTTCTCTGATCCTAATGAAATCAAGCTATTAAAAAAATGAAATCAAACTATAAATCAACAATAGAAAGACAATAGGCAACTCTCAAATCACTTGGTAATTAAATAGCACATTGATAAGTAATTAATTGCTCTACGAGGACAATTATATATGGAAAATACAAAGAACAGAATTATAGTGAAAATACAACATATCAAAATATTTGGGACATTGTTAAAGCTGTAGTAAGAGATAAATTTATAGCACTAAATGTTTATATTAGAAAAGCAAAAGCATGTTAAATCAATAATCTAAGATCCAGACTACAAGAAATTAGAAAAAGAAGAAAGAGCAAAAAGCCAAAGCAAGCAGAGGAAAGAAATAATAAGAGTATAAATAAATTAAAGTGAAAAAACATAGAGACTATCAATGAAATGCAAAACTGGTCCTTCAAAAAATTAATAAAATAGATAAACTTTAAGGAAAATTTAAAAATATACAAGGAGAGAAGACATATACCCATTATGAGGAATAAAACAAGAGATCTTGTAGTCATTAAAAAAGTGAAAAGCCATTCTATAAGCAGATATCCACTGAAACTCAAAAGAAATGGACCAAATTCTCAAAAACTACAGACTACTAAAACTCAACTAAAATGAGGAGCTGGATAGGAGTATAACTATTATTGACATTTAATTTATAATTTAAAATCTTCCTAAAAGAAATCTCCAGATTCAGATGATTCCACTACGGAATTCTATCACATATTTAAATAAGAACTAATATCAATTTTATGCAATCTGTTACAGAAAATGAAAAGAGGAGGGAAGAAAACTGTTCAACTAAAATTCTATACTCAGTAAAAATGAATACATTCTACAAAAATGAAAAAAAAAAGGAATTTACAGGCTTCATTTCTAGCTGACATATAATACAAGAACAGCAAATAGTTATTGGGATAAAACGAAATATCCCAGATCAAAGTACAACTGTAAGAAAAGAGAAGAGTATGAAAAAAAAGTGTAAATGTATGAGTAAATATAAAAAGACACTTTAGAAGATTTGCTATATAAATATCTGTGTATATAAAACATATTTTTCTTTAAAAGGTTATTTAGATAAAAAATAATGTACATTAGGGTTTAGAATGCATGTAAAGTTTGTAAATGCTATGAAGGCAGACTATGGTAGAGAATAATTAGAATTACATTGTGCAATGTTTTATGTTATTTATGAAAGAGAATATTATCTAAAGGTAAATTATGATTACTTAAGCATGTGTGTTGTAACCTCTCATGCAATTAGTAAAAAGAGTTAGAGCACTGCAGTCAATGGAGAAGATAAAACAGAATACAAAAACTCAAAACCACCCACTTTACCCAAAGTAGGACAGGAAAGAAAAAGAAAAAAAATGAATTATTTAAAGAGCAAATAGTAAGATGACATATGTAAAAATTACCATTTCTCTTTTCTTTTATTGTTACTTTTTGTTTGTTTTTTGAGATAGTGTGTGAGAGGGGAGGGACAGAGAGAGGGAGAGAAAGAAAATCTCAAGCAGGCTCTGTGTTCAGTGGTACCTAATCTGAGCCAAAGTCAAGAGTCAGATGCTTACCAACTAAGCTACCTGGGCATCCCCAAAATGACAATTTCAATACTTTTATTAAATGTTAATTGATTAAACTCTCCACATAAAAGAGAGGTTGTCAGACAGGATATAAGAGCAAGACAACTATGTATTGCTTATGTCCAACACATAGGCAGGCAAAGGCAAGGCAAATAGGAAGGCAAAGAAAGGTTGAAAATAAGAATGGAGAAAATGCTATCATAATTGCCAATAATAATGAAGAGATTTAAGAATAAAATATAGGATTATGGGAATGTAGATATTTAAAGGTGAAATTACAAAATGTACATGCTGTGATTATGTAGGAGAAATGTTGACAAGGGAGAAAAGCTTTAAAAAGGAAGTGTTGCAAAATGTCATGGAAAACAACACATGCAAGAAAAATAAGTGAAGATCTTAAAATCTATATTACACAATAACATAAGTATATATACTTATCTTCTATTTGTTTCTATTTTAAAATTAATCAAATGAGGGGAACCTGGGTGGCTCATTCAGTTAGGCATCTGCCTTCAGCTCAGGTCACGATTCTGGGGGTCCTGGAATGGAGCCCCTCATTGGGGTCCCTGCTCAGCAGGGAGTCTACTTCTCCCTCTCCCTCTGCTCCCCTCCTCTACCTGTGTTTTCTTGCTCACTCTTCTATCAAATAAATAAATCTAAATCATAAATAAATAAATAAACTAATTAATTAAATAAATAAAATTAACCAAAGGAAAAGTAGATATTTTTTACATATCTTCACAAAATATTTTCTGGATTTTGTTACTTCCATTTTGTGAATTGAATATGATTTATTAAAAAAATCTCACATGTTTGCCTGAGATAGTAGACTGTGTATGCAGTTTATATGTTTGGCATTTTTAATATCATTTGAATTCTCTTTCTCATAAGCTTTTTAAAGCTCTGATTTAATAACCGCCCTTGATACCCATGATCACTTTTTTAAATTAAAAAAAACCTACATATTAGGTCTTTCTAGGTTATAATATAAAGTCAACTAAACTGTCATTTAAACAAATAGAAATGAATTGGTGGCTTCAAAGAATATACTTCCCAAGTTAAAGTCAGTAAATGCCAAACATAACTTTTTCCCTATGAAAAATAACAGTAGGGACAGTACAAAGAATATTATAGAATAATAGTTGAATGGTTTTTAAGGTTTTCTGGGGAGTCCCAGTAACACAATTTTACTAATATTAAAAAGTGGTTTTATTCTTTATATGCTAGCTATTATTCTTAATGTCTAAACTGCTGGTTGAGAGAAGGAAATGTTCGTATATGTCCCAAACTAGGTGATCTATATTTTGTTTTTCTCTTTTTTAAAAACTTGCAATTAAAACAAAAGTCAGAAATGTAATCTGGACAGCAAAAGCATTAAAACATTTAATGCTGTTCCTTAGAATTTGTCTTTCTAAATAGCCCCACCAGTTCATAAATGCTTCATCAGGATTTTGAACATTCATATGTTTGCTATTTAGCATTATTTCAGAGAACCGTAATTTAATTAATATCACAAGTATGATTTTTAATAGTATTTTTTATTTCATAATCTTTTACAAAGCTTTGTTAAAACAGTACCTGCTAAGTTTTGAGTTTCCTGAGCAACTCAGATACTCTCAAAATTATTTCCAAAACCAAGAAATCTGCCAGTAGATATTTGCCAAAAATTTATTTTTCTCATTGAAGCTGATACACAATTATATCATAAATCATGTATTACATTTGAGACAATTGAAAAGTGTTTATTAATTATAATCATAGTGTGACTAAAGCCCTCTTTGATCTTCTATCAGTGTTAATATTCATAGCAATAAAATATGGAACAGTTGTAATTGAAAGTGAAAAAGTAGGATCAAGAATCAAGGGAAACAGAACAATGACTGATTCTTTCCTAACTATACTTCAAGTTCCCACAGAGCTGTCTTTACTCTCAAAATCGATGACTGCATACAAGGATCTCATCATATTTGTTATACTTTGATAATAGTTAAATTAAAAAGATAACTGATTATGACCTAAAAGTGTTAAGATCCATCCAAGACCAAAATACAACCTCCACTTGCTTTTTTATTATGCTGATTAACATAGAGAATTTGGGCATATATTACTCTTTGTGTGCTTTGCATCATTAAAGAAAACAAATATATATTTATTTAGACAGAGCATTTTGAGCAGTTATAATTTCATTTCACAGTGCTCTCTTTGTATGCCGAAGTAGGTAGGGATTGTGTTTGGCTTTCACAAATGAGGAGGTGACACTTAAATATGACTGTATGAAGTACACTAAAGAACTGGAAGCAGTAGCCCACAATAACAACCTTCATAAATATTTTATCACATTTTTAGGATTTTTTAACATATTAATTTTGTCTTTCTCTACTGACAGAATTTCCTATTTCCTTATTTGGTTTCTATACATTTTCTAATTTTGATAATTAAAAATCAATTAAATTTTTAGGCATACTATATATTTCTGCTAATGCTTTCTGGAATATAAAAAAGAAACCCAGAAGTATATGTACAAAAGTCCATTTTAACCATGACCTAACACACATGCACACACACACACACACACACCCAACTGTCATAGAGAAGTTAATGAAGAAAGTTAAAGAAGTGAATATACTATGATCCTACTGAAAATATTAATTACAAAAAGGAAATCAAGAAGGAAATAGCTTGCATCTAATTTTTAAAGCTTCATTGAGATATGAGTTACATACTGTAAAATTACCCATTTTAATCATATAATTCAATGATTTTTAATAAATGTATATAAATTGTGCTGCTATCCTCATAATCTGAATTTAGAACTTTTCCATGTCCCCAAAAAAGAAACATGATGCCCATTGGCAATCACTCCTTATTCCCACCTCAGCTTACTTTTGGTTCTATAGATTTTTTTTCTGGACATTTCATATATAAGGTATCATACAATATATGACCTTTGTGAACTGTCTCTTTCACGTGTCATAATGTTAGTAAGATTCATCCATTTTGTTATCTATCAGTAATTTCACCCATTTTACTGTCCAATATAAATCCAAGTATGTATGAATAGGTCATATATTTACCCATTTACTAAATGACGCACATTTGAATGATTTACACTTTTGGCTACTATGAATAGCGCTGCTATGAACATTCACATACCAGTCTTGTGAGACCCGCATTTCTAATGCTCTTGGGTTGATACTTCAGGGTGGAGTACTAAAGCCTTATGGTAACACTAAATGCATTAAACAAATGCCAAGCCATTTTCCAAAGTGATTGCACCACTTTACAACCTTACCATCAACATATGAAAGTTCCTTCTCATTTTCACCAACATTTGTTGTCTCTTTTATTATAGCCATTCTAATGGATGTGAAGTAATTCTGAAGATGTAGCCAGTGGAATCAAGAGCCACTAAACTATATAATTTCAAACCATATTGTCTGTCACTAGTTCTATCCAATAACTTACATTTGCCCTTTAAGATGTGAAGCAAAACAATTTTTTTCAAGTTTATTGCTTCCACACTTAACTGATATATAATGATTTTCAGAGATAAATGTCAAACAGTATGCTTTGTTTGCAATACTTTGACTACTTGGTAACTACACACCAGGTCACTAATCTCTCTTAAACTGCTCTAATTCTAATCAAATTCCAGTACATTAGAGCCTGTCTTCATATTACTTACATAGTAATTTGCTTTTGTGAAACTATTTGAGTATTTTATACATGAAATCGTGTGCGGGCATAAAGGGGGTAAAATTGGAGATGTCAGTGATGTTCAGATTAGAGATATGTTTCATACTGACCAAATGTTTTGTAATTACTGAAGTTGACATTTGGGAAAGATAAGCTGGATTTTTAGAAAGATAGATGAGTGGATGTATAATATATATATAAAACAAATATAGTTATTACCTAGTTAGAGAGACTACTAGTCCCATAAAGTAGGATAATATTTTAAAATTGGTACTAAAATCAGTGATAAGTTAGAAATCTGTGGTTTACTATAATGAGAAATTTTTGGAAATTTAGAAAATTTCCAATAATCAGTATATGAATGTGCCTGATTTTATAAATGTTGGGCTATATTTGTAAGGCAATATAGCCACTATAATGAAAAATCTGATGATTTGCTTGTCTTAGCAATCAGTTTATACTGTAGTGACTCCTGAGCTGTAACATTCTGTTTCACTTATGAAAATTAGCAAAATGGTGTTAACTAATTAGCAAATTGGTTTTGAGCAATAGGTAGCAACTGCTCTCTTACAACTACTAAGCTGTAAACTTTTTTTTTATTTTAGATATTATTTATTCATGAGAGACACAGAGAGAGAAGCAGAGACATAGGTAGAGGGAGAAGCAGGCTTCCTTGCAAAGAGTCTGATGTGGGACTTGATCCTGGACCTTGGGATCAAGCCCTGAGGCAAAGGCAAATGCCCAATGGCTGAGCCACCCAGGCATCCCTAAGCTGTAAACTTTTTCAAGTTAAAGGGTGTACCATATTGGTCTTTTCACCACCAAATCAAAAATTTCTTGGTATATTTTAAGAATCTGATGAGCATTTTATTGATTGATAGAAATGTGAAGCTTCTATTTTTTCAATTATTCATAATTTCACCATACCCTAGTACCAACCATATACATTATTCTAATATTAAGGAGGGGACCAAAATGATGCAACATCTGAAGTCCATTTATCAGCACTCTTCAGTGTATCTCAGGCAAGTGTATAAATACATATATATACATGTATATATATACACATTTTTTGAATTTAATATTGCTATTTTAGGTCAAATAATTTGAACCTGATGAATATCTCAACTATTTCCTCATTCATCAGGCCATTTTGTAAAACAGTTAACAAAGAAGAAATATATTCTTGCTGAATGCTGGATCACAGTCACAGATATGAACCCCTAATTTTAAAGAAAATTGATGAAGATCTTACTGTCAGGCACTTTGTTGCTGACTGAAAAACAACTTAAACATCTCAAAGAAGATGCAGACGTCAAACATTAATGATAACCAATGTGCATATCATGGTCCAGTAGTTATTGGTACTTAATTTCAACAAAGTCATGTTCCTGCTGCAACCTTTTCAGTGTGGCTGTGTAAACTTGACAGTAACCTTAAATCTTGTTGACAGCTACTTCCCTTACCTTTCAGCAGCCAGTCGGTTGCAGTTCAAATGGTATCACACAGAAAGGTAATTCCCAATTTCACTGTATTCTCTAAACTCAAATGTAGTCATTTGGGACAAAGCAGAAACTAGGTCAGAAGTGCTAATGCTTCCCAAAAGGATACACAATCTGCTGGGCAATTAGAAATGCAGTAGAAACAGTGAATCGGTTTCATTTTAACATAAAATTCACCTTGATTTCTAAATTGTTCCAGACGTTATTGTTTGTTAGTAGGGGAGAAGGAATTGTTTCTGTGATAGAAGAGTAGACTGAGATTACATACTCAAAAGCAAAATGAAGACAAATGATTCACCTTAGGTAAGGTTTACCCCCAACAATGGATGTGCCACGTGACTGTTAATATTCAGAGAACTCCCTCTTGCTACTATGTTGCAAGGACTTCCAGCAGCTAAAGTGCAAATGTCTAGGATAGGCTCCTTACTGAGACAGGTAGTTAGTTACCTGCATTGTGTGTGTGTGTGTGTGTGTATGTGTGTGTACCTAATCTCAACAATATAAACAAATTTCATTTTATATTTATTTATTTATGAATTTTTTTTTATTTATGATAGTCACAGAGAGAGAGAGAGGCAGAGACAGAGGCAGAGGGAGAAGCAGGCTCCATGCACCGGGACCCGACGTGGGATTCGATCCCGGGTCTCCAGGATCACGCCCTGGGCCAAAGGCAGGCGCCAAACCGCTGCGCCACCCAGGGATCCCTATTTATGACTTTGATAGACAAATACTTTAATTTTTCGCATCTGTGTAGATGAATCAGTGGCCAATTTGGTTAGCTGTAAAAATAGACATGGCTTAATATTCTTACTTAGAAAGAATGGTTTTGAGTCCTGGATCTCCAATTTATTAGATGAACAATCTTGGTTGATTTCCCTAAGAATTTGGAACTTGAGATGTCTTGTAAAACAAGGATAGTTATTCCCCATACTTCAATTGTGTCAACCACACATAAAGGGCACGGTGTAGTCCAAACACAAATCTAATGATACTGCACCACTAACAGCTCCCATTCCAAATATCTATGCCTTTGTTCAAGTGGTTTCATCATCTATCATGTATTTTTCCCTCGCAGTCTCAAAATTTCCCAGAAATATCTTTTTTTGTGTCATTAAATTATCCTCTGGGAAAAATTCACATCCTCTATTCTCCCATAGCACCTCACAGAAATCTATTATTGCTCCACTTACCATTTATGCTGAACTTGTCCATTAAGGTGTCACTCTTAAACTGGATTTAAAACATCTTAAAATCATATACATATTCCACTCAAATTTTTATTTTCAGCTTTTGATGCTGAAATCTAGCACACTCTAGGTGCTCATTAAATGTTGATAAATCAATATTCTGGGATTGAAACTATAGCCAGAGTAAAAAGAAATAAGCATTGTGCAATCACCTTTCTTGCTTTTATTTCTTTTTATCTTTTCCCTCTGGAACTACACTTTTAAAGAATGATATTTGGAAAAGCACATTTAAGAACTAGACTAATTATTTATTTCACTGATGAAATTTTAGGGAAGACATAGCAAGTCCAGAGAAAAAGAGTCAAAGAACTATTTTTAAGAGACAAAGGAATTTGGAAACTTGAGATCCCAATTCTCTTTACTAATATTGTTTCATCCAGCAATAAGTAGAAAGAACTTTAGGATGAATTGTTGAGGAAAAAAATACATATTATGATTTTTTCTAGATTTTTCTATGTAGAAAAAGATGAACACCAATATTTACTTTAGAAATTATATACATTATCTTTGTCACTTCATAAATATTTTTCATTTTCTTTCTCAAACAATTCTGTGAAGTAAATATTATTACCTCTATTCTACAGATGGAGAGATTGTTAATTAAGTCTATGCTAAATGCCAGAGCCAGTATATGAATCTAATTCCAGAGCTTTTCCAAGCTCTCAAAGCCCTGTTTTAACCTAAGAGGTAGATATATTTTATGACAAGTAATCATATTATGAGCCAGAGTCAGCAAATTGTCAATATTTAATTGCCTATGCCTATGTAGCTTTAGTGTTCCCTACCATACATTCTTATATTCAGATTATTTTGATTTGGACACAATGTAGGATATTTGACTAATGCTAATATTTTTTAATAAAAGTTTAGTTGAGACAAATATTAATAGCCTGCTTCCTTGAATTTAGGCTATTATTTTGCATACTTTAAAATACATGCAAAAGAGTATCAAGGGTCCTCAAAAAGATAAAAAATAGAACTACCCGGTGATACAGGAATTGCACTACCAGGTATTTACCTAAAGCATACAGAAATACTAAATCAAAGGGATACATGCTTCCCAATGATTGTAGCAGCATTTTCTACAATTGCTAAACTATGGAAATAACCCAAGTGTGCATCAACTGGTGAGTGGATAAAGAAGATGTGGTGTATATATGATATATACATATTCTATATATATATATATATATATATAGAATATAGAATATATGTGGAGTGCATGTATGTGTGTATATATATACAATGGAATATTAGCCATAAAAAGCATGAAATCTTGCCATTTGCAATGATGTGAATGGAACTAGAGAGTATAATGCTAAGTGAAACAAGTCAGAGAAAGACAAATACCATACGATTTCACTCATATGTGGAATTTAAGAAACAAAATAAACAGGCAAAGGGGGGAAAGGAGAGAAAGAGGCAAACCAAGAACACACTGATGGTTACCAAAGGGGAGGTGAATGGGGGCATGGGTGAAACAGGTGATGGGGGTTAAAGAGTGCACTTGTTGTGATGAGCACCAGGTGTTGTATGGAAATGTTGAATTACTGCATTGTACACCTGAAACTAATATTATACTGTATGTTGACTAACTGGAATTTAAATAAAAACTTAACTGTAAATAAATAAAACATATTCAAAAGACCAAAACCCATCAAGTCTATACCTTATATTGTCTGATTTACTTTAATATATCAGACCTGCTGAGTTTTAACATTCAGACTCATTGAATCAGGTTTAGATTCTATCAGAATAAAATGCTCATAAGCTTCTTTAGAGAGGACACCTTTGTGTGAAAAATTGGCACATTCCTAATTGCATTGCGTGTCCTGGCAAAAGAATCCTACTTTATATGGGGGACTTTGGCATTATTCACTGGAATTTCTTTAACTAAATCAAGAAGTCAGCATTGGCAATTAGATCACTGGAACTGTTTGCTTTTTCTAAATATGACAGTGTGTAAACCAGAGGCCACATAAAACAAATGGATGAAGCAGGTGTGAGACAGACTCAGAATTGGAAGACCGCCAATTGATCAGCTCCATCAAGGTTTTATTATCTAACCAGAAACACATTTTGTTGATATTTAGACTTTCTCCCCCTAGATTAACTTCTGCCAACTGGATACAGTTCAGTGAACATAATGGCCACAACTATTGCGGACTCAGGTAACTGAGTGGCGTTGTAATCTATGCTGTACCCAAGATTTTTCTCTGCTTGCATACAAAGACATTGATATAACCATGCAACTTTAGCCATTTCTCAGGCTTTTTATATAGACCAATCTAGAGAGATATGTCTTTACATTGGAACTTGCTTTAACAAGTAATTTATATAACAGTCAGAGAAACAAATATAATCAATAATTGCTTTTCCTAAATTGATGCGTCAAAAATGAGGAGTTTATACCTTTAAATCCATGAAAAAGTTATAGATTATAAACAATATGACAGGTGTGGAAGGGACAGGAATTGCATCTATCCAAGCAGTAATAAAATTAGCTTGGCTGTGATCATTTACATATCTGAATTAGATGTGCCCAAAATTGTAGGCTTCCTTAGCTCCGTATCTCATTATATATTCAACAGATGTATTCAAATATCAATATTCATGCTTCTTTTCCAGGTCATAACACTTATGCTACTTCTTGTATACAGAGATCACCTGATTTACACACAATACTGGAACATTTTACTATTTCTTTACTTCTTCCAAGTACTGCAGATTTATGCATATTTGGTTTTGAAGAACAAAGAGAAATATAAATAGTGAAAAGGAGAGTGAATTTTGTGCGAAAATATAATAATACGTTTGGAAAAATATTTTAGTCATATATGGAAGATGATGGGTTGATGTGCCTATAGTCATTTTTTAAGGTAACTATTGGGTAAAAATGACATTAAATGATAAAATTATTCTGTTAGTTTTTGTGTATTACACTGGCAAAGGACCTCTGGTAGAATGCTCACTGGAGGAGCACTTGGGTGGCTCAGTCATTTTCAGTGTCTGACTCCAGCTCAGCTCTTGATCTCAGGGTCCTGGGATCAATCTCTGCTGTCAGGCCCTGTGCTCACCAGAGCATCTGCTTCTCCCTCTCCCTCTCCCTATGACCCCCTGCCATATGCACTCTCTCTATCTCAAAAAAAAAAAAAATATATATATATATTTAAGAATGTTCCCTGGAAGTGCTGAGGGAGGATATCCTTGCCTTATTTCTAATTGAGGTTCTAAATCTATTAGTTTTTTCTCGTTACCTTATCGTATTAGCTGAAGGTTGTTCAAAGATATATTCTAGATGGTTGAGGATGTACTCTTCTGCTTTCTTGGGAGATTTTCCTCAAGAATGAATGTTGAAATTTGTTTAAAAAAATCTTTTTTTCTTTCGCATCTATTGAGATGAGCATATAATTTTTCTTTTTTAGTTAATAAGGTAAATTATGATTTTAAGTGTTAAACCAACTATACAAACAAACCTGCACCAATCGTAGTGATATACCATTCATTCAATATCTTCCTGGTTCCATTGGTTAAAATGTGTTTGAGAAGTTTTGCATCTATATTCATGAAATATATTAGTCTGTAAATCCCTTTTTTGTAATAGCTGTATCTAGTTTTGCTTTGGAATAAATCCTGACCTTTTAAAATTAATTGTATTGCATATTCTCTCCTGAAACAATTTCTATGACATTGGCATTATTTCTTCTTCAAATACTTCATATAATTCTCCAGTGAAACCATGTGTACCTAAAGTTTATCTTGTGGGAAGATACAGAATACATAATTCAATTAATTACCACAAGCTTACTCAGATTTTCTATTTATTTTCATTTCAGTTTTGGTAACTTGTAAATTTTATAGAGTCTGTTTCCTCTAAGTTTTAGAATGTATTGGCATAAAATTTGTTCATGATGTGTTCTTATCTTTTTGATATCTTTAGTAAGTGTGATAAAGTCTCCATTTTCATTTCTAATCATGATAATTTGGATTTTTCTTTTTCATGACCGGTAAAACTAGACTTTTGTCAGTTTTTTGAACTTTCTTATAAATTCACTTTTTGGTTTCATTGATTTTGTTTAGTCCATTTGTATTCCATATAAACATATTATGTATCCAATGAACACATATTTTCACTCTAATATGGGAACATAATAAATAATTCTGAAGAAAAGGCCTTTCCTGCTTCTAGGGTGAAAAGTTTCTGTGTCTTTCAGAATTGCTAAGAATGTAAAAATTGAATATGCCATCCCTAATTGCCTACCTATAATGAGTCAGAGTACTGCCTGTCAAATCGTATCTTGATGGTGCTCTGTGTCTACCTGGGATCTGGAACAAACTTATACAATTGCCTCATCAAATCATCTGGTGGAATCTCTTTAGTTTTGTAAAATTATGTTCCCTAGTTCCCCTTTCATCTAATAGATTCCATTGGTCAAGCTTGCTTTTGTGGAGGCTGTATTAGTTAGGCTTCTCCAGAGAAACAGAATCAATATAGGACACACACACACACACACACACAGAGTTGGCTCACACAATTATGGATGCCAACAAGTCCAAAATCTGCAGAACCAATGTTCCAGTGCAAAGGCCATTAGGCAGGAGAATTCTCTTAGGAGACAATCATTTCTGTTGTTGTTGTTCTATTCAGATCTTCAACCGACTAGATGAGTCTCACTCACATTGGAGAAAGCAATCTGCTTTATTCAGTCTACTAATTTAAAAGTTAGTCTCATCCAAAAGCATCCTCACAGAAACACTCAGAGTATAAACCAAATATCTGGGCACCCTGTGGCTCAGTAAAGTAAACTATCACAGGAGTCAAATATTCAAGTGAAAATAAAATTCTGCTCTTAGTTAGCTTATATCTCTAATGCAACAGATTACAAACATTTACCTCCGCAGTCTCCATATGTAGTATGACACCAGCCAAATACATCTGGTGAATGTTTGGTGGATAAGCCGTAATACAGTCTGAAGAGGTTGTACTCTGGCAACACAGCAGAGTGGTTAAAAAGCTGGGATTTGAAGGCAGATCTAATCAGAATTCAATCGTGTCCTTTGTGACCTACTGCACATTATATATCTTCTCTGACTTATCTCTAGACGTCTTCAATTACACCCATCTTACAAGTATGGTTGCAAGGGCTTTACAAGTGCTTGGCATAATGCCTCTCATACTGTGGGCCACTTAAGGATCACAGGAGGAGTTTCTTTACTAGTTTTATGCATTTGTCTATGCCTCTCGACAAGCCATTCTCCAAAACACAAGCACAGTAGTTTTTCCAAGACACACATCAGATCACACCACTTTGATTCCGTCCAATGACTTCCATCAGAATAAAATCAAACATCTTGGCCTGAGTTGTAAACTCCAGTGTTATCTGATCTTGGACAAATTCTCCCAACTCCTAGCACTTTACTCCTGTGCCCACTATATTCTAGCCATCATGGCCCTCTTCCTATTTCTCTGGGGACTCGAGTTTACCAAGGGCCTTTGAAGTAGTTGTCATCTCTGCTTGGCATGTTCTCTCCCTACTTCTGTGTGGCTGCCTCTTTCTTGTCACTCAGATCTCATCTCAAATGCTGTTTCCTCAAATGGCCTTCTTTCATCCTGATTTGAAAGGAGCATTGTGACTGCCAGATTTTTTTTTTTTTTAATTTGTCAGTCCAGCTCACTGCTGTGTTCTCCAGTCATTAAAACTGTGCTTGCACAGAGAAAGCATTCAATAAATATTTTTAAATAAAGGAATGAGTTATTTCTGATCACCTAAAACTCCACCTTACCATGCTTAACTCCTCCAGCCCCATTAAGGTTCGTATGTACAGGATCATTAAGTTCTGTGGATTCAAATTGTTGAATAAAAGTAAGTTTACTTTTTTTTTCCAGATCTTTAAGAATAAGTTATAGAACTATTGAGTCCCATTATCTTAAGAGAATGTGATTAAATTTGCCTGTATTGTATTTTCAAATTACCGGTTTAACTACATATGGCCATTTTGTTGAATTATGTTTTCCTTTCTACAGTTTTTTCTTTGTTCTGATAAATGGCCCAACACATGTGTATCTCTTAATTTAGACACTTAACTTCACTGACTGTAATCAATCAACTGCCATGAACAGTTGCCTAAATGTTTCTTTTTCTTGCCTCAGTGGGTATTTAAATTTCCTAATAGAAATCACTGGGGTAAAAAAAGCTAGCAGGTATCTTAGCAATTTCAGAAGGTTACATGAATAACAATTTCATATTTTAAAATGTAGAATAAAGACAAGATAGTTAACCAAAAAGTTACTTTTTGTGGTACAAAACTTGGAACTTAAATTGGAAATGGAGAATAGCTTTTAAGCCAGCATTCCTATTTTTCTTGCCCCCAGGAGAAAAGAGCTCAGTCCTATTTTAAATTAATTCTGTGATACAATTTCCCATGAGGATTTTTCAAGTTTGACTTTTCTAAAACTTCTTCTTCGCTCTGGTGATTATATTTTCCTAATCATGATGAGAAATAAAAATATATTTCCACCAGGTCTTTAATCCATTAGCTCAGGTCTTTACTGAGAGAGACTTTCCACATGAACCAAAAATACAATGTCTGGCCACCAACCGATGGTAGAATGGTATCAAAAATTCTTTTGATAATTAATTCTAATCAAAACATTTGGTTAAGCAAACCTGTATTGGAGATGAATTAGTAAATGATGACTACTGGATTTATGTTAATGTTCTTAATCTCTAGCAAGATAATCCTGTATTCATAATTTTAAATTTAGGAGGTAGTGGTTTTCAGAATGATTTTTCAAAATTTGAGTATTTACAGAAATAACAAACTTGTTCTAAGCTAGAATTATGTAACACAACCATTTATTTTCTGTCTGCAAATAGCAGCCATATAATCCTTTCCAAACCAATATGCATGGCCCATCCAATACCCTTTTTCCTCTCTAAAAAATAAATTGTTTTCTTCCAAACACAAGCACAGTAGTTTTTCCAAGACACACATCAGATCACACCACTTTGATTCCATCCAATGTCTTCCATCAGAATAAAATCAAACATCTTGGCCTGAGTTGTAAACTCCAATGTTATCTGATCTTGGACAAATTCTCCCAACTCCTAGCACTTTACTCCTGTGCCCACTATATTCTAGCCATCAGAATACAGTGGTGTATTTTATGTCATTCTTTCTCTATGCTTAGCTCATAATTTTGCTGCCTCTTAGCAGTGTTTCTACTTCTCCACTAATATGTATATAAAACATGTGTTTACTCCCCAGAATGTCTCCAGAATGATTCCACCAACCATACTATTGAGGAAAATTGATTTTTATTATTTTAAAAGGGAGAGAAGGTTGAGTTTTCACTTCAGTGAGTCCATGCCATTTAACCATATACACATGTTTAACATTTCTGTTTTCCTAGATTTTTCTGGGAGGGGGGATGGAACCAGATCAAGGACTAGTGATCTTATGAATACAACATCGTTCTAAAAGAGCAGCAGTCCTTGTTTTAACCTTCATTTATTAGAAATTCTTCCCCAATATAGGTGTATCCTACAGATGAGTTAGTTGGGGTATTGATTTAGATTATATTTTTTACATTGGGAAGCATTTAAACTAAACTAAATATTAAATTAAATTTTATATTTTGTATCAGTGAAGTTTCCAGAGTTTTTAATAAATTATTGTGAATTTATAAGAGGGACATGTTGTACATGTACGACACAGAACATGGCAAAAAATTTGTTCATATATATGTATATGTATATATAATTTATCAAGCAGAAACCATTCAAATATTTTGTAAGGCTAGTGTTTCATGCACCCAGCTTTAGGAAACTCTGCTCTCATGAGAGGTGATGAAGTATGATTTTTCCCTTTAAAATATATTATATAAACATAAGTTACCTTATCTTGAGGCAATAATTTTTCATGTCAATATATATATAGATGAGTATGGATGATAATTGCAGCACTGTTAGTGATAACTGAAATAGTAAGCAAACTCAATAACTAACAATAAAGATTTGTAAAAGTAATTATATGCCCATGCAATGAAGTACTATGCTCTCATTAAAATTTAAGATGGAAAAAAGTATCTTATAAATTCATGTGTATATTACAATCCCATAATTTAAAAGTAAAATATGCATTTATTAAGATTACAAATATTTTTCAACCTATAATATGTGTAAGTGCTATTCAATTTACTGTTGAAGAAGACAACTGGGATACTGTGATGCTTATTTTTGAAATTTAACTTAATTTTAGTTAGAGAGAGAGAGAGAAAGCACAAGTGGTGGGGGAGTGGGAGAGAGAGAATCCTAATCAGGCTCCACACACACCAAGGAGGGCTCTACTCAGGGCTCAATCTCATGACCCTGAGATCATGACCTGAGCTGAAATCAGGAGTCGGACACTCAACCAAATGAGCCACCCAGGCGCCCCCTGTGATAGTTAATTTTATGTTTTGAGTTGACAGGGCCCCAGGGTGCTCAGATATTTTGTTAAACACAATTTTGTGGTGTAACTGTGAGAGTTTTTCTGGATGAAATTTGCATTTAAATCTATAGACAGAGTAAAGCAGAATGCCCTCCCCAATGTAAGTAAACATTATCCAATCCTTTGATGGTTTGAATAAAAGTTAAAGTGGCAAAGGGAGAATTTATTCTCTCTCTGGCTGACCACTTGAGCTCCTGCCCTCAGACTAGGACTTAGACCATCAATTCTCCAGGTTCTCAGGTATTCACCTATGGACTAAGACTTACCACCAGCTTCTCAGGCTCCACAACCACATGAGCCAGTTCCCTATCATACATATGTGTGTGCATACTATTGGTTCTGTATTTTTGTAGAATTATGACTAATCCAGAAACATTGTGTTCAGAAACTTCTTTGCAAAGAAATTTGTGAAGAATCCATACCAAGATATTTATAGAATGGTGGGTTTATGAGTTCTTTCCCCTTTTATTTTTAAATCTTAGATTTTCTGTTAATAAATGGTTTTAACATTTCTAGTATAAGGCCTTCTTAGAATACATGATTGTAATACATTACTATTAAACTAGATTTGTTAGATTTGGTTTTATAATTTTAGATGGTCACATATTTATATATAAATAAAAATGATTTATTTACTTACAAGTATTACCACCATTTATCACTATCACATTTGTAATGAATGCTTATGATGATAAAACTATTAACCCTTGACAAAAAATTGACAATATTTATTTTGCTTTGATTAAACCAAGCAATACCTATTTTGTGCCTACATTCATGAAGTTTACTGTATACTTGTAGAAAATACATGACTCAGGGAACCTAGGTACCTTGGTCAATTAGTTGTCTGACTCTCTTAGCTCAGGTCTTGATCTCAGGATTGTGAGTTCAGGCCCCACATTGTGCTCCATGCTGGGCATGGAGCCTATTTAAAAAAAAAAAAAATTACATGACAATGCTTACCATTCTCACTCTAATTCATTGCTGTAAACCTCAAAAGGACCAAGAATTCATACTCTATACTGCCAGGGAATCTCTCTGCCCTTTTCATAAAAGATTATTTTATTTTTTATTTTCTCTCTTTAAACATCTAATACTTCCTTCCCTAGTCTCATTTAGAGCTGTTAACTAGTGTCACATGTCAATAAAACAAACAGAATTTCCATTAAAGTTGCACTGTTGGGGATTTACCCCAAAGATACAAATGCAACGAAACGCCGGGACACCTGCACCCCGATGTTTATAGCAGCAATGGCCACCATAGCCAAACTGTGGAAGGAGCCTCGGTGTCCAACAAAAGATGAATGGATAAAGAAGATGTGGTTTATGTATACAATGGAATATTACTCAGCTATTAGAAATGACAAATACCCACCATTTGCTTCAACGTGGATGGAACTGGAGGGTATTATGCTGAGTGAAGTAAGTCAGTCGGAGAAGGACAAACATTATATGTTCTCATTCATTTGGGGAATATAAATAATAGTGAAAGGGAATATAAGGGAAGGGAGAAGAAATGTGTGGGAAATATCAGAAAGGGAGACAGAACGTAAAGACTGCTAACTCTGGGAAACGAACTAGGGGTGGTAGAAGGGGAGGGGAGGAGGGCGGGGGGTGGGAGTGAATGGGTGACGGGCACTGGGGGTTATTCTGTATGTTAGTAAATTGAACACCAATAAAATATAAATTAAAAAAAAAAGTTACTACCACCACTTCTACTCATTGATAAGAATCTGTCATATTCTCTGTCTTTTCTTCTACTACAATACACTATGCATGTTCCTATTCAAGTCAACTTCCTTTACTTAGTTTAGGCACTAAGATCTTATAGCCTATTCAAGGATATAAATCCAGGGGTCCCTGGGTGGCTCAGTGGTTTAGCGCCTGTCTTAGGCCCAGGGCATGATTCTGGAATCCTGGGATTGAGTCCCTTGTCAGGCTCCCTGTGAGGAGCCTGCTTCTCCCTCTGCCTGTGTCTCTGCTTCTGTCTCTGTCTCTCATGAATAAATAAAATCTTTTTTAAAAAGGATATAAATCCATAAATTTTTCTCTCTTCCTCTCTCCATTGATTTTGTTTTTTTTTTAATTTTTTTAAAATTTTTATTTATTTATGATAGTCACACAGAGAGAGAGAGAGAGAGAGAGAGAGAGAGAGAGAGAGGCAGAGACGTAGGCAGAGGGAGAAGCAGGCTCCATGCACCGGGAGCCTGACGTGGGATTCGATCCCGGGTCTCCAGGATTGCGCCCTGGGCCAAAGGCAAGTGCTAAACCGCTGTGCCACCCAGGGATCCCTCTCCATTGATTTTGGACCACTACTTAATAATTCTCATTAGTATGGGAAATTATACTAGTTCTTTTATCTTGAACTAAATTTTTTTCTCTTGAACCCACTTCTCTCATCCATTGTCATTTTTCTTTTCCCTTACCAGAAAACCTCTCCACATAAGTTGAATGTACTTGATGATTCCTGTTCATCACATTCTAGTCTCTTCTAAAATCTCTCTGAATGAGTTATTGAAATGCCTCTTTGTCATTTGTCAAAGTTATCAAAAACTTCTATATTGCCACATACAATGACCAATTCTCAGTCTTCATGTTACTTGACTTATTAGCTATAATGGGTGTAGCAATGACTCACTCCCTCTTATGTGTTGCATTGTCTTCACTTGGTTTCAAGAAAGAAATATTTTCCACCTTTACTCCCACTCATGAGTTGATATTTTGTAATTATACTTGATGTTTATCTTCTTTTTCCCATGTGTTTGTTATTAGCCTCCTTTTCTCCACTAACACTTATTCTTTTGGTGATCCCCTCTATCACACTTGTTTTAAATATATTCCATAAAGGCTAACTCTTGAACTTATAATTTACTGCAAACCTCTACCAAAATCTCTACTTGTATAACCAACCATCTCCCGGACATTTCTTCTTGGATGACTAATAAAGAGATTGAATTTATCACATTTACATAGAAACTCATAATTTTTTCCTTCTCCAAATGATTTTTACAAACCTACTCATTTCATTTGACAGTCTCTTCATTCTGTCAGTTGCTCTAGGCCAAAATTGAAGTCTTGTTTGTCTATTCATTGACACCTCAAATGCAATCTATTAAGAAATCTTGTTTTCTGTACCTCCATAATATATTCAGAATGTCATATTTTCTTGAAATATCCTTAGGGATATTTTTTTTTTCTGCTTTGAATTCCAGTCTTCACTTCATGCCTAGATTATTATAAGACAACTTCAATGGAAGTGATAAAGTCCTCCTTATTACTCTATAATCTATTTTTATTACAAAGCAAATGATCTCTTAAAAATAAAAATATAAAGATACTCTTGTGCCCCAAGCCTGTTTAGATGCCATGACTTACCATTTGGAATCCAAAACCACTTTTCTGTTGAACCTTAAAAGACCTCCAATTCTAGATTTCTCTATGTCTCTCTACTTCTGTTTGCAAATCAACAGTTAGTTTTATTTTTTAATTCCTCTCTTTTGGCAGTAACTTTCTAAATGCAGGCAAAACTAATCAACACACAATATAAATTTCCCATTTTCCTTTTTTTTTAATATTTTATTTATTTATTCATGAGAGACAAAGAAGCAGAGACACAGGCAGAGGGAGAGGCAGCCTCCATGCAGGGAGCCGGATATAGGACTCGATCCTGGGTCTCCAGGATCACGCCCTGGGCTGAGGGCAGCGCTAAACCGCTGAGCCACCAGGGCTGCCCAATTTCCCATTTTTCAATCTAGCTTCCTAGAGGATGAAGAGACACATGATCTGCTATTCAAAATACAGCAGGCAACAATTTTGCAATTTATTTTGCTACTGAATGATGTAGATATCAGGCTATCTATACTGTTATATCTGTCTTCATATCATCCATTACCCAACCACTAATTCATTCTCATATATTTTTGTGTTTTTGTTACAATGTATTAAATGCTCTATCAATATACATTAAATTATGCTGCAGTAACAAATATTACAGAACAAAGATCAAAATCTCAATGTCTTAACCAAATAAATTTCTAACTTACACCAAAGTCCTACTTGGATCAGGCTATGTAGCCTCTCCTTGCTCTTATCCAAGGGCTAACACAGGGTATTTTTATCTGGAACACTGTGCCTTCTCATTTTGCAGCCTGTAGTAAATATGTGCAGTTCACTTAGTTGTCCAACATCTAAAGCTACTCCCTGATTGAATACTATCCTCTTTTTGAGTGTTGATCAGGGATAGTGTTATGTTCCACTACAATTTAAGAAAAAGGCAAATACCTCAGCCTTTTACCTCAGCCTTCCTCAAAACAAGTATATGACAATTGACCTCGAATCCAGCAATAATCATCAGATATACTCAGACATATATATTGAAGCAAAGAATAAGGAATGTAAATAATATATATATTGAAGCAAAGAATAAGGAATGTAAATAATATCTCTGGATTGGTGCAACAAGAAATAGTGCTTAGGCAATAATTACAGGTGTTCCAGCTACAACATCCAGGCTTTCCTATTGACAGTGTCAAGTGATTCAACAGCATCATTGATACCTGGAGAAGGCTATAGCAGATTACTCTGGACAGTTCTGGATGTGAATCTGAAAGTCTGTCCTTGTCTCTATGCCTGTTCTATAGCCCTTTGGGTGACTTAATAACCTGTTCAGTATCCTTTTAGTGAATTCCTTTCTGCTAAAAATCAGAGATCCTTTTTTGTTTGTTTGTTTGTTTGTTTTGCTTTTAACTAAACTCTGGTTGATATAGCCTTAGCAAGAATCTAACCACTTCAAACTGATTCTCATCTGAGATGTGAATAAGGGAGCAGCAGAACATAAAACTTTCATGTAAAGCTAAGTATTTAAATTGTACTATGATAATAATATTGTTTTCCTCCCAGTGATATTTATTGAAGACTACCCTCTTCTGTTCTATTCAAAGACTTATTTATGGGGCACCTGGGTGGCTGAGTGAGCATCTGCCTTCAGCTCAGGTCAGGATCCCAGGTCCTGAGATCGATTTCTACGTTGGGCTCCCTGCAGGGAGCCTATTTCTCCCTCTGCCTATGTCTCTGCTCCTCCTTCTGTGCCTTTCTCCTGAATAAGTAAATAAAATCTTTAAAAAAAAGCCAAGACTCATTTATGGAAAGTTCCCTGATTTTAAGACAAAGCAAGGAGACTGAAGGTTTTGGTAAAAGGAAATACTATATCCTGTGTCCTCTTTAACTTGTGTTTTGCTGCAAATGGGCTTCTATTTAAAAGCATATTTGTCATGAATATGTAAATAATGGGTTCCATGAAAGTTAAGGATGAAATTATAAGTCTTAGTCTATATTAATGAGTTTACCAAGTCCAAGACTATTCAGGAGCACAATATCTTTTTTCCCTTGTGAAGTAAACATATTTTTTAGCATATTCATTGCATTTAATTTAAAAGGTTTTGAAATCAAAGTTTTAGGAGTTAAAGTATGTGAAATAATTTGAGTGATAACAGTAAAAAATAATTACAAATTTAACTCAAGAAAAGTTATGTAAAGCAAGACCCAACTTGCTGGGGGAATATACATTTCCATCTAACTGAAAGTATGTTTAAAGTAGAATCCTTTTGGGACACCTGGGTGGCTCGGTGGTTGAGTATCTGCCCTCACCTCAGGTCGTTATCCTGTGACCAAGTCCCACATCAGGCTTCTCCCTCTGCCTATGCCTCTGCCTTTCTCTCTGTGTCTCTCATGAATAAATAAATAAATAAATCTTTAAAAAAGTAGGATCCTTTTTATATGTGGAATAGGATAGACATATATCACTAACCAGATATAATAGAAAATCCAGAAGCAGAAGAGAAGATTTTAGTAGAAAATAGTACAAAAGGTCCAGATATAATGGTTTAAAAATTACATCAAAAAGTTTTTGAAGTGAACTGCATCCTTGTTATATGCCTTCACTTCAAACGAATTAGTTTGTACAAACTACACATGTTCCAGCTAGTAATCAAGGGAACAGTAAAAAAATGAATGATTTGATGCAACATGTTTTCTGTATCTGTTTATAAAACACATCAATAATTGAATTTATTTTTTAAGATTTATTTTATTTATTTTAGAAAGAGAGAGCATATGTGCATGCAAGTGGGGTGAGGAACAGAGGGAGATGGAGAGAGAGAGAATCTCAAGCAGACTCCCTGCCAAGTGCCACCCATGAGATCATGACCTGAACTGAAATCTAGAGCTAGAGGCTTAACTGAATGAATCATCCAGGTGCCCCTAACACCTGGTACATTTTATATTTTTGTAACAGGTATATTTTATATTTTAAAAATCTTCCTCTTATAAGAATCAAAAAGGTTAGCATTGATCTATCAAAATATTAGGTTTAAATATTTAGATTATGTAAATGCATATAAAGTATTATCCCAGTTACTTTAAATTGGTAGGAAAATAAATTATCCATTTTATAATCAGAAAAATTATCATTACAATAAATTGAAAATCTATTTTTAAAATATATTTATTTATTTATTTATTTATTTATTTATTTATTTATTTATCTATTTATCTGAGAGAGAATACCTGTGGGGGAGGGGGAGGGAGAATGAGGGGCATACTCCCCACTGAGCGGGGATCCCTAAGTAGGGACTCAATCCCAGGAGCCTGAGATCATGACCTGAGCCTAAGGCAAATGCTTATTCATCTGAGCCACCTAGGTGCCTCCTAAACATTTATTTCTGAAATTGTTTCACAGAGGTATCCAAAGTCTATTATATATATATATATATATATGTATATATATATATATATATAATAAAAATGAAGGAATATATGTATATTCCATATACATATATATACACAAACACACAGAAATTCAATAATGTGATATATAGGGTCCCAGGATTGAGTCCCGCATCAGGCTTCCTGTGAGGAGTCTGCTTATCCCTCTGCCTGTGTCTCTGCCTCTCTCTCTCTCTCTGTGTCTCTCATGAATAAATAAAGAAAATCTTTTAAAAAAATTATAGAAAACTATGATTCTACCATTGTCATGTAAGTACTCCAAATCAAATACATACATATTTCTGTTATAGAAATTTTACATATTTACATATTTCATTTTACATATTACATATTTACATATTTCATTTTACATACTTTAAAATATTTACATATTTCTATAATTTTACACAGGAACAAATTCTGCAAATACATATAATGTGTAAATAAAGGGCATTTCTTATTTTTAATATAATACATATTTTACTTTTTTAAAATATTTGCTTCATATATTTTCATTATATGATAATTTTATTTTTAAAAATTAAAAAAAATTGTTAATTAAAGATATATCTCCAAGATAGTTATTATAAGTATAAAATGCATGTTTACAAATGATAACTTGATAAAAGGAAAGTCATGGCAACCAAAATTAAAAGCAACCAATGGTAAAGATAAAAAGTATACAACATATTCACAATGGATGGCAATATATTTGCAGATGGACTCAACCTAAATGAAAATATATATGCAAACACACACTCACCCAGGAGAGCACAGACATCAAGAGAACAACGTACAATTATTCCTCACTGAGTATGATGACTGAAAACGTAACACACAACCCACAAACAAACAAAAACATGAGGGATATTTTTGCAGTCTAATTACTCTATTCAACCTAACTAGTTGTCTTGCAGTTTCACAACCAACTGCTCAAAGATAACATTTTTAAACCATACCAAATCTGTATTCAAATAAAAAAAAAAAATCTAGCATTTCCAGGAAAGAGAAAACATATAAACAAAAACATCGCGAATAAAATGTCACAACAGAAAGCAAAGAAATTTAGTCATTTTCTTTAAACTAGAAATTCAAAATCACTGAATAAGAACTCTATTGTGCTAAATATTGTCCTTTGTAATTATGAATTCAGCTGATTTGCCATCTGCAGAAATAGAACTAGGCTATTGCAAACGACTATAAATATGGAGCAGTTTGAATTGCATATGTGGGCCAGCAGATGTCACTCTTGTTAAAAGACTGTCTGAATTATCGTTTATGAAGGGTAATTGTCCGCTGTGGCTGTGGGCAGAATTTCAACATGTGAAGAATTTAGCCTTGACCCTCTTTTCACCTTACCACCTACTTTGCAGTAATGACAACAGGATCAGTAAATTAAAAGTGTCAGCTGCCCTGCCATCAGTTTCCAAAGCTGTTTGGTCTAACAGTAATTTATGGTCAATGGTTATATAAGCAGCATTGCCAAATCTCTATAATTATTACAGAGATGTAACCAGGCACAGAGAATAAATGTTGCTGCAAGCTAAACCAAGCCCTGACATTACTATAATTAGGTGAATGATTCATACCATTTGCTCTCTTAGGAGATATCTGGAGTAGCCAAAAAATTAAGCTGCAATTTCTGAACTTACAGATTTTCTTGCTGTGCCTATGTGTGTGTTTTTTTTTTTATTAGATTAGAGATTGATCACTTAAGAATGGCCAAGTTGGGGCGCTCGGGTGGCTCAGTGGTTGAGCATCTGCCTTTGACTCAGGTCTGATCCCGGGGATCCTGGGATCGAGTCCCACATCGGGCTCCCTGCATGGTGCCTGCTTCTCCTTCTGCCTGTGTCTTTGTCCCTCTATCTGTGTCTCTCATGAATAAATAAATAAAAATCTTAAATAAAAAAAGGTTGGATAAGGTCTGTTAATGCTTCATCCTTGATTACTCAAAGCACTTGTAATACCTTAGAGTATGATCTTCTGGAAAGATGTCTGGTGTGAGGTATTTATGAGGTTAACAAATAATCTTAAAAATAAATTTCAGAAGTAAGACACAATATGTGGAATATACATTCATTTAACATTTTCAAATTGAAATAAAAATAATTAGATGTGATGTATGTGTATGTGTTTGTGTGTGCACATGCATGCACACATGAATGTGAACTGGCTCACATCTGTAGCATACTGAGTTAGAAAAAAATATCAGATTTTTTTATTCCTTAGGATATGAAACATGTATTAGCTGCCATACTGTAACTCTGTAGGATTCTATCAGAATTATTCTTCAGGGTATAGTTATTATGATGATAAATGATTTCTTATATTAATAAGAATGGCTACAGCTTCTATTGCCAAAACTATGAATGATGCTAAAAACAAACAACAACAGCAACAACAAAACATGAGAAATCCTGGGCTCAAATACTAGTTCTTTCAATATTAGGCTTTTATGCTTGGAACATTATTTAAACTCTCTTTCTGCAATTTTTTTTTTTTTACCTTTTAAAATAAGACGATGTCAGTATCTTACCAGTGTTGTATGGATCAAATATAGTAATGTAAATAAAATATCATTTAGCTTTTAGGAGCTCAACGGACATGTTATCTCTCAGACTAAGTAACTGGAACTCCCCACTGAGACTGCTGATGTGATTAAATGTGTTATAGTCTGCCCATCAAATAAATTGTCCTACTGGAAGATGTCTTAAAGATTATTTATTCTATTGCCCCACCCAATGTAGCATCATTTGCTTTAATATTTTGAGAAAATGAAATTCAGATCCTACCTGAGCATTTCCAGTTGACTGCCTTACAAAATAATTCATTCCATTTTGACCAGCTC
Organism: Canis aureus; assembly: GCF_053574225.1. Lineage (NCBI taxonomy): Eukaryota > Metazoa > Chordata > Mammalia > Carnivora > Canidae > Canis > Canis aureus. The sequence goes on from NC_135618.1 coordinate 31,336,319, forward strand.
TACCTATACTAGCAATATTGACTTAAAATCTGCTTTCCAATTGCCATGTCAATCTGGCCCCAAACCTGGACTCAGTAGATATACAAAATAAATTTTCCACATCAAGACACTTTAACATTTTATGACAGCAATCATTTTATAGCAATAGATTTCCAGTTCTTTCAATATTTTTCCATATTAATATTAAGATACATTATTGTTACCATTGGTTTGAGGATTTAATAAAATTTTGCTTATAAAATTGTAACCCAATGCCTCACATATAATAAATATGCCATAAATCCACATTATTTTTGCTATATCCATCATTTTATATACTAGCTCCCGAGGATATAGCACATTTCATCACTCCATATCTTACAATATTGTGATTAAACCTGGCTATAGTGTCTCAGAGGTGGAACTGCTGTCCTCATGGTCTAATAATTAATTTTTATTTTTTATTATTCTTTCAGGAGATGCATCATAACACTGACTCAGATTGAGCTGTCCTAAACAAAAAATCTTACATAATTTAGCACTATGGATTTCTCCTGCTATCCATAAGCATAGCATTCCTATCAAGACTTTTGTAAGCTGAAATGGCATAAACCGAAGAAATCATTGCTATTTTGTAAAAGTGAAAATCTTTCCCAGATTTCTTTTGGTTAGCAAAAACAGATCTTTCACAAATGCACAGTGGCTTAAGACAGACCTTTGGATAGCAAAGGAAATCTTTTGTGTTCAATTAACAGAAAATCCAGATGGCTTGAAAAATACAAGGTTATTTAAAACTAATTTAACTAAAATGTAAAAGAAAACATCCTCACATCTAAGAGCATTAACTTTTAGGGGCATCTGGGTAAGCTCAGTTGGTTGAGCAGTGGACTTTGATGATTTCGGCTCAGGTCATGATCTCAGGGTCATGAGATTGAGCCTTGCATCAGGCTCTGTGCTGACTGTGAAGCCTGCTTAAGATCCTCTCTCTCCCTTTCCTTCTGCCCCTCCCTTCCTAAAAAATAATAAGGGCAGGGATCCCTGGGTGGCGCAGTGGTTTGGCGCCTGCCTTTGGCCCAGGGCGCGATCCTGGAGACCCGGGATCGAATCCCATGTCGGGCTCCCGGTGCATGGAGCCTGCTTCTCCCTCTGCCTGTCTCTGCGCCTCTCTCTCTCTCTGTGACTATCATAAATAAATAAAATTAAAAAAAAAATAATAAGGGCAGTGGTTTCTAGCTAGTAATGTAAATGAATCTATAGTAAGTTATTGTACCAATCTGTCATAGAGGCTAGCTACTTTTTATGATAAAGTATAATGATTTACAGGGGAATTAACCCTAAGCTGCATTTATTTTTCTGTTATTTGAGTTTCTGATTAAAATCAGTATATTGTAGGACACAAGGACAACATCTAGATATGATGGTGAGGCTAAGTCAAGTACACACCCGCAAGGAGGTGGCTATTCCAGTTGATAACAAATAAAAGTGGTACATTGTCATCAACCTGCCACCGGATGATGACTGATCTTCCTAGTAAATATAGCCACATTTTGATGAAGCATTGCTCTATGTTACTAATGGGCTGGGAACTCAGCAATAGTGGCAGTCAGGTCATCCTTGGTGAAATTAATGCAGTTGAGCCCAGGAATAGCCTTCATTACTTTATATACATGGCCATTAAGTAAGCACTATTCTTTCTCTCCTTGCTGTAAGCAACATTTTTAACAAGTTGAGTCTCCTCTGGGGTTCAGTTGCCCACAAGACAACCCACTTCTCCATAGACCCAGCTCTAGCTAGGAAGTATATGGTCATATCTACAGTTCCAACTGGGTGATACCAAGTCCTAGGGACTCGCAATGCCATCTTTTCCTTTTCCTCTCCAAGCCAAGGCACACTGGCAGCTTATTTCTGTTTTTTTTTTTTTTTTTTAAATTTCTCTTTGACCGACAATTTCTAACAATTATAATCAAAAGTTAACTGCAGTACGCCAAAATCTATCCTAGGACCATTTTTTTTTTTTTTTTTTTTTTTTTTTTTTTAGTCCAGAGTGATTGACCTCAGAAAACTAAAGATGTTTCCCATGTGATCTTTATGATATCACATGAGATTTACAAGCTCTGACAATGTCTATCCCACAGGAGGGCCGCAATTCTGCAGGCTGCATAGCAGTTATTGGGAGCTGTCTGAGGTGCTGATTTGATTTGAGGCTGGACCAGAATTCCCCTGGGAGGGCACCAAGGGTTTGGCCTGGTGCCGTGTCCAAGGTGCCAATGATGCGGGCTGACTGCGCGGGCAGCACTGTCTGTCTGTCCGTCTGTCCCGGAGAGAATTATAAAGCGCTGGAAGCGCCTGAAAAAAAAAAAAAAAGTCTATTATCTTAGTAGCCATCCAGTTGTGAGCAAGGACCATATTACCCAAAGTATTATTTTATTTTTACATTTAGTGCTCTGTTGATAGAAGTCTCATGTCTAAGGAAAGAAATGTACGTAAGACTGCTTCTTCTGGAAAAATTTTTTAAGAAGAATGCTCATCAAGAAACCTGTGATTTCCCTTTTATGACTTTTGCAATTTCAACTTAGTTTCATAAGAAATTATAGATAGTGAAGGTTTATCACAAATTTCCTGTTCATCAGTAAAACATGGTATCTTCAAATACCTCTTGATTTATACTTTTCATATATATTCATTCATAAATGATGTATGATGATATAAGTGAAAATGCATACATATGTGTATATGATTTGATTTCCCCTATTTATTATAGGACTGACATTTTAGTATCAACTATGTTCCCTCTCAGTTAGATGTATACTTATATATACATAACCTCAACTATTTTGTAGAAAAATGACATAAGTATCTTATTATTTTTTTTTTAATTTTTTTTTTAATTTACTTATGATAGTCACAGAGAGAGAGAGAGAGAGGCAGAGACACAGGCAGAGGGAGAAGCAGGCTCCATGCATCGGGAGCCCGATATGGGATTCGATCCCGGGTCTCCAGGATCGCGCCCTGGGCCAAAGGCAGGCGCCAAATCGCTGCGCCACCCAGGGATCCCAGGATTGTTGTTCTTTATGACATATTTTATAAAACCACCTTGAGTCTTCTTAACTTCAATTATAAGAACAAACAAAACTTAAAATGGGAGGAAACAAAGTAGTCAAGTCATGGAAATAATTTGTCATATACATTGACAAATACATCCTTCAGGAAATAATTTGTCCTATACATTGACAAATACATGGAAATACATATTTCCCAAATTATTACTTTGAGACCAGTAGTTAAGAACAAGTAATAATTTGCTTAATATTAAGTTTTTTATTTATTTCCCAAATCCAAAAATTATTAGGGTGTATTTGTATATCTTTGTGTATAGGAACAAATACACCTACAATTAAAGACTGCTAAGTTTGATTGAATTACATGGGTAGTCTGTGGAGAACTATCAATATATATTCCTAAGGTTATGCAAAAAAATAATTGCACATTATTCTTTAATACACATTTTTAAAAAATTGATCACAATAAAAATAAATTATTTGACTTACAATTAAAATAAATCATAAATAATATTATTTTAAATTGTATGGTAAAATACTTGTCTATTGTTTGTTATGCAAAAAAAACAGATTTTAATAAGAACATTTTATTTTGCGCATTTTCATAAAGTTATTGTCTACTGGGACAACAGTGCTTTAAAATAAACACTGAGGATGCCTGGGTGACTCAGGGATTGAGCTTCTGCCTTTGGCTCAGGGTGTGATCCTGGAGTCCTGGGATTGAGTCCCACATCGGGCTCCCTGCATGGAGCCTGCTTCTCCCCTGCCTATGTCTCTGCCTCTCTCTCTCTCTCATGAATAAATAAATAAAATCTCAAATAGATAAATAAATAAATAAAATTAATTAAATAAATTAATTAATTAACAGAGGAATCATGGTCATTATAGATTAATATTGAATAGTGCTTTGGAATTGGTGGCAAACTTAATGAGTGAGAAAGTGTTATGTGATGACTTAATTTTCTCTCTAAGGACAAAGACAAAAAATAAATAGAAGGCACGTGTGAAAACGTACTGATCCATTAAGAGCTTCCATTTACTACGTGCATATTATAGAACTGATACTCTGCTATGTAATTTTTCAACTTGATTATATATAATTTCAAATTCACAGCAAATTTTCAAGAATTGTACAATCATACCCTTTACCCAGACTCACCAGCTCTCTGTGTTTTGCCTAATGTACTCTTTCTTCTCTCCTACTCCAAGGTGAGAGAGAGAATCATAAATTCAGAAAGTTGCTGTTGTTTACTTCTTTATTCAAATAACTAAGCAACTTTTCCCTTCAAAATATTTATTTGGAATGTTTAATTCAGTTGAAACACATGAGAAGATTATTCATTCAATGATTTTTTCAGTCAATGGCTATTTAAATATACAGAGTACTGTACCAGAATCTAGATATACAGTGGTAAACAGAATTGGAAATGGTCCCTGATTTTATCGAATCTAAATTCCAGTGAAAAAAAGGCATCAGAAAATAATCACAGATTTCTATATAATTTCCAACTCTAATAAGTGCTGTGATGAAAAATCACAGGCTGAAAAAAAAAAGAAAAAGAAAAATCACAGGCTGTAATTATATGAGGAAATGATGTTTGTCCTGAAATCCAAAAGAAAGAGGAGTTTGCAATCTAGAGAGGATAAGAAGAGTAGACCTGCGTGTGTGTGTGTGTGGGGGGTAGGAGGGAGCCCCTCAAGATCCCTTAGCAGGGTAGCAGCACTGTGATGGCAAACATGGTAGGAAGTGAGGCTTCAAGAGGACACCCAGGGCAGATGTGGACCTTAATTACTCACGTGTGGAATGTTGTCTTTATTTTTTAAATGATAGTGTAATAAAAGCTTTTAATTAAAGTGGTATCAGAATCACATTTATGTTTTTAATTACTATTTTCATCCCAGTAAATGATAATAGACTGCAGAAATTTTTTTAAATGGTCATAAGTAGAGGAATTAAAAAGTTATTTGTGGAATATAAGAAATAGTGAAAGGGACTAAAGAGAAAGGAGGGGGGGGAAATCAGAGAGGAAGACAAACCATGAGAGACTCTTGACTGGGAAACAAACAAAGGGTTGCAGAAGGAGAGGTGGGTGGGGGATGGGGAGACTGGGTGGCAGGCACTGAGGAGGACACATGATGTGATGAGCACTGGTGTTATACTATATGCTGGCAGATTGAACTTAAATAAAATATACTTTTTAAAGTTATTATATAAGTCCACCTTGGATACAGGTGATTTTGGTAAAACCTAAGCAGTGTATGGTTTTAGAATATATTTATTAGCCAAATAAAATTTGTTGTGACAATGGACTCTATAGGACTCTCTGTTATTCAAGTTTGGAGATTTTTCAACAACATATGATTGAACACCTGTTCCATGCCAGAGCTGAACTGCAATCCTGAGTGAGATGAAGTCTTAGTATTCAAAGACTTAACAATCTAGGGGACTAGGCAAAAAAGGGCTAGTATATTTCTAAGTGCAGCTAAATTAGCTTTTCTCTTCAATACTTGTAGATTGTCCCAAGTTATCAATTAATTTTACTGACATCTAGAAATGTAGATATTTATAAGAACTAATAAAAATATGCTCATATGTATAAAATTCAATACCTCAGTTTTTAGGGTGCCTTATTTCCAACAACATTCTACTTGGGAACATTTGCTAATATTTCTCATTTAGCTAAGTCGATAAAGCATCCTCAAACCCTGCGGGGCCAAATGTATGTAACTCCCGGAAATTGCTCCAGTGTTTGTGAAAACATCTTACACTCTCACTATGAACTCTTCTCAATAAGTAGATAAATAAGAATTCAGTGAGCAATCTAGACCCATTATCTCATCTCTTCTCTGTTTCATCAAAACTGCACTTTGCAGCTTGGGCACTTAGCCAGAAGCCTATAAGATATCTATTACAGATTGTGCTTAGCCTCTTTATGACACTCTAAATCAGGCCCTTAAAATGAGAAACATCATTGTCATAACATTCAAAGTTTCTGTTGAGGGCAAGCAAAGTCTAGCACTTTAGAAGTATTGATTGCAAGAAACAGAAAGCAATTCAAACAGGCTTAAAATGGAAATTCACAGGAAGGATTTTGGATCTCACAGTGGACTGACCCAAAGATAGTAGGAGCAAAGTGAATTCCAGAGGGCCACAGGGCAGGAAGTAGGACACAGCATTTGCCTCCTGAGAAAGACAGCCTCATAAACATGACCCTGTCAGCCATGAGAACAATGGCACCGCTGCCATGCCACCACCAATCTGCTCTTCTGTCAGAACTGACAAAGATTGACAAATGTCCCTTGCGTGAGACCAACTGCAATCTTGATGGCCCAGAATGGGCAGAGTCTTCAGGATGCCAGATCCTAGATACATTTGCTGAATTTCAGGGTTCGATTTTAGACTTCACTCAAATTCTAGATATTTGTGGAAAGTTGAGCAGATACAGGGGAAAGCAGCCACTAATCGAGAATGACTGTGTGTGCCCTGGGGGTTACTTTGGAAGTCTACTGAAGATGTCACAGGCTAACAGCACTAGCTCTGCCACCAAACAGCCTGTGTTTCAGATCCAACCCATCATTTACTAATTGTATAATCTTGAGCAAGTTCCTTGGCTTCCATTCTCAGTGCCCTCATGAGTAAATTGGAGGCAGAGTGATATGAAGATGAAACAGACAATATGTACTAAAGTCTTAGCTCAAGGCTGGAACATTCTAAGTGCTAAATTAGTGATTTTGTTGTTTTACTAGTGCCACCATAGTCATTGTCAACTTCATTATTTTATACAACATGTAAACAATGACTTACAAATTCACTTAGGGGATTAAATTATGAATCAAAAAAAAAACTGTCAGCAGTGCATTTGGGAAAAGAAAATTCAGAATAACACCTTTGCAAGGAAAGTTATTTATAATTACAAAAATTATAAATTTCTTGATGGAAAATATTCATGATTAGGCCACTTACGTCAAAAGGACAAAGATCTCATCACCTAGAAATCCGAAAATTTTCTCCTAGATCAGTTGGAGAAACATACTTCAGGAGGCATCTTAGGATGCTTATTAGAGACTTAGGACTTTTTCATCATGAATTCCTTCTCTCTTATGGTATATGTGGGGCAATGGGAGTGAGGGATATTATGTTATATTCGTTAAGAATTAGAAATCCGAAGTCAGACTGCCTGCTTCAAAGCTGCACTTTAGCTTTCTAACTCTGTGATCTTGGTTAGGTAGCGACTTCTCTAAGAATATTTCCTTATTTATAAAATGGTAGTAGAAATAGTTTTACTGCACATGTCACAGAGTTATTTTGATGATTAAACTAAATAATGAGATAGCATAGGGTAGTTAAATCAACAAAAGCACAGATCTACCTCAACGTACAATGGGGTTTATAAATTTATACAATTTATAAATCCATTTTAAATTAAAAAGTATTAGGATGAAAATGCACTTAATACAGCTAACCTACCATACATCATAGCTGACCTAGCCCACCTTAACTGTGTTCAGCACATTTTCAGTAGCCTACAGTTGGGCAAAATCATCTGACACAAAGCCTGTTTTATAATAGAATATTGAATATTTTATATAATCTGTTGAATAATGTGCTAAACATGAAAATAAAGAATGGTTGTATGGGTCCAGAATGTGGTCAGGCTATCGGTTGCTTACTCTGATTATTGTGTGGCTGACTGGGAGGGGCAGCTGCCACAGTTCAGCATCACAAGAGAGTATTGTACTACTTATTTTTAGCCCGGGGAAAGCTGAACATCCCAAATTCAAAGTAAGGTTTCTACTATGTATCATTCACACCACTGTAAAAAACCATAAGTCAAACTATCAAAAGTAGGGGACCATCTGCAATAGGTATGAACTCACAAAGCTATATGACTATATGACTATATATAACTATATATAACATATGACTATAGTTCACTTATTGACTTTCTCTTTTCCTTTAACAACAAAGCGCAATGGTCCTCCATCTTTGATGCATCCCAGAATCATTTGTAAATGATTTTAAAAGTGATTCAAGTCATAAATTCTAAGTTAGACACAAAGAATATGATATTTGTTTTTTATAAATTTATTCCACATGCAAAAATGTAACTAATATTTAGAAGTATCCATTTGATTAATTAAGTAACATTTTCCAGTAATATGAAGTTTTGTTTGGATTTTTTATATCTGAAAATTTTTCTCTGGAAAGTGAATATTTTAAAGAAAGACCTTGCTCTTATAAATGTTTATACTGTCGATGAAACATCTGAAAATTTGGTAAGTACAGTTAATTAGACAGATTTGATTGTTTCCTTGATGATTCAGGATATTTTAGGCCATCACTTGAATGCCCAAAATGGCTAAATAAGCGATGAATTTCATATTTGAAAGAGCACATACGTTTGAGACTCAGACCTATGGCATCTCTCCATTCCTATCTATAGGACCTTAGATCAGTTCTTTGATTTTTTAGGTATACTTTCTCTTATTTAAAAAAAATAAAATAAAATAAATAACAGAATAGTTGGGAATAAAATTGAATAACTGAGATAATGGACAGAGAAGTTTTGAACAAGAGATGCTTAGTAAATAGTAGCTTTGTGATGAATAATATTATCCTGTCCACACAGGGGTAGTATCAACATAAAACCTGCATTTGTTTCAAGATACACACTAGCAGTAATTCTATTAGATGAAATCTCTCTAATGCTTTCATAGTTTATTCTTTGTCATTTTCTTTCAAATTCAAGTCTTGAAATAAATTCAAAGTATTTATAGATTATTAGGACTTGTTTATTCAGAGACTGTTTTGATAGGAGAAATTCTGTTTTCTAAGAATTATTAACTAAACAAATTTAGGTTCAGGAAGCATTTTAAGTGCAGCATGAGCCAGAGATTATGTTATACTTTATTTCTCTTAGGCTTAGTTTGTGTCTTTCTTCTTTTCCATTCAACATCTTTTTTTTTTTGTTCTGCTTACATATGGCCCATAATAATTGTCCAAAAATAAAGTAGTTAGCCCTAAAATTGACATGTTTTCAGTCTTCAGATTTTTTTCTGAGCAAGCATGTCACAGATCTCATTAACTTTGTGATGTTGAGAGTGTATGTGTTATTTTATGCTTACCTAAAAACAAAGTAGAACAAAGTCAATGAGTGTAAATGACTAGTGTAAATGCCACACGTATAGTAAATACAATCTTGAGAATCCATCCCAGTTCCTTAAATTTTTAAATAAAGGCCCTCTCATTATCTTACCTTATTCATATGATGAATATGATGATGGTGGTGATGATGTAGATCAATGGTAAACATTCAGAGATGCCTACTTGGGTGAGATAAATTCTATTTTTTAATCAGAAGACTTGGACAAAGGTTTTTTATCCTATGAAAATATTTGAACATTCTGTTATAACTAAACATATGAAATATAATGACTACATGAATATACCTAAAACCAATTGTTTTCTAATGACACATTTCTACATATAACCTTAATAGCCCAGATTTTGAATCTTCTTAAATCTCATTTGGAAACAAACTTTTTTTTTTTTTCCTTTTTTTAGCCAACGTAGTCATTTAAACTATGGAAATTGCTCTTTCACTCATTCAAAACTGTGAGTACCTATTTTTTAACACCAAAGAAACTAGGAAGTGTCATTTAATTTTAACAGAATCATAACTGGATTTGTTATATTTTTGTGTACAGTCTCGTATATTTCAGTAATTCTTTTTTTAAAGATTTATTTATTCATGAGCGGCAGAGGGAGAAGCAGGCAGGTTCCCTGCAGGAGCCTGATGCGGGACTCAATCCCAGAACTCCAGGATCATGCCCTGAGCCAAAGGCAGACACTCAACCACTGAGCCACCCAGGCAACCCATATTCCAGTAATTCAAAGAAAAGTTACACATGTAACTGAATTCCTAGATTTAAAAAACCTAATCATTTAAAAACTAATAATAAAAAAAATTAAAAGTCTAACTGGATGTAGGCGTTTTATTCTGCAGGATTTTTAGTCTTTCATTTGTGTTCACTCATTATTTCTCTCTCCTTAAATAATTTATCTTGAAATCTCAGGAGAAATTAAAAATGAATCCAAATTATATCTTCTTTAAAAATGAATTTATTATTACTGTCAGAATAATCAATTACCTATCAATTTTAACTCCTCATTATTTTGCATTATTTATCATATAAATCTGTTTTCATTTCAACCCATAGTTTTATATTATAACAAATGTTATCTACAAAATAAGTTTGCAAAATGACACATGAAAAGAGTAACATTTTATGTACCAACTGAAACTAATTATTTGCCAATTGCAATAATAAAATTGAAAATTAGAGTGCAGATCCTTCAGCTGGTTGTTTCAGAGACAAGCCATGCCTATCTTCTGTGGTTAAACAAAAAGTTCAAGTACAAAGCAACATACTATGAATATTCACTAGTGAATTAAAAGTATTGGACAACCATTTGTAGTAATAAATAGTAGTAGCAACAAATGGCAACAGTAATAATCCCAGAGTATTAAAGTTATCCATGCTGTTGAAGTAGCATAACTAATAGTGAAAGCTGTGAATGTATTTTTTTAAAACTTTTACATAAAGGTGAATACATTCTGAATTAGCTTCCATTTATCTACAGTTATCCTTTCTTTGATCCTCTCATTCAGTGAGCCAGAAGTGCTGAAGAATGAAAACCAATCACTATTAATTTTTCCATGGCATTATCTTCTGGTTCTCATACATAACATATTTATGACCCATCTTAGAAAATCTGATCGGGAAGTTTTATTTATTTTTACTTTTAGGACACATGATTTCTCAGTGGACTTATAGAGCTGAATAAAAATTCAGTTTTCCTAATTAGTTAAATTCTTAGTTTATTATCTTTGCCTTTGCTTCCATATTCCCTTCTGTATAGTTTTTACATCTATTGGTACTGACACCCAATAATTAGAACTATGCCCACCTCCTGTACTGCATCTACTTTAAAGTCTCTTTCTATGTTCATTCATATTGCATTAGTAGTCAAAGGATTAAGAATATTCTAACAGATGTTAATCCCTCTATCCATTAAACCATCAACTAATATGAAAGGAAAGGAAGGAAAGAAGGAAGGAAGGAAGAAATAAAAAACAGGTTTCAAATATGTATTTGACATTGTCATCAGTCAGGATGTAACCTTTAAATCTCTCACTCAAATATCTAGACATTATTTAGAGAAGGCTCTATGGAGAAATTGATTCCTTTAATTTCACTTAAATGGTTATATCTTAATATATTAAGAAAATATATTTTCTTAAGATTTTATTTGTTTATTTGAGAGAGAGTGCCTGAACAGAGGAGAGGGGCAGAGGGAGAGGAAGAAGCAGACTCTCCATTGAGCAGGTTGCTCCCAGATGGGGCTTGATCCCAGGACTCTGAGATCATGACCTGAGCCAAAGGCAGACACTTAACTAATTGAGTCACCCAGGAGCCCCTCAGCACACAATAATTTTAATGAAAGAAGTTAAAACATATTGATAATAGAAAATTTGAAATAAAAATATTGCATTCAAGTCCAAATTCCGATTCTTCTATACTGTCAACTAAGTTATCCTAAGTAAGTAACTTACCTGAACACTGATTTCTTCATCAGGAAATAATAGTGCCAATATTATATTCGAATGTTTATTTCAGTAATTAATTTAAATAAAATTCTCATCTGAAAACATGAAAACTTAAAGCAATCTGTAAATGTGATATTTTACTAAACAAGTCTGAAAAGAATCAATAGGTGGAGAGTAGTTAATATAATTAAATTAAAAAAATGAAGTAACAAATAATACTCCACCACTGTAGGATAAAATGTGTTACTTATGAAACCCTGATTTATAGAAGGACTTTGACCAAATAAGGGAGAACCTGCAGAATCTCAGGACTTACATGCTACACCCAATTCTAGCTGATGCGCAATTCCATAAAAGCAATAGGACCAGATGGATGTAACAAATACCACCATCTCCTTCTTCTAAAGTAAATGACAAGTAGAATGAAGTGTTGAGCAAATGCAGAAAGCACTGGATAAATAAATCTGACATTCATTAACGTCTTTAACTCAATAATCTTTAATAATTTGTTACTATTTAGAAATACAGGCAAATAAACATACATATATATGTGTATATATACATACACATATACACACGCACACATATATTCTGGGGCATCACACTTGGAGACTATGTTTGGAGAGTGGTGAATATCCCACTGTCCTTGGGAGCAGACTGTTTAGTAGAGAAGAAAGAAAGAAGAAAGACAGCATATCTCTGAAGGTCCAGGGGACAAACCGTTATCTGAGCATCAGTAAACCTGAAGACGTCACTATGCCACCCTGAAATTTTCCAACAGAGCATGGCTCCAAAGGGTCTATGAAGCTGGAAGAGTACCTAGATGCAGCATTGCAGCCCCTCCATATGTGTGAGGAGAGTCTTTTTTTTGGATGCTTTAACGGATTATTTCGAAGGTTATCTTAAAAACAAAGTTAAAGACAATCTGAGAAAAAAAATTGCACAGAATACACTCATTAAATAAGTATGGTGAGTAAATCAAATTAAGGGAAATATGTTTTCTTCTGCAATTCCGGAAATAAGTTTTGTTGTCCTGAAGGTTCTTATATTTCCAAAAAGGGGGAAAAAATCATGGCAATTAAAGCTGCCTATTAATCATGTAAATCTACAGTAGAAACCAAATTTTTCTGTGCTTCCCAGTAAGTCAGTTTTGATCTTCCAACTCTGCCTTGTTTTCTAAAAGATACTATGCTAGAAATTCAATGGGATTTGGTGGTCTTTGTTTTGCAAGCACAGCGAGGCCCGGTCATAAAATAGGCACGACTGTCTGATCCAGGGAGGCACGGGTTGGCAAAGACTGGAGATCCACTTTCTGTTTTGATGACTTTTCTGCATTAATCTCCTCATTGTCTGCTATCCCGTCCACATTGTGAGCAAGACCGTCCTCAGAACGAGGGCTTTCTGCGACCTGCATCCGTCTCTCTGGCGTCTGTTCTGGCTCCAGGGCGGACCCTGCAAGTCACAGTCCCCGGGAGGCGGTCTGGGCGGGGGCACCGGGGGGGGGGGGGTAGGAGGGGGGAAGGGGGGAGGGGGAGCGGGGAGGGGTGGGCCGGGACAGGGCGGGGTGGGGACCGATGGGCCGAGACAGGACAGGGTGGGCCGAGGGCGGGGCGGGGGTGGGGCTGGGGCGGGGCAGGGAGGGATGGGCCGGGGTGGGGTGGGGCAGGGCGGGGCAGGGGCGGGGCCAGGGAAGGGCGGGGCGGGGCAGGGAGGAGCGGGAGGGATAGGGCGGGGCCAGGCCAGGCCGCCTCCCGGCTGCGGAAGCCCCGCGGGCCTCTCAGGACCTTAGGACAGGTTGTCTGTTGCTCCTACAGTCCCGACTTGTCAGTCTCAGTAGTTTCAACGTGGTCCTTTTCAGCTTTGTTTCCTGTTTAACGACAGATGACTTCTGTCATAGATGCTCCAAGTTCAACTGTTGCATTATAACAGTATTACATGTCAACAGTGTGCTCATGACCTTTATTTATATAAGAAACCAAATATTTAGTCAATGTACCGTGTCTTAATCTTTGTACACCTTCCATTTTTAAGTGCTTAAATGAGTACTATACTGCAATAAAAATGTAGTGATATAATTAACCGGCCATTAAACATTTACAGATACATATATATATCTGTAATAGTAAATTATGTAAATTATGATACAAAATAATATACATTGTGATAATGATACAAAATAACAATTATTATAGTAAATTATACAAAAATACTGATTGAAAAGGATATATATATATATATATATATATATATATCATTTTGTATCATTTGGGTAAATATCTACTAGTGCAATTGCTAGATCATAGGGTAGTTTTATTTTTAACTTTTTGAGGGGCCTCCACACTGTTTCTCAGAGTGGCTTCACCAGTTTGCATTCCCACCAGCAGTGCAACAGGGTTGCTCTTTCTCCGCATCCTCGTCAAATTCTGTTGTTTCCTGAGTTGTTAATTTTAGCCATTCTGACAAGTGTGAGGTGTTATCTTCTTGTGGTTTTGATTTGTATTTCCTTGATAATGAGTGATATTGAAGTTTTCATTTGTCTGTTAGCCTCTCAACTCTTTACTTAAGAATGCTAAAATACATACAAATTCAAAACTAAAAAAAATAGAATACCACACAGTTAAAATACGATCATTTATATTTCTCTTTGAATCTAAAAATGCCTGCAATAATTCAAGAAATTCTTTGAAGGAAGATGTTTTGAATTCCCTTTGGAATTTACTTCTGGTAACCCAGCAGAACATTTCATGATAACATTAATAGAATTTCCAGTTAGTTGTTTTATTTTAAGTCCAGCATCTTCTATTATTTTCCATTTCTATTTGAAACCTATCTAGTGTATGTGTTAATCACTTGTGTTGTATTTCATTTTTAAAAATGTTTTACATTTATTTAAAGAACAGTGCCCAATAAACATCTAATAACAACCTAACCAAAACTGTTAAACTCCTTTCATTGTATATCATTATGTATGATTATTATTTTAAAAATAACAATCTATAGTTATAGTCCTTATTTTCCTGAAGCTAATATGTTGTGTGTTATACTTCAATAAGAAAAGTTCTTTCCATACAGTTGCAATGAAACGCCGGGACACCTGCACCCCGATGTTTCTAGCAGCAATGTCCACAATAGCCAAACTGTAGAAGGAGCCTCGGTGTCCATCGAAAGATGAATGGATAAAGAAGATGTGGTCTATGTATACAATGGAATATTCCTCAGCCATTAGAAACGACAAATATCCACCATTTGCTTCGAAGTGCATGGACCTGGAGGGCATTATGCTGAGTGAAATAAGTCAATCGGAGAAGGACAAACATTATATGGTCTCATTTATTTGGGGAATATAAATAATAGTGAAAGGGAATAAAGGGGAAAGGAGAAAAAATAAGTGGGAAATATCAGAAAGGGAGACAGGACATGGAAGGCTCCTAACTCTGGGAAACGAACTAGGGGTGGTGGAAGGGGAGGAGGGCAGGGGGGTGGGGGTGACTGGGTGGCGGGCACTGAGGTGGGCACTTGGCGAGATCATCAATAGCACTAGGTGTTACTCTGTATGTTGGCAAATTGTACACCGATAAAAAATAAATTTATTATTAAAAAATTAAAAAAAGAAAAATTCTTTCCAAATAAAACAACCTTAATAAACCCATTACAAGTCGACCTTTTTTTTTTTTAAGATTTTATTTATTATTGAGAGAGAGAGAGAGAGAAAGAGAGAGAGAGAGTGAACACACAGCAGGGGGAGGGGCAAAGGTAGGAGAAGCAAACTGTTGTAAGGCTAGGTCCCTGAGCTGAGGGCAGACGCTTACCACCTGAACCACCCAGGTGCCCCTTAAGTCAACTCTTTTTAACCCTATTTATTTAAAAAATAAATAAATAAAAATGAAAATGAGCAAAAAAGAGTAATACTTTCTTATATTTTTTCAAGTTTCCTTAATATCTGGATTAACAAGACAGCTGTGCTTCCTATCTACATCTAAATATAATTGCTGTGATTTGTACCTATAGATAAAGCTAATGAAAAAAATCCTGCCTTATATAGATATGTAAGTAGAAAAGGGGGTAGTATTTTAATAACCTTTTCATACAGTGGAAGATATTCTCCTTCGTCAGGGTAGCAAAACTCCATGTGTTTCATAAACATTACTTAAAATATGGGATGTGAAACAATATGAATAAACACTTTTGTATCTTTCATTAAAATGAATTGGTTTTTCCTGTAGTTTGTTTAAGTTACAGTCTTTAAATTGTTTTTTAATTCCAGTGTAGTTAACATCAGTGTTATGTTAGTTTCACATGTACAATATAGTGACTTAGCAGTACCATATATTGTGTGCATCAAGATAAGTGTACTCTTAATCCGCTTCACCTATTTTCATTTCATTGAGAAATGCAGATTTTTCAAAAGCTGACACATTTTATTATAGTATATCAAGGGTTCACATTCATTAACAACATAAACAATGCCATCAGCTATTTCTGTAGGCATTGGGAAGCTGTCAACCTCATGGTGGTGGATAGAAAAGTTCCAAATTTCTAATTTTCTCCTGTGTCTCAGTCTGGGCTGCCATAACAAAGTAGCATAGACTGGGTGGCTTATAAACAACACACGTGTATTTTCTCACAGTCTGGAGGCTGGAAGCCCCAAATTAGAGTGCCAGCCAGCATGGTCAAGTTCTGGTGTGAGCCCTCTTCCGGTTGCAGAACGCAGACTTCTTGTATCCTGAAGAGGTGGATAGCAGAGAGAAATAAGCTTTCTGACACTTACAGGGGAACTGATCGTATTCATAAGGGCTTCCTGCCCTAATGACATCATTTATTCCTAATTACTTCCCCAAAACCCATTTCCTAATAACATCACATTAAAGGGTAATATTTCAACATATGGATTTGGAGGGGGACACCAAAATTCAGTTCATAACATCTTGAGAACTCAAATATTATAATTGTTGACAGTCACTATTGTTTTCCTTGAGGTGATAGACATGCTTTCATTCATTTTCAAGAAAACATATGATAGATATTAAAGTCTAAATAATCATCAGCTGTCAGTCATTCTTTCAGGTACAAGCAATGTTCTATGAAAAAGCTTCAAATTCTGGTTGCAACTTGATTGCACAAGTGTTTTTCTTTAAGGAAGTCATTATGGATTAGAATGCAGCAAATTGATTTATAATTTCTCTACTTTCTCAATTTTTTTAAAAAAATATGCATTCAAAGTTTGAGATTTAATAACATTGATAATTATCATGACTTTCCCAGGACATTTTCAAGTGAAACTGAAACTGCTGTAATGAGTAGTACTAGTACTAGCAGTAGGAACTTTTTTAGTTAAGAGAAGGTGGCTATAATGAGTAGTACTAGTACTTAGTATGATACTTTGTTGTTGCCACTGCTTTATGTGTGGCACTACCATTTTACACATCGTTGCTTTTGCAAGCATTGGTGTAAATGGCAATGCAGTGAAGAAGGGAAATGAAATCTCAATATTGTTATGACAATTTTTTTTTATTTTTGTTTATTTATTCATGAGAGATGCAGAGAGAGAGGCAGAGAGAGAGGCAGAAAGAGAAGCAGGCTCCATGCAGGGAGCCTGATGTGGGACTAGATCCCGGACTCTAGGATCAGGCCCTGGGCCGGAAGGCGGGTGCTTAACCGCTAAGCCACCCAAGCATCCCATGACAATTGTTTTGAATTTGCAGCCTCTTTGAAAGCCCACCTGGGACCATGGGGGCTCCAGAGGCCACATTTTGAGAATCGCTGGCCTAAGGTGATTTCATTTCCAAATAATTTTTTTCTAAATGGGTGAATAGAAAGGATTGAATAGATCATCCAGCTTTGACAGCTAAAGGAACTTGAAATAGAGGAGCAGAAGGGGAAATAGAGATAAAACAATAAACAGAAGCCAGGAGGAAGTGACACTGTAACCCTGAGAGGAGACTAGAGTGCAGAAAGTTGATGATGTAGAGATGCAGAGAGGCAGAAAGGTAGAGAACAGATATAATGTGATATCAGGTCACTACAGTCCCGGGGGGAATGTTAGTGCTGTGTTAGTAATTATGTTATGGATTTCCATAAAGCCAAACTATTAAACCATTAAGAAAAATATCTTTGTTCCCTAATATTCTTACAAATAAATAGTATTTAGTTACAAAAAGCTTTAAAATACATCTTCGTCACCTGAGGTAACATTTACATGTTTTTATTTCTTGGAATTGAAAAGATTTTTTTGTAAAATAAGTATAGGTCTTTATAGCAAATTGTAATTATTTACTTGTATGGTATTTATCAGAAAGTAAATCTACTGTATCAGTATGGGACTTCATCAAGTTTCATTAGTAGAAACCAAATGGATTAAGACCATGAATTCAGAAAGATATGTGTGGGTCAGCTAAAGAAAGAGAACAAAACCTTGGAGGTTGGTGACAGATAATAGCAACAGAAATAATCACCATCATATGAACAAAAGATGTTTTCTTTCTCTTTTTTCTTGCTGAAACAAGGGTGAAAGAAATTAAGATCATGTTTGTAGACCAAACATGCAGCGCAAAGATCTCAAAAAAGACCAGCAGTCACACATCATTCTTAAATGTCTTTATTGCAGGTTAACTTGCTGCATTTTTGAAAAGTACAGCCAATAGGGATCACTGGCAACATCAAGTTACACTCTGGGGAGAAAACTGGGAGGAAGTTCAAAAGGAAATATCACAGTGTATAAAAACAGAGACTTTGAGAGACTGATTTGTGATTTTAAGTAGGATCAATTTGATTAGGTTTTATTGCTCAGGAACTAGTTTTACAATGCCAAGCCTCTGGACTTCTCATTAACATATTCATGCATGATATTAACTAGATGTTTATGCATTTCAGTTACCTCTCAGCTGTTTTTGTGGCCTTTTCTGTGTGGAGAGCAATGGTGAGGCAAAGTTTCCTGAAGAAGTAGCTTTAGAAATGACATTTGAATTGTTTTAATAGAGGTAATGCCATATCTAGATGTCTAAGAAAATGTAAACCCCCCCAAACACGTAGGTTAAGGCAGTAGAGTGAGTAAAAAATTGCAAAATACTTGTACATCATGATTCATTACTGAAAGACATTGTAGTCAACATTGATTATAAGAAAAATAGAGATTATTTCTTTTCTTTGTGTTCAATTGAAAACCCAGCATAATATTTTCATAGAACTAAAAAGAAAGAGATTTAAAGTTCAACTAGAAGAATAAGATGATACTGGCCAACAGTTTCGAATAAGAGTAATGATAGTGGTTTACCCTTCAGAGAGTGAAATAATAATTATAATGTTTTGGGCTGTGTATTTATGTTATGACACAGTTTTTGTCTCTTCTGTTCTATGATACATTTCATAATTGAAATGAAAAGTAGAGTGGTAGCATTAAAAGCACAAATAAACCAATGGTACAGTATAGAATAGATCCAGATTATACAAAGACTCAGTATTGGATAAAGGTAGTATCATAATTGCCAATGAAATATATTGTTATTCAATACTTGTCACTCGCACAACTGGGTAAATACTTAAAGAAACATATAATTTTATCTTCACTCCTAGAAAATTTTGAAAAGTGTAAACAAATTGTAAGTGAACAAACACTAACAATAACATGACAAACTTTGTTTTATAACACAGAAACACAAGAAATACACATACACACACCATACAAGCCAATTACATGCACATTTCAGAAATTACGGAAGTTAAATCTTTTCTATCTGAATAGTTCACACAAATTTATCAGGTAAACTATAAACTCTATAATAGGGGAAAATATGCACATAAAGTCTTTGGAATGGCAAATTAATAAATACATTAATAGAGTTAACCAAACTACGAGTCAAAGGAAACAAAAATTACGATAGTAAAATAGCAAGTGTAAATTTTAGATTAGCCTAGTTTGAAAATATAATAGTGCTCAATATCGGTATTGTATGTAGACACTTTTATATTTATTTAAGAGAATGTTAATATTAATAAAAATCTCTTTAAAATATTACATTTTCTATTAATCTAGATTGAAAAAAGTTTTATCCTTCAACTTTTCAATTCCACCCTAGGAGGCACAAGCTAATGGCATAGAGGATTAAGAGGGGGTTTATATATGAGAAGTGGTTTGATCTGAGGATCTGAAATTGGATTCCCAATATTTGGGGTGATCTTGCTGTAGTCTTCTACTTTCTAAGGATGATTTTTAAATTTTCTTTTCATCATAAAATAATTTTTTGAGACAACATTTCAGTATCGAAATGTCATAGTAAAAACAAAACCCTGTTTTAGAATTGAAAGTTTCAAAAAAAGAGAAACACATCTTTTATGCCTAATAATATAAATGGTTGTGGCTAAAGAAACATCAGGAAAATATGTTAACCAGGAAGATGAACTTAAATAGGGAAGGGAAGGTTAAAATATGCATATTTAATTCTCACTGGGCCTACAAACACAGAAATAGGTGTTAGACTGTATGAAGTTAAGATGTGGCCAAGATAAACTTGTTTTTTTTGTTGTTTGTTTGTTTGTTTGTTTTATAAACTTGTTTTTTAAAATAACAGCAAAGACGGGGGAAAGAATGATAGTGGCAAACACCATGGAAGAGGTTAATGTATGGACCTGGAAATAGTCATATACGTAGATGTAGATGTGATTCAATTTCATTTCTGCTTCATCATGTTTTCTGTTATACACAAATCACCATAAACTATTTTGAACCTTAATATTTAATTTATTTATACCTGGGGGATTAAGTAAGGCCGATTTCCATATGGGACAAAAGTATACAGAAGTGAGAGCCTTCAGCCAGAGGGCTGATTGATACAAATATAAGATATGAGGAGCTGTTTTTCTGCAGTGCACACAATTGCCTTTTAGAAATATTTAATATTGGAGAAAGGACTAAATAACAAAGAAGATGAACTCATGAAACCTATAATCATTTCTTCTGATTAGAAGAAAAACCAAAGGAAAAGAATTCATAGAATATAAGTTTTTATGCCCTTAATTAACATGGAGTCTATTATTACTGCATTTGCTCTTTAAAGGGAATGAATGCCCTTTGTTGGTAAAATATAGCATGTGATGGCAAGCTGAAATGCCTGCTGTCATAACTGGAAAAAAAAAGAAAGCTAAATTAATTACAAAGATTATATTTTGAAAGGCATCAGGGAGCTTCGTGTAAACAATGAGGAGCAGATGATCAAAACTCTGGAGAGGAGAGAATTGTTTTGATGTAAGCTGATAACGTCTAGCGAGCTGCTCATTTTCCCCCACTCTGGACGTATGCCAGTTTTTACTAAGAAATGTTTACTAAGTTTAGGGTCTATTTTGGAAGACAGGAAATCTAGGCCAACACTTCCAAAAGGCAGAGTAAAATCATTCACAGACTTAGTGATACTTGGAATCAAAGATCTGATTGAGAAGGCGCAGCCTCAAAAATATGACAAGCATCCACCTTAAAAACTGAAACTACACAAGGCTATTGGCTAAGGAACTGAGGTGGGAACATAAGACAAAGAATTATATGTCCTCTACCCTTTCAGAGCTGAGGAGGTAACTCCCTGGCTCTGAATTAAAGGTCTCATGGGGAAAATTTGAGTTCAAGAGTAAGATGAGAAAAACAAACTTGCTAAAACCACATCTTAACTCTAATACAGCTCAATTCCTCTCAGGATCAAGGATTTGCCTCCATATTATCTTTCTGTCAGAGAAAGGGGGACTATTTCTGCTGGAATGGAACATCATCTGGGGCCTTTGCACAATGTGAACATACAATAAAACATGCATTTTATGTCTGTGTTAACTACAATCTTATATATGTTAGAATACAACTAAAAATCACCATACATACAAAGATGACAGACTGTATGACCAATAACCAAGAAAAAAACTAAGGACACAAGAAACAAATCTAGATATATCCAGGTCTTGGAGTTGGCAAGCCAAGGACATTAAAATTACTATAGTACACATGTTCAAGAAAATAGGAAAGACTGGCAAAATAGACAAAAACATGGGGAAGCTCACCATTGAATTCTAATCTATGAAAAGAGAATCAATGTTTTCAAAATATTAAAAAATAAACACTTTATTTGAAACTAAGAAATCAATGGTTTTTAACAGTGTATTGGCCACAGAAGAAAGAGACATGGAGACAGATCAATGAAAAAATATCCAAAGGAGACCACAGAAAAGATATAATTTACAAAAAGATGTGTGTGAGGCTGGATGTTGTATGTAAATGGTGAATGTCTAAATCCTACACTTGAAAGTAACATTACCTTGTATGTTAGCTAACTGGAATTTATTTACTTATTTATTTATTTGAGAGGGAGGGAGGAGGTGCAGAGGAAAAGAGTGAGAGAGAATCTTAAGCAGACTCCACACCCAGCACAGAGCTTGACTTGGGGCTTGATCTCAAGACCCTCAGGTCATGACCTGAGCTGAAATAAAGAGTTGAGCACTTAACCAACTGAGTCACCCAGGCGCCCTTTAACTAACTGGAACTTACATAAAAACTTGAAAAAAATTAAAAAAAATAAAAAATTACTAGAAGTGAAAAATAAAAAAGATGTGTAGGAGAGAAATGTGAGACACACACTATATGTGCCCTTTTCACTATGTATATTTAAGTAAAAACATTTGTTTAATTAAAAGTAATTTTTTTCCAGCTGGTTTTGTGTCTTTAATACTACAGATATATTTTGAGGCCATTTTTATCAAATTAAAAGAAAATTACTCTGACTTTGTATTTAATTGAATTAAGTTTATAAATTATTTTATAGAGGACTGTCATTTTTATAAGTCTCATCCACATACTTATCATATCTATATCACATCATTTATTCATTTTTTAAGTGTTCTTAGTTAACTTTAAAATACTTTAACATTTTATTATTCTATTCCTGGAGATTTCTTACTAAGTTAATTTTGAGTATATTTTGATAATTCCTATAACTCTTTTGAATAAAAATTTTATATTGTTTTTATCAAAGGGTTTTCATGATAGTGAAGCTGTTGATTACATGTATTTATTTTGTTTTCTTATTACTATACCCTAGGTAAAAAGTCAGGTAATATGTACATCTTAATAATTCATGTCTATAATTTCCTTATTTATATCTTTGATTTTAGATTCTTTTAAAATTGTATATGGTGGAAAATTATAGTTGTTAGTGTCACTGACATACTCCTAGTATGTCACTTACTAGTGAACAGTGAACTATTACTAATGTAGTGATTCTTCCCAAGAGTGTATTCATAGTACACTGATGGGATTCTCCTCAGGAATAACCACAACCAGTGGTTAGTGACTGATACAGAATGAAAATTCAGTAAATATTTTAAATATAGATGAACGGATAGGGAAAATCATTTTCTCATCTTATAGGAGCTTTTTACTTTCACCATTTTCAAATCTTTTCCTAATTCTTTAAATTTGATCTTTTTTTCCCATATACCATACAAACCCCAGGTTATACATCATATTATGTGAATATCATAGAAATCAATCACATATTGGATCAAAATACTTCTGAAGAATTTGGAAACATCAATATTCAAAATCCAACATATGGCTCTCTATTCTTATCCTCTTTGATGAAGGTGAGGCCAAAGAGCCCATCCAAGTCAATTTTTATTTTGAGACAATGGGTGTGCAGCAGCAAGACTTCTATATTATACTTCTCTATACTTCAGTATATTGATAATAGTGTTAATACGTTCTAAAAGTAGAAATGTTTCACTCAGTTGTATGTGTATCTATGTTTCTACATCTAGAGCCATGTGAATTACAGTGA
Organism: Canis aureus; assembly: GCF_053574225.1. Taxonomy (NCBI): domain Eukaryota; kingdom Metazoa; phylum Chordata; class Mammalia; order Carnivora; family Canidae; genus Canis; species Canis aureus. Next base: position 31,359,773 of record NC_135618.1, read on the forward strand.
TAATTTCACTCAAGGGTTAATTTTTTTAATTGGCTCCCATTTGTATATAATCTCCACAAAAAATCCCACTTAATAGTCATATAAAAGGATACTGTGACAATGATATTTATACATTCTGCTATAATATGAAGCATGCCTATTTAAATATCCACTAAATACAGGCATTTTCTTATTTATATCCTGAGACGCTAAATGGTCCAGATTTTCTTTTCAAGTCAGACCATAAACGAATAGGAACCCAACTATTAACTATAAACTGTTAACATTGCAAGGTAGAAGAATGAATGAATGATGCACCGCTTGGAACGCCAGAAGTCCATGGTTTATATTATGACAGCAGCATCCAAGACGTAGTTTTACCTGAACAAGTGTTACCAGTTAGAGAAGGCTGATAACACACATTCATTATAGTCAATGCTGATACTTTTCCAGATGCAGAATTATGATCTGATGTGTATAAAGTTACCTAAAGCATTGGTTCAAAAAAGGAAAAAGCTCTTTAGAGAGAACATCCCTCCAGGTGTTTTTCTTTTAATACTGGAAATGAGGTTCAGGGCAAGAATATCACTCTAGGATTCCTTAAAGCATGGTCCTGGAATTTGCCTCACTGTGGCATTATTCTGTAAAAAGGGTGTGAACATGTATCCTTAAGTACATTGATTGACTTAACTGGCATTCACATTTTGATTTTTACCCTATTGATTCACAGAGAGGTGTCCCATTGGTTTTACAACTGGCATCACTGTTTTCTTTTTTCCTATAAAGTGAAAATTTTAAACTGGAAAAACAAAAAAGAGGACCACTTAGAGCTGCTCCCGGAAATATAGAAAACAAAGGTAATATTTATCGGACACACTTACCTATGGCATGCGTGAGACTCTCTTCTTCACACGTACTCACACAGACACACACACAGACACACATACATTTAATTTATTTAAACTTAAAATGTAAATACAATTACTATTCATTTGTTGGAGATGTGGAAACTGAAAAATTAAGGTACTTTATTAAGGCTATATGGTATTTTAAACACTGTTACATACTAGTAAGAAGTAGAGCTATGATTTAAACTCAAGTGGTATATTGCATAATCCCTCATTGTAACCAACATATTGGATTTTCTGTGTTACTTCTTAAGTAGAAACTAAAAGTATAGAAACATGACTTATATCTCTAGTTCATCATGTTTATAAAACAGCACCATGCCTAACATGTACACTCAACTAATGCTCCTTTACCGTTATCTTCGTCTACTATAAGCAAAAATAGTGTCTGCAGTGTCTTCGGAGGATAGACTTTAAGTTAACAGTACTATATACTCTTGACTGTCAGATAAAAATCTTAGCAGACATTAAAAACCTCACAAGTGATTTAAATTCTTAATAATTGTAACCGAGTAACAAGAGAGAATGATCACAGCTACTTGCCCAGAATGTCCAAATTTGCCAACATTATTTACAATTGTTAATAGTACTCTTCCTTGCTCAAAACTGCATTCCAACTTCAAGAATAAATTTTATGGCAACCCTACAGCTATACCCGGGGCTGTTGACTGAATTGGGTTGCTTTTTTGTTTGTTTGTTTGTTTGTTTGTTTTTCCATAAACCACGGTGTGATGATATTTGGAGATGGAGCCTTTGGGAGGTAATTAGATTTAGATGAGGTCTTGAGGGTGAGTCCTTATAAGAAGAGACTCAAGAGACCTTGCTCATATTCACTATATGAGGACACACACAGAGGTTGTGAAACCCAGAAAGAGAGTCTTCACCAGAATTTAATTTTTGGCACCATGATCTCAGACTTCCAGCTTCTAGAACTGTGAGAATATGTTTCTGTTTATTTAAGCTCATTGTATGCTATTTTGTTATGGCGGCTTGCACTGACATACATATGGCATCAAAATATTGTGAAATGCACTATATGAAAAATAACAAAACTAATTAAATTATATGCATATAATGTCTGACTTGCTTTATATGACAACTGGAAAAAAAAAAAAACGTGTCTGGCCCTCAATTATTCTTCCTCAACTCTGACTTTATTTTAAGTATAAATTTTAAATATCTTAATCTAAAAGCAATATAAGATAAATTTATATTATATAAGTTATTTAAAAATGTTATTGCACTTCTATTACAGCCAAAATACTTACTTGATTTTGATTGTCATTAATATCAGCAATCAAAATTTAGTTCCAAAATATTTTAAAGTTAACTTCTAAATAACTTCTTAGTTAGGAAAATATGTAGATGTGTTTGTGAGAAGGAAACAGAAGTCTATAGGCTATTAAGTTTTGATAAGAATTCCTTCTAAAAACAATAGAAGGGTTCATAAATCATAATTTATGGTGTCCAAATGTATCTGAATCTATGCATTTTAAATATATGGCTCCTTTGCTTCCTGGAAATCCCCAAAATAATTGTGAAGTCACCTCACACTGTGGTTTAGAACGTCATTTACATTTAAAGAATATAAAGGATTATTTTTCTTAAAAAATGAGAATGATACTGTCCCATCAATCTTTTAGACAGTATAATCAGTGAGAACGTGCCTGAATATAATTTCACTTTGGTGGCTCTGCCATGTATGATATAATTCAATTAAGATATTGGAGGAATATATATATATATACATATATTCATATACATATATTCATTTATTCAGTTATATCAGTTGCATTGATAATCCCAAGAACAAGACTTTAAGTTCATTAGAACCAAAAATATCCAAATTTCTAAATGCCTTTTAAAATATTTTTATTAATATTTGTACTCCCAGTACTTTGACTTTATATCACAAAACTTGATGTTTTATTCATTTGATAAGCATATATATGCTTTGTTGGGCTACAAAAGAAGCATAAGGGGAAAAACAACAAAATGCATATAGTGGCAATCAAATTTCACATTAAGAATTCCGATGCTAATATGAAGAGATAGGCTATCTGATTAAAAACTAAATAAAGTTGGGATGCCTGGGCGGCTGAGCAGCTGAGCATCTGCCTTCAGCTCAAGGCATGGTTCCGGGTTCCTGGGATGGAGTCCCGCATCGGGGTCCCTGCATGGAGCCTGCTTCTCCCTCTGCCTGTGTCTCTGCCTCTCCCTGTGTGTCTCTCATGAATGAATAAATTAAATCTTAAAAGAAAAGTAAAATCAATAATAACTTTATCACAGAAACATATGCTACTTAATAATATTTATTTCATAGCTTTTTTTATAATTTGTATTTTATTGTTTTTGGATAAAAGCAATTTTATTTGGATATATTCTTCTCTGTGTTAAACTGGTTTTTCTTTTTGTTGTTAAATTTAAGAAGCAGCTGGTAATAAAAATGAAAATAATTATATGTAACATTTAATAAGTATTCTCTATGGACTATCACAGTACTAAGTATTTTAATCTTATATTTGCAAATCACTGCCTCACTATAATTTCATCTTAATATACGTTAAAAAATACCACTAAATTTTGGTAATGAGAGTTTGTTATAATAGGAATAAAAAAACCTAAGCATCTACAAAACAAATGAGTAGTTTATAATTATTAAATTGGTAGTTTTTTTTGGTTCATTTGCATTACTACACACTTTATTGTAATAGATATTCAGACACTAGCATTTTAAGGAATTTATTAAAACCTAATATTTATCATAAACATATACATTATTTTGAAGATGGAGCCATCAGAACATGTTAAATTTCATTTAGGTGATTTATATATCTAGCATCAGTTAAATATGGGGGTTTATTCATGAGTAGATTTATGTAGCCCTGATAGTATTTTGAGTTTTAGAGGAGATTTATTTTCATACAGATTTTGAGTGAAATGAAATACACAACAACAGTCTTTAATCTGTTCCTCCCTGCTTCCCCTCCGTCTCTCCTAGGGATCTGAAATTATGGATATAATTGGCTAGATTCTCATGATAGACATTTCAAAATATTTTAGATTTTTTTCCTTCCGCTTTTTCCAATAAAGCATCTTAAAATACCATTTTTTCTCTTCCCTTCTCCATGCCTCTAAGAAGAACAGTTTCTCTGATACTTATAAGTGATTTGGAATAATGAAAAGTACATCTTGAATTTGTAATGGGAAGTGTCAGTTTTGTATATTCGAAGTCATGGACCAACAAAAGCTAAAACCAATCCCTAAACATTACATAATCTTGTGATGCCTCTCTCCCTGCTTCTTTGTTATGTATAGGGTAACCTGGGACAGTCCTGGGGTATGTCTGCTACAAAAGTATAGTACTGCTCCCTTTCTTTCTCAAATGTATCCCAGTTCAGAAGATAAATGATATGGTCACTGTATTTATGTGGAACATGATACGAACAGGAATGAAAAAGCAATTCAGAGGAACTTGGAAAAAGTATTTAATATGACACCACAGGAGCACTTCCAAAATATACCTCTTAGAGTAAGAGTTCCACAGGGAATACTTTAATTTCCCATGCACAGGGAAGGATGTATAGTCAATATTAACTGCCAGGATGTTATGAGCAAAAAAGAACCATGGTTCTTTATTATCTTACGACTCAAGAGAGTCACCCTAGTAACTTGGCTCCTGAAACAGCCAAAGAAGAATTTGAAATTTTTCTTTGGTACATTTATATTTATATTTTTAAATTAAATTGAATAATGTTATTAGTCCACAGTCACTTTAAGATCCCCAATGGAAAACAATAATTCAGTTAATACAGACAAGTAAATTGGCATAGCTATATATAACATTAGAATCAGTGGATAAAGGTGGGCTCTTCCCAAAGCAGAGAAAGGACTGAGATTCTGATTTAGCAGGTGTGGGCAGGAGTTTCAGAATGTGTACTGAATAGTCAAAAACAAAAAATAAATTCATATAGATAATGATAATTTTCCCCAAGGTAAGAAACACCACTCTAGCTATGGTTCACTTTGTAATATTATTTATTAGAACCTTTCATACATAAGATATTCTGCAGGGCACCAGGTAGATTGGTGGACACAAATATGATTGCTGTCATTTTTAAGACTGCAGTATAGTCAGGAAGGGAGGCAATGTGAGTAAGCAAACTAAGAGTTATATGCCTGGAAACTGGTAAACGTTATCAAGAAAAAGAACAGGAAGCTATTTGTAAAAGATGAAAGAGAAAAGAGCATTTTTGATTGGTAGTGGACAGCTCCAATTTAATAGGTTTGGTATTATTATAATGCCCCCTCACCTGCCACACGAGTAGACCTGTGATTTAGATTACCAATTAAATTTCTATCTTTTAACAACAATGATTTTTTTCTTCAGCAATGGACACATGACTTAAGGATGAGAAATCACTACTCTGTCTGGGAAATTTGCTACGTTTTGGAGAGAGATGCCACCTTTACTTTGAAATGACTACCTGCAAGGATGGCTAAGCTTAGTTCAACTGGTGGACATATTTTCTACCACAGAGGAAGATCTTTCTATGAAAGTTGCCAGCACATGAGAGAGTAAAGGTCAGAGATGAAGAGACAGAGCTCGAACAGCATAGTTGTTAGTATGCTTGTTTTTCTCTACATGTAGCTCAGCTTCTTGAACTCAACTTCATTCTTTGGATTGCCCAGGTGTGTGGTGCAGGGATTCTTCATCTGGCTTACACTAGTTGGACAGTTGAGCTTCTGTCACTTGCAGCTGAAGAATACTGGCATTTTTCTAAGGGATAGGAGAACAGATTCTAGCTTTCTGCTTAATCTCAGAGATAGATAGTTCTACATTTTTTTTGCATTTTAAATAATCATATGCTTATATCTTAATATTTTTATGAATGTAGAGAGAGATGCTTTTTCTTTAAATTCTGGGATTACTTGAAAATTAGAATTACAACTAAGAAAAGTAGCATGAGTTGAATTTCTAAAAATCTGTAATTTTTCTCATCTGAGGAGCTTGTAATGATCTCTGAAGTGTACCGCATATTGAAATAAGTGCTAAACCAGAAAGGAAAAAGTCTCATGATTCTCAAGGATGCAAAGTATAAGTCTTTGTGTGCAGGACACTGAAACTTCCAGGGGAGTTGAAGGACACTTGAATTGGTGGAAAGTTGGATCTCTAAATGGCTAGATGGCAAGAGTAGGTTAACTTGCAGTAAAACAAAATTCACAGAAGAGAAAACTTCCAGAGGGATGAGCAATAGTCTCTTTGGAGTAAAAGGTATGACTGACTTAAGTGCTTATCACTTTAAAAGGAGATACTTCTCCATAAGTAAAACAAGAACTTCAAATAAATAATTATTTTTTAAAAAAATCAAGAGATCATCCCACAATCTATCCCCGGAGCTTTGGTGATGGCATGTCACTGGGGAGTTATGGAAGCAGACTATCCAGGTGGAGTGTTTATTACATCACTGAGTTTGCTTAACATTGTTCAGTACTGTGGTAATCAAAGTTGACCAATTTTCAGTAGTTTCATTGCTATTTAAAATAATTCTCTTGAGACAATACACCCCCTTTTTGCCTGCCTCAGGAACAGACTGCCCCAAGTGCACCACGCATTTAGAATGCGTCAGCTCAGGTAATGCTGGCAAAATTGTAATCCTTAATTAGGTGAAAGACTTCGGTCTTCCTCACTAGCCCTGGGAGAGTGGTTACCTTGGATGACTAGGAGAAGAGACAATTACCAAGCAAAACAACGACCATCAGAGAGAAAGCTTAACTACAAAATATCACCATAGACCCATGTGCAGTTCCTCCCTGTTCATTAACATACTGCATGGGGAAAAATGCAGTCTTAATACCACAGAAAAGTAACAGAATGAGGAGTACTTCCTGAGATACAGAAACTGTGGAGCATGGTGGTCCTTTTGATATTCTAATCTGTGGATATAAATTCCAAATTCTTCTCTCCTCATACTGCATTCTTAAATTAGGTGACTACACATTACACATGGCAGGTAGTGACCTTCCTTCCAGACCTATTTCCCCTACACATCTGGACGGGGAGTCTAGCCAAGATAATCGAGACAGTCTGCCAAGATAACCCAAGATCTTGCTGCTCCAAGCATTCCCTAAAAAGTCACCTCCCATAATAAAAATTATAGCCACCACTTTTTGAGTGCTTAGACTGTGCTAGATACTGTGCTCAGAGCAGTATTAGAATATTATTATTCTATATTAGAATATATTAGAATATTATTACTTAATTTATAAGTATTAGAATATTCTCTAATACTTATAAAAATGTGATGGCAATATTATAATTATCACCATTTAAAAATGAAGACAATGAGTCAGAGAGAGAATAAGAGATTTATTATGCCAAAGGTAGTATATTTTTTTTCCTCAGGCTACAGAGCAACTGAAATGTACTGTCCCATAGTTGTGGAAGCCTGAGGTCTGAAATCAAGGGGTAGGAGGTTCTAAGGGGGATTCTATTTCATGTCTGTCTCCCAGCTGTCTGATGTCTGCTGTAAATTTTTGGCCCTCCTGGGCTAGTGGCTGCCCTCCAATATATGCCTCATCTTCACATGACCTTCCCTTCTGTGTCTCTTTACCTGTAGCCTCCCTCTTCTTCCTCTCATAAGGACACACAGTCACTGGGTTTAGGACTAAGTCCTATATGTGCTCATCTTGAGACCCTCACCTTAACTACATCTGCAAAGGCCTTTATGCCCAGTTTGGTCATGTAGCGAGGTTCCAGGTGGACACAAGCATAGGCAATCTAGCTCCTTTCAATTACAACATTAATCTCTTGTTAAGAATCTGTTGAGGGCAGCCCAGGTGGCTCAGCAGTTTAGTGCTGCCTTTAGCCCAGGGCCTGATCCTGGAGCCCTGGGATAGAGTCCCACATCGGGCTCCCTTCTTGGAGCCTGCTTCTCCCTCTGCCTGGGTCTCTGCCTTTCTATCTGTGTGTCTCTCATGAATAAATAAATAAAGTCTTAAAAAAAAAAGAATCTTCTGTTGAAGCTTTTTGATAGACTCTAATGGCATCCTTCATTGGCTTTCATAAAGCTATCTTTTGCAGAGTACCTCAACAAGCTGAAAATATGAAAGCAAAACCCTGGAAAGCAATTTTGCGGAAGCAAGACAACAGGGCTTAGGGATGCAGCTATATGATCTCTTGACATAATCAATGGGAAAGCGATAGTAAATCTTGAGAAGTGAATTGTTTGTAGGTTCTTCAATCTTTTATAACTATTATTTCTATCACACAGAATGAAGTTGAAGAATGGTTTTACTTGTCAGCTGTTTATATTTCATCTTTAGCAAAATTCTAATTGTGTGCTTTATTTTCTTTTCAAGTTACACAGCTTCTTCCTCTTTCTTTTGTATAGTTTATTTAAATATTATAGAAGTAAAAAAATAAATAAATAATAATTTTATAGAAGTTAACCCATGACAAAATATGTTCAATCCTTTGCCTTCTAAATTTATTGTGACATTTTCAATTTTCTTTTTCATTTGGATCTAGCTATTTTTAAAATATTTTTTATTAGGGTCATAATTAAATAGATATATACTTTCTTTCAATATTTCTGTATTTTCTGGTTTTACAGTTAAATATTTTACATAGTGTGTGAAAATCTAAATTTGTATTTCCTGTTACCACAAATCATTAAATGATTAAGTATTCTTTTCCAGTGTGTTTAGTTTCTACAAAACATTAAACAGCAATTGACTATAATAAAGATTTTATATAATACTATTAAATAGGGTTTGGTGTAGAGATCTGATTTTAGGCTCTTTAAGAGTAGGAAGTATGCTTAATTCCTCAGGTTTATCCAGTTCATTAAAAAAAAAAAAAAAAAAAAAAAAAAGCTAAGTATAGGGGCGCCTTAGTGTTCAGTTTGTTAAGGGTCCAATCTTGATTTTGGCTCAGGTCATGATCTCTGAGATAGAGCCCAAGTCAGGCTCCAGGCTGAGCATGGACCCCCACTTAAGATTATTCCTCTCCCTCTGACCTCATCCATCCCCCAGACTCCATCTCCCCACCCCATCCTCACCCCATGCATGTATGCGTGCTCTCTCTCTTGCTAAGAAAAAAAAATTAAAAAAAGTACTAAGGATGTACTAAATTGAAGGGGAAACATTTATCTGAGCATTGTCACATGTTTATTTTTCTGGAACTTAAAATATTTTTATTCAGATTCCAAAAAACCTAGCCCAAAAGATATAAGTTGGGATTAAAATTTTATCATATTTTTATTATAACTGTGTTGAAGCTATAGCCTATTAGCAAAAAATGTGTGTCTTCATATAGAAAATGTTATGTCGTCTCATTCGCTTAGGTTTGTTTTGTTGAATTTCAGTACATACATAAAATTCAGTGTGCAAATAAGGTATAATCATATTAATTCTATACCTTTCTGAATAAATAAAAAAATAAAATCTCTAAAAAACTCTTTTTATTGATTTCCAAATTGTTACTATGTATTTTTTATGAATCTAATTATCTTTTAATCACTTCTTCTTTCTGCGATGATATACACTTTTCATGCATAATTTGTAATTTGACCTCTTTTTTCTTTATTACTTTTTAGCAATTTTCTTAAAAAAATTTTTTTTAATATTTTATGTATTTATTTATGAGAGACACAGAGAGAGAGGCCGAAAAATAGGCAGAAGGAGAAGCAGGCTCCATGCAGGGAGCCCAATGTGGGACTCGATCCTGGGACTCCAGGATTACAACCTGAGCTGAAGGCAGATGCTCAACCACTGAGCCACCCAGGCAACCCAGAAATTTTATTTTCCAAAGGATTAGTTTAAATATATATATATATATTTAAAATTAATAACAGAGCATTATATCAGTGCAATTACTTTATAATCTTTATTTTTTTTATTTTTATTTTTTTTTAGAGAGAGCACACCCTGTGGTGGGGGTAGAAGCAGTGAGAGAGGGAGAGAGAGAAAATCCTAAGGAGGCTCCACATTGGACTGGGAGCCTGGATGCAGGGCTCAATTTCACAACCCTGAGATCATCATCTGAGCTGAAATCAAGAGTCATCCCTCAACTGACTGAGCCACTAGGTGCCCCTCCATATCTCTTTTTAAAGCTGATTTGAGTGGATTCTACTATTGCAAACAAAGTATTTCTAAGATAAACATTTTTAATGTATTAGTTTAGTAGATATTTGACCATCTTTTATTTAAATTTGCATTTGTATTTTAGAAACATTTATTATATTTGACTTCAGGAATAATTTTTACTCAATAAGGAATTTTTAAATAGACATGTTGGTCTCATTTACGTGTATTTCCTAATTGATTTATTCTCACATTTATAATCTCATTTTTTTTAACTTAATGTTTCCCTTCTCTTTTTTTTTTTTGTTTTTGGCAGCTACATAAATTTTTATTTTCCTCCAGCATTTTAGTTGAAACAGAAGTTATTTTCAAGCATTTATACGACATACATGGACTTTAATTAAAATCAAGGTATAACTATGTATGGAAAATAGTGTGAGAAGCCATGTTAGAATTATATGACCTTACAGCCACCAAGACTCTCTCAGAAATTTGAAATATCAGTAGTGATGAGCCACATCAATGTGAGGTAGGGCTCTAAGAGCTGTTTCTGGGGGCACCTGGGTCACTCAGTGGTTGGCTCAGGTCATGATCCTGGGGTCCTGGGATGGAGTCTTACATCAGGCTCCCCTCTACCAGCTTCTCCCTCTGCCTCTGTCTCTTGCCAATATTTGTGTGTCTCTTATGAATAAATAAATAAATAATATATTTTTAAAAGAAATTTCTGTGAATCTTTACATGTAAGATATGCATTGCCTTTGTTTCTGTTAGGATGCACAGCCCTCTGATTGTATTTTAGGCCAGACTCTCTACTTATGCAATGTACCCATGACCTTCAAGTCACAGAAGGTATCATTGCTCTGTTAATCCCTGCTCTGCACCATCCTTTTCACCCTTGTGACTGACTGGCTTATTTTCATCAGCATAACAGAAAGAGAGAGTGAGAGAGAGTGAGCAGGAGCAGGGGAGGGAGGGGCAGAGAGAGAGGAAGAAGCAGGCTCTCTGCTGACAGGGAGTCCAAAGAGGGGCTTGATCCCAGACTCCGGCATCATGACCTGAGCTGGAGGCAGATGCGTAACTGATTGAGCCACCCAGGCACCCTTGTACCCCCCAAATTTAGAGCAGTTTCTGGTACAAAGTAGGAGTTTAACCTATTTTCGATGATAAGATAAATAAACTGAAGATGCCTGATTTCCTGGCAAATGCTGAGATACTCAGAAATTATTTCAAATATTATATTTCCCTTCCTAGTCAGAATCACTTTCTGCATGTCAGCTTTGTTAATGAAGAAAGCAGCCAACTTACAGTTTTTCCATGTCTCACATATCCAGTTTTCTAATTGGGATGAGCAGTATGTTATTGATAATCACTTTTAAAGATTATAATGTGTATGTGTTTTCATGTTCTTAACATATCACTTTCTATTACCCATAACTAATTTTCTTATATATTTTATATCAAAACAACTTTAATACTAATTCACATACACATATTTATAAATATATGCTTGTAATGACAACTTTATTTTGTCTCTTGTTTTTCATAAACAGATCTGTGCAGAGATTTTCTTTTTCATTACATCGTTTAAAAATTTTCTGTTTTTTTTTTTTTTCTGCCTCTTAAGGTACATAAATATCTATGTAATATCTCTGTTGTCCAAACTATGGAGATATCAGCTCTCTGTCTTTATTTCTAACATTTTTCCCAGTTGATTATAAGATTTTCTTGAGATTACACTTTCCAATCCTGTCTGATGTTCAACAGACCTTACTGTGTTTTTCGTTGAATATAGTTTTATTATAATTTTATTATGATTCATTCATATCCCAACACTCTTTTCTTTGGCAAACAACTTTCCATCTAATTTTGTTGTGGTATATGCAAGAAATGAGTTGAACTTTTCATTTCTCATCATCTTACCCATACCCCCAGGTAACTCACTTAACATTTTCCAAAATAATAGATTCTTTCATTTTTTTTTACCTAAAGAAATATTTTTGTACCAATTACAAAAAACTTCAGACTTCTCAGATTATTTTCTGTTTTCCAATTTTTAATAGTGTTTTTTCTAAGATATACATCAGGGAAAGAGCTGTCATAAATGACCAATAATAATCACTCTTAGCACCAGGAGAATAAGTTATGTAAACCAGAAAACAGATAACCATTCAAAGAGACCTCAAGAAGAAAACTTGAAAACAAGAAGACTTCTTAAGAAAAAAAACATAATTTACACATTTCTGTTAATTTTGTAATTCTTTAGTATTGGTGCAATTCCTTTAATAAAAAGATCACAATGTAACATTTGTCCATTGGAACATCAGTTTGTGAACTTTTCATTAATACACAAGTGAAGAATTTCTCCATATACTTAAGGTTTTCTGTAAAGGAGGATCAAGGATTGAGACATTGTAACTCCAGATGCTTATTTTTTCTTATGTAAAAAAGTGAGTATACACACTTTAAGTACACTTACAAGTTTTAAAAAAATCTGAGTATAGTTGACACATAATGTTACATTAGTTTCAGGTGTACAACATAGCAATTCAACAAGTTTATAAGTTATGCTATTCTCACAAGTGTAGTTACCACCTGCCATCGTGCAATGTTATTATAATGCCATTAACTATATTCTATCGGCTACCTTCTTTATTAGGACCTATATGTCATCAATTGTGTCCAAAATATTAGCATTTACAATCTCATTAAATTAATCACTTGGATTTAACTTAGTAATCATCCTTGTTCTGTAGATTAGAATGCTGGAGCACTTGATCACATGAAAACACCAGAGGACAAGAGTTCTATCTAAGCATTCTATGGGTTTGTTTCTACTATGTAAAGCATAGAAATTTTTATTAAAAATATAGAATGCAATTTATAATGAGTAAATTTGAAATATACATTTGACTATTTCCATAACATTTTACAAAATATAGTCAAAGCATTTCACTAATTTATACCTCAATAATTTTGTCAGTGAGAATATATGGGTAGATCTGCTTACAGCTCCGATATCATGATGACTAATAAGGTTGTAATTTTTAAAAGCTGGCATTCCATAGAAAACATACTTAATAAATAAATATAAATATAATTTTGACTAATAGGAAATCAGTTGCTATGGTAGCTTTTTAGGAAATATAATCTTTGTCTTCAAAGCATGCTACTTACTGAGGGGTTTTTAAAATGTAGATAATGTGAAATTGGTGATATTAGACCCCATTATATCTACCTGGTTTTATAGAAGATTTATTTGAGGTATGGGACTGACTCAGGTATGGGGACTGTTTTGTACACTGAATCTCTTAAAACCTCCAGAAGTACCTTTTATTGTTAAAACCTACACTGTAAAATGTACACATCAGACAAATAATTCTAGTAGGTAGATTTATAATAAAGATGATAAATGCCCATTCTAAATAGCTTTTGAAATGACATAAGCAATAAACTAACCATTAGATATTGGTTAGATAAGCTATTCTTTTCTCAACCTTTGGATCCAGTTTGAATGTGTATGTGCATTATATTTTTATTTCCATATAACAGTCAGAGATTCGACACAGCAATAGCCATAGTTTTCTCTGATTAAAAAAGGAAAATCACATCTTCTGTATTGGCAACACAGCTAGTAACTACTACATATTAAAAATATATTAAAGGTCTCTAGTTTTTCAAATTAGTAGTTATTTTACTAGCAATGTTCTTACTTTGTATTTCTTTTCTATGGGTAAGAATAGAAAGCAATTGAGAAAGAAAATATTTAAAGCCACAAAATTGTTACTATTTAGCATAACATATTTACTCATTATTAAAAAAAAAAAAAAAACAAGTTATTCAGTACCAGTACCTATGCGACAGGCATCATGCTGGGTTACTAAGGATATGATGTAATCGCTCCCTAAATTAGGAGCACACAGTTGATGGAAAAGAAGAAAATTTCAAGACGGACCAGAAATGTCATTTTGGCACAAATATTGAGTGTTTTAAAAACAACACGGAACATCAAATGATTAAATCTTGAACAGGTATCATCTGGGAATATTTCCTTGATACAACTTGTGACTGTGTAATTTATGTGTTAGAGGTATTACTGACTTGAATTGGGGGTAGAAAAAACTGAGAAAGACATGCAGTTGTAGGTAAAAGTAGGGGAAAGTCATTACAGGAAGAAGGAAAGCACATGTATTGTTAAGTGGCAAGAGAAGTAAGAAAAAAATGATATATATAATGGTGTGCTCATGGTTCCGTTTATTATTTTTATTTTTTTATTTTTTATTTTTTCATGGTTCCGTTTAGTCAAGAATATTTTCTTTGGGAAAGGAAGTCAAAGGTCAGACTCTGACACAGGTGTTGAACTTTTTTTTTTCTTTGCCAGAGCCTTTATTTGAAATGTTGTTATTTTGATTCTGTGAATATTTTAATTTATCTCAGGTTTCTGAATAATATGTTTTGATGAAAGACATGATTCCTTTGTTTCTGTTTATTTGACTCAATCTGACCAAAGTCCCGCAGGTGGTGATGGTGTTCGCAGATCTTACACTACACTGCTTTTTATCATTCCATGTTTCTCACCTAGAAAGAGCTATTCCAGTGTCCTTCCAAAAATCTGAAGAAGGCTTATTCTCCTACAGTGGGATGCTGTAGATGTCTTTCTTTACTTGTGTGTGTGTGTGCTTGTGTGTGTGTGTGTGTGTGTGAGAGAGAGAGAGAGAGTGAGAGACTGAAAGAACGAGAGAGAGAGACAGAAATACCTATTTGGATCATTACAGAAAATAACAGATTGAAAGCAATATTGCCAGAAAGCAATGCCAAAGCAATTAGGAAGAGGAGTATTTCATATTCAGCTCCTTTTTCCAAACCAAGAATTAGGAAAGGAACAGAGAGAGAGATGGAAGAAATGGGTAATTAGTGGCTACCTATAAGAATGTCAAAAATTAATAGGTCCATAATGAAATCCCAAAACTGAAAATGCAACTACAACTTGTATTTAGTTAAGCATCTTGCATTTAATAGATCTTTAATAATTAGACCCTGAAATAGATGCATTCAGATCAGCTTTATATTTATGATATTCAGAAGAAGGATCTGTTTTGCTGAGCAACGTTATTATTTACAGAACGTTAGTGTTAATTTTAAACATAGAAAAAATGATCTATCCCATTCTTTCCCTTCGTACATTATGATAGTTAATGACGAATGATGCAATGTTATATTGTATTTTGCTTATTTTGTTAACTTGTTTGAAAGAGAAATGTGATAAGAATAAGCCTATATTTTGTCATTGAAGGTGTTGTTGACTATATAAGATTATTTTTTTAAACTTGAGAAAATTTGAATATTAAAAATTTTGTTGCTATTTCACATAATCCTACCAATACCTTTGAATGGCTATTGTTTCTGAATCAAGGAGGTTTGTGAATCTAATAAATAAACTATATTTTTCAGTGTTTTTAAAAATATATCAAAACAATATTGTATATGCTCATAAAACTTACATGAAAGTTTATATGAAATAATATTTTATGTATTTATGGAAAAGATAAAATAAAATTTCCACCATATCTAAACATTTTCCTAACCACAAAATATTGCCAGATAACCAACAGGGATTGAGCACCATGTTGGAACAAAAATAGTCCAGAGCTACGATTTCAAAGTTGAGCACCTGCTGTAAAATAACCATCTGTGATTAACTGTAATTTAATTATGGATTCATTCCTTTTGTGTACACTGGAAGGATCTCATAGGTCTTCCCCAGTTGGTCGACAATCAACTTCTGGCATTTTGTTAAGGAAACTTGTATATTCTCTTAGTAGCACCTGCTAACTCTATCTCATTGCAACCTTTGTAAAGAGCTTCAGGGATTTTATAGTGGCATTGATAGGCAAATAAATTATTAAACTTGGAATCAAAAGTTGCATTAATTAATCATCTGCCTTAGAAAGCTGATGCCCTCAGCCTTAGGATAAGTTGGAGTTTACCTGTAAGTCATACGGTAACTTCAGATATTTAATGAAATAGTTCAGGTAGTCAAATGTTTGTGACCCATTTTAATATCTTACAAAGAGGAGTTTCATCATCTATCCATAACTGTTTATCTAATTGTTGTCTCCATTTACAATAATTAGATTGTGATAAAATCAATGATATTATATATTTTATCTTTTCATTGATTATTAGGTATTTCTAAAATATCATATTCTTATATCATGAAGATTCTTCCTAAAATATTACTGGCTCAAATTTTTCTACCTTCACAATAACCACTAGATAGAACCAGCTTTCCTCTGGCCCAGATCACCTTCTGTAATGGCAGAGTGAAGAACTGTGTGAATTCTCTCTAAAACACAAAAATATGTTAAAAGAACTACAATTACAATTTCAAAAATCTTGTATTCATTTAAAGGCACAGAACAAAATAAAAATCAACTATTGAAGAGAAATTGCTAATCTTCATTAAGACAGCAGTCTTCTATGCTTTAATTTGGATCAAATTAAAGCCAAATCGCGCCCCATACATGATCTAAATAGATCTGCAAAAAGCAAAGAGTTCCAGGTGGTAAAAGAGAGAGACCAAGAGCCAGAGAGGAGAGCTAGAGAGAGAAATCCAGGCCCAAATGCCTTCACTAATAAATTCCACCAAACATTTTTTAAAAGACTTCATCGGAATCCTTCACAAACTCTTCCAAAAGATAGATTACACTTCTCAAATCGTTCTGTGAGATCACTATTACTGTGATATGAAAATCAGACAAGAATATTACAAGAAAACTACAAGCAGCATTTGATGTCCGTGAGACCACAAATAAAGGAGGGTGCAGGCAAGGGAAAAGGAGGAGTGTGGTATCGCTCTTGCAGACAAGAGAAAATGGAGTGTGTGGTATTCTGGAGGCCTGGGCCGTGAAATTCTAGCAGTGTGAATGGGCGGCAGCTGCCTCTGGAAAGGATTCAAAATGACCAAGGAGAAACCTCTTCCCAAAAAGTTTCCAAGGAGTACAACAGACTTCAAAGTCATAGCACATGATGAGGGGATCCCTGGGTGGCGCAGCGGTTTGGCGCCTGCCTCTGGCCCAGGGCGTGATCCTGGAGACCCAGGATTGAATCCCATGTCGGGCTCCCGGTGCATGGAGCCTGCTTCTCCCTCTGCCTGTGTCTCTGCCTCTCTCTCTCTCTCTCTGTGACTATCATAAATAAATAAAAATTAAAAAAAAAAAAAAAAGTCATACCACATGATGAGTTAACTCCGAGATGGAAAGAGTGTGAAGCATATGTCTAGGCTCTGGAGGGCAAGTACACAGATCTTAATTCTAATGATGTAACTGGCTTAAGGGAGTCTGAAGAAAAACTAAAGCAACAACAAGAGGCTGCTCAGAAAGAAAACATCCTTGTACCATGACCAGCAACCAGGAAGCAAGAGATCCAAGTGTGCTACTCAAATCAAGTAGCTCAAGCAAGTCCAGCAGCCTAGCATTGCCCAACTGAGATCAACAATGGTAGAACCAGTGGTCAACTTGTTTTTTCCTAAAAATGAAAGGTGGACTGGAATAGAATAAAGACAAACTGAAACAAAGCCAAAATGAACTGAGTGCCTGGAAGTTTACACCTGATAGGTAAACAAATCATACTCCCCAGTCCAGACTTCCCCAATAGTTCCACGAGGAGAAAGCTGTGGTGAGACAGCCACATACTGGTTTCCACACCAAGACTCAGACTTTTTGAGCCAAACAAACAAACAAACAAAAAAAACCACATTTTTATACTATTCAGCTTATAAATTTTTTTAAGGTTTTATTTATTTATTCATGAGAGACACACGGAGAGAGACAGAGAGAGAGAGAGAGAGAGAGAGAGAGAGGCAGAGACACAGGTAGAGGGAGAAGCAAGCTCCATGCAGGGAGCCTGATGTGGGACTCGATCCCAAACTCCAGGATCACACCCTAGGCTGAGGGTAGCGCTAAACCGCTGAGCTACCCGGGCTGCCCGCTTATAATGTTTAATGTAAAACCTACCAAATGAAACTTGGTGTTAGCTTTTTTTCTCTTCCCCACCCCTTGCTTCAGAGGCCTAATGGCATGGGACTATTCCAAAGAAATGGCTACCTCTGAAAACTTCTTCTAAAACTTGTAAACACTTGAGAAATGTTTCTGTTTGAAGAAGGTGGAAAAATGGGAATCTCAAGCCTGTGGCACACTGTGTCTTCAATTTGGAAGAATGAAAACCTAGAGATTTATTTATTTTTTACAAAGATTTTATTTATTTATTCATGAGAAACATAGAGAGAAAGGCAGAGGCGTAGGCAGAGGGAGCCTGATGCAGCACTCCATCCCAGGACCCCAGGTTCATGTCCTGAGCCAAAGGCAGGCACTCAAACACTGAGCCACCCAGGTGCCCCGAAAACCTAGAGATTTAAAATCATGACTTGAACACCTAAAATTCTAATAAAATGTAAAAATGTGATGCACGTTGCTCTTAACCTTGAGCATAGTGACAGAGACACCGTATTTCCGTGTTGCCAGTGAGACTGTGATTGTTGTTGAACGTCTTGGTCAAAACTCAAATGAGGTAAATTTTGCCTTAAAAGTTTTTATTTGCTAAGAACCAGTTTAATAGTCACGAATCAAATAATAGATGTCAGTACAAGTACTTCATATATTTAACCATTTAGTTTGGGGCTCTCTATCACTTGACTGAAACTTAATCTGTTTTTTTTTTTTTTTATATTCATTTTTTTTTTATTGGTGTTCAATTTACTAACATACAGTATAACACCCAGTGCCCGTCACCCATTCACTCCCACCCCCCGCCCTCCTCCCCTTCTACCACCCCTAGTTCGTTTCCCAGAGTTAGCAGTCTTTACGTTCTGTCTCCCTTTCTGATATTTCCCACACATTTCTTCTCCCTTCCCTTATTTTCCCTTTCACTATTATTTATATTCCCCAAATGAATGAGAACATATAATGTTTGTCCTTCTCCGACTGACTTACTTCACTCAGCATAATACCCTCCAGTTCCATCCACGTTGAAGCAAATGGTGGGTATTTGTCATTTCTAATAGCTGAGTAATATTCCATTGTATACATAAACCACATCTTCTTTATCCATTCATCTTTCGTTGGACACCGAGGCTCCTTCCACAGTTTGGTTATAGTGGCCATTGCTGCTAGAAACATCTGGTTTTAATCAATGGATTGTTCTTTGGTTGCTAATGCTGCAGATGATCTTATTGGGGACTATACAAACATAAAGGTATGGTATCAAACTTCAGGTAGAAACTGTTGGAAGCGTTATAAACATTCATCTTGTCACTAGATTGTATAATAATATTGGCTGCGATGAGACTCACTGGGTTATTTCTTCCGGTAATGAAATTAAATCCCCCCATTCCATTTAGTAGGTGTATTTTGAAAGAGAACTGTTGTTGGTATTAATAGGGAATGTGTTTCCTTCATTCTATTTGGGCCTTTTGTATTGCACTCTTTTTTTAAAGAAAATGTTTTATATATTTGAGAGAGAGAGAAACAGAGAAAGAGCACTAGGAGGGGGAAGGGTAGAGGAAAAAACAGACTCCCCACTGAGCCCAAGGATTTAGCGCTCCATCCCAGGACCCTGGAATCATAATCTGAGCCAAAGGCTGATGCTTAACTGACTGAGCCACCCAGGTCCCCCTGTATTTCACTCTTGATATTGAATTAAATGTGTCTTGAAAAAAAATTACAAGAAAACTACAGAGCAATAGCCCTTATGATTATAAATGATGAATATCCTCAGTAAAATACTGACATACTGAATCCAGCAACATATGAAAAGGATTGTACACCATGATTAAGTAGAGTTATCCCAGAAACGTAAGGTAGATTTAACACACAAAAATCAATGTAATCCCATATATGGATAGAATACATGATAAAAGCTATCATCTCAACAGTTACGGGAAAAGTGTTTGAAAAGTTCTACACCTTTTCTTGATGAAACTATTTAACAACTAGAAATACATGGAATCCTTTAGGTTTGAGAAAGTATATCAAAACCATATCAAAATATTCACAACTAACAGGATATTTAATGAAGAAAGACTGAATATTTCCTCTTAAAATCAGGAACAAAAAAAAATGATATCCATTTTTACTACTTCTACTTAACATTTTACTGAAAATTCTAGCCATGGCAATTAGACAAAAAAATGCATTCAGATTATAAAAAAAGAAGTTCATAAAATCATTTTTAAAGATTTTATTTATTTATTCATGAGAAACACAGAGAGGAGAGGGAGAGAGAGAGAGAGGGAGGCAGAGACACAGAAGCAGGTTCCATGTAGAGAGCCCGATGTGGGACTCGATCACGGAACTCCAGGATCAGGCCCTGGGCTGAAGGCAGGGGGTAAACTGCTGAGCCACCCAGGGATCCCCAGTAAACTCATTTTTATTGGTAAGCGACCCAATCTTGGATATACAAAATCCAAAAGAATAAACACACACACAACACACACACACACACACACACACACACACACATTATCTGAACTACTAATGAAGTTCAGCAATATGGCAATCAATATCCAAGATCAATTTACAAAAACCAACTATGCCTTTGTATACCAGCAATAAATGCTCTGAACATGAAACAAGGAAACAATTTAATTCATAACAGCAACAAAAAATGCATAAATAGAAATAATTTTAAGTGAAGAAATGCTAGATTGTACACTGAAAATTTCAAAACACACTGAGAGAAATTAAAGAATATCTAACAAATAGAAAGATGTCCCATGATTCAAGACTTAACTTTGACGTTTGACTCATCATTTAACTTGTTGAAATGGCCATATTCCCCAAACTGATGTATAGTTGGATGCAGTTTCTATGTAATTCTTGCTAGTGATTTGCAGAAATTGGAAAACTTATCTTAAAGTTTATATAGAAGTTCAAAGGATCCAGAATAGCCAAAATTCTCTTGAAAAAAAAAAAGAGTTTCAAGTATTCACATTTCAATTGACACTGTAAACCTACTGTAACCCAAGGTAGTGTTTCACTGGCAAAGAAAAAGATATGGATGATGACATAGAATTAAGACACAAGAAATACACCCTATCTTTATGACCAATAGATTTCTGACAGAAGTCCCAAGACAATTCAATGGAGAAAATAGTTTTTTCCATAAATGTGGCTGGATAACTAGATATCTACAGGAAAATAATGAATTTGGACTTATGCTTCACACAACACACAAAAATGAGCTCAAGTGGATCGTAGACCCCAGTGAAAGAGTTAAATATGAGGAGTACCTGGGTTCCTCAGTAGTTGAGCATCTGCCTTTGGCTCAGGTTGTGATCCTGGGGTCCTGGGATGCAGTATCGCATCAGGCTCCTTGCAGGGAGCCTGCTTTTCCCTCTGCCTCCTAGGTCTCTTCCTCTCTGTGTCTTTCATGAATAAATAAATAAATAAAATTATTTTAAAAAAGAGCTAAATATGAAAATTCTATAACAAAGCATAGAAGTAAACATCTGTGATCTTAAGTTGGGCAATAGTTTCCAATGTATGCAACCAACTGCAAAAGTGACAAAAGAAAAATATGTGAGGAATTCTTACCACTCACTAAGAAAAAGACAACCCAATTATAAAGTGGACAAAAGATTTAAACCAACAATTCTTCAAATAAAATATGTACATGGCTTATTTTATTTAGCATAATGTCTCCAAAGTCCAACCATGTAGCACATGAAGAAATGACTTTCATTTTTGAGGCTGAATAATATTCCATTGTGTGTAAATTTAATTCATTTTTTCTTGAATGGATACATCTTTTGGGTTGTTTCCAACTTTTGCGTATTTTGAATAAAGCTACTATGAGTAAGAATGTATTAATATCTGCCAAGACCCTGCTTTCATTTTGGGGGGGTAAATAACCAGAAGTAGAATTGCTGCATCATACAGTAATTTTATGTTTAATTTTTTTTGAGGAACCACCATATTGTTTTCCAAAGATGCTACATGTCCTGGTCTGTTCAGGAAGCTATAACAAAACACCATGGATTGGGTGGCTTAAATAACAGATATTTATATCTCAAGATTCTGAAGGCTAAATTCAGAATCAAGATGCTGGCCAACTTGGTGTCTAATGAGCATCAGCTTCTAGTTCACAGATGGAATGTGTCATCATATTACAGAAGGGATAAGGCAGCCCTCTGGGATCTCTTTTATAAGCATTCTAGTCACATTAATGAGGGTTCAACAAACACTCATCAAGGAATCTTTGTTAAAAATGATCTTATAACGGTAGTAGAGATTATTTCTCAAAAATATATGCCTATAAAGCCAGAAGAGTTGAATTATATAGAAGGGGAACCATATAGAAATTTTAACAAAAACCAAATAATCATGATGATGATGATGATATAGCTTCTGGTGACTTAAAGCTTAGATTGGATAAAACACATTGCATGTTTAAAAGCAAAGAGAAGCAAAAGTAATCAATCAATTCACTGACAATCAGTAACACCTTTGATATTTATTATTCTTCATAAATTAAAAAGGAGATAAAAGTATATTTTGGAGATTTAATTTATAGTGGAAGTTGGTACTGGACTTTGCTGGAAATTGACTGTCTGAACATGATACATCATACATTTGTGTGCAGTGAATCTATGGCACCGTAGATGGAACTAGATGTAATATGAACTATAATGAACTAGATGTTATATATGTCTAACCAGGACATCAGGGTAAGTATATGTAACATAAAGCATTATGTGGAAGTGGTAAATATAGATAGGACTTGGTGGGCACTATCAGTATGAATAGATTGTTTATATAGTGTATTCTCTCCATGTACTTACCCTCACCTGGCCACACAAGAAAATATTTGGACCAAGCACCATAGATTGCAAAAGCATCTGTCAGGAGTATATTGTTGGTTTAATACATCTGTATTCAAGGAAAAGGGAATCTTCCTACTAGAGAAAGTTGTGAATGTACAGGTAGGCTCTCAGTTTGATAGGAAGAAGAGATGATCGCAGGACACTGATGCTCATGCAGCTCGTTGTGTCCAGATGTTCAAGCACCTAGAAATGATCCTATTGGAGGAGTGGTGAAAATACATTTATCAAACAGCTCGTAGGGATAAGCTTCTCAAATGCTTTGAATTCAAGTGCTTTAAATTAAAAAAAAAAAAAAAAAGCAATCAAACATAAAAACTAACCAAACAACCAAGAAAACCTACAGTGGCATAGGATGTTCTTGCTATTCAAGTAGACAAGGTGACCATTATGTGGATGTCAGTTAACTTTTTTGCAGCTAAGGTGCTTGCTAACTGAGGGCAAAGAGAAAATGGAAAGGATAATGGAAAACCTTATAAATAGCCAGAATTCTGTAATAGTTATTCACATTTTTCTAATATATATGCATTTATGCCAATTTTGTTTCTCTGTCTCTGCTATCACTTTATATAAGAATTACATTGGTGGGGGTGCCTGGGTGTCTCAGCCGTTGAGCGTCTACCTTTGGCTCAGGGCATGATCCCAGATTCCTGGGATTGAGTCCCACATCAAGGCTCCTTGTATGGAGCCTGCTTCTCCCTCTGCCTATGTCTCTGCCTCTCTCTGTGTGTCTCTCATGAGTAAATAAATAAAATCTTTTTTAAAAAAGAGTTACATTGGTAGTAGCTTTATCATTTAGCCTTGAGGTTGCTGATTGTAAAAGAGGAATTGTACTAAATGGAAGAAGAATAAACTTCACTCAGATATGGAATAATTAGTTGCTATCTTTGAAGGTCTTTCCCTATTGTAAAGGGACAATAATCTTCCTATTTTTAACAGATATATGTGTTCTTGTTATCTAAAAACACGTTATTGCAAAAAACACATTATTGTCTTGAAATTTAAGGACATATATTAAGATGAAATATATTGGGTATGATGAACTGGCACTAAGCATCTTTCTACTAGCCTAGTAGGACTTTCTATAAAGAATAGACTGGAAAGTTGGAAACTCCTTTCCCACTCTTTTTTCATTTGAGTTCATGATGTGAATTGGGCTCTGCCAATTAAACTGGCAGCCAGTATTTTGAAGCTAGATTTTAATTGGCTTCTCCACATTTCTAGCCTATGGAAGCCAAAGTCAGAATGTTGAGTGGCATGAAGAAGGAAGATCTAGAGCATTTCTCCCTCTCTCTGCATCAGGCTCTATCTCTAATGGCTAATATAACTTCTCCATGGCTCCCACACCAAAATGAGAAACCTATCATGGTTACTGGATAACTGTGGTCTCTAAACTCTAGTGACATCTCCTCTTTATCTTTCCTTAATAGGAATAAAAGTGTTTCTTGGTTTTTAATCTTGGCTTCCTTTGGCTTCTCAGAAAACAAATTATCTTCAGTAATTTCCTCTGTTTAAATTCTTAGGTTGGCTTCTGTGATCCTGGTAACTCTGATTGAAATACCCCGGACATTTCTGTTCTCAAACAAAGTCTTATAGATAGACTTATATCTAGAAGTTGCTACAGTTCACTGACCAATCAAAGCTTCATTCATATAAAAAATCTATGGAGCTAGATGACCTCAGCATTCTGGATGTCTAGTCACCATTTTGTTGATGTTGGGCTATAGTTGTAGCAGTGGCTTCTTGATTCCAAATTTCAAAGTTACTGAGGTTCACTAAGACAATATGTTCCCAAACTCCCTATTTCCAGAGGTGACCTATGATTTCATAAACATTTGCATTTTCTGCTAGCAAAACAAAAAAGAAACAAAACCCTAAAGTGAACTGTATTCCTGTACAGAACCCTAACTGATACAATCTGAGTATTTAAAAATATAAAATTCAGGTTAGGTTAAGATATTACATATTTTACCACATTTTAAAACATTTTACATTTTTGTCTAATCCATTTTGAACCATAATTTATAAAAGAACTAGTGTTCATATTTTACTAAATTTATGGAAAACATTTTCCTTACAATATTAAGTATTTTTTTTAAAGGTTCTAGCTATTTATAGGCCTCCAAGAGTTTCATAAACCTTGGATTGATTAAACAAATAAAAACTAAACCCTAACTTAAAAACCAATTTCAAGTGGTTATGTTGTCATGAATTCAAAATTATACTGTTAAAACAACTTTTCTCAAGGGTATCCAATAACCTGAAATATCTAACAACATAAGAAATTTAAAGTTAAAAGAAATCCAATTGCTTTTGGAACGTTGTTTTTTTTTTTTTTTTACCCTGTTGTGTGGGATCCCAGAATTAAAATGTTAATACATTATTATATTTTCATTTGTATTTTAATCCAGCAAACATTTCTTTTAATCACAGTGGTGTTACCAGTAGTACTATGTGATCTGGAAAATGGAGCTGTCTTGTTGATCTGAATTAATAAATTTTCACAATGCTAATTATTACTCTTTACCAATAGATTGCAAACACCACACTGTATATATTACTAATTAGAAAATACTGAAAAACAGGCTACAATGTGTAGAAAATAAAAATGAGACACGGTGACTTTGTTAAAGAAGGATTTTAACTCTAAGATTTCTTTATATGATACACACACACAGAGTCAGGCACTACCTATTTATGTAGAGAGAGAGAGATATTTATAACTCTATATATGGATAGATATAGATGGATATATAATATAAATACAAATATAGATATATGGAAAAAGACCTTTAATTATTCTTGAAATGTGCATTTTTATATAATTTTAATAATAGAAAGCATATATTCACTCTATTATAATAAGTCAGTTGGCATTTTCACAAAAATTGGTAAATTTTAATTACTATAGCAATTAAGGGGATCTTAGAAAATACTTATAATGAGCTGAAGTCATGTTTTTTGTCACCCTGGAGCTTTTAGGCACCTGCCATATGTTGCCTTTAATAATTGCTACAGTTGCCTTCTCTGTGCAGCATAAGTACTTATTAAGTTACAGTGGTTTACACAATACATTCAATTGTAATTAATGCATATTTGAAAATTGTCTGTATTTTTCTTTTTTTATTTCATTTGAAGATACTCCTCCTCCCTTAGGAAAAAAAAATCAAAGCGATAGTCAAAGAAAATCATATGGGAAATAATGTAAGCAAACAAAAACAACCATAATGAAGTAGTGATCAGAAAACCTGGAATTTAAGAAGCCTTTATCTCTGTGGTTTGTAATTCAGGAAATAACATTTAACCTGTTTCAAACTGCTTCTCCTTTATCTCAGGTAGATTAGCAGAGATGATTTCTTCTCATGTACATCATAACCATGAACTGTAGTGGAAAAGTGAAAGACAAAAGATTATATGTAAAAAAAATATGAAGTATAAAATGAATACAAGTTTAAAGAATTTTATTACTCTTCCTCCAACGTAGTTTTGAAAGCAGAGACATTATCGACTTGTGCGATGCTTCTCATGGTCAAGAGAAATACCAAGAACTTATTTTGCAATAGAGCTTCAGCAGCTGTGTAGAAAAAGGATGACGCACCCTATTGCTTTAGCGCTCAAATGCTTCTGCCTAGGACATGAAAAGAAAACATCTATCCTCTGTTCTTGCTTATGCACTTACCTGAGGCCCCAATCCTTTAGGAGACAGAAACCTATTTTCATTGCAGACATATAGCAAAATTAATTGCTGCAATATTATATTATACATACTGCTCCATATACACACTAAATTTTAAGGGTTCTCAAAGCATGCACCAAGTCTTATTTATCTTTATATATGCAGAATTTTAAAATAAGGCCTAGCTTATAAAGCATGCCAAATGGATGTTTTACAAAGAGCCCAACAATTTGGGAGTAGAACTTACATCTCAGAAATTCTAGTTGTTAGAGTAACACTATTGATTTTATGTTCTTCAGTTGTATAATATAGTCCTAGTATATTTTCCTACAAGGGAAAGTGGTAGATAAAAGAGTAAGAAAAAATTTTAATGATAGGAATATATTTTTTTCTTATAGCCTGTACTTTATGTACATTATACAAAAGTGTCTATTTCTACATTCATTCCACATTCATCAATATTAGTTAACAGTATTGTTTCTTATTATAAAAATCTGCAGAGCAAGAAACTGTCTGCTCTTGTTTGATTTGCAATTGTTTTGTTATTGGAAGAGTTAAGTATTTTACTAGTATAAATAATGACCTTTTATGTTTCTTATTTCATAACTTGCCTAATGACATTATATCGTTACATTAAATCAACAATATTTTATATTCGAATTCATATTACTGTCATCTTTACACATTTAAGATGTAAAACTTTTTTGTCTCCATCTTGACTGCAACCTAATGATATCCCCAAACCAGAACTCTAAGCCATTCTTAGATTCTTGACACTATGAAAAAAGTAAATAAATAAAATAAATACAAGCAGTCCTCATTTTTCATGGTTCTAATATGCACAAATATCAATTACTCTTGTTTAGTTAAATAACACTAGTCCCCCAACAACACTGTTCAAATTACAGTTACCATAGCCCATTAAAGAGCCTCCTGGACCACCAGATCCAGCAAGAACAAGAGGAAGAGAGAGGCCCTCAGCTGCTGGGGAGTCCCTGCTCCAACTTAATCCCCCAACACACTGAGAATCTCCTGACCTCCAATTTACATTCTAGACCCCGAGGAAGGGGAGGGGCTTGGGGAGCCCTACCTTGTCATGTACCATCAATAAAGTATATTGTACCCAGCCCCCCCCCCCAAAAAATGAGTAAATACAGAATGTATGTACTTTGCAGTTAGCTTTTCAGTCCATAAGTCTCTATGTAAAACACAAAAGATGCTATCACTTTCAGTAACTAATCACTATTTCTTTCAAAGTCTGCCACTGATTGGTCACTGCCTATCTATTACTCAGTTCATTCACAGACAGCAAATCAGATAGTTGTGTTGTTTCTTTGTGTCCTAATGATAAACCCACATGTTATTTTACAAAAATGGATAACCAAAAGAGGGAATTACCCAACAAAGATGAAAATGAAACAAATTGTTAAAAGATTAAATATTTTACTGTGTTATGGAAATGACTGCAAGATTCAAGCCAAATGTAAATGAACTTGTAGAAAGAAAAAAAAAATCACCGAATAAGCCCCACATTTACTTTAATGCTTTGAAATTCTGAATACTTTTTGTCTTTGAACTTTTGTTTGTTAATGAGTTTCATGGGACAGTCAATTGTACAGGTGACCACAGGACATTCACACAATATGTGTGCTTGCCATTTCTTACTACACTATTTGCATAGGGTCTTCACAATGTCCCATACATAAAGAATTATGGTGGATCCTCCATGGATGGGAGTTCAGCAAGATGCAGGTAAGTAAATATTAAGCATATATTTCTGGGTTTGAGCAAGTGGAGGTGCTAATAGCCCATAGTCCAAACCTTTTGTTTGAACCAGGACTTCTTTTAAATGCAGAAAGAAAGCAAAAGTGTTTTAAGATACTAAAACAATCAAGGAACTCTATGGTATCCTTTCTCACTAGCGTTAATTTCCTGTCTTTATTTATACTTAAATGATGACATAGAAGGGAAGGGAAAGATACAGAAACTCATACATTCTTCTCCATTCAGTCCTTTACTTACTCATCAATACATTCATTAAGGATAGTATTGGTAGAATGAGTGCGTATCAAGAAGTGAAATAAATAACAATTGAATTGGTTTTTAAAAGTATTTTCCCTCTCTTAGTTAGAATGAAATATATATTTGTGTAATAACTATGAAATCTGATTTGTAAATTTCTGTTATTCCTTATGTGCATTAAATGACCTTATATATGCTTTTCAACTGGTATTTAACAAAATGATTGTGAACAATAAAATTCATTTCATAATTAAAAATTGTATTTTCTTTACTTAGAAAGACATGAATTAGCAAATACAAAAATACTGCAATAAGTTGAGAAGAAAAAAAAGAGAAACACTTTATATATCATTTCTTTTCATAGTACACTTTTCCATTTTTTTTGAATATGCCCTTTACCCCTGCTTTCTCCACGTATTTTCATTTTACACTGGGCCCCACAAATGATGTAAAATCACACCTCTGTAGTCACGTGGCTACAGAATGCAATGAAGTCTAGGAAATGTTGGCTATTCAGGTATTGTGTCCCAGAAAAACTGGAGATGAGATTTTAGTTAAGAAATGGCATTCACTTTTTGAGTGGGTCATTTAAAACAGACCCAAATTTGGTCAATTCATCCTAAAAAGTCTATGCTCTCTACAAGAGTCTTCTTTTAATTATCCCCCAAAATATAGAATATTAAAATCTAATAATTGGATAGATTGAGTAGTGATCCCTTCAGTTCCTAGAATGTTTATTGCAATGCCACTATGCTAATGTAACCGTTTTCCCCTTCCACAGGGAAGGGAAGAAGAAGCAGGCTGTTGAAAACCTGTGTTTATAGTAGCCATGGAAATGCAAGTGGGATGCATGGGGGAGAAACCAGACTTCCATATTTTTTATGCCATTCATGCAGTTCTGTGTATGAGCTGTATAATGCAGTATCTCAGTAGCTGCGTCATTCAGACTGAGTTCTAAAGACCGTTTTTTAATCCACATTCATGTACTCCATCAAAGCAAGTGCCAGAGTCATCCTAAATCAGGTATTACACTTTTTTTCCTTTTATCTTGTTTTCCTTACAAAAAAAAATCAGTTTTCACACATACAAAAATTCCTAGCAATTTGCTGAGTTTTTATTCTCAGTTGCAATATCTTCTGGGTGTCTCAGTTTTTAAACAAAGTTGGTCTCAACTTTAAAAAAAAAGGAAGAAAGAAAAGAAAAAGAAAACATCTACAGAAATGAGCGTCTTCTATAGGTATTCACTTATACACGTGTGTACGAGGTGCAGAAACTTCACGTTTACTGAAGAACGCAGAATTTTTGTCTTCTTTATACTATGATGTGCTTTAAATTATTCTTTTAGCCTGATATTATAAGAGACATTCCAATTCCCAAAGCTTTGACATCTGTGCTCTTTGCAAACCTTTGCCCAATGTTTTTATTAACTCAATTTAATGGAACCTTTTTTATGGTGACCTTAAGAATTTAATAACTCCTCAATGCAAGGACAATACCACCTGCAGGCTCCGCTGGGATTAAACCGTGGTAGTTCAATATGTCTGCTGGAACACATTAAAGGAAAGAAAGGGCGGGGGGGGGGGGGGTAGCTGCAACACAAATCAGGCCCTTGCCTCTAACTGACAAGTTCTGCTACTGTTTATGATGGTCAGTCTGTTCCAGACACGTGTAGAAAATTTCTGTGGTTGCTAAGGCGATATGCGGCTCACTTGCAACTCCTTAATAATATTAATCTAACTTTGATCATGTCAGATAGGGTAGCGATCTTCGATTCCAAAGTGTCTCTCTTCCTGACAGACACTCTGCATATCTTATAGATGCGATCAATACGTTATTAGTCAACAACCCGACGCTAGCCCATGAATTAATCCCTTTCTGTCAACCTAGCAGTTTCCAGTCTTTGTAACCTCATCCCTTCAGTATGGATGGGACCTGGCTTAATCCAATTAAGGTAAAATTAACTTTTTTCCTTGTGGTACTCTCCATCTATGTTAATTCAAATCTCGGAGGACAGCTGCTCCAAGCAAATAATTTTATGCTTGACCTTTTATGTGCAAGATTAAAGTGGTATAGATGTATGCAAGGGGAGTCAATGAGCTGTCTCTCTATTTTCACCCTCCTTTACTTCCTGGTAGGGCAAAAAAAAAAAAAAAAAAAAAAACAACCAAACGCACAGGATGGCTAAATGACAGTGATATATTTATTTGGGTTGTAAAAAGGACTCTGTCACTTTAGCTATGTGTTTAGTATATGCGGTAGCTTTGTCTTTTTGAAAGGTAAATTAATAAGTGGTGACAGTACTCTGGGCAGTATTGTAGATTTGACAAGCAAAGGATGTTAACAGTCTGTAATATGCAAAGCTAATCATTTATATTCTTGGTACTTGTGTGATACAATGATGCTACCTGCTAAGAAAAAAAAAAAAAAATGATGGGAAAGATTGCTTCTTTCTAAGTCAAGGCATGAATGCTAGGTTTTCTCTATCATTTGACCAATACAAAGATTATATCAGGATAGTATAGCAGGCTTTATTCTTAAGAACCTGGCATGCTCAGCTTTGAGGCTCAGTGGCTATCATGCTTTAAAGATTGGAGATCTAGTAATCCTCAGGCCAACATTTCAAAGGTGTTTGTCTCCTGGGCAAAAATTGTTTCCATTCTCTATCCCTTCCCTCCTCTGCTAGGCCATCACCTCCCCTGCTGCCCCCATCCCTTAGCTGGCTTTGGTCCCCATCTAACCTCTTTTGAGGCATTTAGGGAAATCTTACTTTCCTCTGCAAGTAAAATCTGTTCTGAGAAGATGATATATGACAAGTCATTTCCACTTCTGTGTGAATTTAAGGAAATATATTGTCTCCTTGCAGCTCTGTGAGAATAAAAAATTTTGACCCTGCTAAGGAGAAGTGAAATATTGATAAGGAACAAATGGAAATAGTTTTACTTCAACAAACTCCAAATATTGTTTTTTTTTTATAAATGATTATTGCTAAGAAAAACTATAAGAAGCAAAGGCTCTACAAATAGCAGGAAAAATGGTCGGAGC
The DNA here is from genome assembly GCF_053574225.1 of Canis aureus. Taxonomy (NCBI): domain Eukaryota; kingdom Metazoa; phylum Chordata; class Mammalia; order Carnivora; family Canidae; genus Canis; species Canis aureus. The sequence continues at coordinate 31,391,361 of NC_135618.1, forward strand.
TAAGACTAACGAAATATTAAATTTATTTTACATTTTTTATCAACTACAAAATCTCAATGTGGATATAACCTGTATGTTTACTATTGAGTGTTTTTTTTAAGTTGAAGTAAATTAACATACAGTGTTATATTAATTTCAGGTATATAATATAATTAGTCAATAATTCTATACATTATTGATTCTATACATTAATGTAAAATGTTTTGATGAAATGGCAAACGTCTATAGATTTTGGCTCTCTACATTTTCATGAAGGACATTTGCTTTTATCTAGTCTACTTTCCAACCATTGGGATATTCAAATATACACATTTTTCATCAGTTCAGGAATGGCCTGTAATTTTCCCTATAAACAAAGATTCCCCATTCTTTTGTTCTTTTCTTCTGTAGTTCCAAGTAGGTGTGTTGGTATTTGTGCTCTACCAAGACCTTTACATTCTTTCACACTTTTTTCCAACTCCTTCTTGCCTCTGGACACTCTCTGTAATTTTTAAATTCATATGAACAATTTTTTGTGGCATTTTGTTTCTTTCTCATATGTTTAAACTATATTAAAAAAACTGTAACTACATTTCGTTTAAGCAAAACCATCATATTTACTTCATACAGTAATCTGAGAAATTGCAAATATCTTAAATACTGTGTATTTGCTGTGTATTGTTTCTGGTGGCTCACATTTGTTCATTCTTTCCTTGTGTGCTTTGTGATTTTAGAACTCATGGGGTCTATATTTTGATTATTGTATTAAAGGATGACTCTTGTATTAAGAATTATGTTTGTTCCTCACAAAATTTTTTGTTGTTGTTGTTTCACCCAGTTTAGAGCAGCTCAGAGGACAAATTTCAAATGAAGTTCATAAAATTATGAATCCTCAGCAAAGACTTTCCTGCCTCTTCCAAATGCCCGGATTGAGACAGAAACCTTTTTACTATTTCTCTCTGTACATCAGCTGTATTTCCATCTCATCCTTATAAAGCGAATACAACATTTGGATTCCAGCTAACTGCAGAATGTTTCCTATTAGACTCTCACCAAATTTGCGTAGCTCAACACATTTTTTTGTCCCTTCAATTCCTTAGGGCCCTCAAAAATTGTAACTTGTGCAATCTGTGTGTAAGTTGTGTACTTAGTGCAGGAATACTCAGCTATCCTGTTGCAGACTCATCCTTACTTCCAGGGTGTTTGGAACCTTAGTATGACCCTTGGCCAAACTGAATAAATTGTTCTAACTAATGATTAGAGTAGTCTTATGTAAGGATTTGAGACAAACCTAGAGGAAATTCACATCACTTTATGAGTTTACAGAAAATGAACAGATTGAAGGTTTGTTCCGGTTTCTGCATTGTTTCTTTTGGTTTCCGCTGTGGAGCATAGTAATGCAGACTCATTTTGGCTACATGAACAAAGGAGTACATAAGTCCTTCCTTCTTCAATGAGGCAAAGGTACTCCTGAGACCTAGGTATCCAGCTCCCACCCTACCTGGAACGCATTCCACATGTGGTGATTAACAACCTTAAGACCAAGTGTGAGTTGTGTATCAAGAAAGGACTCTGGGAGTTGCGTATGTAAGTCTTGGGCCTGTCTGATGTTTGCCTGTGCTTTTCTTTCTCCTGCTGGACTGTATATTTTACCTTATGTGAGTATACCCTGTGGAGTGTGGTGAGTCTTCTCAATTATCTGACCCCATGTAATTGCTCTTCAAGCATTTGACAGATACCCTGAGGGCAAAGCCCTTCAGAATGTGCTTGCCTCTTGCAGTAGTCCCAAGCTTCCTGCTCTGTTTTTAGCCTCTCAGAATTTCTTACTTTCCTGCCATATCAGCTTCCATTTAAGAAAATTTTCAAAATATTTTATTGAGCAGTTTTAGGTGCTTTCGTTGGGAAGGTCATTTAGGATGTGGAATACGGCACACTGCCGCGGGTAAAAGTTAGTGAAAATTAATATAGAAAGAAAGAAAGTGGAACTAAAGGTGACATCACTTATTATTTCCTCATCAGAACATGAAAATAGTTTTTACTGAAATAAATTGCCGAGTGCTCATCTTGCATACCAATGCCACCAGCATTATCATACACATACATGTGTACATCGACAGAACTACCTAGCTTAGCATTACGTATGTGTTTTTATTTGATTTACATGCAGAATAAATAAGTAATTCTTAAGTGTTGGGGAATTTATGCTTCCAAAATATTCTTCTCAACTCTGTGGCTGTTGTCAGATAGTCCATCATCAAATCTGCCTGACTTTGACCTTAGGTATTATCTCATACAAAATGACAAATTATCATGAAGGACATTAAGCCTTATGCATAATTTTCATCCTGAAGTGAATGGATGAATGTATCACCTTTTTTACTGATAACAGGTGTAATGAGAAAGGGAGGGAAAAAACGATGAACGCACTGGTTAACTGGGAGAAGTCTTACAAGAAGAGAGGTGCATGAAAGGGGTGCTCAGAAAGGGGTGAAATAAGAAGAATACAGGGCACCCAAGGCAAAGTTGATCACATGTGCTTAGTTCTGGCCCAATATCCCCTGATAACTTGTAAAGAAGCATCATAGTTCGACCTAACATGCTTTCGTTGGCCAGGTTGTGTCTATTTGGCAAATAAAAAGAAAGAGATACTTTATTGCCCATGTGGGTCCTACCTGCTTGGCTTCCTTTTAATTGGCACCTGCCCTTGTTTGAGTGGTGGGTGGCGGAGCCTCAGTGAGTGCTTGCAGCTGAGCAGCTATGATGAGGCCACCTTCTTCAAAAAGAGTCTAAGCTTTATTTCTGAGTTTAGGAGATTTAGTTGGTTTCATTTGTAGAAAACCTGCAAGTATACCTTTCACCTGAATAAAGATGAAAGATGTTTCACATTGAGAAATCATCCAGGGACCCAAAAAGGAGACAGCTGGAGATAGACTATTTAAAAATCCTTTCTGCTCATTCTGATAATGTAAAAGAAGGATAAAAATTTCCGCATAGAGCTCAGAGAGGGTAAAATAAGGCACACAGTCTGGTGACTTCTTTGCCTTGGCCTCGTGCCCTTCTAGTTAGCTGAAGAATATTTTCTTCCTGAAGAAACACATTACTGTGAACCAAATTTTTAAAAAATAATAATAATGTCTCAGTATTTAAAAAATAACTAACTATTCATTACCAAAATAGGAAATGCCTTAATTGAATGTCTGTTGAAATAATAGATCTGCCAAAATATTTTTAAGGTTTAAACAAAATCAGATATATTTTAATTTAAAGTGAAGACACACTTGTTTCCAGTTTAAGTTTAGTGGGAGAGTGGGCAATGGATGCTGTCTATTCATGGAGATTTACAAATCAGCTATTTCCAGATTATTCTTAGATTCACAATAAAAATATCAATAGTCAGAACAAATGATAGTAGTTCACCTTCAAAGACAAGACCTAGATTGACTAAATTCTACCCAAAGTCATTCCTATTTGCCACAACACAACCAATAATTTCATTGTAATTTGAAGATTGTGAGCTCTCTTTAAAAGAATTTTGTGGGGATGTGTGGTGGCTCAGCAGTTGGGCATCAGCCTTCAGCCCAGGGCATGATCCTGGGGTCTCTGGATAGAGTCCCACATCAGGCTCCCTGCATGGAGCCTACTTCTCCCTCTGCCTATGTCTCTGCCTCTCTCTCTCTCTCTTTCTGTGTCTCTCATGAATAAATAAATAAAAATCTTAAAAAAAAGAGGGTTTGTTTTGTGAAACACACTGATTGAATGCATGTGTGCCCTGATATAGAAATGAATTATTTAAAATTCTCTTACTTTGTCATTCCATTTTTTTTTTTTTTTGGACAGTGGGTAGCATAGGAGCATAGGGACATTATTGCTTCACATTCAAATATATTCCCATCCCATGCCCTCTATAGCAGTTCTACATCTCAATAAAGTGCACATCTTTTGGAGGCGAAGTATTCAGATTATCCACCCACCAGCTCTGCAATGACACCTGAAGCAAGGTACTTAACTTTTATGAGTCTTAAGCTTTTCATCTGTAAAATGGAGGTGGTCATTAACTGTATCTAAAACATAGAGTTGGGGATCCCTGGGTGGCTCAGCAGTTGAGCACCTACCTTCCGCCCAGGGGCGTGATCCTGGAGTCGCAGGATCGAGTCCCACATCGGGCTCCCGGCATGAAGCCTGCTTCTCCCTCTGCCTGTGTCTCTGCCTCTTTCTTTCTCTGTGTGTCTCTCATGAATAAATAAAATCTTTAAAAACAACAACAATAACACATAGAGTTCTTGTGATAAATGAGTTTCTGTAAAACAGTTATTAGAGTGGCTGATACAAGTCAATCCTTAATATCACTAAAAGTATTAGCAATAATTATTATTAAAATATAAGGAACTCCATTAATCTGGTGATCAATTGATAAATAAACTCAGAACGTTAAACACCTGTTTTAATAAGCCTACACCTTTGAGAAAAAGGAAACTTAATTTACTCTGTGGGAAACTCAGAAAAACTTCTGAAAATCCTGGGTTAAAAGGAAAATCTCTTATTTTGTTTCCAGATATAGTGAGAGTATTTATTTTATTACTTACTCAGGTTAAGTTACATTGAAGAAAAGTAATTTTCAAGGTGCACCTTGAAAAACATAGTACCTCATGATTATATTGTAGAGATACAAATGTATAATAATAAAACATATACAACCCCTATTATTTGTTTCTACTGTATAGATTCTTTTTGTCATACAGGTCAAGAAAATATGTGTTCTTGTTTTTTTTTTGTGTGTGTGTGTGTGTGTGTGTGTGTTCTTGTTTTAAAAGAGATAAATTATGATTGCATCATTAAGTTATATTATACACAAAGACCTTAGTAGAGAACTTACTCATATTAAATATTCTTTAAAAAGATAATTTATTACTATCATCTTTATCATTATTACTCTTAGTATAAGCCAGTACTTGAAAACTCAGTTCCTGTTTTGTTTTGTTTTTTTGAAACAACAGTTTAATAAGAAATAAAGTACCCATTGATGGTCATCCATGTAATACTGACATTATGTAATGTTTCTGCAGCCTTTTATTCAATGCATATGGGCAAATAGACAAAAAATGATTTTTCTTAAATAAGGATTGGGTAGTTCTCTTTTACTTCAATGCTACTTCATTTATACAAACTTTGTGCAATATTCACAGAAATTCTGTTTTCAAATGTCATCCTTAAAGGTAAGAATAAGTTTGTTGATCAAGATTGCTCCCTCTCCCATGCATATTTATTACCATACTGACTATGAATTGCTGAAAAAAAACATAGGCACATTGCTAGACAATGTTACAACACAAAAGATGGTCCATTTTGTTTGCCCTAAACACAAAGTTGAAGATATAAATTTAGAAAGACAAGAAACTGCAAGAAGGTGAGATCAAATACATAAAAAATAGTAAGATACTCCCTTCCTCTCCCTTCAAAACAGTTCAGAGTAATGAGAAACTATAGTAACGAATGAGAAGGCATCAGCTCTTGCAAAAGATGTCTTAACATCAACCACTCTCTAGTTTGTAATACTTGCTCAGATTACCTTAAATGTGAACTTCAAAACTTTAAAAAAATTTACTTCCTCAATATATACCCAGATTGACTAAAATATCATTTCTGACCTACTTAAAGGTTTGGTTTGTGGTTTTGATTCGCATTTCCCTGGTGACTCCTGATGGTGAGTGTATTTTCACGTAATTTTGGCCATTTATGTATCTTTGAGAAAATGTCTGTTTATGTTCTTTGTCCTTTAATAATGTGTTAAATCTCCTGTATAGCATTTTCAGCTGGTGTGGTAAATTTGTCAAGGAGGGGAATGAGAGATTTATGCATTGAAAACTATATGGCCTTTAATGAAAGAAATTGAAGAAGGCACAAATAAATGGAAAGATAACTATGTTGATAGATTGGGAGAGTTAATATTGTTAAAATGTTCATACTACCTAAAATAATTTATAGATTGAAAGCAACAGTTATCAAAATTCCAATGACATTTCTTTTTACAGATATAGGAAAAACAATCCTAAAATTTGCATAGAATCACAAAAGACTCCAAGGAGTGAAAAAAAAAAATTGAGAGAGAACAAAGCTGGATGCACCACACTTCCTGATTTCAAATTATATTAACTATATTAATCAAAACAGTATAATACTGGCACAAAAACAGTCACAGAGACCAATGGAAGAGTAATGACAGCCTGGAATAAACCCATGCATAAATGGTCAACTAGTATTTGATGAGGTAGCCAAGAATAATCAATGGAGAAAAGATGATCTCTTTAATACACAATACTGGAAAAAATTGGATATGCGTGTGTAAAAGAACAAAACTGGATTCTTATCTCACACTACTCACAAAAATGTACTCAAAATAGAGTTTAGTCTTAAATGTAAGATTGAAACTAGAATTCCTAGAAGAAAACAGGGGAAAAGATCCTTTGGCATTGATTTTAGAAATAATTTTTTTACATATGACCTCCCAAGTTACAAAACACAGAAGCAAAAATAAACAAGTGGGATTGCATCAAACTAAAAAGCTTCTGCACAGCAAAAGAAACAGCCAACAAAATGAAAAGGCAATTTAAAGACTGCAAAAAGAAACTGCAAACCACCTATATCATAAGGGATTGATATCCAAAAAAAAAAATAAAAAAATAAGGAACAGTAAAAAAATGAATAATCTGAAATTAAAGGACAAAGAACTTAAATAGACATTTTCTCAAAGATACACAAATGGCCAAAAATACATGAAAATACACTCACCACTGCGAGTCATCAGGGAAATTAAAATCAAAACCCCAATGACATACTGTGTCACACCTGTTAGGATGGCTATTATAAAAATGACAAGAGATTATAAATAGTTGATAAGCATATGGAGACAAGGGAAACTGAGTTCAATGTTGGTGGGAGTGTAAATTGGTACCGCTGCTATGGAAGCAGTATGAAGATTCCTCAAAAAAAATTTAAAAAAGAGCTGTTATATGATCTGGCAATCCCACTTCCGAATATATGTCTGAAAGAAATGAAATCACTATCTTGAAAAGATATCTGCATTTGTATGTTTTATTGCAGCATCATTCACAGCAGCCGAATATGAAAATAACCTACCTGTCCATTGATGAATGAATGGATAAAGAAAATATACCCAATAGAAGTTTATTCAACCATAAAAAAAGGAAATTCTGCCATTTGTAACATGGATGAACTTTGAGAATATTATGCTAAGGGAACTAAGGAAATGAGGACAAATACTGTATAATCTCACTTCTATGTGGAATCTTAAAAAAAAAAAAAAAAGAACTCATGGAAACAACAGGTTGGAGGCTACCAGGGACTGAGGGGAGGTGAAGGAAGTGGGGAGTCATTGGCTAAATGGTACACACTTTCCTTTATGAGATGAATACGTTCTGAAGATCTAACACACAGCATGGTGACCATAGTTACACTGGGTTAAAAACGTGAAATTTGTTGATAGACTAGATCTTAGACATTCTCACCACACACACACACACACACACACACACACAGGCAACTATATGATGTTACCTTTATTGTGATGGCTGTATGAAATAATCTTATTATTCTAATCATTTCACAATATAAATGTATATAAAATCATCACAGTGTACCAGTGTAGGCCTAACTTGACACTATTGTTTTTCAAGTATGTCTCAATAAAGCTGGGAAAAATAAAATGATAAGTTCATGAAAAGAAAATGATCGACTAGGATTGAGATCATACGTAACTAAAGGTCTAGCATCAAAGACTGATTAAAAAGACAATTACAGTGCAGTTTTGATTTGGAAGTATATAGGGCTGCTGACATTCGACGATTCAGATTTTAAATTGCTGAATATAAATTCAAAGTAGAATCTCGTTCTTGCGAATTAAGCAAACAAGAAGTTAATTCTGGAGTAGATGCAGGCCAGTGGACACTCAGATATGCAGAAGACTCTCCAAGTGCAGAGATACCAGGATTATAGAAGTTAGATTAATTTGGGGTTGCACTGGAAATCTATAGCCTCATTGCTTAGTTCCTGTCATTCAACACTTCAAGTAACTATCAGTAATTAAAAATGTGTAGAACCTGAAATAGGATTAGCAAAACCAAAAAAAAAGGGGATTAAAAAAAAAGGGGGGGGGAGTAGCAAAACCGTAGGTGGCTGATATTGATGAACAGATTTCTATATCTTGGACAGAGTGTAGAAGTCAGATTTCTAATGGTAAAAATCAATTATGAGCCCCCTCTGGGTCTTCTTTTTAGGGTTGACCTAAATTGAAATCACTTGCAATTTGCTGGAGTTGTAGCAGGCAAATATCAGAAGGGGGCAGCAAAGAGCTATCTGGGCTGAAGAAATGCCTAACAATTTGAAAAGTGGAGAAAGAGGAGGAAGTTAATTCAGTGTGGATTAAGTTACATGAAAAACGCTATTCCAAATGGGTGTCAAATCGCATCAGAATTGTAGACCCAAGATGACCTGTGACTTCTGGATATTATGTGGCCCTGGTTTCCTCCCTATCTCTGAACATTTCTACTCAATTTTCTTGACTGGATTTTTTTCTTCTATATGCATCCCTTAAATATTTATTTTCCAAAGTCCTTTGGTGTGCTTTATTCCTACTTTCTATATTCTCTATTTTATTTTAATCTATAGTTTTTCATCCAGTTCCATGATAATAATGAACTATCAATATACCAACAGAACCTCCATGAGCATGTGAGACAGCCTAAAGGCCAATTAGAAAATTATGCTCTTTCTTGGCACATGGATTTCAAAAAGCAATCCCCACTAGGGTTAATAACATCTCAGACAAACCAATGGCTGTTTTTACTCTTTCTTCAAAGAGTAAAATGTCAAGACCCCTCAGTCAAGCCACATGTTGCAAATCATGAAGACGAGTCTTTATTTTATTTATTTTATTTTTTAATTTTTTAAAGCAAGTCTTTAATTCTCAGAATTCACAAATCCCCTATCACTAACCACTCTTTTAATACCTGGACTTCATTGTTATTTTTAAACCAGTTATTTCCACCAGCACATGTGGTAAACATGTCAAAAACAAACTCATTATCTCTCACCAAAAACACATGTTTTCTTTCATATTTGCTCTCCTGGTTAGTCATGATTCCTTATAGCCCATCTGTCAAGGTAGAAAGCTCCCATTCACTATTTCCTATTAACTTTATCTTAAAGGGACATCTCAACTTAGAAATCAATTAGCCTCCTTTCTCAAGACTTCAATTATATTGAACCTGGAGGATAACCATTAGTAATTAAAAACAGGTAGGACTAGGAAGAAAAGGTATTTTCCTTTTGCTAATCTCCATTGAGTAGTTTACACCTTCTCTCTCCATTCTTCATGCAGCATTTAGTCTTCAAACCATTGCCTCATGGTTTTCATCTTCACTCTTTATAGGAAACTATATTATCTTCTCTTTGTGATGCCCAGTGCACACTTCCCAGTTCTTACCTTGTCTTTTCAGTATTTGAAAATATTCAACTCTACTTCCACAAAAATGTTCTGTATCAGTTTTAGGGAAGTGTTCTGTCCTGTTCGTTTCTGTTACAACTTTTTTCAGCTGGTGTGTGTGTGTGTGTGTGTGTGTGGTCAGTCTGTATCTCTCTGCATCTTCTACATAGATGTTATGGTCACATCCATGGCCTAAACAACTATTATATATTGAAGACTCCCCAAATTTGTACCTATATCCAAATATATGATATCTTCACTTAGAGGTCCCTTGGGAACTTGAAAATAAACATAATTAAAATATAATGTAACTTTTCCCCAACCATGATATTTCTTGAGCTGTATATATATCTGTTAGTAACAAAATCACTTACTAACTTGCACAAGCCTACTGGAAGTCATTCAGGATTCCTTGCTCTATCTCTGTCTTTCATCCCCCACAAAAAGTCAATCCCCTCTTTCATTTGTCTTCCAAAATGCCAATACTTTCTCTCAATCCACTCTATTGCTGTTAGAATTATTGTTTCTCCCTTAGATTGCTATAATAAAACTCCTAATAATCAGGTTTACTCTACTTTGACCTATTCTATCACACCTTTCTACAATGTAAATCAGATCAAATCATTACCTCCTGCATTTGTCTTAAGTGCTCTATAGAATCTATACAAAATGTACAAAATGCTTAAAGTCATCGTCCCTCTGCTCCCCATATGCTCCTCTCTCACTACAGTAATAAAAACAACTTCAGTAAAAAATAATAATGGCAAATATTTGCGGGATAGTTACTATACACCAAATATTGCAGTTTCCTGAGTGTAACAGGTTCTCTCTCACCTCTTGCCTTTGTGCTGACTACATCCTCTCTCTAGAGCGCTTTCTCACCACTGTTTATTACCAGCTCCTGTCTTCGAAACCAGGGGCCAACTCTCCCTAGGTTAGGTCCTCTGCTTGTGCGCTCCTGACACGCTATGCATATTCTGTCTTAAAACAAAGGTATATAGTAGTTTTTCTCATCTGTGGTTTCACTTTTCACAGTTTCAGTTTTCCGTAGTCAACTGCAGTCCAGAAGGGAATGATACTCCTGAGAAATTCTCAGGTCAATGGTAGCCTAACACTATGACACAATGTTTATGTCATTCACCTCACTCCGTCTCATCTTGTAGGCATTTTATCATCTCATATCACAAGAAGAGGGGTGAGTACAGTACAAGATGTATTGAGAGACCACGTTCACCTAACTTTTATTACAATATATTATTATAAGTATTTTATTTTATTATTAGTTACTGTTCTTAGTCTCTTACTGTATCTAATTTATAAATTAAACGATTATAGGTGTGCATACACAGGGGAAAAAACAAACTATATAGAGAGTTCTATACTATCTTTGGTTTCAGGCATCCGCTGGGGGTCTTGGAACATGTTCCCTGCAGATAAGAGGGAGACTACTGTACCCACAAAACCATTAGACAGTATTCAAAATTGGAACAAAACACAAGGTTTAGAGTAGAATAGTCAACCTACCAATTTCCTCAATGAAAGAATTGGATACACAGAATTTACATTTGCTATACACATGTATGGAATGGAAGGACCTGCAGATATAATTGAGACTTAAATATATACACAACCAAGGAGAAATTGAGGTTTTGGCCTTTAGAGATTTGTCCTTAGTTATGTTTATGTTTCTTCTAGCAATGCAGTAATACATTCTACATTTAATATTATGTTAAAATTAGATATGTATTCACTCTTTATATTATCTGTTGAAAGACTATTGACATCTTGGGATCAGGCATTATTGGAATCAAGATATTAGTTTCACAATCTATAGTTGTCTTGACTACATACTTTCACTAAGGAATTTTAAAATGAAATGTAAATCCTATCTTTCTCCCTAGTCAGCTTCATTTTAAATGTCAAATTATATTTAAAATAATAAACTCAACTCTTAAACATGTGATTCAGATATTATCCTAGCATAAAATACCATAGGCAGATTTTCTCAGCTTCTAGGGAGTAAAGGTACCTGACACCTCATTGTCTTGATTTTCCATAGCCTTGAAACACACAGTGGCCAGAACAAATACAGTTGTTATTAACTATATTCATTTTGAAAGAAAAACTTTGGATATAGAAGGGTCTCCAAATTTTCTTTATATGATTTAAATCTTTAATATTATGCAACCCATTTGCTAGCAGCTTCATGCCACTCTGGAACATGATTTCAACAATTGTATTCTCCTTTGTGGAAAGGTAATCTAAGTATCTGACCCTGTGTGCAATAAAGTACATTAAGAGCTATCCAAATGGGGTGCCTGGCTGTCTCTGTCAAAGGAGCATGCCACTTTTGATTGTGGGGTTTTGAATTTGAGCCCCAAGTTGGGTGTAGAGATTACTAAAAAATAAATAAATAACTTTTTTAAAGGTCATTCAAGTGAACAAAAGAACACTTTCTATTCCATCAATGGCATTTAGGCTCCTAATTCTTTTTATTCTTTTAGGACTCTTGTCTGTTTTATTATTATTTTGTTTTATTGTGATCAAAGCACAAATATAAAATTTACCATCTTAACCATTTTTAAGTATACAGTACAGTAGTGTTTTAACTATGCACATTGTTGTGCAACATTTCTAGAACTTTTTCATCTTGTAAAACTGAAACTCTGTATCCATTGAGCATCTCCTTTCTTTCCCCTCCTCCAGTTCCTGGCAAAGGCCACTCTACTTCCTGTTTCATGACCTGAGTTGAAATCAAGAGTCAGTTGCTTAACCAACTGAGCTGCCCAGGGCCCTCTGTGCCTTTCCTTTTCATTCATTTCAAAATTTATATTGAAATTATATATTGAAATAACTCTAACCTCTACTAATTTATGCATATGTGAAATATGTTTTTGTTTTGTTTTTAATACTTGCATTATCAGCATCTAGCCAACATAGTTTGACATGTTGTAGGTTGTGAAGATAGGTTAAAGAATGAACGGTGGAGGCATTAAAAACATGTTATGAGTACAACTAAGGACTACCTGTATTAGTCAGAAAATGTCGTCTGGTCAGGGATTCAGCAAAGACTTGGGGCGTGAAGTGTATGTGATATTTAATAATGAAAGTCCTGGTCCCATCTGACATTAACCTACATAAACAGTAACAATGACAGTTCAAAATTATTTTTTATGTGCCTTGAAAGATTTTATTTGGTTTGTGCTAAATTTAAAAGAGTTTTATTGTACCATCCTGCTAACCATATAAATAAAACTTTTATGAAAATTCAGTACTGAGATCTTTTTATATATATATTCCTTGATATACATATGAGATCATTAAAATAAAGGAACAAGTAACAGAATTTTAAATCACCTAAATATAAAAATAACACATTTCTCCATGAACTCATTGAATTCACTTCATTTGTGCAGTTAGTATCTCTGTAAAATAGTTGGTACTCTTTATATATTTATTGTCCTTTACTCACTGATTCATTTATTCAGTGAAACAATATTTTAATGGCTATTTATTGTATATGTTATTGCAGTAATTACATTATGGCCACTTGGGGTTGGATTATTGAAAAGACTTATGTGACTACACAAAATATACTCAAATGAAGCTTTAATAAAGGCAATGTGTAAGATAGAACAGAAGAAAGAAAACATTAGGCAAACAGCCAAGTTTCAGAGATCCAGACAAAGATTTTAAAGGTCTCTCATTTTCTCAGGACATGACTCAATTCAAGATTACCAACCATGATGACATATGTGTTATGTCTTGGCATCATGGAAGCTGAGCCTAAAGCTTCTGAGGTGTTTTATTTATTTGTTTGCTTGCTTGTTTGTTTATTTCAATACTCCATTGGTCATATAGCAAAACTGGTGTTACCAGCTAAACCATTTCTATGAGCTTTTCTATGCATTTTTATAATCAATGTTGCATTGATTCCAGGGGAGTTTTAGGACTTTAAGGAGCACAAAATAAATCATTAATATAACACTTCATCTAAATCTTAAGAGGTTGATAAAATGGAGCTGTGGTAGCATTAAAAACACCACATATCACCTGGGAACTATACAGCCTTGCATGCTCTCCTTTCCCTGAAAGGTCGAATCGTACTTTAATATTTCCTATGTGTAAGCCACAGAGCACTAATTAGGGTCAAATACAGACTCTACTTTGCTTGCTAAGGAAAAAGAGTGCCACCGTAGAGTTAAGGCAGGCAGTTTGTTACATGCTACTTTCATCTGGGTGACATGTTTCTTACCCTTCCATAGCCACTTTTCACCATTCTCCACCCTGTTCTACCTGCTGGTGCTAGTCTCTGTGGACTGCAGCAATGGAGTCCCAAGCTATCTGACTTCTAATGAGAAGTCAAATGACTCTTTGGCTAAAGAGAGACACCAGAATAGAACAGGAGATTCAAAGAGTGAGATTGAGCGCTTAGTCCTAGGTCAACTGCTAAGGAATGGAAGTATATTGGCTACATCATCCATCTGTGTAATATTAGTTTATGTTTGCCCACTTTCTCCATATAGTTCTGTCTCCAGGATACAGTAACTTTTCCCTCTTTTCTCCTCTTAGTCCAGGGGGAGGGATTGCTACTATCCTGATTTTACTACACCATTTATGCTGCTTTTTCTTAAACACTGCTATCTAAGAACATTGGGAGAAAATTCTTAAACTAAAAAACTAATTACTGATTTAAATTTCCAAAAAAAGGAATATGCCTTGTCCTTCCATCTTTTGTTCCTCTTGTTTAGGACATTCTTCTTCAATCTACCCTTTGCCCATAATTTCCCCTAGCCAAACTAATTTATGATTTCCCCTTAGAAGTTACTTTCTTTAGGGGCACCTGGCAGTTGGTTGAGACTCCAGCTCTTGGTTTTGGCTCAGGTCACAAACTCAGGGTCCTGAGATTGAGCCCTCTGTCAGCCTCTGTGCTCAGCATTGAGTCTGCTTGAGAATCCCTTTCCTTCTCTTTTCACCCCACTTGCTTGTATCCCCTCCCCACCAGAATAAATTAATATCATTAAAAAATTTAAAAAAAAAAAGAAGTTACTTTCTCTAGGAAGCACATCCTGTTCCCCATAATTAGATGGTATTCCTCATCTTTGTGGTTACATATTATACATCCACATCACAATATTAAAAACACTATACATTTTTTATTTTTGTTTTTTGCCTGAATAACTCATTAAACTGTGCCTCAGTGAGGGAAAATATATGTTTGATATAATTATTTCTTCAGTAAGTGATATCTGTGTCTAGAATATGGTGGACACTAAATAATTTTTTTTTTAATTTTTTGAATAGTTAACTAAAGGGTAAATAAAATTGTATAAGACATTCATTTAAGTTTCATGTTCACTGGTTTAAATTTACTGGGAACATCTTAAGGAGCTGAAATATCAGAATATACTTTATTAGACACTGAGGATATTCAAATTGGAGGCTATCAGACTCCATGTTTCCCACTGTTTTGCCAGCATAGACGGATGTGTTTGTCACATTTTATTATGATATGGCTCAAGCTTAGGTTCTCTTCTTTTCTCACTTCATTTTCTCCCAATAGGGGATCACTTCCATGACTGAAATTGCCATTTACAAGCTCATTTCTACTCTTATGACCTTAACACTTAATACCTGTACCTTTCATATCCTCTTGCATGTGAAGGAAATTTCTTTTTTAAAAAAATAGATTTTATTTATTTATTCATGAGAGACATAGAAAGAGAGAGGCAGAGACATAGGCAGAGGGAGAAGCAGGCTCCATGCAGAGATTCTGATGTGGGACTCGATCCCAGGACTCCAGAATTACACCCTGAGTGGAAGGCAGATGCTCAACCACTGAGCCACCCAGGCATCCCAGGAAATTTCATTTGAGCAATTTTTTGGTCTCCTTTTGCCCAAAATAGGAGAAGGAACAACTTTTATGATAGATAGTTTTGGGAGAACAGCTGGGTTTCCATTACCTCCTTCTCTCTGGGATCTGTTTATTTAAAGAAAATATATATTCTAATATCCTTTTATCCATGTAGTAAGCTTAGTAGGGCAGGTATTCATGAGGGAGAACTATGAAATTCAAATACTACCAAAGAATGAAGACTATGTGGCTCTATTTTTTAAAATTCATTATTCAAATGACAATTGTAGCTGCACATTTAGGCCATATCCTCTAATTTTGTTTTACCAGTTTAAAACAAAAATGATCACCATCTGACTCTTACTTCAATTGGTTCTGAATTTAGGCAGAAAATACAGCATTTATTTATTTAGACTCTTTAAAGCTCCAAGAATTTCCACAGTTATATTGCCAGCCCAGATTTCTCCTCTGAGCTTCATACTCACACATATGACTGAGAACTCCATCATGCCTTTCAGATATTTCAGAGACTTTACCGAGCTCAACACTTAAAAATTTTTGTAGCTCTATACTTCATAATTCATATAGAATCCATTAAAAACTTGTTGTTTAACTGAATAGTTGATATGTAAGAAAACAAATAACAACTAATGACTAATTCAGTTATGGTCTTTCTGCCTTCTGATCTTTTCCTGATACACTGAGATGCTCTGAATTGTAGGTGGCAGAGTTAATACAATTAGTCTGATAGTTCCTTCACTGTTTGTAATCTTAGGAGATAAAGATAACTTGTGGATGGTTTAAAATATCTTTTATGGTCTGATTCTTCCTTATCTCTCCTACTTTCTCTCTCAACCCTTTCACTTTACAGTCTACATGCCATCCATATAAATCTTTCTGTTCCTGGAAAAACCACTGTGTCATCCACAGGACTCTGCATTTGATATTCCCTGTGCCTGAAATTCTTCTCCTCACTTCTCTCCCTGACTAATTCCTATTGACTTTTAGAATTAACATATTTGATAAGTTCTTTATAGATCTTGGGTACTCACCCTTTATCTGATAGGTCATTTGTAAATATCTTCTCCCATTCTGTAAGTTGCCTTTTAGTTTTACTGTTTCCTTCACTATACAGAAGCTTTTTATCTTGATGAAGTCCCAATAATTCATTTTTGCTTCTGTATCCTTTGTCTTTGGAGACATGTCTAGAAAGAAATTTCTGTGGCTGAAGTCGAACAGGTTGCTGCCTGTTTCCTCCTGAAGGATTTTGATGGATTCCTGTTTCACATTTAGGTGATTCATACATTTTGAGTTTATCTTTGTGTATGGTGTAAGAGAATGGTCCAATTTCATTCTTCTACATATGGCTGTCTAATTGTCCCAGCACCAGTCATTGGAGAGACTGTCCTTTTTCCATTGGATATTCTTTCCTGCTTTGTCAAAGATTAGTTGACTTATCAAACTCAACATCAAAAAAAAAATAATAATCCAGTCAAGAAATGAGCAGAAGACATGAACAGATATTTCTCCAAAGTAGACATACAAGTGGCCAACAGACACATGAAAAAATGGTCAACATCACTTGGCAACAGGGAAATAGAAATCAAAACCACCTCATACCAATCAGAATGGCTAAAATTAATAAGACAGGAAACAACCAATTTTGGCGAGGATAGAGAAAAAGGGAAACCCTCTTACACTATTGGTGGGATTGCAGTCTGGTACTGCCACTCTGGAAAACTGTATAGAGTTTTCTCAAGAAGTTAAAAATAGCGATACCTTATAACCCAGCCATTAGACTACTAGGAATTTACCCCAACGATACAAATGTAGTGATCTGAAGGGGCAGCAGGGTCCATAATAGCAGCAATGTTCACAATAGGCAAACTGTGGAAGGAGCTGAGATGTCCATTGACAGAGGAATGTATAAAGAAGATGTGGTATATGGTGTATATATATATATATATATATATATATATATATATACACATACACACAATGGAATATTACTTGGCCATCAGAAATGTTGAATGCTTACCATTTACATAGACATGGATGGACCTGAAAGGTATTTTACCAAGGAAAATAAGTCAACCAGATAAAGAGTTATCATATGGTTTCACTCATATGTGAAATATATGAAACAGTGCAGAGGATTATAGGGGAAGTGAGGGAAAACTGAATGAAAAGTCACCAGAGAGGGAGATAAGCCATGAAAGACTCTTAACTCTAGGAAACAAACTGAGGGTTACTGAAAGGGAGCTGAGTGGTGGGATGGGGTAGTTGGATGATGGGCATTAAGGAGGGCATGTGATGTGATGAGCACTGGTTCTTATACACAACTGATAAATTATTGAACGCTATATCTGAAACTAATGATGTAGCATATGTTGGCTAATTGAATTTAAATTTTAAAAATTAGCATATTTGCTGTATTCCTCTTGGAATATCCCTTATCTCTGCTTTGGATAGCAACTGCATCCATCCCCCAAATTTTAATACACTCTATTTTAGAATTTTTGATTCAGTAACTTTGTTAATATGTAATTTCCCTATTTAAAAATCTGTGTCCCTCTTTAAGATTAATGACAAGGATTGTGTATTCATTAATATTATATTCCTAGGTCTTAACATTACTTCTATCATACATAAAAGTCAATAGTAAGTAAGGAGTGACCAAATAAATTTTTTAAAGTCTCACAAATTCTCCAACATAAAGTCAGCTAAAAATTACCTTGAAAAGTTGGAATCAAGAAACATAAATTTTATCATCCCTCTAATTAGCTTTTATTTTTATTTTGGAAATTTCTTTGCTTATCTTAAAAATGAAGATCATGTGTCTGGTTTCAGAGAAAGCACTAATAAGTAAGCAAAATAAATAGCCACATACAATTATAATTGCAGGAGTGAAAATATCTCTCTAAAATCAGTGCTTATCAATATGCTTTTAAAGAGCATATTGATAATAGTGAATTTCATACAGAAAGGACCTCATATCTTTGAAAAGTGCAGAAAACATTATTTAAAACTTAGGAAAGGGGCCATGATGCCTTCCCCAAAAGAGGGTTATCAAGCTAAAATATAAAAGAAAAAAAAAAGATGTAGTGAATTGGGAAACAGTTGTCCAGAAAAAGTGTCAAATGATAGGAAATTTTGATCTTATTGACAAATAAAGGATGTTGTAAAAGTTTACTCAAATAATTTCTGATCAGGCATCAGGAACAGGGCAAGGAAAATAAATATTCCCTACCAGTATAAAAGTGCCCTGGCCATTTACATTCTCATATAATGGGGATAATATAAAAGGATCTACAATAGGGACACTTGGGTAGCTCAGACAGTTGAGCATCCAAATCGGCTCAGGTCATGATGTCTGAGTCATGAGATCAAGCCCCACTTTGGAGTCTGCCCTCAGCATGGAATCTGCTTGAGATTCTCTCTCTGCCTCTCCTTCTGCCCCGACCTCTGCTCACAGGTGTGTGCTTTCTAATTAATTAATTAATTTTTAAAAGAAGGTTCTCTAATAGCACAGTCAGAAAATGTCACAGGACCAGCCCCATTCCTTTGCTTCAATCTCATGTTCACTGAATCCAGTGAATGACTAATTGGGTTCTTAAGCCACTAACTAAGGGAACAGATGGCTTCCAAGTTGAATCTATGGAAAGAAATGCATCTAACAAAATTAATCTTAGTACCCAAATAGCCCTCTGGATTATGGATCAACTTGAACATTCCCAGGTGAACCATTAAACTTGAGTCCATGACTGTCCTCCTACCGTCTCCCAAAGACTCTGAGTGTCTAAAAGCCAGCGTTTACATGTCAATATTTTAACAACACTACATAGGAGCAGAAATAATATTATCTACCTTGTAATGTGACTCAATATGTGAGCTGATAGCCTTGCTCACATTTTAAGCTCTCATTATAAAAAATAAAAATACACAATTCAATGGAAATCACCTGTAATTTTGCATTTCATATAAATATTTTCTAAAAACCCACAGGAACCAAATTTAGAATAAATAATGTGCAAGTGCCATGAAGTAAAGCAGAAAGGATATCACATTGTAGATTGATTATACCATTAATTTATTTTAGAACACAGTTCTATCCGTGAAAATCATTTATTTTCTTTCTAGAACTCTTTAGTGCAAAATGTGTTGTGACCATTTGTAGTTTTATAACTGAAATGATTTCTCTATGAAGTAATATATATTTCTGCACTCAAATTCAAATAAAGTATTTTATGACAGCTACAAAGTAAAATAACACATAATCAAAATTAATCATAGTAATGTTAGAAAGTAAATATGTTGCTGACAGATGTTCATATAAAATAATTTTTGGTGCTGGTATCTTGCAGCATACTAAACAAAATGCAGTATTATGGTAGGAAAAAAACTTTAAAGATGTACTAATTTTATAAAATAAAACATTCTATACAGCCTATTTTTATTAGTTTTGCATGTTTTTAATCTGACAATTTTACAAGATCATATATCTGCTAACCAAGTAACATTTTTGCCACATTCTCCTTAATTTTATAGTTATAGTTCTCCTCATTAGACTTCTTCCTGCCCATCAGGAAAATAACCCACTGGTTCCCTATGAGCCACTCAAAATGGGGCTCTTGTTAGCAGCTTACAATTGCTCCATAAATAACCTTACAAGGTAAAAAGCCTATAAAAAGCTGTTGGTATCTCAGTGTGGAGACAAAAATGCATACTACAGTCAGTAAAAGAAGGAATCCTTCATGTAGTACCAAGGGACACACTTTGCCTATTTTTCTACAAGTCAAATTACTGAGATGTGGAAAATAGAATTACGTGTTTTAAGAAAATTATAAACTTTTTCTATTCTTTAAAATTATATTTTTAAGTCATATAATTGTATGCTCGTGGTGCAATTATAAATTATGAATTTATGAGGCTACAACTATAATTTTGTAATGTAGATGCTGAAAAGTAGGTGATTGTGACTAATATTTGTGTTTTAATTTTTTTAGAACCATTTGTCTCCTAAATTATCCTGCCCTGATAATATCCGCTATAGTTCATTTCTTGCCTGCTGGTGTTCATAGAGTTTTGATGATGGCAATGAGAGATTGTTTTTTTTTTTAAAGTCCTTTGACCACATGAGGATGCCAAAGGAAAGGAAGAGTACCACCGTGTCTCACATGGGACATGAAGCTGAAGGATCCAAACTGTGTTAATATTCATGAAGCAAAACAACCAACTCTTATTTTTGTAATTTTGACTGTAAAGATGTTCCATTTTCCATTTCAAAGAGATTATTATTAGCTAAGTGATTAATATACTAAGAATGCATTCAGGTTTAGAACAGTGGCCAATGGAAGGTTGTCATTTGAGTTCAGAAGATACCTACTGGCACTTGAACATAGGCTAGTATTGCTGGAAATGTCCAGTCCCTTCAGACTTCTTCTCTTGAAGGGAATTGCAAAGCCATAATTATAGGCTTTCATTTCTCTGTGGGAATTAATTTGATATGCATTTTTTAAAATGGTAGATGTTTGTAGAGTGATACTCAGATATTTTGCCAAAATTTTCAATTTGTTTTGGTCTCCTGGTCCAATTTTCCCAGTGACACTCCAATGTCTACACACTGTCCTCCTCCACATCTTAGATCATGTATAAATTGCATAATTCTACATCTGTCAAACCAAATTCTACATGAAACCATCTCCTGCTTTGATTCTAGTCATTTTGGACTCATGGACTAAATCTGTTCATCATATGGTTGTTTTCTCTGTATGCAACCCTATCCATCCTTCTTCCTCCTTGAAGTCTTCTCTGACCAGCCATCAGAATAGCAACATACCTTACCTGTTAACTCCTTAGTAACAATATGCTCTATGCATTTTGATCCCTAATTTACTTATCTCTTTTAATCCCATATTAGAAACTCCTTGACAACAAAGCAGTAATGCTTTATTACACTTTGATTTCCTCGGAAATTAGCATGACATCTAGTATATAGCTTGTGCTCACAAAATGATTCGCTGAAATGCATTTATCTTCCATCTGCTTCTTCAAGTCTTATCTGTCCTACAAGAACCACATAACCACCTACATGAATCCACTGCCAAGAAAAACCCTCATATACTATTGTCTCTTTGAAGTCATTCAATTCTTATATACAGTAACATACCAAACTATAGAAGAATACTAATATAAATACTAACACTAACACAAATATCCTCAAATAGACAATAGTATTAACACTAACGTAGGGACACCTGGTGGTTCAGCGGCTGTCAACTCAGGGTGTGATTCTGGGTCCCGGGATCAAGTCCCACATCAGGCTCCCTGTGAGGAGCCTGTTTCTCCCTCTGCCTATGTCTCTTCTCTCTTTCTGTGTCTCTTATAAATGAATAAATAAAATCTTAAAAAACACACACACACACACACTAATGGAATTTGACAGGTACTGAGCAATTAGTATGTATTATTTAGTATGCTAAATGCTTTTACCACAGTCAAATCTCACTAATAACCCATAGTGTAAAGATTAATATTATACCTATTTGGTTTTTAAATATTATACCTATTTAATATATGAGAAAATAAATTATTTTGTCTAAGACAATACAAAATAAATATTGAACAAAATAAATATTTCCATAAATATTAGCTATTATTTTACTGTCAGTTTTATCTTACATTGCTCTCCAGTTGGTTTATTGACACAAAACTTTGGCCTCAATACCATGAGGTAGAGCACATGCTTTCTTTCATAATCTTACATATCTATGTTAGAAGTGGTCCCTTAACACCTATCAAATATGTATGGGACAGAACTGTTCTAAATTGTAGCAATGCCATAGACTCCAGACCAGATGAAAAGATATGGAGGATATTTACTATACTATTTTAAAATCATATGAGCCTTGATTATCTAGTTACTAAAAATATTAAAACACAAGGTTAGGCTGAATTTCTAAGCAGATACAAAATAAAATATACTTTATAATGTAGTTTCCTATGACAGTTTTAAAAATTGAATCTTGTGTCTAAAAGATATGAGTTTCATAACTATTTTGGGTTTGAATTTCATTATATTTCTTTCCTAAAACTTTGAGGCTATATATTCTAAAGGTGACTTATGTAACCATCCCATTTATAAAGTAAGGATAATACTATATTTCTCACTGAAAGTAAGAATATGGGATTTGCTTTAAAACTCTTCAGTAAAAATTGTGAGAAAAAGCAGATAAATGCAATAAAATTGGTGACATATTCTTAATTATTAAGGCTGGGTTATGGGTATAATGGCATTCATCATGTCATTCTAGTGTTATGTTTTAATTTTTCTATAATAAAGATTACTTTTAAAATTAAAAATAAATTAATATGGTGAATGTATATGTATTCATTTCAGCTTAGATCTGTGTTTCCATCATTTTCCCAGTACCTAGAAGTCTAGATATAACTTAGTCACACAACAGAAAATGAGGTCTTATTTTGTTCTGTTTTGTTTTTTCCTAACATGACTTTCAATGTTATCAGGGCCATCTCTTTAACATCAGATTTAATCCAAATGCTAAAAAGAAACAAATATTTCTAGTTTATGTAAATTAAAGTTTAAGAGTAAAAAATTAAGCCAATGGACATGAAGTTCACCAAATTTCTGGATCTACAAGCTGTCTTTCACTGAGATAGACTGAAGGTGTTACTAATACCACTATATCAGACCGTCTATTAATCCACATGCCTCTCATTTGGAATCATATTTTAATATATCACTGCAACATATCACAAGGATAATGTGATCTTCCAGGGGTTTATAACATGGGGAATCTATTATCTTATTCTTTAATGGTGCAGAATAGACAATGATTATGAAAAGCTTAAATTGTGCTTAAAATTTGGAAACTTCCTCAAAATTAATTTCTCACTTCTTTTGACATTGTTTAAGCTTTTAAAAAATTTAAAAATAGTTACACTTTAAAAATTTGAAAAACACTAACAATTGGATGATTATAGGAAAAGCTTAACCTTACAAAATAAATATCCCAAAAAACACTTCTATTTAATTCCGTTTGATTCTAATCTTTCTTTTTTTAAAAGGTTTTGTTTATTTATTCATGACAGACACACACAGAGAGAGGCAGAGACACAGGCAGAGGGAGAAGTAGGCTCCGTGCAGGGAGCCTGATGTGGGACTCAATCCCAGGACTCCAGGATCACACCCTGGCTGGAAGGTGGCGCTAAACTGCTGGGCCACTGGGGCTTCCCTGATTCTAATCTTTCATAATATATTTTATCATCCAGAAAATAAAATTTAAGGTTTTTTTTTTTTTTGAACTGTACCTGGAAAAGAGATATAAATACAATAAGAAAAAGTAATTTAAATACAATTAGCCACTTGTTATCTATAGAAAAAGTCAAAAAATTTCAATTATTGTAAAAGCTCAAAAATAAAAGCAATTTCACAACAACCACAATGTGGAGATCGTATCAGCTAAATATTTCATGAAACATTTGCAGAAGCTGTAATAATTAAATGTAAGTGGTAGAGTGCTAAAGCAGTAATAAGCATCACCAGTTTAAAGAATTATGAGTCATTAGACCATATCTTGAGATTCATTACTACTTATTGTAAGAAAATTGTGCTTATGTTTCAGAGCTAACTCACTTTGTTCCTTCTCTAATGTTAAGGATGTCAAAGAAAATATCATTAATTATCAATACTTCCATGTGTTATACATTGAAGATATCACAGAGGGTAGACTGTGTCAGATTGAATAGTGGCTCACCAAATATGTCCACATCCTAATCCCCAGAACCTACAAATATGGTAGCTTTCATGGAAAAGAACTTTGTGTATATGATATGGTTAAAGACTTGGAGATGAGAACAGTGTTCCAGATTATCTGGGTGGGATGGATTTGATCACAAGAGCCTTTATAGGAGGGCAGTAGGAGGGTCCTAGACACAGATGGCATTGTGATGATAGAAGTAGGGTAATAACTTGAAGATGTCATGTTTCTTACTTTGAAGATGGAGAAAGAGGCCATGAGACAAGGAATATAGGTGACCTTTATAAGCTAGACAATGTAAGAAAACCAATTATCTTAGAGAACCTCCAGAAGAAATGTAGCCTTTCTGACCCATTTTAATACTTCTCATCTTGAAAACTGTAAAAGAATAAACTTGTATCATTATAAGTTACTAAGTTGTAATTTTTTTAAAGATTTTATTTATTCATGAAAGGCACAGAGAGAGAGGCAGAGACACAGGCAGAGGGAGAAGCAGGCTCCACGCAGGGGGCCTGACCTGGGACTCGATCCTAGGTCTTCAGGATCACGCCCTGGGCTGCAGGCCGCGCTAAACTGCTGAGCCACCGGGGTTGCCCTTGTGGTAATTTTTTTTTAACTTTTATTTATTTATGATAGTCACATAGAGAGAGAGAGAGAGAGAGGCAGAGACACAGGCAGGGGGAGAAGCAGGCTCCATGCACCAGGAGCCCGATGTGGGATTCGATCCCGGGTCTCCAGGATCGTGCCCTGGGCCAAAGGCAGGCGCCAAACCGCTGCGCCACCCAGGGATCCCCTGTGGTAATTTTTTATAGCTGATTTTTATATTGGTTGGAAGGTAATATGGTTTTCCTCTGCTAAAGACAACTTCCAACGATTCTCCAGTTGTTGATGCTAAAGGCTAAGGCTATTTTATGGGCTAAATTATGTTTCTGATTCAAATTTCCTTCCCCAAATTAGTTTCCTAGGAAATCTGACCTAAACTAGTAGTGGTCTGAGAAAGCCAAATCTAACATGAAGGACATTTTAAGTGTTCACAGTGATGTTTCCCATTACTTTCTCAACGATAGCGACAACCCCATAGTTAACTGGAGAAAGATGCATCTCTAGGTATTTCTCTACATTGATACATAGGGACTCAAAACATTTTCAAGTCCTCTAATATGGATGGGGGATGCATGGAGATCACATAATTATTAATGGAGACTTGGTTCTGTTACAAATCACAGTGTATCCACTTGGGACACAATTTCTAAATATATAACTGGAATAGACATATTTGATAATTATCATAACTCCTACATTGTTTCCTTGGCTAGGGAAGAAAGAGTTGGTGCAGTAGAGATTGGCAAGTAAAAGCTTTTCCTACTGAACCTTTTGCTAAGACTATGCAATAAAACCAATATTGTATTTGGTGGGAAACAATTCTCCATGAACCTGTCTTTTGAAGGTTCAACTGAGTTGCCTTCTTGGGGACAGAGTTTGTGCCCTTAATTAATGCTCATGATATGATGCTACTTCCTTAGGAAACAAGAAGCAAGGGATGGAGTAGGAGTGTCGCTGCTTAACATCATACTCAGTGATTCATTTCAGCGAATTTATGGTTTATATCACAACACTGAACTCTGAAGCTTTAGAGATCCAGTCCCAGATAGAGAATTCCTTCACCAGAGGAACAGCAAGTGTCATCATACTTCCATTTGATAATTTCAAGCAAACGGGAAAAAAATCACCATCCTGGCAGGCAGGTTATTGTTACAGGCACGCTACAATAGGGGTGAGGAAAAAAACATGGCACTCTGATGATGTGCTTACTGATTTCTTGGAACTCTTTTGCCTTATTTTCATAGAAAATTGGCAAGTGCCTCAGCTTTGGACTGAGAAGGACCTAGTGATCAGAGGTTCAGACCACTCAGGAGTAAGGTTCTGGGTCATTTCAGTAGGGAAATCACTTAAACCAGCAGGAATGTTAGCTGAGGGTAAAGAGATTTTAGTATGGATATTGTAAGTGGCAACCCATGAATATCAGTTGTGTTCTTAAGAACAGGTTTAGAGATCTGCTTTATGGTTAGTCTCAGTAACCCTCTTTGTAGGATTTTTGAGGAAATGAGACTGACCAGAATACTAGAGGAGGTGTTTCCAGAACTCCTTGTATGAAGCAAGTGAATCCATGGTGGACTGAAGTCCCTGGACCCAGAACCTCCCTTCAGACTGAGATATTCATTCCCCCAGGTCTTTGGAGTGAGTGCTGCTAATTGCTCCTAGCTGAGTCCTTGTTCAGATACTGTTGGTAGTAGAAGAGAGCTGATTTACCCAAAGTCAGACTCCCACCTCAGAAGCCACATCCAAAGTCTAGTCCATGTAGCATAGGAAGCCTAGAATGATTCCTTGAGGAATGGGTAGATACCATACCAGTTCTGGAGCTGCCTATGTTATCGGTGAGGTCTTTGTTGCAATGCGTCACGATTCCACTAGCTACCCAGTTGTCCCTCTCTGGTGCCTCCACATGTGTTGATCCCAAAAGAAACTTTCAAAAGGCTTTCTACCTATAAATCCTCATCTCTGGACCCAAGACGAGTGTGAAGCATGAGAAAGCCATGGGATATTTTGTCAAAATATCAAATGAGATCTTTTACAAACTTCTTGTGTATGTTCTCTATTTCACTTACTCCTAATGACACATAAAATAATGAATATATGTGTGTTTATATATATCATATATGTGTGTATATGAGACTCTTGTTTGGAGCATTTATGGTTTTCTGAATTAGCCATTAGTATGACAACTACTGCTACAGATTACACTGTTCCCCTGAGAGAATTACCTGTCCTTTTATAGCAGCAGCCACAGATTTGAAGTGTGAAACTGACAACCCAATTTTTCAAATGAATTTGCAGAGACTTCAGCCAAGAGTAAGACAGAAGTAGAAGGAGTATGGTTCACACGAGAGAAATAGATTTTCTGCTTTGACTGCTTACAAGAACTTGAGATGATAAATGAACTGATAACAGTATCTCTTATTTTCAGGAAAAATATCTTTATGTTTCATTTATCTGGTTATCAAAATACACAGAATACTTGAATAGTATTCAAGAATCCACTTGTAAAAACATTGGTAACGTTTTCTCCATCCTATCTATATTCCACAGATAATACAGGATGTTATACAGACTGTCATAGATACATTTTTAGTATCTAATTACAAACACTGTTTTATCCTTTATTTTTGACATCCTTATGTCCATTTCCCCTATAGGGTTACTTATTTTTATTTACTCATTTTCATTTGTCTTCATGTTAATTGTTTTGCATATGCAATTAGTTATTTGCAATTATAAGGTTCATAATATACTTTTTTTTTTAATGGTCTAGTTTAAGAAATATATCCAAACCTCTTAACAAAGAAGACCAGAACATATCTAAACAGTATTGAAGTTTTGTGCTTTTGCTCACTTAACATCTCTTTTTTGAAACTTTTCTTCACTAGACCTTAAATGTATACCTACTTTTGAAGTACAGCTTTTCTCCAAGAACTTAGTGATGGATCTAAATTATATATTTTATAAAAAGAATAAATCCTCTTTTCTGCATCTTTGTCCCTACATGTTTACAATTTTACATTTTTACTCGGAGTTTTTTATTTTAAAAAAGCATAAAGAGTAGAGCAGATATTAAAAGAAGTATGTCCAAAATGTTCACATTTTCCTTTATAATTTTTATCACTTTCAGTTTTCAACACCTCTTCATGCAAACATTGAGACATAGAACATTTAACTGTTTATTTGTTTTAAAATGTAATCTTTAATCAAATTGAAATTTATTTTTGTTGAAGGATGTAAGATAATGATTTAAGTTAATTTGTCTTCTCAAATTCAATCAGTATGTCCAATATTCATTAATAAATATTATCTTGTACTCCTATTAGCCTGAGATTTCTACTTTTTTTACTTGCTAAAATTTTTTTATAACTTAAAATCTGTTTGGCGAGATTATCTGTTCATTTGATGTTTGTCAATGTTATCAAGGATTTTTTTTTTTTAAATCATATGCTTAAATGCCAAATCACTTCAAAGCTGAAACTTGAATGACTTTGACCAGCTAACTAACCTTTTTTTTTTATTTGTAAAACTAGCTAACAAAATTTATTATTAAATCTTACTGTAAGGATGAAACGTAAGTTTAAAGTAGGTCCACAATCAGAATCAAGAAATGATAACTCCCTACTGTTTATCCATTCATGCATTTGTTTAAAACTATATGAATTTAATTATTTCACATTTTATTTCAGACACTCTGCTGGGCATTGAGATATATTAGTGAAAGCAATTTTTGAAAAAAATAACATCTGCTCCCCAAGATGTCAGAGTGTTTTGACAGGGGAGATCAAGCAGACACATTACTGTCAGTTGATATAAGTTAAAATAGGTGTGTATTTTCACGCGCTAAATTAATGAAAAGGAGTCCAAGTAACCCAATTCATAGACCTCAAAAGGATGTGTCCTAAAAGAGGTATTATTCACATTGCGCCATATATATTCTGATCATAATCACACTGTTAACCCACGGGGCCTAATTCTAAGGCATGCTGCCAACACTCTGACAGGAAATCCTAGGTGCATTCATGTGAAAAACAATTTTGAGATTATTTTTACAAGCATCCTGCTTTTTAAGTGAATTTCACTTTTAAATGTAGAGCCTCACAATTGTTCTTAGATCTGGTAATGAACTATGTCCTTTTTTGCTACCTTCAGTTATTCTTCCAGACTACCATTTCTACTAGCTCTAGACAGCATCTCTTCCTGGCCATGCACTGAAAATCTCCGCTGGTCAAAGCTAGATGACCAGTATCCCATCAGGTTTTGACAATTTAGTAAGAAATAGTAAGAAATGCCTTTTTAAATACATTTTTTTTCCTATCTTCCTTTATTCTGTTTTCTATTTGCATTCATCAGTAGTTGTCTCAAGTTAAAATTAATATCCAACATGGAGTTTTACTGAAGTTGCATTAATCTCTAAATAGTTTAGCATCAGGTGATATCTTTATAATGTTCAATTTCCTCATTCTAGAAATCTTTTTATTGCTTTACTCGTCTTTTATATTTTCCAGGGAACTTTTTTGGGTTGATCATTTGAGTATCATATTTTATATTATGATCTTTTCCAAATATTTATTTTTTTTGTTATTGTGGATAGAATGTGTTTCATCATAATCTGCTTGCTGATGGCTGCTGGATATAAACAATGTTTAAAGTAAGCCAATTCTTTGTTCTGTTTACATTTTTTCAATGTCTGAAAATCTCTTTAGTGAAAAGAGCTTCCTAAAGCCTCTAACTTTAGAAGTACCATCAACATGGTTCAATTCTTTTTGTATTAACTGCTTGTTTCAGGATCACAGAATCAGGAAGATGGTATATCTTGGAATTACACAATCATAGCCACTATTACTGAACTCTCAACAGAATTTTTCCTCAAAAAATAATTATGGTCCTTCATCTTCTTGAGAATCTTGCCACCCACATCAAGATGTGGATTTGAGATCTTCTCCCCTTGAGCCTGGGTGAATTTCAGTGACTTCCTTAAGAGACAAGAATGTAGCTGATGCAGCAATTCCTAATTGTTGAGTCTAGGCCATAATAGAAAAAAACAAAACCAAAACACTTTCACCTGGCTTCTCTTGCACATACCACATGCTTTGGAAACTCTAAGATAACATCTAGAAAGTTTGGTTACCTTGAAGTCTCTCAGTAGTAAAGATCATATAGAGAGAATATAGGGATTTGGTGACATTTATACCAGACCCTAAGCTAGTCATGTGATATGAGACGTGATAGCAGATACCTTGGAATGGACAACATTGCAATATTTCTCTAAAGAAGACACGAAATTTTAAATTCACAATCCAGGATTTTGAAATATAGGCACACAGTGTTCTACTGCAGATGTCTATAAGCTATTCATCCTGCATAAGTGAAACATTTTATCCTTTGAACAGCAATTACCCATTCATTTCCCCCTTGCTCCAGCCTCTGGTAACCACCATTCTAGGCTCTGTTTCTGTGAGTTGGACTATCATATAAATGATATAGTGTAGTATTTGTCCTTCTATGACTGGGTTATTTCACTTAGCATAATGTCTTCCAGTTTCATCCATGTTGTTACCTAGGGCAGTATTTCCTTCTTTTTAAAAAGTTTAATAGTATTCCATTTATGTAATACAGTTTCTTAATATTTCATCAATAGACATTTAAGTTGTTTCCATATCATAGCTATTGTGAATAATGCCACAATGAACATAGGTGTGCAAATAGCCCTTCAAGACCCTGATTTCAACTTTTTTAGATATATACTAAATGGGACTACAATTATATGGTAGTTCTATTTTTATTTTGGGGGAAACCACCACACTGTTTTCCATAGCAGCTACACCACTTTATATTACCACCAACAGTGTACAGGTTCCAATTTCTCTACATTCTTGACAACACTTGCTATCTTTTGTTCTTTGATAACAGTCATCTTAACAGGTATGAATTCATACCTCATCATGGTTTTGACTTTCATTTCCCTGGTGATTAATGCTCATGAGCCTCTTTTCATGTACCTTATCTTTTTATCATTACATTTCTTTCTAATATACTTTATTCTTAAAACTTCGTCTTTTAACCAAACAGCCCTTAATCTTTATAGATCAGCAATGATAGTGTATATTAATAAGAATCTCACATTTGTAATCCATATTTCCACTTAGGAGCTAGTGAATTGTTAAAGGATGAATGATATAACTGATTTCATCATTGTTTCTCCCTTGTAAAGTCAGCAACTACACTTGCTTCAGCCCAAGTGCATCTTAATCATTATATTCAAAGACAATTGCTTGACTCTCCACCCCTAAAGCATTCTTGGCTTCCCTCCATTTTTTTAATAGCATTAGATTTTTTTCTATATCCTCTTGGGTAAAAACCTGTAGTTAATATGCAGAGCATCTCACTTAGTAATCAGTACTTTTGAAAGGTTGTTACCAATGTTCTCTAAGGACCCCACAAATCCTGAATCAGGAGGAAACACCACGCCAATCTAATTATTCTTTGCCCTCAACCTCATATCAATGACAAAATTATCCACATACTAACTGCCAGTGTAAGCACTGATAATTTACTAAAAATTTTATTATTTTATTCAGGATGTTACAATGGCATGCACAGATATATACATGTATACTTTACATGCACATATATTGGTATGTTATACTTAAAAATACTTAAACTATATTCAGTTCTATATCAACTTGTTTAGCTCTCCATGTTCCTTAAGGAGATGCTGTATTTCATTAAGTAGCCCCTCTGGGGCAGTCTATCCTTATATTTTTTCCTCGGAAGAATTGCAAGCCTGATAGCTCTGTAATAAGCGCAAGATGCTTCATATTATTTTAAATACTATCACAGGGAAGTACAACCTGTTCAAAATCCTTTGTGTCCTATTTCAGTCATTAATGAGGTTCTTTTTTAAAGAAACATTAAAACCAGAGGGAAAGAGTAGAAATACATTGACAGGGGAAATTTCTAAACTCTTAGGAATTTAGAGTTCGTTCTGTTTACACTAAAAGTCCATGAGTGTTATAAAAGCCTAGCTACCTTACAAAAAGTGTTTCATAACAGGCTATTTGAGATTTAAAGACCATAAAATAAAAAATGCAGAAGTTTTAAGTGACTTATAAATTTGACTCAACATATAGTGTTGTGTAGGCTACATCTGAAAGAAAAATAAAAAAAAGTATTTCTATGTTTGAATAAATTTGTAACACTCTCTGTGTCAAAAAAAATTCTAGATTCTATACAATGGGTTATTTAATATGCTATTTACCCCACTTGGGTTATAATGTCTCGTGGTATCTCGTGCTATTATTTAGTAGGTATAGGTAAAAGTGTTTTATTATAAATTTTCTTACACAAGCTGATGGCATTCCTATACTATATTTCATACTTTGCAAAATGTAAGCACATAAATAAATAAGCACCGTGATAAATCCTAAGTACTATATACAGAGGAAAACACACTTGAGAGGCAAAAGACAGATTATTAGTTACAAAAGGCCAAGAGGCTAACTCAGTTCATAACAGAAACAGTGCAAGTAACCAGTCATCATACCATAATTAAAGAAAATATAGCACATCATCAAGCTAGAAGGGAAAAAGGGATTGAAAACCAATCATGCTTGGCATTAATGGTTTCCATGCTCTCAAAGAGTATAAATCTCACTGCTGAAAATAAAAGATGCAACTTTAAACAAATAAATACTTAGGTGTGAGGTTGGGGTTGTTTTTTTCCTTTTGCCAAACATTTAGCCTCTTATTACTTAACGAATAAAACACACGTTTTTAAATCCTTGAACAGGATGATTGTAACATTGAAATTATTTTATAATAAGCTAATGCCAATAAGCAAATGACAAAAGAGAAATTTGCTTTTGATAAAATAATTAGTTTTGCTGGATTTTATAAAATATTTCTTTATGAAATGATGTCTACTGGAAAATGAATTCACTTAAGATTCAGAATTCTCTTAGTGTCAATGATCACATCACCAAATCTATCTTACATTCTGATATTTCTCCCAGTAGTCTGGCTTTCTCTACTACATTTTCAGTAAAATGGAGACCGCTCACAGTAAATGCTATAGAAACTTTTTCTACAAATGCTAATTTTGAAAGGGAAATTTAAAGACATATAAAACTATGAGGTGTTTAAAACCCATATTAAAAGTCAGATGCCACATTCAAGCTAAGTTATATTAATTTTCAGGATGCTTGCTTTATGGGAGGTGCAGGTTTGTAAGGGCTTGCCAGTCTAATCGAACTGTAGGAAAAAGAGCAACAATTGATATTTTTCTGAGAATGTGTCCATAAGCCTTACCAGAAAAAAGTATTTAGTAGAGTTGGATAAATATATTTAGTTATAAATTACCAATCTTTAATTATCTAATTCAATATTTTTATTTTCTCAAATATTCAAAATTGTGATACAAAGAATTATTTCAATAAAATATTTCTACTGAAATACACGGTCTCAATAAATAGGTGATGAAATTCCATCTATGATCAAAACAATAAATGTGCTTATTTGATAGTTATAGTCCAAGGACTGACCATGTGGTTCTAAAATCAGAGGTCTAACTTAACGGGATGAGCACTGGGTGATATGTTATATGTTGGCAAATTGAACTCCAATAAAAAAATAAAATAAAATAAAATAAAATCAGAGGTATTTTCTGAATAAGACTTTGTCAGTTTTAATTCATCATTAGAAACATAGTTTTGAATAACTTAGAATTTCAGAATGAATACTGTGTATAAAACATATTAAAATTTTCAAGCCTCACAACTAATTTGCTTCTTTATTTTGATACATTATAATGAAAGAAAGGCAATTTGGCTTATTTATTTAACAGGTGAAAAGTATGATTACCATGCATGCTAATTCCAGTTTTTCTGAATAGAGCTTTATCATTTATCTATCTATTAAAAGAATGTGTTGCAGATATTTTTGAGTGTTTGTTATTATGGAAGCAGTATGACCACACACACACACACACAAAAAGTGAAACTAGGGCTCAGATATAGTATTGTATGAATTCTGTATTTCCGAATGAGCTGATAGATGTCTGACATTAAGCAATATGCATCCACTAAAGCTAACATTTGTCTTAGTCACAAGGTCAAGAAGGATAGAAGCTTTATACATGGACTACAATAAACTATAACTCTAAGAAAGCATTGCTATGAAAGCATTAACAAAAAAGGAACCACTGAAAGGCATTCATGGTAAATTGGAATATATTGTCAAATATGTGGTTCTAATCCTGGTTGATTTCACATTTTCAATGCCGATCCATAAACTATTCTGACTGATTGCTTAACTGGTGTCTTCAATCATCACAATATTATTACCATATCTCCCCTAACTGAATACTGTCTTCCACAGTCTTCTTGGTGATGATTTCATGATGTTTCCATTATTATCCCATTCATCTGTTTTGTTTGAAACCAAAGATTGATAATTGATAATATAGTACAATTGGGACTCTGTACTATGCATAGCATTTTGTCATACTCTTTTCCTTTCTACTTCCTCAATCTACAAATGTCTTTCAATAGAGGAAATATGTTTTTTGCCATGATTACTCCACAGTGCCTATCAAAGTGCCTTGTATTATTAGGACAATAAAGATATGTCAAAAAAGATAACTAATGATTGTCCTAGAATATTTAGTGTGGATAGAAGTCATTTCTGCTTTCTTCCCTGTTTGTAATTGCTCATTTTAAACAAACTAGAATATCTTTTCAACATTAATATTCCAAACAAGAACAAGTAGGCCCTTGATGTTTTAAGTAATCACCACTCCAAGAGGTTGTATTAGCTAAAATAATAAATATTTTCAAGTAATGTTATACATTAGATGACTTATTGAAAAAAGTTGTAAGGTTTGCAAAATAGTTATCTAAGTATGAATTTGCTATAAAAATATCACTCCGAATAGGCTATGTTAAATCCATTGCAGACAATTGGATATTTGATGCTGCCATAACCTGAATTTAATAAATGCTATAGATTCTGGTCTCAGAATTAATATAAGAATATTAATTTCTAAGCTCAATAGTTAGTACTATTATTATGAAATCCACTGCTAGATTTCTATCGCACTACCACAGTATAAACAATGGCCACAGCAGGCAACTAATGACATTGAATGGGGACAGTACCTGGAATTAGGTAATTTGAGTCCACATCTAGTTCTACTGGCACTAGTTTGTTGTAACTGAAATTAATTTCTTTCTGTCTCTGTTTATTCATCTATAGAATGGCAGTTGTAATGCAACCTTTCTCCTCTCATCCCATAGAATTCCCATGAATTTTAAATTAAATAATTTTATGTGAAAACGTTTGGGATAATGCATAACAGATAACAAAAAATTACTGAATCTTGATTATGAACACTTCTCTTTATTTATTTTTAGCACATACATAAACTGGAAGTGGGGGGAACCCTGGGTGGCTCAACAGTTGAGTGCCTGCCTTTGACCCAGGGTGTGATCCTGTAGTCTTGGGATTGAGTCCCACATCAGGCTCCCTGCATGGAGCCTGCTTCTCCCTTTGCCTGTGTCTCTGACTCTCCTTCTGTGTCTCTCATGAATAAAAAAAAAATCTTTAAAAAAATAAACTGGAAGTGGATATCCTATTGTCACGTTACAAGTAAAGACTGATAATTCCCAAACCCCTATGTCAGTCTCTAAATTCTGGGTCCCAAACCCCTATGTCAGTCTCTAAGTTCTGGGCCTATCTATTCAACCACATATATCTTTACCTCCTTATATCCTACAGGCATTTCAAACTCAATATACCTAAATCGAATCCACCCTGTATTATCCACCATCTACTGGACATGTACGATGATCCTCCATTTGCAATCTGTCCTGTAAATGACGTCACCCTCTACTCATTTATTTGAGCCGGGTAATCATCCTTGATTTACCCTTTTCCATTATCTCTTACATCTCTATTTGATTGCTATTTTTAAGTTAATTTGCTTTGATTATTGCAATACTCTCTTAATTAACTACCTTGAGTCTAATATCCCTGCTTTTATACTTTCTACACAGTGCAACCAGAATAATCTTTCTTAACTTTACATCTGATTGTATCTCTTCCCCGATAAACTTTTATGTTTTCCCATTGTCTCCAAGATAAAATATAAATGGCTCAGCACAATATAAAAGAAACTTTCATGATTTTGAAGCATTTCCATTGTTACAGCTCTGCCATATTACAGTCACATAAATATTTTAAGTGCCTATGATTATTTTTGTCTTCTAGGTCTATTGTACATGTTTTTTTTTTCTAAATGAAATATTCTTTACCTCACTTATTTTCCCCATCTTTAAAGCTTTTACTAAGACTCAGTTCAAATATCAGCTTTGAAAAAGAAATGCTTATTGTCTCCAATTACCTCTCCCTCCTACTAACACTTGATTGATTAGGTATCTCTCCTCTTTGTTCCCAAAGCACTTCTATAATTTCCTTTAATTCTTATCTCTCTATATGGAAATCACTGATCTCCAGCATTAATCAATGACATCTTTGCATAGAACCATAATGTTTTCATATTTTCTTGTATTGCTGAATGATTAGAATGAATACATAAATAAATGTATCAAAGGGCAATACTTTAAAAATCTGAATTTCAGTCAGACCTATAAATAAATTGAGGGGTGAGCAATCAGAGTGCATTGGAATTTTAACACGGAACATGTAATAAGCATGTTCTTTGAATCTATTAATGTGCATTTATACATGCAAACAGAAGGAGTTGTCCTTTGTGGAGTGAAAATAAAGAGCAATTTGTGAATCTTTTTTTGCATACAATTAAGAAATAGGTGCATAAATGGAAGAATCAATCCTAACAATAATCCAAACTTGATTTGCCTTTGAACTTCATCTCCATTTGTGTGTTAATAGGTAATTCATACTTAACATGAATAGAAGAATTCTAGATTTTCTCTCAAAACTAGTAAGTTCATCTCTTAATTTCTCCTAACTCAGGAAATGGCACTATGACTCATTTAATTACTTAAGCAAAAGTACTGGCAGTTTTATAGGTAACTATTTTTTTCTTTAATCCCCATATGCAATTTCAATAAACAATTGTGGATTATGACCAATGTAACTTATCATGCTATGGCTGGAAATAGACAAAAAGATAAAATAACTCATCTAATATCAAGTTATTGGGTGCAGATGGCATGATAAGGATAAAGAGGAAGGTGCCAGGTGCTCCAGAAGTATAGAGGAAATCAAAGAATTGAATTGACGTGGTCAGATCCAATATGCATATTGCTTTGGAATGAATACAAACTAGAGAATGTAAAATTAGTGAGGAGCTAATCATAATTATTCAAGCGTGAGAGTAAAATAAATTAAGGAGGAAGGTCCTTTAAAATAGTTTGATTTAATGTCAAATTGAGACATTAGTCAATGCTAAGAAGATTTGTAATACTGAAGTAGAGTACCCATGTCCTTGAAGGTCTAGGTCAGGAAGACAAAAATCCTGAGCTGGACAACTCAAGTATTTTGTTTATTTAAGCAACCTAAAATAAACAGAATGCTGTGATTCTGAGTCTTCGGGGAAAGGGCCCAGGAATTCCCACTGAAGTCTAAGCTCTTTATGGTATACCAAAAAAAAAAAAAAAAAAGAGAGAGAGAGAGAGAAGAAAAACAAAACAAAACCAAACAAAAAGAATGCTCATCAGTCATGATTCAGGCCCTCTGATTAGAAAGAACAGAAGTTTGTATTATTATATACATAATCTACATACATATCATAAGTACCTATTGGGGCATACATAAGGGATCTTTGAATGTGCAGTGGATACAGTATAAATAATTAATAGGGGGCAGCCCCGGTGGCGCAGCGGTTTAGTACCGCCTGCAGCCCAGGGGATGATCCTGGAGACCCTGGATCAAGTCCCGCGTAGGGCTCTCTGCATGGAGCCTGCTTCTCCCTCTGCCTGTGTCTCTGCCTCTCTCTCTCTCTCTCTCTCTCTCTGTCTCTATGAATAAATAAATAAAATCTTAAAAAAATAATTAATAGGGAAGATATTCAAGCAACTGCTAACTTCACATGCTGGACTATGTTATTTGAGAAAAGATTACTATATTATGGAAAAAGTAAGATTCTGATTTCAAAGAATATGAGCACAGGTTAAATTTTTACTGCTCAACTTTACAAAACACAAAGGCAGGGTTTTAATTTCAATTCTGAATGAAAACATTCCAACTTCTTGCAGTGCATTGGATCTTTCCTTTGGAACTCTTTTATGATACATTACAGCTATACATTTTTACCAATTAGCTGAGATTCCTGGTTGACAGAAAGTTGATACACAGTTCTTTGAGTATGTATTTCATAATATGGGGCTAGCAGTTTCTACAAAATGGAGTTATTTAGGTCTGTGAGCATTTACATTGGCAATTTGCAGAAATTATATCATTGATCATGGAATAGACTTTTCCCATACCATCTGTTATTATTCAGAGAATTTAATTTCACAAATGAAAACTAGTTGATAAAATCATCAATGCTAAGACTGCTGAAAGGTATTTCTCCTCTAAACATTATGATTTATTTGCTTTCTCAACAATATGTTCTTGATTATCTCAGCTATAGAATAAGACACAATGTATTTTTCTGCCATTTCCTTACTGAGCCTAATTTACCATTTGCCATCACTTAGCAAAAAGGACATAACCAGCAAATCAACCTAATCGCTCACTAAGGAAATTTGCCTCATGGCACAGAAAGAAATGTCTTTCATTCCAATGATACAATAAGAAAGATAATTGTCATAAAACATACATAATGCAAGGAAAATGTACTCAAAATATTATTGGAAAAGATCCAGATTATATCTCTGAGTTGCTGCCAAATTGATTTTTTGCTATTTAATATTATTCCTCACTCATAATAACTCCTTTTATCATTATCAGTGTAATCAACTCTGTAGTTGATTTGATTCAAACACTAAGCCACACAAAGCAACAGATTGATGGTTCCTTTTGCAGTCGGTGTATTATGTCCTTTCAACATGGTTCTGATTGTATAATCATTTTCTTAGGGTGAAGAATTATTATTATTATTATTATTATTTAAAAATTTTATTTATTTTTTCATGAGAGACACACAGAGAGAGGCAGAGACACAGGCAGGGGGAGAAGCAGGCTCCCCACAGAGAACCCAATATGGCATTCAATCCCAGGACCCCAGTATCCTGCTGTCAGCCAAAGGCAGAAGTTCAACCACTGAGCCACCGAGGCGTCCCCCTAGGGTGTAGAATTAATACCCAGAGATAGAATGGTAGATTTTTAGTGAATGATTTAAGTACCATAGGTTATCTTGTCTATTTATTTTATATTGTGAGATGTAAAATGTCATAGTCAATATAACTTGGACTTTGAAATCAAATTGCTCTGCATACAAATCTGGATCCTATCACTAGTCAGAAGCTTTTTGAATCTTGGTGTCTTCATCTGTAAAATGGAGATAATAATCCCCATTTTCAGGGATATATTTTAAGATAAAGTGAAATAGCATCTGAAGAGTATTTCTTGCTAAAAGGATTACCCCAGCATCATGATTAAGAACTTGGTCCCCAG
Organism: Canis aureus; assembly: GCF_053574225.1. Classification (NCBI taxonomy): domain Eukaryota; kingdom Metazoa; phylum Chordata; class Mammalia; order Carnivora; family Canidae; genus Canis; species Canis aureus. The sequence goes on from NC_135618.1 coordinate 31,430,674, forward strand.
GGCACCTGTGTGGCTCATTGGTTGAGCATCTGGCTTTGGCTCAGGTCCTGATCCCAAGGTCCTGGGATTGAATTCCACATCAGGCTCCCTGGAGGGAGTCTGCTTCACTCTCTACCTGTGTCTCTGCCTTTCTCTTTATGCCTCTCATGAATAAATAAATAGAATATTTAAAAAAAAGAACTTGGTCTCCATAGACAAACAAGTTGTTTGTGTGCTTTGGCCAAATCAGTTTATACCATTAATCAAAAGTTTGCTCGTGTGCAAAATGAAAATTATTCCTTCAATATTTATTGGGCACTAGCAGTGCTCTCATGGAGTTTTTATTCTAGTAGGGACATAACAGTACCTAACATTTAGGGTTATTTTGAGTATTAAAAGAAATATACAATGCTTAGCCACTAATAATTATTTTATACAAATGTTGACTACTGTCATTATTATATGGGAGAGACCTTAATAGTGTGAAGATTTAAGAGATAAAAGTAGTGGATGAGAATTAGTGAAAGAAGATGCCTTAGTGAGGGAGGGAACTAGAAGACAAGGAAACAGGAGTGGGTAGGTCGTTGGGGTGTGATGGGTGATGTCTCTAATCGATTTCCTACAGCAGAAGGTCTGTGTAAGAAAGCAGTAAGGGAAAAAGTTTTGAAATATAGTGTGATTGCACTTTATGCAGGGTACTGAGGAGGTTATGCTTATTCTCTGGCCAACAGGAATTCCTGGTGCCTTCTGACGAGAACACTACTACTATGTGAAAAATAAAGTGAATGACCAGTGAGATTTCATTGCCCCCTTCCTATAGAATGTGAAATTCTTTAGACCCCATCAAGGACATATGATTGTAGGGGATCATATTTAAAAATATAACAAATTAGTCCTATAACCATGTTACATATTATAGATTTGTGGTCTTCTGATATATCCCTCTTAGAAGAAAATAGCCTTGAACAAAGTTAGACCCTTCCCGCATAGTAAACTGTTGTTTACTTCTCCCTGTCTCTTTTATCTTATCTGAAAATATAAAGCTGGAGCTTCAAAGTCATTAGGAATAGAGAGTCTGTCCTACACTTGAATATCCTTCATATGAAGTGCACTCCAGAGGAAGAATTTAATGATTATAGTAACAGACTGATGCTCTCAACACCCCTGAAATTCTGCAATGAAGGTCATTCTACAAGGAGTTCCTAGAAGCAGCAGCACACAGCTCTGCTCAAAACTCAGAGTAAGCTCCTCAATAGGTTACTTCCAGAGGTGAATCTGATCCTTAGTCTTCCTTCCTTGTCAGGCAAACATCTCCCTAGTTTTATTTTGAATTTAGGACTGTTGCAAACAACAAAAGAGAGACGTTTAGCTATAAACAATCTCTTCTTCCTAGAGGAAATACACCAAGGTTGCCTTACTGAGCTAGACACCAGATTTGTAATTTCAACCTAGCAACTAATTTGGGAAGTTAAATGCTCTCACCTCCATAAGTCACGTCCTTTTCTCCCCAGGGTAAGTACAAAAAAGCATAGTAACAGCTTACACAGAGGCATAGGATTAGTGCTTGTGTTGAAGACAAATATGTTCTTCCAAGCTTCACCAAAGACACAGTTATTATACTCTTATATTTTATACTTTCTCCTCAGACTACAAAGAGGCGATGAGTTGCCCTCTGGTATATTTTTTTAATCTTTCTAATAATAATGTTTTTAACCCATCATCTAACTCAGTTAAGTAGGAGAAGTATTCCCTTAGTGAAAAGAGATTAAAAAGAAATATGAGCATATTGGGAGACAAAGAATAGCAGACAATATTAATCAGGAGAGGCTAAATTTTACTGGAAAGATTAGAACACTATCCCAAGGTAGTCTGTGAATGATTTGAGGATATAAGAGTAAATATATCAAGAAAAATAAATCTTCCTAAAACCTGCCAACGTCAGTAACATTAAATTAATAACTACAAGAAAATTTGTAGTTTCGTGGTTTCATTCTGACTTGAAATGTTTGGATTTGTGAAGAACATACCCAGGTCCATAGTAAAGCAACTGTTAAATACTAGATACATAAGCTTCCAAAAAGTGGAATCTTTCCCAGTGTCTTCTGCAATGGACAATTACCCTGTAATTCTTTTCCTCAACCTGCATTTCAGCCTAAGTCATTACAGTTAGGCTCACAGAACTGGCTGGCCATGAAAATGGTAAGCTTAGGAGAGAATTTAACAAGGAAAACAATTCCATTTTCTTTCCAAAATATTATCTAGGTGATTTAGAAGGATATAGGAATCCATGTGTTAAAGCAGGAAATAGCCAAAATCCAATTTCTTCCCCATAATTATATACTAAAAATAGCAAGCAAATTTTTTTGTAATAAAAAAAAAACTGAGTGAATAATCTGAATCCTGGCTCTCAAAAATGTATAATAAATCAATGTACAAAAAAGGCTTATAAGATGTTAAATGGTATTTGAGAGGCATGCCTGGGTGGCTCAGCAGTTGAGCATCTGCCTTGGGCCCAGGGCATGATCCCGGAGTTCTGGGATCGAGTCCCATATCGGGCTCCCTGCATGGAGCCTGCTTCTCTCTCTGCCTGTGTCTCTGCCTCTCTTTCTCTGTGTCTCTCATGAATAAATAAATAAAATCTTTTAAAAAGTGGTATTTGAGAACATACATATATTTGGAGATGTGACAGGAACTATGTAATACCAGATTCAGCTAGTTGAGATCTTTAAGTGAGATCTTTGGATTTTGATTGCAAGAACACTACATACATTCACAATTCTTTTATATTTACTTCTATCCATTTGTTTTATAATCACTAATTAGCACCAAACCAGCTATTCCTGAACATTACTAATATGAGCATTTTTACTCAATCATTTAGCATTTTGCATATCCGTGTATTTACTGTGATCCTACTCTTCCCACTGACTCTGTCATTAAAATAAAAGCATGTAATCTCAGAATTTCCTGTACAGACTTCAACAACAAGGATACATTATTAATAAAATAAAAATGAGCTTACACACTTGTTTTTAGAGCCATTACCTGCTGGTCTTTACGACTATAATCATTTCTTTTAGCCTTTAAGCAGTGCTTGTTAACATTCAGGATGTCTGTAAACACACGTAAACATCTGCTTTTCAGGAGTCTGGAGTCTGTTTATTAATGAGTTAATCATCGAGACTTCAACTGAAATGAGATCATCTCTGTGTAATCTTTACCAAATTATTTTAACCTGCAAGAAACTCAGCTTCTTTATCTATAAAATGGAGAAATTGGTACTGATCTCTTAGGGAAAATCTGAGTATTTAATTGAGGTAATAAGCATGAGAAAAACTATTAGATTGCCAGCAAAGTAATAGGTGCTTAACAAATGCATATGTGTTTTCCGGAATTTACTTTTGTATCATTGTAGGTATGATCAACTTCCTTTAGTAGTGGTATATAGGGAGACGTTTCTAGTTCTGGTAGACTATGTCCATCAAAATATTATTTTTTTAAGATTTTATTTGTTTATTCATGAGAGACAGAGAGAGACAGTGAGAGAGAGAGAGAGAGAGAGAGGCAGAGACACAGGCAGAGGGAGAAGCAGATTCCCTGCAAGGAGCTCGATGTGGGACTCGATCCCGGATCCTTGGATCACACCCTGGGCTGAAGGCAGATGCTCAACCACTGAGCCACCCAAGCGTCCCATGTTCATCAAAATTTACCCATTGACTCCATTTTATCTTCTGCCATAGTTTATAAAACTATCTCTAAAGACTTATGTCAAAGCAGATTATATTTTACGTAGGTAATATAAAGTCATATATTACTCAATATTAATAGAGGAGAAAAGTATTTTACAAAGCCAGTAAAAGTTTGTATTTAAATAAAATTCTTTTTAGTCTCCTTAAAGGATAATCCTAAGCTCCCAGTTTTAAAATAGCTACCTATTTGTATTGTTGTTAAATGAGCTCTACTGGTGTCTTTAGATGATCTTGTGTTCAGAGTTTACATTGTAAGTTCCGATTAAGCAAAAATTCACTAAGAATACTCTTTATTGGGCAGCCTGGGTGGCTCAGCAGTTTGGCGCTGCCTGCAGCCCAGGGCCTGATCTTGGAGACCAGGGATCAAGTCCCACGTCAGGCTCCCTGCATGGAGCCTGCTTCTTCCTCTGCCTGTGTCTCTGCCTCTCTCTCTCTTTCTTTGTGTGTGTCTCTCATGAATAAATAAATAGAATCTTTTTTTTTTTTTATTATTTATTTATGATAGGCACACAGTGAGAGAGAGAGGCAGAGACACAGGCAGAGGGAGAAGCAGGCTCCATGCACCGGGAGCCCGACGTGGGACTCGATCCCGGGTCTCCAGGATCGCGCCCTGGGCCAAAGGCAGGCGCCAAACCGCTGCGCCACCCAGGGATCCCATAAATAGAATCTTTAAAAAAAGAATATTCTTTATTTTCTCTAATAGCTTACCTTGGCCTAGACACTAAAAACATGATTTCTGGGTCCAGACTTCCTGGTATGAATACTGGCATGGCCGATGCCTAGTTTCATGTTTCTGAGTAATTAATGTCCACCTTCCTTAATTTTTGTCTATTTAAAATAAAGATATTAATAACATGTACTGCATGAAATTATTTGAATATTAAATTATAAAATGTAATAAAATGCAATTAAATGATAAAATGTGTCATGGCAGTAAGCAAAATGTATTAGCTGCTATCATTATAGTTTTTCAGTGTCCAAAAGTGTCAAAAGAATCTTGAGAAAGTTCCAGCTTCTATTGTGTAATTTTATCCTGATCACTCTCACCCCCTAATTATGAAAAATTTATATATTTTATGCACTATTACTTAAGTATAAGTAATCAATAATATACAAATTATATATAAATATATAATAAATAAATAAATATATATATATATATATATATATATATATATATATATATATATAGAAGCAGCTCTTCATCAAAGGCTATCTAAGGGCATATCTTCTTGAGGGTTCTTTTTTTTTAATACTGATGAAAAGATTTTTGTTTTAATGAACACAAGTTAATAGACTTGGAATTTTGTTGGTTAAAACTCATCTCTGGCAACCAAATATATGGATTAGGATTAAATGATGCAAAAGGGTCCTGGCTCCTATCTTGGATGTAAGAGCCCTGAAAAGCTGTCACATCTAATCCAACAACAAGAACAAGTCAGAGGATATGCTAAATCATGAATCCAGAAAACAAGAGTCACAGAATAGCCAAGAAGACCAGAATTGAAAAAAAAAAAAAAAAAGAATAAAATTTCAAAGGAGATAAGGGATATTTAGCATTAACTACTCTGTGGCGATAGGAGGAATACAAAGACCTCTGTACAATTAGATAGGAAGAATTCAGCCAATTCTTTTACTCAATTACTAAAGGCCAAGTGTGAAATAGTATGAGGGTATAAAATCTCAGAATGTTGTAGACACAAATGGAGTTTGCACTCACTCACAGGCTCTTTTCGATAGAGCACACTAGGTCATCACAAAGACTGATAAAACAGTAGAAAAGACATCACTTTTCTTAACGCAGAACTAGATGAGTGGAGAGACCACTGCTACCCTACCTGGTCTCTTCTCCACTAAAGAATAAATTATTAAGTTACCAGCAAAAGGAAGAGAAGCAAATGCTTTTGAACACATGTGCAGACCCATTGCATCAAAAAAAAAAAAAAAAAAAAAAAAGGTAAAAGAAAAGGATCCTAAAAGAAAAGGATCTTTTACTCCTGGAGAAGGGGCAGGAAACTCTCCTGGGCCAGATCACTGAGGATCTCTTGCTGCAGTCCTATGTGTTGGCCTGAGATCAACCCCAAAAAGTACTCACTATGTTATATCCATTGTTTGTACATCAAAGGGATCCAGAAATATTCAGTCTCTGATGAATTTCCTTTTCCAATTTCAGGCCACCGAGGAACTGTGGAGGGAGGCTGTGCCTTTTTTTCTTCTGTTGCTACATTTATGCTACCAGTTATCTGCTAGTTGAAAAGTCTAAATGTCAGCAATATGTATTATGCTCATTCCCATTGAAGTTAGAGAGAAAACTAGAAATAGGATCAACTGTAAGCCTAGAAAGGTACCTGAGAGCTGTAAGCACTCAGACACATCTATGCTTCTCTTTTGCATTTGCCATGCATATCTTTTCTTAAAATGTATCATTGTTTTCGAATAAATTAATTCAAAGGAGTGAGCTTTTTTAAGAACATTATCATTGCCTTTATGGCCATTAGCAATATATAAATGTACTAACTTCATAACAAATTCACTAGGATTTAGTGCTCAAAAAAGTCAAATATTTTTAAAGTCTATATATATAACTGTGAGGAGTTTTTGTGGAAAATAATCTAAAATTCATACTGAAAATTAAGTTTTGTGAAGTTTTAAGGGAGAGATGCCAAAATGAATTCACAGTAAATCAGGTACATTAGACTATACTCACTCTTTCACTGCCCATCACTCTTTTCATATTTTCCCTTCCTTGCTTAGAGATGTTAGATTCTATAATGTGACACTCCCTTACAAAGATTATTAATACTTTCAACACTGGCTAATCAGTCATATCAAGTTGACAAAGCCCTAACTAGTTAAGCCCAGCAATTTACTCTTGAAAAGTTAATTTATTACCAGAAAACATCTCAAAGCAGTATTGACTGCTCTCTTTAAACTCATGACCATTAGTGTCATGTTGGTGTTCAACACTAACAAATTATAGCATCAAATTACAGATTTGGTTCAACATTTTCCATTCTCCAAACCACTTCTTAATAAATTCTCAACTCTGTTTTCTGATGATAGTATCATCTCTGATGAGAGACAAATCTAAATAATATTGGAGGATCATTTCCTTCCCCTTTTGGCAGCTCAACTGGGGGGATTTCTCAGAGGAACAGCAAAGAAGACCTTTGGCTCACGTCAGCATTCCTGAAATACCAGGTGTTTGTCATAACCTGGCAAAATGTGGACCTACTCCCTAATATTCTTCAAGTTCCTTTAAATATTTCTTGTCACTTAGAGGAAATACAGGTTCTGTAGCCCAGCTTTGGCTAACCCAGTTAGCCGGTATGGGACAGGCTTGTTCACGCTGTCATAGGTGTATCTGCAGTCTGCACAGGCTCCTCCTGCTGCAACCTTGGTCTCACTGGGTATGGGTCTACTTTGCCCAGGCTTTGCTGTGGAAAAATGAGGCTTCTGGAGATTGATTGCACTTTAATATGTTTTTGCTTATAAGATCTTCCCCCCCCATACATGTTAGATTATATCTGCTCTTTAAGGCAATGTGTTCATGACGCTCTTGAGTGACATTGAGACATTATATTATAGAGAAAATAAAAACAATCTTTCGGAAACTCACTTGTCTTTTCTCCACTAAATCTGCTCAGAGAGGCAGTTTAGCCTAATGCTTAAGAAAGTCTTTTCTGGAGCCCACCTGATGGAGTTGAATCCCGGCTCCCAGTCATCAGTTATGTGACCTTGAGCAAATTGTTTTTCTTTTCTGTGCTTCAACTTTTTATCTGTAAAATAGGAATGTTACAACTTGTTGGGTTGTAGTGAGGATTTAGTTAATATATGTATCCTATTTAAACAGGCTCTGACATATAATAAATGAGTATTAGTGTTTGTTCAGTGAATGAAGACTATCTGTAACTGAAGCAACATTCTCTGTTTTCTGCTATTACAATGGAAGATGGAAGAAGTGGCCTCTCAAAGGCCAGCTCCACTTGTTGATTCAGATCCTATTTAATTTATAAAAATTCATTCTTACATGCATTCTCTATTTCTGCTATAATCAATTTTTCTAACTTCTGGATCATTCTGACTAGCATGAAAATAATTTTTATTATCTCTCAAATTAATAAAAATGTTTCCTTACCCTTTATCTTCTCCATCTACCAATTCAATTATCTTTCCTCCTTGACAATAAACTCATAGAAAGAGGTTATTGTGGCAGAATATATATTCCAAAAATGTCTCTAGCAATATTTCTAGATCCACTCTAAAATGTTACTGATCCCAGTAAGAGATGGGTTTTTATCCCTTCTTCTTGAGAAAGATTTTGATACTATCTCTATAAATAGAATGTAAGAAGTGATGTTACTCCAGGCATAGGTAATAAAAGATAATATGCTTTCCCCAGATTCTCTTGGGGTCCAGCCATCCTGCAATGAAGAAGGCCCAGCCATATGGGGATGTCAAGTTTAGGGGCTCTGTAAACAGCTTCAACTAATATCAGTCTTCAACCAGCTTCATCCTCCAAACATTGAGTGAGCAAGCCTTCAGATAATTTTAGCACCAAACTTTGAATCTTCTGGTTTGATGTCCCAATCTTATAGAGCAGAGATGATCTATCCCTGTCATGATCTGTTCAAATTCCTGACCCACAAGATCCACGAGCACAATAAATAATTGTTTTATGCCACTGAGTGGTGGGGTAATTTGTTATGCAGCCATAATAACTGGATCATTTGTTTATAATAATTAGAGTGAATACCTCAGGGCCTGCCAATTTTCATAAGGAAATACCAAATTGCTGGAGATATGGAAATTATAAGAGAAAAGTTAAAATAAATGAAGATATCATTCTGAAATCCATCTGACAGAATTTCTAGGAAAAGGCTATGAAACATACAATTAAGAGATAAATAAATCAAAGAAGGAATCTTCTAAAGGTGAAGAAAGATTCTTCATTTTACTTGCATTGTGATCCCCCTAAATTATCCAACTTATATAATTGGAAAATATAGTAGTGGCAATTTTTTCCTTCTACTGTTCTGTTTAAAAGGTATTTCAAACTCTCAAGAATCAGAGTGTATTAAGTATATATTATAAATTAAAATAAAAATACAAAACAAGTATAATAATGTTTCAAAGAGTTAATGGTAGAGTTTTATATACAATTTCTTTTCTTAGCAACATTGCCTTTTTAAATTGTTACCTTATTTCTATGAGTCTAAAAGAAATAGAATAACACTTAACATCATTCCCTGGAGGATTCGTGACATTTGATATATGAATTATTGACATTGACAAGAAAATTAATTTTAGCTTTCAAAAAGTAGGACATTATCTATTAATAATATGAAAACACACTGTAATTCAAGTTTTTAAAGATTGCTTCCAAGCAAATGATGAATTTATATAATTTTCTACTTTCTTTAAATGATATCAAAATTTATATCAAAATTTCACTTCACATTCTGGATGGAATGGTAGGAATTACATACTTTTTTGCTAATTATAGATGTGATTAGTCATTACTTTTATCCACATAATTTTGTCATATCTCCAAAATTCTAAATCAAATATTTTTACATATAAATGAAAATAAATATATCTTTCTACCTTGATATATGAACCATTTCAAGATTTGGTATCATCCTAATTCTTATCAATATCAGTAACAGCACCATCTACAAATCAGTAATTTTTAATATTCCTGTTTGTACACAGCTACATTTTTTTCCTTCAGTTTCCTTTTGTTGGTAACTACATAACAGTGCCTTGACTTGCTACAGACACTGACTTTACTCATGTTTTTTTTTTTTTTCTCTTTCATCCCTTGATGCCCCTTTCTCCCTCATATATTCATGCTCCATGAATATTGTAATTTTCTTGCATATTTTTGACCCTCCAGCCTCTTTATTCTTCCATTAAACACATAAGGCAAATACCTCATGCTTGTTAATTTGAACTCTGTGCCAATCTTGTATCTACACATGAAGACCAAGCTCAGTACGCCTAGGAAAAAAATCACTCAAACATGATCTCATTTTAATGGCTGATTTCATTTTAAAATTTAAACATATCTCTCAGTAGCTCTCAGAAATTTTTACTAACTTTACCCCATTTCCCAGGATAATTTATCATCAAATACTATAGGCAACATTTTCACCTTTATTCAAACTTTAATGTCCCCTCTCTCCTTTTCATTTTCAACTATGATCCAATTTCTTTTTTTACTGAAAACTTTTTTCAAAGTGAATTATACACTTTATTATTTCCTTTTATAAAAGTAATATTGTAAGATGTATTAACTAGTTTACATTTAATCCATTCTTTTATGCTTTTGTATTTTCAAAATATATTAAAATTATCCAAATGTCTATATCAAGTGCTGTAGCAACTATGGTTCTTTGTGATTGAAGCAAGCATAACATTTTGCCAGATTTTGGATGTGAGTCCCTCTGTATTATCAATTTTGATATTCAAAAGATGTCTTGTTCATTTCGAATGTTGATGAAAAAGATAAATAGAATGATCTCAGCATTGATATTCTGAACCAATCACAAAGTAAGAAGGTAAATGAAATAATTGCCTTAACAGTGAAGAGGTTTTTTGAGAAACTACTTTAAGGCAGGAAATAAATTACTTGAATGCTCTCTAGTTTTTATTAAAAGAAGAGCTTGCTGCCTTCCTATCATGAGTCACCATCATGGGCACTGATGTGGCTTGTCGTCAGTTCTCTCTCTTGCCTTCTTCTCAGTCCTGGCACTTAGTATAGATTCTAGGCTTCCCACATCCCCACCAAGAAGCATATAACTCTCAGACTTAAGATTTTTCTCTATGATTCAAGGTTTGTTTAGTAATCAAGATGATTTTTAAAATAACTTTTGCTTATGTACTTTATTATTTTTTATTTTATTTAAATTCAATTTGCCAACATACCGTATAATACCCAATTCTCATCTCAGCTGTGCACTCCTTAATGCCCATCACCCAATCACCCCAGCCTTCCCACCTACCTCCCATTCTGCAACCCTTTGTTTACCACAGTTAAGAGTCTCTCATGGATTTTCTTCCTCTCTAATTTTTCACCACTCAGTTTCCCCCCTAACCTATAGTCCCTTTCACTTTTTCTTATATTCCACATATGGGTGAAGCCATATGATAATTGTCTTTCTCGATTGACTTATTTCACTCAGCATAATACCCTCCAATTCCATCCACATCAATGTAAATGGTAAGTATTCATCCTTTTTGATAGCTGAGTAATATTCCATTGTATATGTTTACCACATCTTCTTTATCCATTCATTTGTTGAAGGAAGGACATTGTGGTTCCTTCCATAATTTGGCTATTGTGCATATTGCTGCTATGGACATTGGAGTGTGGGTTTCCCAACATTTCACTGCATCTGTATGTTTGAGGTAAATACCCAGTAGTGCAATTGCTGGATTATAAGGTAGACGTAATTTTAACTTTTTGAGGAACCTACACACTGATTTCCAGAGTGGCTGCACTAGCTTGTATTCTCACCAACAGTGCAAGAGGGTTCCCCTTTCTCCACATCCTAGCTAACATTTGTTGTTTCCTGTCTTGTTAGTTTTAGCCATATCTCATTGGTGTAATGTGGTATCTCATTGTGGTTTTGATTTGTACTTTCCTGATGGCAGGTGATATGAAGCATTTTTTTTTCTTGTGCTTGTTGGCCATGTCTTCTTTGGAGAAATGTCTGTTCATGTCTTCTGCCCATTTCTTGACTGAATTATTTGGCTATTGTGAGTGTTTAGTTTGATAAGTTCCTTATAGATTTTGGATACTAGCCCTTTATCTGGTATGCCATTTGCAAATATCTTCTCCCATTCTGTAGGTTGTCTTTCAGTGGCACTTCCACAAAATGACCCTTCTCAAGATTACCAATAATGATTAGGAGAATTCTCATTACTCAAATAAGATGAGCAGCAGTTTTTGAAGAATTGATTATGTCCTCCTTTTGGACACACTTCTTTCACTTGATTGACAGGTTACTGCCTTCTCCAAATGTTCTGCTCACTTTGCATATACTCAACAGCTATATGTATAAAATAAAGATAAATTAGAGCAAAAAATACTTCCTATTAAAATAAAACATTTAAAATCACAGCTTTCCTTCTCATTTTATTTCAGCCTTCTCAAACTTTAAAACTATTTGCTAGATTATGAAATAATCTAATCTGCACAACACTATTCAAGAATATAAAATTTAATTATGCTCATGTATGAATATTTACAGTTTGGTATCTTACTTTTGTCCAGGCTTTATTTGGACTTTTTTGATAAATAGTACTAATGATAATGTGTCAAGCAGTTTGCTTTGTTATTGTTGTTGTTTTCATTGTTTATTTTTAAAAGAAAATTAGATGTAAAATGAAGAAAACATTGTAACAAGAGAATTTTTAAATATCCAAGTAAGATTTCTACTCAATCCCACTGTATCCAAATGATTTGGAGTCCACTTAACTCTCATCTTTAAAATGAAAGAGATTTTTTTTTCCCTATAATTCAAATAGATTTTGGAGAGCAGGCATGAGAGACACATTCTTAGATTGCTCCTACCTCTCCTTTTATTCTTCTGCAAGAATTCAGATAGCAAAAAAGCAATTCAATAGTAATTCAATAGTGTTCAATTATTTTAACAAGTCTTCTATTCAATAAATCCTGGCAAATTCTCTGGCAGATTCACTCTGTCTACTTACTTTGTGCATAGCCCTTATTCCTCCTCAGTGAAAATGTGGTACTGGGCAGGCAGACACAAATCTATTGTCTCTATATTTATTATAATAATAATAATTAAGATTATTATTATTTTAGTAGTAGTAGTAGTAGTAGTATTTTAGAATTGACTCATGAAAACATGTTGGAGATTTATATCCTTCTCTCAAGTTGTATTAGGTGCCTTGGCAGGAATAAGAACTATGAATGGGTGCTAAAACTATGAATATGTGATTAAACTGGTAAAGAGAATTCCACTTTAAGCACTTAGTATTTTAAAATAAGGAAAATCTGAATATAAGTGGGTTAATGATTCAACTTAAGAAAGATATCAAACAGGGATCCCTGGGTGGCGCAGCGGTTTGGCGCCTGCCTTTGGCCTAGGGCGCGATCCTGGAACCCAGGATCGAATCCCACATCGGGCTCCCAGTGCATGGAGCCTGCTTCTCCCTCTGCCTGTGTCTCTGCCTCTCTCTCTCTCTCTCTCTCTGTGACTATCATAAATAAATAAAAATTAAAAAAAAAAAAAAAAAAAAAGAAGCCGGCATTTAAAAAAAAAAAAAAAAAAAAAAAAAGAAAGATATCAAACAAAATGTACAAGTCAGGAATTGATAATAATCTGAAAATAATGAAGAAAAACAATAACAATCTTAGGGTAAAAAGAGCAAAGATTTTTTTTAATTTGTTTAAAACACTAAAACATAAAAAAAACCCTTGAAGATACAAAAATATATTTTACATAAAACATAAGAAAAACTCAGATACTGAAGATACTTAAGACACTTAGCATATCATTAAAATTACAGTCTGAACTTTGAAAATCTAGACAAATTAAAAAAAAGAAAATCTAGACAAATTAGATAATTTTTTAGTAAAGTACAAAATGTCAAAATTGACCCCGTTAAAAGCATTAAGTCTGAATAATAAAATTCTAGAGATATGGTAAAATGCAGAAAGCAGTAGATTTGGTTTCTAAACATTAAGTTAATGATATTTCCTCAGGCCTTAAAACAACTGTTGACTAAAACACATGCAAAGCTTCTCTTAATATTTTTATTAAAATCATTTAACCTTAGCAATGAAATCTGATCAAGATGGTAAAAAATACAAGTTCAAACAGTGGGATACTTTTATTTATGACTATAGAAGCTATAATTCTAAATAAAGTAATAGCTAAGTGAATTCAGCAGTATCAGAAGGATAATAATATATAGATGGTCAGAGAAATTATATTCCAATATTATAAAGATTTTTCCACATTTAGAATTCTATAAGTATAATTTACTTAGAAACTATAATTTAGTTCAGAATTTACTTAGAACCATAAATTCTATAGGAAGCAGTAATTTAAACTACAAATCTAATTAAATAGCTCCAGAAACTATAAAATTTCAATAAGAGAAATAAAGCAAAACCTGGATATGGATTTAAAAAAACCAATCAACTCATTAAAATAGCAATCACAAAGAAACATGATTCCAATGAAATTATTTAGATAAAATTATTTCAAATTTCTCATTGAAAGATGATTGCCTTAGTAGCTAAGAATTTGCAGCTGAATTCTGGGAAAGAGTGAGCTGCACCACATCAGTTCCTATATGCAGGGACAGCCATTAACAGCTATATAGTCTTGGTTTTCTTGACAAACATTTACCCATATCCTACTCCAACACAGCAGAAGGCGGATGGGCTTCCAAAAAATGGTGGATGCTATTTGGAAAAGGAAAAAAGGAAAACTGATGATTGATAAATAACTATTAATGTCCAATTTGCCATGTGAAATGTTACATTTCTAAAGGCTAAAAATCTACATACAAAATGTAAAATAAGAGTGTTATAAAGACTAGATCTAAATGTAAGAGAGTTGTTGAATAAACTTTTCTAGTGCTAGAAATCTTCCTAGGATTTATTTGCAGTCACTTTTTCACTGAAACTACACAAATGATTCTTTTTCGACCTGCTGATAATAAATTTCACATTTACATGTTTCAGCTGAATCATCATTTCTTTCATGATAACAAAGCGAAAGACGGTTTTTTTTTATCTGATACAGATTAATTCTGTTAATATTTTTCATAGTTTGTATTTGGATATCTGGCTAGAAATTTTGGTTACTGAAAATGAAATTAAAATAATTCTAAATAAAAAAGATAGCTCCTAAAATAAGTACATAAATATGCTGTATTTTATCAATTTTCTTTTAAATTTTTAGTATGTTTAAAATCAGAATGGGTTAATCAGTAATTTATCATATTTAAATTAGGATACTGGTGTTGTTTCATTAGAATAGCCTAAATGATGAGTCCTACAATTGATAACATCTTGACTGATATCTAAAATTTACATATTTTATAAAGCATCAAGAAGAACATCAGAAGTTCTACAGAATAGGGGCGACCGGGTGGCTCAGTTGGCTTAGCATCTTCCCTTCAAGTCAGGTCATGGGGTTCTGGGATCAAGCCCAGCATCAGTCTTCCTGCTCTGCAGGGAATCTGCTTCTCTTTCTCTCCCTCTAACCCTCCCCACTGCTTGTTCTCTCTCTCAAATAAAAAAAAAAAAAAAAAAAAGTTAAGTTTTATTGTTTCCATTGTATCCTACCAGTTTTATATATGGCATTCTCAATGCTATGGAGTTGTGTTTTTCTTTATTTTCATTTATTCTTCCTTCACCATGACTTATTTTCAGTATATGCTAAAATATTCAAATATATGGAATTTTCTTACAGCTTTTTGTTATTAACTTCTAATTTGTTTTTGTTACAAAAGAGAATGGGCTCTACGTGATACCAGTTCTCAGAGATAATTGAAATTTAATTTATGCCCAATCACATAATTATTTTTATACATATTATTCCCATGCTCTTTAGAAAATGGAATATTTTCCCATTGTTAGATACAGAATTTGATGCACATGCATTAGCTAAAGTTCATGGATTTTATTATCAATTTTTCTACAAATTTTCTGATTGTTTTCTATTCAATCTGTCTATAGCTAAAAAAGTATGTTGAAGTGTTATGCAATGATGTTGGATTTTTTAGTATTTTCTGTAATGCCATGAATCTTTAATTATTTTAATATTTTTAGATGTGTATACTTTAAAGTCATTAGAGCTTTTTGTCAAGTTCAGCTTTGTCTCAAAAGATTTTTACTATGTCCTCAATGATGCTTTTTATCTAAGGTTATTAGTCTGAAAGTAATTCAGTTTTATCAATATTTATTGCTCAGTGTTCATTACAATACTGAGCTAATCATAAAAACTCAAGACATTTTTGTCAAAGAAAAATTTGACATCATTATCTTTAAAAGACTGATTTTTAAGTGATTCTGGATTCAATATAGGATAACCATCCTTCAGGATGACATATGAAGATGTCATAGCACTGAAACAGCCATTAACAATTAGTCTGGATACCTTATTTTAAAACATGACTTTCTGCAATGTGGCGCACTATTATTACTGGATTTGTATCTCAGCCACAAATGAAATACAAACATAACAACAGAAATAAACTTTCCAGACTTTTTTTACAATAAAGGATATTTCATGTCTTACAGAATCTGTAGATATGTATCATATTTACAAATATATTTAGGTTTTATGTATTTAATCAAACTTTAAATAAACTTTAAATTAATGTTCAATTCATGCAAAATATGCTTGTAACCTGTGGAAGGATGGGAAATTGTGAATGTGGAGGTTCAGAAAATACTTAATTTTTTTCACTTAAATCTATTTTATTTATATATAATTTATGTATCATAAATAGCATACCTTTACATACTCTGCCTGAAGATTTTTATAAAATCTTTTATAAAATATTTTGTCTATGTCTATGAGGTCATTTTAGGCCAACCTAGGTTTTTATCAAAGATATAGATAGCACATTTCTTAAAAATGAAGATCTTCTGAAGAAAATTTAATTGAGTTTAGGATATACCTACTATATAATCATTTTCAAAAATCACACAGCTCCTTGAAAGATGATTTCTTTACTAAGAATTAAGAGCAGTGTGGCGACGGCTATACACTAGATATCAAAGTTTCATATTCAGCAGATCCAGGGCATTCCACAATAAGAAAATATAACTGATGGAATTATTTTACTTTTTAAATTAGAGTCTTCTTCATTTACCTTTAAGATATAGTAAAATGAATTAACAAGCAAATAACATTTGTACTACCTCACCAATTAAAGCTTGAAAGCAGTATGCTCTCAATGCAGAGCTGTTTAGTAGATAGGTTCTGAAATTGTATTTTATTTAAACATAAGTTGCAAACAGTGGTAAAAATATAGAATCCAAGATCTTCATTACCTGCTTTTGATTCAGGGAGATGAAGTACAGGTATCTTTAGACTAAATCTTCCCCAAGCAATAAGGTTGCAGTGGGTTCCAAGAATATTCTTGAGAAAGAATAGGTAGAATGTTTTTTTAAGGCGTATTATAAGTGGTCACATTTTACAGGTATATAAGTTAGGTAAAACCTTAAAATTAAAATAATAAAAATAATTAAAAGATATACACTAAGAAACTAGAAATAAATGACAATTTAACCAAGTGAGCTTGGTTTCTTAATGTCTTTAGAACATCATTGTGATCTTTAATTTGCTTCGCCAGGCAATGAGCTTTGAACAAAAGCTTGCTTATTCTGAACTGATAAGAGTACTTTACTTGAAAAATCTTTCAAAATCTTTCACATAAGCAATGATAACTAGTCAGTATTTGTACGAGTCTGAGACTGATTTGCAATACTCTCCTAAATGTGACCATCGCTTATGTCCACCATCAATCCTCTTACCTCTACAGGCCTTTGAGGAAATATTTTGCTTTTTCCAGTGCATGGTTAATAAGAAAAGGACAGCTATTGAATGTGTGTTTAACAGGATGATGAGGAGATCTGGTATTAGAGAAAGTGTAATTGAAATGCAAGTAATTGAAGCATAACAAAAATTCACCAGTAAAGGCTTTTTATCACTTCAGTGAAGAGTTCAGCCTAGCCTTCAATTGCTTCCTGTAATTTCTGTATATAAGACTTGGCTCACTCTCTTGCTCTCTCTCGGAAACATTTGTGATGTCAGAATTACAACCTGAGGTTACAGCACTGTGACACTTTCAGACTCTTCAAGGTTTGTCAAGCACAGTTAATTATATTTACTAGAAGTCTCTCACCTCTCATACTCATGCACCTTAATCATACACACAGTGGAAATCTATAAAGGCCTAGAATAAAAGGAGTGTGTTTAAATGCTGCCTTTAGGACAGACAAGAAGATATATCTGAGATTTTTAAAATAAGGTAATCTGAACATATAATTTTATGTTTTCAGTTTTTTTAAAAAGCTAGCATGAAAACTGATAATGGGGTTTTCTACATAGATTGCTATAGTTCAAAAAGTCTATTTGAAGACTATAATTACTCAACATACTTCAAGTGAATGATGAAAACTTTCTATATCTCATTTTGAAATAGTGTATATTTTCTGTAACTGAAACTATCAAAATTATTTTTAGAGTGGTGAGAAATAAAGCATTATAAGTGCTACGATTTGAAATTTCTGAAGCTTCCAATGAAAAAGGTGCTGTTTAGTAATATTCTGAGGTTATTATTCCTGAAATTTTGTTGTATTAACTAGAAAAACAATATTTAATGAAATCTTATTCAGTTATTTTATTAAAAACTATAATATCTGTTTTGAATGTTGTGTACATTGGGAATATAAAAATTTGAAGGCAATTTCGTTGGATATGAAGCTTCTGCTCATAACAAGAAAGATAACAGAATTTATAAAGCAAGAATCAATGAAGTGAGTTTTGTCATTTTGTAAACATTAGTTACAAAAATACAATAAAATCACATACAAAGATAAACACAAATATAATTTAGAACTGAAGTACATAGGAGACCAATTCCAAACATTTATTTTATGCTTTAAGTTAACAAAGGTAACACACACAATGAAGATAAGAATCCAACAATAAAGATTTTTAATTTAAAAATATTAATAATCTAAAAGCAAACATTTTCGCTCTGTGAAAGATTGTTCAGAAAATGAAAAGACAAAGCACAGACTGAGAGAAAATTGATAAAGGATTATATCCAAAATATGCAAAGAAGGCTTAAAACTCAACAATGAAAAAATACAATTAAATAACAGGTGATATGTCTGAATAGATACTTTACCAAAGAAGATATGAAGATAAACAGATGGAAGTTAGGCACATACAAAAACCTACTCAACATCATTTGTCATTACCAAGTTGTCCTTCACAAAGAATGGTGAACAAACTGGAAACTGTGGTACATCTATACCACAGTGGAATATTATCAATCAATAAAAAACGACAGATGATTAAGTGAAGAAGAAGGGGACATCAAAAACTAAAGTCTTGCTATTTGCAGTGATATGGATGGAACTAGAGGATATTACGCTAAGCGAAATAAATCAATCAAAGAAAGACAATTATTGGGCGCCCGGGTAGCTTGGTCGGTTAGTGTCTGCCTTTGGTCAGGTCATGATCCCAGGGTCCTGGGATTGAGCCCTATGTCGGCTCCCAGCTCAGCAGGCAGCCTGCTTCTCCCTCTCCTCCCGACTTGTGCTGTCTCTCTCTCACAGACAAGTAAACGAAGTCTTTAAAAATAGAAAAGACAATTATCATACTATCTCACTCATATGTGGAATTTAAGAAACAAAACTGAAGATCATAGAGAAAGAGAGGAAAATCTAAAACAAGATGAAATCAGAGAGGGAGATAAACCATAAGAGACTTTTAATCATAGGAAACAAACTGAGGGTCACTGGAGGAGAGAGGGGTGGGGATGGGTGATGGACATTAAGGAGGGCACATGATATAATGAGCACTGGGTGTTATATAAGACTGATGAGTCACTGAACTCTACCCCTGAAACCAGTAATATATTATATATCAATTAGTTGGATTTAAATTTTAAAAATAAAAAAAGAATAGAACACCCAAGCTACAAAAAGATATGTATGGATATATTTTAAAGGCATATTGCAAAGTAAAAGAAGCCATTATGAAAAGGCTACATACCATGTCATTCAATTTATATGACACTGTGGAAAAGATAAAATGATCAAGACAATAAATAGATCATAGCTGGAAGGAAACATGTTGGCCTTCTCTGCCACTTCCAGATGCCCTACTAATACCTAACCTGGGTTAGGAGACAGGCATTCTTGATGATTTATTTATATATTTATTTATTTGAGAGGGAGAGAGAGATAGAGAGAGAGAGAGAAAGAGGGGAGGGCAGAGAGACTCTACAAGCCAACTCAACTCCCTACTGAGTGTGGAACTCACTCTGGGTTCGATCCTAGAACCCTGAGATCATGACCTGAGCTGAAACCAAAAGTTGATCACTTAACAGACTAAGTCACCCAGGCACCCAGGAAATGCACCCTTAAATTTTTAAAGTTTCTTTTCTCCTGCAAAGTTTGGACCAAAGTTTTATTTTTTGTCAGCTTTTTTTTTTTTAATATTGTATTTATTTAATCATGAGAGACACAGAGAGGGAGAGAGAGGCAGAGACATGGGAGAAGGAGGAGCAGTCTCCACGCAGGGAGCCTGATGTGGGACTCCATCCCAGGACTCCAGGATCACGCCCTGGGCGGAAGGCAGGCGCTAAACCGCTGAGCCACCCAGGGATCCCTTTTTGTCAGCTTTTAAAGTTGGGGCTCCAGGAGGTGAGACAGTGACCTCACTCAACTGTCTTCCCCACAACATCCTGCACTCACAGGTCCAAGGGACTCCCCTGAGAGCAGCAGACCCCATGCTGGCCAGCCCCTCCCTTAGATATGGACCTTTTATTTTCCATGTTAAGGTGGAACAAAGGTATAAATATTTATAATTTTTTTGTATCTTTTGTAAAAGGAGGGGCACTAAGCGTGTTTTTTTTTTCTTTTTTTAAGGTTTTATTTCTTTGACACAGAGAGATCAGCATGTTTTTTAATGAAAGTGATACAGATGAATATTTTTATAATCACAAATACAGGCTCAGTATTGTGATGGGGGAGCATGGCATATTCCACTGCCCATCCCAGGGGTTATAATGCAGAGAACTGAATTAAAGTGATTTTGCAACAACAACAAAAAATAGGTCATAGTTGCCTAGGGTTGCAGGTGAGGTTTGAATAGATGAAACACACAGGATTTTTAGGGTGACAAAACTATTTTGTATTGCACTAGAATGGTGGATTCATGATACTTTGCATATCAAATCCATTAAACTTTACATCACAAAGAGTGAACCTTAATGTATGCAAATTTTAAAAAATCGTTTAGAAGGTCTGGGCACAGGATGGAAGGCAGACTGTGACAAGAGAATCTAAATGTATTATAAATGTATGAAATAATCAAACTTAAGGGAGTAGTAACTGAAAATGAATGGAGACCGTAAAACTTAAAATAAATGAAACTATGCATAGTCATTGTATTATATTTGGTAAAGTTGATTTACCCTGGGGATATCGGTTAACAGTTCTGAAACCGTTATACACATATAGTAGAATTCAACAATGAAATAAATGGATGGCAGATGTTAGGAGCCAGGTTTTTCACTGTTGGAGTGGGAAGTTTCAGACAGGCAAAGTGAGAAAGCTAGAATGATCCATATGTTAATGGATTGGAATTGAAGATAATGTGAACTCATGGTTAGCTTACTGCCGACACAGATGGATACATATAGAAATATTTATTTCTACCTTGGAAGCAATCCTGGCAGAGAAAAATGACATTAGGTAAAAACTAGGGGCATCTAAATAAAGTATGAAGGTTAGTTAATAATAAAGTGCCAATATTAATTCATTAGTTGTGCCAAATTATTATATTAGGGTAATATGTTAATATGGGGAAAACTATATGCGGGACTTATGGGGAATATTTGCACTATTATTATAACTTTCCCATTAAAATAAAACTTCTAAAACAAAAATTTATTCTTAAAAATTTCAATCTCTATTTCACCCCATAAATGTCACTTCCTATTAATAGCAAATGTTCAAATTTTGGTATACATTTTCACACATTGTTTTCCATTTTATAAATCTAAGCAAATATCAACAGTTCATTCTTTTGAGGAAAAAAATGCATTTTGTGACTACAAATTAATCAATTGTGAAGTCTGTATTTTCATATTCTAAGGAATCTCCAATTGTTTTCTTAAATATCCTTAGGCATAGAGTTTTAATGGGTGCATTTCAAGCAATCAAAATTTTATTTTGATTCAAAATTCAAAAATTTTAGTAATTTTCTATAAAAGTTACTCTGCTTTTGCATTATTTTCATTGACGTTTTGCACCAATTTGGCAATGCTGTACTCAATAATGTTCAAGAAAGGAAACAGAGATAACTCCCTCATTACTGCTTTATGCTCAAGAGCAGTAGAGTTCTGGTTACCAGTAAATTCTTTATCCCAGATACAATTAGTGAGAACACAAATCTAATATAACTGAGGGATTGTCTACCTCCTTGCAATAGTTGATGCCATCATTATATTTGAAATTAGTTTATATTTGGTGGTCGAATAATATGTGTTATGCTATCATTGGCTGATGGAGAATGTTGAGGTGAACTTTTTTGCTCAGTTATATATTATATATATATATATACACATATACATACATATATATATATGATTTATTTATTTATTTATTCATGAGAAGCAGAGAGAGAGAGGCAGAGTCACAGGCAGAGGGAGAAGCAGGCTCCATGCAGGGAGCCCGATGCAGGACTTGACCCCGGGGTCTCCAGGATCACGCCCTGGGCTGAAGGCAAGCGCTAAACCACTGAGCCACCCCGGCGCCCTGCTCAGTTATATTTAATCATTTATATAAGGACAGATAAGAAAACCAAAAAAATCAGAAGTCAAAGAAATTACGTTCATAAGAAACTGAAGAGGTCATGGCCAAAAGTATAAATAATAACCTGCTCCCAGACTAATAAGGGATAATGAAATTTAGGGACACATGTCTAAAAGTTATAGAGAGGCAGTTTGTGCTTAAAATTTCCTTACATGGGAAAATAAAAACAAAACAAGACAAAACAAAAACTATAAACAGCCTACATTTTTTAACAAAAAGAGAAGGGAGAGGTTATTTAATACTCAGGTAACTCTAGCATGCATAAATGCTTCATCTACTCATCCCCAATAAAAGAAACTTTAGTATACTCCTGCTTTCTTTCCCATTGAGTAAAATTTCTAAATTTCCTAGCCAAGTTTCTGATGTTTTAGCATGTGATTGATATTTTTTTTTTCTTGAAACTCTTTCTGCCTGGCTCTTGCCTTTCCAAGACATAAAGAGGAAAATATAATCTAAATGGAAGATTGTACGAAGTTACAGATTCCACTTTTAGATGAATTTTTAGTCTATGATAATGAAGAAATCATCTTCTCAAAAATCCTGATACTGATATCCTATGCAAGATTGTATAGAAATGTATATGACACTTTGCCAGTAATTGCATCACTTTATTTTTGTCATTGTAATAGATACAGACCATGGTTACATATGATTTATAGGCAGAACTTCATATCTAAAATCCTGTGTTCACTGTTTTTCTTTTTTTTTCCTAGTCAGTGATTAACTGGGACTAGGTTGTAAATGGGATTTATTTCATTAGGATACAAAGGACCTTTGGGATATTCTCTACTTGATTGTAGCAGTGGATCCCTTAATGTACACATATGTTAAAACTAGTCAGTGCATTTTTGTATGTGAATTTGCCTCAATAAAGTTGATAAAAAAATTCACAAAAATAGAACAATCATGCCATAAAATAATAATTATCATTAGCTATCTGATAATTACTCTTCCGTAAAACTGAGGAGTAGGAAAGAAATATCTGCTCTAGGTATTGCTGAAATTATTTCAAGTGGCTCTTTTAAATTGAATTGGAGTATAATCTAAGGATAGTCTAAAGCCTGTGAAATAAGGATCATCTATCATTTATTTCATGTATGCCTATTTTTAATTAATACCTGGGCCCCAGAAATAGTCATCACTATATTTATGAAGCCCTACTGTTTTGATATTATTTTTCTTCCAAAATATGTTCTAAGATAAACATCTAATGATGACACAAAATACTGTTTTTACTCGCTTCTAAAGCTGGATATGGATCATGTCTTCCACTGTCAAATAAGCTTGGGAAATAATTTTTTAAATAATTTATAACAGAATTCTTTACTGTAGAACTTAAGTCTTTTATATACTCATATATCTCATGATTCATTTAAAATATACTATGCAGTGTTTCACATTTTTAAAAATAATTGTTTTTTTGTATAGCATTTGTTTGGTGTTCTGTTTTGTGAAATAAGTTTGGGAAAAACTTATATGAATATTTCCATTCCCTGAAGGCACAGTCATATTTCTATATATTTTCCCTACTGCTGAGGAATGCAGTAAAACTCCCCAATGGCACTTGCTCTCTCCCACTTTAAACACTATTCTTTGGTTAAAAAGAACAAAATGTGGTAAGTGATTTATCAATCTTAGAAGAGTTTCCACTCTTGTTTCATAAATGATAGTTTATATAAGTTAAACTAGCTCACATGGAAAGCCCCAGGTATACTAACTATTCTTTAAAAAGTTATATATACTATAAATTTTGCTTCTCGGTGAATTTCTCCCTTTCCCAATGTATGCAAACAATAACTTCCTGTTTCCTCCTGCTTCCCATCTTTCTGTAGGCATGGTTATCTGTTTCCTCTGAACTAAGACACTGTTGTATTAGTTTCACATGATCAATAATTTTGTATGCTTTCTGGATACGTGTGTTTCTATCTATATTAGTAAATTATTATAAGTCCTTTCAAGAACATTACCAAAAGTAACAGCTCTTTGTTCTATTATCATTTGTTCCTCTATCATTAGCACTCTACCACAATGTCTAACTATATACCAAACACATTCCAAAACATTCTTGTATGGTTAGAGGCTGTTATTATCAATCCTTTTGTTTTTTAGTGAGTGTGGGGTACGTAGATCATTGAGAAAATATGACCACCAGTTGGTCCGGGAGCTAGACTCATTCCAGCTCATTTCATCTTTGTAAAATTCCTAAAAATCTGATATGTTGTGGTATAATGTTACCAGTTATAATTTAAAAATATGTGTTGCAGAAAGAGTCAAATTCCCTTGTCAATTGCATTACAATAAATTTTCATCATATCTTTAATGATGGCCATTTTTTACTATTTTGTCATTTGCAGATAGTTACTATTCTACTCTGATGTTTGACTAAAAGTATTTCTGCAAAAGTGGTTCACCTTCAAGGAGCATGATGGAAAAGACTTTGACAAGTACACGTTTCTAATAACTAAGATCAATCTGCCATCTTGTGGGAGGGACAATAATGAACCGTTCAAGTGATTCCCCAAGACTACCTGCAGAGTCTCACAATATGTCATGGGCTAGTAGCCCGAGACCTGTCCCTGTTCTTCCTCATAGGAAATGCATCCATTACATTGATGATATAATGTTAACATGTGAAGACTTGCATATGCTGCAGGACTTGGCTGGATCACTTGTGAGAAAAAAGATGGGCAGGGAACCCACAGGAAATTTAAGGCCCAAGGCACTGCCATAGGATTTTAGGAGTCATTCTGTCAGGCAAGACACATGTTTTCCCAGAAGCTCTGTTTGATAAATGCAAGCTCTTTGCACCACTAAAGTGCAAAGGAGATGCCAGCCTTTGTAGAGATTCTGGGGTCTTAGAGGATTTTTATTCCCCACCTGGCATGGTGCCTCTACCCTAATGTAACCTGGTGAAGAAAGGGCACATGTGGGACTGGGGATAAGAATAGCTGGCCATCTTTGAGAAGCCAAAAATGCTGGAGAAACAGATTCAAGCTCCAGACATCCCCCAAGCAGGGCTACCATTTGAATGAATTGTGTCTATGACTGTGGAAGGCATGGGTCAGGTACTGAGGCAGAGACTACAGAAGGGGAGTGTGATTCTAGTATTTTAGTATCAGTCCTGGAAGGGAGAAGAAATGTGATATGCTGTCATTGAACAACAGTTCCTGCCAATGCACAGTGTTCTTCTAGGTGGACCCTCTCAAGAAAGAATGAAACAGCAGCCAATGGGATGAACACAGAGAGGTTTGGCTAGGGATCACTTATGATCTCTGGCCTTTACGCTGATAGATGGGCTGCTCTAAAGGGATTAACTCTACAGCTTGTAAACTGGAAGCTGAGGGATAGATGATTCATGAGCGGGCCCTTGCAGGGTCAGGTTGAGTGAAAAGACCTTTGAGTTCACCTGTAAGAGCCTGAGGCAATCCTCACTGTGTCCCACATCCTGCCTCATAAGGCATTGACACCCCCTGACAATCAGGAAGCTGCTGTTCCAGCCCAGCCCTAGCAACTGCCCCTTCAAGGATACAGCAGATACACACAAAAGAGCAGCCACCACAGTACCCTGATGGGATGGTATATTGCCAAGGATGTTAGATTACCCTTGAAAAAAGCAATGTGGTTAATATAGTAATAGCATGTCACGTGCTTTCTAAACAATACCCAAAGCAAATGCCAAAGGAGTTTGGGGACATTCAATGGAGTTCCCAACCAGGAAGCGACTGGCAAATTGGTTATATGGGCCCTTTTCACTCAGAGTAAGCGTTCTAAATATGGATGGATACCTTTGTTAAATGGGTAGTGATTGAGGGTCACATTTCAAATGTCATGTTACATAAGACTAGACAAAAGAATGTGACATTTAAATGGAGGGTTCATCTTCCCTAATATCTACAAGTACCAAGATTGGTAAAAAGGAAAATATTAAATTATTAATAGATAAAATTGTCTTAGCCATGCGAACTAAAGTACTGCTCTAGGCTTTAATAAATTAAATTCTTAGCTGAATATCAGCTCATTGCCTGATATACCAAATGGGGATCCCTACCGAGTACCCAACACGATAAAGGTATGGAGGTTGCAGGAAACTGTGTTGCTTAGACTCTCATCAAGGATCGATATACTATGCTGCTGAGAACACCAAGCCCCCAAATGCCTGAGAAAGGCATTATCTACTGGAATTTGCAATGGGATGTTTCACTGGGATGGGTGAATTACTTCGCACCCCTCCTTGAGGAAGAACTACCCAATTTTCACTGGGATTCTATTATTCTGTTGCAGGTTTGACCTGTTAAAATGCACTATGCTGACAATGGAGTGTGGACCATCTAAAGAGGGGAGAAGGTGGAGGTTGGCATATCTTGGACCGGCATATCTTGTCCCATCTCCTCACACCTTCCAGTGTTGCCTTCCCTGGCCAACATGTATGGTATGCACAACTAGATCAAGTTCTTAAGGCTGCCAACCTCTCTCTACTCAAGGCCAGGTGGACATGTTCTATTCCCACAGGTATAATCATTTGGCTGCTCTTTCTGTTCCCTCCATTGACCTGGCGGGTCTTATTAAATTCACCTTACAAGCTTTGAATGACAGCCAACAGAGCCTATCCTTGCTGAACACTGAAAAGTCTTTAATTAGAAAAGCTGTCTTCTAAAATAGAACAGCCTTGGACATTATTACTGCTTCTCAAGGAGGCACCTGTGCCCCATCCAATCAGAAAGAAATCAATCCTTATGAGGCAGGATGTGTGTGTTCATACATGAGTCTGTTAATATGTCATTATTATTACATCACGTGTGGACATAAGTGAATGTCCTGAGTGATCTGACTTCCAGTCTAGGGGATGTAGTAAATGAACAGTTCCAATAGTTTTCCATTTTTGTGGGAAAACTTGTCACTAATCTGGCTAATATTGGGTGGATTTTCTTTTTTTGAGATTTTATTGATTTATTTGAGAGAGAGTGCAAGCGAGAGAGCACAAGCAGAGGGAGTGGCAGAAGCAGAAAGACAGAAGGAGACACCCTGCTGAGCATGGAGCCTGATGTGGGGCTCGATACCAGGACCCTAAGAGTTGAGCTGAAGGCAGCAACTTAACCAACTGAGCTACCCAGGCACCCCAGAAAGCAGGAAAGGGCAGAGCGGAGGAACAGAGGGAGAGGGAGAGAGAGAATTTTAAGCAAGGGCTCAATCTCATGACCCTGAGATCATGACCCGAGCTGAAACCAAGAGTCAGATGCTAATGAATTGTGCCACTCAGGCACTCCCCTGGCTAATTACTGTCTAATCTGTGTTTCCTCTTGCATGTGTCTATTTGTTGCTGGGCTATCTGCCTCTCGCCAAGTAGCGGCCAAAGTAGACCCCTCCATGCTAGTGAAAACCATTGCTGACTGCTCAGGGCACATTGCAGAAGGAAAGGAAACTGTGTGAGATTGTAAGAGCTGGTCACAATGGGCAGAGTGTTGGAAGAAGTCATCCAAGCTTATGACTGCCAGATGACCTGTGAGCTGAACCCAGGAAATAAGAGGCTCCTCACCTTCTCCCCTGTCCTTGGAATATGTGTTCTGTTTCCCTTCTCTACTCCTTGAGGGTGCCCAAAGACACATGGAAATGTGGTATTGAGACCCTCTGGACTGTATACATAACTGAACCCAGTTTAAGGCCTCTATATACCTCTATATAAGCTTTTAGGATTTGACAAGTAAGTGTGGAAATCTATGTGTCTTGCAGACAGACATCCAAGACAAGTCCTGTAAATTCTCTTGTTCATCATTACTGCCACCTACGGATCTGAGGTGTCCTCCCTCATTCTTCCTTTTCTCTGTCCTCTGCACACAGGAGCAGTTTTCAGATGATACCTGGGAAGCTCCTGAGGAGGTTGTGAACAAATAGTGAGGGAATTATATATGATTAATGAAGTTTTTCTCCTTATGCTCTTAGAGGACATTTTGATATTTGATGATAATAAAATCACATAATTGGGTTTGGAAAATGCTTGAAATTTAGCTATGCAGAGTAACACCTTTCATGATCTTAAATATATATATATATATATATGAAATATATATATATAATAAAAATGAAATGAAATGAAAAAATATATATCTCATATATATATAATGAGAAGATGAAAGCATTAAGTATTTTTGTCATAGGAGTGGGTCACAAGCAAGAAGTAACTGATCTGACAACATTTGATGGTGAGAGTCAAATGGTTCTATCATTTTTCTACATTAAAAAAGAAGATGAAGAAAAAAAGAAAAAGGATTCATCTTCTCACATGGCCAGTGACTCATTATTCTCCAGGTTCCTAAACCTACTGATTTAAAAAAAATAAGAAGAAAAAGTCTAACCAATGATCAAAACATAACTGTTTTAACTTAGCCTATTTTCAGTGATAAATATTCATTGGATGTTTGAGATTAACATATATGTGTAGTTGGATGGCACTGCTGCACACCTGGTAACAATATGACTTACACTTTTAAAAAAGAGGTCAAAGAATCTCATTGCTCTTTTGGGCATATTCAGGTAATACGTAGAAAGGTATTACTGTTTTAAATTAATATTTGTATTTCCATCTAATGAACTATGTGGAAAGTAAATGATACATGCCTTTTACCTATCTCCAAAAATTAATGTAAATTTGTCCTTTATCACCGTATGCACTTAGGAATAAACCCATTTATACCATATTAATTTTTTTCAATAAGAAGCTCTTTATATGCATTGTATAGAAATATTCTCAAAGTAATTTCTCTAGTTAAATATGTTCCCATGAGCTAAAGTAAAAATGTCTAGCTCTTATTTATGAGAAAAAATGGATCTCCTTAACAAGGTTAACTGATTATAATGTGAGTACAATTCTAAAATGTACAGTGATACATTTATACATATATGTGTATAGACATTTTTTCACTCAAAAAATTTCGTTCATGGACAAGCTAAATTTTAAAATAATACTAGCATATAACAACCAAGTTATACTGTTAGCGATTTGACTATATATTTAAGATAAAAATTTTTCCAAGGAAGGATGCCACAGGATATAGAATCTACTTTCAGTAAGTTAAATCAAATTTGTCCTATAATCCTATATTGTAATATTATTTATATTGTATATTTTAATAATATTTATATTCCCATTGATGCAAATATGTTTGTTTTTATATGTGTAATTGTCCATTAAGATCAATATTGTTAGCCTTGCTTTACAGACACAACGAAGTGGACTTTTAAAAGGGTAAGTAGTTGCCCAATGTCATCAAAATCATGCTGTTGCAAAGAAGCAAAAATATGAGGTATGCCTCACTCCTAAGTATATCTGGATTCTACTGTATCATGAGTTTTTTTCTATGTTTTCATTTCTGAAACCTACAGTGTTAATGCCATGATATAATATTGATGTTGGTTATTGTGTGCTTATTCTATTCCAGGCAATGTTCTAAATTCTCTTCGATGTAGCAAAATTATGACGTAGGACCTATTATGACTTCCATTTTATGGGTGAGATAATTGATGGCTAGAATGACTAAGTAATTTCCTGAAGTTCTCACAACAGTTAATGAATAGAATGGGGATTTCCCCCACACATCCTACACTTGAGTCTAGATAATATCACAATTCTGTTTCAGAATGATTTTGAGACTGGTATGAGGGGTAAAAGGTCTCCTTTGTTCACTTACCTCATACTCCAAGGTGATAATTTATACTTTAGGATGGTTAGTTTTATGTTTCAACTTGGCCCTTCCTATTGTTAACATCTTATGATGGCATGGGAGACTTGCCAAAACTAAGAAATTAAAATCGGTACACCCATCAACAATGTGGCAACTGAAAGACTTTGGCAATATCCTCTACCTGTATAAGCTCTAAATATGTATCCTATATATGGTACCCTTTGTCCCATAGCCAGCATTTTGTGATCCAGTACTCAAGAGGTGGAAGTGGGAGTGGTATTGCCCACTATTATTCTTTGTGATCCACTAGCAAAAATTTAGCACCTTTCATTCTGCTGTCTAGAGGTCTTAGTTCCAAAAGGAGAAATACTTCCCCCAAGAGATACACAATGATTCCACTGAATTAGTGATTAAGACAGCCACCTGGCCACTTGGGGTTTCTCATACCTCTGAATCAGGATTAGAAGAGAGTTACAGTATTGTCTCTAGTGATCCACCTTGAGTATCAAGAGGAAATTGAGCTGCCACTACCCAATTGATGTAAGGAAGAGTAAGTCCATATATAGGAGATCACTTAGGGCATCTCTTAGTACTACCATGTCTTCTAATGAAAGGCAATGGAAAATTATGGCAATCTAATCTAGGCAGGGCAACTAATGGCCCACACTCTTCAGTAATGAAGTTT
The DNA here is from genome assembly GCF_053574225.1 of Canis aureus. NCBI lineage: Eukaryota > Metazoa > Chordata > Mammalia > Carnivora > Canidae > Canis > Canis aureus. The sequence continues at coordinate 31,461,379 of NC_135618.1, forward strand.
TAAGTCCCTATACTAGGCAAAGAGCCACGACCAGCTAAGGGGCCTGTTGAGGACAAAATGAATATGGACACTAAAAAAAAAAAAAAAGATTATGGAATGGGTGATGGAAGAAGATAGTTAGATAGTTATAAATACCAGCTATAGGGATCCCTGGGTGGCACAGCGGTTTAGTGCCTGCCTTTGGCCCAGGGCGCGATCCTGGAGACCCGGGATCGAATCCCACGTCGGGCTCCCGGTGCATGGAGCCTGCTTCTCCCTCTGCCTATGTCTCTGCCTCTCTCTCTCTCTCTCTGTGTGTGACTATCATAAATAAATAAAAATTAAATAAATAAATAAATAAATAAATAAATAAATAAATACCAGCTATAATGTGATGAGCAATGGAGAAAATTCTGTTATCTGTAATTTTAATTCTGGGTGGCTCAGTTAGTTAAGTGTCTGCCTTTGGCTCAGGTCATGCATGATCTCGGGTCATGATCTCTGAGATCAAGTCCCACATTGGGCTCTCTGCTCAGTGAGGAGTCTGCTTTTCCCTCTGCCTCTGTCCACCCACTTGTGTTCTCTCTCTCTCTCTCAAATAAATAAATAAAATCTTTAATAAAAAAATAAACTGTATTAATAATACTTAACTTCATATAATACTATTTAAGTTACAGAATTATCAAGGAGAAGAGCAAACATCATCCAATGATTGTATCCTTTTCTGAAGAAAGAATCAACAAGTTCTGGTTGTATACAGGATTGGTATGTCATGGTAGGAGGAAATATGACTAGTATTGTTTTTATTTGGAGTTTAAGTATCTTTTAAGAATATGTGTATGAGGAATCCCTGGGTGGCTCAGCAGTTTAGTGCCTGCCTTTAGCCTGGGATGTGGTCCTGGAGTCCCAGGATCGAGTCCCACATTGGGCTTCCTGCATGGAGCCTGATTCTCCCTCTGCCTGTGTGTGTCTCTCATGAATCAATAAATAAAATCTTTTTTAAAAATGTGTATGAGTGCCAAGTCGACAAGAGGTGAACTGTAGTGGATAGTTTCATGCACAAACTTGGCTAACTTGTAGTATGAGGTTATTCAATTAAACATCAATCTAGTTGTTGAGAAGGTATTCTGTGGATGTGAATGACATCTACAATCAGTTAGCTTTAAGTAGATTTATATTTGATAAACCTAGTGGGCCTCATCTAATCAGTTGAAAGGCCTTTGAACAAAATAGGGCTTTTCCTGGGGAAGAACTAGAACTGATTTTCCTCACTGAAGAAGTGATCAGGGTGGGAAAATCTTCAGCTATTAGAATTCTTAAATCCTTGGTCAGATCTGTGACCCTTCCTGACCATTTCGGCTCATGGCAAATGAGAGATATGAAAGCGAAAGAGAAGGAATATGTGAGAAAACTACAAATGATGGAAATTTTGGCAACATTAATAAAGTTAACTGTACCACATTCATAATCTAGTAACACCCTGACCCAGCCCTGGGTCCTGAATATCCCTTTGGATGATTTTTTATTCTTGTTTTTTTTTTTTTTTTTTTTTTTTTTTTTTAATTTTACTTATTTAAATAATCTCTACACTCAAAATGGGCCTCAAACTCACAACCTGAGATGATGTGTCATAAGCTTCTCCCACTGAACCCATCCGGGTACCCTGGAAGGAATTGATAGATGTTTGAATTAAACTTAGAATTTTTAAAAATAAGCCCTAATTTAAAGAATAATTTCTTCTTCCTCAAGACTGCAAAATTAGCTCTTGGCCAAGAATTTCCAGCTTGCCCAGCAGATTGTGGACTTACCAATCCTGAATCCTCAACCCCCACAATTACATAAGCATGTATGTATATATATATATATGATATATCCCCAGCTACTCTGTTTTTCTGAATAATTGTAACTTCAAGTTTAATATGCACTTGAAGAGAAAAAAAAAGAATAAGAAGACTATTAATTTATTAGTTGGGTCTTATGGCAAAAATGGAGAAGAAAAATGATATACGTTGTCAGTTTGCCTTTCTTCCCAGCCCTATCACCTCTTAGGATATAATCATGTTTCAGATGTTCTTCCTCAGTATGCACTTCCATGTCTTGGACTATAGCATGACTATACCCATTTTTAGTTTATTTATAGGTTATTTCAAGGAAAGCCTCTAGGTACAGCTTGGTATCAAAAAGCAGTATCTCAATAAGCAAACTATGTGGCTGTCTGTCTGCAGGAGAGGTCTTAGATCTGGGTATGTGTCTGGATGTGTGTGTCTCTTCTACTGTGAATCAGAACCACAGTGTTTTTGACTGTTGCATGTCTGGTAAAGTTATTAATAGCAGATATGCAGCTTACTTTTCACTGACTCATTTACTCCCAGGTTGGAGAACAACTTAACTAATTATGTCTTTTATAAGAATCATATGTTCTTTTTGAGGAGGACACAGTGAACAACAGGATGGTATGTCAGCTATTGTACCATTTCACACTGAAGTGACGAAACAGCTTCTATTTTTCTTAGAGAATGAGTCATATCAATAATCTTTAGCAACTTTTTGACCACAGGCTAACACTTAGCTTCTTGTACTTATGCACCTTCTAGCAAACCAAAAAGTCTTTATTACAAGCTATAATTCTCAGGTTATTTACCTTAAGGGTTGCAATAATAATATTTCTGAAATTGACTGCTATTGATAACAATAATATTGTTTGTACAGTGCTCTAAAAGTACTTCCTTATGTGAGATGTTATGAGTTAATCTATACCAATAACTAGTATAAAGGGAAAGCATATAAACAAAGTATAACAATAGAGCACTATATGAAATAATATTTAATTCAATCATGATGATGAAGCATGATACATTTGAACTGTATTCAGCAAAGTTTAAAAGCAAATGGTCACAATAACAATAAAAAGACAAACTGTAAACTACTCCAAAACTGGGGGCACTTGAGTGACTCAGCTGGTTAAGACTCTGATGCTTTATTTCAGCTCAGGTCACGATATCCTGAATCCTGGGACCGAGCCACATCAAACCCGCCACTCAGTGGGGAGTCCACTTCTCTTTCTTGCCCCTCTGTGCTCTCTCTCTCTCTAAAAATAAATAAATAAATAAATCTTCTAAAAAATTTCTATATACAAAATTTTAAAAAAGACACTCCAAAAATATTTTATAAATAGAACCACACATTAGTAGTAAGTTAATTATTTAAAGCTGTGCAAGTGGATTAATTAGTAAGAAGACTATCAGGACATGAGTTAGTGTCAAAGAAACAAAGTGTGTTGAGTTGCCAAAAGACAACTGGTTAAAACTCAAAGGAGTAATTAAAATTTCAGCCCTAAATAAAAATGAGACTACAACAGAACATTAGTCAACCATAGTGAAACGCTCCACAAATAAACATAGATAAAGAAAAAAAATACAGTGCCCTTGCCCTCATTGTTCTTCACTTAACTAAGAACAAAATGTTCCCAAGAGAAATGTATTGACAAAACATGACCCAACCTTTTCACAAATCAGTCCTTTTAGGATGTTAATCTACCAGAACAAGGAAAAATAAGCATATGTATGTGTTTGTAAATGAACGTTAATGCTGATGAATATAGTGAAAATTGTAAGCTTTCCTCTCAAAGCAATTGTGCTTGTGAAAACAATACTCACCAATATTATTCCAGTATTATTTGAAACTGAAACAGGGCAGGTGGGCAACTTGTGGTTAACATGATACAGGTTACCTATCTAAAGAAAATGCAGTCTTTTGAAATACCATAAGTCAAATTAAGTATTTTTGAGGAGAGAGATGCCTGGGTGGCTCAGTGGTTGAGCTTCTGCCTTTGACTTAGGGCGTGATCCCGGAATCCTGGAATCGAGTCCCACATTGAGCTCTCCTGGAGGGAGCCTGCTTCTCTCTCTGCCTCCGTCTCTGCTTTGCTCTCTGTATCTATCATGAATAAATAAATAAATCTTTAAAAAATTTTTTGCGAAGAAAAAATGGGAAAAATGTGTTTGTAATGCACAGAATTACATAAACATGGCCAGAAACAATGACTATATTTTTGCATTTTATACAGCTTTCATGGCGCACATAATTCAAGGGATGAATACAATTCCTCAAAATAATCAATCCACAAACTTGTTTAGGAAGAATTTACATAAAGCTGATTTGTGGCTATGATTCTGGTGCTACCAGTTCACCAAGGGATTAAACATTGTGAAGTTTAATCAAGTTTAATAACGTTAGAATTTAAAAGGTAATTGGGGATTTAGGACCAAAAGAGAACAGGTATAAATAAGGCATTTAGAGGTTTTGGTTATGATCAATGACCATGCACCTGATTGATAGAAGGTTGTTTTCTATCAGATTATTATGTGACACACACATAGAGATTTCTAATTTCATATTCTCTGTTGAAAGAGTATGTCTCGTCCCTAAGAGTGTTAAAGGTCATCAAAATAAGCAGGGCAGGAAAGAATACAGATCTGACCTGAATAAGTACAGTTATACATTATGGTGACAAGGTTCAGCTTATGGTATGAGAGAAAACACTTTGTTATGTATCATGGATCTGCAACATTATCTACTTTAAGAGATTTTTAGTGTCACTAAAAAAGGAAAAATGTTTTCAATTATAATTATACATATTAATAAAGTTTTTTATGAATACGTATTCTAGAGAGAGAATGAATGGGACGGACAGAGGGAGAGGGATTGAGAATCTCAAGCAGACTCTGCACCGAGTGTGAGACGGTCATGGGGCTTCATCTCAGGACCTGGGGATTAGAACCTAAGCACAAACCAAGAGTCAGATGCATAACCGACTGTGCTGCTCAGGTGCCTGCATGTTCACAAGTTATTAATGTACATTATGATTTAAGACCTCTTAAAATGTGGAAAAAAGTGCATCTTAGAACTGATAAAATACAGCTTTTGCATCACAGATAAATTAGTAACAAATATTTATAAAGAAATTTGAGTCATTGGGGCACACAAGCCCCCTAAATCCAACTAGTATATTTGTGTTTCTTTTCCTTTTTATTTTCTTATACTTCAGACAAATTCACCTTTGTTAATGATGCTGAAGTCCCTACACGCTATGAGTTACATTGTGTCCCTCTAAAGACACTGAATGTTCCAGCCCGCCAGTATCTGTGAATGTGACCTTTATTTGAAATAAGGTCTTGGCAGATGACCAAGTTAGGATGATGTCACAAGGGCAAGCCCTAATCGAATATGTGTGTCCTTGTAAAACGAGGAAAGCTTGAAAACAAAAATAGAAGCACACAGGGAGAACACCAGGTGACGATGAAGGCAGAGATTGGGCGATGTATCTACATGTCAAGGAGTGACACGAATTGCCAGCAAACCCCAGAGCTAAGAGAAAGGCAGGGAAAAAATTCTGCCGCACAGCATTGAGAAGTAACCAACTGCTGGCACTTTGACTTCAGACATCTGTCCTCCAGGGCGCCCAGGCAATAAATTGTGTGTGCTACCCCCTCTGCGGTGCTCTGTTACGGCAGCCCTGGAAAATGAGCACATTAGGATAATTTACTAATACTTTAGCAAAATGTTTTTGTTTTGTTTTTTGGGTTTTTTTTAAGGTTTTATTTATTCATGAGCGACACACACAGAGAGAGAGAGAGAGAGAGAGAGAGAGAGGCAGAGACCCAGCCAGAGGGAGAAGCAGGCTCCCTGCAGGGAGCCTGACGTGGGACACGATCCTGGATCTGCAGGATCACGCCCTGGGCCGAAAGTGGCACTAAACTGCTGAGACACCCGGGCTTCCCAGCAAAATGTTTTTGGTGCTATTGTTTGAATACCAGAAATGATTACAATGTATTTTTCTATTATTCTTCAGTTAGGCAATTAACTTAATCAGAACCCTAATATTACTGGCGTTTTTACATATTACATTTCCAGCTATTGACCGGTACTCTCCTCCTGCAGTAAGATTTTGTATTTAAGAAGTTGTGAATAAAGGATCTGAGAAAGAAATGAAATGTTTATTGCTTGTGAGCAGGCAAATAAAAATCTAAAATCATATGTTTTCTTGAATTGACTAATACTTATTATATTGATGTAAGAATGAGTTAGGGGCAGACAGGGCTAGGCAGGGAAAGATAAGGGAAAGGCCCCAGAGTCAGGCTCCTGCCCAGCCCAAGGAAACAGAGATAAGACAGTAAAAGCAGAAAATAAACCTGACTCCCTAGCTCCAAAAGGTTCGGGACTATCCCCCTTTAATGGCTACTAGGTTCACAGAAACTCTGGATACAGAGGGATATAGTGCAGGAGATGTTAACCAGAGAGAAGGGAACTCCTTGTTGTGGCAAGTCCACCATGTTTGCTGTAACCAGAAACATGAATCTTACAAATCCACCCTGACATTGACAAATTCTCCAAGTTCCCTGCTCAGTTCCCTATAAAAGACAGACCATAAAAAGCCCTTAGTGGCAACCCTGTAGGGATCCCTCTCACTTTTGAGTGCTCTCTGTGCTTAATAAATTTATCATGTTGCTCACTCTTTGACTCTTGAGACAAGAACCAGGCTCTCCTGTATCAATATGATGTTTTCCGGAGGTACGTCATGCTATACGCTGCAAATAGTTTTGCTTCTTTTAATGCATACTTGTCTCTGTACACATGTGCCTGCATGCATGTGTGTGTTTATGCCTTTTGTGTGTGTTGAGGGAGGGGAGGGCTAGATTTTCCTATTTCCTTCTTCCAGTGTATCTTTTGGTTTGGGTTTGGGTTTCCTTCATAGGGTCTACTCTTCCCATCTTTCTTATACTCAGTGTTTAAGAAAATCCCGAGTTGATTGTTAGGTGCTTGTGCATCTAAAAAGAAGAGCTGTGGTTTAACCTTAGCTTTAATCTCCATACCCAGAGGATGTAGGGGGAGGAAAGACTTCCTCTACCTTCCTAGCTTCTGTAGGGAAGGGGAAATAATTTCCCTTTATTCTTCTGAGGTTTTGGCTGAGACTCCTTTAATAAAAGGTTAGCAAGAGGAACATGAACAGAAGTTCATCAGCATGTATACCTCAAGTATATGTCGGAGACACCCAGGGAAAAGTGAGTAACTCAGAGGTGGCTTAGAATTCCAGCTTATATAGCATCTTCAACAAAGAATAATACATTTGTGGAGAAATGACAAGATGCAGGAAAGCCATTTTAGGCCTCCAAGGAATGAGATAGAAGCCAATTAGTAAAGTCAAGTACTAGTAAAGTCAAGTAAAGTCTGTTACGTAGATTCCTTTGGTACCTTCTCCAAGTTCATAGTCTCTAACTTAAGTCATGATTAACTTTTTTTTTAAGTTTTATTTATTTATTAATGAGAGACACAGAGAGAGCCAGAGACCTAGGCAGAGGAAAAAGCAGGCTTCATGCAGGGAGCCCGATGTGGGAGTCAGTCCCAGGAACCTGGGACCATGCCGTGTGCTGAAGGCAGATGCTCAACCCCTGAGCCACCCAGGCGCTCCATGTGGTGGTTAACTTCAGTTCTTCCTAGGCAAGATGAGAAGAGGGACATCTTTGAAAAGGGGATGGCAGAGGGCTTTTCTTACATCTTCTCAATTACCTTCAGTGCAAATAATCCTTCCCTCAAAATCACATATTTTAGGGGTGCTGGGTGGTGGCTAAATTGGTTAAGCTACTGACACTCGTTGTGGGGCTCAGGTCATGATCTCTGTCCTGAGTTGGAGGTGGCATCGGCTCCGCTCTGCTGGCCTCTGCTTAAGATTCTGTCTCCTTCTGCCCCTCTCCCTGACTCAAAAAAAAAAAAAAAAAAAAAAAAAAAAATCACATATATTGGGGTATGTGGTATTCTGGTATCCTTCAGTTCAATTACTGGGTCTATGAAATAAGCAAAAAGCAAATTAGGAGAAAACATATACAAATTCATTAAATTTTAGGATTACATGCATGAAGGCATCCAGGAAAAACTTGTGAATATCCAAAATAAAGGTGAGATTTGGGAGCTTATACATCATCTTAATAAGGGAAGAGGAGGGGCCAGAGAGGCAACTTAAGAAAGAGTAAATGGCTTTTAGGTAAAATGAATGGGCCTTTACTAAGGCAGGCCTTCACCCTCAGAGGCTGCTACTCAGGCTGGGGGCGACCTCTCCCAGAGGGGGGCAGGCCGGCCTCAGTGCTGGTCCCGAGGCCGCCTCCTTGGGGGGAGTCTCACCTCCTGGTCTCGGGGCCCCCCGGGTCAGGGCCCTGCAGGTCCCGAGGGCGTGTGCAGGGCCAGGCCAGGCCGGCTTGGGGCCCCCCTTTGCGGGGAGGGGAAAGGAGGCCGAGGTCAGGGAGCCACCTACCCCTGCTGTCACACGCACCCACAGCATTAAATAAAAAAGCAGCTTCCCAGGATAGAGGCTGCGCAGGGCAGCTCTGGGGTCAGGCTGGGGCCTGTGGTTCAGACTCCTCTGTAGGCTGCTCCCCAACCCCGCAGGGTGGGAGGCTTTGAACAATAAACAGGGGGCAGCTCCTAGGCAGACAGGTCCACCTGGGGGGAGTGAGGGGGCACTCCTGAGGCCAAAAGATTTCTGTTCCTCTGAGATCTGGAGCTTTGGGCGTGGTAGTTTGTGACAGCTTGTCTGGGTGCTGTGTGGGCTTCTAGTCTCCCCTCCTGAGATAAAACTCCGTCTTCTCATGTTGATGAGATTCCTGGGGATGGGATTTAAGACAATTGAGTTCATTTTGGAGGATCTGTTTTTCAGGCAGATCGCAGGAGGTCAGAGAAAGTGTCTCCCTGCATCTACTGTTAATCAGGAGACTTCCACTCAGAATTATCAATACATCAAAGTGGCATATTTGATGATGGCATGTCAAACTCCTTCAAGGTGATACAGTTCTAGAGAAGTTACCTGATAAACTAGGTCAAAAATCAACATATGGAAAATAACAAGAATGTTATAGATGACCATTTATATATGACTACGGTCATAATGCCTACAGATTTTTTTAAAACATTAACATCGATATTTTCAGAACCCCTACTAAGAAAGATCAAGATTTTGGTGCAAATAGTTCATTTCAGAAATAAATTTGAAACAATAGAAATGCTTCCATGATGAATTGAGGGATTATGTTCCATTTTTTCTCAATAAGTGCAATCATGTATGTTTATAACATGCCTTCTAAATGTACCATGTCAAAAACATACTAATTTGAGCTATATTTTGAGCATTTCTTTTAGACTTTGTGGTATTTTTCAGAACTACAAGTAATTAGTGTCCTCTGCTAAAACTTACTCTGGAGGGAACTCTCTTCCAGGACAGCTATATGAGGAGCTCTACGGCCCTCATCTCAGCAGAATAACCGTAACAACTAAATATTATAAAATAAGACGCAATCTAAAGTTTCTGCAAGTTATCTTAAGAACAGACAGAAAATAAAGAAACTGTTTTTTAAAAAAATCTACTAGGCCTCATAGCATTTGGGGCCCATGTCTTCCCATGGCTCCTGGTTAAGGGCTGTGGTATCTCTGGGAGAGTCAGGCTGCCAGCGTATTTCATCCTTCCCTGCCTTTGGCTAACTGCAGGAGGGTAAAATTGCAGAGGCTACACTTCAGTCAAGTGTGACCAATAAATCAGGGACCTCTTTCTTCCATCCACCCCAATTTGAAGGGTGAGTGGCCTTACTACAAAGTGGCAGGGGCAAATACTTGGGCCTGTTTCCCCCCCACCTCCCACCCCCCGCCCCCACTAGCTCACTCATATTGTAGAGGTTCCGTCCTGACAGAAGCAGGTGGAAAAGACCAGGGTTAGCTACCTACGTTTAACACCCTGCTTAAAGCAAAACAGTCATTTCCCAAGAAGTGGGCCCCTGCCCGTAACCCAGCTACAGAACAGAACCTCCGAGAGTTTTGCTCAGGGAGAGAGGCAAAGCTGTAAGAACAGAGAACACCAAAGCTCTCCTCAAGGGAACTGTCTTTATTTGGGATATAGTTTGGGAAAGTACGAGCCTCGGGATGCTATAGAGAAAGAAAAAACAAAGGGGAGATTTTGATGATAAGCCATTAAGATAAAGCTGTATTTCCTTGACAGCAACAAATTAATCACAAGCCACCTACTTTACCAAAGAGAACTAGGGAAAGAGCTAAAAAGAAGCTGCCTGTGGTCAGAACAAAAACTGATCTCAAAATATGCATATAAAGGGACTTAATTTTAACTCAAGTCCAATAATTATGTAAAAACCAATAGGGTGCTCAGCTGGAAATTAGTGGAGGTTAGCAGTTGGATCTGATCCCAACAGAAACAGACGACATAACCGGGAGATCAAGGAAAGAGACAAAGCTGTGCTAAAACCACTGTCATATTCATGATTAGCGTGTATGTACACAAGACTCCTCTTTGACGATTGGTTTTACACTGTGGGGAAAATAAACTTCACTAAATTAGTTCATCAAAGTTAATAAATAAATTACAAGCGCCACCAACAGCAAACCCCAAAGAGAAAGGGATTGTTACGCAGAGTCAGAAAACCGTCACTGTGGGGCACCTGGGTGGCTCACAGGGTTTGGCCTCTGACTCTTGGTTTCAGCTCAGACCCTGATCTCAGAGTCATGAGATGAGCCCTGCTTCAGGCTCCATGCTCAGTGGGGAGTCGGCTTCAGATTCTCTGTCCTTCTCCCTGCCTCTCATTTAGGCGTGTGCTCTCTCTCCCTTTCTCTCTCTCAAACAAATAAATCTTAAAACAAAGCAATCCTTGCAACTGTTTGCATGAGACCTTTGACTCCTCCTTGCCTCTAGACCATCACTGCTAATGCCAATCCCTCAGTGATGTTGTTGCATTTAAATACCATTGCTTTCATTATCAATGGTTTCTGCATCCAGTCTTTACTTACTTGTATGCGAAAGGTACTGGATGTGGTTTAAATATTTGTGTAATATGTTTAAAATGTTTATTTCTCAAGTAATCTATTAGCTAAGATAAATTTATCAATTTGAGGGTGAAGAGAAACAAAACATTTCAATATATTAACCATTATTCCCTCACTTAAAGTTCTTTATAAGCACTATTGATGATGGAACATGTCTCTTTTCATTAAAAAAATATAACTTTGTTAAGTAGTTATAAACCCTAAAATGTTGGTAGCTGCTACATAACTCAGCAAAAAGATGGGATAGTACATACAAACTATGAAAAAAAAATTAAGAACACAATTGGAAACTTTGCATTTACATTCAGTATCTCAATACTGAGGACATTTATGAGAGTAGAAGACAGTGACTGCATATTGGAACTATAATTTGTAGCCTTAAGAGAACTGGGAGTATTTAAAGATATCAAATCTTTGGGAGAATCTTTTATTTTTTTTATCATTTTTTTGAAGCTCTTTCTCCAGGCACCAATACCAAAGGATAAAGAAACACAGTTCAAATGACAGCCACTTCACAAGCTTTGTAAAACTTGTGAAAAATACATTTCAAAAGAAAGAAAAACTCAAGTTTTTCCCATAAGTATATACCACTGGGTTCTGTTATTATTTTTTTGTTGTTTTCTCAAGTGCAAAGTTTAAGAAGGGAGACTGAACAAAATAGAGATACTAGTTTGGGTTATAATTCAAGGGGCTTTATGATAAAAATTAAATGAGATTAGAATGTTTAAGTACAAGTTATAAGGCTTTCAAGCAAATGCCTGTGCTATTAAAATAGAAATTTAAAAAATTATTTGTTTCTGACATTCAAAATGTAAACATCTTTTTCTTATTATGTCTTTCCATCATTTTTACCTCAAATATTTTGAGATTTTTTTATGTATATATATTTTTCATGTACAATTTTATTATTTGATAATTTTCTTTTTATTTTTTAAGTGTTGTCATATGTATCACATAGCAATATATACATTTTTTATTAGTCGTATTTTTTCTTGGGATGTCTGGGTGGTTCAGCGGTTGAGCTTCTGCCCTTAGCTCAGGGGGTGATCCTGGGGTCCTGGGATTGAGTCCCGTATTGGGTTCCCCACGGGAAGCCTGCTTCTCCCTTTGCATATGTCTCTGCCTCTCTCATGAATAAATAAACTCTTTAATAAATAAATAAATGTAGTTTTCTATTAATGTAAGCACTAAGACTCATATTCTCAGGATTATAATAAAACAGAAAATTTAGTCCTGGAACATTAAAAAGGACATCAACTTGATTAATTCATTTTATAAAATTGAAAATATCTGCTGAGATCAAATATTATCTTTCCTGAGTTGAATTTTTATTTCAACTCCCATTGTGGACTTTCCTTTATTAAATAGTGCTAGCTCTCAGATTTTTTTGGTTTTCTAATCATTATTTTAAAATCTTACAAACATGTCTTTATTAGCTAATTATAATTGGGAAGTCTAAAATGAGTAAAAGGGGATACTATTTTCAACTATATTTTCAACTATTTATAGCAAATACCCAGTAGATTCAATTTTAAGGGGACCTAAACCGATGATGAAAGATGTGTTCACTTCCTTGTAAATTTGGCTTAGTTTGGTGTCAAAAGCACTAGGACAGCAAATTCTCAAGCTTTAACATACCAAAAAGAGAGAAACAACTTTTGAAATAGTTTTCAGAAGTCAGAAAGGACACCTGTATAACCTTGCCCCGTGTACTTGTATGGCATACCAAACACTGAGTAAAAAATTTGATTTCTGGTGCTTCAATTCAATTGTTTTGCAATAACAGCCCTTGCCACTAGTAGTGTAGTGCAAACTTCCAAAGTGAATCTGTTTAAGCTACACGGTCTCACAATAGAAATAACTTTTAAAAAAGTCCAGTACATGATCTTTCTAATGGGTTTTCATAGGACCACTATATACCTTTGTTGTTTATTTTTCATTTATTTTTTAAAAGATTTTATTTATTCATGGGAGACACACACACAGAGAGGCAGAGACACAGGCAGAGGGAGAAGCAGGCTCCATGCAGGGAGCCCGACCTGGGACTGGATCCCAGAACTCCAGGACCACGCCCTGGGCCAAAGGCAGATGCTCAACCCCTGAGCCACCCAGGCATCCCTACCTTTGTTTTTTAAAGTAAAAGTTTCAAACTACTTTAAGTTTTTGGAAGTGACAATATATAACAGGTGTAGAAAGGTCATCAAAACGAATTGAGAGTTAAGTGTTAAAAAAAATCATTTCTGTTTCATTTATTCCTTTTCTTAGTTTTATTGAAATATAACTGACATAGAACATTGTGTAAATTTAAGGTGCACAACATAATTTGATATAGTTATATATTGTTAAATGATGACTCTAATAAGTTTAGTTAGCATCCATTTACCTAATATGGTTAACAATTTTTTTCTTGTGATGAGAACCTCAAGATCTACTATCTTAGCTAACTTTCAAATATGCAACACAGTATTGTTAACTATAGTAATTGTGTTGTACATTACATGCCCAGAACTAATTTATCTTATAACTAGAAGTTTGTACCTTTTCTCCACTTTCAACCAGTTCCCCAAAGCCCCTCACTCACCACCTGGCAACCACAAATCTGATCTTTGTTTCTATGATTTGGTTGGTGACTTTTTTTTCCAGATTTCACATAATTCCCTAAACTAATACTCAGGGAATGAGGTACCCCAAAACATTGATAAATTAGATAGAATCGGTCCTGGGAAAAAATCAGTAAATTAGTGTTTGTTTCTTCTTTCCTTTTACCTTTTTTTCAATTCATCTCTTCCTTGACACATGTTTTACCATTCTGCTCCATAGCTATTCAAGACTTTCCAGGCACTGCTCTGTCTGGTAGGTGACACATAAGTTTGCCTTTTTTGTAATCTCTCCCATAAATACATACCCATCTGGCATCTATTTCCACAGGTCTTTTAGAGTTTCTAAAGTAAAGTTCATTAATCTAAAAAAATAGTCTGGAAAAATGTGTTAATGTGTATTAATGGCTTACAGTTTGTTCTTTCAAAATAATACAGTTGCTTTTCAAATAGATTCTTCTATGAATATGCAGCATTAAGTATAAATAATTATAGCAGTAGAAATTTTACACAATTATATAATTTTTTTTTTTTTTGTAAGCTGAGCCTTTTAGTACCTACTCTGATGACACATACTTTGGAAAGTCCTATAAAATACACCTCTGGTGTTCAAAATGTAACATGATGACTTTTCAGTCACATCCCAAACTTTGAGAGAATATTTAAAACCTTTGGTCTATATCCAGTGGATATTCTGGGTACTAGAATCTCATCTGCATTCATTAGGGACCCAGAGATCTGTAGCAATATAATGAATGTTCTTTTCATATAGAATGTTTTTTTCCTATAGAAAGCAGAGAAAGACTTGAGATTTATTGCATACATATGAGAATTATGTACTATTTTTCCTACATCTTAAGCTTAAGACTATATTAATATTAATATTAATATCATATATAGATTTCTTATGTTTTATGTTTTCTAATTTATTCTCAACATTGTGCCAAAATAAGTTTATTTTCTTTTTCTACTTTTGTTTTCTTGTGCAGTTAAACTTGTTTCTAGTTTGTGCAGTTAAACTTGTTTCTAGTTTTTTTCTGCATTTTTGAAATAAATTAAAATGGTTCATTTTGCATGCCATATCCTTTTTGTTAGTTCACTTTAGACACATTCTCCTATTCTGAAATAAAGGTCAAACTTTTAAAATATAGTCATTGTTAATTTATTTGTATAATTTTCTTTAACTCTGCTCCAGAGATTTTCCCTGCTTCAAATGAAGTGATGAGAATGTCCACCCCTGTGCTTTTTCAGTGAGAATGACATACCCATACCCATGATATTTCCTCTGTCTCTGAGCTTCTCTGTGCTCTCATTAGCTGCCTCTGCCTGTTACCTTGCTGCTTCTGTGTTCTCCCATAAAGTTTTCCTGATAATGAATCAGTGGAGTGATTACTTTCTATCCTATACATCATTCTGAATTACTTCTTCATTTAAAATGGATTTCCCCTTGCAAGAAACATGAATGCAATGATGCCTTTTGTGTTACACTATTAAACATCTTCTCTGGAAGAAGCATCTCAGGAATCTGTAACATTTTCATGGTCACGGTACGCATGCTATCCCTGTATTTTAAAGATATAAATGTAATAATTATCAGTGAATTTTGAATTCCGTTTCTCCAGTTAAGATATATACATTTATACATACATAAAAATAATTAAAATATAACAAGAAGGCCCATATAGTAGATCATATGGCTATGAATTGTTCTTCCTTTTCACTATCTCGGTAATTTTCAAGATTTTCAAAAAGGCAACATGCTACAAATATTTCAAGATACTTAATATGAAATATATATAACCCATATATATATATAGATCTAGATGACACAGATAGAGTTCAGTCAAGGTTTCTTCAAGAATGCAGAAGCCTCTATATATTCCAAAAATAGCAAAGGTCAGAGGAGTCATTACCAACAATTTCAGCCAGCAGTATGAAGACAGATGGTTCTTAATAACTCTCTAGAAAGTTGCTGCAATTTATAAGGATCTTTGGGAAGTCTTCACAAATTTTGTGGTTTGGGCCACAAAAGGGAACAGTTATCCAGAAAGCCAACTGTGAATTTCATATCTGTACCTGCCATGGCCACCTCTTCTCTCCTTATATATAAATTTTGTGAGATTGCTTCTCATTGACAAATTTTGGAAGACAGTAAAGTGATGATGAACTTCCAAGAGACCACCCAGGACAAACACATATACAGAAAACTGAACAAAACTGAAATATCCATACAGCTGAGCAATAAATTATAAAGCAATCACCAATGTAAGTACCAATCAGGTAAAAAAAATAAAATAAAAGTAACATTGATGGCATCCATGAAGTTCATCTCATGCTACTTCCTATTCTCTTTTTCCCCAAGAAGTGATCACAATCACAATTTTTATACTTGTTTCCTTACATTTCTTTATTGCTTTAAATCTAGCACAATTTTTAAACATTAAGAGTTTACAAGGTCTAATTTGATCATTATATAATTTGAAACTTAAACTGTGTTGTTGTCTTGCTTCATTTACTAAGCAGTATGTTTGAGGGATTTATTTTTTTTAAAGGATTTTTTTTTTATTTATTCATGAGAGACACACAGAGAGTTAAACATAAACAGAGAAGCAGGCTCCCAAAGGGAGCCAGATGCGAGACTTGATCCCAGGACCCAGGATCACACCCTGAGTCAAAGGCAGATGTTCAACCACCAAGCCACCCAAGTGCCCCATTTGTGTGATGTATTCATGTTGCTTTGCGTAGAAGATATTTATTCATTTTTATCCAACTCTTTTTGTTGTGAAATGCACATAACATAAAATATGCCATCTCTACCATTTTTAAGTGTACAGTTTAATGGTATTAAATGCGTTCACAGTGTTGTGCTACCATCACCACCATCTCTTTCCATAATGTTTTTATCTTATAAAACTGAAACTCAAAAAAATAAAACTGAAACTCTATACCATTAAACAATAACTACTCATTTTCCTCTTCACAGCGCTGTCACCAACCATTATATTTTCTGTCTTTAATTTTGACTACTCTAAAAAAATAATAATAATTTTGACTACTCTTAAGTGCCTCACACAGTGGAACCATATAGTATTTGCCTATATGTAGTTATTTCCCTTAGCATTATGTCCTCAAGTTAATCCATGTTGTAATATATTGCAGAATTTCCTTCATTTTTAAAGCTGAATAATATTCCACTGTACACATACACAGCATTTTCTTATAGATTCATCCAACAATGGACCCTTCGGTCGCTTTACATTTTAGCTATTGTGAATAATGCTGCTATAAGCATGAGTATATTAATATCTCTTTGAAATCTTGTTTTACATTCTATTGGGTATATACTCTAACATGGAATTGCTGAATCATATAAATATTGCATTTTTTATTTTTGAGGCCATACTGTTTTCC
Organism: Canis aureus; assembly: GCF_053574225.1. NCBI lineage: Eukaryota > Metazoa > Chordata > Mammalia > Carnivora > Canidae > Canis > Canis aureus. The sequence goes on from NC_135618.1 coordinate 31,478,238, forward strand.
ACAGTGGCTATATCATTTTACCTCCTAACAACAGTGCACAAGGGTTTCAATTTCTACACACCCTCACCAACATTTGTTCTCTTTTTTTTCTTTTTTGACAGGAACCATCCTAATGGGTGTGAGGTGATAATCTCATTCTAGTTTTGATGTGCATTTCCTTAATATTGGTGATGTTGAACATCTTATTGTTGTGCTTATTGTCCTTTTGTAAGCCTTCTTTAAAGAAATTTCTATTCAATTCCATTGCCCATTTTTTAATAGGATGTTTCTGGGTTTGTTTTTGTTTTTCTGTTGTTGAGATTTTGTAGTTATATATATATACATATATATATTCTTATTTATATTTCTTATATATATATAAATAACTACAACTATATATATATGGATATTAATCCTTTACCAAATATATGATTTGCAAACATTTTCCACTATTGTGTGGTCTGCCTTTATATTTTATAGTGTCTTTTGATGCACAATTTTTAAGAAAAAAATTCATAAAGTTCTGTCTATCCGATTATTATTTTGATACCTGTGCCTTTTATGTCATATCTAAGAAAGCATTGCCAATACCAATATTATGAAATTTTGCCCTCTATTTTCTTCTAAGAGTTTATTTTAGGTCTCCCATTTAGGTCTTTGACCTGCTTGGAGTTTATTTTTGTAGATGCCATTAGGTAAGAGTCATACTTTATCCTCATGTGTGTGGATATCCAGTTTTTCCAGCATTTTTTATTGAAAAAAATGGTCCTTCCTTCATTGAGTGGTCTTGGCATCCTTGTCAAAACTCATTTGACTATGTGAGAGTTTATTTGCTGGGTGCTCTGTTCTGTGGTGTTGGTCTCTGTTAAAACCAGTATCACACTGTTTTGGTTACTGTAGCTTTGTAGTAAGTTTTGAAATCAGTAAGGGTGGGTTTGTTTTTCTCCAAGATAGTTTAGGCCATGCAGAGTCAACTTGAGATTCCATATGAATTTTATAATGGAGTATTTTATTTCTGCTGAAATCATCATTGGGATTTTAATAGGAGTTGTACTGAATCTGAAGATTGCTTTAAGTCATATTGATATCTTAGAAATATTGAATCCATTCTATGAACGTGAGATATGTTTCCATTTATTTGTGCCTTTAATTTCTTTCAGCAATTTTGTGTTGTTTTTCACTGTACAAGTCTTCTACATCCTTGGTAAGTTCCCAAGTATTTATTCTTTTTGGAACTATTCTGCATTGAGTAGTTTCCTTAATTACTTTTTCAAATTATTTATTATTGGTATATAGAAATGCAACCAGTTTTTGTGCGTTAATTTTGAATCCTGCTACTTTGCTGAATTCATTTGTTCTGACAGCTTTTTATTTTTGGAGGCATCTTTATGGTTTTTTATATAAAGATCTCATCATCTGCAAACAGAGATAATTGTATTTTTTTTTCTTTCCAATTTGGATACCTTTTATTTATTTTCCTTGCCAAATTCCTCTGGCAGAACTGTTAGTAATATATTGAATAGAAGTGGTGACAGTGACATCCTCGCCATATTCTTGTCTTATATAAAAACTTTCAGTTCGTCAACATTAAGAAGGATGTTAGTTGTGGGCTTTTCATGTATAGCTTTTATTATATGGACCTAGTCTTCTATTCCTTGTCTGTTGAGTGTTTTTATTATGGAAAGATGTTGAATTTTGTTAAATGCTTTTTCTGTGTCAATTGAGATGGCTTATTTGAAGATCATTGTAGGTTCACATGAAGTTGTAGGGAATAATAAGACATCCTGCATGTCTTTCACTTACTTTAACCTAACAGTAATATCTTGCAACTGGAATGATATTTTTAATATAATTTTATTTATTTTTTCATGAGAGACAGAGAGAGGCAGAGACACAGGCAGAGGGAGAGGCAGACTCCCTGCAAGGAGCCCGATATGGGACTCTATCCACACTCCAGGATCTTGTCCCGAGCCGAAGGCAGACAGTCAACTGCTGAGCCACCCAGGTATCCCTGGAATAATATTTTAAATATATCATTATGTTTTCATCTTCTACATTCTGTGTATACATTTCTGCCATTAATTCAAGAAGTCTACCTGCTTTAGAATCAAGGAGACAGAAATGGAAAGAGAGAGAAGCCAGGAGAACTATTAAGTGGGAATGAAATAAAAACCTCTGTAGGAAAAAGCAAACATTTTTTCTAGGTAAGAAAAAACTACAAAACTTTAGAAAGACATAGAAAAATACTTGAATACAGCAAGACATAAACATTTCTTTTATTCTAAATCATAAACCTTTTATTTTTTCCCAAAATAATGAGTAGATTTAATAATATTCCAATCACTAGCCATTCATCAATTTTTGGAAATTGACTAACATGATTCTAAAGTTCATCTGAAGAAATAAACTTGATGAAAACAAAGAGAAACACAACTGAGAAAACAAAGTGTAATATAAGATACTTATTAGACTTGACTTGAACATGCTCCATATATTTTAATAGAATTGTATAGGGATAGGTGATAGATAATCTTGTGAGCATGGCATAACTTACAGATTTGTAGAATCACTATTTTATACACCTGAAACTAATTTAACATTGTATGTCAACCATCTTTCAAAAAATTATTACAGCATAAAACTATAGTTAGAAAAAAAAAAGTGGTTATCGACTCAACACTAACATTATACAGAGAACTTTGAAGCAAGACATAATCTTTAAAGTTCTTACCTGAAAAATGGACTAAAATTACTAATTGTGACTAATATGTTAGGGTCAAATTTAATGACCTAACATGAAATTTATGTAAGAAAGTCCCCCAAAATACGGGAATTACGACGGAGTTACTGTGTCCTTTCTGTCCCAAGGAACTTTTGAGAAAAAAGAGAACTAGAAAGGCAGATTGATCTGTGTATTTCTTCTCTCCACTCTCTTGGTTTGGTTGAAAGAAAGTTTTAAGTGAAATGAACGAAACACAGAGGACCTGAGATTTTTGCATCAATGTAATCTAAATCTATGAAGAAATAGCATCTCATTCTTAATAGTAATCTGTTTTTTTTTAAGTTTATTTTATTTTTTTAATTTTTATTTATTCATGATAGTCACAGAGAGAGAGAGAGAGAGAGAGAGAGGGGGGCAGAGACATAGGCAGAGGGAGAAGCAGGCTCCACGCACCGGGAGCCCGATGTGGGATTCAATCCTGGGTCTCCAGGATCGCGCGCTGGGCTAAAGGCAGGCGCTAAACCGCTGCGCCACCCAGGGATCCCCTTAATAGTAATTTGGAATAGCTTCTTCATAGTTATCTCAAAGTTAATTTGGCAGGGTAAGATAATTATGTAGAGTGAAGACAACTATTAAATCATTTTCCGGAGTCACCATAAAATTCTCCTTTGGCTTGAATTAGACCCAAATTTGGGAAAAATTCTCAAATGCTTCCAATTAATAATACAGAAAATAGCAGAAATTAAAATCCCCAGAAGTGCATGAGGGCAGGTTAAAACAAGGATTGAATGAAAAAGCCTAAGCTAGGGGACTGGAAACAGTGATTACCTAGACATGGGCAAGAGCTGGTTAATGGCTAGAAGATGGTGATGGCTAAAGTCAGACATGGGCCAGTCAGACATGGATTACATTAGTTCTGCATAAAGACATAAGGCCACAGATTCCACCATTCACAGATTCAGCAGCAACCCCCTGCAAAGGGCTTGTGATCAAGACCATTTATGTCTTAGAGATTACTAGTTCACAGAGTAGATCAGACCGGTGACTCCACATCAGAGATCAGGCAACATGAGGACTCTGTGAGGTTTTGAGGTTCTCTTTCTCTTCTGCTGTCAATAAGGATGACATAGAGGTCAATATTCCACATCACCATGGAGAGCAACAGAGAGAGAGATAAACAACTCAGAGAATAAACATTACTTAGGCCAACCTTTGAAGTACATGCATTTAGTGGATTAGAGTAAAATTAAGTATTCCCAGCTGCCCCCTGAGTTGGCCTTGGAGATTAGATCAGTTACACATAAATAAAGGTATTTTCATCAGCAGATGTAGTGCATGATGAGTACATCTTTAATCCAGTTATGCACCTACTCATCTATATTTCCTGCCTACTCCATAGCTCATATGTCCCAACCTAGATCCTTCACTGACTTCCTCATGTAATCACTAATTATTTTTTACTTTTATTGGTATAGTACTTCCCTGATCTTTACTTATGCAAATCACCATATGTACTTCAAAATCAAGCACCTCTCTCCTTCAAAGACTTCACCAAAGACTTCACCATTGACTTCATAAAAAATACTCACTTCTCTAAGATACTGTTTGTGATTATTATCACTCAGTTTAACATAAAATTACAAAAAGTAACATATTTTACCTAATTCTTTCTTTTCTCCCATTTATCTCATATAAAGTATATATAGCCTAGGACCTTTTAGAAGGAAGTATTTTCTCATGAAAGGCAGTGTCCGTTGTCACATCTTAGAGATTTTCTGAGTTTTTCATTGTGTCTATTAGGCTCACTCTACCTAATTAAATACATATCTTTGTGTCTCATTTATTTTCATTTGCATTTTTTACATAATTTCACAGTGATTTGAAGAACTTTGACATGTATGAAATGTATGAAAAGTCTTTAAAACTAGGAGGTGCTACAAAAACCTGACATACTATTAGATTTATTTACTGTTTCAAATTAATATTGTTATTATGAACACTCAAAAGATTAATGCCATTTGATTACACAGCCATATCATAAAACTATTCTTTTAAAAATATTACAAATTAAGTGAAGGGAAAGGTAATTAACAAATAATTGAAAAATTCCATCAATTAATAATTTTACCTCATCAACTTGATACCAAAGTAGTTAACACAAGCTTTTTGCTTTATTGTCTGTCTGATATATTGTTGAAGTGTTTAAGTACCGTCTGATTTCTTCTTTATGTAACTGAAAAACCGACAACTGTGGTTAATTCACTGTCAATCTTGTGTGTTTCTGCACAATTAATCATAATAGCAGAGAAGATATGTCTGATTGAGAAGAGGCAGAAAATGAATATAATGAAGTTTATGATCCTTAAAATAATGCACATTTACCACATCAGTCTTTCTCCGATATGTCTTATATTCACCTTGAAGAAAAAAATATAAAAAGATACATATTACATCCTCATTCCATATATTCCCTTTTAACACATATGCACAATAATATTAGTTGAAGTCATTTTATAATTTTTGCAAATGATCTTACTACTATCACCCATCTTCTAAATCAGGTAATGTTTTGCAAATTAAAAACTAGAATATATGTCTTTTAAGTTCTACCTTAGTCACCTCAAATCATAACTATGAATTTAAGAAGGTAAAAAATTGATGGGCATGCTTTGATATGAATCCTATTCATTTTGATTTCATTTCTAAATAATTACACAAATTATCTTTTTTTCCCACTAAGTATTCATAAGAATGAATTATATATGCTTCCTTGGAAATATATTAAATTTCAACCTGCTCATATTATTATGCTGAAGAACATATTATTTAGTATCAAACTTAAAATGTCGATTTAGGACCCAAGTAGGGATTTTAAATAGATGCTATTATAAATGAAGATAATTTGCCTTCAATTAACGTTTTCTATTTTTTTGCCACTTTAAGTTTCAAAAGAGATAGATGCATTTATCATACATATATGTGTATAAAGGATATATTACATAGTATATGTCTATACAACATATACAAATATATATTATGCCATAGTTAAAAATACATGTATATGACTGTAGTTAGAAATTGCTCCCTCGGGCACCTGGGTGGCTCAATAGGTTGGATGTCTGCCTTTGGCTCAGCAGGGCATCTGGTTCTCCCTCTGCCCTCCCTCCCTGCTCAGAATACCTATCTCTCTCTCAAATAAATAAATAAGATCTTAAAAAAAATTGCTCCCTCAAAGTGATGCCCCATTACTACCCAAGAAAAAAAGATAAGATCTAAAAAAGATCTTTATATAGTCAAAAGGATGTATTCTTTTATGGTATATGCTAAACTTAGTATGTCTCTTACCATTATAACAGCAAAATAGAATGATAATGAAAATAATCTCACCTGATGAGTTCGTTTCTTTTTCCCCTTTTGGCAATGATATCAAAATATTTAAAATATGTTTTCTTACCTAAGTACTATAAATATTATTTTAAATAAAGCCTCAATATTTTATATACATCTGAGGCTGTTCTAGTTAAAAAGATTAGTTCATCATAGTAGTGCATGTTCATTTACCCACACAATAATTTTTAAGAAATATGATTAGAATTTACTCAACATAAATTATTTGTACTCATCTCATTACTTGCTGCTTTTGGTGGCTGACATATCTCAATAAATCAATAGTTATGTAGCTTTAAAATTTCTAGTGTTCTGATTGCATGCACCTGATTAATATATTTTGATTTATATACAATATTTAGATTAAATATAAAACATCTTGATTAGATATGTTTTATTAAAATGAGATGAGAAAAATTAATAAGGTTGCTTAAGTAAACGCATTTGGAAAGCATGCTCACTGACATTTAAAAAGGATGTTTCCTAATATAAACATAAATAGAAAATTTTAAATGCCGTTTTGGAAAGCAATACTAATAATCTGAGCTTTAATTTCTTACTCTTCACCTCTTGAGCTCATGCTTTCTGTGGAGAATACAGAGTTGATTTGAGAAAACAAGAATTAATCCAAGTGTAAAGTATGTAGTGCTGTTTTGTTGTTTTTATTTTTTTATTATGCAAAAGCCAACATCATGGAAAATTAGGAGAGGATGAGTCCCTGCATAATACTTTTCAGGAGTATAAAAAATTACCTGGCCAAATTTGAATTATGTATTAGAAATCTTTATTTAGCCCTTAACTACCCATTCAAGACTTTTCCCCCTCAAGTAATGCTAGAAATAATCCGAGATGCAAGCTAAGGTTTGTTTCAGAGGCTGTTCATCAGAGTGATATTTATGTGAATGAAAATTCTAAGGGAAACATAAAAGTAATAGTGAACAATGTGGAAATGTTTGACTAATGTGCGGCATAAATGAATAGTTACATAGTAAGTAGAAGTCAAATATTGGTTAGTATTTAATGATAAGTAAAATATTGAAGGCATAATCAGATGAAAATGCAAAGATATAAAACTATATATGTCATCTTATTCTCAATTACATAAATATAAATTTATGCATATAAGCATAAACACACATATATACACATGTATATTAATGAAAACAGTTCTTGAAAAGAAATACACAAAGTATTTAATAAGCACTTAATAGGAGAGTCAAAATTTCTTTTTAAATTTAAAATAATCAAATGTATTAAGCCAGTAAATAAATCCACATTGTTTAGAAATTTCTCCCATCCTGTCTATTCCTATAGCTAAATTTGCATTCTTTATATATATTTTAAGGGATGCTTTAATAATCTTAAATTCAAGTATTATTCAATTATACCACTGATCTAGAAATTGAGGTTAAGGAAACTTAAATATGAAAATATAATAAGACCTTTGTGATAGGGAGTTTTAATTTGAAAGTGAGATAGTCACTAATTGGATTCAGAGTTTGAGAAAAAATTATGTGACTAACTTGTCAGAAGTTAATTGATGAAGAAATCCATAGCAGAGTACTTACCATAAAAAATAGATGAACTGAGGCACAAACAAAACATTGGGCCTTGGGGAAAAATGATTCTGAGAATAGACTGTAACTTTTTTATTTGAAGATATGCAGTGGACCAGAGGGTGGAATGTAATGGTGCTCATCAGTGTGTAATGAAGCATATTTGAAGAGCTGACTTCCTGAATTGTTATGGAGAAGGTGTCAGATAAGGTAAGTTTCAGAAAAAAAACATTACTTATATTTAATTATTTTTAATATATTTAAAGGCTTAATATATCTACACATTACAATTTTGTGTTTTTTCCACTTTGTTTCTTATTTTCAATTATATGTCATCCTGATCTAAATTAAAGTGTCTAGAAACTATGGACTTATACAAATGTGTATAATATTTGATTATAGCACTATTCACAGCATAGAATGGCAAAAGAGTAAAAGAGTCATAGGAATAGTTTTGTGAAGGAGATTAAAGATTTTCTTTCTTCTGATTCTTTTAATGGTACACAAAAGGTAACTGAATACAGAAAAATGTGCCGAGAAAAAAAAATCCCTAAAATGGTTTAAAAAAGATTTCGCCACAAACACTCTACTCCTGTATCTCAGTCCTTAACATAGATAATTGTATGTTCATTTAGTCATCTCTGCAATCACTTTTAAGCTAAATATGTTTGCCTTTAAAAAACTATTCAGAGGAAGCCAAGATGTTAGACTTAGCAGGAAACCTAAGCACCTATTATAAATATGTTCAAAGTACAAGTAATAGAGTACTAATGTAGTACAAAGTTCTCTAAATATATTCAAAGAAAACCATGTTTAAGATTTAAAGGAAAGTTTGATGGCAGTGACTCAAGAAATCAATGAAATCAAGAAGGGACAAAAATTGTTAAAAAGAACCAAATGAAAATTCTAAAATTGAAAAGTTCAATACCTAAAGTAAAAAAAAAAAAAAATCACTGTAGGAGCTCAACAGCAGATTTCATCTGGAAGAAGAAGTAATGAGTAAACTTGAGAATAGCCCAGAAGCAGTTATATAGTCTGAAGAACAGAGAAAAAATGAAGATGGATAGTTCCTCAGAGTACAGTGGGACACCGGGAAGCATGGCAACACACCCATAATGGGTAAACTAGAAGAGAAGAGAGAAAGAGAAGTACAGAAAAATAGTTGAAGAAATAATGACTTAAAACTTTCTAAATTTGAAAAATAAAAACACTAAGAAAATCAGCAAACATCATAGAGGATACCATAACTGATCCTCAACGAGACAGTACAAACTGTTGCAAGACACAAAGAAAAAATCTTGGAAGCAACAAGAAAAACAATTTGTGCAGCAAACCACAGTAAGGTTAGCAACTGACTTATTAGAAATATCGCAGAACTTCCTTAAGGCCTCATATTAGTCGATTGTAAAGTAAGCAGACAGATCTTGTGGTCTTCATTTAGGGTGGTAAATATCATTGTTCTGAAGTTCAGTGTTCAAAAATATCTAACATTCTTGGTTTTTGAAACCAAGTCTATAGAAGAAGAGTGGCTTGTCTGGATCTGGGAGTGAGACAAAACTTGAGAAAATAATCAATATAAGAGTTAAGTGAGGATATCAAGGTTGGTAACCTAAATGGTATGGCTTGAAATGGAGCTGGTGAGCCAGTATACCAGAGCATGGAAGAGATAGGGAGCAGAAGCATATTCCAATGCTTGGAGCAAATGAATGATAAGATCACCTGGAAAGACTTGGAAAGAACACAAATGATCCAGGATTGGATATTTTTTTCTAAAAATATGCACAGATAAACTGGCTTATTCCCATGGTCAAAGTTGGCGTGGTAACAGTGACTCAGTCCCTTACGAATAATAAAGTGATTCAACCTAAGAGACTGGAGATTCCACATAATCTAGTGAAGATGTGGAAAGGCAAAATAAATATTATTTTTGAAAGACTGAGATGTGCCTGCAATGTCATTCTATGTCAAGAAAAAGCCAAAAAAAATTTAAGAAATCCTTTAAAATGTTAGGTATGACAAGGTAACTATCAAGGAAGCAATAAAAGTGCCAGGAATATAGTTTTTTAAGGGACAGTTTTGAAAGTATAGTGAGTAGATGTAGACTAAGAAACAGTATATATGTGTGTGTGTGTGTGTGTGTGTGTGTATATTTTTTTTAAGAATTTTAAAACTTAAAAAAAAGAATTTTAAAACTTACTTGAGAGGAGTGGAGGGGTAGAGAGAGGGAGAGGAAAAGCAGGAGCAGACTCCCCGCTGATCATGGAGTCCAAAATGGGGCTCTGTCTCAAGACCCTGAGATCATGACCTCAGCTGAAATCAACAGTCAGACGCTTAACCAACTGAGCCACCCAGGTGCCCCAAGAGTAGATAGATTTTATACTCAAGAAGTTTGGGAAGACCTAAATCAATTATAAAAGACGGAAGATCTCATGTTTATATGTAAGTATTTCTATAGGCTCTAAAGATGTGAGAGAATGAAGTAATTTGTTGGAAGAAAATCATAAGAGAAGTAGGAATAATTCAGAACAAGTGCAGGAAACACCTAGAACAACATGAGAGACATTTTTAATTCTTCTCAAGAAGGCAGCGGTGTGGACTACAGAGGACTTTGTTAAAGTTGTTTAAGAAACAAGTAAGTAAAGAAACAAGAAATATTTAGCCATTTAGTAAAAGAAGAAATGTTATGTACTCTCCAGCATAAAAATAGCTCTGTATTGATCTAAATATTTTTGGATTATATGGAAATGTGTTTCTTGAGAGTAAGAATCTGAGATAGTAAAAACCTGGTGTCTGGTATTATGATTTGTAATACCTCCAAAAATTTGCATTAATGGCTGAATTCTCCTCTGTGTCTTACTGTTATTTCAATTACATTGTCCCTTCAGTGAATTGTGATAATTTACTCCCAGTCCACATTCAGATAAATTGTATTCTTTGACCTAGAAGCTTTAAGTGTATCATTAGAGTAGACCTGTACTTTGGAAGTTGTGATGGGTAAGCAGGTGAAAGGCTTCTGTCAACCTCAAATCATTCCTTGGACGTAGACTCTCTGTGACACATTCAAAGTCCAAGTGCCAGACATGGGTCTTGAACGTTGAGATGCACACTTTGCATTTTCACCATCTCATTATTTTGACAGGGCGTCTGGAAGAGCTGGGATATACCAGCCGTAACAGGGGTTGTGAAGTTGGCAATGTAAGCACCCAAACACAGAACTCCAGAAAACTCTCTTGGATTGTATTAGTCTGAGAATCCTAGCAGGTTGTGACTCATCAATTAGAGTTTGCCTTATAAGTAAAGAAAACAAGGCCCTAGTATGACACTGCTATTTTGGGGTGGTTCTCATGGCTTTTCATAATTAAATATTTATGTGTAAAGGTGTGTGTAGATACTATATATATATATATATATGTCTATGTAATATTTATATGTTCATGTGCAGCATATGAATGTAAGGAACCACTAGAGCAAACTCGACACCGAATAACCGAACTCCTGTAAGCATGCCGTGACGCTTTTAGGTTTCAGCCCGGTAGCAACTGGCATTTTGCATCTATGTTGTTTGCTGCACACAGTGTGGAGACTATTAAAATTGTACGGTAATGAATAACCTTTGGTTTCTCTCTCCTCCCCATGTGTGCCTCTTATCCTTCCTTGCTTGCTTCCTGACTTTTCTCCGGATGTCAATGGCCAAGTGCTGGCTCCTTTCCCCTCTCCATCCAAGCTAGCTTTCTGCAGTCACCTAGCTTTACATCCAGATGCCCTCTTCTCCTCACTAGAATGTAATTTTGGTCCTTTATCTTAGCTCAACTAGCATTAATTTGATCAAGCATGTTGACACATTAAATACAATGAAGACCAATTACACACATTGTAGTTAGAACAACCTCCCTGAAATAATCGCAGTGAAGAACATTTGTATTCGTGGAAAGAGGATCTTTATATTTCAAGTCACAAGTCAGGCATTCCATGGAGACGGTGAAATCTGCGTTGGGCAGAAGACTGCATCTGACTTATTTACTACCCACATGTGACAGCGCCTGTTTCACATACGTGCAGAACATGCTGTGTGCAGAAGTAGCCAGGTCTGAATCACGAAACAACACTGTATTCCCTCTCTGTTCATCTGACTTTACTTTGTTACATTTTCTTGGAAAAATTGTCTCCAGGGTTTTTTTTTTTTTTAATTTTTTTCTTTTATTTATTTATGATAGTCACACACAGAGAGAGAGAGAGGGGCAGAGACATAGGCAGAGGGAGAAGCAGGCTCCATGCACCGGGAGCCGGCCGTGGGATTCGATCCCGGGTCTCCAGGATCGCTCCCTGGGCCAAAGGCAGGCGCCAAACTGCTGCACCACCCAGGGATCCTGTCTCCAGGTGTTTTTTTTGTTTGTTTGTTTTTTTTAATTTTTTTTTTCATTTATTTATGATAGTCACACACACAGAGAGAGAGAGGCAGAGACACAGGCAGAGGGAGAAGCAGGCTTCATGCACCAGGAGCCTGACATGGGATTCGATCCCGGGTCTCCAGGATCGCGCCCTGGGCCAAAGGCAGGCGCCAAACCGCTGCGCCACCCAGTGTCTCCAGGGTTTTTAAGCATCTCTTCATTTGTGAGGTCTTTTCTCCACTTTTCCAAGTAGGGAAACTGGCTTTTCTGATTCCCAAATAGGGACATTGGCTTCTTCTGTTTTGGGGTCGATCACTTTAGCAGAGTGCAGGCCATAGGGTGTGCTCTATAAATATCTGGTCAATGAAAACAGAATTCTTACACCAGTGACTTTTAGAAAGAGTTTTTAGGGATGCCTTTGGCCCAGGTCGTGATCCCAGGATCTGGGATGGAGTCCCTCATTGGGCTCCCTGCAGGGAGCCTGCTTCTCCCTCTGCCTGTGTCTCTACCTCTCTCTTTCTGTGTGTCTTTCATGAATACATAAATAAAATCTTAAAAAAAAAAAACGAAATAAATACTTTTAAAAACCTCTGAAAAACATAAATTTGTGAGGAGCTAAGCTGAGCTGGGAAGACCTGAATTCTCAAGTGTTCAAGTAGCTGGTCAAAGCAGCAAATCCGAAATGAAAGTAACAATGAAACCTTTAATAACTTACTGTGATTGCACAAACAAAAGCTAAAACCAGAGGTGGTGCCTACTTGCCCTGTTCCATCTCTCCCATCCCCGTGAACATGAACTAGTACACAGGTGAGGGTCCGGTGGATCAGCAGATGCCCAGGGAATTCTGAACAAAAGACTCCTGCAGTTTTATGGACCCTGGGGCCTGGGGATAAGGAGGTAGGAGAGGCTTAGAGAGTGAAAGTACCGAGTACTAGATCAGAGAGGAGAAAGGTCTTCAGTATTTCCTCTCTTCCCCCTACCTCCTAAGGTCCCAGATAATGAGATATAGGAACGAAAGTGCACAGGCAAAGAGTGCAAATATGTGGATATGCAAATTCATCGAAGGGCCTGTGTCCTTGATGGTGACTTTCTAAGAGACTCTAATGTGCTGGCTCTGCACCAGGTCTGGAGTGAGGATGCACAGCTTTCCCCCAGGAAGCCGGCTAGGACAGTCTCTGTACTAGTCTCTGGTCAGGCCTGAAAAATCACACACAGAGTTTTCAACTAGGTATCAGGCTTCTTAAATTCCAAGTGAACTGTTGAAATCTGCATACATTTTTCAAGGCCTGTTTGGGAGTATTCTCTGTTAGGGGCTCATTGAGTTTCACTTGTCTTTAACCTTTCTTCTGGGTAGAAAAACATTAAAATACACCGCGTGGACTGTGAACGTTTTTTCTACAAATACACAACGGTGAAGGCATACATCATTCTAAAAAAAACAGTATATATGCTTCTCCCTTATGAAACAGCTTACGTAAATAGAATCCTGAATCTTTTCAGTTGCTTTAAGGCAGCAGGAAAAACCTTGCTTAAGAGAATTGCAACATTCAGTGTTCTGTAGCAAGTCATATTCTCTTTCAATCCTCCTTATTTATACTAAACGCAAGCAAAGTATTTACTTACCTAGTTTTGACACTTCTCATAATAGTCTCTTCTTCCTAATTTTGAAAAGAAAATATAATATTTTCTCTTTACAGGTTTATTGTATAGAAAAATAGTACTGCAGCCCTGAAGACTAGAAGAAAGTAATTAGACATGTAGAGCTTTAAATATTTGGAGGCGCATCTGGGATAAGTGATGGCTTAGTCACTCTTCACACTTTCCTGACACTCAAGATGATGCTTAGTTTGCACCTAATAAATAGTCAAGAATGCATAAATGAATGGATGAGCTCCCTCGTTTTGCTGGGTTTTGTGCCCATCATGAATCTCTCCAGGGAACGACTTTGCTCTGACATCCAGTGCTGTTATCACATAACTCTGCATGTTCTTCTCCCACTTTCTATCCAGCTTGTAGTTGCAAATACAGTATCCTCTAAAAAGGTGGAAAAAAACTTGGCAGTTATACAAAAAGCTGAGACTGTTTCTACTTAGGAGGAAGCTATTTTATATTTGTTAAAAACATGTATATAGAGGAAGATAGCTCTAGATTTGAGTCTCAGCTGTACCGTTTCAGTTTTGCTACAAAAAATAAAAAGTAAACCATCTATTTTTCTCCTCAGATGTTTTTGAGATGATTAAATATATAACGAAAACAGAACTTCTGGTGAAGTCGGAATTATAACTACTAGAATTCGGCTTTAGACACACTCTAGTCAAAACCTCAATATGTACAGCATAGTGACTATAGCTAATAATACTCCACTTTGTACTTGAGATTTGCTAAGAGAGTCGACCTTAACTATGCACAGTAACTATGTGAGGTTGTGGATGTGTTAATTTACTTGCGGTAATCATTGTGAAATGGGAACTCCCATACCTCCACTTCTGTGCTGCCTCACCTGACCCTTGACTCATGCAAAGTTCCATGGGGGAAAATGGCACAGGATGAGTCTGTTCTTCCTTTGGTTTTAGGATATTGCTTATATCATTGCAGGAAGTGAGTTGAGGTGACCCTCTCCTTCTTGGCTTGTTGCTTTAACTGACTACTTTGATACCTGACAGCTCAACTGTTCCAGCTCAGCTGAGCTCCTGACGATAATCAGAAATTGAATTGAAAACCTCCTCTGTGCCAAGTCAAAAAATATTTAATCTCATATGACACTCATACCTTCCTACAGAATAAGCAAGATGATTTTACAGTTGAATCTATCCAACACCACAGGATGCACCCCAAATCCAGGGCACCTGACCAATATTGGTTTTCAGGCTGTGTCTGTGTCTCCCCTAAATTGGAACATTATAGACCCCATAATCCTAGGCAGTAGGCACAGCTTTGTTCAGCCTCATATCATTGGTAAGGAGTCCTGTCCCAATTTTTTGCAGTGAATTTCATCACATATTTGCTTTTCTTATTTCTTTACCATGAAGGCATCGAGCTCTTAGCGACCTGCTTTTGCTTCAAGATTCATTCTCCTCATTTTGTTTGTTTGCTTTGTTTTTAGTGAAGATCTTTTTCTTGATTTCTGAAAATGACTATGTCTTTTTATATTGTCTTTTATAGTTTGTTTTCTCTTGGGATATATTGATACTTATTTGTCAGTAATTATTTGTTTGCTTGTGTTTATCTTTTGATATTGAACAATGATGATTTTTGGGCTGTAGTTACCAGAACTACAACATCCACATAATTAAAGTGTTGCTGAATTAAGAATTAGAAGCAATCATGTATTTTACTCATAATTCTTAATGAAGAACAATTAACCAGTATTTTTTGGTCTAAAAAAATTGTGCCTTTTTTAAGTTGCAGAATAATTGATATAGAATATATTTAATTCAGGTGTATATCATAGTGATTCAATATATTTTTTTAAAGATTTTATTTATTTATCATGAGAGACACAGAGAGAGAGAGAGGCAGAGACACAGGCAGAGGGAGAAGCAGGCTCCATTCGGAGAGCCCGATATGGGACTCGATCCTGGGACTCCAGGAGTCAAAGGCAAGTGCTAAATCGCTGAGACACCCAGGCACGCCAATATTTTTTATTACAAAATGATCCCCATAAAAGTCTAGTTATCATCTGTCCCCATACAAAGTTATGATAATATTATTAGCTACAATCCTTGTGCTCTACATTATAACATCATGACTTATTTATTTTATAACTGGAAATTTGTACCTCTTAATCCTTTTCATCTATGTTGCCCACCTCAACCACTCCCCAATCTGGTAACCAAGAGTTTCCTGTATCTATGGATCTGTTTATGTTTTGTTTTATTTGTTTGTTTTCTTTATCCATTCATCTTTCAGTACACACTGAGCTTGCTTCCACATCTTGGCTATTGTAAATAATACTGCAGTGGACATAGGGGTGCATATTTATCCTCAAATTGATATTTTCATTCTTTGCTGAATACCCAGAGGTGGAATTGCTGGATCAAATGGTAACCCTATTTGTAATTTTTTGAAGGAACTCCATAATATTTTCCTAGCATTTGCACCAATTTACATTCTCACCAACAGTGCATGAGGGGTCCCTTTTATTCACATCTGGGCCTACACTTGTGATTTCTTATCATTTTGATAATACCATTCTGACAGGTGTGAGATGATATCTCATGGTGGTTTTGATTTCTATTTCCCTGTCTCTTTGGAAAAATGTTTATTGAAGTTGAGTTGTTTGGATTTTTTGATATTAAATTCTTTATAATTTTGGATGCTCACCCCTTGTTGTATATATGATTTGCAGGTATCTTCTGTTAAATAAGTTGCCTTTTCATTTTGTTGATGGTTTGCAAAAGCTTTTTAGTTTGATATAATTTCATTATTTTAGGTTTTGTCACCTTTGCTTGAGGAGACTAGCCCAAAAATTTTTTGCTAAGACCAATGTCAAAAGCTTATTGCTTATGTTTTTTTTTTCTAAGAATTGAATGGTTTCTGGCATATATGCAAGTCTTTAATTCATTTATTTTTCCATGTGGTATAAGAAAGTGGTCCAGTTTCATTTTTTTGCATGTAGCTGTTCAGTTTTCACAACAGCAATAACTGAAGAGACTTTTGCCCACCTTATTTTCTTGCCTCTTCTGTTGTAGATTAGATGAGCATGTATGTGTGGATTTATTCCTGGGCTCTCTAGTCCCTTCCATTGATCTGTGGGTCTGTTTCGTGCCAGTACCATACTGTTTTGATTACTGTATATTTGTAGTATAGTGTGAAATCAGAGAGTACGATACCTCCTACTTTGCTGTTCTTTTTCAAGATTGCTTTGGCACTTGTGCCCTTTTTCTTATTATATAACTATAAATGTCAATTTTCAATACCACACACATTTTCTTAGTCCCACTCCCATACATTTCAAATAAATTCATGTTAAAAGATACCTTTTTAGAATTTGTAACTTTAAATTTGATAATAAAAAAGAATCTTTGAGGAAATATGGAATTTCATAATTAGAAGGAAACTTTACATATGTTCTAGTTATAAGAACTACGTAAGGAATATTTTATCTAATTTCTACTCATTCTATCCTATTAATTCTCGTTTTCCTAGCATTCATTGGTCTCTAGTACATTTCAATCAAGTACATTGCCAATTAAATAAAACTATTGAAATGTAATTAGAAAAAAATATCACGTAACTTCTATCTTTAAATTTTAATGCTACACATTATTATAAATCCCTAGGGAGATTAAGCTGTATGTATAAACGATAGTAACTCTGATGTTTTTGAACTCAGTTTTTGAATATTGTTCTGTGAGATGTTTAATTAGAGATAATAAAAATAAGTTAACCTTCAAAAATTCTTAAGGCACTATGCTCAGTGAAGGAACTCAGACATGAAAGAACACTTATTGCATGCTTTTATTTATTTGGCTGACCAGGAAAGACAAATATGTAGAGATAGAAAGTACATGGCTACCTAGGAAGAGGAGTGGAAATGAAGAATGACAGTAACTGGCCACAAGATTTTTTAGGATGATGGAAATGTAAAATTTGATTTTGATAATATGTGGTGATGCCTTTCAAATTCTATAAATATGCCAAATTCATTGAATTGTCAAAACATGTGTATTTTGATAGAAAAAAATGATATAAGATAGTTTGGCAATAAAAAGAGAACACACACTTTATGGCTTTAGAGTGGAATGGACTTGGGTTCAAGTCACAGCTGCACCATCAATTGGTCATCTGACCTTGAACACTTTTTTTTAAAGATTTAGTTTATTTATTCATGAGAGACACAGAGAGGCAGAGACACAGGCAGAGGGAGAAGCAGGTGCCATGCAGGGAGCCCAACATGAGACTGGATCCTGGGCCTCCAGGATCAGGCCCCAAAGCTGAAGGCAGGCACTAAACCGCTGAGCCACGAAGGGCTGTCCAACCTTGAACAATTTATTTCACTTCTCTGCACCTTAGTTTTCTCATCTCTAAAATGGTAGTAAAAGTACCTACCCTGAAATGATGAATTAGAGCTCATGGAGATAAAGTAGATAAATATGTTGTATCTTTTCTAGCAAACAGTAAGGATTCAGTTAATGGTATAAGATCTGCTTGAGATACTTGGCATGTCTTTCTCTAGGAAGGTAAAACTGGTCTCTTGAATCCACATCGTTTTTTTGTTTGTTTGTTTTTTGTTTTTCTGTAATAAACATGAAGAGCTAGATCTAACTCTCCCTGTCAAATTTTACTTATTTTTCTCGCTCTACACTATTGAAAGTTGCCAGCATTGTTTTCTCAGTTAAAAAAGAAAAGAAAGAAAAGAAAAGAAAAGAAAAGAGAAAAGAAAAGAAAAGAAAGAAAAGAAAAGAAAAGAAAAGAAAAGAAAAGAAAAGAAAAGAAAAGAAAAGAAAAGAAAAGAAAAGAAAAGAAAAGTTCTTCTGCCCTGTGAGGATGGACATTGCATACCAGACTGAATATTAATACAAGAAGGGTGAGTTTTAAAAAAAAAAAAAAAAAAAAAAAAAGAAGGGTGAGTTTTAATGCTGCTGTCCTTGTTGGCATTGTTGGCACTGTTGAAATCTTACTTACAGAAAGGAGACAGCAGTAGTATCCCATTAAAACTTAACTACAATTTGAACTGCTCAATGTCTTCTGCTCGCATCTTTGTGAATACATTTGATATAAGGGCTCCATGAGAAATGAAAAGTGCTGAGGCTCTAATTTAAAAATGTTGTTTCTCTTGGGCTAACAGGCACTACAGTTAATTTCAACTATTGGCAGTAAACAACTCCAATGTGAGGACTATTAAGCTGCAATCATTTTAAGAAAGCTTCCAGGGTGACAGAGCCTATGGTGCCAGCAACACATTGAAAAGACTGAAGCCACAAATACTAAGAAAGCACAACGGAGATCCATGGATTAATGAGATATAATCATGCAGTTCAGAGGAACAAAACTTCATAGCCTGTTTTACTGGATGTGATTTTGTTAAGTGTGCCATTAAATTTGAAAGAAAGGCATTAGCTAGTCTTTGTCCCTGTATCTACGTGTTTCTGAATTAAAAATAAAGAACATACTCAGTTGTAAACTCTCAGGATGTTCTAATGTGAAAAAAGTGATAACTCTTTTCCCTTGATGTTTCCACTACTGTCTCTCTTATAAAAACCCAAAGAGATTTTGTAATACAGACACTAAATTGATTCAGATATGGTAATGCTGCATTTCAATACTTTTTATCTTTTGTGTACTCAGAAATATTAAAAATCAAACACTTCTAAGCACTTTTTCCCCCTACTCCCACAATGACACTTTAAACTGTTTGGTGGTTTCTAGGCAAGGTAATGCTGTGGCTGCTTCGTGCCATAGCCTTAGGCTGCAAATGCTCTGAGTCCTCCAATTCTATCCTTCAAAATCGTTTAAACGTCTCAGTGCTTTGTTGAGTAGCAGCACTGACTCTCGCATTAAGGCTCAACCATGTGAGCATCCCCAATAATTAGCAATCTTTCAGCTTTTAAATAGCACATTGCCAATGAAACTTATGAAATGCAGATCTTATTTTGTGTTAAGTACAAACACTGCTGCTTTTCCAAAGACTGTAATGAGTCAGAATCCAAAAGACAGATAGAAAGATAAAAAATAAAGTCGAGAATGAACTCATCCTCAGGGATTATGTATATTATTGATTACATATTCATATTATCCTAGCAATAACCGGCATCAATTTAATAAATTGAGATTGTTTATATTTCATTACTGTTGAACTATTTTTCTGAATATATTTTGCAGAGTTCACTTTTTAGAGTATGGTACCTGGAGTATTATCTTTTGAATTTTTCTGTTTCTGAGTTTGCATATATACCTTAGAATAAACACATAAGTTAGAGTTAGAAAGATTGCCCCTAACTATGGGTATGCCTATGATGGGGGCAATGAAGATGATAATGAAGATTTATGGTTTATTTTTAATTATGTTTTAAAAGCCTTTATTTTTTAGAGCAGTTTTAGGCTTATAACAAAATTAAGAGGAAGGTACAGAGATTTTCTTTATAACCTCTGCACAGCTTCTCCCATTACCAACATCACTCACTGGCATGGTACATTTTTTACCAAGGAGAATCCTACCTTGATACATCATAATCACACAAAGTCTATAGTTTACCTTAGGGTTCACTCTTGGTGTTGTATATTCTATGGATTGAACAAATGCATAATGAAAAGTCATTATAATTTTATAGAAAGTATTTTCACTGCCCTAAAAATCCTGTTCTCTGTCTATTCATTTTCTACCACCACAGCCAATGTGTACTTTTTACCAGACTGCAAACTATTAATTTTCCATGAACTATCTTATTTAGACCTTACAGCAAACTCCCTAGTTACAATTCAGTGGGCATGGAAGTCATCTCATCTGATCCAGTGCAATCAGATTCTTTCCTTTGCAAATTTGGCATTGATTTGGGGTAGATTGCAGAAATGGTTGATAAAAACTAGTAGGGCTATTACTAGACATTATGCTATGTTTATGTTTTTCCTGTGTGCAAAGAGAAGAATTAAATCATGCATACTGGGAAACATAATAAATTAGAAGCAAAAATATAATGCTTAAAGAGAAAAAAAAAACGCTGGGTTCTAGCTTTCTGATGATTTTCTAGTTTTTGACATTTGTGAGACTCTATTATATTTGAATTACAAGAGATATTTCAACATGTTTCCCTTCTTTACACTTGCTTGAATTCTGTTATTTGTGGTCCACAAAACCTTGCCTGAAGCTAGTATTTTGATTTTATGTATTCATATATCTATTATCTATCTACCATCTATCTATCTATCTATCTATCATCTATCTATCATCTATCATCTATCTATCATCTATCATCACCTATCTATCATCTATCTATCCACACATACATAAGTCCAACATTTCTACCATCATTTCAGATGACTGATATTTGTATTCCAAAGTAGACTGAAGTTAATTAGTCCAACCAAAAACTATATAATGACAGCAACGGCAACAAAATCAATGGTCAATATGCTTAGAATATACACGCCATTCATTTGTTATTGCATTTGGGATCTTAAATAAATAACTTACCACCATTTGTAGATTAGTTTCCTAAACCATCTCAGTAGATATCAAATTATATAAGTAGTTTCAATAGTGTTTAGACTTGTCAGAGTTATACAAAGGAATCTTAAGAATTGGCTGAAAGGGCCAAGTGGGTAAGAAGAGTAAATGGATGGGGCTCTTTTGTCACCTGAAGGGTCCTGTTTTTATACATACACACATACTCTCACAAGACTTATGATACTTACACATAAATATATGTATTTGTAAATTCTATGTGAAAATAAATGATTCCCCTGCTTCAAAATTACTGACCTTGTAATCTCTGAAATATGTTCTATTAATATTCTGTTTTTTTTTTTTTTAAATACAAGCAAGTGCAGCATTCACATAACCTATGTGATTGAGAAGAAAAGTTTTAAGGAACTAAACAGAGGCTAGTCCTCACCAGTGGGCATCTTTTAAGTCTAAATCTCTTTCCTGTAGTTAGGAGCAGGCTTTGAAATTAGAAAGAGAAATCCAGGAATAGCTGGAGGGCTTGTTCAGGTCTTGAAGAAGTGTAAACTATCTAAGACCTGTGCCCAGGAGTACTTCGGAAAATAAAAAGTGTTCTTTTTCTTTAGGCTTCAATTGGCTTCAATGAATTTTTTTCCAACTAAGACCCAGAGTTGTTTCTTAGCCATGAAAAGGTATAATTAATTTTTTTCATAGGTTTTAAAAGGCAATACAAACAGTGATAAAATAAAGAACAGTAGCTGCAGAGAGTATTTTGCAGTTAAGATAGCAAGTGTTCCTATAAAATAATTAGATACTGAACAAATAGCTAAGTGTCTTTTTTCCCTTTCAAACTTCATACAATTAAAAAATTAATTAATACAGCTAGAACAAGGAGAATGGTATAGGCCATTAAGAGAATGAGTTTTTTTTTATTAGCAAATAAAAAAAAAAAGATAATATGGGAGATAACATCATGAAAGACAAAAGATAGGATGCCCCAGCAATCAGTCCCTTCACCAAAACTACCGAGCTGGCAAGAACTGTCTAAAGAGAACTAAGAGAATGAAAAAATAAGCCACAGACTGGGAGAAAATATTTGCCAAAGACACATCTGATATTAAAATATACAAAGGTGTCTTACAACTCAACAATAAGAAGACAAAAAAAAAAAAAACTAATAAAAAAATGGGCCAAAGGTTCTCTATACCATATGCCATTAGAGAAATGAAAATTAAAACAAGAGCTGCCATTACATCCTGAGTAGAATGACCAAAATCTGGAACACTGACAACACCAAATGTCAGCAAGGATGTGAAGCAGCAGGAATTCTTGTGGAATGCAAAATGGTACAGCCACTTTGAAAGATGGTTTAGTAGTTTCTTAGAATACTAAATGTACTCTTACCATATGATCCAGCAATCATTGCCCTTGATATTTTTATCCAAAGATGTTTGATTTATTATTGCCAAAACTTGGCATCAACTAATGGATAAATAATCTCCAGAATCATCAGTATGTAGCCTTTTTGGATTCACTTTTTTCAGTTAACAGTATGCATTTAAGTTTCCACTCTATCTTTTTAGTCAATCTTAAGAGCTCTTTCTTTTTTTTTTTTTTTATTTTTTTAAGAGCTCTTTCTAATGCTATAGTTTTAGTTCAGTGGCTGTCTTCTGTACTTCAAATAATTATGTCCATATATTACTTATTTAATATTTATTGACTTTGTTTTAGTTATCTTTGGCCATCCAATATTTTTCAAAATATTTTTATTTATTTTTATTTTTTAAATTTATTTTTTAAGATTTTATTTATTTGAGAGAGACAGAGATAGTAAGGGAATGAGGAGGGAGGAGAAGGACTCCATCCCAGGACCCAGGGATCATGACCTGAGCCGAAGGCAGACGTTTAACCAACTGAGCCATCCATGCACCCCTCAATATATTTTGAGTCCATTAGGTCATGTTAATATCTAGCTTTGTCAACTTGATTAAGATTACCCAACAATTATTTGAATTTGAAATTCCTTGGGGTTTTCTAAAATTCTAAAACTTATTTTTTAACATTTGTGTAATCTAACTGAAAACTTATAAATATGGCAACACTATTGTTGAAATTTGTTTATTTTTCTAAATGTGGCACACTTATCTGCCACCTAATTTATCTTCTCATTGAATTATGCCTAGCATTGTCAAATACCAACTTTGTATATATGTGATAAAATTATTTCTATAATTTCAATAAAAGAAAAAGACTGAAAAATAACTGAAAAATATACGGGGATGATTAAAAATTGAAGAAAGGTAGAATTAGACAAACCATCAAGTAGGTAATTTTTAGGTAATCAATCCAGTGAGTGATTAATTCAAGTATTCTGCTTTTTTACTTTTTTTTTTTCTAAGATGTTATTTATTTATTCATGAGAGACAGAGAGAAGCAGAGACATAGCAGAGGGAGAAGCAGGCTCCCTGCAGGGAGCCCCATGCTGGACTCTATCTCAGGACCCGGGGATCCTGACCTGACCCAAAGGCAGAGGTTCAACCACTAAGACACCCAGGTGCCCCTATTTTTCACTTTTAAATACTGTGTATAATTGACCAGTTTCTCTTTGCTTTTACTAGAAAGCATTATAACTCCACATTATTTGTTGACACTGATCTCTAAATTGTAAAACGTCTAGGGCTATAAGTGGGAAAGACTGGTGAGAAGAAATGTGGAATCACAAAGCACAATATTATATCATTCTCATGAAGATATAAATGTACGTGCATTTATGAAAGTATCTTCCAGAATATAATTAATATGAAAACAATCTTATGATTATGTTTTGCTTATGATACGGTATGTGTTGAAGAACATTGTATCCAGCTTTGCTGCCCACTTCTTCAGCCCCTTCTCTCTAGCCCTTGGATCTTCAGGGGTAGTACCAAGAAAACACAGATGAACTGAACAGTCTTTTACATTCCATCATGAAGGAAAAATGGAAACTGCTTAACTGAAACCACACTGTTAGATGAAATAAGAAAGTTCAGAGAAACGTTCATTCAACTAATGGACCATTCAGCGAATGAGTACAAATTGACCACTTACTGAAGTGGCAAGAATGAAGTTGGATCGATGAAAGCTGGTCTAACAATCCCATAAACATAAACTCTTAGTACTTAAGTGGAAAGGAATTCATAGGGATGCAGAGGAGTACCGCAGAATAAGCCAATAAAAAAGATATTGCTGTTATAAACTTCTATTCACCTAAAAGAAAGATGTGAAATATATAAACCATAGCCCACAAACTGAAAGAACTACAAAAAGATAGGGCCAGAATTTAAAAGGGTTCAATAAGAAACTGATAGATAAAGCTGTCAAAGTTTTTCCAAGGACTCCGAGGATTTAAACAACATAATGAATAAAATTAGCCTAAAATGATTATAAAATCTGTCATCCAAAAAATAGTGTACATTGAAGATTAATATAATCAAGCCAGGAAATAGACTATAAAATAAGACACAATTGTAAAGACATATTCTCTGACTCAAAATGCAATATAATAAGAAAATATTGAAGTCTAAACACCTCATGGACTAATAGAAAATCAGGTTGGACACTGAAATATTTAGCAAAGAATGCCTGGAGAGACATTATATAATATGTAAACTTGTATATCACAACATAGAAGAACTTAAACGAAATTTTAAAATTATATTTTAAAAGAATTTTAATTAATTAAAAAAGAATAATATTTAAAATGAGCTCAGTTTTTAAATAACAATAGAATTAGTACTAACCTTATGTAAATAAGAAGTTAATAAAAATATTGGAATAGGGTCCTAAAATTTCAAAATATGATTTTAAGAAACACCTATAGCTCTATAGATAGCTCTATAAACAAGAATGATCAAAAATAAACGGGGAAGCAAAAATAACAAGATTATAAGTGATATCCCCACATATCAGGCTAAGGATTAACATCCACAATAAAAAAAAAAAAAAACATCTAATAAAAGTTGTTAGAAAAATCTACAATTCAATTGAAAACTGAGCAAAGGAAAAAAGTAGAAAACTTATATGGGCCCCCTTTTGAAAATAAGGCTTATTGAAAAGTATTTGTGGGAGGATAAATTTTTTGAAAAACCACCTTACCACCTAAGAGTGCTATTTTGCAACTATGCAACCTATATTCATTAATTCAAATTACAAATATATGCCAGGGACATTTGTGAATTTAAATAAGGAAACATAAGGATACTCATCCCAATTTTTTTGGAAATCAGAAAACTTTGAAAGAATCTAAATATCCATTAGTATGAGACTGGTTAAATAAATTTTGGATATTCACTTATTCACTGTAGATAGTTCAAAGTGAATAGGGTTATATGAAAAGTAAGTTGTGGGGAAAATTTATGAAAATTTAATTAAAAATTAAATATATCTCTTCATAGACGTGTATATATTTAAATAGTTTTATAATTCAAATTCATGGTTGTGGCTTTTAAGATAGATGCATAAAAGAATAGGATTATGAGCAGTGTAGGACCATTTTTTTTTATAAAAAATAGTCTATGATTCGTACTTTGCAACATTCTGTAAAAGGCAAAACTAAGTAGACAGGAATAAAGATCTTGGTTGCCAGGGCTGAATAGGCAAAGCACAGAGAAGATTTGCAGGGCTGTGGAAATACTCTGTACGATTCCATAACTATGTACTCTATGAATTTGGGTGGTAATGATGTGTCATTGCAGGTTCAAGTCTCTGTACCTTCCTGTGGTTGTACTGTGTACCTGGAACTAATCTAGAAAAGAAAATGAATTTTTTAAATGTTTTATTTCTTTGAGAAAGAGAGCAGGCGCACTAGAGTGAGCAAGAGTGCAAGGGCAGGGGGAAGGAGAAGCAGACTCCTCAATGGGCAGGGAGCCCCATTTTGGGGCTCTATCCCAGCACCACAGGATCAGGACCTGAGCCACAGGCAGATGCTTAACTGACTGAGCCACCCAGTTGCCCCTAAAAATGAAGTTCTTAAAAACACCTAAAAAATGAGAAACTCTGAAACAGTAGGTAGGGTGATGTATGGTTTGATTTATAATTATGAATAGGTATAATTGGTTTGACTGAAGTAGAGAGTAAATCAGCTGATGACTTCTGGTATTGACCATTACACTGATCAAACCTTATTAGGAGAAAAACTCTGGAGGATCTTGCTAATAATCCTATAGTCTCTGGTCTTGGTGATTACTAAGCTTGCTGCATGAGATGTTGTCTCTCCCAAAATCATAGGAGGCCTACACATGAGCATCTACCCTCACTTAGCAGATCCTGTAATGGACTATTGTTGATTCCAGCTCTTGCCAGATCGGCTAGGGCCTCCTTCCCTCACATCTGCATTCTGTGGCCAGATGATGAGCATATGGACATGTGTTTATTGTTGTGAAGCTAATTGGAGAACAACCTGGAATAAGCAGCCAAGTCTGAAAAATACAGTTCTTCATTGGAATAGACTTACTCTGATACTCACATTACAAATTGTACAAAGATTATAAAGAGTAGTCAGTATTTCTGATAATGGCTATTGCTCGTGTGAGTGTGTTTAACAGTTTTATTTATAGGCAAATTATAGGCTGTGTCCAAGAAAAGTAGTGATTGCATGTTTATTGATGTCTGTATTCTATTAGCCTGTTGAAGCAGTCTCTGCTTTACATTTGTATTCCCCTCCAGATGATGGTTATTAGGCTATTTGATCATATACAAACAAACCAAAATCAAACCAAAGCAAAGGGCATGATGTAAATAAAGATACAAGATGAAGATACCTAGGTTGTTTTCTTGACGGTTTATGGTCTTTCAGTAGTTTGTTAGTAAATATGCCAATCTCCAGCATGACCATAGGCTGCAGTCATGTGGGTAAATCTGGATGGAAGCAACAGGGGGTAAAACCAGAAACCCACAGTAGAGGATGGTACAGTCTATTGTTGGAAGTAGAATCAGAGGAAATTGCATGGTACTTTCTTCTCTTAACTGATACACTAGTCTACTATAAATGCATTATATATAAGTAACATTTTTGATAGTTTGCTATTTTAACATAGGTAATTTCATGTTTTCCTCTACCAGGTGCATACCTAATTTCTACATTACCATGAACTTTCCTGTTAAAAGCCAATTACTTTCTTTTTGCTTCATATAACATTCTTCATTTGCCCTTTTAATTATTTTAATGGTCCTATAGAGTAATGCAATTACAAGAAAAAATGAATGGTTTAAAATCTGAAGTTTGTCATTGGAAAACTAGCATGAGACACATAACAAGAGAATTCTCAGTAGGAGATCAGATGAACTGAGGAGGTTTCTGCTTAGCTGACAATATTTAGGTTGTTGCCTGTTTTGTAATTTAAATTCCTCCTGCAGTTCTCTAAAGGACAGTAATTTAGATGTATCATTTAAACTTTTACTGTCACACTGCCTTCCCACAATTATTCAAGCTGATGTAAAAAATTACTCCCCAGCTATTTGTAACCTGATATTTTATCAAATAAAGGGATATATGGATTGTTCTAGGGAGCATTTAAATAATAAATGAAAAGAATTCCAGATGAATACATTGTCCTTTAAAGTTAGAAGGGTTTCCTTCCTCTGAGGAGCAACTAAGATGCCAGGGCCTCTCCTGTTGACTTATTGGTGTCACCAAAAGGAACTAAATTGTTGTACAAATACAAAGAAAATAGACATATCGTTCTCATGTGAATTATTCATGCTCAGTAGATGTATCACACAGTTTCTGTTGAAATGTAAAGAACTATATGGAGAAACAGACACACACACACACACCACTACACTCACCACATTAACAAATATGCTTTACCTATAAAGTATTTCATCGTAATACAAATAAGAATAACTAAAAGTTTAAAAATTAGGAATCTTATGAAGGACCAGTCTGGTTCTCACTTGTAAGTATAGGAACTTGAAATAAAGGTACGTCATGCACTCATCTAATCTGTCAGCTTTGCAATTGATAGTTTCTGTAAGGTTTTCTCTCTTGTGCTTATTTTTTTCCCTCCTCCTTTAACATAGAATGGTTAGTAAATTAATAATAAGAACCAAAATAAACATCTTCAATTTTTAAAAATATGTATTATTAAGTTTTTACCTCTCATCTTACTCCCTCTGAAAATATTTATTTCTGAGAAACTTTGGAAAAGATAACAGCAATTTTTCATCAGACTCTACAGCTCATAACACCTGGTGATTAAATCCTACTTGGCCTTTTTTTTTTTAAGACATCAACTAAATTGTGTGTTATATTCATCATTAATTTCTTCAGTGATGTACCAGGTATCCTTGAAACAATTAGGGCTTTGAAATAAGTGTACATGAGAATCTTGGTTCCCTCAATTTCTCTCCCCATAATCACTGGCAATAAAGTCTTCCTTTAATTTCTTCAACTATATAATATGACAATTGCATTACTTATTTTGCATTAAAACTAATATAACCATTTCACCCAAAATATGATTGGCTAGCTCATCTGACTACTTTATTGAAAATATGTTAATATGTGATTATTTATGATGTCATCTCTTTTCTAGATACTTGAATTCTTCTGTTAAATTAGAGAATTTCTGGGTCATTTAAGTGCTAGGAATTTCAGGGGTTATTTCTTTGGAGCATATATTTAAATTCCCCTATATGTAATATAAGTCCTATCTAGTCATTTTATTTAAAATATACCATATTGCTGAAAATCATAGAGAAGCACTTGGCCAGTGGGGTTTGTATCTCTCACAATGACCTCTTCCAACCTGTGATTGATGATTCAAATGGGACATACAGGTGTTAGTACATTTGTATTACTACTAAAATGTCTTAAATTTTGTCTCAAAATCTATCTCATGGGCTCTATTCACACACTGACAGTTTGTTTGTTCATGCCCTAAGTTGTCCCTGAAAAGTTGAGTCTTACGTGTGGCAGGAATAAACACACTTAAAACACGACTACATTTACTTTTTTAAAAAAAGATATTTATTTATTTATTCATGAGAGACACAGAGAGGGGTGCAGAGACCCAAGTAGAGGGAGAAGCAACATCTCTGTGGGGACCCTGATGTAGGACTTGATCCAGGCATCCCAGGATCACAACCCAAGCCAAAGGCAGACACTCCACCACTGAGCCACCCTGGTGCCCCCTTTCTTTGCCTTTAAGAGTTGATAATGCAATCAATTATTTGAAGTAAGAAGATTGTGGGGTGCTATTGGATTATAAATATTCGGGCTTAAATTCAGAAATTAGTCTTAAGTAGATTCATTCAATTTTATTCTTCTTAAATTGTTTTCGTATATGAAAACTTGATACTAGTCTATGTTAAAATATTGGGTTGCTATAAATGTATCTGTAAGAAAATATATTTACTTCTCAATCCTATAAGGTGCAAGAAGTTCTTTATACATTTGACATCCCCATCACTGAATAGTACTGGGACTCAAGAGTAGTATTATTCATAATATTTCGAAATCTATTGAGGTAGGCATATGATAGCACTGAAATCATATCATACCGGTCTTTTATACACTAAAAAATTTTTGGCAAGGAAGAGTTTTTTTTCTATTACAATTGTGGAATTGTGAACATCTTATATCTGTGTAGGTTTTATCTGTATTTTTCTCTATAATTTGACTATATTTTAGCTAGTGTGTATTTATGACTCTTTTAAAATATTACTTTGTATAATCTTTTCTTAATATGAATTTTCCCACCTAACAATTTTGACTTGAGTTTATTTAATGTAGGTCTTGAAACATAAGACTTTTGGATGAGAGGGGATTGGTCTTTTGCGGGTGTATCATCTTCCATCCATTAATTCCCACTTACTCTGTGGAGCTGTATTTAGTTTCTATTACTTACCACAGTACATAATTTCAAGGGAAGCTTTCTTATTTTTAATAGATCAGCTTAACATGTGACTATAGTTATTATGGGGATTGGCAGTTCTTATCACTTCAAAAGGTACTTTTTATTTGCCATGTTTTTGTTACTTTTTTCAATTTCTTGATTTTGCAGAACGGATATAGTCCTTTTCATATACTTTTTCTTTAATGATGTATAAAATATGCACTCTATTCTTCCCATAGCATATTTAACGTTTTAGCAAAAATATGTTAATCTCTAGTCAAAATTAATTAGAATCTTTGGCATCTTGCAGAAAAAGAAAGAAAACCAAAATGGAATGATTTCTCTTTGAACTTACCTCTTCCTTTGCTATGTTATTTATATCTATGTTTTCAACTCCAGTTTGTTTTGAATAAGGAATTTGCATTTTTATTATTTATTTAATATTTGCTATAGACTATTATGCCTATCTTCTGATTTGCTGTGTGAATTTCTTTGTTTGTCATAGTGTCTTCTCCCTTTATTTTTTCTTCTCCCTTTTTTATTTCTGGATTGATTTTTGTACTGAAAAGAATTTAATGTTCTTTTCCACTTCACTTTGAAACTATGGCACCAATGTTTATTGGTTTGTTACTGTTTATAAAACATTCCTCCCTATTAATTTGATTGTCATACTTTTGCAGGAGATCTTTTTTTCTTTTTGATTGATTTTCATATTTGTCTGTGGATGTGATGTTCTGCAATTTCAGTAAGCCATGGCTAAGTGGTGATTTTTCTAAAATTTACTTAACTCGGCTAATATAACTTGGTAATGCTTTTAGCCAGGGAATTTGAACATTATTTGGGGCCAGAAGATACTCAATCATAATATTCCTTCTTCTTCACATTGTCTCCCACTATTCCTTTCCCTTCTCAGGACTCCCTCACTCAATTACTTTCTTCAGCTCTGTGGTAGAGCTATTCATTCTAACCACAGTATCTCTACATGGATTTGTTATATTTTCCATTTATTATCTCTACATGCTTCCTTCTAGACTATTTATATTTATTGTCCAATTTGCTAATTCTTTTTTCAACTGTGTTGTAGCTAATATTTATTCTGTTCACCAATTGTTTGCAGGTGAATTTTTATTTAAACATCTGAATGTTACCATTTCCTAAATTATTTTCTCATACCTATTATTTCTTATTCATATATTTTCTTTTGTTGTGTGATGAATAACCAAAGTTTACTGGCTTAAAACAGTAGACCAGTAGACATTTTTGTCTCACAGTTTCATAAACCAAGAGTCCAGGCATTGCTCAGCTGGACTCTGCTCCTGGTCTTGAAAGCCTGTATAGCCAAGGGCAGCCTGTATTTTCTTCTGATGACATGTCTGGGGAAGGGTAGGTTTCTATGTTCATTTAGGTTACTGTCAGGATTCATTTCCTTGTGACTCTATAACTGAGGTCCCTGGGTTCTCCCTACTGACATTGATTTGAGGTCACCATCATGTTCTGGAGGCTGCCTGTGGTTTCCTACCAGGCGGTCCTCCCACAAACCCTCTCACCACATGGAAGCTTGCATCTTCAGGGCCATCAGGAGAATCTGTCGCTCCAGTGGCTAAGAGTCTTATATAACACACATAGTCATGGGAGTGTCATCCCAAAATCTTTGTCAGGTTCCACCTGTACTCCAGAGAAAAGGAGTGAACTAAAGTGTGACTCACTGGGGGTCACCTTACAATGTTCTCAGTACATTGTCTAAAAAATGCCTTTATTCATTGCATTTTCATTTTAAATTTTAAAATCAGAAGAAAATGAATTTAACAATAATGGCTATATAACCATGATGCTAGCCTGTTATGTATTCATCTTTATAATGGCATAGGAAAAGAGGAAAGACTGAAGAAAAGACCCACAAAAAAATGATAAGAACTCATAAGTGTTTCACTGGCACTTTAACTTTGACAGAGAAAAAGAATGTTTCTTGATACTTGTAGATATGTTTGGTTGGACTAGTTTAGAAGCTGGTTCACTTGCTTGGTTCTCGGTCATGATTTCTCTCATTATTTAAGAAATCCAGATCTGACTCTCAGTCTATCGTGGGGCTTATGCTAATCCATTTGCTTGTATATACCTGTGTAGACTGATCCTTATTCTCTACTGTCTAGTGTCACTGGCTTTCACCTTTTGTCTGTGACTATTCATTGCTTCTCAGAGTCATTATGGTAGTTACTATCTCTCTCTCTCTCTCTCTCTCTCTCCTCTCTTTCTCTCTCTCTTTTATAAGTGTGGCTGTGTGCTTTACAGTATATTTTCAATGTCTTTTACCTAGTATTTCTTTGACTTAAGAGAAAATATGGGTAGCTATGTTTTTGCTCACTGTGCCATCATGACAAGTAATCTCACTTATCTTTATAAGGAAGTGGTGTTTTCTAGTGTTTCTTCTGACCAGCAGAGGCTCATCTTTGCAGGCAAGCAGGTGGAAGATGGCCGCGCCCTTTCTGAATACAACATCCAGAAAGAGTCAACTTTCCACCTCATCCTGTGCCTGAGGGGTTATATGCAGATCTTCCTGAAGACCCTGACCTGCAAGACCATTACCCTGGAGGTGGAGCCCAGTGACACTATTGAAAATGTGAAGGCCAAGATCCAGGATAAAGAGGGCACCCCCCTGACCAGCAGAGGCTCATCGTTGCAGGTAAGCAGCTGGAAGATGGCTGCACTCTTTCTGATTACAACATCCAGAAAGAGTCAACTCTCTACCTTGTCCTTCGCCTGAGGGGTGTCTGTTAATTCTTTAATCTTGAATTCTTAGTGCCCAATGATGGCATTGCTCTGGACTCTAGTCATTTGTCCCAATTTAAGTTTAGAAATTACCAGTTTCAGTAACAGCTGAATCACTGGTTTTCTCAATAGCTGTTCAAAATGTTAATACAAGTTTTGTTGCATGGTAGCATAAAAAAAAAGTTTTATTTTAAAACTTATTAGTGCCTTCCAAATTACCAAACTAAAAGACGTTTTCAAAGCCATTACCTTCACTGATTTTTTTACAGGTTTTTATTATTTTAATCTGTGTTTAGCACAGAGAAGATCCTGGATACATTTTTTTTTTTTTTTGGAATAAATAAATCATGAAATCTCACTCATAGACTTTTCTTGTTTGAGAAAGCATTTTCATGTTCTCTATTTTCCTCTCTTACCACTTTTTAAAAAAAGATTTTATTTATTCATGAGAGACACACAGATAGAGGCAGAGACACAGGCAGAGGGAGAAGTAGGCTTCTCGTGGGGAGCCTGATGCAGGACTTGATCCCAGGACCCCAGGATCACAACCTGAGCCAAAGGCAGACACTCAACCACAGAGCCACCGAGGTGCCTCCTCCCCACCTTACCGCTTTAATGTAGTGTGCTATATCCTCTACATTAGCCATCCATTCACTCCTCTTATTTTTCTGTTTTTGAGCCAGGAAGCTGTCCTGTGTACCAGTGACCTCATTGCTCCCCATCATCTGATTGGATTTATCCAATGATAGGTACCAGTAGAAGATTGAAGGGAGCAAGTGGTGAAAGCATTTATTATCTCATTGATTTCTCTACCCTATAAGGATTGTTGGTGGTCCTGTTTTAAGTTATCTATTACTTTACAGCAACTTTTGTCTCTAACTCCAGGTGTTGCTGTCTCCCTATCCTGGCAATGCCACCCTTCACTTGTCCTATCAGGTCCTAGAATGGTAAAGGCATTTCCCCCCAGAACTTCTCTCCTTTCACTGTTGGTAAATCCTTTTCCCATCCTTAGCTTTATAGATGGACTCTTCAGTAAACTTCCCCAATGATGCCATTTATATATTACATTGGTTTCCAGCTGGAACTCTGATTTGTATATGGAAGTTTCACTGAAGTTTTGTCCTTATACTTAGTATGTTTGGAAGTAACAGTAATCTTCTAAATATATCTGTGCTTCAACTGTTATGAAGTGAAAGACTTAATCTATCTTTACAGTTCAAATGACCATCTCTCTAGCACTTCATATTTAAAATTTCTGATACTAAATTCTCATCTATATCCATTTATATAAAGACTTAGTCTTCTTGAATTTCTTCCTCCTTTGCTGCTAATGCATTCCTCCAGAACTCTAAAATTATTATTTCTAGCTGGACATTATAATAAAAACTGAATAGTAATAAAAATTGAACTGTTTTAAATTATTTTT
This sequence comes from Canis aureus, assembly GCF_053574225.1. Lineage (NCBI taxonomy): Eukaryota > Metazoa > Chordata > Mammalia > Carnivora > Canidae > Canis > Canis aureus. The sequence goes on from NC_135618.1 coordinate 31,512,441, forward strand.
TTAATCTAAGCTTTTTTAATTTAAAGCTGTCAGACTAGCCTTTCTAGGGGGTACATGGCTGACTAGGTCAGTAGAGCATGTGACTCTTGATCTTGGGGATGTGAGTTCAAGACCCATATTGAGTGTGGAGTCTACTTAAAAAATAAAAATCAAAAAAAGATTAACCTTTCTAAATTGAGACTTAGATCTGTACTGTCTTGTATGGTAGTCACTAGCCTCATATGGCTACTAAAATGTCAATTAAATATTTTTTAATTTTAAAATTTAATTTCTCATTTATACTATCACTATTTGAACACTTGATAGTCAAATGTGATCAGTGCCTTCTGTTTTGGCTGTAAATATGAATATTTCCAACATTGCAGACAGTTTGATTGGCTTAGATCACCACAGTTCTCTTTTCAAAAATAATCTGTGTTTTTCGATTGCCCACTAATTAATTACAAATGCTTTTATCTGGCATTCAAGGCCACCACAGTCTTTTCATAATATGCTTAGCCTAGATGATTATTGAAAAATAAGTTTAGAATTTTATATTAAATTGAAGAGTATGGACCTTTTATAATCATATATAAGGAATAAATTATCTCTAAACCACCTTTAAAATTTTTTTCTTCTTTGGTATATACTATCTTTTTACATGTATTTGGCCTATTATATAATGGTTAATCTGTGAGGTGTTTGTGATTTAAAGTAGTATAATACAACCTTTCTCATAGAAATTATTTAATGTTGGAGTGAAGAGAGGTTTTGACAGGTGAACCCTTAAGCAAGCTATATACTAGTGATTCAATTAGAAGTTAATCACATATGTATTTAACATTGGTACAAAATTTGTTCACTTATTTTAAACTAGATCTTTGAGGGTTTATATGGTCTCTCTATCACCTAATTTTATAGGAGACAGCGTTTCTGGATTCCTTTAACAGGAAGTTTCATTACTATATACTTGCTGCTGAGTCGACCAATTTTCTTTGCTTCTCTGTGAAGATCAACGGTCAACAACTGGAAGCTAAGCCCATTTGTTTGATTGCTTGGTCTCATGTATAACTTTTTTCATGTTTATTTGCATATGTAGTAGTTCATAAAAGTTACGGTGAACAAAGACTGAATTTTAGCCTGTGATGAGTTTTACAGGGAAAGCCCTGTATGATCAGGTCCAGTTCCTTTTATGTAATCACCTGGATTGGCAGGTTATATACCTGTGGTTGAAATGGATGTAGGTTAGGGCTAAGAAAATGTTGAAGCCTCTGGATATTGAATGTGGAAATAAAAGCCCCTATCTTCTAGATAAGCCTAGAAATTGAGGTATGGACTGGCTTCCTAGAATGCATGCTCAGTTCCATGACCTATAATTTTAATAAGAGCTGAGTAAATGATGCTGTGAGAAAAAGGGTATACTTCTTAAAGTTTCTAACATAAAGTAGACTAGTTACAGAGCAGTCTATGGAGTTAATGAATGAAATTCTTCCCTACTAGAAGCTGATTTATTTTAGTACTAAGTCTGAATGTCAGATCAGAAAACTTTGGCTTTTTTAAAAAAAGGAACTTTGGCTTTAGACTAGTTAATATAAACTTGATCCAGAATCAAATTAAAACTAAATAATGGACAGTTAAACATGCTGAAGTGTTAAGCGGGTGGAGGGGGTGGGGATGAGTTTAAAATGAAGGGGTGGGAAAAATCACTTGTTTTAAAATATTTTATTTATTTATTTGAGAGAGAGAGCAAGCACAAGCAGGGAAGTAGCAGGTAGACGGAGAGGGAAAAGCAGGCTCCCCTCTCAGCAGGGAGCCCAACCAGAGGGCTAGATCCCAGGACCCTGAGATCATGACCTGAGCCAAAGGCAGACACAACATACTGAGCCACCCAGGCACCTCAAAATCATTGTTATTAAGTATCTTTTTTTCCCATTCTGATATTCAACATTACTAAGTCCACTTTGTTGGGGTTCTCAGATGATGTCTAGACAACCATGACTATTTCAGATAACTGTAAATCCATCCCAGTTTCTAAGATTTTTTTCAGAAGTCCTCTTGCAATTCAGTCTTTCTAAAGGGTGGTACTGCCAGTAGCATTAGAATGAGAATGTGGGAATCATTTCAGGCTCTCTGGCCATGTCAGTAATATTGTTATGGAAGATGGAACAGAGTGTATTCATTAATGATCTGCTCTATGATCCTTAGTAGTGAATGAATTGGAAGGCCCATCTTCTCTTACCTACAGAGGTGGCCATACGTGTAACGTTGGCTGCTGGGTAAATAGCCAACCTGTAATTTTGTTATCTAAGCAGGCAGAGGTTATTACTAATAGAGTATCAGAGAGAAAGAACAGATAGGATGATAAAAGTTGTATCTTCATTACAAATTTGCTGCAAGAGAGAATAACCCCTTAGCAACTACAGCAGGTATTCAGAATACCCCGGAGGACCTAATGTTGTCAGCAAAGGAAAATAAGATTATTTCAACCTTCCTGCCCTGAGGCTAGTCTTTGGTTATTAGGAGCATACTACCATTCCCATGAGATGCATGAATATAGACTGATGAGGGAGTCATTAAAATCTATGGTTGACATTAAACACCACTAGGTTAAAGTTGCCTCTGTGTGTTTGTGCAAATATATTGGACTCCAGTTTGTACATTTTGGTTTAATTAAATAGGAATCTAGTGTAGAATCAGAACAAATTTCATTGGATAGCGCTATCAAAATATTCCTATTTATTCAATAAAATAGAAAGTTATCTATGCTGAAAAATAATAGATGTGGAAAGTTGCACATAATTTTAGTTTTTGTTGATAAGAAAGGGAAATTATGAAGTTTGTCTTTAATTAGAATATTTCAAAACATAATTGACAAAATGTTTTTAAATGTCATATTGAATAACGTATACCCAAAAGGCAGTTCCTTAAAAGTTTTATCCTTTGGTTTTTAACTGATATATATTGAAAACTTTAATTGTCCTAGAAAACAATGCAGTTATGTTTAAAAGAATTTAGCTTTACCTAACTTCTCTGCCTTGACTGGTGAATGGAATTTTTTTCCAGCTAATGATCTAGCTAGCATAGGAATAAGTTTTAACACCAGCTGGTTGGGCCGGCGGGGGGGGGGGGACGGGGACTTACTTTAAAAAACATGGAGGGAAATAGCCATTTTTAGCATAAAATATTTCTCATAATGATGCTTTTCTGTCATGAGACTCTTTCTCATGAGAAATGCATTCTTTGACAATAAGCATGGAATAGAAGAGATCAATTCATTATGCAAAAATTAACATTATTCCTGCAGCAGCACTTCACCACTTAAGTCTAAATTCAATCTATTCCATCACGGGTCAAAATACCCTATTTCCATCCATCTACCCTTAACGAAATTTATGAGGCAGAAAAGACAAGTAGCTCTATGTTTTTAGATGCACTGATTAGTTTCTGAAGAAAATGTTCTGTTTGTTTGGTGCCCCAGAGATTTTCATATTCCAGGGCAATAGAGCACACGGAGATTTTGGATGAATGAAGAACATGTTTCTTTTGCATAATGAGAGGAAGTTTTCTGTTAGGGCAAGTCCAAAGATCTCAAACTCATTTCTCTAGAATTATCTTTGCCTGAATACTCTTTGAATTTATATTTTTTAGTTTCTCAATATATATTAGCATGTTTCACAGACAAAAGAATTCAATATCAGAACTTTGTTATACTTTGTTTTCCTGAAATTGAATAAAGTAGTGATTCATGATTTTTTTCATGTTTTTTTGCTTTAAATCAAAAGCTACTTGTTAGAGGCCTATTCATTCATTGTTTCTTCTCCTCCTCCTCCTTTTTCTTCTACTGCTACCTGCAGTAGAGTTAGATGTTGAATACCCTTATTCACTACCACACCTTATATTTCAGGAAAATGACAAATAAAGTGAAGAGGGAATGATAAACAATGCATTTATTCTTCTCTTTTTAATTTATTTTTATTTATTTTTACATATTTATTTTTTAAGTGATTAACAATCTTTTTTTTAAGATTTTATATATTTATTCATGAGAGAGAGAGAGAGGCAGAGACACAGGCAGAGGGAGAAGCAGGCTCAATGCAGGGAGCCCGACGTGGGACTCGATCCCGGGGTCTCCAGGATCATGCCCTGGGCTGCCCTCTTCTCTTTTTTTAGTAAAAAATTAAAAGCAAATAATATGACTAAAATAATAAATAACAATTCTTTAATTTCTTGGAACTAATAGATCCTAACAATTTTTGTTATATTTGCTTTATATTTTCAGTTAAAAATATAAAACATTACAGATAAAGTTGAAATGTTTCATTTTTTTCTCTTTCTAGGTTTAATTGTCTTCCCCTCTTAGGACTAACTATGATTGATTGTATTTAGGTGATAAATCCTTTATGTTAAATCTTAAAAATGTCTACACTTAGCTTCATTTTATTAGCTGAATCTTATTTTTTGCTGATTAATAGTTTTCTGTTATTCTAATTTGTTTGTTGATTTTTCCCAGCTTTTAAGATTTTTCTGTTTATTATTTTTTTAAAGACTTTATTTATTTATTTGAGAGAGAGCACAAGTCGTGGAGAGGGAGAAACAGGGTTCTTCTTGAACAGGGAGCCCACAGGGGGCTCGATCCGAGGACCCTGGGATCATGACCTGAGCCAAAAGCAGCCACTTAACTAAACCACGCAGGCGCCCCATTTTTCCTCTTTCTTTTTTTTTTTAAGATTTATTTATTTATTTGAGAGAGAGAAAGAGAGAGAGAATGCATGAGTGGGGAGTAAGCAGAGGGAGAGGGAAAGAAAATACTCAAGCAGACTCCCCACTAAGGTGGAGCCCAACACAGGCTTTAATCTCAGGACCTTAAGGTCATGACCTGAGACAAAATTAGAGTTGATGGCTTAAACAATGGAGCCACCCAGGTGCTCCTTTCTCTTTATTCTTGAAGCTTTGTTATTTCACTATGATATAACTGTGTGAAAAAAAAATATATATATATATGCCCCTCTTGCTTGGTATTTGGTGTGCTGTCCATCTGAAGAAAGACGAATGGAAAAACAATTTGTTTCTTGTCAATTTTTGGGAAAAAGCTCAGCTCTGATCATCTAGAATATTACTTACCTATAATTTCTGCTGTTCACTCTTGCTAGATTCCCGTGTATGGGTGATGGAACTTCTCAGCTGAACTATATCTCTGCACTACTCTGTTACATATGTCTATTTATGTGCTGCGGCTCTCTTGAAATACACCCTGTTTTGAAAATGTATATATTTTTATTTTTTTATTTTTTTGAAAATATATTTTAAAAATAGTTGTGTATGTATGTACACATAGAGATATCTATATATTTCAATCTCTACACTCACACACAATATCAGGTTCAGTATCCTTCATGCAAGAGTTTTTTAATAAAATCTGTTTCATCATTTCCTATTACTTATAAGCATTATCTGTGTGTGTGTGTACATACACATGCCTGTGTGTACATATATTCTACATATATTCTGTCTTTATTGTGAAGTAGCATTGGATTTCCACATGTGAACTCATAACATCATCTTAACTAAAAATTTGAAGTTTAAATATGGGGATGTTTTAGAGGCACCTGGTACTCAGTAAAGCATGTGATTTTTTTTTTTTAAGATTTTATTTATTTACTCATGAGAGACACAGAGAGAGAGAAAGGCAGAGACACAAGCAGAGGGAGAAGCAAGCTCCATGGAGGGATCCCGATGTAGGACTTGATCCCAGATCCTGGGGTCACGCCTTGGACTGAAGGTGGTGCTAAACCGCTAGGCCACCAGGGCTGCCCAAGCATGTGACTCTTGATCCCATATTCAGCATAGAGATTACTTACAAAAAAGACAGAAAGAAAAAAGAAAAAAAAATTAATTTATTCATTTGAGAGAGCACAAGCCAGGGGTAGGGTCAGAGGGAAAGGAGAAGCAGGCTCCCCTCTGAGCAGGGACCTCAACATGGGGTATAATTCCAGGACCCAGGATCATGACTTAAGCTTGAAGGCAGATACTTAGCCTACTGAGCCACCCAACAACCCCAAAAACACAAATATTTTTTAAAACGTGGGGATGTTTTCCCCAAGTGAAATTTGGAAACATTTTTTAAATATTTTATTTATTTTTCATGAGAGACTCAGAAAGGCAAAGACAAAGGCAGAGGGAGAAGCAGGCTCCCTGTGAACCCCTCGATCAGGACCCCGGGATCATGACTTGAGCCAAAGGCAGATGCTCAACCACTGAGTCACCCAGGCGCCACAGAAACATTTTAATAATACATGAGATAGTTTCTTTTAAATCTTGATAATCCTATTCCCCATTACATCTTTGATGTACTCTGAAATCCAGTGGAAAAACTGAAACAAATATTGTGCTTTGTGCTTATAGTAACTTAGTGAGAGGCAATAAAACATGATTGAGACCAAAGTTCCAAGAAAAACTTCCCAGATTCCCACTTGGTTCTGTGTGCCTTTGTGCAATCATTAAGTACTTTTTTGCCCTGGATTCCTCATCTGAAAAGTAAGGATATCAGTATTTTTCTACAGGGTTTTTCCAAGGGGTGATGACCCTATACATATGTAAGGCAATTCGAAGAGCTCCTGACATATAGTACATAGTGAATGTTCAGTACATTTTAATCCTTGCTAACATAGGGTTAATAATTGTAGTTCTAGGCTTATGGTAATTTAGACACTATTACCCCAATTTGGCTAGTTGGTAGGAGTATTTTCAAGAACCAGTAATTTTGTTGGTCTGAATTAAAGAAAAGCATTAAGACAAATGACATTTCTTTTTCATATTTCTCTTTGGAAAGATAAAATACAAAGATTTCACTGTAATACCAAACTGTTTAAACCATTCAAACAATGACTATAGTCATTACAGGAAAATGATATATAACATAACAAACCTGTGTTAAGTACGCTCTACCAATACATGATAACTAATATCAAACAAGATCTTCCCCTAACTCCAATTAATTTTGCATACACATTAAAATCCTGGTTTACACTAAAGACTAAAAACTTCCTGTCCTTACCTTTTAATTCTTTATTTGTAAGTGACTGCTCTCATTACTTCATACATGAAGCCAATAGATCTTTGGGACTATGCCTTTTAACCTACCCTGTAGGCATCCCATCATCAAAGTTTTTAAGTAGCAACTTTCCAAAACAATCTAGCTAGGATTCTGTTTTTGCCTAATTTGGTGATTTATCTTTCAAAGCCAAATATAGTCTAGGTCTTCTTCATGATTTAACTGTATTCAGACCCTGCCTGTGGTCTCTCTCCCTGTCCATATGGTTAAATATAGGAAGGGAGAGTAATGTGACATCATGATTCCTTTCAAGTCTTTTTACATTAATCAGGAAAAATTTTATGGCAACATGTCTTGAATACATTTATTCTTAAGTGTCTTCTATATACATGGCACTGTTCTAAGCCCTAAGGATCTCATATGAAAGACACAGTTTATTTTCTAGTGAGTGGGAGCAAGGATAAATAAATGAACTATTGCCTAAAAATTATGTTATGTGGTGATCTGTTTAAATTGTAAGTTATGCAAGATTACTATACAGTCAGGGAAATATTGAGGTTTTGTTCAGTTTCTTATATTTATATTAATATTAGAAAATTTAGCATTTTACACACTGCCATTGTGTCTAAAAAATTTCTTGCAAAAAACTGTACTTAAAATTTCACATATTAATATATAAATACTTGCTACTAAATTACTTTGTTAGTAATGCTTATGTAGAAATTACTGTAAAAATTCTATAGAAGGTTGAGAGAGAAGGTTAAATAAAATTTATGTCACACATGTAAATAAATATCCTGAGGAAATGACTACATAATAATCTATCCCCAAGTTCCTTTTAAAAGAGTTACCAGGAAATCTTGGAACCATATACAATAATGATAATTCTGTGACATTTCTCTTGCTAGATCTATAGTTATTTAATTCATTTATATAGTTAAAATGTTCTTATTCAGTATATTCACTATTCATTCATCACTTAAACTCTGCATATGATTATAAATTGGAATATGACCTGCATTTTACAATACTGATCAACTTTTTCTGAGAAGTATTAGCCAGTTAGGGTTTCTTGATACCCAAGTCATCAGAAACTTTTACCAGTTCCTTCACAAAACTTTAATAATATACCTAAATGACCTCAGTTCTTTATCTCCTTACTCAGCTGTCAGTTCAATGCCTGAGGCTGAAATAATATTCCTTGCCTAGAGCAACCCCATGCCACCTGCCCCAACTTGAACCACTTGCACTTTCTTCATCTCCCACTCTTCCATAGATTATATCACATTGTATTTGATTTTTTAGGTTGAATTTAAACTCCTGGTTAAGGTCATTCCTCCTTTTCTTAGATTTTTATTTTCTCTGCCTTTCTTCTTTTTTTAATATGTAGAAGCTAATATTTAAATTTGCAATGATTTTTTTTCTTCTCTGCTTTCTCATCACTATTCCCCTTAATGAAGAATTATTTAATGACTTCTAAGACTGATGTGCTGTGGTTTGTCCATTATTCCCCATAGGAGCATAAACCTCATATAGCTCAGTTACCTTTAATTTTAAATCTATTATAGTCCCACTGAAATAAAGTCAATAATACGTCCCTGACAGATAAGACATCTTAATGCCATTTTTGTCATCTGACTTAGTTATTACATTTAATATCTTATAGGTAATTCATGAAGTATTACCTACACTAAAATAACTTTTAGTAAAATAAGTCTAGCTCTAAATGATAACATTGCATCACTGCTTTTAAATAATAAAATTGACAGTCTTAATTTATCTAGAAAGGCTTCACAGTATTATAGGGGAATTATAGGAGTTATATGTGTCACTTCCATAACAGAATTCTCACTTACAGAGACACTGACCAAGAAACAAGGAAGCCCATTGAATTTATTTTTGGCTAATGTCAAAATGAGTAAAATAAATAGTAGACCCATACATACTAGGTCTTTTCATCCCCTTTGCAGAAACTCAAGCTACTCTTTTTTTCAAGATCCCATCAGTCCCCATAGACTAAAAAGAAGAAATATTGCTGTATTTTGATAGACAAAGTTGGAGGATTCTTTTTAAATTTACTGCTCTAAATATAAAACATTTCTAAATGAATACTCTCTAAATATAAAATGTGGAAATACCCTGCATTTCTCATGAAAAGGCCATATTATTCTTCACCCACACTAATTAAAAAGGATATAAATACAATCATTTCATAATGATATATATGTGACTTGTCCATTTGATGAATTGCCAAAATTATACAATTTTTAAAAAATCCAAATCAACCTATGTCTAATGTTATCATGTTTGATTCTCCCCAACATCTCATCAGTGTTTTCTAAGTGAACATTTTAAACAAATTCTCAGAAATTGCCTAAGAAATGAATATTAAGTTCACCTATATTTTGTATGCAAATCTTACAATTTAAATCATCAAGCATCTACTTATGCAAGGATATGTGCCAAACGTTTCTCAAAGACCACCTCTATAAGTGATCAAGGAAATATAAATCTTTTTTTTTTTAAAGATTTTATTTATTTATTCATGATAGTCACACACAGAGAGAGAGAGAGAGAGAGAGAGAGAGGCAGAGACACAGGCAGAGGGAGAAGCAGGCTCTATGCAGGGAGCCTGGCATGGGATTCGATCCTGCGTCTCCAGGATCGCACCCTGGGGCAAAGGCAGGCGCCAAACCGCTGCGCCACCCAGGGATCCCAGGAAATATAAATCTAAAAGAAGTAAAGACTGGCTTTTATGTGTGTGTGTTTAAATTCAACCTAAAATTTATAAAGAATTAGTAATATCATCCACAGAAACACTGAGAAAAGGAAGAAAGGGTTGGTTCAAGTTGAGGCAAGTGTAAGTGGGTTTCTGTAGACAAGGATCAGAAAGGAAACTTTTCTGACGTGGATTTATTTATTCAACACATGTTTATTGCATATCTACTGGGTACCAAACACAATTCCAGGTACAAAACTATTAATAATCCTTCTAGCACTGAGAGAAAAACACAATGAGTAGGTAAATAATATAGTATGCTAGAAAACAATAACTGCTATTTTTAAAAAAGGAAGGTGTAGGAATAAAGCAAAATAAGGATGAGAGTAGTAATTTGTTTCACTAAAAAGTTTGGGCCAGGGTGGACATTCCTGAAGGTCAGATTTGAGTCAAGTTACAAAGAAGAATTAGTTAGCCACCTAGATATCTATGGAAAGAGTGTTCAAAGCAGAAAGAACAACCAAAGCAAAGCAAAGCTTTAACGTCCAAATAGACCTAGTCAACGTGTTCAAAGACTGGAGCTGGTGATAGACAATGCTAGACCATATAGGTTTTGATAGTTATTACAAAGATGTTAGCTTCTACTCTGAGTGAAAAAAAAGGAAGTTCTGTAGAACTTTGAGCTTAGGAGTAACATGATCTATGTTTAGCGTCTGTGTTGAGGATCCATATATAGGTGTATGTGTAGAAGGACGTGGATGAGATTAGAAACAAAGAAACATATTATAAGGCTTTTTCAGTCCTCCAATTAAATAGTGATGATGGCTTAGCTCTGGTGGTGGTAGCAGTGGAAGTGGGAGAAGTTATTGGGATTTGAGAAATGTGGAGCTAACAATTTCCTAGCAAGTTGAATGTGGTGCATGAATAGATTAACTCTATAAGTTATTGTCATAGCTGAGACTCCTGTGAGAAAAAGGATACTAAAATAATCAAGAAGTATAACTGTATATTAATTATATTACATTATTGTTTGATTTTAATTAATTTATTAATTAAATTATTATTAATTTAATATATTTCCTAAATAATATGTTTGCTTTAGTTTTCTATTGTGTACAAATTACCACAAATTTAGCCACTTAAAACAATAAAATGTGTTAGCTCACCGTCAGGTCAGGAGTTTGGATATGGATTAATTGGGTTCTTTGCTCAGCAACTCACTAGGCTGATGTCAAGGTTTACATAGGCCACTATATCACCTGAGGCTTGGAGTCCTCTTCCAAGCCCACTGCTTGTGGGCAGAGTTCAAGTCCTCATGGCTGTATGACTGAAGTCCTACTTTCTTGAGAGTTATAAACTGGGGGATACTTTAGCAACTTGATTTGCCCTCAGGTCCTAACCAGGTTGCCTACTCCCAATGGCAGCTAAATTAGTTAAAGCCAACAAGAAAATCTCTCTCTGGTCCACGACAATAGAATTTTTTAACGTGTTTTTATTATTATTATTTTTTTAGTGTAGTTGGCACACAATGTTACATTAGTTTCAGGTGTACAACATATAAATTCAGCAGGTTTATACATTATGATATGCTTACCAGAAGTATACCTACAATCTTTCCATACAACACTATTACAATACCATTGACTATATTCCTTGTGCAGTCTTTAATTCCTGTGACTTTTTCACTCCATAATTAGAAGCCTATATCTCCCTCTCCCCTTCACCTGTTTTGTCCATTTCCAACCCCACCAGTTATCAGTTAATTCCCAACTATCTGTATTTACAGGTCTAATTCTGCTTTTTGTTTCTTTATTCTTTTTTTTTTTTTTAATTACACATGTGAGAAAAGTCATATGGTATTTATCTTTCTCAATCTGACTTAGCATAAGACTCTCTAGATCCCATCCATGCTGCTGCAAATGGCACATTCTCATCCTTTTTAGGAGTATGTGACATTTCAGTGTGTGTGTGTGTGTGTGTTTATATATATATACAACATTTGTATATCAGTGGATTCAGATTGCTTCCGTATCTTGGCTATTATAAACATTACTGCAGTAAATATATAAATATATATATTTATATATATATACTCTTTTTTAAAATAAATTTATTTTTATTGGTGTTCAATTTACCAACATACAGAATAACACCCAGTGCTCATCCCGTCAAGTGCCCCCCTCAGTGCCCATCACCCATTCACCCCCACCCTCCGCCCTCCTCCCCTTCCACCACCCCTAGTTCATTTCCCAGAGTTAGGAGTCTTTATGTTCTGTCTTCCTTTCTGATATTTTCCACACATTTCTTCTCCCTTCACTTATATTCCCTTTCACTATTATTTTCTCTCTCTCTCTCTCTCTCTCTCTCTCTATATATATATATATATATATAGAATATATATATATCTTTTCAAATTAGTGTTATCATTTTCTTTGAGGAAATACCTACTAGTGAAATTCCTAGATCTATGGTATTTCTGTTTTTTTTTTTTTAATTTCTTGAAGACCCTTCTTACTGGTTTCCACAGTGACTGCACTAATTTACCTTTCTACCAACAGTGCTTGAGGATTCCTTTTTCTCCACATCCTCACCATCACTTGTTATTTCTTATATTTTTCATTTTATCCATCACTACAATAAAATCTTATATAACCTCATATAACCACAGAAGTGATTATCCTGCCATATTCACAGGATGAGAGAATTATCCAGGATGCATGTAATAGAGGGCAAGCACCTTGGCAGTAATCTTAGAAATCTTTTTGCAATTCATTTTTCAATAGAGTTTTATTATTTTAATTTTGACAAAAATTCTAACAGTTTTCTTCTGTATTACATTTAATGAGAGTAAATTGTTGTTAATGTGCTTGGTTAGATCAGAGCAGTTTGTGATAAGTAAAGGATGTGATTATTTTTCTGATAATAGTTGAAAAAACAGTTTACATAGATGCACATGTTTCCAGGTAGGTATGTATGATAGTGTGACTCTGTGGAAGTTATAGAACTAATAATTAATGAGAATAGGTTAAACCAAGAAGGGGTCTTGCTTAGTGAGGGTTGATCATATTTGGGCTAAGTTTAATGGAACAATTAGCATTTGGGTGATGCAATATACTGGCCGTCACTTCTATCTCAAAGCCAAATTCCATTTCTAATTGTCTCTTAAAATCTAAGCCAGACCCAGAAAAGAATCGCAAGGTCTTTACACAATAATGCTGAATTTATTCTAAAGATTAAGTTACCTTAACAAGTGAAATAATTTTTCCTCAAATTAAAAGCTACTGCACTGTGTTTTTTCATGGAAGACACAGTGGCCACCCCACAGTCGTTTTGAAGGGTTTTAGGAATATAGGGACATGTGATCCTCACATCCCCAATTAGATTAGCAGTGGGTATGATTTCTTTTCAATAGTGGCAAAGAAAGATCTCTTCACCACCCCCACCAAACTCCCAGTTCCAATAAAGGAATTCTACAATTGTACTTCAAAATTAGCAAATAAACATAGGAACTTGCCACATCTGGGTGACTATTGCTTATGAGGGGGTAAATAAAAAGTAGATATCTGGAAAATATGTTATCAATGAAGCTGTAAGAAAGATGAGTTGGGAAATAAAGATTGATTTATTAACACCATTTTGTCAGTAAATTCTACATTTATAAATATGATGCTACAATAGCCAACCAATATACAATGTAATGTAGGATGAATTCAGAATTTGCATTCCTAGTTAAAATTTAGTCTTACTCAAATAGAGAAAAACAGAATGAAAATAAACAGGGAATTATTATAATTGTACATGCAATGATCAATATGTCAATGTACTGGTTTTCCAAGATGCCATTGAAAAGGGTGATGTTTCAAGTTAAACCTATCCAATTTCATTTGTTCTCATTAAGGTCATACATTGCCAAGTGGCATAAGGGCCCATCACTATTGTCCTGTTGACGATTATGCAGGCCATTGTAAGACATAAAAGGAAAAAAAAGTGGAAAAGAGGGAAGAGCACAAGGCTGAATTAGAAGATGTAGGTTTAAATCAAAGTACTATCTCAATCCAAGCACTTAATTCTGGGGAGGTGTTTTCCTCATTTGCAAAATGGACATTATAGAACTTACTCTGTGAATGTCGGTATGTTAAAAATCATATCAAAATGAGAACATCTGGCAGCCGGGGTGGCTCAGCAGTTTAGCGCTGCCTTCAGCCTAGGGCATGAACCTGGAGACCTGGAATCGAGTCCCACTTCGGGCTCCCTGCATGGAGCTTGCTTCTCCCTCTGCCTGTGTCTCTGCCTCTCTCTCTCCTCTCTGTGTATTCTCATGAATAAATAAATAAAATCTTAAAAAAAAAAACAAAAAAACAAAATGAGAACACGTAAATGTCAGTTATTTGAAAACTTTAAGTAAGACATTATTGTGATTATTTTCTACAGTCTATCTTAGTGAAAAAATGCTATGGTTAAATATTTTGTTTGTGGAATACCAGAAAAAGAAAGATTACCCAATTCATATACCTACGTAATTGTAACTCAAATGTTTAGTTTGATACTGTCACTCACAGAAGTATTAATAAATCTTAGACTTACTCACTAGTTCTAAATACCTCTCTTATAAAATAATATTTGAATGGGGGTTTTCCAAATTTCACAAGATTTCTGAGATCTTTGCCAAATAGCTGAAAAATTAGGGAGAAACATTTTAACTTACTGAGAATGTAATATAGAATTTTATACTTTGATCAGAATGATTTATTCACTATAAATTGAAAACATAGGTCATAGCTAAATTTTAGCATTTTAATTGTAATTCTCCATGTGAATTTTAGTTAAAACACAAGATTATATTAATTTATTATGTATTAGTAGATAAATTCACAAGGTTCAGAAATTATCTTGTATGGCTAATTTAGAAGCATGTCTTTCTCGGATTCATCTCTTTTCTTTTCTTTTCTTTTCTTTTCTTTTCTTTTCTTTTCTTTTCTTTTCTTTTTTCTTTTCTTTTCTTTTCTTTTCTTTTTTTTTTATCCAGGAGAGAGAAAGAAAGTGTGTGGGAATTGGGGGGAGAGGAAGGACAGAGGGAGAGGGGGAGAATGTTAAGCAGGCTCCACACTCAGCACAGAGCCCAACACGGGGCTCAATCTCACAGCTCTGAGATCCACCTGAGGTGAAATCAAGAGTTAGACGCTTAACTAACTGAGCCATCCAGATCCCTCTTATTTGTTTATTTTCTTGATAAACTTTGTTTTCAAAATACTTTTAGATTTACAGAAAAATTAAAGGTATAGGTTGAGAGTTCCCATGTATCCCACAATATTTCCTCTATCACCAATGTCTTATGTTAATATGGTACATTTGTCACAAATAAAGAATTACTATTACTAAAGTCATGCTCTATACAGATTTCCTTTAAATACCTACATCACCTCAGTGGCTCAGTGGTTGAGTGTCTGCCTTCAGCCCAGGGCGTGATCCTGGAGTCCTGGGATTGAGACCCACATCGGGCTTCCTGCATGGAGCCTGCTTCTCCCTCTGCCTGTGTCTCTGCCTCTCTCTCTCTGTGTGTCTCTCATGAATAAAAAAAAAAATCTTTAAGTAAAAAAAAAAAAGAATAAATATCTACATCTAGATACATAGCTTATGTTCTTTTTTGGTTCTAGGATCCAAGACAGGGTACCACATTACATTTAGTCCTGTTTCCTTAGGCTTTTCTTTTCTGAAGATTACCTTGAGAGCTGAAGACTACTAAGATATTTTGTAGGATGTCTCTCTATTGGAATTTGTCTGATCTTCTTTTCCCCTCATAATTAGAATAAGGTTATAGTTTTGGGTGAGGAAAACCAAAGAGGAAAGGTGAAAAGTCTCATCAATACACAACCTAGCATGATTTATCATGATATATCACTATTCATATTAACTTTGATCACCTGACTAAAGCAGTGTTTTTCAGCTTTCTCCTGGTGAGCCACCTGCTGCCCCCCTCCCACCCCGTGGCTTCTCCAGCCCACCTTTGGCAGGAGTTGTGCCTGGTAGCTACCTCTCCACTGTTTCCCCTAGTGTACCAGCCCTATAGCCTCACACCCTGGTCCTGCCAGACCCTACGATGAGGTGTCTTATGAACAGCCCACTGAGTTCCCCAGGGGCTGGGCCTCTTCTCCAGGGTCATGATGTGTGATTAAAAATAAATAAATAAAATAAAGCTTTGCAAAAACAAAAGACTTTTTTTCCTTTTCCATAATGTACCCTTTTTTTTATTAAAGATTTTGTTTATTTATTCATGAGAGAGAGAGAGAGAGAGAGAGAGAGAGACAGGCAGAAGGAGAAGCAGGCTCCATGCAGGGAGCCCAATGTGGGACTCAATCCCATGACTCCGGGATCACACCCTGAGCCAAAGACAGATGCCCAACCGGCGAGCCACCTGGGCATCCCCGTAATGCATTCTTTGAAAAGAAGTCACTATGCATGCCCTAAGAAATAGGAAATTATGATCTACCTTCTTGAGACTGGAGTTTACACCAAATTATTGGAATTCTTCTGCATTGGAGATTTATCTTTTCTTCTCCATTGATTTACTTATTTAATTCATTTATATCGGTAAAGACTTACAGAAGATTATTTTAGGTTTTGTATTACAGTCCAGTACTACTTTATGTTTTTGAGTTTGAATTATTTCAGCTTTGGCTATTGGGAACTTTTCCACTTGGCCCCTCCATCATTGTGTGTGTGTGTGTGTGTCTGTGTGTGAGTGTGTATATTTAAGTACTTCCTTACTTTCTGACATTATGAGATGCTCTAGGCTAATAGTCTATATTTTCTGCCTCAGCCCTGGAATCAACCAGGTAAATAGATCTGATTCCCTTTATTGAAGAATAACATTAGAGACCAGAATTTGGATCCAAGTATGCTTGTTGCTTCTGTAGTATCTTTGCAGGTAGGCACTGTGAACTGACAGAGAAAGGAATTATACATGAGTAGAGTAAGCTGTGGCTATAAACATATCTGTAAATATTTTTGCATGTAACCATCTGTATTAAAGTAAGCATCACTTCATACTAATGTCTCCAAACCAACTCATTACACATGGGTTTTCTAGCCTTACCCACCTTGATTATCTGTAACCTGCCACTCTAACAATGAGAAACCTGGTTCCCATCAGCTGACATCCTTTTACTTAATTGTTCAGTAAGTCTGAGGTAGAAATTATTAAGATGGAATGTTCAAAAATAAATTTGGCCATATTAAGTCTTATAAAGCTATACTTGCTCACTCAATGGAACCCTAAGAAATTTGGAATTCCTTTTTGGCATATGACAGCTTAGAACAGCATCGTTCAATAGTTACACAATGTGAGCCACAAATGTTAGTCACATATACAGTTTAAGATTTTCATGTAGAGGCATTAAAAAAATAAAGTAGCAAGTGAAAAACAATACATATAAAATAAAATAACTATATATAATAAAAATATATAGTGGTTTTAGAATTGTCAGTCTTTACTCCATGGATAACAACTTTATCAACTTAAAATAAAATGCTCATGAATGGTTTGTTTTGCCTTTAGTCTTATAGAATCCACTCATTTCCAGTACATTTTTTTCAGTGAGATGAATTTATACACATGCAAAAGTTATATTATTTTGTCATATTCTAGATTTCATCTTGGGATTCTTCTGTTCCTACATGATTTTTTTTATTTGAAACATTGAGATTGACTGTCAGTGCTGAAAACACTCTAAGCGTTTTTGACAAAAGGTTAATGTCATGTGTTCACCACTGCAGCTATCATTCAGAATAATTTTACTCAGGACAGTTAAAAATCCTTTATGCTTTACTCATTAACTCTCTACCTTAAACTCTTACCAACAACTGTTTCTGTAGTTTTTCCTAGTCCAGAGTGTCATATAAATGTAATTAAAAAGTATGTAGTCTTTCACTATTAATATTCATTTAAAATTCATTCATGCCTTTGCATGACTTACTACTTTGTTATTGCTGAATAATATTTCATATTTATCAACCTACCACAGTTTATTTATCCAGGAACCTATTGACGGATATCTTGGCTGCTTCTGTTTTGACAATAATGAATAAAGTTGTTACAAATATTCACACATAGGTTTTATTATTTTCAAATCAGTTAGCAAATACCTAATACAATTTCTGGAACACAAAGTAAGATTATGTTCAGTTTTCTAAGATGTTGAACTCTCTTCCAAACTGGCTGTATCATTACTGCTCAACATTCTCACTCTTTTCCATTTCTTTGGAATGAAGCCATTTAAATAGATATTTAGTGCTATCTCACAGTGTTTTAATATACATTTCTCTAATGACAGATGATGTTGAACATCTTTCCATATGCTATTTGCTTTCTGCATATCTCTTAGAAAAACATCCGGTCAGACTTTTTCCACATTACACAGTTAGATTGTTTGTTTTCTCATCATTGGGTTCTTTTTTTTCTTTAAAAGATTTTATTTATTTATTCATGAGAGACACACACACAGAGAGAGAGAGAGAGAGAGAGAGAGAGAGAGGCAGAAACACAGGCAGAGGGAGAAGCAGGCTCCATGCAGGGAGCCTGATGTGGGACTCGATCCCAGGTCTCCAGGATCACACCCTGGGCTGAAGGCGGCCCTTAAACCGCTGAGCCACCTGGGCTGCCCTCATCATTGGGTTCTGAGAGTTCTTTATACATTTTGGATATATGTTATTAATCAGATAAATGTTTGCATATATTTTCTCTCAGTATATAGCTCAACTTCATTTTCTTAAAAGTATCTTTTGCAGAATTAAAGTTTTTCATTTTAATAAATAGCCAACTAATTTTCTCCCTTTTATGAATCATGCTTTTGGTTGTGTTCTTCAGAGTAGTGGTGAATAATTGTAGACATCCATGCTTTGTTCATGATCTTAGATGAAAAGCATTTTGTCTTTCATCATAAAGTATAATGTTAGATAATTATTCACTGAGGGACGCTTCGGAGGCTCAGCAGTTGAGCGTCTGCCTTCAGCCCAGGGTGTAATCCTGGAGTCCTGGGATCGAGTCCCACATTAGGCTTCCTGCATAGAGCCTGCTTCTCTCTCTGCTTGTGGCTCTGCCTCTCTCTCTCTGTGGGTCTTTCATGAATAAATAAATAAAATCTTTTTTAAAAAAGTTGTTCTTGATATTCTTTACCAATTTGAGCAATTTCCCCTCTATTCTTATTTTGCTGAGAGTTTCTGTCATAAATAGATACTGGACTTTTATCCAGTGCTTTTCTGCATCAACTAATGGGATTCTATGATTTTTTTCTCTTTAACCTCGTGATATACTGGATTACACTGATGTATTCTTGAATGTTGAACCAACCTTGCATACCTGGAATAAATCCTACTTGGTCTTGATTCATTTCATTTTTAATATGATAAATAAAAAATATATATTTAGCAAAATTCAAGTAAGTGTAAAACCTATAATAATTTTTAAGTACAATTTTATTAAATTTTAGACAATCCCTCTAAGGGTCTCGTTTATTTTTTTATTATTATTTTTTAGGGTCTCGTTTAATATATGGATGTTTTAAAACTAAAAGGTAGTATTACTGGAGCACCTGGGTGGCTCAGTGGTTGAGCTCTGCCTTTGATTCAGGTTGTGATCCAGGGTCTTGGGATCTAGTCCCACATCAAGCTCCCTGCAGGGAGCCTGCTTCTCCCTCTGCCTATGTTTCTGCCTCTCTCTCTGTGTCTCATAAAATTAATAAATAATATCCCTAAAAAGATAAATAAAATAAATAAAAGGTAGTATTATCACCATAGAATTCCATTACTGTAATTAAATTGATTAAAAGCTTATTACCAGGGCACCTGGGTGGTGTAGTCAGTTAAGTGTCCCAACTCTTGATTTTAGCTTAGGTCATGATCTCAGGATCATGGGATCAGCCGCATCTCAGGCTCTGAGTCTGCTTGTCCCTCTTCCTCTGCTCCTTCCCCTACTCTCACTCACTCTTTCTCTCAGGTAAACAAACAAACAAAAAAACAAATAAATATTTTTAAAATTAAAAAGGTAATATTACTATTGTAGAATTACATTACTGTAATTAAATTGGTTAGGTTCATTTGAAAATTCAGAACCTTATATATTTTTTTTGTTACATGTATTGATATATTAGGCATTAAAAAAACTAGAAAATGATGGTTGTAAAAGTATTTGCTTTCCATGTATCTCCAACAGCTAGCATCTCTACTGTGGTATTTACAAGGAATTGCTTTAAAGAATTTTTTTGTTTTGTTTTGTTTTTCTCTTTTCCTTTGGGAGCAAAATACAATAGAACACCACGTAGAACATCAATTTTCCTTGGTTTGCTAATATTAACAAGTTTTTCCCGTATTTATCAAGAAAAATACAATTCCTTATACTTAGAGCCATTCAAACTAACAGTAGGAATTCTTAATGTTGATGGAACTATTGATCATACAAACATTAAAATTATGTCTCCTGTAGTAAATGCCAATAAAAGAGTTGTACATTAATCAGGAAATCAATAGATTTGTCTTTAAAAAGGCTACATTTTACAGGATGATGTTGTCAGAAGACGTAATGTTTGAGGGATCAGAAACTAAGTAACTCAGTTTTTGACCTATATTTGACTTCAGGCTACTCTCAAATTGTATATGAAGAAGTATAGTTGTTGAAACAAAATATAGTTGCTTATTTCTCATTCATTTAATTTGAGTAAAGGCTAGCTTATTATTGCAATAACCTTTACTTAGTTTCTAAAACACTTACCTTGTATTTAATTCTGCTAATTGTTTGAAACTGGTTGAATATTTATGAGATCATTAATTACAATTTTCTGCTTTTCTACAAACCCTGCTATTATTTATTTTAGACTACTCTCTTTAGCCATATATGTTTAAAAATCTGTATACTGAATTTAATCCAAACTAAATAAGGCATGTAGCTGAATTAAAGTATTTAAATATTTTGGGCTAACACAATCCAAAAATAATTTTAAAAAGGTAATTACTACATCAAAGAAAGCTTCACATTTTCCTTCTAAATTATTTTTAGATAATTAATCTATTTATTCATTTTAAAGAAAGTAAATATGAGAATATTATTATTATTATTATTATCATTGCATTTTGTTGTTTGGAATACTTGACTTTGTTTAATTTATAAGTCAATTAAGAACATTTAAAAAATATTTATTTATGTGAGAGGAAAAAAGAAAAAAAGAAAGCAAATCGAGAAAGAGCAGAGGGGTAGGGCAGCAGATTACCCTGAGTGCAGAGCCTGACTTGGAGCTCGATCCCACAACCCTGAGATCATGACCTGAGCAAGTCAGACACTCAACTGACTGAGCTACCCAGGTGCCCCAAGAGCATGTTTATGAGGCATAATGATCCAAACTGTAATAGTATATAATTATTCAAATGATGCTTTTTCCATAAAGGGAGGTATTCTATTAAGATTTATAGAAAGAAAAGTAAGAACAACAATAAAAACAGGGTCAAGTTTAGGTTCCCTTTAAGTTTTCCTAGAAATTTTTAGGTTCTGTAATTGAAATTCTTAGTGGTATTGATTTCAGTGTGTGTGTGTGTGTGTGTGTGTGTGTATACACAAATGTATATATTATATACATAACCATATAACAGAACTATACCATAACCAAGTGACAACATGTAAGAACTGTTTACAAATTTTGATTTTCAGCAAATATTTACAAGATAACCATTAGCTCACTCTTGCTAAAAATCTTGTTGTAATTTTGTAGGGTTTTTCTTTCCTCTACCTTTTTAGGTATTACTGGTAATAATTGAGTGAGACCAATATGAGTTTATATTGTTTCTTTTAAGAAATAGTTATTTACAAATGAGAATAATATAATATTAACAAATTATTTGTATCCCATGTATATCAATGTAGAACTCAAAATCAAAATTTATATCATGCCAAACAAAGGTTCTAAAAGATTGGTGGAAGTAAAGAAATAATTCCTTTGCAAAAGAACATCATAATTTGTTTTAAGCAAAGAAAAAAAAAATTAAACTCTATGTACCCAGAAATTAAACATTGCAAGGAAGCATGAGATTCTTTATTTTACTCACCTAAAGTAAGAAAAGGAAAGACTATTAACACTGATGTTGACATTATTATTACTAAAAGTTATATTTTATTAAAAGGAAATTACTTAAGGCAATTGTAATTTTATTAAGGAGATCTTTTCATGTGTTCACGATGATTTCTTGTGATTAGATCTCTTTATTCTCTTTCCAAAATGCTTTATAGTTTAAATGTCATAGAATGCAAATGGCACAAATTAAATAAAGAAAACATTTTTGTCTTATTTAATTCATATTAATTTTGAGAACTCTCTATATTAGAATGTAGACTTATTTTTAAAATAATATGTAAGAGGTCATAAACACTCTTTGAAAACTTTTGATGTTTCCAGTTCTGGATATTGCTAAAAGTACATTCTGAGAAAAAGTTAAAGCATAAGGAATCTGAGCAGCATTCACTTTTTAAAGAAAATACTTAAATACAAAATATTTTCATGTAATTAAAAAAATCATAGCATAGTCTCAATTTTTAATACTATCATTTACTTGCTTTTTACATAAGTGTGAAACTTTAAAGGTTTTCTTGATTTTTGCCCACCTAAAGGGTAATGGAAGGACACTGTTATTAGAACTTTTTTTTAAAGATTTTATTTATTCATGAGAGACACACAGAGAGAGAGAGAGAGAGAGAGGCAGAGACACAGGCAGAAGGAGAAGCAGGCTCCCTGCATAGAACTTTTTTTTAATATTACGATTAAAAAATACTTTTTGTGTTAAATATGACAAAAAGTAGAATGTGCTTTGTGTTTAATGGTGGGTAACAGTAAAGAAAGAAAATATTTCTAAATAAAAGAGTTGAAAAGGGGATAATGGTGAAGTCATTTGAATTAAATTGTAAATTAGTTTTAATTTTACCTAAGGGTAGAAAGACATAATTGGGAAGTTAAATCTACAGAAAAAAATGTACTTTGAAAAGCAACATATTAATTATTTGAAGAGTGTTTTTGGTTTAAATTATTAACCTTACAGTATTCAGCAATTAGCCTAGGTAATACAAACTGACGATAATTAGATTTTTAAAAATATATATTCTGCACATATTGGTTTATGTCCATTAAGTGCAAAAGCTGTCATTAAGTCATATAAGACAAGCAAAGTTAGAATCATTCACAGTGCTAATTATCTCTGTCAAAAATTTTAACAGTTTAATTATTCTCACGTTGGAGAATCTTTAATTCTGACAATATTCTTCCTTGGAGCAATTCTAATTATACGGAATTTGAAGTTGATTTTGTATATTGATTAATACCCCAGCAATCAAATCCAAGTGTTAAAAGAGTCTGAGTCCAACATCATTAAAATGTGTATTTTAATATAGGCTTATTTGAAAACCAGAGAGATTAAATCACAATGTTTTTGTTTATGGGAGAAGATATTTGCAAATGACATATCAGTTAAAGGGCTAGTTTCCAAGATCTATAAAGAACTTATTAAACTCAACACCAAAGAAACAAACAATCCAATCATGAAATGGGCAAAAGACATAAAGAGAAATCTCACAGAGGAAGACATAGACATGGCCAAGAAGCACATGAGAAAATGGTCCGCATCACTTGCCATCAGGGAAATACAAATCAAAACCACAATGAGATACCACCTCACACCGGTGAGAATGGGGCAAATTAACAAGGCAGGAATGTTGGAGGGGATGCGGAGCAAAGGGAACCCTCTTACACTGTTGGTGGGAATGTGAACTGGTGCAGCCACTCTGGAAAACTGTGTGGAGGTTCCTCAAAGAGTTAAAAATAGACCTGCCCTACGACCCAGCAATTGCAGTGATTGGGGATTTACCCCAAAGATACAGATGCAGTGAAACGCCAGGACACTTGCACCCCAATGTTTATAGCAGCAATGGCCACGATAGCCAAACTGTGGAAGGAGCCTCGGTGTCCAACGAAAGATGAATGGATAAAGAAGATGTGGTTTATGTATACAATGGAATATTACTCAGCTGTTAGAAATGACAAATACCCACCATTTGCTTCAACGTGGATGAAACTGGAGGGTATTATGCTGAGTGAAGTAAGTCAGTCGGAGAAGGACAAACATTATATGTTCTCATTCATTTGGGGAATATAAATAATAGTGAAAGGGAATATAAGGGAAGGGAGAAGAAATGTGTGGGAAATATCAGAAAGGGAGACAGAACGTAAAGACTGCTAACTCTGGGAAACGAACTAGGGGTGGTAGAAGGGGAGGAGGGCGGGGGATGGGAGTGAATGGGTGATGGGCACTGGGGGTTATTCTGTATGTTAGTAAATGGAACACCAATAAAAAATAAATTAAAAAAATGTTTTTGTTTAGAAAAACAATGAATGATGCAAGTCTTATGATTGCAAATTATTTATTTTACCTCCTATTTTAAAACATCTTCTCTTGAAACTTAATTTTTCAAATATCAGTTTATTATACTCAAATTTAAAAAGGTAAATTTGTCACATATACATGATTTTGACTCTTGAGAGGAGAAATGCTGTCTGCTTCCACTAAATATGATAAATCAGGCCTCTGTCTCTACATATGTTTATTTCCTACTCTCTGGAGAACCTTTGTCTTGCCAGAGCATCTACGATGATAGATATTTCTTGATTATTTATCTTAATTAATATGATCTAGTGGATCAATGTGATGTGTTAGAGTATCCAAATGGTTCAGATTTCCTTGTACTACTAAATGATGTAGGACAGAAGAAGAGATACAGCTGGGGGGAAAATTGTAAATGTATATTGTCACCTCTTCCATGTAAATATGAAACTGTTTCTAAACTATTTCTAAACTTTCTGTTCCTCTGTTCTGTTCACAATAAATAATAGAAAGCACTCACTAAATCTATCCTGCATTCTTGCATCCAAGGCCATAATAAGAACTAATAACAAGAACATAATAATTTGTTCTAGCATGGACTACACATCTAGCACTGTAATTGGGTCTGTTACTTATTTAGTTGATAATAGCATGTAGTCATCTTCCAGGATCCTTCTATTTTCTGCAAGAGCCAAACTGGTGAATGAAGTGGAGATATGATGGGGACTGTTGCCTCTGCATCCTTTACATCTTTATTAATTTTTATTAATTTATATTTGGTCCAAGATAGATTATTGTTTTCTATTTACTATCTCAGCAGAGTGGCAGTTTCAGTCTTTATTTTGCCTCCTGTGTTATGAGAGTCCTTATCTGACAAACCCAGTAACCCAGTTTGATGTGGGAGTTATGCCAAGTATTAAGTATGCCAATTGTAATTATACATTTAGGTACTGTAAAATGACCACTAAGATGATTTATGGGTCCTTGTAAATCCACAGTAAATCTGACCTTTGGTCAGGAGTCCCATTATACCAAAAGTAAACACAAAGCCAGACAAATAAATAAAAGCAAAATGAAACAAATAAGCCATTATTAACCTACACAGTCAACTGTGGAAAGGGTAGAGGTATAGATTACTTCAGCCAGCACAATTCCAATAGGACTCTTGATTTTTACTCCTTACATTCTATTTTATTTGTTTTTTAAAGATTTCATTTATTTATTCATGAGAGAGAGAGAGAGAGAGAGAGAGGCAGAGACACAGGCAGAGGGAGAAGCAGGCTCCAGGCAGGAAGCCCGATGTGGGACTGGATCCAGGGTCTCCAGGATCACGCCCTGGGCTGAAGGAGGCGCTAAACCGCTGAGCCACCCGGGCTGCCCCTTACTTTCTATTTTGTTCTGTGTTTTGCTTTCAATCTCTTATGTTGACTTTTCCAACTAAACTGGAATCATGAACACCAATGACTTCTAGACTTCTGTTTTCCCAGCTCCACTACCAGAGAGGATGCATTCCTTTTCTTTTAAGTTAAACTTGGAAGTAGTGGACAAGAATTCTGACTGGCCCCAGTCAGATCATATAGCTAATCAGGTATCCAGAGATGCAATGGCTTCCAATTAGTAGCCTCTACTGGAGCACTGTAGTTAGAGGTGGACAAAAATAATCCCCCTAAAAGGTTTTGTGCATAGAAGTACAGAGGAGTCCCAAAAATGATAAAGTATATATCTGCTAAAATGTGGAGTAGGTTCTAAATAGTTCCCTACAATTGATTAAATGATGGAGTTCATTAACATTATTAGAGTTATAATTTTAGGGTAGATTTAAGTTAATGAAAATGAGATAAAATATAGATAACATACTTGAAGAAAACCTTTCATTTCTCTAATAGAAGTGCAAAGAGCTTCTTAATCTCTTCCACTTTTTAAATGTTGTAGAACCATGTAACCTACTTAAGAACGATAAAAACTAGTGATTTTTTTTCAGCAAATAAATTATTCCTTAAATGTTCAACTAGTAATTGTAATAGTTTTTGGAGTATGTTTTTCACAAATCTTCTTTCATGTAAACCCTACAGGAAATTTAACTTCAGATCACATTACTGCTTATAAGAATAACTGAAATATTTCCTCACTAGTGGCAATAATATTGAAAAATATTGTGTATTTTCCCAAATTTGAATAAATCTATTGTACAGGGAGACTTTGGAAATTTTTTTCATAACTTATTTTCAACACTTATATTTTATATAAAACTATTATTGTGAGAATTAAGTATCAAAATCTAAACGATTCAGAAATGTATAATATAGTTAAATGGCTTGATCTCTTAAGAGACTTTAAAGTCCTTTCTCTCTGAGTTACTAACATTTCATCTTTATTTAACTCTCCAAACTACCCTTATTTCTCAAGTGATTTTTTTTACTGCCATTACTCTCGCAATAATGACTATTACCGCTGGTTAGCAAACTTTCAGCTAAAAAATACATTTTCTTTTAAATTTCAAGTAGATAATAAAATGCATAATGAATAATGAGAGTTATATATCTGCATCATCAGTTTCCAAAAATATTATTTTTCCTCTTGAGAAGTGATAATTGATATTAAATATAATGTCCTTTTAAAAATGTACTCATAACAAATGCATTTGAGAATATCATTACAGTAATATAATTCACATTCTCTAACAATTTTCAACCTTCTTCATTCTCCATTCATTTTAGAAATATTTAGAGAGTGGGAATGGGAAACTATTGCATATTCTCTCAAATAGCTCTAATTTGCTTCATTTCACAATCTTGTGTTAACAGAATATAGTACTTACGAATAGGATATGTTATATTTTCCACTGATTTTCATTTTCCTTCCTAGTAAATTAGACACATATGCAAGCAATTGAGATAGTGGACTCAAATACTTTAAGTTCCAGGAGAGCAAATGCCATGTCTTCCAATTCTCCTTTCTATATCTAGTGCCTTGTACAATGGAGGTTCATATATACTGAATTAATAGGATCAGATTTAATAATATTAGTGCAAAACATTTACTGAGACAAAGGGGACTGTATATATTCAGTTTAACACCTATAGTTAAATTACATTTATCTGTTAAAGTTGCCCTGAGCTGTAACCAGGTCATGAATGAAACAGAAATTTTAAAAAGGAAATAAAGAAAGGATTAAGAAGACACAGTATAAGCAATGCATGATTATGTTAGTCATAATCATTAGGTATTCAACATACAATGCTTCCTTTTTTTTTTCAAGATATTTTTGTAGCCATCATGGCAGGTAATTTTGAGATAAAGAAGTATATCATGGAAAATATCTATGCAACATAACTTTAAGACACATAACCTCTAAGCCAAGCGAACTTTATGACACATTCACATAAGAAAATCTTCCTGGAGTCTCCTTTCCCATTTATTTGTATAACAGGTGGAAAAGAGAAAGTTAAGTAAATTATAGCAGATCATTTGAATCCTGAAAATCAGAGAAATATATCAAATTTGAAGCTATGATATCAAAATACAGTATAATTTTTTAAGTCTAAAAACATTATAATAATCTGAGAGAGAACCTTGGAATCTGGCTCAAATGTAAGTATTGAGGAATTAGTATTCATTATGAATGGGCATAGTAATTTGGGATGGTGCCAGCCAGGGCTGGTTTCCTATCAAGGGGCTTGGCTGGGGAAGGGTAGACTACCAAGTTCACCCAAGCTGTTGGCAGATTCATTTCCTTTTGGCTGTAGGACTCATAGCAACTTGCTTATTCAGACTTACTAGTAATTCTATTGGTAAGAGCATGTCTTATCTAACAGAATTACCTCCCATCTGTGTTCCAATATAATGTAATCTAATCATGGGAGCGGTATCTCATCATCTTTGCCATATATTTCTTAGAAGCAAGTCACAAGTTTCACCCATTCTCAAGTGGTTGAGATTGTACAAGAGAATGAATACAAAATGTGTGGATCATGGGGAGATCTTCAAGTCAGCCCAAAAACACACATCTGCAAATAAAAGACACCAAAAACAATAGGATAAAGATAATATAAAGGTAATAATATAAAGATAATATAAAGGTAATAATTCAAAAATGTTGCTGAAATATAGAAATAAGGTGAAATCTGAGCACCTGTGGTACAGGCAAATTTATACATAAAATTGACCATTAAAACTCCACTTCTTCCCAACTTGGTATTCATACATAGCTCCGTAAGCCATATTTAATTTTCAAATAAAAATAATAACAAGGTCTAAAGTCCACCTAATGTGATCTAACTATCCTGCATACAACCAAAAATGGGTCTATACCTTCCGAAAGACAAAAGATAAAGCCCTTGAGTGATAAATACCTTAAATAGTATGATGTATAATTAGCAGCATTAAAATACCATGATATCTAGTGAATAGATCTTATGTTACATGATAAGGGAATAAGAGAGCAAAGAAAACAAATACATACACATATACACATATATATCTCATTATATGTCATATATATAAAGATGTGCATCTGCATACATATTTATAGCAAAATAAAGAGGAAATACTTGTGGAAATTTCAGACCTCTTTTCTGTAACTGAAAACATGGTTGTAGCTGCTATTTATAACTACTTTTTTTCTACTAATTCTGTAGTCTCTATGTCTTCGGCTAGCACTTCAGCTGGTCATGGTTCTTTACCTGTGAGGTCTTTTAGACCTTCATTCCTAGAGTCTGGGCCATTAGTAGTCCTGCCTGGATTGGGTCATTGAGGTTTCCATCAACATTAATCAAAGGGCCTAGTAATACTATAAAATGCCCTAAGGGATCTCCTGTATTCCAGACATATTACTTTGTTGTAGAGTAACTGTCCAATTTACCCTTGGTAATCAGATTCAGTTACCAAAGCCAGAACCTAATGCCCTTCTTTTGCTTGTTGATTCAGAGGTATGAGGAGACCGAAGTAGCTGGGTTGCAACCTTAACTTCCAGTTCAATGGAGTCACTTTGAGTTACCTCAAATAAATATGTAAATATGTTTTTTACTGAGTAGAAAATTAATTCTACCTGCAGGCCAGTAAAGCTTAAAGTTTAAAGAAAAATTTGGCTAGTGAGTCACTAGGAGTAATAGTGAGGAATGCCATTCCCTTTTATATCCCTTGACTCCTGGATCTGTGAATTTTGGCTATGGAAAACAATACCAAATATTGGATGCTAACTCAGAGCATATACAGCCTTCTGGAAAACCTGGCCCCAACCCTACAAGGTATTGTCACCTAAATGACACTGTAACTGAGTTTTCAAAAGGACATTCCATCCTTTAATCAAGCCAGATGCTTCAGGATGGTGGAGAATAGGAAAGACTAGTGAATTCCTTGAGCATAGGTGGCCCAATGCCACACTTCTTTGCAGTCAGGTGAATTCCTTGATTGGAAGCAGACAATGTGGAAAACCATGACTGTGGATAGGCCATTCTGTAAATCCATGGATGGTAGTTTTGGCATAAGCACTGTTTTCAGGGAAGGCAAATTATCCAGAGTAAACACCTTTGCCATGATGAAAGAGGTCCAGTGTAATCAAACTGCTACCAGAGTGCTTGCTGATCACCATGAGGAATAGTGCCAATAGGGGTCTTAGCGTTGGTCTATGCTGCTGACAGTCTGGGCATTCAGTGGGTGGCTGTAGCTAACTCAGCCTTGGAAATGGAATTCTGTGTTGCTGCATCTATGCATAACCTCCCTTACTGACACAATGGCCACTTTGTATATGAGTCCATTTGATGAGAACAGGGGTGGTTGGGGAAAGAGCTGACTAATACTTACTCCATGGTTTATCCTCTTCACTTGATTATTAAAATCCTCCTCTGTGATGTTACTCTGGTAAGTATTCGTAAGTCCCTGACCATCCAGTCAAATTATTGGCCACAGGGAAGTTGGTAATAAGCCCATAAAATAGGAGTAGCATTTGCAAATTATGTAGCTAATTAGGGACTTATATCCAGCATATATAGAGAATTCTCCAAGTGAATAATAAATGGAAGTGAATAATAACCGAGTAATAAAAGGCCAAAAGTGCAGTTTAAAAATGGTCAAATTTGAATAGTCATACCTACAAAGAATATCTACAAACAGCTGACCAGCATGTGTACCTGAAAGATGCTCAAAATCATTAGTCACTAGGGAGATGTAAATCAAACTTATAATGCCTTACCATTTTATAACCAATACCATAACCATAATCCCAAGATGAGATAATCAGTGAGAATGTGGACTTTTGGAACTCTCAAAGGCTTCTGGTAAGATTGTAGAATGGTGCAGCTTCTTTGGAAAACAATCTGGACTTCCTCAAAATGTTAAATAATAGAATTATTATATAACCCAGCAATTCCACTCCTAGGTATACCCAAGTAATGTGAAAACATAGAACCACACAACACCTTTTGACATACTTTAATAATTATGTCAATATTTTTATTAAATGACAGTGTTTAGTGCATTCTTTGGTTTTGTTTTGTTTTAGAGAGGAGGGGAGAAGGGAGGAGCAGAGGAAGAGGAAGAGAGAGAATCTTAAGCAGGCTCCACATGCAGTGCAGAGCTACCCCAGGGCTTGTCTCATAACCTTGAGATGGTGACCTGAGCCCAAATCAAGAGTTGGACACTTAACTGAACCACCCAGGTGCCCTGTATTCTCTGTTTTAATAAAGTCTATATTCTACATTTTGGTAGCACCTTAAATTGCTAATTGGTTCTGAAAAGGACACCATTCTTTTTTATCTGTTAACTAAATAAATAAAACTAAATAAATTAAACGCTACTTGTAACTTGTTTAACTCTGAATAAAATCTATGATATTTTATAAGAATAATTATAATTAATTATAAGAATAATTGTTATCCAGTGACTTTTTTTTTTGCTAATATTCAGGTACACTTTGTCTCTGGAAGAGAAAAGTTACTTCCACTATAAAATGGTCAGGATGATAAATATATTTTTTACTGAGTTCTAATTCTCAGTACCAATTAGCATAGTTTATGACTTTATTTGTCACTACACTTCATAATTACTTTAAATGGGTTATATCAGACCCTTGCTACTCAGGGTTGGTCTGCTATCAACTTCTGGAATTACTACATATATTAAGCAGGTATCAACACTACAGATTTTTAACTAGTTAAAAGTATTTGTATCATTTCCTCATATTTCCAAGGACTGTATTCATTCATTGCCAGACCTCCATGTCACTATTCAAATCAAACAGAAAACACTTTAGGGAAAGTGGCCGCCAAGGCCAGACATATGTTGCCACCACTCTCCCTTTGACTAATAATTTGCCAATAAACATAGGTGTCCATAAAAGAAAGAAATAGAGAATCTATAAATGTATGCATTCTTCTCTCATTCCCATTGTAGACAATTTCAACTGTGCTCCAATTCTCAAAAATTGTCTCTCATTTTACACTCAACTGCCCCAGTGGAGAGAGTCTCACTAAATGGTACTATGTGAGTAGGTGTAAGTAAAGTTTTGTATCATAAGAGAGCATGGAAATGGCCAGGAAAATTGAGACAGACAGTTAGGACCTATATAAAAGAACTTACAAGAAGAATTTAAGATGATTCTCATATTTGAAACCCAAGAATCTCAATTACAAAATATGTAGGCAAAACGATTTTGTATAATGATGAAGAAAGCAGCTCTTGCAGTGAGGCAGGCTTGGCTTGCAATCCCTGCTCTGTCCATTGGCAGTTGTAGGATCATGGAGAAGTTACTTAACACTGCTGGGTCTCATTTATATATTAATGCATTTGAAAAATGCTAGTAAGCAGTTACTGGACCAACAGAATGATGGGGATAAAATCTTGTAAAAGTCAAATAAAAATTTCTCTTTTTAGAACACATATTCTCTTAGGAAAGGTATATCATGCCCAATTAAAAATCAATCATTAATTAATTCATGACAGACTTTGATAAGACCTTGCAAAGGAAAAAAAAGAGTACTGATATAGAGAACAATATTGGAAACAATATAAGAGGATGTTCAGGTAAAGCCTCCTGAGAGGTGAAAATTTGGATCCAACCTAAAGAGTAAAAACTACAGTATTGGGGCGACTGGATGGCTCAAGTGGGTAAGCACCTGCCTTTGGCCCAGGTCATGATCCCAGGGTTCTGGAATAAGCCAAACATGGGCCCTCTACCTGCCACCCACCACCCCCCACTTGTGCTCTCTCTCTGTCAAATAAATAAATTTTAAAAACCTTTTTAAAAAAACAAACTATAGTATTTCTAGATTAGAGAATTTGTTGTACACAATGATTTTTAAAAATTCTATAAAGATTTTAGCGTAGTTTCTGGCACAGTATAAACATCAAAATTGGAGTATAGTAATATTTTTTTCATTGCTATTATTATCATGTTCTACTTGAAAGTTGCACCAGAAAATATGTATTAAGGACCTCTTGGGGTATGTGTCTGACCTATATGTGGTTGACTACCTTGGAGTTTGGAATTTTAACTCATTATTTTAAATGTAAAGGAAAATCATCAACCCCTTAGTACCTCATTAGAACCCTTTTTGAAATGCACTTATTTACCATTTAAGGAATTTATTCCACTCCTCAAGTTTTAGGCGAGGGGGGGGGGGACTATATATATATACATATATATATATATATATATATGTATATATATATAGTAAAGGATATGAAAGGTCTTCTTCAGTGCCTGGCACTCAAATTATAATTCCATTTCTTGAAATTACTTACCTTCTTTATTCATTAATTGTAAACAGTTAAATTGTTTTATAAATTTTCATGTTTATCGTTTTTATTCCAAATGGGCACATGACCTTTTCTGCATCAGAGATAAGAGTTCTTATTAAATACCTCACAGTAGGGGATCCCTGGGTAGCTCAGCAATTTAGTGCCTGCCTTCCACTCAGGACATGATCCTGGAGACCCGGGATCCGGTTCCCATACTGGGCTCCCTGCATGGAGCCTGCTTCTCCCTCTGCCTGTGTCCCTTTCTCTCTCTCTCTCTCTCTCTCTCTTTCTGTGTCTCTCATGAATAAATAATCTTAAAAATAACTAACTAACTAACTAACTAAATACCTCACAGTAAATAATGAGTACCTCCATTCCCCTTTGCTCTAGACCTTATCACCATGGCCATGTAAAAAAAGATAGGTCAGTGGTCTAAGTGTAGTTCCAGATACTCCACAGTAAGAGAAGCAGAAACAATTTTTCTCTGCTCATAAATGGCATAGGAGGGTAACTGTCCCCCTTCCTCTCCTGAAAGGATTTCTTCCTTATTTCAGTCCTTTTGTATGTAAATAATATATTTTTAGGAGTCAGATAGCCCTAGGAGTTTTGGCTTTCACAATACAATGATGTCTCCTTGAAATGTAAATAGCTAGAAAAATAATGCTCCAGTCTCCCTGGTACCTTCTGACCTAGGGGCCTTTCCCACAATGTAATTGTTATACTATTAGAGAGATGAAAGAAGTTTTAAACACACGACTACAGATTTAACCTTATGGTGTGTGAAAACATTTCTAGCAGAAGTGAAAGTAAACATTCTCTAACTGTATAGCATATGTTTCCGTATCTTAGGAGGCTAAAGCTCTATAAAAAAAAAAACACTGAGAAACCACAGAAGCCTTTATTTCTCCAAAATTTGTATAAGAGAAACCAATAGCATATGTAGAAAACATTTCTACTCCTTTCACTGATTTTGCTAAAAAAAAAAAAAAAAAAAAACCCACAACATTATCACATCAAAACACAGTAAAATGTATTCTTACTTCTTGATGTTTTATAGTGTACTCTGTATATGATATTTAAAGCTCAATTGTCTTACCAACTTTCTACGGAATTATGCTGAGACTCAACAGAATCCACTTCATCTCCTAAACAAAATTAAGTTTCTAAGCCTTGTTTTGCAATCACAGAACTTAAGATCAAATTTATTAAGAAAATATTACTCAAGTGAGTTTGACTACTATTTTTATGTCATTGGTTCTGGAATTTCCTTTATTTTATAAAGTGTTGATTGCTTTTATACCAATGGTTGGCAGTATTGTACTATATTTAATTTTAGTTCAAATTTGTGTTTAATCTAATTAAAATCAGATTTTCAAATTAGTAAATGTCTCCAAATGTGTAAGAACTGTGAAATGTGCTCTCAAAGGAGCATGTGGCTCCTAGACTACAACACATGGTTCACCTTCCCCTTCACCCACACCCACATGTGCATCCATATGGGGAGAGATGAAGTTACATTTGTGACCCTTTATAGTTCAGTATACTCCATAGAGTTAAATATTGAAGACGAAAGACAAAACTTGCTGAAAATGTATGTTAATAAAAGCAATTTTCAATAATAGGCAATTGTACAGTATTAAAAATATCACCGATCATCTTTCCATGAATGCTTGTATTTTAGAGTGACCATTTTAGACATATGGCCAAAGTATGTGAATATTTAAGTGATCTATATATCAACATCAGTATTATTAATCATCATGTGTATAACAAAAAGGAGAAAGTGTGCAATGTGTATAAATATACATACATATACACACATGTATATGTATGTGTTTTAAATGCAGATTTTAATTTTAAAGCATTGTTTTGATATATAGTGAACTTTATTGTTTTTTAAACTGACAGTGTCTTACATAAAAAAAAATTACCTTCTTATGAATTTTTAAAATATGTCCCCTCTTGAAACAGCAAAAAATTTCTAGGAAGGAAGGGCAGAGGATGATTCCAACAGAAAGAATATTTATAGGACTCTAGAGGCTTGAGTATTTGAATTTTTGCCACTCTCCCGATCAACTAGATTTGTGGAAGAACCTTATCTTAAAAAAGAATAATAAAGTAGTGTCATAATTTAGATTAAGACCATATATCTAATATAATTTGAAACATATATCACATAATGCATAAATGACTCATTGTACTGTTAGAAAAGGTTGCCTAGAGATCCTAATTCAGAAAACAAAACCAAAAGTTAACCAGATATCAGGCCAATAAAAAAAAAAAAAGAACTGCTGACTAGATTAGAAGCTCAATAATGAGATTTATGTCATCCTTGCTATGCGACCACAGGCATTTCATGACTGAACCACGACTGTGTTCATCACAATTTAAAATTTGATGATGTTAAGAAGTCCTGTTTTCAGTTCTTAAAATTATTTTTAATTTTATGAAAGCGATATATGTTTATATTTAAAACAGGTATAGTCCATTTCCATATATCAAGATAAACAGAAGAATTTAACAAGTAAGTTTTAAAGATACATTAAGATAAGTAGGAATAAATGTAATTAAGGATATGAAAGATTTGGAATGCCTGGGTTGCTCAGCGATTGAGTGTCTGCCTTTGGCTCAGGGTGTCATCCTGGAGTACTGGGATTGAGTCCTGCTTCAGGCTTACTGCATGGAGCCTGCTTCTCCCTCTGCCTGTCTTTGCCTCTCTCTCTCTCTCTCTCTCTGTGTGTCTTTCATGAATAAATAAATAAATAATCTTAAAAAAGATATGAAAGATTTTATGGATAATAAGACAAAACTTTATTGTAAGATTTTAAAGACATCTTTAAGAAATGATAATCTATGCTCATGCCATAGAGATCAAATATTGTAAACATTTTGGTTTTCCTCAAAATAATATATAAATTCAAAGCAATGTCAATTTCAAGATCTCATTTTTGGTGGAAAGTGAGATGCTGTTATCTAAAAGCTATGTGAGAACACATAGGTCAAAAATAACTCATTAATGTTAAAGTAGAATAAAATATGGAAATAATTGCCCCTAGGATATATTAATTTATATCTTAAAACTATAGTTCTAAAAAAGGGCAATAATTTTGCTGAGACAGAACAATATAATAGAATAAAGAGAAGAATAACTATTAACACACATTTTTGGTAGCAAGCTAAATGAAATGAGTGGCATTGCAGAGTGACATGGAAGGAATGAACTGGGAATGGTGCTAGGCAAATTGGTTATTTCTTATATAATACATATAGTTGGGAGTCTTTTTTTTTTTATAGTTGGGAGTCTTATTTTTTACCCATATAGTAGAAATCTGTAACAAGTAAATATATCTAAGTATGAAAATAAAATAAAACAAATATCAGATTACACTTAAAGTATACTTTCTTTAAGAAGTATAAGTATGAATTTTTAAAATATTTATGTATTTATTTATTTATTTGAGAGAGAGAACATGAAAGAGGGGGAAGGGCAGAGGGAGAGAGAGAATCTCAAGCAGACTGAGCACAGATCCCAACATAAGGCCCAATCCCAGGATCCCAAGATCATGACCAGGGCTGAAACCAAGAGGGAGCCACCCAAATGAGACTCCCAGGCTTCCCTCAGTGGGCAGCTTTAAGACCTTCAAATAAGCAAAGATTTTATGGATAGCATACAAAAAAGATGCAGAGCAAAAATTCTAAAAATTCTAATACATATTGATGTATTTCCTTATATTAACTTTCAAATATTATACATCTAGAAATACTACAGTATTCTTAAAAGTGTAATAAATTTACAAACTGAGGATGCATGTGCAATGCAGAAACATTAGAGGGCTATTATATTAATACATATATTGAAAAACAAGACAATAACATGTAAAGCAGTGTGATAGGGAAAAAAAAGCAAAAATATCTTTTTTTTTATTAAAGATTTTGTTTATTCATGAGAGACTCAGAGAGACAGAGAGGCAGAGACATAGGCAGAGGGAGAAGCAGGCTCCATGCAGGTAGCCCGATGTGGGATTCAATCCTGGGACTCCAGGATCACGCCCTGGGCCTAAGGCAAGTGCTCAACCACTGAGGCACCCAGGCATCCCAAGGCAAAATATCTTAGTAGGTAATTCTGATAAAACGAAATTTCACTTAATATGAAGGTAGCAGGATCACGACAACGTTGAAATAAGTGTTATCCTTTTATCTGTTCATTTTCAAAGTGTCACATTGTATATCAGCCAGCCCTCTGATTGGTATTCAAGTGACTATTCATTGAGTTAACAGCTTCAAAGTGTTAAAAATAGTTATGACTCTTTGCTGTCTTCCTCATTACCTCATTGGTTCTTTCTCCAATCACTGTTGCACATGTAACTGGCTGAGTTTACCTCTAGATAAAGCTAACCCTACCTGGTTTAACTTGTGTGGACATTTTTTTTTTTTTCCCTTTCAGTTGGTTTCATGAAGATCAGGGCTGTTGATGTGTAAAATTGCAGTGGAAGAATGAAAAGAACCCCCACCCCAACATCACATATACATACACACTCATAATTGTGTAGAAAGATTAGACAAATTCAGCGCTGTACATTGATTTAGTAAAATGGTGAAGTATACTTCCTTACGTTAGATACACAATGTCTCAAGTTAGCTTGAAACTTTTTTTTTCTTTATTTCTAATTGATCAATTTTATCTCCTATAAAGAAGATTGAATTATATATAATTATTCTAATACCAAAATAATATTCTAAGAAAATGATCAATTTCAAACTATTCCAAAGGCCCAGTATGCCTAGTGAAATGGCTCAACCCATAATAGTCTCAGTTGACCAGTTAGATTTGATGGTGGACGTAATCTGATATCCACTTCCAATCTATGTTAGTTTCCCTAATTCTTTGCTCCTAACACAAACTATTACATCTTTCTCACAGAACTGGTTGGCTTTGAGTCTTACCACCCCATAGACTGAGGCTTGGGAGAGTATCCTCTAATTTCAATCAAGAAGAAATTCAGTAGAATCTCTTAGGGAATTTGATACCTGTTACGTAGAAATTGAAGCATGCAAAACTGGTGCATAATTCAAATAATTATCATGGGGAGAGGGAAGTGTTTCATTATGACAGTCTGTGCTTACAGTGTTTGATGGGAGACGATGTCTGGATAAATTATACCATGTATCTCCAGCTTGGGTTTAAATCCCCATCCCAAAGAGTTACTTAGAAAAGCAAGTTGACTCTAACCTTGAAGAGCTGGTGATATAGCACTGGATGCTTAGGCACTCAAAATGCTACAATCTAGATGAAACTCATTTGCCAACATTAAACAAACACGCTGCAAGTGAGAGGGACCTATGTATGAGGCTTTTTCAAAGAACTCAGAGAAGTGTCCCATGAGATGAAGAATCAGCTTTAAAGCTGATAGATTTGGGATAATAGATCAATATATAATTGATATAATATTTGTAATTGATAAAATATCAATGCATCAGAGCTAAACATTTGCCAATTCTTGAAATCAATACATCAGCTCGTGGAACTAGAAAATATGCAGTATATTTTCATCCCCTTTATCTGTTGTCCAACCTCCAAATTCAATCCTAGGCAAATTAGGTGCAGCCTGCTAGCAAAATAGGGGACTGCAAGCCAAATATCAGGACCAGAGACCTAGAGCTTTGTTGCCCTTTCCCAGGCTTAAGTTAGGAGTAGAAAGAAGATTTTTTTAATTGAAATATATACATAAACATGCAAAGACATGAAAATCATAACCACATAGTTCAATGATTTTTTTAAAGAAATGACTACACTATACATGTAAAAAATATAAACAATGCACCAGACATACCTTTCTCATGATCCCTTCCAATCATGCCATGTTTCATCCTTCTTAAATTTAACATTTAACCATTATCTTGATGTCTAAATCTGCATTTCAGGAGATTTTGATAATTTTGTGATTTAGATTAATCAAATCATTAAGTATGTGGTTTTTATGTTTTCATTATATCCCTCAGCAATATATTCATAATATAAATCCATGCAATTGTGAGTCAAAAAATGCACTTTTAAATTTTCATTGTTGTGTAACATTCCTCGGTTTAAATATGCAAAAATGAATTTATCAGCTCTTCTTTTTTTTTAATAAATTTATTTTTTATTGGTGTTCAGTCTACCAACATACAGAATAACACTCAGTGCTCATCCCATCAAGTGCCCCCCTCAGTGCCCGTCACACATTCATCCCCACCCCCCGCCCTCATCCCCTTCCACCACCCCTAGTTTGTTTCCCAGAGTTAGGAGTCTTTATGTTCTGTCTCCCTTTCTGATATTTCCCACACATTTCTTCTCCCTTCCCTTATATTCCCTTTCACTATTATTTATATTCCCCAAATGAATGAGAACATATAATGTTTGTCCTTCTCCGATTGACTTACTTCACTCAGCATAATACCCTCCAGTTTCATCCACGTTGAAGCAAATGGTGGGTATTTGTCATTTCTAATGGCTGAGGAATATTCCATTGTATACATAAACCACATCTTCTTTATCCACTCATCTTTCGATGGACACCGAGGCTCCTTCCACAGTTTGGCTATTGTGGCCATTGCTGCTATAAACATTGGGATGCAGGTGTCCCGGCGTTTCATTGCATCTGTATCTTTGGGGTTAATCCCCAACAGTGCAATTGCTGGGTCGTAGGGCAGGTCTATTTTTAACTCTTTGAGGAACCTCCACACAGTTTTCCAGAGTGGCTGCACCAGTTCACATTCCCACCAACAGTGTAAGAGGGTTCCCTTTTCTCCACATCCTCTCCAACATTTGTGGTTTCCTGCCTTGTTAATTTTCCTCATTCTCACTGGTGTGAGGTGGGATCTCATTGTGGTTTTGATTTGTATTTCCCTGATGGCAAGTAATGCAGAGCATTTTCTCATGTGCATATTGGCCATGTCTATGTCTTCCTCTGTGAGATTTCTGTTCATGTCTTTTGCCCATTTCATGATTGGATTGTTTGTTTCTTTGGTGTTGAGTTTAATAAGTTCTTTATAGATCTTGAAAATTAGCCCTTTATCAGATACACCATTTGCAAATATCTTCTCTGTAGGTTGTCTTTTAGTTTTGTTGACTGTATCCTTTGCTGTGCAAAAGCTTCTTATCTTGATGAAGTCCCAATAGTTCATTTTTGCTTTTGTTTCTTTTGCCTTCGTGGATGTATCTTGCAAGAAGTTACTGTGGCTGAGTTCAAAAAGGGTGTTGCCTGTGTTCTCCTCTAGGATTTTGATGGAATCTTGTCTCACATTTAGATCTTTCATCCATTTTGAGTTTATCTTTGTGTATGGTGAAAGGGAGTGGTCTAGTTTCATTCTTCTGCATGTGGATGTCCAATTTTCCCAGCACCATTTATTGAAGAGACTGTCTTTCTTCCAATGGATAGTCTTTCCTCCTTTATCGAATATTAGTTGCCCATAAAGTTCAGGGTCCACTTCTGGATTCTCTATTCTGTTCCACTGATCTATGTGTCTGTTTTTGTGCCAGTACCACACTGTCTTGATGACCACAGCTTTGTAGTACAACCTGAAATCTGGCATTGTGATGCCCCCAGATATGGTTTTCTTTTTTAAAATTCCCCTGGCTATTCGGGGTCTTTTCTGATTCCACACAAATCTTAAAATAATTTGTTCTAACTCTCTGAAGAAAGTCCATGGTATTTTGATAGGGATTGCATTAAATGTGTATATTGCCCTGGGTAACATTGACATTTTCACAATATTAATTCTTCCAATCCATTAGCATGGAATATTTTTCCATCTCTTTGTGTCTTCCTCAATTTCTTTCAGAAGGGTTCTATAGTTTTTAGGGTATAGATCCTTTACCTCTTTGGTTAGGTTTATTCCTAGGTATCTTATTCTTTTGGGTGCAATTGTAAATGAGATTGACTCCTTAATTTCTCTTTCTTCAGTCTCATTGTTAGTGTATAGAAATGCCACTGATTTCTGGGCATTGATTTTGTATCCTGCCACGCTACCAAATTGCTGTATGAGTTCTAGCAATCTTGGGGTGGAGGCTTTTGGGTTTTCTATGTAGAGTATCATGTCATCGGCGAAGAGGGAGAGTTTGACTTCTTCTTTGCCAATTTGAATGCCTTTAACGTCTTTTTGTTGTCTGATTGCTGAGGCTGGGACTTCCAGTACTATGTTGAATAGCAGTGGGGAGAGTGGACATTCCTGTCTTGTTCCTGATCTTAGGGGAAAGGCTCCCAGTGCTTCCCCATTGAGAATGATATTTGCTGTGGGCTTTTCGTAGATGGCTTTTAAGATGTCGAGGAATGTTCCCTCTATCCCTACACTCTGAAGAGTTTTGATCAGAAATGGATGCTGTATTTTGTCAAATGCTTTCTCTGCATCTAATGAGAAGATCACATCGTTCTTGGTTTTTCTCTTGCTGATATGATGAATCACATTGATTGTTTTACGGGTGTTGAACCAGCCTTGTGTCCCAGGGATAAATCCTACTTGGTCATGGTGAATAATTTTCTTAATGTATTGTTGGATCCTATTGGCTAGTATCTTGTTGAGAATTTTTGCATCCATGTTCATCAGGGACATTGGTCTGTAATTCTCCTTTTAGGTGGGGTCTTTGTCTGGTTTT
This sequence comes from Canis aureus, assembly GCF_053574225.1. NCBI lineage: Eukaryota > Metazoa > Chordata > Mammalia > Carnivora > Canidae > Canis > Canis aureus. Next base: position 31,553,964 of record NC_135618.1, read on the forward strand.
GGAATTAAGGTGATGCTGGCCTCATAGAACGAATTTGGAAGTACTCCATCTCTTTCTATCTTTCCAAACAGCTTTAGGAGAATAGGTATGGTTTCTTCTTTAAACGTTTGATAGAATTCCCTTGGGAAGCCATCTGGCCCTGGACTCTTGTGTCTTGGGAGGTTTTTGATGACTGCTTCAATTTCCTCCCTGGTTATTGGCCTGTTCAGGTTTTCTATTTCTTCCTGTTCCAGTTTTGGTAGTTTGTGGCTTTCCAGGAATGCGGCCATTTCTTCTAGATTGCCTAATTTATTGGCGTATAGCTGTTCATAGTATGTTTTTAAAATCGTTTGTATTTCCTTGGTGTTGGTAGTGATCTCTCCTTTCTCATTCATGATTTTATTAATTTGAGTCTTCTCTCTCTTCTTTTTAATAAGGCTGGCTAATGGTTTATCTATCTTATTAATTCTTTCAAAGAACCAACTCCTGGTTCTGTTGATCTGTTCCACAGTTTTTCTGGTCTCGATTTTGTTGAGTTCTGCTAGAATCTTTATTAACTCTCTTCTTCTGCTGGGTGTAGGATTTATTTGTTGTTTTTTCTATAGCTCCTTTGTGTGTAAGGTTAGCTTTTGTATTTGAGTTCTTTCCAGTTTTTGAATGGATGCTTGTATTGCGATGTATTTCCCCCTTAGGACTGCTTTTGCTGCATCCCAAAGATTTTGAATGGTTGTATCTTCATTCTCATTAGTTTCATGAATCTTTTTAATTCTTCCTCAATTTCCTGGTTGACCCTTTCATCTTTTAGCAGGATGGTCCTTAACCTCCACGTGTTTGAGGTCCTTCCAAACTTCTTGTTGTGATTTAGTTCTAATTTCAAGGCATTATGGTCTGAGAATATGCAGGGGATGATCCCAACCTTTTGGTATCAGTTCAGACCCAATTTGTGAACAAGTATGTGGTCTATTCTGGAGAAAGTTCCATGTGCACTTGAGAAGAATGTGTATTCAGTTGAGTTTGGATGTAAAGTTCTGTAGATATCTGTGAAATCCATCTGGTCCAGTGTATCATTTAAAGCTCTCATTTCTTTTGAGATGTTGTGCTTAGAAGACCTATCGAGTATAGAAAGAACTAGATTGAAGTCACCAAGTATAAATGTATTATTATCTAAGTATTTCTTCACTTTGGTTATTAATTGATTGATATATTTGGCAGCTCCCACATTCGGGGCATATATATTGAAGATTGTTAAGTTCCTCTTGTTGGGTAGATCCTTTAAGTATGATATAGTGTCCCTCTTTATCTCTCACTACAGTCTTCGGGGTAAATTTTAGTTTATCTGATATAAGGATGGCTACCCCTGCTTTCTTTTGAGGACCATTTGAATGGTAAATGGTTCTCCAACCTTTTAGTTTCAGGCTGTAGGTGTCCTTCTGTCTAAAATGAGTCTCTTGTAGACAGCAAATAGATGGGTCCTGCTTTTTTATCCAGTCTGAAAGCCTGCACCTTTTGTTGGGGTCATTAAGTTCGTTCACGTTCAGAGTTACTATTGAAAGGTATGAGTTTAGTGTCATCATGATATCTATTCAGTCCTTGTTTTTGTGGATTGTTCCACTGAACTTCTTCTTCAAGGGGAATTTTAAGAGTCCCCCTTAAAATTTCTTGCAGAGCTCGTTTGGAGGTCACATATTCTTTCAGTTCCTGCCTGTCTTGGAAGTTCTTTATCTCTCCTTCCATTTTGAATTAGAGCCTTGCTGGATAAAGTATTCTTGGTTGCATGTTCTTCTCATTTAGGACCCTGAGTATATCCTGCCAGCCCTTTCTGCCCTGCCAGGTCTCTGTGGAAAGGTCTGCTGTTACCCTAATATTCCTTCCCATTAAAGTCAGGGATTTCTTGTCTCTTGTTGCTTTAAGGATCTTCTCTTTATCTTTGGAATTTGCAAGCTTAACTATTAAATGTCGAGGTGTTGAACGGTTTTTATTGATTTTAGGGGGGTCTCTCTATTTCCTGGATCTGAATGCCTGTTTCCCTTCCCAGATTAGGAAAGTTTTCAGCTATGATTTGTTCAAATACATATTCTGGCCCTCTGTCTCTTTCGGCGCCCTCGGGAACCCCAATTAAACGTAGGTTTTTCTTCCTCAGGCTGTCGTTTATTTCCCTTAATCTATCTTCATGGTCTTTTAATTGTTTGTCTCTTTTTTCCTCAGTTTCCCTCTTTGCCATCAACTTGTCTTCTATGTCACTCACTCGTTCTTCCACCTTGTTAACCCTCGTCGTTAAGACTTCTAGTTTGGATTGCATCTCATTCAATTGATTTTTAATTTCTGCCTGATTAGCTCTAAATTCTGCAGTCATGAAGTCTCTTGAGTCCTTTATGCTTTTTTTCTAGAGCCACCAGTAGCTGTATAATAGTGCTTCTGAATTGGCTTTCTGACATTGACTTGTAATCCAGAATTTGTAACTCTGTGGGAGAGAGGACTGTTTCTGATTCTTTCTTTTGAGGTGAGGTTTTCCTTCTAGTCATTTTGCTCAGTGCAGAGTGGCCAAAAACAAGTTGTATTGGGAAAAGGAGAAAAAGAGAGGAGAGAAAGAAGGAAAGAAAAAAGGAAGAAAAAAGAAAAAAGATAAGAAAAATAGAGGGATCCCTGGGTGGCGCAGCGGTTTGGTGCCTGCCTTTGGCCCAGGGCGCGATCCTGGAGACCCGGGATCGAATCCCACATCGGGCTTCCGGTGCATGGAGCCTGCTTCTCCCTCTGCCTATGTCTCTGCCTCTCTCTCTTTCTCTCTCTGTGACTATCATAAATAAATAAAAATTAAAAAAAAAAGAAAAGAAAAATAGAAAGAAAAAGAAAGAAAGGAAAAAAAAGGGTTGGGGGAAGCAAAAAAAAAAAAAAAAAAAAAACACGGGGGAGTATCTTCTGATTCTGTGTACTTTAAGTCCCTTGGCTTCCCCTGGAACTTGTCCGTCTAGCTGGTCTTCTGGGGGAGGGGCCTGTTGTGCTGATTTTCAGGTGTTAGCACTTGGGGGAGCTGCTCTGCCCCTGCCTGGTGCAGGGCTCAGTGGGGGTTGTTTACCCCGTGAGGCCGCAGGAGGAACAGCCCCAGTGGCGGGGCCAGCTCTGGAGCCCTGGATTCAGCCCCCGCAGTGACTCCGGAGCTCTCCTCTGCAGGGCCTGGAGGCTCCGGGGCGGGGCCACTGATCTGCTCAGCTGGGGCAGGAACGTCCTCGCTGTCCTGGGCCCTCCCGGCCTCTGCCTGTCCCGGGGGGAGGCCGGATCCTGGTCTGTGTCCCGGAGTCCTGTGCACCCGGCCCACAGCCCCCTCCGCGGAGCCACCCCCGAGCCCCCCGAGCTGCTCCCGCCCCGCAGCCCCCTCCGCGGAGCCGCCCCCGCCCCCCACGAGCTGCTCCGGGTCCCGCCGTGCGCGCTGCAGCCCTTAGGGAGCTCGGCGCACTCTCCTGGGCGCGCAGTTGCTGTTACTGTCCCAGGGAAGCCGAGGGCATCCCCTCCCTCCTGGGTCCTGCTCCACCTCCCCGCGAGCCCCTTTCCGCCGGGAAGGTCGGTGCAGCTCCTGCTCCTCCGGGACGGGGCTCTCCTGTCCTGGGGACACTCGCCCCCGCCTCAGCCCGGCTCCTCGCGGGGCCCCTCCCCCTTGGAGGCCTTTTGTGTCTTTATTTCTTTTTCCCCGTCTTCCTACCTTGATAGAAGCACGAACTCTTCTCACTGTAGCACTCCAGGTGTTCTCTCTTTAAATCTCAGGCCGAATTTGTAGATTTTCAGGATGATTTGAAGGTTACCTGGGTAATTTGGTGGGGACAGGTGATTTGGGGACCCTACTCTTCCACCATCTTGCCCCTTCTCTTATCAGCTCTTCTTTAAATGAACATCTTGGATTCTTATGAGATTGAGCTATTATAAATAATGATGCTATAGACTGTTTTGTACCATTTTTGCTATGTATATGCATGCATTTCTATTGATTGTATTCCAATAGATAAAATTCCATAGTTAAATTTATTACAAAATGCTTAAGAGATTCTCAAAGTATGTGTAGGAATGACACTCCCACCATCTCTGTGTGAGAGTAACAGATGTCCTATATTCTTGTCAACTGTTCGTATTTTACTCATTTTTAACTTTTAAATCAACTTGTTTTTGTATACGGATACATCACTGGCTTGAAATTTCCATTTCATTTAGTTAAATACCTTCTTATATATTTATTAACCTTTGGATATTATCTTTGATGGAATACCTGCAAATAAATCTTAGAAAAAATAAAACGAATCTCTCTTGATGTTGCTGGAAGTAGTAGTTTGTTCATTCCATCATTGTGTAATATTCTATCTGAATACACCATTAAGTATCTATACTAGTGTCTATGGACATGTGAATTGTTTCCAGATTTGGGATATTTTGAGTAATACTGCCAAATATAAAGGTATTTTGGTGTATTTATGGATGCTTCTCCCTTGAGTGTGTGCCTAGAACTAGAATTGCTATGTCATAAAGTATGCTGATGCCCAACTTTAGTAGATACTACCATATAATTTCAAAGCATTTATACCAATTTATGCCTCCATCTGCAGTGTATGAAAATTTTATTTTATTTATTTTTTTTAAATTTTTATTTATTTATGATAGTCACAGACACACACAGAGAGAGAGAGAGAGGCAGAGACATAGGCAGAGGGAGAAGCAGGCTCCATGCACCGGGAGCCCGACGTGGGATTCGATCCCGGGTCTCCAGGATCACGCCCTGGGCCAAAGGCAGGCGCCAAACCGCTGCGCCACCCAGGGATCCCGAAAGTTTTAGTTACTATATAGCCTTGGAAACACTCAGGATTGTTTTTCTCATGAACTGTTTTTATTTTCTCAGAAATCTCTCTTAGAAGGTAAGTTGTATTATGATATTAAGGTAGTGTATGTTAACCTAATTATAAACTTTTGAGCATATTTTTTGAGCATCTTTTCTTAGGATTTTTTTTTCTGCCATTTGCATATCTTTTATATGAAGTACTTTTAAGAATTTTTCTCATTTAAATTTTTTATGTCTTTTTCACACATTTTTGTATTGGCCTTTGTACATATCCTTTGAGATATGTATTATATATTTTGATACTCTTTTATCAATCTCTTAATGGGGTATTTTAATTATTAGAAGTTTCTAATTTTAATGTAGCCCAAATTGTCAATATTGTCTTAATGGTGGGGCTTTTTGTGTTCTATTTAAGAGATCTTTGCCTACAAAGAGGACATTTTCTATTGTCCTACTTGTTTTTTTGAAGCCTGTTGGTTTGTGTGTGTGTGTGTGTTTTTGTTTGTTTGTTTGTTTGTTTGTTTGTTTTGAAATAAATGATTAACTGACAGGCCATTATGTTTTCTGTTGCTACAGCAATACATGAGGGTCTGACTCTTGTTTGAACTACTTTCTGTTACAATTAAAATGATGGTCTTACTGAGTTAACTGTACTGTATTCGTTTACAAGAATGACTATATGGATGTATAAGTGGTTGTTGGAAATTTATGTTATATGTAAGTACATGTATCTTTTGTATTTTAGCAACACTGTCTAGTGTATTTACTAGTAATTAACAAGGAGTAGCTGAACCAAAGAGAGCAAACTAGTCACATAACTCTGGCAGGGGCTACATGACCAGCAAGATAGCAAACCTGGAGAGATCCAGAACTCAGTTACCCTGTGTTAAGATGATCTGCACCCATTTAGGTCTCTAATGGCTCTGTGGTGTATGCACCTGTGTGTACATGAGCAGATGTAAGTGTATCTGTCTGTCTCTCTGAGAGTTTTGGAAGCTATGCCTGGGAACTGGGAGAATTCTGCTATGATGTTGGCCTGTACCTTTTCTTAAGCTTCCGTAAACTTGGTGCTAGATGAAGCCTAGGATGTCTTTTGAGTTTGATTGTCATTCCAATCTTATATCTCACCCTTTTTAGTGGACAAACAGATATTTAGTTCTAAAATCCACTAGAAATCAATTTACCTGTATATTAGATAATGATAAAAAATTCAATTGTCTTTAATAAAGATAACCGAAGACCCTATGGGATTCACTAAAAAGATTATCTTTTTCACTCTGCTCTGCAGTGCCTACTTTTTCAAAAATAAATGGCAGATATAGATATAGATATAGATATAGATCTGTTTCAGGATTCTTTGTTATTTCATTGCTTTGCTTTCTTCTTTTTAAAAGATTTATGTATTTATTTTAGAGAGAGAGAGAGACATCATGCATGAGCAGGGAGAGGGCTGAGGGAGAGAGAGAATCTCCAGTAGACTCCTCACTGAGCATGGAGACTAAGGCCTGGCCAGATCCCATGACCTGAAAGATCAGGACTTAACCAATACTCCAGTCTGGCACTTAATCAAATGAACTACCCAGGCACCCCTCACTGTTTTACTTTAATTCTTTCACTAATGATATGTTTTCTTAATAGTAGAGCTTAGTGCTAGATTTTTACATGTAATTATATTATCTTTAACTTTAATCTTTATTTTCCAGTATTTTCTTGTCTAATCATAGACCTTCAAGCTCCACATAAAGTCTAGAATGAACTTGTCAAATGCCATTAGAAATATAGTACATCAAGGATTGAACTAAATCTATAGGTCAATTTTGGAAAAGTTTATCTCTTAACAATGTTTGAAGTTACATTACATTAACTTGTTATACCTTCTAATCTAGGTTAAGTAAAACTATAAACTGAACTAATAAGGAAATATGTTTTAAATTTCTGTTCTATTTAAAGTCCTATGCTATGCTCTTTAAAATCATTATTTAATTGTATTTTAACACTAATCTTGTTACAATAATTTTATTATCTTTGCTTTGTAGCTGGTAATTTCTGGAGCTGAATTAGTTCTCTCTTTTTCTTCTAATGTAGCCTAAAGCTGTTTTCAGAAAAGTTTTAGTTACTTTTAGTTATTATTTTAGTTTTATGTTTGTCAATAATTTTTCTTATTAAAATATCTACTTGTTTCCTATTTCATTTCATTTCATTTCATTTCATTTCATTTCATTTCATTTCATTTCATTTCATTATTTCTCTATTTTAACTACATGTAATAAAACCTGTTCTTATCACTATTATTTGTATAGTTTTTATTTTATCAACCTATTTCACATCTGTAATGCTTTCATTTCACTGGACTGTACAGTTGAAAGGACTCACAAGATTCCATAGACTACACTTACCAGTACTTTAATCAAGGTAAAGGATACAGTAAAGTGGGAGAATTCAGAGGCAAACATGAGGGGCCTCGATAGACCCACATGCAGCTCCCAGGGCTCTCCTTAGCCACATGAACTGTGCGTCTTTGGATTATGAACCACTAAAAATAAGTGCATGGAATCTTCATTTCAGGACAACTTACAAAAGTTTCCAGTAGGACCTTTTATGACACTAGTTATTTGCCAAACCATTTATTTAACCAGTTAAAACAAGTATAAGGCATCATCTACATAACTTTAAAATTATTAAAGCAAAACAAAACAGTAAGACCCTGAGTTCCTCCAGGGGAATCTCAAACTTTAAATTACATAATATAAGTTTACTAATTAGCCCATCTCATTCTTAACTTGGGCAGGCAAGAGTCAATACCCAAGTTTTAGGCATTTTTGGAGATATAAATAGATATGTTCCAATCTGGCTGTAAGATAACTCTATGTTATAACATACTCCCAAACTTAGGTTTTTAAATTTATGTTTATTAGGTACAGGGGTTAGATTTCAATTTCTGTTGTATCTTCAACTCTTTGGTTATTGCATTATTTGGTGTGCTGCACCAAATAATGCATATATAATACATATATCTGACAGAAGTTTCGTATCAACATCATTTAAATACATATTATGAGTCAATTAAGAAAAATAACCACAAATGAAATAGAAGCTTAAAAAATTTGAAAGATTGTGCAGACATTTCAGAAGAGAGCATTTATAAAAGGCCAATAATATATATGGTACATACAGATATGATAGAGATCACCATTGTCACTACACAGGTCTATCTATTCCAAAACAAAATTAAATTGAAGATTTTATTATTGCCATAGTCATTTATCCAAATAACTTGTGAGAATGAATTCCAATGTAGGTCATATATCACATATTTACATACAAATAAAACTTTTGCATAGGCATAAACCATTTTTTTTAAAGATTTATCTATTAATTTTAGGAGAGAAAGAGAGAAAGAGAGCATGAGGGGGAGGGGAAAAAGAATAGGAAGAGAGAGTCTTAAGCAGCTTCTTAAGTTCAATTTAGGGCTTGATCTCATGACCCTGAGATTACAACCCTGAGATCACAACCTGAGCCACCAAGAATCCGTTGCTTAACTGTACCACCTAGGTGCCTCACATAAACAGAATTTTTAACTTTATAATTTATTCAATGAATGAGTAATGATTTGTTTTAGAATTAATAAGTATTTTTCAACAAGGACATTATATTTGCTTAACAATTTTGAGAATAGGAAGCAGAAAAGAAAAGCACACTGAAATTGTTAAATAAGTAACCAAACATTGACATGAGATTAGAAGAATATTTTTCAAATTATCAACTTAAAAGGAAAAATAAAAAAAACTCAATATGACTTCAATTAACCACTTTAAATATTACAATTTTGGATCTTTTAAGATGGAGATTCAGGAAATTTTATATTGGAAAATTCTGAATTTATAGTATCAAATTTTTGGAATGGACTAAATTTTGCAACTTCAAAAAATCTACTAAGCACATTATATCTATTTATAGCTACTCATTAGAACATATTCCTAAACCAGAACATTAGGAAGATTTAGAGGAATAAAGCAAATATCAAAGTAAGGCAAGGGGCACCCAGGTGGCTTAGTGTTTGAGCATCTGCTTTTGGCTCTGGTTGTGATCCTGGCGTCCTGGGATCTAGCACTGCATCAGGCTCCTTGCAAGGAGTCTGCTTCTACCTCTGCCTATGTCTCTGCCCCTCTCTCTGTTCCTCTCATGAATAAATAAATAAAATCTTTTAAAAAAAATTAAAGTAGGGCCTAAAATGTTTGTAGAACTTACCAGGCAGACAGAAATGCTCATGCTGAAGAGTAGTATCTCTATGGCTGATAAGAAAATAGACTCTTTTTGGGAAAAAGATACTAATTTTGGACAAAGAATCGGGCCACATATGAATTTATAGAAACCATGGAATATCAACAGACCCTCTTAGGGTTGGAGAGAAGGCATAAACAGGTATAAAGGGGAACAAAGTTTTGGAAGGACTGTAAGTGGTACATTATTATTCACACAGTTGTGAAATACAAACACAATAAGCTTTAACATGTAGTTGAAGAATCAGGATATTAGAAACTTTGAATATAATAAATATTGGCTACAGATATCAGAATATGGAATTTTGATTGGAATTGCATTAAATCTGTAAATCTGTAGTCAAAAGTCAGAAAAACAGACATTTTGGCAATATAGTCTATCCATTAACATGGAGTTTCTATATTTATTTAGTGCCTCTTTGGTTTCTTTTATTAGAGTCTGCAGTTTACTTATGAAAATATATACATATTTTGTTAGCTTTATACTTCATTTGGGGAGTGATAATATAAATGATATTGTGTGCTTATTTCAAATCCCATTTGTTGTTGCTACTATAGAAGAAAGTGGTTTTTTGTATATTAACTTTTTATCCTGCAACATTACTATAACACTAGTTCCAGGAAGATAGACTTTTAAGTAACTATTTAATTTTTTCCTTTGGTATAATCACTTGACAAAAGACCAACTACAGACCTTTTCTAAATTATTAATTTAATTATTTTCCATGCTGTGATACCTATTAAGTAAATGTTTGACTACAAGTATACTCACTAGTTTACAAGGAATGTTAAACATATTTTCATTAGAAAATTACAGATGTGCCTTGTCATTGTATGATTTGATGTATCTTTTTTTACTCTTAGAAGAAATAAGCAGGGACGCCTCTGGATGTCTCAGTGGTTGAGCATATGCCTTTGGCTCAGAGCATGATCTCAGGGTCCTGGGATCAAGTCCCATATTGGGTTCCCTGCAGGGAGCCTGCTTCTTCCTTTGCCTGTGTCTTTACCTCTCTCTGTGTTTCTCATGAATAAATAAATAAGGGCAACTCCAGTGGCTCAGCAGTTTAGCGCCGCCTTCAGCCCAGGGCGTCATCCTGGAGACCCACGTTAGAGTCTTACATCAGGCTACATGGAGCCTGCTTCTTCCTCCGCCTGTGTCTCTGCCTCTCTCTTTTTGTGTTGCTCATGAATAAATAAATAAAATCTTAAAAAAGTAACATAAAAAAAAATCTTGAGAAAAAGAAATAAGCAACTAATCACTGATGTCAGGGAGAGGAAAATTTTATGAAAAATAATAAGCATTAAATCAAAACTGCTGAAATTTAGACAAAATCTATTTCGTGGTATTCTGTATCTGCTTAGTAGTCTTTATGAAAGGTATGAACTGTTCTCCATGGATATTTAAAAAGGGCACCAAAGTGATCATAGTATTATCATCTAATAAAAGAGATGGCTCATTCATCTTAAAGGAAATATTAAACTACTAAGCCACTAACTAATAAAAATTTGACTCATTGATCTGGCTTGCTCCTACAATAAATATAATCATTTATGTCACTGAAGGGAAGAATTTATCAAGTAAAAGAAACACAAGGATTATTGCAAACATCCCAATAATTATTATGACAAGTATATCATTGATTCTATCCACCTGTAAAATTGTAATAATAAATTAGAATAATCAGGTAGGTTTACATGTCCTCTGTCAGAGTAAAATTTAAAATTTCTGACTTAAATGAATGCTAAATGAGATAAAATGAATGTTATAATCAGTATTGGAAAAAAATTCTCACATCATCTAAAGACAAAACTACTACTAATTTTAGAAGCATTTCGGGTAAAACATACGTGGATATTGGAAAAATACAATAATGAAACAAAACAACAAAAATCTTCACGATAGACAGAGTTGACAGATGTATAGAAAATAATATGGGGCTTGCACATTTCCTTTTCTCTTTCTTTTCACATTAGGCAGAGTTGAGCTGACTACTAGTTGTTACTTCATCTTGATATAAAATGTTTAAATACTTTGGATGTTATTATTACATAATAAATAAAGAATACAATTGGAAATCAGAAGACATTTTGTTTTCTGGGAGCCCAAGCATTAACTTTCAGGTTTAGGAGAAAATTTCAAATGTGTATTTATAAAAATTAAAAATCTCATGGAAATTCTTCAGAAAATGCCTAGTATACGTTCATCTTAGTATTATGTGGAAGCTTAAAATACCTTAAAATAAAACTGGAGTTTGAAAACTCTGCTGTTAATTATAATAACAGAAAAAGATAAGATCCTAGAAAATCCACAAAACAGCAGCCTATCCTGATAGAAATGTACATGACCAAGTTCTGATTAATATATAAGAATATTTTATTGTGGTTTTAATTAGCAATCTTCTGATAACTAATGAATCTGAATATATTTTCATAAGATTTTTGGCCTTTTATATATTTTCTCCTGAAATGTCTAGACAGTCTTTTTAATTTTTTTGAGATTCTATTTCATTTGTGTTTTTTTTTTTTTTCTTGATTGATTCACAACATGATTTAAGGGATGCCTGGGTGGCTCAGCGGTTGAGCATCTGCCTTTGCCTCAGGGCATGGTCCCAGGTCTGGGATTGAGTCCTGCACTGGCTCCCTTCGAGAAGCCTGCTTCTCCCTCTGTCTATGTCTCTGCTTCTCTCTGTGTCTTTCATGAATAAATAAATAAAATCTTTAAAATATATAATATATATTTAAATAATGTGGATATGAAACCTCTGTCAGATATATGTATTATATGTAACTCCTCTCATTTTGGCTTCCTTTTTAAATCTCTTAAAATGAGCTTATTGATAAATAGAGGTCATTAAATTTATCATTTTACTTTCCATACTCTAACTTCCAAGGTCATGGAAATACATTTTTTTCTGTTTATCTTTTTGTTTTCAATGCACATTATCATTTTACTTTCACTGTTAGATCTGAAATAGATCTAAACTTATTTTTGTGTACTGTAGGGCAAGGGTCCAAATATGTTCTTCTCCATATGGATAACCAGTGATTCCGTACTGGTTTCATTTATTGAAAACATGATCATTTCTTTATTGCAACACTGTTTTTCATAAATCAGATAAACATATATGTATGTCACTTTAGGTTATTTGTTCTGTCCCATTGTTTATTTATCTAATTTTGTACCAGTACCATACTATTAGATTGCTATGGCTTCATAATAAATTTGGTCATCCTTTTTTCATGTTCTTGGCCTTTGACATTAATATTTAAACTTGAACATTATACATTTTATAAACTATTTGTACAAATTGAAAGTAATTTTCAGCACATAACTACTAGAACAATTGTAACAGCTATCTATAGTACTACTGAGCAGAAAAGAAAAAAAAAGAAAATGAAAATAATCAAAATAGCCACTGATGTAAGAACTGATCAATAAATTGTGGTATATTCACAAAATGCAATACTATATCATTAAAAAGAATGAACCTCAACTATAAGCTGCAACAAAGATAAATCTTAACATTATATATACTATTATAGTGTTCCATAAAGTTAAAGAAATAAAACTACTTAATAGATATATAGATAGAAATAGATAAGATAAAACCTCTAGGTGCATGTGTGTGTATAATTAAATATTTTTAAAGAAAGAATAATAAAATAATAAACAAAACCAAAAATATGATGGGGGAAAATGTGAGAAATACATAGTAAGAGGCTATTACCTAGGAAATAGGTTCTTGGATATATCCTGCTTCTTGTTCAACACTGTTTTTACATATATACATGAATAAATTTGCCCAGGTTTTTTAAAAATTGTAATTGTTCTCATGAAACTAACAATATGCATTATTCAACTTTGCACTTGAGATACAAAACGATTAGCCAATTAAATAAACACATTATTCATGTAAATATTTAATTCATTTCATACTAAAGTATCGAACATGGTTGTTTTCTCCTAATTTTTTTTGTTACTGTTACCTGAAGGACATTTACATTTTAACTGTATTTCTATATTTTAAATCCTATAAACTTCTTTAATCATGAATTGATATAATGGTATCACTATATATATATAATATAGTGGTTACAAATAAAATTCACATAGAAAATTGACATTTTTATAAGACCTGAGAAGAATAGAAACCAGCCTAACATAATACATTTTGAAAGTTCTAATACCTGGTTTCTTCCAAGAGGAACTCTATGTTTAACCAGATTGAAACTTGCAGATCTGCTCATGTAAATGCAAACTAGATGTTCTATACAGGAAAGGCCATTTCCTCAATCTAAATTTAAATATCTGATCTAATATTGGAAAAATTCCATCAGAAAAATAACAACAAACTTTTCTATAAAGGCCAGGGAGAAAAAAAAAAGGCCAGGGAGTATCCAAAAGAAAATTGGAAAAATAATAATTACAAATATAATGTGCATTAGTTACTTTTACCAACACATTCATCTATACATACCTGGTTTATTCTCTTCCTTACACCCCAACAGCCCTATCACATAAAGATTATGCTAATAGGAAATAACCTAAAAGTCTTACTATTTTAAACAGGTATGTGCATAGATGAATAAAGACTAATTTTCACCAGTGCCAAGTGAACAAAGGTAGACTTTGAAAATGAATGCAGTTTTTGCAAAGAACTGTCGCATGGTGTTTTGAGACACCTGAAGGGAGATGTGTTATGTTTTTGTTCCTTTAAGCCTACAGCTCTTCGTACAAGAATATTATTTTCTAACAATTCTAAATCTGCACACAAGAGCCTGCCAACCAGCATGACTTACTAGTTGTAGAAGGAAGATTGGTAGATTGTTTACCAGTCAGATATTATGGGATCAACCTTATTATTTATTAAATGCTATTGCACCTAGAAAAATCCCTCTCTAAGCTCTGGGTGTTTTTTCTTCTTTCTCTTTTTAGTTGATTGGTGAGCTCATTCAAATTCAGTTACCATCAGCATGATAACATGTATATTCTTGCCTAAGTCATCTCCTCTTATCTCCAGACTTATGTACTCAATTGTTCACTGTATTTTTCCACTTCGATGCCCATAATAAACTTCTCACAGTTAACACATCCAACACTGAGTTCTGGACATCCTCTTAGAACCTGTCAAATCAATTATTTTGGTAGCACAAGTTGAATACAGATGCCACCTTTGATACATTCTCGGCAATTTATATTCAATTTCTCAGTAATTCTGTGGACTCTACTTGAAATATACACCAGAATTTGACCAGTTCTCAGAATCTTCATTGCTACTTTTGCCCAAGCCACCATAACTTATCTCATGATTTGTTGCAGTGCCTTAATTGGTCACCTTTTTGGCCTTGTCTTGTTACTTTCTCCTATCTAATGGCAATCAAGGGGAATTTTTAGGAGTATAATTCAGATACTGTCATGCCATTGTTCCAAATTCTTTATGGGCTTTCCTCATGACTCAGAATAAAAGCAAGAGTTCTTTAAAAGTATCTCTTCTCTTGTTAGTTTTTTGAAATTGTCACCTAGTGCCCTATTCCTTAGCAAAAGGCCTCAGCTTCCTTGGTGTTCTGCTATATATCAGACATTTTCCTCATAACAGGCCCTTTGACCAAGGTTTACTGCTGCACCACCTCTGTGTACTTCTGTAATTACCAAATGAAATAGTAAGATGGCAAGTCTAACATTTGCTATTGGACATATATTTCATTAATTAATATATTATATAAAATTATATATATATCATATAATAATATATTACATATTATATTTATGCACTTCATTAATATATTTTTATTTCTTTGGTATAAATGAGGTTGTTATTATTGTGTTATATGGTAACTATACCTTTAGCTTTTTGAGAAACTATCAAATTGTTTTCCAGAATGGCTATTCCATTTTACATGCCCACCATGAGTATGAGAGATCCATTCATTGGCTTTGCATCCTTGCTTGTATCTTATTTGTATAAATTTTAAATATCTAGTCTTGCTTAGGTAGTCTTTCCTGACCCATGGATTGTATATTTTTTACATCTTTATTGTTCATTCTTTTTTTTTCATTTGTGTCCATAATTTACTCTTTATATGTAGAATGAGATATATATTTATATTTACTTTCTTCCATATGAAGAGCATGTTCATGAGAAATACTGTTCTGTGGTTTTGTTTTCTTATAAGATCTTTCTATAATTTTAGTATCAGGCCTTGCTAATGGGGTATTAATATAATTTTAACTCGTAGGAAAGTTAGAAATTGTTCTTTCTGCTTCTATTTCTGGAAGATATTATGAAAAATTGATGTCAGTTTTTCCTTACATATTTGGTTGAATTCACCACAGAAACCTGCTGAATCTAATATTTTGTTTTTGGAAGGTTATTAATTATTGATTAAATTTCTTTGATAGACATATGGTTATTTAGTTTATCTACTTTTCCTTGTGTGAATTTTAGTGGTTTGAATCTCTCATGGAATTGGTTCATCTCATCTAAGTTGTTGAATTATTGAAAAGAATTGTGCATAGCACTTCTTTGTTATCCTTTCGTGTCAAAGGGAGTGGTACTGAGGACTTCTCTTTCATTTCCAATACTTATAATTTGTGTCTTCACCTTTTTTCTTGATAAGCCTCTTAAGATTTACCAATTTTATCCATATTTTCAGAGAATCACCTTTTGTTTCATTGGTCTTCTTTATATTTTTTTCAGTTTTCAATGCCATTTATTTCTGTTTTAATTTTCATGATTTCTTTTTGTTTGCTTCAGTCTCAAATACCTCTTCTTTTTTCAGGTTTTTAAGGCAAAGTCTTATATTATTGATTTTATTTTTTATTTATTACTTCTTTTCTTTTCTTTTCTTTTTTTATTAAGTAAACTCTACCTCCAACGTGGAGGTGCAACTCACGAACTTGAGATCAAGAATCCCATGCTCTACTGACTGAGGCAGCCAGGGGCCCCAAGGCTTTACATTATTAGTTTTAGATCATTCTTTTTTCTAGTATATAAATTTCTTGCCATAAATTTTCTTTTAAACATTATCTTCAGTGAATCCCGCAAGTTCTCTTTCCATTTAGTTTAAAATAATTTTTTAAAAAACTATTTTGAGACTCTCTTACTCCATATGCTATTTACAAATGTGTTTTTAATCCCCAAATACTTGTGTACTTTCCAGTTATCTTCTGTTATCAATTTATAGCATAATTATATTATGCTCTGATAGCATTATTTGTATGTTTTTTTAATTTGTTGTCATTTTATGGCCCAGCATGTGGTCTGTCATTGTGAATCTTCTATGAAAGCTTGTGAAGAATGTGTATTCTATATTGTAAGAAATATTCTTTAAATATAATAAGCTATATATGTATATCAACATATGTACACATATAATCAAGTTGATTTATACTGCTGCTCAACTATATCCTTATTGATTTTCCTGTCTGCCTGACCTATTAAGTACTTAAAAATGAATATTAAAGTTGCCAACTCCAATAGTGGATTTACCTCTTCTCCCTGAAGTTTTTTCAGATTTTTTTACCCACATGTTGTGGCACTGTTTTTTAGTTGCATAATAAACCATTAACATTGGGATGTCCTCTTGGACATTATGTAATGGACCTTTTTTATCTCTGGCAATTATCCTTATTTTAAAGTCTGCTTTATTTGAATATATATTGCTACTCTGTTTTTCATTAGTACTAGCATTCATATTAATTTGCTAGGCTGTCATAACAAAACACCACAGAGTAGATGATTTAGTCAGAAATTTATTTTCTGAAAGCTGGAAGTCCAAGATCAAGGTGTTGGCAGGTCTAGTTTCTCTTGAGGCCCATCTGTTTGGCCGAGAGATTAGCTAGCTTCTCACTGTGTCTTCCCGTGGCGTTTTCTCTGTATGTGTGCTTCTGTAGGGTCTTGTCCACTTCTTAAAAGGACACTTGTCATATTGGATTAGGGTCCCACTTCTGTGACCTCATTTAACCTTAATTAAATCTCTACCTATAAAGGCCCTATCTTGAAATACAGCCATATTGTTGGGAAGAGCTCAATATATGAAATCTGAGGCACCACAATGTAATCCATATCAACATGATATATATTTTTCCATCTATTTATCCTGAGACTTTCTATTTAATGCTGGTCTTATAGATAACATAGTTCTTGTTGCTTTATTCACACTGATAATCTCTTCATTGACAGTCTCTGATAATCTTTTCATTGGTGTGCTGAGATTATTGACTGTTAATGTGATTATTGATAGATGCAAATTAATGGCCACCATGTTTGTAATTGTTTTTTTATTTGTTGTGCTTGTCCTTTATTCTCTCATGTTTTCTGTCTTCCTCTAGCTTTAATTGTACATTTTAGATAATTCTATTTTTTTAAGATTTATTTATTTATTCATGAAAGACACAGAAAGAGAGAAGCAGAGACATAGGCAGAGAGAGAAGCAGGCCCCTCACAGGGAGCCAGATGTGGAACTTGATCCCAGATCTTAGGATCACGCTGTGAGCCCAAGTCACTCAACTGCTGAGCCACCCAGATGTCCCACATTTTATATAATTCTATTTTAAAGATTTTTTTTTTAAATTTATGTATTCATGACAGACAAAGAGAGCGAGGCAGAGACACAGGCAGAGGGAGAAGCAGGCTCCATGCAGGTAGCCCAAGGTGGGACTCGATCCCGGGACCCCAGGATCACACACTCGGCGGAAGGCGGCACTAAAAGGCTGGGCCACCAGGGCTGCCCTATAATTCGATTTTAATTCCTCTTTTAGTTAATCAAAGATAATACTTTAAAAAAATTATTTCTTTATTCATGAGAGACACACAGAGAGAGGCAGAGACACAGGCAGAGGGAGGAGAAGTAGGCTTCCTGCAGGGAGCCAGATTCAGGACTCGATCCCAGGATCCCGGGATCATGACCTGAGCCAAAGGCAGATGTTCAACCACTGAACACTCAGGTGCCTCAATGATATAGCTTTTTAATGTTTTTAGTGATCGTTCTAGAGTTTGTAATAAACATTCTAATCTAAGCCCCTCTTCAAATAACACTCTACCACCTCAGGTATACTGATGGTACCTCACAGCTCCCTCCCATCCATTATGACATTGTTGTCATTAATTTCACTTACTTATATGCTATAATCATCCAATATATTGTTGCTATTTTACTTTAAAAATAGTTACCTTTTATTTATTTTTAAGATTTATTTATCTATATTAGAGAAAGAGAAAGAACAGGGGAGGGACAGAGAGAAAGAGAGAGAATCTCAAGCAGACTCACACTGAATGCAGAGCCAGACACAGGGCTCTATCTCATGACGCTGATCATGACCTGAGAAGAAACCAAGAGTCAAAAACCTGACTGTACCACCCAAGTGCTCCCCCACTCCCCCCCAAAAAAGTTCTCTTTTACTTTTTTAGATTAATTAAGAATAGGACAAGCCAAATATTTTATTTATCTTTTATTTATCCTTTACTTAACAGTCTTCCTTTCTTTACGTAGATCTGAGTTTCTGACTTAGCAATCAATAGCTTCTCTCTAAAAAAGTTCATTTAACACTTCTTGCGCTGCATGTTGCTGACAATGAATTCTCTCAGTTTTAGTTTATCTACAAGGGTCTTTATTTTTCCTTGAAATTTAAAACATAATTTTGCTTAATATAGAATTCTGTGTTCATATTTCTTTTTTTCCTTTCCTCACATCAAATATTTCACTCTATTATTCTTTTTCTTGTATGGTTTCTAAATATATATATATATATATATTACATATTTAGAAAAATATATATATTCTAAATATATTCTAATATTATCTATTTAGAAACTATATATATATATATAAAATGTAATTCTTATTCTTTTTCTGTATATGTGAGAGAAGTTTTTCTTTTTTTCCGAATCTAATTATTTGAAAAATTTTTTCTTTGCCTTTCATTTTCTGAAGTTTGCATATTGTGATGATTAAGGCTCTGAGTCAACTTGACTGGACTAGGAATGGCCAGATAGGTGGTAAAACATTATTTTTGGGTGTGTCTATAGCAGTGTTTCTGGAAGGGATTAGCATTTGTATCAGTAGACTGAGTAAAGAAGATCTGTCTTCATCAATATGATGGTCATCATCCAATCCATCAAGAACCCTAATAAAACAAAAAGGTAGAGGCAGGGTAAATTCTCTCTCTCTCTCTCTCTCTCTCTCTCTCTCTCCTTGAATTGGGATATCTATCTTCTGCTCTCAGATGTTAGAGCTCCTGGTTCTCAGGTCTTTGAACTCTGGTACTTACACTAATACCCTCTCACTTGTGACCTTCTGACCCATTCCTCCCCTTTCTGAGGTCTTTGGCCTTAGACTGGGAGTTGTACATCAGCTCCCTGGTTCTCAGATCTTTGAACTCAATTGAAATATGCTCTTTGCTTTCCAGTTTCTCCAACCTGCAGATGTCATATTGGGAGAGTTCCGATATAATTATGATGTAATTTATAATATAATAATGGATGAAACTTCACCCATAATCATGTGATTCAATTAAATTTCCTTTTATAAATTTTGTTTCCCTGAAGAACCCTGAATAGTAATACACATATATGATATAAGTAGGTATACATGTTTTGATATATCCTTAAATTATATTAGCTGAGCTTTATGGAGCTGTTATTTTTTTTTTTTATTGTCACTGATTTCTTAAAAGTTTTGGCCATTATTATTTTAAATATGTTTCTGCTCTGTTCTCTCTTTATTCTCCTTTTTGTATTCTAATTATGCATGCTATGCCTTCTGAAATTGTCCACAGTCCATAAATGTTCTAGTCATCTCTTTTTTTTTTTTTTTTTGTCATCTCTTTTTATTTAGTTTTTTCTCTTTGCATTTCAGCTTAGGGAATTCATACTGACCAAAATTTATCCTCACTGATATTTTCCTTTGGTAATTTCAGTCTAGAGTCCAACAAAGGTATACTTCATTTCTGTTTTAGATTTCTAGCATTTTTCCCTCTGTGTTTTCATCTCTCTGCTTACATTCTCTATTCATTTTGCATGTTGTCTGCCTTTTCTACTACAGCTCTAAACACATTAATCATAGTTATTATATATTCCTTGTCTGATCATGCCAAAACTTTTATAATATCTGAATCTGGTTCAGATTCTTGCTTTGTCTATTCAGGCAGTATTTTGTCCTACCTATACCATTTTTTTCTTGAAAGAAAAACATGATATTTTAGATATTTGTGACTGAAATAAACAGACCTTCACAGTGAAGCTTTATTCTAATATGGCTAGGCATGTGCTCTATTTCATATTTACTATAGCTGTAGGTGTTAAGGGGCTTCAAATTATTCTGATGTCTAATGACTTTGTCTCTTCTGCCCCTTTGGATTTCTCAAAGAATTCTTCTCAGTGTGTGTTTCTTGCAGTGTCAAATTTCTTTCAGCTATAATCCACTCATTTTAAGAAAGCTCTGTTTGTGTGGGGTCAATGTGGGGGAGATGGTAAGCATCCTATAATCTTATGATTAAATCTTTCAGTAAGCCAGTGTCCCTGCATTGTAACATTCACAAATGTTTGTTTTGTTTTGTTTTGTTTTGTTTTGTTTTGTTTTTTTCTCCAACCCTTCCTCTCAGGCTAGACAAGATAACTGGAGGAATTGGGGTTGGGTAATATTCCTCCCCCATATCAAGATTAGGCTCTGATAAAGTCATCTCCCCCAAGGCCTTTCATTTAGAGAATCCTCTATATATCTCATTTAGAGAGTCATGCTTTCTCTCCCAGTGTCAGAGCTTGCAAAGGATCTTTCTTGGCTTTTTTGGATGAGTACCAGTAAACGTGATAGTGTTCCTAGAGATACTGATTGAAAGTTGGGAAGTGGTTTGCCATAACTAAAGCTCACACTTTCAAGCTATCCCACACTCAGCTTCCAGTAAAAGTTTATGAAATTTTTGTGAAAAAAACTAGTATTCCTACAAGTTTATAGCTCAAGCAGCGTCTGCTCCAGGTAAGGAGATCTTGGCTTTAACTATCTTTACTTGCCTGTCTCTCCAGATTTGGGGGGTGGTGTTTTGCCTGCGAACTCAGTCTCTGATGGGTCCAAGAAAAGTCACTGGCTTTTGTTTATTCAGCTTTTTCTTTACTCTAAGGATAGAACGACAATTTCCAAGCTCATTATATGTCAGGGCTGCTACTTATTTACTAAGATTAGTGTTCTGTTCTAAAATGTCACTCTATTAGCAGAGTTTCTTGGGATTGAGTTAACATTCAAACTTATAAACTTCACCCAGGTCTAATATCACCTTGGTTTTAAAAAGGTGCAGCAAGTTAAGAAACAACATAGCATTCACCGTATGAGAATAACCAATATATCATAACTTCAAGCAACAACCTCCTTCCCCAATCTGTCCTTGATCGCAGGACGATCTGAATATACGTGGCTATCTCTACTCAGGGAAATCTTTAAGTTAAGAATTATTTAAGCATTTATGCAGCTCGGTGAGTAACATCCAGGACATGTAACTAGCTAACATACATGTGATTTACTCAGCTGCCTCAGAAGTGTTATTAGGCCCTTATTCAGAGATACCTATATCTCATCAATACAGTTCATCCTTTATTTGATCTTAATAATATGTTTGGTAGTCCCAGATATATGCTCATGTGTCATGAATATGGCATAGGTAAACCCCTAAAATACCTTACATTCAATATTGAAAAGGGCTTTCATCAAAGATCAAGTCTACAGACATCTCTTAGAGTAGGAAAGGACAGAAAACCATCTTTTAACCATTTTCTTCCCTTTTCTTTTTTATTCTAAAGCTTTTCTTCTGAGAAATTCATTCATTGAATTAAAGCTACAAGACAATAGGGTGACATCTTCAGTCTACTGAGATTAAAAGACTAATTTGAGGGTCCCAACCCACACCAAGTTTTAAATCCATTAATATTTTTACATTTTAAACTAAGACATTTCTTGCTTTTGATTTTTGTGGTCAGTAATCAGGAAATCTACTAAAACTGTATTTTGCTTATCTACTATACAGAATTTTCAGTTAAATTAATTTGTATTCTTGATTTTCCTCTCTTTTGCATTTTTAAAATTTGGCTTTCATCTCTGTTTCCCATTAATTTTTTGTAATCAGAGTTGAGTTATCTTCCTATCTCTTTGGAACTTTGATTCTCTTTTGAGTGGCACGTTTTGATTTGTTAATCGGTTGTATTTCATTATATTGTTGTAGTTTCCTAAGAATTGTGGGGAAATGAAAAGTCCTTTTCTTCTTCAGGCATCTAGAACAAAAGATGCAGGTGGTCAATACCCTGTTGAGGAACTGTAAGAAGTCCTCCTGACTTAAGATGTATCTAAAATATACACTTTAAGAAGCAGGAAAGATACAGCACAGTTCTTCTGCCCCCAATCACAGGAAGTGCAAATTAATTGCACTTGGAAAATTTTTGGAGCGTTCACAGAACTTATCATTAGTTTAGATGTGGTATATGATACAAAGAGTAAAATCAGCAATGACTTCCAGACTTCTCTTAAAACAGCACACAATACAAAAATATATAACTTTCTAGTTTCACCCTGCTAATTATATCAACTACTATTGTTAAGTCACCATTCTGTTTTTATGTTTTATGAAAATGTTTTTTCACAGCCAAGCCATATTGAATGATATTTTATTTCACAGAAAATATTTTTGTTTCTCTGGAAATAATAATTGTCTCAGTTTCTTGATATGTTTTTCTGTGCATTTAACACTTATTATTCATCCACAAAATCTAAGTATAATACAGTTCTTCTTATAAATAGGTAAAATTCCTTAAGAATACTACAAATTCCATTTTTTTTTCCCTCTCCAACATCCTCTGGCATTTCTTTACTATCTTTTTAGTCTGGACTACATTTTCTCTGAGCCCACTGTATATGATTGTAAATGGCTAGGGAAATTGTTCTCTCACTGGGAGATGTCTTTCTCCCTTTTCTTGTATTGAATCAGTTTTCCAAAAGCTCATGTCTTCCTTAATTGTGTATGTCTTCCTGAATTAGGTAACTCCCTTTTTCAGTGGAACAAATTCTTTTGTTGGCCGTCTGAGTAAAAATGCACAGGAAGTACATTTCTGTGATTTTTATCAGATCTTGACTAGTGAAAATATATTTCAACTATGTATCTACTGTCTTTAGTCTTTTTTTTCTTATTTATTTCTAACTGTTATAGCCTAATCTTTTTTTTTTCTGTTAGAAGATTTGTAGGGGATCCCTGGATGGCTCAGCAGTTTAGTGCCTGCCTTTGGCCCAGGGCGTGGTCCTGGAATCTTGGGATCGAGTCCCACATCAGGCTCCCTGCATGGAGCCTGCTTCTCTCTCTGCCTATGTCTCTGCCTCTCTCTCTCTCTCTGTGTCTCTCATGAATAAATAAATAAAATCTTTTTTTTTAAAGAAGATTTGTAAATGAAATACTCAAATGCTGTTTGGAAGTTCTTTGGGCATGGGTGATCTTTACTGTACACATAGGTCAGGAAACTGGATCTTTCACTGGAGAATCCACTAAACTCAGTATAGAGTTGTTTTCTGACCAAATTAGTTTACCCAGGAAGGAATTCTGTTGTTGTCCAAGGGAATGTAAACTTGGATTCATTATTCTAAGAGAATTCAAAAGAAAGAACTTGGAGGCATCAAAATTCATTGTGAAAAATTTCACCTTATCTATCTATCTAGTTTTATTTTTACTCATTTTTAAAAGAATTTATTTATTTATTTATTTATTTATTTATTTATTTATTATTTATTTATTTATTTATTTATTTAGGAGAGACAGAGAGAGAGAGAAAGAGAGGCAGAGACATAGGCAGAGAGAAAAGCAGGCTCCATACAGGAAGCCCGATATGGGACTCAGTCCTGGGTTCCAGGGTCATGCCCTGGGCTGAAGGCAGACGCTCAACTGCTGTGCACCCAGGCGCCCCTCTACCTATCCTTAATAGGGTACCTCATCACCTTCGTTCTCTCCTATGCCTAGTATTCATATTCTAGCACTTATCTGTTCCTGTGTCAGAGAGGAAACTGTGCTTCTGCCAATGTTTGAGCGGGAGGCCACTTGATTATAGGACTAGAACAGGAGATCTGAGATTAACCATTCTTAACCAGGTATTCAATCAGTCCTTCTTTTTAAAGTTTTTATTTTTTAGGATTTTATTTATTTATTTGGTGAGAGAGAAAGAGAGAGAGCACAAACAGGAGGAGTGGCAGGCAGAGGGAGATGTGGGACTTGATCCCAGGACTCTGGGGTCATGACCTGAGCTAAAGGCAGGTGCTTAACTGACTGAGCCACCCAGGTATCCAATCCTCTGTTTTTTAGGTTTTAATATTCAGGCTTTAAAATTACACAAACCTTCAATTCTTCTTGCTTTCCAGGATTCTCTATAATATGAACACTGCTTTTCATGTTCACTGTGCAGGCAGTTTTTTTCATTTTTTTTTTTAAAATTCTGATATGCAAAGTTGTTTATTTCATTTAGCTGTCTTTTTTACACTTTACAAAGTTTTACTGATGTTTACAGTCTGCTTACTAATTTGTTTTCCCACCATCTTTGTTTCTATTTTTTTTAATTTGCTTGCTTGTTTTGTTTTAATTTTAGTGCTGTAATGTCAGAAATATTTTCATCTAGTTGTACCTTACTGTATGTACCCTGCCCTCAGTTTTGCAGTTAAATGAAGAACATATAGCAAAAAGAAAAAAAAATTAAAAATTTGCCCTTATATCTTAACCTTGTAATTAGAAAACTATGGCTTATAAGAAATAAAATAAAAGTAAAATAAAAAACCAAGAAGATATTTATACCTACCTTGAAGACTTCTCCACATAAAACTCGAGCAAAGAAAATTTGGGTAAAAGAGATGAAGATTATATTGAGATCAAAGAAAATGACATTAGCCCACAACTAAATTTTGCATCTGGAGGGATTAAGAGTTAAAACTTCTTTTGTCTTTATGCCCCATTTTCATTATTAGCCTCATAGATTAATTCTTTGGTATGACTTCACATATCTTATACATTTCTTATTACATTCTAAGACTGATATACTCTAAAAGGCTATTTTAGACTTTGAATTTCATAAGCATATAAACTTTTCAGATATCTCAGGCATATTTTAATTGGTTTATGTAACAAAAAAAATCACTCTTTTTTCCATGGTACATGTATTTTATTTGTAGTTTATGCAATATATCCACACCATTGCTAGTTAATAGAAAAAATTTGTATCTATTTCCATACAGAGGATGCAACAAGAATGACAAATCAAGATGCATTAAAGGAAGCATAATAAAAAAACATAGGACTTTAACTGTTCACTGCTACTGCAAAGTGATATCGTCTCACAATTGTCATTTAAAAAAAGGTTCAAGAAGTCATGATGTAATCTTCTTGGTTGTTTGGCTTCCAAGCTACCAAGATAAATTTCTAAATACTCTTAAGATAAATTAGATCTTAAGTATTAGTTTGATTTTAGAAATTCAGATAAATTTCTAAATACGCTAAGAGTAAAGAATAACTGCAAAGAAAGAAATTAGCAAAAATACTGGGGAAGCATGTATTATTCACTTGTAAAGAGTAAAGTATCACTTAAAGATATATTACAATGAAATATGGTAATTATTCAACTATGCTTAAGTCTGCATGGTATAAATTTACCCTACCTTGACTGAAATCAACAGTAATATGTATATACAGGTCTGAGTTTGGTAAATATGCTATTATAATGATTTTATAATCATATTAAATAAAAATAATAGCTTAGGTAAAAATCAATTTGGAAAAGACTTGAAATTATGTCTACATTCCTGTGAAAATAGACCAGATTTTATGTGTAAAGACAAAGAGAGAAAGTAGAATAAAAGCTATAATAACATCATAGGAGAGAATTTAAAGAACTGCGCATCTGAACCAGAAAGAAAGAAATCATTAGTATTGTGTAAGCAGAGTACTCTGAACACAGAGTTATGCAATGAAACTGTCCGGAAAAGCAAAATATTTATTTTCTAAAGAACATTTTGGTTTAGCATTTATTAGTGAAATTTGTGCATTATTCAGAGACAGCCAACATTTTTATTAACATTTCTTTGTGTAAATTTTTAATCCTGAAGATTGATTTATAAAATACAATGTATTCTTGGGGTGCCTAGATGGCTCAGTTGAGCATCCAATTCTTGATATCAGATCAGGTTTTGATCTCAGGGTCATGAGTTTAAAAATAAATAAAATAAAATAAAATAAAATAAAATAAAATAAAATAAAATAATAAAATAAAATAAAATAAAATAAATAAAATAATAAATAAAATAAAATAAAATAAAATAAAATAAAATAATAAAATATATTCTTAATCCCTTTCTGTGGGGAACCAGCTGTGGAGCCTAAGAACTGAATCTTGCAGTCCTGAGCATCCTGGGGATATGGGCTGTCCTGAGTTGCCACACTGACTCTTGACCACATTGTTGTCCAGATGCAGTGACTCTGATCCCCCTCTCCTTGAGTCAATAGTCTATTTTACCTTTTGAAGTAAATATGTTTTTCTCTGCTTCACAAAAGTTGATTATTCCTATAACCAACCTGTTAGCTCTCTTAATAAAAACTGGAGGAGACGAAGCTTGGAGGTCTGAGTCCAAGTTCGGTTTGAGTCCTAGTCCAAGTCTTGGTCCTAAAATTCAGTGAGACTTCGAGTCTTTCTTCATATCATCACTATCTACTATCCTGGATCTGTGGCACCCTTCACCTAGTTCACCCATCTTCTCATCCATCTCCCCTCTGTAAGCATCTGTTCTCTGTAGTTAAGAGTCTGTTTTTTGGTCTATTTTAAGGGATTAAGAGTACCCCCCCTTCTTAAACACCAAGTAATATATGAGAGTGTTGTTGAATCACTATATTGTACACCTGAAAGTAATATAGCATGGTAGGTAATTACAGTGGATGTAAAATTCCAAAATAAAAAAAAAAAAGACTGTGAATAACTTGAATAAATAAATAAATAATACAATATATTGATGATGTATTAGTAATAACAATGCAGTGTACTTTATTTATAAAATAAATAAAACTAAAATTTATTTATTTATTTTTTAAGATTTTATTTATTTATTCATGAGAAACAGAGAGAGAGAGAGAGAGAGAGGGAGAGAGAGAGAAGCAGGCTCCATGCAGGGAGCCCAATATGGGACTCAATCCTGGGTCTCCAGGATCATGCCCTGGGCTAAAGGCGATGCTAAATCTCTGAGCCATCTAGGGTGCCAGGATTAAAATTTATGAGTAATACATTTGGTCATAGCTGTACTAATCATGCCTATAGATATTTTCTGGAATGGAAACTAATTCTTACATTTTACATTCAATTAAAGCATTTATGCTTAGTTAAGGTGTTTTTTATTTTAAAATTTACTTCAACATAAAATGCCATAATTAATACTTTTAATATAATTATTAGATTTTTCCTAGGTAATGTCTGTGAAATTACTAATTGTATTTTAGAAACTGGTTATATGTTTGTGGCAGCTTCTGTCTCTGACTTTGTTTCTGTTTTCACAAATAATTTGTTTTGTCAATTAACTAAGAGTATATT
Source organism: Canis aureus (assembly GCF_053574225.1). Taxonomy (NCBI): domain Eukaryota; kingdom Metazoa; phylum Chordata; class Mammalia; order Carnivora; family Canidae; genus Canis; species Canis aureus. Next base: position 31,581,617 of record NC_135618.1, read on the forward strand.
GAACCAGGGCACAGTGGCTTAAAAGTATAAATAAAAATGACATTGAAATTACATGATCACAAATTAAACAGAAATTTATCTTATTTATAACAGAAAACAAGCTTCATACATAGACCTGTAACAAAGTAGACTCGAAAATCCTTTTAATAAACATATAGAATTCTATGTAACTAAATACTTTAAAAATCTCTACAACCAAACCTGGTTCTCAGAACCTAAGGTAAGTTCAGGCTTATTTAGATTCGGAACTTACACCATTTTAAAAATTTACTCCCTTTACTTAAAATTATTTGCCAGTTCACACATATGTTAGTACCTGTATCACTCAGGATTGTGGCAAGAAACAGATGGTACAATCAAACTCAGAAAATTTAATAAATTGTTTGCAAAAGGAAACCGACAAGGGAGAATGGTACTTTAGAGGTCACACTTCAGATACTATTAGGCCTTAGTGGGCCAGAGAAGAGACCAATCTCTCAAACCCAGAGTAACTGTAGGAAAAGGATCAGGAGCTGTGGGAAGCAGTTAGACACTGGAAAGTAGCCTGGGAGTGAGGAAGTGAGGAAAATCAATGCCCTAAACCCTTTTTCTTCCACTCCTATGTTCTAAAACATCTTCTATTGGCCAAATTCAACAATTTGATGTGCAAGGATTTCCTGAAGCAGGCTCCAGATTTAGCCTTTTCAGACCAAGAACAGGGTGCAAAAGATGGGCAGTATTGGAGGTACAGGTGAAAAATTGTTTTAGGGTTGCTTAGCCTTGAGCATTTAATTGCTCGTTAAACACACACTCAAGAAGTTGTACTCTCTCCTAGGCATTGTGCTAGGTTTTTAGAACACCATTCTGAAGAAGACGTAATTAGTCTTGCCTCCACAGAACTACCCATTCATGAGTGGACAAATGATAAACATATAAACCAACAAATGTATAATTATATATATGTATAATTATCAAGTATGATTAGAATAAAGAAACAGACCTCAATGAGAATTTGTATTGGGATATACATGAGTAGGATTTTTTTTTTATTTTTTATTTATTTATTAGTCACAGAGAGAGACAGAGAGACAGAGACAGAGACACAGGCAGAGGGAGAAGCAGGCTCCATGCACCGGGAGCCCGATGTGGGATTCGATCCCGGGTCTCCAGGATCAGCCCTCGGCCAAAGGCAGGCGCTAAACCACTGGGCCACCCAGGGATCCCCAGGTAAGATCTTTAAAAAGCATAGTTACTTACAGTGAAGCTGAAAGAGAAGCAGCCAACAAATGGAGAGTAAGAGTAAAAGTATAAACCAATTGAAAAGGCACCTGGAAGGCTCTTTGCTTTTACTTACTTTACTTATCTTAAAGAACTCCCACACTTTCCTCAAAAAGTTTTATAATTGTGTTTTTTAACCTTGTGGCCTTTAATCTACAGCCATTGAAAAATCCTCCGTTGATGGAGAACTTCTGTTTCTCTCAAAATATTTTATAGTTCCTGACGTAGAAATCTTGGGCTACAGCAATCACTATACCATATATTTATTTATCAAATCATCATTTATATAATTTATATACACATAATTTTTACTTAAAATGAAGGCACTATTGGAGATGGTGAATATATTCATTATTTTTATTTTGGTGATGGTTTCCCATTTTAATACATATATCCAAACTTATCAAATTGCACACTTTAGATATGCTCAATTAATTGTATGCCAATTATGCCTCTGTAAAACTCTTAAATACTTCATAATTAAAATGATCTTTGTGCTTAGAAAGGCACAACACAATGAAAACCACTCAGTGAGAAGATAAGTTTGCAATACATTTTCTATCATAGGATCTTTTTTTAAATATCACAGAATAGGGATCCCTGGGTGGCGCAGCGGTTTGGCGCCTGCCTTTGGCCTAGGGCACGATCCTGGAGACCCAGGATTGATTCCCACGTCGGGCTCCCGGTACATGGAGCCTGCTTCTCTCTGCCTGTGTCTCTGCCTCTCTTTCTCTCTCTGTGACTATCATAAATAAATAAAAATTAAAAAAAAATAAATAAATATCACAGAATATTTTAAAAAATAATGACAATATACAATATTGTTGAATGTTCCTAGCATGCTTATATAGTTACTTTATGCTGTAGGAGGACAAACTTGTATAGCTTTATTCCAAAGTGATTTATCAAAAAGTATGTATATTTTAAAGCATAAAGTTGCATATACTTTTTTTTTGCGCATATACTTTTTATCACAAAAGTACACCTCCAAGATTTTACCATAAAAATATTTACACACGAATTCTGGATATGTATAAATGAGTTTGATTGCAGCATTTCTATTAATAGGTAAAAAAAGAAAAATTAAATGTCCTCTAGTAGAGAATTGCTAAAATATATTATCATAATTTAAATAATAGAACTAAATGCTGCCAGAATCAATGGTGATTTGGTTATTTCAAAAGAAAAATATTCAAGATTGATTATTTTATTTTTGCTTATCCATATAGGATATTTGCATATATAGAAACATATACAAATCATCTTAATTTATGATAACTAATTTCACTAGTGAGTAACTACTAATGCTATGAAGTTCAGTTTACATATTTTTTCCAAATAAAAAGCTTTTTAGAATAAGCAATAGATGAAATCATCCAAACTAAAAATCTACCTTTGTTATAATCTTTTGAATTAAAGGAAGAGAATGAGTGTATGAAATGAAGACAATCCCTTTCCTTGATAATGGCTTGATATTAGGCCTTTAGAAAACTCACATGAAGAGATAAACAGACTACAAATCAGACCTGTGTTTTTTTGTTTGTTTGTTTGTTTGTTTTTACAATTCAATATGCTTTAAAGTAAAGTAGAATATCTGAATTTGGGAAGAGAGAAGAGCTGAGAGAGAAAATCATGACATAAGCTAATTTGCTGTCATTATTTTCCATTTCTTAAAATTTTTAAAAAATGCCATTTATTTGTATAATGCTTTATTCATTTCCAAAGCTTCCACTTAAAATAATGAAATTTAAACTGTTTCTGTTCAGTGGAAACTGCCATGGTAATTGGCACAAGTGGACAAGAATCATACTAAATGAAATTAGAGGGAATTTCTAGACTCTTTAAAGGTTTTGGAATGTCAAAAGAGCTAGACTTTTTATTTTACAAATTTTTGGTGTATAAAAGTTCATGACAGTAAAAGGAGAGAGATAATGTGTTTCCTTTACCTACCACAGAATACTATGAATATTATGATTTACAAAAGATGTTCTCTGTTTGAAATCCAGTGCTTTTATGCTAATAGGGACTATGTGCTCTTTTTTCAATCTAAATTTTTTCATACATAAAAAGTTCCTTGATTAAAAGAAAATAAAATCTTATCATGTACATGAATATAAACATTGCCCTCATTTAATTTAGCTTATAATAACAATTCCTAAAAATGTCTTCTTAGAAAATATTACAAGTATATGTAGTTATTAAATAGTGAAATATATAATTGTGGTTTCCTTATCTTTTTCTTACATATGTATATACAAAGCACTATCTGCTTATAATTTATGACAGTCAAGAAATATCTTAAATAGTAAGTATATAAGCAAGTACAGTTAATGTACTTAAAACCTATTTACTTTCACAGAATAGTTTATACTTCAGTTTTATCAAATTGCAAGATCCATATTTTTAAATAGTAACTGTGCTTATAATTGATTTAATATGGAATGATTTTAAAAAAATTATTCTATGAGGTAATGATACAGAGTAATAATGTATGTGTGAGAAGTATGGATGTATAAACTCTAATTATTTAAAATCCTGAATATCCATCTTCTCTAAACCTAATAAAATCACTTGAATTTACAGATGTTAGGGTTGACTTTTGTTTTTTTTTTTTTAATTTTTGTTTTTTCTGAAAATCTTTGGGATTCAGATTGTAGAGGCATTGAGGAAGTATAAAATATCACAGGATTTGTACAGACATGCCAGTGAAGTCTTTCTAAAGAGATTGGTATTCTGTAACAGTCATCTGGATCATGTCACTGTCTGATTTGGGAAACAGAATTAAATAGATAAAAGCTTTGAAAGGTAAGGTCCTGATACCCTGCTACTAGTTTTATTAGTATAGTGTGATAGAAATGGTGAGGGCAGATTTTAGCTGATGCAGTTTAGAGGAAAGAAAGGTCTGATAAATTGCTCTCTTTCCCAAAAGCTGAATGGAATAATCCAACAAAGCTCTGAAATATCAGTGTATCATTGTCACAATTCTTGCTTTAGATCACAAGATGGGCTACTGGATTTGGAGGCATTATCATGTTTCAGTGTGTTGTTTTGTTTTGCTTATCAGTTGGTTTGCTTTTTCAACATGTATTTTCAACTTATTATTGCCATTAAAAATTAAGCATATCCATTGAGAACAAAGGCAAGTACACATATACTGGAATAGTCAACATTTTACTCAATATTTACAATTTTGAATGATGTTCTTTTTACTAGAGAAAGGTTGGGAATACACAAAGTTTCCTCATTCTTACTACATCCAACAGGTTGCTTCAAAAGGGTTACTTCAAATTACTTCAAATGGATTATTATAGAAAAATAGTTGATGGGGATATTCTAAACATATTGATAAATGGTTTTAGCTAGCACATCTTTTTCTTTACAAACTGTACTCAGTTAACATTTAGAAATTTATAGGGAAATGATGTATCCTACCCAGATTCAAAGGAAAGAAAACTAGTCTCCAGCTCTTGATGGGAGACTGGCATGCATGATTTTTTGGTGAAATTGTTAGTAGCCATCTTTGGAAACAATGTACCATAATTATTTTCTGCCATAGGTAATCCCAGTATCACAGAATTTGCTGAATTCTAAGGCCTTGATTCAGGAAAACTTGCACTATAATTTGCTGTAAGCCAGTTATAACTTCCTTTCTTGCTTTAAGCTACACTCAAAATTGACATCCTCAAGGAAGCTGAGTTAAGGAATTATGGAGAATGTGTGATGTGGTATATGTTTCTCCAAACTCTAAAAAGACCCACCTAATGTAATGTCATTTTTCATGGCAGTTCATGTTTTTCTCACATTAGAGGAAATACCTGACTTGCCCCAAACCTCCGGACTCTTGAAAATTTGACTGATGTGATCATTCCTGATAGTTTTGCAGCATTTACTTTATAATCTTTTGCATAGATGTCTTATAAAATAATTCGATTTTCTTACTTCCTATTTACCAGATCCAATTAGCATTTATGTAAAGGACAATAATAATGATTTTTGAAGCTCACAAGTTTCCTCCAGTTTATATTATGACAAAGATAAAGAGTTTATAATTTCTTCAGGTAAGACTTAGATTTGACATTTTGCAGCCCTCTCAAATAAAACCAAACTACTTCTAATTTTCTTTAATGATGGAAATGGAGGGAAAAAAGCATTTTCAGGTTAGCTATTAGAAACCTAGTTATGGACTCTGTTCTTGGGCTTTGAATTCTTTTCCATGAGCTGTGTTAATAGAAAATCAGCAATTTTGGAATACCAAAATAAAGCGTTTGGCTTTGCAGTTGTCACTGAGATAAATTTTTACATTTGCGAAGCAAGCTAAGTGCATAGTCCTTTTTGGATAGCTTTTGATTTTGCCCTAATTTTTTACACCTAATTAAACAATATTTTTAGTTACCAGCCTTTATTGAATCGTTTCAGTGGATATAACTTAGCTTTTGTAGAAACAGTTTTCTTTTGCCTTCATATTGTAAGCTTAATTAAAATTATACTTAATAAAAACAAGTACAACTAATACAAAAAGATTTTGGCAAAACATAACTGACTCTTAGTAAGGTAACAGAATTTGTGGGACAAGACCATAACTGTGTGGGCATATTAGTGACAAGCATTCATCAAGGCATTGGCTTGTTTACATCAAGATTGGTTAAGAGGTAGGTTAGTATATGTTCAAAAGATAGAAGATACTTTGATTAAAGGTGGAGCAGGAGACTGAGGACCTCCCTTTTCAGTCTATTTCCTATCTCATTAAGGAATACAGAGAGAGAAAGAAATGAATTTTTCATTGGCCAAACAAGTTAGTTAAATGAGATGTGTTAGCAATCTCAGTGTACAAAATAAAAATACAATATTTGGAATTTTCATGATATTATATATTGACCCATCTGGATTTTGCATTGACCAAAAAATGGGAATGTGTTAGTTAAATGGGAATTTAAATTAGTTGGCTAAATGGGAATGTAATAGCACACTTGCTATATTAGTTTTCTATTCCCCTGTAACAAATTACCACAAACACAATTTTTTCTTCTAGAATATTTAAGGTCAGAAGTCTCAAATGAAAGTTTCTACACAGTTATGTTCATTCTAGGAGCTTCTGGAAAGAGTCTGTTTCCCTGCCTTTTTTAGTATTTGATGGCTCCTTTTTTTTCCCTTGGCTCATAGCCCCTTCTATATATCCCTCTAACTTCTTTCTTATGTGCTTACATCTCCTGATACTGAGTCTGATTCTTTTGCTTCTCTCTTAGAAGAACCCTTGGAATTACATTGGATCAACCCACATAATGGAGAGTAACCATTCATTACCGATTCTCAACGTATTCAAATCTACAAGATCCCTTTTACCATGTGAAGTAAATTCATAGTTTCTTGGAATTAGGATGAGAACAATTAAGGAGGTTATTATTCAACCTGTGACATTCAGGGAGAAAAATTTGAGAGAATGAGTGTCAACATTCAGAATTCTGATGAAGAGTATATGTGATTTTTTCATTCTATTAATAGTTTTGAATTACTCTTTCATATTGTCCATATTCTTGTTTCTGCCAAAAATTTTGAACCATTTCATGTCTGCTTTTTAGTTCATTACTCTCCAGCTTTTTCTAATCTATAGTTAATAGTTCCACTTTTTCATTCACAAAATTTCCAATTGGTACCTTTGCATAATATTTCTAGCCATTTGTAAGTTCCCCAATTTTCCATTAAATATTTTATGTGTAATCACTTTATACTTGGCATTAAAGAATTTCAATATCTGATGTACATAGTGATGTATAAATCTTTATATATTGTTTTTGCTGAATCACACATGGTTGGCCATTTTCTTATTTGTTTTTAATGCATATATATAATGTATACATATGAAATAGAATACACATATATACATATATACTAAAAACCCACTAGTATAAAAATCATACTTGTCCAAATAAATGAATTGTTACAAAGTAAATACACTCCTTTAACCATGCAAGGTCAAAAAGTAGAGAATTATCAGTGCCCAAAAAGAAATTCCAGGCATAACTTCTACCACAAAGATAGCACTATCTTGGTGTCTAACTCTATACATTTTCTTGTTTCAAGACATTTGTATCTTTTTTCTTAATTTTTCTATTAACCATTATGCTACTTTTTTTCCCATTCATGTTATGGTAACATAACATGTCTTTGTTGTTGTGTGCAATTGCACCCTATGAATATGTTACAATTCCTTAAAATGTTAAAAGGTATATGGGTATCTTTTCTGTTTTGGCTGTTGTGAATAATAATGAATAATGTTGCTTAGTTTGAGTGAATAACTGCGTACATATGGTCACAAAGGATCTGTTTATTCAACCTTTGACGATTCTGCCAAAAACATTCATGATGGAAACTTAAAGATGATTTGGAAGTGGTTCTATCAATTTATTCTTCAATCAGTAGTAGTTGGGAGTTCCCGTTACTCCCTATCTATGTCAAAATTAAAATTATTAGTGTTTAAAATCTCATAATCATGATGATGTTTGAACTCTTGTTTTCCTGATGACTGATTTGGATAAATATTTATAGTTATACTGTATGTAAAATATATTTTCTCATCCTATAGCTTATCACTCTTCTGTTATAATGGCAACTTGTTATATTTCTTTAAGGTAATATAATTTCAAGTCTTCTTAAAGAAATCTTTTTTTAATTTTAATATCTCCTATAAGTTTAGCATTTTTTTTATATTTTATATTTAGATCATCATATAATCAGGGATTTCTTTTTGTACATGGTGAAATACAGAGATCATCATTTTTACAAATACTGATAACTAGACAAATCTATCACCGTCTGTTAAAAAGTCCATCCTAGCTACACTATTTTCAGTGTGAAATGTATCCTAAATTAAGTGTTAAGGTATATATGTGTGTGGGGACGCCTGGGTGGCTCTGCCATTGATCTTCTGCCTTCAGCTTAGGGTGTGATCCTGGGTCCAGGGATGGAGTCTCCCATTGGGCTGCCTGCAGGGAGCCTGCTTCTCCCTCTGTCTGTGTCTGTGCCTCTTTCTCTTTGTCTTTTGTGAATAAATAAATAAAATCTTAAATATATATATTGTTTCGGATTTATATTCTGGTTTTTTGGGGAGAAGGATGTTGGTTTGTTTTGGTTTTCGACATTTACACAGGTAAGACACTCTCTTCGTTTTAACACTCATTGAAATATAATTGATGCACAAAGAACTGCACATATGCAATTTGAACATATGCAAACATCCATGATATCATCACTACTATCAAGGAAATAGATGTATTCAATACTTCCCAGTTTCCTTTGTGTCCTTTTTTTTTGTGTGTGTGTGTCCTTTTTTGATATGTGTACTAGCACTTAACATGTTGTCTACCCTCAACGAATCTTGACGTGCACAACATATTACTAGAAATTATTAATCTATCATGTCTAGAATTTTATATATATTTAACAACAACTACTCATTTTTCTCATCCCTCCATCCCTTGTCCAGTTTCTGGCAGCTACTATTGTATTCTCTACAATCTTTGACAATTTTAGATAACTCTCATGTAAGTAAAATCATGCTGTATTTGTCCTTCTGCATTGGCTTATTCCATTCAGCATAATGTTCCCCACATCTGTCCATTATTATCTATTATTGCAAAAAGCAGGATTTCCTTATTTTTTTAAAGAAAGAATATTATTCCATTGTATACCACAATTTTTTTATCCATTCATCTGTTGATGGACACTAGGGTTATTTGCTATCACGGCTATTTCAAATAATGTAACAATAAAACTTGGGGGCTTGCATATCTCTTTGGGATCCTGATTTCAATTCTTTTGGGTATATGTCCAGAAGCGAGATTGCTTGATCACATGGTAAACTAGTGGATTTTCAAATATTAAGCTACCCTTTCATTCTTGGAATAAACTATTTTATAGGTTACGAGTTTGAATAATATTCTGTTTATAATTTGTCATATGTGGTAATAAGAGGGATTTCCCTTTCTTAATACACAATGTCAAATTTAAATTTTCTTTTACCTCATAAGAGATGTTATCTGAAAGTTTTCATAATTTCAGCATTATTTTTTTAGACATTTGGTAGAATCCACTGTTGAAGACTGTGTTTAGTTTTGTGGGAAAATTTTTTATTAGAGTCTGTGCTTCTAATATGTATAGGAATATTGGGATTTATATTTTTTTTATTTTTCCAGTTTTGGTAAAGTATGGTCTTTTGAGGATTTATGTATTTCATCTAAATTATCAAAATTAGCTGCAAAAAGTTACTCATAATATCATCTTCAGAATCATTCTAGTAGTATCTGTAATGTTTTTCTTTTGCAAAACATTTGTTCTCTCTTCCTTTTTATCTTGGTACTGTCATGGTAGAAGTTTATCCATTTCATTAATTTCTTTAAATAACCAATTTGTTTTATTTCTTCTGTTATACTTTCATAGTCTAATGAAATAATTTCTTTTATTTTATTTTTTCCATTTTAATATTATGGCAAATTTAATTTACATGTATTTTCCTATTTTTGACACAATGTTTAAGTGATTGGTTTTTACCTTTTTATCTTTACAACAAAATAAAAGTTTTAGAGACTGCAGATTTCTCTCTAAGCTCTCTTATATAAAGTTTGCCTGTCATATTTTGATATCTATTTAGCTCTAAACATTTTCTCATTTCCATGGTGATTCTTTTATCCATCAGTTATTTAGAAATTTTTGCTTAATTTTGAAACACATTATATTTTCTAGATTAGTATGCAGCTTAGTCCTACTATAGACAGCGATCACACTCTGTATGATTTATAATCTTTATAAATTTGTTCAAACTTACTACAAAACTTGTTTTGCAATTTTTTGGGTAAATACTTACTGTACACTTGTAAAGAGTATGTACAATGCAGATGTTGTATTGAGTCTTCTTCAGTGTTGATGATGTTCATATCTTCTATAGTCTTTACCATTTTATTCTTTCCAGCTTATTTCTCTATAAGTTTATATATGTGATATGTAAAATTATATTTTATAGCTTACATATTAATATATATTATAATTTGTATGTTATACAGTAGGTATTATTATAGATAGTAGGTAAGATATATAAACTATAAATTATCCTACATCTTATAATTTTCTTTTACAATTGCTTAAAGACAAAGTAAGAGCAAAGTGACCTCAATCCTTGGGAATATTGAAGATCCCCAGGGGCTGAGAAGAGTACGCAATTGACCTACAAGGCTGTTCCTAATTTGTCCCATAAATGAGTAATGTAAATGAATAAAAGTTAAGGCTACTAGTTACTCATTTTCAACCCCCTTAGTTTTGACAAAATATCTATCAGAAGATTTCTTTAAAACCATTTTTAAAAAATGTATTCTTTAAATTTGATTTTATTTAAATAATAAATATTTTTAAATACTTTTTAAAAACATTCTTTAAATGTGATTCTTTTACCGTGATTCCACATATCACTAACTTTAGCTTCAACTTCAGATATGAACTATTATGTCACACTGAATAGTGAATATTTTCAGGACTTAATACAATATTGTGGAACTGTTTGCTTTTGTCAAGATAAATAAACATTGTTTATTCAAACTCAATTTCCATAATATATAAAACTTTATATGTTCTTTTATTTCCCAGTCTATTTACCAATTTACCTCCTGATTTATTTACCAATAATTTTTCATTAAATATCAAAGAATCTGTTCACATCTATTGTTTTTAAAGACTGCAAAATTTTATCTTATTTTGTTTCTTTAAGGAGGCTCCACACCCAATGTGGGGCTTGAACTAATGACACCAAAATCAAGAGTTGGATACTCTACCAACTGAGCCAGTCAGGCATCCCTGGACTGTGCAAAATTTTAAACAACATTTTAATTAATTCTGTTTTACCTGAGAATATTAAAATATATACACTAACAATCCTTTTTCATGTGTAATATTTTGTAGGCATATTTGTAACATATTCATATTCATATTCAAAGATATTAAATATACAAATAGCAAGATAATAATACAGTGCTAATTTTGAATAAGACTGATATGCTACAAATACTCCTTTTCTGGTCCTCTTCTCTCTATTCTTGTTCCAGTGATGATCTCTTATCTACTTTAAGCTTTATTTATCACTTATCTAGAGATAAATGTGAATGCAATAAATCCCAACTGGATACTCCATGCTCTTTACTTACATTTCTACATTTTTTCCTATACCTTCTCCTGAAATTTTATCAAGCAACTCAAACATAATTTACCCTGATAAATATATCAACTCCTACACAAAACTGGTTTTTCACTCTTTATTTGTGATACTGGCACTTTTTTCCCAGTAATTCTGAGTCAGATCGTTATCATTACAACCCTGATATTTTTGGAGTACCGGTATCATGTCCCACATTATTCGACATTCTTTACATGTAAAATGAACATTTAGATAGGGCTTCTCATTTTATCTGTTTTACATATGAGTAAGAAGGAGGCTATGGAACTTGCACACGGTGGTTTAGCTGTAATTTATGCTTTCAGACTCTAAATACAAGAAATTCTCAGGATGCCTGGGTGGTTCAGTGATGGAACATCTGCCTCTGGCTCAGGAAGTGACTCCAGAGTCCTGGGATGGAGTCCCAAATTGGGATCACTGCAGGGAGCCCGCTTCTCCCTCTACCTATGTCTCCACCCTTCTCTTTCTGTGTCTCTCATGAATAAATAAATAAAATATTTTTAAATAAATAAATAAATACAAGAAATTCTGCTCCAGATGCCACTATGCAATTTTACCTTAGTATGAAATCCAGGGTCATTTGTTACTCCTCCAATTTTACACTATTCTATAAGGGGAGAATAAATGAAATTTCCTTACCAATTTAACTTTTTAAAAATTATAAGATATTGGAAGAGTAACAAATGACCCTGGATTTCATACTATTGGCATCTAGAGCAGAATTGTTTGAATTTAGGTCCTAGATGTACAACCTATAGCTAAACGGTCTGATGCAAATTTCATAGTCTCCCCTTTACTAGTGTGTAAAATGGTGACAATAAGCAATCCTACTGAGAAGTCGGTTTGACATGTATAACATGCAGAATAATGTCTGATATATTTTAGCTACTCAATAAATAGACATATATTTTCCAACCATTCCCACCTTTAATTCTTGCAGCTATTATTTTCTGTTATTAGTTATAATCTATTAACATATTGCATAATCTCTTAATTACTTTTCCTGACTTTGATTTTCCTGTTTATCTTTGGGTCAGTCACCCAGGCAATTCCGCAGACACAGAAAATTTAGATTAATTTGAATAGCAAATCCCTCTGGTTGATTTTCTTCTCTGATGAAACTGTTTAAATGACTGCTTTCCAATCAAAACTAAATTTTTAGGTTGAAAATCAATGTCTCCATCAATATCCTTTCAGCTAAAGCAAAACAAAACAAAAACAAATTATGTCTCTGTCTTTAGCTGCTATTAGTGTTGTTTGTGGATTAGAAAGTTGGTTCCAAAGGTTTGGGAGTAAGACATACACAAAACAAAAAGCAAAGTAATCATAAAGGAAAATAAATAACTCCTAATTCTGGAAGTCTTGATTATAACCGAATGGAATATGTTAGCAAAACCAAAAATAAATGTAACACAAATAAATGTGAATTAGTCATTCAAATAATCAGAGAAAAAGGAGAGTTAACTAAAACAAGTGATAGAATTCTCCAGACATTGTGCAGTATAAAAAGGGCTTTGACCAAAAGACCTGGAAATTGTGGTTCTGCAGGTTAGGCATTCCTCAATGCAGTGAGGATGTAGTATGTAAAAGTGGTGAAGAGGGGCACATGGGTGGCTGAGTCAGTTAAGTGTCTGCCTTTGGCTCAGGTCAAGATTCCAGTGCCTAGGATCAAGTCCCTCATCAGGATCCCTGCTCCATGGGGAGCTTACTTCTCCCTCTCCCTCCGCCTGTTGCTCCCTCTGCTTGTGCTGTTTCTATCTCAATAAATAAACAAAATATTTTTAAAAAGTGGTGAACACAATAAATTTGAATATTATAATCCTTAATAAAAGACGAATATATTAGACTGGCTTAGCTTGATTCCATTAAATATTTGAACAAAATAATTATGGTGTTCTAATTGTACACATTTACACCAGGTTTTTCAGAATATGATGAAACATTTTACAGTTTTTCTAAAGGTGGACAATCAACTGATAATGCAAAACAAGCCAATTTGCATCTTGCTACAGTTATATATTTAGTTGTTAATGAATAACTTAGCATTATAATTTTGTATAGTAGCTTAAGGAAATTTAATAAAGCCAAAATGCCCTTTAGAGATAAAATTAAATACTGATGGTATGCCAGGAGTGGGGACAAATGTTTCCTGAGCCTACAGACATGAGGATAAGATTTTTTTACAGTATAAATTTAATAAAATTTTGAATGACATTATAACTTTGAAGATTCTTAGTAGGAAGCAAAATTAACCATCTCCTGCTAATTTGAGTAAAACTATGATTAATTCCAGAGGTATTGAATAGGTCATATTTATTCAGAACTTCCCTGAAGTCAGGGAATTGATGACTCAACTCACATGGTAAGTTGAAGAAAATACACTTTGACTTTGGATGTGCACAGATAAGCTGGCTTCTCAGTGTCCTCCAACACTGGCCCACTGGCAATGCTAGAGTAGCTACCACTACTTGCTTCCGGCCATTAGATGCAAATCCACCACTGCCTCCAACTTTGACTTTTATTCTGCCCATAAAAAACTAAATGCTACAAGAATTGCCTTTCTGTCATAAATATTTGGGAAACCAGATATTATATGTAAAATAACAGTATCCAAACATTGGACAACATACAAAAAAGACTGTGATCTTAAGAGAGGGAAAAAATTAGAGGTGTTATGCAACTTGTGTCGGTTATTATCAGAGGCACTTTCTAGGTCACAGTGAGGGAGAGGAAACCAAAGATCTCCTACACATGCCTTAAAATGGGTCTAAATTAGTCCTAGATAAAAGCTACTCATGAACATGCCCTAAAAAATATATTCTTAAAACACACACACACTTATTTTTATTTGAGTATAGTTGACACATTATGTTACATTAGTTTTAAATGTACAGTTTAGTGATTTGACAAGTTTATAGATGATACTATATTCACAAGTATTACTAGGGTCTGTCCCATTATATCCCTATTACAGTATCATTGATTGTAATCTTTATGTTCAGTTTTTGATGCTCGTGACTTATTCATTCTCTAACTGGGAGGCTGTGCTTCCCTCTCCCCCTGACCCACCTTGCCTACCCCCAATTCCCTTTCCTTTTCTGACAACTTTAGATGGCCAGGTGATCTGCAGCAATTTAACTTCATGCCAGAACAAGAGTCCCACATTACTTAAAGGAAAAACAACAAAATTTTACAAGCAACACAATAAAATAGAGGGCCCATAAGCCAACAGAAATTACCAGGTATGGGGATCCCTGGGTGGCGCAGTGGTTTAGCGCCTGCCTTTGGCCCAGGGCGCGATCCTGGAGACTCGGGATCGAATCCCACGTCGGGCTCCTGGTGCATGGAGCCTGCTTCTCCCACTGCCTGTGTCTCTGCCTCTCTCCCTCTCTCTGTGTGACTATCATAAATAAATAAAAATTAAAAAAAAAAAGAAATTACCAGGTATGAAAAAATCAACAAAATAAAATAGGTATATATGACCAGTGATACAAGAAGAAATTCAGTAAATCAAAAAGATGCAGAAAAGACAGAGATGGTCTGTCTATTGGACAAAACAATAAAACCAATTGACAAAAATGCAAATATTGTCAAGAATGGGAATGAACACATAACTAGGAAAGTGAATCAAGATATAAAACATATTTAAATGGACATGGATGGACTATAAAGCAGATTAAACTACAGAAAGAGGTCTCTGTGAAATTGAAGATACAGTGATAGATACCAACTAAAATGAAGTCCAAAGAGGAAAAACTGAAAACTAAATAGGGCTAATTGACATATTAGACAGGGTCAAATAGTATAGGATCATGTATGTGGCATTCTGAAATGAGAAGAATGAGAGAAGGGGAAGAAAAAATATTTGAAGAAATAACGTTTGCAAAATTTCTGAAAGTTACGGAAAGTATAAATCAGATGTTCAATGAGCCCCAAACAGAATAAAACTAAAGAAAATGGTGCCAAGTTACATCATATTCAAAGTGTTGACAAACAATTAATGGGAGAATTCCTTTAACTCAATCAGAGGAAAGACGGACACCTGGGTGGCTCAGCGGTTGAGCATCTGCCTTCAGCTCAGGGCGTGATCTCGGGATCCCGGGATCGAGTCCCACCTCGGGCTCCCTGCATGGGACCTGCTTATCCCTCTGCCTGTGTCTCTGCCTCTCTCTCTCTCTCTCTCTCTCTCTCTCTTTCTCTCTCTCTCTGTATTTCTCATGAATAAATAAATAAAATCCTTTAAAAAATAAATAAGAGGAAGGAAATGACATGTATGTCATACATGCTACATAAATGTAATTAACATTGCACTTCTCCCAATATGAACAAAACTATGGTAAGCACTATCTTTATATAACTTTTGTGCATTTTCATTTTATTACTTAAATATAAATTTTTAAAGGAAAGGTAACTAGGTAAAAAATATGCAATATAAAAACTTTGTATACATGCTGCTTAACATCCTTTTGAAAGTTTACACAGGCTTAAACTGCCATATAATGATGGCATTATAATCATGGCGTTATAAGCACAACATTAACCTACATCCTTGTAAAAATTGAATGTCATAATTTGTAATAATTACCAAAGTTGATTTATCTTAAATGAATTTATCTGCAAGTTCATTTTTAAAAATATTTTATTTATTCATGAGAGACAAACAGAGAGAGGCAGAGACACAGGCAGAGGGAGAAGCAGGCTCCCTGTAGTGGAGCCTGATGTGGGCCTCAGTCCCAGGACCTGGAAATCATGGCCTGAGCCAAAGGCAGACACTCAACCACTGAGCCAACCAGGTGCCCCTATAAGTTCATTTTTTAAAAATGAGAATAGTTTCTCATAAAATAATGGAATTTTTAAAGCTTGGCTTCTTATATTAATATCGAGTTTTGCTCTGTATCTTTTGAGTTCTTGACTCTTATAACTGTTTTGAAATTTTCTAGTATATTTAATACCTTAATGAATCAAGTACAGAGATACTATAAAACAACAGTAAAAGGATAAAGAGATGAGAGAAAGGTAAGACACCTGCTTGGGAGAACCAAGAGCCCTGGCATTGAAATATAAAGTTTTTCCTGGAAGAGTAAAAATCAACAAATTCAAGAGAGGCATTACCTTCTAGCAGAAATTTTAAGTGAGCTGAAGCAAAACCAGGGTCTGTGGATGGAAAGGATTCACTGCGTTCCAGGATTGGTGAGAAAACAAATGAACATAACTGGCATTCCTGAATCCTAATGAGAAACAGAAAATTTTGCAAGCTTCTGCACAGAAAGTAAAAGTTATGGACAAAGGAAACATAAAACAGAGTGGCATCTGACCTCTCAACTGGAGTGTTGTAAGCATGAAGTTTGAATTGATATCAACAGTGTAGTGAGAGAAAAGATTGCAAACTAGGAAACCTTATCTGTCAGGATGAAAGAAAGATGCCAGAGTATAGCAAGGAGCAGCAGTATTTCAACCATGTTCCACATCTGAACACAATTCATGGCAAAATATACTTATCAAACAGCAATGAACCAGAACAGCAACGTCAAGATGGGGAAAGATGAAGAGAATGAAAATACTGGTGAGCAATGAATCATGACCAGAAGAGTGTTTGTTTGTTTTTTGCGACAGTGCCTATTAATCTTTTAGAGTTCCAATTTTCTAATTTAAAGACGGTTAAACTTCCTCGAAAACAATTACACACATATGATATAAAACAAGTATGATTAGGGAGCTAGGCAAGATGAAAAATATTCTGGGACCATTGATCGGGAAAGAAAATATTGGGACATCAGAAAAATGGTCAGAAGGATGAACATATTTTCACAAAATGTTGAATATATGCAACAATCCAACAATCCAAAGAAAATCAGAGTAAGGTATTTGAACCAAGAAAATACCAAATCAAAGGCTTTACATACCCAGGAACAAGCTGAGTAAAAAAGAGAATTCTGTAGGCTGCCTTCAAGAGCTGTACGTGCCTTGGCTAGTTTACCTTCTCTGCTTTACCTATAGGGCACTGCTTCTTACTTTATAGCCCCATCCATATTGATCATAAAAAGGTCTCATTGACTAACTGATTAGAGGAAGAGTCCCTAATAAAATCTCTGCATTTTCCCCTCTCACTATTTCTTGGCACTCCTATGGCATCTAAGATGACCAACTACTCTTACTTCTATCCCCAAAACCTCTTCAGAGCTTCCACATATTCAAATACACAGATGACAATATCAGAGTATTGATTTTTGTTCTTTAGGTACCCAAAAAATGATGTCTGGAATATTTCTGTTGACAAAAGTACCTTATACAATTTGTTCATCTTCAGACTTTCCCATTTTTTCTTATCTATTGCTTCCACATGCCATGTGCAGCAGCAAAACTGAAATACACTTATTCCTCAAACTCATCATGCCTTTTTTGCTATGCTTTTGCTTACACAATTCTTTTAACCTAGAACTTTCTTCCTGCTTATCTATTTATTATCTATCTATCTATGTATCATCTATCATCTATCGAATTTAACTAATTTTTGAAGGACTAGCCCAAGCTTAATTTGTCAGGCATATTTACCAACCCAGTCTAAGTTATTCATAGCATTCTAAAGAATTGTGTTAGTACTTTCATATATCACTATAGGATTTTGTTTTAATTATCTGATGTACTGTTACAAATTATGTATCTCAGAATGTGAAACGAAATTTTATATATATATATATATATACATATATATATCCAACTTATATCCAAATTATATCACAATAGTTGGTGCCTAGTAGTTGCTCAATAAATAAAATTTGAGAGAGTAAATGAACTAGACTATCCATTTTGTTCTTGTTTCTTCATTAACCTAATTGTACTATTTATATCATGGACATTTTTTCTGATTTGTTTGTTTGTTTGTTTTACTGAGGAAGGATTATTACAAGAGCAGTCTTCAGTCCACATACATTCCTTAAAGTAGTAATGGTGGAAAAAACTAATTAGAGTTGTTGTTTGTTAATTCTACCATTCTAATATATTTGTCATGTGTTGATAAATTTTAAAAATCTCCATAATTAAGATAATCAATCTAATTGAAATATAAAGTTTTCTGAGAGCGTAACTAGTTCTGACATTTAAAGTTGAATTTTGATGAGGCTGTATAATTGCATACACAAACTTTCCATGTAAAAATATAATTTGCACATACAAATTACTGAATGTTAGCTTTATTTTTTTACTAAACTATGTGTATATACGTTTGAGAGTAATTCTGAATTTTTTTAAAATTGGGCCCTTTAATGAGTTGCTATGCTTTTATTTTAAGTTACAGAACTGATATTCTTTTAACAAGAAAATTTTTCTTTAAACAAGAAAATAAAACAAACCTCTCAAAAAGCACTATCAGCTGATGTCTTGATATCCAAACGAGCAGCTGTCAATATACTTTAAATGCAACAATTTTATTTTTATTTTATTTTTTTAAATGCAACAATTTTAATTTTTGTTGATATACTTTACCAAATGTAAAATGAATGATCAAGAAATAAATATTTGACAAAATATGAACTGTTTCAATGGCTAAGAAAGCTAAATAATGAAAATTTCTACTTTTCATATTTTGTAAATATATATACATAAGCAATAGTGCAGTTAAGATTTTACAAAAATACAGAAATTAAATAAGGGCCGTATAAAGAACACAGAGACTTCTTGTGGAAGACAGAGCTTGGCTTTGCCTTATTACTGACCTGTGATGAACATGATAACACATGTGACATTGATAATATGGTTGGATTAACTCATCTGCTTTCTGAAATCAAGCAATTAAGGTCCCAGTTAGCTTTGAGCAGCAAGGTCATTGTCATGATCGATGACTGAAGAAATTCTTCTTAAAGAGAAATAACACTTATAATCCTACTGCTTTCTTCATTATGATATAGCCCACTTTTATCCTGCTGTATTTGCCTACTTTTGAAATCAAGGTAAGTCCACAAATTACTCTCTCAGACAAAGAGAAGAGTATTAAATAAAAATCATTAAAATGAATCTTACTCCCTCAAAAATTGTCTTTGTTGACATATCATCCTTTAGGTAAAATCTTTTTCTGATCCTTTTTAAGCAAACATTATATTTTAGCTCAAATGCACATGGTATTTTATTGAACTTTAAATACTATCTGAGGCAACATTCTGTAGTTTAGCAAATAGCTTTTATCAGTGGTAATTTGGTATTTTCCTAAATAATAACATCTTATTTTTAAAGCCATAATTCTGTGGCAAGAGTCTCGTGATTCAAAAGAGAAAAAAATTACACGTATAGGTTTATTTAAACAATTATTTTTCATATTTTATTTCTTTGGGCATTCTGTATTGATAAAAGATAATTTTTGCTACTGCCCGCTATACAGATTGTTTGGTCTGAATACCCCATTCTTGATCAATCAAAATAAAAGTGGATATACTTCACTAATTCAAAATGTTCTGTATATTTAATAGTTCATTGTTGCTTCAGTCCTTTATTTCTTAATTAAAATGAATAACAGAATATGTTTTTAAAAGAAAATTCACTTATTACAATTAACTTATTTTAGTGTTACTTCTATTGACTCTATTCTCTGAATGTTTAATTAATGTTGATTATCAGAGATAGCATACTGTTATTGTTGTGGATTACCAGAGTAGCTCATGTTCTTCAAAATAAATCTTATATATGAAAAACTCTTACATTAATCTATTACTTGTTATTTTCCCCCAATCTGGTGTCATTAACAGATTCGAAGCAGGCACAGACCTACCTGAAGAAAGCAGGAGTGTGACATACTTTCATAGCAGAAATACCATGTGGATCAGAAAGCTTAGGAGTGTTATAGGGAAGTGATGAATCACTAAATTCTACTCTTCAAACCAATATTACACTATATGTTAAACTAATTAGAATTTAAATAAAAACTTGAAACAATCGAACAAAAAGAAAGCTTAGGGGTTTATCAAGGAAGAAACACATGCAGGATGTTAAAACAGGACGCTGTGTGTTCCAACATTAAGTACTACTAGATGGCTTCAACAGAACCTGCTAGACATGACAAAACCGGATTCAACCCAAACAAAAGGAACTTCAAAGAGGAGTGTTGACTCGCCTCAGATAACAAAAGTAATACTCAAAGAAGACTTCTCCTCACACTTATTTCCCCTTCCCCAAAGGTTCTTACTCCTTCTCTTCCCCACCCACCAACTCCAGCACCCATTCTAATACCGGGAGTCAGAATCCTTGGTAACTAACTAAGGAGGAAATTTGACATAATAGGGAAAGAGTAGCTAAGCATGCCCCCACATCATGTTCTCTCTCCATGATTTTTGCAAGAAGTAGGAGCAAGCTGGGGAGAAAAGCTGTGACCTTGTTCTGTGACCAAAAGTGTCCAAGATATTTAACTGAGTATTTGCATGGACAATATTAGAATATACAGTTGTTGCATGTGTTATGATCTCATTGCGCTGGGATGTTCAACATGATGGAAAATACATTAGAGGAGGCAGGAATGTGTTTAAGTCTAACTCCAAAGAAGGAGGTACAATGTCATGGCCTTGATAAATATTATATAATTAATGATTAGACAATTTGGACCAACCCAGGTTATTTTTTTTTTAAGATTTTATTTGTTTATTCATGAGAGACACACAGAGAGAGGCAGAGACACAGGCAGAGGGAGAAACAGGCTCCATATGGGGAGCCCAATGCGGCACTCGATCCTGGGTCCCCAGGATCAGGCCCTGGGCTGAAGGCAGGCGCTAAACCACTGAGCCACCAGGGCTGCCCCCAACCCAGGTTAAAAAATGTTAACAATTAAATGGGAACCCACCCATTAGGTATATAATTATTTATTTAATCTCTCTGTACTTTGTCTGGTAACGCAGCCTGTAGTTCATGTATAGCAGTTGTGTTTTGTTTCATTATAATAATTAATTAGCATCCAAAGTTTAGACATACAAGACCACAATTTAAGTGTTACAAAAAATAGGAGTTACCTAAAAAAAGTCATCAGCCTGCCATTCATATATGAAATGGCCTAGTGATTCATCTTCCACTTGACTGAATCACTACTTATATGTATCTATTACTCAACAGTTAAAATAGTCATTTTACTTAATTATTAGCATTGCATTTTTGAACAAGTTTTATAATACATTCCCCATTTCTATCTTCTCACTTACAAACTATATCCAGATACCATGAAGACTATGTTTATATGAGACTTTCGGCTTAGTACTATCTCCACATACTTGTTCAAATATCAGTCCAGGAGTTCTGGAGAATATATCAGTCTCAATGGTAGCTTCAGAGAAGTTGCTCAGGGATTTCATTTTTTCTATCACAAATAATGCTATTGACTTTAAAGGTAGCACTAGACGACTCAGAAATCATCTCTCCTTTAACCCTAACAACTATGTGTTCTGGTTGGGTAGCTGGAAGGCTTATCCTTATTATGAAACCCCACATTTTTTTTTTTTTTGAGAAGTCTTGCCCAGAACTGTGAGAAGCTAAATTAATTTGGTTGGCAGAATAGAGAGATGTTTTCCCAAGGCACATACCATACTTCGCTACTTTTTCACTGTGCCAACTTTGGAATCTTAGCAGATGAAATCTCAATACCAATAATAAAAATGGTAGGCAGTTCAGGAAAACTATACCAGAAGTTCTTTTTGGGTTTTTATTTTTATTTTTTAAAGATTTTTTTTCTTTATTCATGAGAGACAGAGAGAGAGAGAAAGAGAGAGATAGAGAATCAGAGACATAGGCAGAGGGAGAAGCAGGCTCCATACAAGGAGCCTGACATGGGACTTGATCCTGGGATTCCAGGATCATGCCCTGGCCCAAAGGCAGGCGCTAAATCACTGAGCCACCCAGGGATCCCCCTTTTTAGATTTTTATTAGAGATATTCTACTTTATTTCCGGCAGCTGCCTTTTTAACAAGAAATGTTTATAAACATGGGAACTAACAAAGATAGGAATCACCCATGAGAAGAGATGTGACATGAAAAGTTTCAGTGTAGCCTCTGTCTCTATATCTGGATGGAAAGCCCGCCCTCCTGAGGTCTTTCCAGCCATGAATCTCTCAGAGGAATTTGTTTACACATGGCTAAGATTCAGAGAGCTTGACCTCTGGGAAACGATGGCTTACAATAGTTGTTGGCCCAGACACATAAAATATTTTCCAAAAAAGAAACTCCTATATGTGAAATGTGACCAAAATAGTTCATAAAACCAGTTAACAGAATATCACAGAGTCACAATAGTATTATTATCTCAGAATATTTAAGGAACACAATACTCTAGTGCTATATCTCAACCTCCACCAAAATGGATCCAAATGGAACCTATGTAGTTTTTCCTTCAAAGCTTTACCAAAAAAAAAAAAAAAAATATCAAGAGTGCGTTATCTAAATTTGTATCCTTTTCAGCCCAAATTTAGCTAGTAGACAATGTTTTGAAAATACAATTTGCCTATATGCTGACAAAAATGTGCCATTCATATTTCAATTTAATGAAATAATAAAATCTGAAATTAGAGGTAGAAATCCAGGTAATGTTTTAACTCTGGCATTTACTCCTTATATTGTTTTTTATATTTTATCTTTGACTGTAAAAGAGATCTATATCACCCATTATATTTCCAGTGTTGTTTATGTAATAAGGCTAGTTTCCTGGAGCACCTCCTCTACCTTTAGTACTCCATAGGCCTCTCCTAGAGGTAGCATCAGTCAAGAATGGAATTCTATATATAGATTTGTAATCTCTAATATACAGATAATTATTGTTGCCCTACATCATGAAGCATGAGTACCAGAAAATAAAATGATGTGTTTATGAGCTGCCACCAAACTTAAGTAAGGCTAAGAAAACTCAAATGTCTGTAACTTGATGACTGTAATCCAAAATATTAAGTAAGTCAAAAGTTCTTCATGATTCATTCTTAATATGAAAGGATTCATGATAGAGAAAGAAGAAGATAAATTAATTTGAAATGATTGATGATAGAGAAGGAAAAATCTGGAGTCAGGTTTGAGCAGGTTCTATATATGCAGAGTCTTTCATTGACCATGTTGTTATTAAAATCAGGCATTTCTGATATTGACATAAAACCTAAAGGAGAAGGTACAACATCAAATTGAAATTTTCTTGGTCTCATATTTTATGATGGTAAACTTTGTTGGATCCCTTATGCACATAAAAGAGCTGTTTCTTTCAGTGTATGTTCCAGCTATATAAAAAATTAAACACTTCTGATGCAACATAGGGCACAAAATCTTTAAAAATAGGGTTCTTTTAGAGATTTCGTATTTTTATTTATTTGAGAGAGAGACAGCTTGAAGGGAGGACAGAGAGAAGGGGAGAAGCAGACTCCTCACTGAGCAAAGAACCCAAGTGAGCCACTCAAGTGCCCTTTAAAAATGGATTTTAAATTACTTTCATTATCTAGAGGTAATTACCAAAATTTTAAATACATTTCTTAAAAATTTATTTCATTTCATTTTCTATTAAGCTTTTATTTATAATTCCAGTAGAATTAACATATAATATTATATTAGTTTCAGGTATACAATATAGTGATTCGAAAATTCTATAATTCACGTAGTATTTACATGATAAGTGTACTCCTTAATCTCCATCACCTATTTACACATACACATCCCCCCCCGCCCCGCCTCTCCTTTGGTAACCATTGTTTGTTTTCTATAGTTAAGAGAATGTTTGGTTTGCCTCTCTCTCTCTCTCTCTTCTCTCTTTCACTTTTTTCCATTGCTTGTTTGTTTCTTAAATTCTGCATATAAGTGTGATCATATGGCATTTGTCTTTCTCTGTATGGCTTATTTTGCTTACTGTTGTACTCTAGAACCATCCATATTGTTGCAGATGGCAAGACTTCATTTTTTTAATGGTTGAGTACTATGCATGAATATATATATATATTCATGAATATATATATATATATATATATATATATATATAAGATATAATAGATATATCTTCTTTATCCATTTATCTATCAATGGACACTTGGACTGTTTCTATAATTTGTTTTTTGTAAATAATATTGCAGTAAGCACAGGAGTGTACATATCCTTTTGAATTAGTGTTTTAATATTCTTTGGGTAAATATCCAGTAGTGGGATTCCTAGATGACGGGATAGATATGTTTCTATTATATTTTGTTTCAAGTTTCTTTTTGATTATTTGTTATATTATGTTTTGATTCAAGTTTTTATTTAAATTCAGTTAATGTGTAGTGCAATATTAGTTTCAGAAGTAGAATTTAGTGATTCATCACACATATAACACCTAGTGTTCATCACAACTGCCCTTTCTTAATGCCCATCAGCTATTTCCATTCCCCAACCCACTCCCTTCCAGCAACCCTCTGTTTGATCTCTATAGTTAATAGTTTTGTGATTTACCTCTCTCTTCCCCCACCCATATTCATCTATTATATTTCTTAAATTCCACATGAGTTAAATTATATGATATTTGTCTTTCTCTGGCTGAGTTATTTTACTTAGCATAATAAGCTCTAGCTCCATCCACATGTTGCGAATAGCACAAGCAGGGAGCCTGATGTGGGGCTCAATCCCAGAACCATGGGATCATGACCTGAGCTGAAGACAGATGCTTAACTGACTGAACCATCCAGGTGCCCCTTGATTTCTCTTTTCATTGCTTCAATATTGGTGTACAGAAATGCAACAGATTTCTGTACATTGATTTTTGTACCCTACGACTTTACTGGATTTGTGTATCAGTTCTCGCAGTTTTTTGGTAGAGTCTCTTAGATTTTCTATGTAAAGCATCACGTCATCAGCAAATAGTAAAAATTTGACTTCTTTCTTGCTGATTTGGATGCCTTTTATTTCTTTTTGTTTTCTGATTGCTGAGGCTAGGACTTCTAGTACTATGTTATATAACAGTGGTGAGAGTAGATATCCCTGTCATGTTTCTAACAGTAGGGGAAAAGCTATAAGTTTTTCCCTACTGAGGATATTAGCTGTGGGTCTTTTGAATATAGCCTTTATGACTTTGAGGTATGTTTACTCTACCCCTGCTTTGTTGAGGGTTTTTATCAGGATTGGATGCTATACTTTTCTGCATATATTAAAAAGATCACATGGTTCTTTTCCTTTCTTTTATTAATGTGGTATATCACGTTGATTGATTTGGGAATACTGAACCACTCTTGCAGCCGAGGAATAAATCCCACTTGATCATAGTGAATAATTCTTTTAATGTATTGTTGGATTCAATTTGTTAGTATTTTGGTAAGAATTTCTGTATCTGTGTTCATCAGGGACGTTGGCCTGTAATTCTCCTTTTAGTGGGTCTTTGTCTGGTTTTGGAATCAAGGTAATGCTAGCCTTGTAGAATGAGTTTGGAAGTTTCCTTCCACTTACCTTCCATTTTTTGGAACAGTTTGATAAGAATAGGTATTAACTCTTCTTTAAATGGTTAGTAGAATTCCTCTGGGAACCCATCTGGCCTAGACTTTTGTTGTGGTGGAATTTTTTATTACTGATTCAATTTCTCTGCTGGTTATCGATCTGTTCAAGTTTCTATTTCTTCTTATTTCAGTTTTGGTAGTTTATATGTTTCCAGGAATTTATCTATGTCTTCCAGATTGCCTGATTTGTTGGCATATAATAATAATTGTTTAATAATATTCTCTTATAAATGTTTGTATTTTTGTGGTGTTGATTGTGATTTCTCCTCTCTCATTCATGACTTTATTTCTCCTCTCTCTTTTCCTTTTGATAAATCTGACTAGGGGTTTATCAGTTTTATTAATTCTTTCAAAGAACCAGCTCCTGGTTTCATTGATCTGCTCTACTGTTTTTTTGTTTGTTTGTTTGTTTGTTTGCTTGTTTGTTTCTGTATCATTTATATCTGCTCTAATATTTGTTATTTCCCTTCTGCTAGCTTTAGACTACATTTGCTGTTCTTTTTCTAGCTCTTTTAGGTGTAGGTTATGTTGCATATTTGAAATTTTTCTTGCTTTTTGGGGTAAGCCTATATTGCTATATACTTCCCTCTTAGGACTGCTTTTATTGCATCCCAAAGGTTTGAACTATTACATTTTCACTATTATTTGTTTCTATTTTTATTTTTTAAGAAATCTATACCTGAAACATGGAGCTCAAACTCACAACTCTGAGATGAAGATCTGTACACTACTGACTGAGCCAGCCAGGCAATGCTCGATGTATTCTTTTAATCTCTTTTTTAGTTTCCTGGTTGACCTATTCATGCTTTAGTAAATGTTATTTAAGTTCCATGGATTTGTGGTCTTTCCAAATGTTTTCCTGTGGTTGAATTCAAGTTCCATAGTAACGTAATCTGAAAATATGCATGGTATGATCTCAATCTTTATACTTGTTGAGGCCTAATTTGTGACTTATGTAATCTCTGCTGAGACTGTCCAATGGACAATTGAAAAGAATATGTATCTTGCTGATTTAGGATGAAATATTCTGAATATATCTGTTAAGTCCATTTGGTACAGTGTGTATTTCAAAGTCATTGTTTCTCTGTTGATTTTCTGCTTAGATGATCTGTTCATTGGTGTAAGTGAGGAGTTAAAGTCCCCTACTATTATCAATGAGTTCCTTTTCACTTGTTATTAATTGGTTTATATTTGACTGTTCCCAAGTTGGGGGCATAAATATTTACAATGGTTAACTTTTCTTGTTAGATAGACTCTTTCTTATGATATAGTGCCCTACATCTTTTGTTATAGCCTTTGGCTTAAAATCTAGATTGTGTGTTATAAGTACACCTTATAGAAAACTCTGGTTTTCTTTTGATGTCCATTAGCATAAATAGTTCTTCATTCCCTTACTTCCAATCTAGAGGTGTCTTTATGTCTAAAATGCATCTCTTGTAGGCAGCATATAGATGGGTTTTTCTTTTTAATCCATTCTGACACCTTATGTCTTTTGATTGGAGCATTTAGTCCATTTACATTCAGAATGATTAATGACAGTTATGAATTTAGTGCCATTTTATTATCTGTAAAGTCATTGTTTCTGGAGATTTTCTCTTTCCTTTCTAGTCTTTGTTGCTTTTGGTTTTCTTTCCTACTGAAATAAGGGTCCCCTTTAAAATTTGTCTCAGGGCTGGTTTAGTGGTTACAAACTCCTTTAGTTCTTGTTTGTTTGGAAAACTTAGATCTCCAAATTTTCTATTAAGAACACCATAAAGAGGGGCATCCCGGGTGGTTCAGCAGTTTAGCACTGCCTTTGGGCCCAGGGCCTGATCTTGGAGTCCCAGGATCGAGTCTTGCATCGGGGTCCCTGCACGGAGCCTGCTTCTCCCTCTGCCTGTGTCTCTGCCTCTCTCTCTCTCTCTCTCTCTCTGTGTGTGTCTCATGAATAAATAAATAAAATATTTTTTTAAAAAAGAACACCATAAAGAAACTAGTCTACTTTTTTTCCAGTGGGGTAAACAATGGTGAGAAGCTTCAATTACTAGTAAGTTAAGCCAAGATTTATTCCAGTGTTTTATTGCTTTTTCACATTTTTCTACTTGCCTAAACAATTCCTCCTGATTTTAATGGAGCTTATATCTGTCTTCCACATATACAGAATAATCTGATTTCAAGCAGAAGTCTTCCACATGGAAATCATGTTCAGGATGCATCCTAGATAGGTCATTTTGAAGCCCAAAGTGTTATTTTTATGTATTAAAGTTGTCTATCCTAGAGCAACAGACAAATATCAAGCCATTTAAAAAAAAATCTTTGTACATTTGCAGTACCAGTTGGCTTGAAAAATGCATTAATGGAAAGAAAAAGGTGTTTTATATATTATTAAAATACAGCAAACCATAACATGGTAAATAATGGCATAGTAAAGCCATTTTTATTTTATTATCACTTATATGAAATTGCCTAACATAACTCAATTATAATATTCCTTCATGTAAGCATTTGAGAATAACGTGTACTATAACCTAATAAAAATCAAAGTAAAACCCATGGTTACTAAAAAAGAAGGACTTTGATAATAATTTTAAAAGTGAAGTTTTCTTTCTAGTTCTGAAATATTGCAAATATGTTACTTCAATTGATTCCCTCATAATACCTAATAGTGCCTGGAATACAGCAGCATATCAAGAAATGTTTCTTGAAATAAAAGAAGATGAAAGAGAGAACAAATGGATAATGAATAGATACATACATGACTGTAACTATATCTTACTATTATCCCATTTCCCAGAGGCTGAAGGAAATTTAAGTGTAAACCAAAGTACATCAGCTTTATCCAATATACTTGAAGAACTGGATGAAAATATTAGCATGTTTCAGATCCAAAGTGTACTCTATTCAACCAGCAACAGTGGTTTGAGGTTTGAACTAAAACTCATGAGTTGCAATAGGCTTTCTCCAGGACAAAGTTTACATAGATCAAAGAAAATACCTTTAAAGGGGGTATCTCATGACCACCTGACTCTCCCACATTTACTCCATATGTGGTATACTTATTGTCACGAGAGATGTCACTGAGAGAGCATGGACCAATCCATGTAGGAAAGTTATCATCTCTGAGGTCACTTCAGCTTGTAGACTTGCTAGTCAGTCTGTAGAGTGGTATGAAACTAGTTCTTAATCTCCAATTAACTGTGTTCACAATGCTTAATCATTAATTTTTCATTACTAAACCACTTTGACTATGAAGTATAGAAGCCTAGTGTAATTCATAGTTAACCTCACCAGATACTGGTTTCATTTCGATCTGGATTAATTCTATAAATGTCTTGCGTTACTGTTGCAATTAAGATTCAAACCTCAGGCATTGCTCAGGCAAGAAGTAAGGCACAAATCAGCTGTTAACTCTTCTCTTTCAGGTTGCCCACAGAAACAGCTTTAGAGACTTTTAATAGAATTTCTTACCAAAGACAATTCAGAATACACAGAACAAAAGAATTGCATGCAGACGTTAAATTTGAAGAAACTTTAACAATTTCTTTGGAGATCTCTCAGTTTATACTTTCCCATTAAATCAGTGCCTGGTCATTATTAGCCAACAACAACACTAAGTTGCTCTCACATTTAATTTTGCTTTCATCTTTTCTTTTTTTAATCAAGGCATAACATATAATAGACCACATACTTAAACTGTACATTTGATAAATTTCAGATTTTAAAAACATAACCACAATCATGATAATAAAACATATTCATCATTCCCAGAAGCATCCCTACCACCCTCTTTAAAATCTACCTTTTGAGCCAATCAGTGAACTGTCTTTTTATCACTATTGATTACTACACATTTTCTAGAATTTATATTAAAAGAATTATAAAATATATTTGTTTTGGCTTGGCTTCTTCTACTCCACATAATTATTTTTGAAATATATCCATATTGTATCAGACATCACTCCTTTTTATTTCTGAGTTTTATTCTGCTGTCTGGATGTAACATAGTTTATTTTTTTTATTCACCTGCAGATACACATTTTGTATTGTTTCCATTTGAGGCTTATCTATATTATAAATGAAGCTACTGTGAACATTCCTATGTACGTCTTTTTTATGGCTTTCATTTCTCTTATTTAAGTACCTAAGTGGCAAGATTGTACAGTAGAAGCATGTGTAAATGTATCATATTAATTCAACAATTTTGAATGCCTATTCTCTGTCAGACACTATTCTATCTACTGAGGATACAGTCAAGACAATAAGCTGCTATCACACAACATATACTCTAGAAACTATTGTATTACAACTCTTTTTCATGTAGTTTTTCAAAAGATAGTGAAAATTATTTAAGTATATCCAATAAATATACTTAGTATGGCCAAATTAAAAAGAAAAAAAGAAAGAAAAGGGGAGAAAAAGAAGCACACCTAAAGGAAGAGAATTCCTAAAATGATTAGCTGGAACATTTACAAGTCTTTATTAGCTTCTGTATTTGTTTGTAAATTCTAGTGATACTTAAACCACAACCAGGAGGAATACCTGAAGGCTGGATACAACCTGAGTTATATACTGGAAAATCATGTATGTGAAAATGATATAGGAAACAACTTGTTTAATCATATTCTAAATCTGAGGGGGGGAAAAGAAAGAAAAGTAAATTGTAATTTGACCCCATTAAGGCAAATCTAAACAATTATCATAATAGCATGTTTTAGTATATGTGCTGCCAAAGCGAGCACCATAATAGTATGTTTTAAATCTCTTTCTAATTAATTGTAGAAATGATAATTTGGAATTCATGTATATATACCACTACACACCCTTATATGAATTTGTCTTGCAAACATACCAAACCAAGGTAGTACATATATCTGGTTTACAAAGATTTACAGCTTTATAATACATTTGAAAATTTAGAGTCATAAATTATTTAAAATACAAGTTTCTTTTAAAAATTCTTAGGAAAACAGAATATCTTTCATATCAGTTACCCAAGCCTTTTGATTTTTACATTTATTAGAAAATTAATTTTTCATTCCATGATTAATAAAATATATATATGTGTGTGTGTGTGTGTGTGTGTTTGTGTGTGTGTGTGTGTTAAATTATTTGAAAGGGTTCTGGGAGATGCTATTGACGACTATGACTGCCTCATTTCTCCTCCCTTAAGGATCCATTTCTCACATCATTCTTCCTTGTTTTATTTTATTTTCTGCTTGCATATACCCTTAAACCACTGGGAAATGTCTACTGAAATTACTCAGCAACTTCATGATAATTTACAAAGTGTTCAGCTGTCCCTAAGCATCTATTTCCTATAGGTTCTGTTGGCACAAAGCCTTCCTTCTAAGTAGGTTGAGAAATTCACTCTTCTTTAATATATGCTTTTATAACTCCAATCAAGAAATGGCTTCTATCTGTGTATTGTTATGAGACGATGAGAAGTTTATCGTGAGAGCTCCTTCTAGCTCAAACTCTGAGGTTACCCATATTTACACAAATGTTACTTGCTGTCATACATCTGGTCATATTCTATATCCAACACCTAAAGAATGGCATAGACACAAAATCAACTATATGTAACCAATATTGGCATTTTGAATGAAAAAAGAAATTGAAATATTTGCAAACCCAGTTTCTTTACTGGTACTCCTTGATGACAAGTCCAATGTAGAAACTACTATATTTCTATAGGATTTATTTATTCAAGGCAACACTTCTCTTTTGTAACTGTGGGTCTTAATTCTGAACATTTCAACAAAGAATTATCAATGCAAACATATTTCCTTAAAGCAATTAGATACATCATGAGGAATGTAATAATACACTGATTTTATGTCTAAATGTAAGAATCATTTAAAGTTGGATTTAAAAGATAATGAGGGGTGCGTGGGTGGCTCAGGAGGTTAAGTTTTTGACTCTTGGTTTCAGCTCAGGTCATGATCTCAGGGTCCTGGGATCGAGCCTCTTCTCAAGCTCCACATTAAGTGGGGAGTCTGCTTGAGTATTTTCTCTCTATATATTCCTCTGTCCCTTTCTAACTCGTGCTGTCTCTGTCTCAGATAAATCTTTTTTTTTAAAGGATAATGAAATGTACAGTTAGTAATAGATTAGTGTATTGTATATTGATTTTTACAGTTAAATATTAGCATATTTAAGTTAGCAGTTGATTGTGTAGTTTTTAAAGCAAATATTTATGATACAACAAATCTGACATACAGTGTCTTTTATTAGACCGACATAAAGAACAGAGGGGGAAAAGCTTATAATCTTAACCTGCAGAAATGAAAAAGCTCATAGGAAATGTACAGATTTGTTCAGAGAGTTGTTACAATGTCAAATAAAATAAGCTCCTTAAAAACAGGAATATTTTGAGAGATGATCTTACTGCAGTCTTTCAAATTAGGAATTCATTTCTAGAGTTTTTATTATGGATGAACTGAATAAAATGAGAGATGTAAATTAAAGTGCTGTTTAGAGCCCTCTAAGCAAAAAAAAAAATCATCTTTTTGCCACAAGAGCTGAACATAAATTATTAAATAAAAGTAGTTAAAGTGAGTAAATGTTACTGTAAATGCTGTCTACTTTTGATATGGTCCAATGATGACAGAATTGATCATTGATGACCATCCCAGAGAATATATTAGTAGAATGATATTTATTAATTTTAGAAATTTAACTACTTGTCTGCATTTAAAAAATAATTACTCTGGATATAAAAATAGTTTGGTGAAAACAATCAGGTGAAGTAAATAAGTATTTAAAATGAATTGTGCAGTGAAACAGAAGATGGGTCAATTTCTAATGTAAAATAATAATCAGAAATTTTAGAATTCCATAAGGCATGTAATGATGTGTTTATGTAAATAATATAGGGGAACTAAAACAAAATTCTCTTATTCCTAAATTGCAGTGCTTCTGAGAAATCTCTGCTACTATAACTTATTAATTAAATATATGTGTTTATATACATTAGGGGAAAATCAGGGTCTAAAAAGCTATATGGTCATGCCATAAGGGAGAAGAATGTATGAATAATAAAGAACTTAGAAGAAAAACAAAAATTTGAAGTGAAAAAGGAATTTCTATAAAAGAGAATGAGAGAACAGCTATTTTTTTATTATTCTTTTTATTTCTGGAAGCTTTCCTATTGAGACAGTCCAAAAAATTTTCTCTATACAACTTGAGTAGCTCTTAGTTACTTATAACACAAAAGAGCTTAGTCAGAATAATTAATAACTTTTTGATCTAAAAGTCTTGAATATCTATCTTTTTGTTCTTTTTGTGTCTGTTTATGTAACCATTGTACATCCAACATTAGAATAGCACTTTGTATATATTATTAGCTTAATGATAAAATAGTTTACAATGATTTTCTTCAATTAGGTAGAGGAATTAATTTGGAATAAAATCTCACTCAAAGATGTTAGAGATTAACAGGAAAAAATATTAATGCAAATGGAAGGGTGGGGGAGAAACAGGTATTTTTTCATGGTCTCCTCAAGTATTTCTTATAAGCAGTTATCTACGTAGACTTTTCTGGACTAGCAATTATTGTGCTTTTTTTTTTAAGATTATTTTTATTTATTAGAGAAAGAGTAGGGTAAGGAGCAGAGGGAGAAGTAGGCTTTCCACTGAGTAGGGAGCCCAACAAAATCACAGGGGTTGATCTCAGAACACCAAGGTCATGACCTTGGTCAAAGGCAGATATTAACTGACTGAGCCATCCAGGTACCCCTGGACTGGCAATGATTTAACTGAATTTGCTAAATTACTCTGGTAGGCAGACTCTAAAATAGTCTCAAAATATCTTCATTCTGATTCATAATTTTACACAATTCACTCCCTCTTGAATGTAAGTAGAGCTGGTGAATTTCGCTAGCCAACCATCTGTTGACTGTCTCACTCTCCTACTTTAAGGAAGTAAGCTGCCAAATGCACCGTCAATCTCATTGTCTTCAGGTCAGCAGAGGTCGAACCCCACCAACAGTTTCATCCCCATGAAGCAGATCCTCTCCTTACATGAGTCTCACATAAGGCCCAAGCCTGGTTGACATTTCTACTTGCAACCATGTGATAAACTCTAGAGGACTTTGCTAAGTCGTATTTTTGGTCATCAGAAATTGAGACAATAAATGTGTGTTGTGGGATCCCCGGGTGGCTTAGCGGTTTGACGCCTGTCTTTGGCCCAGGGCGTGATCCTGGAGTCCCGGAATCGAGTCCCACAACAAGCTCCCTGCATGGAGCCTGCTTCTCCCTCTGCCTGTGTCTCTGCCTCTCTCTCTCTCTCTCTTTCTCATGAATAAATAAATAAATTTTTTTAAAGAATAAATAAAAAATAAATGTGTGTTGTTTTTAGTTGCAAAAGTTCCATAATATTATGCAGCAATAGGAAGCTATCACAGTTACCTAGATGTGTAAGACCAGCCAAAGTTTCATTTCGTACAGCCAATTTTATTTTTATGAGGTTATTGATAAAAATTCAAACTTAAATGAAGGATTAACTATACCTATTGGAATTATATGTTTCTACTTTTTTACAGTAAAGTAAAAGTCTGTTTTTTACAAGTCTGTTGTGTTCACACAAAAAGGACATTTAGACAATAGCAGAGAGAGACATATCTAATTTTGTCTGTCATTGTTTTTCTTTTAAAAATTGTACCAACAAAATAATAAATCATAAGTTTTTATCCATTTATGTCTTTTTGAAAATATCAAGGGGATGGAAGTAATTTTGTGTTAGATTTACATTTAAAAAGGAGTGTTTCCCATTCTCCCTTATTTTTTAAAAAATATTTATTTATTTATTCATGAGAGACACAGACTGAGAGAGAGAGAGGCAGAGACATAGGCAGAGGGAGAAGCATACTCCTTACAGGAAGCCCAATGGGAGACTCAATCCTGGATCCCAGGATCATGACCTGAGCCGAAGGCAGGCACACAACTGCTGAGCCACTCAGGCATCCCACCCATTTCCCTTTAAATAAAACAAAATACTGATAAAGTAAGCTTATCCTCAAATAGAAACGTTATTCCTTAAATGAAAAATAAAATAATTAGAAGAATGACAAACTAGCAAATCTTCTTTTAAACTAAGTATATATGTAAGACATATATATATATATATATACACACACACATATTTACACACATATATATCTGTGTATATGGATTTGTGAGATATATGTGTATATACATTGCATATGTGTGTATATATGTACATTTCTATGCATATATATTTACACACATACACACACGTATGTATATGTACTTTCATAGTTTTCCAGAAAGATCAATAGCATATATCAAAGATAAATCTAAAACATATATAGGAAAAAAATACCATTGTTTATATTATACTTGCCATTATAAGCTTGCCTGAGGAAAACATCAGGGGTACAGAAAAAATAATTTATTCTACTTAATTGATTTAAATTTCCTTTATTTTTAGTTGATGCTTCTTTCTTATAAATGTAATGTGTTCCCCGGAGAACTATGATGGATTCTTTTTTCAGATAAAATCTAAATTAGACTAATTGCGGTAACACTGAGAACTAAGTTTCACAGACCCCAGTAGAGCTTCTTTGTCCAAGTCAAAATATTGAGCAAGCAAATTACACCTGCTTTAACAATAGATGAATGGAAAATATTAAAAAGGGATTTTATCTTCTAAAGATAAAGATCCAAAAAATATACTCTCCTTGCTGTGGCAGAAGAAAGAGAAGAGAAATCAGTGTTAAGCATGCCCAGATCACTTTCCATGACAAGGTTCTACTTTCCAGAGAAAGAATTTTATCAGTTTTTAATTTTATCTAGATGGGGAAAGAGCATTCATCCCACTCCTGCCTGACCTTGACTTCCTGATGCATTAAAGCACAGAAAGACCCATAGTAAATAAGGTTCAGGGAACAGCCGAAACCTATTAGGAACATTGCAAGTGAAGGAAAGTGGAGGATGAAGGGAATAGGAAGCTGTAGCATTAGCTGTGACTTGTGATGTCACAGGACTGCTAAAACATGAGACTTGATTGAAGGATTCGGAACATTTCTGCTGCCCCAGACTTGACAATTCCAAAAATATAATTTTAATATGATAGCTGAAAAAGTTTGAATACACAGAATTTCTCTGAGGAGTAATTTAAGAAGCCCAAAGTTAAGAGGGAAGATAAAATAAAGATAAGAAGACTTTGTAACCTGTAGTCACTGTAAACACTAAACACAGCCCAACTCATATTGAGATTAATATATATATATATAATATATATATAATTATATATATTATATAATATATATATAATCTCCTCACATTCAACATATATTTAACTGGGTGCCTATTCAACATGCATGACTTTCAGTAGAAGATTGCAAAGCATTTCCAAAGGCAAGTTAAAACAGTCTGAGGACACAAAATAAGCATTAGATCAAATTCAAATATGGCAATGATTTTGGAATTAAAGGAGAATTTAAAACTATGATTAATATATTAAAGCATCTCATGGAAAAAATAAATACAACAGGTTGATAATATAGGCAGAAAGTCTGAAACTTTTTAAAAAATCAAAAAGAAATGCTAGAACTCATAAACACTGTAATAGAAATGGAAAATTTCATTCAAGGACACACCAGTATGTTCAACATGACCAACAAAATGATCAAAGAGCTTGAAGATCAGTCAATAGGAACATCCCAAACTGAAATTCAATGAATAAATAAAAAAAGTATATCAAAAAAGGCCTAAACATTCAAGAATGGTGGGACAAAATTTTAAAACCATCACATATGTATAACTGGAATATGAGAAGGAGCAGAGATAATGTGGCAAAAGAAATACTGGCAGTAATAATGGCCAATATATTGCCAACACCATATCACAGTTCCTGGAACCTTAGTGGACACCAGAACCGATGAATACCACAAACAAATAAAACAAACAAACCCAGCATATCATATTCAAACAGAAAAGCAAGAAAAAGGAAAAAAAAGTCATAAAACAAAATTTTTTGGTATTACTTTGTTAGAGTATAGTTCTCAGAAATTATAAAAGTAAGAAAAAGTAATATATAATATATTACAAGAAAAATATCCCAAAAAAGGAAATAGTCCATCAGCTTAGTATTTTTTATCCAGGGAAATTATCCTTCAGAAATGAATGAAAAATAAGGAATTTTTCAGAACATAAACATTGAGAAAATTCATCCCAATAGAACTGCCCCTGCAAGAAATGTTAAAAGAGTTTTAAAGAGAAGAAGG
Organism: Canis aureus; assembly: GCF_053574225.1. Classification (NCBI taxonomy): domain Eukaryota; kingdom Metazoa; phylum Chordata; class Mammalia; order Carnivora; family Canidae; genus Canis; species Canis aureus. Next base: position 31,618,765 of record NC_135618.1, read on the forward strand.
AAAATCAAATAGATCAAAACATTGATTTACAAAAAGAAAGAGAATTAGAGAAGGGATGTATGATGGTAAAATATTTTCTTTTTATTTTTTTGAAATGAACTAAATGGTGTCTATTTGTTTGAGTAATAATAACAAGTAAACATTGGGTGATTGTAACATATGAATAAGAGAAATGACAGCAATGTCATAGGGGATTAGAAGGGCAAACTGGGAATACTCCATGGTAAGGTACTTAACACTGTAAATAAAGAGGTATAAAGTTATTCAATCATGGATTTGATTAGTTAAAAAGGTATATTGCACATTATTCAACAAGCACTAAGATTTTTAAAAGAAGTATGACACATTAGAGAACAGATAAAATGGAATCATATAAAATCTTGATTTAAAATCAGAAGGCAGAAAAAGGATTGGGGTGGGGGAGAGAAACAAAACACTAACCTGAACTGAACTGAAGTAACTGCAATAATTTCAATCAAAGCAGCCTTCAGTGAGTCTGTTTTTTAATGAAGACATAAGTCTCCATGTATATGTAACTAAAAGACTGTCAAAATACAACTAAAAAGAAATAGACAAATTCACTATTATTTGGAGGCTTCAACACCCTTCTGTAAATAACTGATAGATCAATCAGGTAGAAAGTCATCAAGGACCTAAACAGTTCTACCAATTCGTGTGATCTAATTGATAATGAGAGAATACTCCATCCAACAATAGAATACGTGTTCTTTCAAGCTCAGATGGAACATTCTTCAACATATACCACATTCTAGGCCCTGAAATGCACTGCAACAATTTAGAAGGGAAATCATGCAAAGTGTATTGTATGTTCCCAGGCAATGGAATAAATAAATCATTAATTGAAAGATATATGGTATATTCCCAATATTAGAAATAAAATAACACACTTCTAAATAATACAAATATATTCACCTAAAAAATGAAAATGCAAGTCATCAAAATTTGTGAGATGCACTGAAAACAGTACTTAGAGAAAAATGTACAACATCAAATGTGAAAAAAATAAGATCTAAAATCATCAAAATAAGCTTCCACCTAAAGAAATTAGAAAAAGAAAAAAAAGAAATTGGTAAACAATTATTTCAAGGTAAAATAAGCCTGAGAAAAAGTATAAAAAATTAGAATAGATAATTAATGAAATTAAAAACAGGGAAACAAAAAAGAATCAACAAACCAAAAGCAGGTTATTTATAAAGAACAATAAAATTAATGAATCTCTAGCCACACAAACTAAAAAAAAAAAAAAAATCAGAATATTTATCCACATATTTTGATCTTCTTTTATTACTAGCTTATCACAATCAGATAGAAGATAGATCTTTCTATACACATGTATAGATATATATAGATAGCTTAGATAGGTAGATAGTATGTACCCTTAATATTATATAATAAGAATGACATTTATTTTATTTTTAATTAAAATACATCTAGCACTTATCTTTTATGGTCCATCTCCCCAAAACACATATCGCAGGGTAGCATGAGAAAAAAGATCACACAAATGCCAACTGAGGATCATTTTACAAAATACTTGACTTGTATCCACCAAAACTGTAAAGTCATCAAAAACAAGGAAAGTTTGACAAAATTTTACAGCAAGAAGGAGGCATACGAGACTTGATGCCTAAACATAATATGGTCTCAGGTATGGGGTACAAATGAGACTTTGAAACAGTTTATCCTTCTAGGTAATAAATATTTGTGGGACACACAGTGTATCCTCACTACTAGAAATACTCCTTACGTATCTAGAAAAATGATAAATGGTCTTTCTGATCTATAAAAATGTGCATTATCATATCAAGTTAGGGTTGTTGTTAAGTTTAAAATGATATAATATATGAGTAGTTCTAGGTGGGATAGTTGACAATGGGCAGTGGATCAGTAACACAGGCTGCTACTGTTATTGTTTTTTTTTAGAATAAGTGAATAGCTCTTTAAAAATAACAAATAGATTTGATTATAATAACTATTTTATAGATGAACAGGAAGCTCAGATGAGTAGCCTACCCAAGATGTCACAGTAAAGAGAGCTAAAATTGCATATCTCTCACTGCATTTTCCAAAATGTTATAAATTATTTAACAATAATCTCATTCCTAATATAGACACATTGCTAACATATTTTTCGTGAACTCCCATTCTCAGCTCACATGCCTATTTTTCTTTTATAAAATTATACTGATGTGAAAACATATCTAAAAATTATAACACAGCTTTCTGGCATTTACTCAGATTTTCATAATAATCTCAATCTGGTCTTGAAAAATAAAATTAAAATAGGCAGCTTTATTTGGGTCAACTATCAAATTATACCTATTCTAATTATGCCATGGAACATATTGTATTCATTTCCACTGATCAGTGATCAAACAAGCAAAAGAATTTCACTCATACAATTTGGAAGAATCTTCTCATCTGCCAAATAGGCCTTGCTTTAATGTCAGCAGAAGAGCCATAAAGAGATTTATGACTCTGAAATAGATCAGAGTGTGGTCCATCTGCTTTAGTAGATACAGAACCAGGCTTCCTCCACTCCACTTTCTATCTTTAAAAAAAGTACATTAGATGAAATTATCAAGTTCAGATTCATTTTAGAAATGATGCTTATGTCCAACCTGTCCTTAATTCTACTTAAAATCTTATGAATGAGTGAATAAAGAAATATATTTTTGCAAGGTAAATAGAAATATTTTGAAGATGACTTAGCCTCTCATCATAACCGAAGTATGGGAAAGAGTAAAATAAGTTATTGTATCACCAAGAGCAGGAGGAGGCTCCAAGTCAAATAATTGTAGATGAAGTAATTTTAGGGAACTTTCTTTGTAGTTATAATGTTTGGAAAATATTTGGCCAGAAACAAACAGATTTCCCTCCTTCCCCATTTATTTACCCACTGAGACCTGTTAAAATGTCATGAGCTGAAAAATCTGGTTTCTAAAATTGTTTTAAATTCTTAAGTTGAGAATAAATAATCAGTTTACTTTGATAGCTCTTTTAAAATGTACATTGTCTATTACCCAACTGGGTTATTTAACATTAGTGGAAAATATGAATGTATATGTTAGCTATGTCTACATTGTGTGAGTTCCAACTAAATGATTGCCAGAAAATAATAAATTGACAATATTAGTTTCTATGTTTTTCCACCCAGTTATATCATGATAAAGATAATATTGAAATAAAAATTACTGAACAATTTTTAAGTAGTTGGTACCATGTTAAGAACATCACTTGATTATCTCATCTAAAGTCAGAACATCCTTTTTAGAAGTTTAAAAATTGGCATAAAGAATTTGTTAAATATAAGCCAACTCATACATTAAGAACTAGGTTGAGGATTTACACTCTGAATCCATTCTTTGGCCTATTAGGTCAGGGTTCTGCAGAGAAACAGATTGAATATGTGAGGGAAGGAGGGAGAGAAAGAGAGAAAAGGAAGACAGAAAGAGAAAGAGTTTAAGGAATTTCTATTGAGTATTGAGACACAATTCCTTCCTCTTCAGAGAATCTCAGTGTTTCTCTTAAGGTCTTTAAATGACCCATTCACATTATGAAGAACAATTTGATTTACTTATAGGCAATTGATTATAAGTGTTAATCATATCTAAATACCTTCATAGCAGTATCTAGACCAGTGTTTGGCAAAATTGGGTACCTTAGTCTAGCCAAGTTTAAACATGAAATTAACTTTCAGAGCATGATAGAATAATGGCCATACTGGCTATATTAGTTGTGAAATACAGATACGGAAAGTCTACCTGGGGTCAAAGTAAGATCACATGATTTACCATCTTTCTTTGAACAGTAGTTATGGAAATGAAAACGTATCTAAGAGAACATTGAAAAGTATAATATACCCTACTTATATAATGAAGTTCTGCATATTACGTATATTAATTAAAGTTACAGAGGAAAATTTCTCTGACAAATAAGAATAATGAAATTGTTTCTGACAAATGAGGAGTAATCTCTACACCCAACATGAAGTTTGAACTTATGACTCCAAGACCAAGAGGCATGTGCTCTACCAAATAAGCCATCCAGGTGCCCCAAATTAGGATACTGGGATCTATTTGTTTATGATTTTATTCATTTATTCATGAGACACACAAAGAAAGAAACAGAGACATAGGCAGAGAGAGAAGTGGGCTCCCTGTAGGAGCCCGAGGTGGGACTCCATCCCGGACTCCGGGATCATGCCCTCAGTGGAAAGGCAAACGCTCAACTGCTGAGCCAGGCAGGCGTCCCCCAAATTAGTATATTTTAACACAGAGGTAGTATCACAAGACATGGATATAAAATTTAAAAGAAGAGAAAGGAAGGAGAGAGGGAGAGAGAGGGAGGGACAAAGATTTGCTGCAGCTCTGTTTAGAAGAATGAGTCTTGTCAAACGTTTTATATATGATTCAGTTTGTAACAATATTATTTGCCTGCAATGTTTTGAGAATACAGATATTATATAAAATTTTATGTGTATGTATACATATTTATGATATGTAGAGATTATGAGAATATTTATAAATCATTCATTTTATTTTACATCAGCTAATTTACATAATTTTTATTTCTTTCAGCTATGTGTTTTTGTAAATGTCACCCTTTTAAATTACTCCTTTTTAGGTTCAACTCTGTTCATATCTTCAGTTATTTTTTATAATAGAATGATGAATTGTCTCTCCTGTTATTTTTCTAAATCCATTTACTCCTTTTCACTGAAATCAATCTGTTGACTGTTGTAAATTTTTTATATCAAAAGGAATCTTACTGTCCATGAATTTTTCGTGTTTATTGATTTATGAATCCTAATAATTTAGAAAAGAATGGGACACATGGTAGAAGCATAATAACTATATTAATAAATTAGATTAATGACAAAAGCAGAGTGATTTTAGAACACATCATTCTTTTTCTTTTAAGAATTTATTTATTTATTTGTTTGAGAGATAGAGAGTGCACAAGTCAGGCGAGCAACAGAATCTCAAGCTCTCAAGTAACGTGGGACTCCATCTCACAATCCTTCACTGATGACCTGAGGAGAAACCAGGGGTCAGACGCTCAGCCGACTGAGCCCCGCAGGCAACCCTCACCACTATTCTTTATACTTCTTTAAAAAGATACAGGTACTGCATTATAATATAATATTTTATGCAAAGTTTGAAAGTTAATTATAAAATTACTTATTAATCACTAATATTCTATTTATATATATTAATACATATTAGCTTTAACATGTCCTCTTAGAAGGAGGCAAGATCCATGATGTCACATATTTAATTCAATAACAAATGTCAATAGAAAAGGCATTGAAAGGGAACACTTGGGAGACCTGGTTAAGCATCTGTGTTTGGCTCAGGTCCTGCTCCCTGGGATAAAGCCCTATATGGGGCTCCCTGCTCAGTAGAGAGCCAGCTTCTCCCTCTCCCTCTGTTGCTCCTCTGTTTGTGCTCACTCCCTCCCTCCCTCTCTCTCTTCCCCCCTCAATCAAATAAATAAACAAAATCTTAAAAAAAAAATGTCACTGAAATAAGGAATATCGGGCAGCCCTGGCGGCTCAGTGGTTTAGTGCTGCCTTTGCCCCAGGGTGTGATCCTGGAGACCCTGGATCAAGTTCCACATCAGGGTCCCTGCATGGAACCTGCTTCTCCCTCTGCCTGTGTCTCTGCCTCTCTCTCTCTCTCTCTCTCTTGCTCAGTGTCTCTCATGAATAAATAAAATAAAATATTAAAAAAACAAGAAATAAGGAATACCTGTTAAATGAGCTAAATAAAAATGTTAGCTTCCCTTAAAATGTGTTTGATTATCTTTGATTATGAAGCTGATTTCCTATTCATATATGTGGCAACATTGCAATTTTACAATTTTAATAAATCCATTTTGTTTTGTAGAAAATAATGCATACATTATAATAATACATAATTCTATCTGTGTTGCAATCATCATTGTAATTGTTAAAAATCAGTAATCCTTGGGGCACCTGAGAGGCACAGTTGGTTGAGCTCCTGACTCTTGGTTTTGGCTGGGGTCATGGTCTCAGGGTTGTGAGATTCGTGCTCATCATGAAGTCCCTTGGGAGTTTCTCTCCCTCTCCCTCTGCCCCTCCACCCCATGATCATGCTTGCTCTCTCTCGCTCTTTGTCAAATAAATAAATAAATCTGTAAAAACCCCACAATAATCCTTACTGCTGACCAAAGAGTTAATGATTTAAGCTTCATCTGTTTTAAGTTTAGCATCTTCCCTTGAACTAAGTTGTTAGCTATACATTTTTTTTTTTTGTCATTCAGAGTCATGAATGTATCTCAAAGAGACTTGTGCTGTGATAGGTTATTTACTATTTTTTAAAATATCTGCTGGATAAAGAATAATCTTTATGATAGCATTTTTGAAAAGTATGATTTAAAAAAGTGACATTTGGAGAATTACTATAGTTGACTAAGGAATATTAATATATCACTGTTCTTTCCATATACCTATGTTCTAATTGCACTATTTTACCCTTGTGCAACACTTGAAAAGTTTGACTTTATTCAATGGATTCAATTTTAGGAAACAAAGACTGGTTGTATCTCAAATGTTCCTAGGCAACAGGAGATGACACCTTCATACAGCAGAAATGAAAATACAATAAAAGATTGTGACAAGGCAGCTGGCATAGTATCCTATGCTAAAGCAGTCCTTGACCTCTGACCTGTTCTGTTAGTAGCCAGATGGTCTGGGATTTGTTTGTCAGTGTGTGATGCCAGATATGGGCCAACAAGGAATATGAGGTTAGATCAATCACAACTTTCTATACATGCCATTGACCCGAATTAGCAAAAAACAAACAAAACAAAACAAAACAAAAAAGCATCTTTCCTCAGCAAAATGCTTGTCAGAATCTACCTAAAGATAATGAAGACAACCATTAAATAATTATCTTTTGGCATATTCTTTGCTTCCAAAGGAATATAACATCTTTTTGTTGTAATGGCTGTTTTACTGGTAATGGCTTAGTCTCTTATCACATATGTACTTTATATCCTTGGCCCCTCACGGAGGTGATATTGAATTTTCTTGCTTTTCAAAGTAATAGGTATTATGATTGTCACATTAATAAAAAAAATCACATCTACATGTGATTAAATGAGCAGGTGTCTGGGTGAATAATTTCATTCAATAGATGGCAACAATTTGACCCTTATTAATCTATTTTAATTTACATTAAATATTATTTGAAGGAAAAATACACAGAAAAAATCACTCAAGTGTTTGTAGACATGCTTTCCTATTTCAAAATGTTTGAAACTGATTTTAAGTGACGCTGTTACAGTGATACAAACCACAGTAATGCAAAAATCAGGATTTTGCCACAAGTGGCAGAATTTTCTTCTTTTTTAAGGCTGAGCGATGCTTCATTGTACGTGTATACCATCTTTTCGTCATCTTTTCATTTGTCAATAGACACATGAGTTGTTTCCATGTCTTCGTAGTGCAAAAAATGCAATAACATAGGGGTGCAGGTAACCCTCAAGAACCCAAGTTCTTTGGGGGATATACTCAGAATTTCTATTTTTAATTTTCTGAGGAAACTCCACATTATTTTGCACAGCAGCTGCACCATTTTATATCTCATCACGTTCCAATTTCTTCACACTCTCACCAGTACTTATCCTTCATTTTTTCTGATCATAGCCTTTCTAACAGGTATAAGTGGTATCTCATTTTGGTTTTGATTTGAATTTCCCTGATAATTAGTGATACTGAACATCTATTCATAAACCTATTGACCATTAGTATGTCTTCTTTGGAGACACATCCTTTGCTATTTTTTAAGTCAAGTTATTTATGTTTTTTTTTTTCCATCATTGAGTTGTAGGAGTTCCTTATATATTTTTACGTTAATCCCTGATCAGATAGTTTGCAAATGTTTTCTCCCATTCTGTGGGTTGCCTTTTTAAACTTTTGATTTTTTTTCTATGTTGTGCAAAAACTTTTTAGTTTGATATAGTTCCACTTGTCTAATTTTGATTTTATTGTTTGTGCTTTTGGTGTCATAGCCAAGAGATCATTGTTCAAACCAACATCATGAAGTTTTCCCCTATGTTGTCTTGTAGAAATTATATAGTTTTGGACCTTACATTTATTAATTTATTAATTTATTAATTTATTTATTTGAGAGAGAGAGACAGAGATAATGACAGAGATAGCATGAGAGGGTAGTAACAGGGAGGAGAGGGAGAAGCAGGCTCTCTGCTGAGCGAGGAGCCTGATACAGGGTTAAATTCTGGCCCTGGAATCATGACCTGAGCCAAAGGCAGGCACTTAACCAACTGAGCCACCCAGGAGCCCTTGGATCTTACATTTAAATCTTTAATGCATTTTGAGTTTAATTTTTGTATATGGTATAAGATATAGGTCCAGTTTCATTCTTTTCCTTGTGGTTGTCTGGTTTTCCTAACACCGTTTATTGATGAGACTAATCTTTTGTTTCATTCTTCTCAAGATTGTTTGGCTACTGTCTTTTGTGGTTCCATAAAAATTTTACGTTCTTTAAAATTTTTGTGAAATATGTCCTTGGGATTTTGATAGTAATTGCATTGAATCTGTAGATTGCTTTAGGTAATATAGACAACTTAGCAATATGAATTCTTCCAATCCGTGAACATGGAATATCTTTCCATTTATTTCTGTATTCAATTTCTTTCATTATTGTCTTATAGTTTTTAGTGTACAGATCTTTCAATCCTTGGTCAAATGCATTTCTAGCTTTATTGTTTTTTATTTTATTATAAATGAGATTGATTGTTTTCTTAATTTCTCTTTGTGATAGTTCATTGTTGGTGTTTAGAAGTGCTACTGATTGTTTTATATACTGATTTTTATCCTGCAACATTAATGCAATCATGTATTAGTTTTAATAATTTTAGGTGAACTGTTTAGGGCTTTGGCTATATAATGTCATCTGCAAATAGAGACAATTTTACTTCTTCCTTTCTAATTCAGATGTCTTTTTTTTTTTTTTTTTTCCCTGCCTAATCATTCTTACTGGGGCTTACATTAATACTGTGTTGAGTAAAAATGGCAAGAGCAGGAATCCTTGTCTTGTTCCTAATCTTGAAGGGAAAGCTTTCACATTTTCATGGTTGAGCAATGTTAGCTGTGGGCTTTTTATACATGGCCTTTAGTATGGTTAGATACATTCTCTCTATACCCAGATGACTGAGATCTTTTATCATGAAAGGAAGTTAATTTTGTCAAATGCTGTTATTGCGTCTATTGAGATAATTATGATTTTTATCCCTCATTTTGTTAGTGGTATATCACGCTGATGGGTTTGTGGATTTTGAGCCACCCTTGCATTCTTAGGATAAACTTCACTTGATCTTGGTTTATGATTTTTTCACTGCACTGCTGAATTTGGTTTGCTGAATTTTTGCTGAGAATTTTTGCATCAGTGTTCCTTAAGGATATTGGCCTCTAGTTTTATTTTCTTGGAGGGTCCTTGTCTACTTTGGTATCAGTGTAATGTTGGCCCCATAAAATGAGTTTGGAAGTATGCCTTCCTCTTCTTAATTTGGAAGAGTTTGAGAAGAATTGGTAATAATTCTGTAATTTTTCCAGTTTTCTTCTTACAGTTGATTTCTAGCTTTGTACCACTGTGGCTTGAAAAAAATGCCTGATGTGATTTCAATAATTTTAAATTTAGTAAGATTTGTTCTGTGGCCTAACATATGATGTATCCTGGAAAATGACCAGTGTTCATCTGAGAAAAATGTGTATTATGCTTCTTTTGGATGTAATGTTCTATAAATGCTCGTGAAGTCTTTCTGGTCTAGTGTGTGGTTTAAGTCCAATGTGTCCTTATTGATTTTCTTTCTGTCTGCATGATCCACTCATTGTCAAAAGTGGGGTACCAAAGGCCTCTATTATTATATTGCGGTCTATTGCTCCCTTTAAGTCTGTTAATATTTGCTTTATATCATAGGTGCCATTAGTTTGGGTGCATAAATATTTCCAAAGTTTACATCCTCTTGTTGCATTGACCCCTCTATCATTATTTGAGGATTTGTCCTAAAGTGTATTTTGCATAAGTATAGCTGTTTCAGCTTTATTTTAGCTTCCATTTACATCCAATATCTTTTACCACCCTATCTTTCAGTCTCTGTCCTTAAAGCTGAAGTGAGTTTCTTATAGGCTGCATATGCTTGCATCTTGTTTTCTCATCCATTCAGCCACTCTATCTTTCAATTGGAGAAATAATCAATTTACATTTAAAGAATTATTGATAGGTATAGACTTACTGTTGTCATTTTGTTAATTGTTTTCTGGCTGTTTTATAATTCCTTTATTACTTTTTTCTTCTCTTGCTCTCTTATGATTTGATGGGTTTCTGTAATGGTATGCTTAGTTTCCTTTGTCTTTATCTTTTGTTGATCTACTTACTATTGGTTTTTGCTTTATGGTTACTATAATTCTTACATAAAACATCTTAGCATGATGGCAGTTTGTTTTAAGATGATAAATTAATTTTGAATGCATTCGAAAGCTCTACATTTTTATTCTACCCTTCCATATTTTACATTTTAAAAAAGTTTTCAGCCATTATTACTTCAAATAAGCTTTCTACCCCTTTCTCTCTCTCCTCCTCTCCTTCTGAGAACTCTATTATGTGGATATTGGTCTGCTTGATGTTGTCCCATCCCGAGATATCTTCACTCTTTTTTATTCTTTTTTCTTCTTGTTCTTCTGATTGGATGAATTCCTTACCCTATCTCTAAGTTTGTTGATCTTTTCTCTGCACCATTTAGTCTGCTATTGATTTTTCAGTGCACTTATTCATTTTTTTAATTTTTTAATTTTTATTTTTTAGCTCTGTGATTTGTTTCAAATGTTCTTATATTTTCTATCTCTTTGTTGAATTCACACCTTGCTCATTTATTCTACCAACCTCAGTGAGCATCTTTATGACCATTATTTTTAACTCTTTAATAGGTAAATCACTTAGTTCTGCTTTGTTAAAGTCTTTTTTCTGTTTTGTTTTTTTTTCTCATTATTTCTTTCAAAATATATTCTACTATCTCTTCATTTTCCTTGATTCTCTGGAAATGATTCTTTGATTTTCTGGATTTCTTTTAGGAGGAGAAGTGATTATACACTGCTATTGATTCAGTGTGTACAAGGGAGGAATGCGTTCAGAAGGCTCCTATGTTGCAATCTTGGACCAAAACTGATTTTATATTTTTATTGCATATTACTACTTTATTGTATATTACTAACATCATAGGAAAAGCTGTCACTCCTAGCCAAGATGAAATAACAGGGTATGAGTTTGTCCTTCTGGCTGAAATATTTTTTTAAAAGCAAGCTAAATATGTAAAACAATGGTTTTTAAGATATTGAACATTGGGATATGAAGGACAGTGTTCCCTGACAGATGGAAATCAAATGTGGCAAGTTGTACAATTGTCACAGTTTATTACACTAAAACAGTTTTCAAGTCACAGAGAATACAGGGAAAACTGGGTGAAAATTAGTTATTTCTGAGTTGAGAGTATGGATCAGGGAGTCCAGGAAGTCTGAAATTTTGCAGGGCAGTATACCAGTCTAGACAGAGATGCACAAAGAGAGAATTCTTATCATTTCAATTAGATATTGGCCAACTTTGCCTATGAGAAAACTTCTAAGGGCTATAGGGAAAGGTGGGGGACACCTAAATGAATAAAAAAGAATAATCCCCCAGGTTTATATCTGTTGATGTTCTGTTCCCACAGACCATAGTAGAAAACCTCATAATTCATGGGACACCGAATAATCTACCTCAAAGTATGTTGTCTCAAGAGTGAGGCACAATTGGCTCTAAAATAAATACTTCTCTGGTTCCTTTACACAAAACTTGAAAGCAGAATCAGAGGTATCAAGCTGTTATCAATTAACTGCATCCTAGAACAAATCTCAAGAATATGCATAGACAAATTATAGATCTAGAATATGCATGAAGGGAATGTGGATACAAAATATCTGTCACCCAATGTATTCATATTGTGTGACAACTGATCAAAAAATTGCCTGCATTGCAAAGTAGCATAAAATGAGATCCATTATGAGGAAAGAAATCAACCAGTAAATAGTGATTCTGCAATAACACAGACATATCAATAGGATGTATATAAAATATAACACAGAGGGAGAAAAGAGAAAGGAGTATCTGTTAACTGCAAGACAACTTACTTACTTACTTACTTTATTTATTTATTTATTTATTTTTAAAGATTTATTTATTCATGTGAGATACAGAGAGAGAGAGAGAGAGGCAGAAACATAGGCAGAGGGAGAAGTAGGCTCTTCACAGGAACCAGATGCAGAACTTGATACCAAATCCCAGAATCACGACCTGAGCTGAAGTCAGTCACCCAACTGCTGAGCCACCCAGGTGTCCCTGCAAGACAACTTTAAACATCATCGCTTGCATATAATGTGAGCCCCAAAGAGGGAGATAGCAGAAGATATTTGAGGAACTAAGTTCAAAATTTTTCTAAAATTCATATAAACTACAAACACACAGCTCTAAGAAGGTCAAACAATATCAAGGAGTAAAAATATGAGATTTGATGGAACTAAATAAATCACATGCTATAATAAATTGCTTAAAACCAGAGAAAAAGAACAGTTGGATTGAATGGATTTTTTAAGTCTCCTTAAGTCTTTTTTATACATTTAGCTTTTATCATGAGATATTTACATAATGAAAAGAATGATCTTTTATATGTGGTTAAAAATGATAGACAACTCATAATAATTTATGATCATCTTTCTTTTCTGAGCACTTTTCAGATCCTCAGAACTAATTAACACCTCCCTTTCAATGAAGCGTAGAGTAAAATAAGCTATAATAAGCTATAATTGGCCATAAGTGCTTAGTGTCAGCTCACTGTGGGAGTTCCTGGCTTGAGAGGCATGGTTTGAGTTCATGTTCCTGACTGAGACTTGATGTGCTAGCCAGTTGTGGTTTTGTTAATGTTCACCAAATCACCAAGCTGCCATGTCCTGATAAGTGGGAAAGGTAGGAAAGGTAGGAAAAGAGAAAGGCTGAGCCATTCTGCCTAAAGAGAATATACACAGGAGACTAAAACCTTTTACTACAGTGCTCCAAGAAAGGTTTGATAAACATACAGCTTACTCAATATATTTTTAGATTTTACCACTTACACGTGAAAGTGATATCCATAATCAAATAAAAATCTTATGACAAAATTTTGCAGAGGAAGCAACAGTGTTTCCTTCTTAAGCATTTAATATAAGGTAACTGGACCTGAAGATGATGATTTAATACCTAAAGCTATAGGAAGAATGTTAATGAATCATCTTTGATGTATGATTTTTCATTTAGATCGAGTGCATGTTCTTCTAAATTAATTTCACTTATTTTTAATCTCAAGAAATCTTTGGAGTGCACAAAAATAAAGCAGCTTCTAGGGAAAAAAAACATTAAATATTATTTAAATATTAAACTTGCAGTCAAACAAAATGCTTTTATTTTCCAGAAATAAATATAAGAAAGGAATGAGCATTAAAAGTGTTTGACAAAAATAAAAATAAAAAAAATAAATAAATAAATAAAAGTGTTTGACAATGGGGGTGCCTGGGTGGCTTAGTCGGTTAAGCGTCTAACTTCAGCACAGGTCATGATCTCAAGATCCCAGGATTTAGCTCCAAGTGGGCTCCCCAGTCAATGGGGAGTCTGCTTCTCCTTCTCTCTATCCCTTTACCCCGCTCCCTGCTTGTGCTCATACTTTCTCTCTCAAAAATATAAAAAAGATAAATAAAATCTAAAAAAATCTGAAGATACAATAAAAACTTTAATGAGTAAAATGGTTTATAACTTTATTGCAAAGATATAATATCCAGAATTATTTTGAATCAATAAGGCCATAATAGAAATAAATTTTTAGTCTTATGATAGAAGCTACTTTGAAAGACAGATCATTTGTATAAATTGTAGTATTCATTTTTTTTTATTGTGCTTTGTGATGATGATGTACTTTTAGTTTGTTGGTCACTTTTTTTCTCATCTGGACTTTTACAGTAGCTTCCTGGAGGTTCAGTTGTATATCTTACTTAAATATTTTACATTTAACTGCATATAATTAATTATTTCAAGCAGATTTTTTTCTATCTGTATTTCTGTTTCTATACTTATGTGTATGAAAGAGTGTCATGGGGTCTTAATTATGGAAAATATACTTTTGAAACTTTTGTTTCTGTTTTTTTATCCAATCTGGGCTCCAGAAAAATAACCATTTTATTATATGCTATTATGGGGGAATTTGGTTATTCTCCATTTTATAGATTATGATATATTTAATTTCAGACTTATTTTGGGGTTAAGATTGTAGTCCTGATTTCTTAGGAGATATTTTTTTCCTATTCAGAGCCGTGGCTGTGACAATCTTACATGTCTCCTACTGGAATTAATAGGCCCAGTTTTTCAGATCTCCTTTCACCAAGGATTCTGAATTTATTGTTCTCAGCTCATGTGAGCTTGAAATATGTTATCTTTCTTTACTTGGACACTAAAACCCAAACTTTTAGCTTGTAATACTTTTTTAAGTCCTGGATTTCTTCTGAAATAATAGATTTATTCTCATGACACAGTAGTTATAAAATAGAAATATAGATAAAATTATCATTTATACAAGAAATTGGCTTTCTTCATTTCAGGATTAAACTTGTTTTCAACATTTGTTTTCCATGAGCTATATTTCCAGTAGTAATTCTATATATCTCCCTTTTGCTACCTTATTTTTCTATTTTTGTTAGATTTTAATAAAAAAAATCCTATCCAAACTCAGTCCAAGTGGAAAATTTGATTAATTTAAAAATTGTGCAAAAACAATGTAATTAGAGACCTAGACAGTTTCTAAATAGCTTTCAGCTCCCTCCCACACAACAGTACATAAACCAGAAAATCATTTCGACTTTGATTTATAGTCTAATCTTTCATCTAAGAATATTAAAATTTCATTGTTTCTAAAAATCCAAATGTGGAAAAGCACAAAATGTGATTATGTATTATATGGGCAGAACTCAACTTACATCAATTTAGACTCATGGCACTAAACAAGTTACGTGTATATCATCAACTCATCAAGTAAGTCAGTCTGAAGAATTCTTCGTGCTATGGGAAGGCTTTCCTCAAGTCCCTGCCCCCTTTTTAAGCATTTTCTCTATTCTAAGACAATACAGATGTAAGGTAGAAATATAAATTCATGGAAAGAGAAAAGATTGGAGTTCAGCTGAAGCATGCTAAGAGGGCCAGCTACCTGTTATATACAAATGTTTTTGTCTATCCAAAGTTCCTGCCTAAAACCTACTAACCACTGTGATAATATTAAGAGGTGGAGCCTTTAGGGGCTAATTAATATTTGATGAAGTTGTGAAAGTGTAGCCCAGTGAATGAGATTAGTACCCTTATAAAAGTAACTAGAAATCTTGCTTCTTGTCAATTTCTACGGTGTAAGGATATGCAAAATTGACAGAATGCAACCCAGAAGATGGTGATATTACATATTATGTATGTGTGTGCATATACATATATATGGAAGAGAAATAAAACACTTTAAAATTTATATTAATGGGTATGCATTCATATGGATATTCATACTGTGTACATGTGTGGATATATTCTAGAAAGCATGCTAAAATAGTAATTATATTGGCTTATTTATTATGTAATAATAATGATTATGGCAATTATTTGACTGTTTTCATGTACTGAGCACTTACTTGCAATTTCTCTAAACATTCTATGAGTGTTATATAACAATTGTAAAACCAACCCTAAAGACATTGCCTGCATGCCCTAATATAATACGACCACTGAGTTTGTCTTCCAGTTCATGCCATATGCCAATTTTTTGGGAAGCTAATGAAGAATAAGCTCTAGGTTTCTTCACTTGCACAAGGTCTTTCCAGTGTTGTATGGGTCTCCAGCATTGCATTTTAAGTTTCATGTCTTTTAAAACATAAAGTTTGCAAAAGAGAGAAATATTAAGAGTATAAAATTAACACTACTCCTTTTTCTTTTCTTACTTTCCCTCTGAACAACTTTCCCTCCTATTGGTGATGTTGGAGTGTCCATTGGAATTTCTGGAATGTAAGAAGTAGACTTGAGGAATTTTGTTTATTTGGATTAAAAATACATCCAAATATAGTTCAGTTGTTACTAGTCATCCTCAGAGGGAAAAACATTTAAGAGCATAATGTCCTGCTGCTTATCAAATTGACTTAACTTGAACCATAACCCAAATTTGTAGCATCAGATTCTATGGAAAAGGAATAGATCTTTAGGCTCTTGACAATGAAGATATATGAAACACGCAGAGAGTAGAGAAGAAACAAAACTTTAAATGCATTTTAAGTACAGAACACATTCTGGAAACTTTTAAAAATCATGATAAATGCAAAATTTGTCTTGGAATATTTAATCTCATCAGTACCTCATAAAAATGAAATTTTCTTTTCTCAGAATATTCTGAATAATGCAGCACTTGTAACTATTAGTGCCATACAGGTATGTGAAGATTTTTCTCTTGTATTTTCATAAAATATTCTCTGTAGGGCATAAGCCTAGTAACATTATTATAAATAACAAGATGTTGTGTGTGAAGTCTTATTATTCACACATCCCAAAATATAGACTTGAATACTAGCATATTTGATTCACCAGTTCTCTTGATAGAAACCAGTAGTTCCAATAATATGGCAGGCTACATTGCTGCTAATGTGGTGAAACTGATTGAAAAACAAGTGTACCAGTGATAAAACTCTAATAACTATCAATAAATCAAGACATATAGTGTAAGAGGAAGTTGATTACATAGCTTAGTATAAATGTGCTCAAAGTTTTAAAGGCTGTGGATTATAGCTTCATATTAATTTTTATATGTGAAAAATTATCATTTTTCCAAAATTTGAATATGAATGGAGAGAATGATCCAAATAGAAGCTAAAAGCATAACCAAGCAAAAAAAAAAAAAAAAAAATCAAAAACTTCAAAATATCAAAACTCTCTTTTTATAAAGCAATGGAATCAAAAATTATCATGTTCAATATCATAAAAGTAAGGGAAAACATTATGATAACCAAAAACCATAGATAATTTAATGATAATTAACAAGCAGAAAATCAAATGACCAGGATGCACCCAACCTGGAAAATTATAAGCAGAATGAAGCTGAAAATTAATAAAAAGATAGATCTTAACTGGCTGATCAAAAACTTACATGTGAAGGTCAGGAGTAATTTAATTCTATTTATCCTTTGAGAAGTACAATAATTCTTTTATTTTGGCCATTTAGAAAAGCAATGATTTCAAGGAAAGTGTTCTTAAAATATTATCATTATCTATATTCACAAAGAATCAAATAAAACATATATGGTTAAACACATGGTTTTTAATAAGAATAGTCAAATAGATCAGATAATCAGTAGCATATTTTCCAAAACCAAGGCTTAAATATATTCTTTGGTTAGTAACTTTTATTCAGCCAGAGAGATATTACTTACTCTGATGGACTTACAGACTAGGTGAGTATATGAAAAATCCTAAAACATCTTGAGGGAGCCACAGAGCACAAAGCTATGTTTATTTTCCTTAGGGGGAAAATATTTGTGGTATTATGTTTTTAAAACTATAACATTTTCCATTTCTATTCTAATTAAATATTCACTTTCTTATGTAATTTGCTCTTACAAATTGTTTCACAGTTCTTAAGAGAACTGTTCCAAATTATTTCATTGTTAGGCCTCATTAAACCTGGTCTGCCCTTTCTCAACGCTTACCATGCTTACCATCTTTGATCACTATTATCAAGTTGCTATTTTTCTTGCTTCTTCTCATACATGATAATTATAGTTCCACATCAGGGAATTTACATGGGTTGTTTCCCTTTGTCCTTCCCTAAATTAATTTCCTGATGATTATTTGTATAGCTCAGTGCTCACTTTGTCCAGAGATCTGTTCAAGCATCACCTCCTCAGAGAAGCTTTGTCTGACTGTCCAACCAAAAAAGTAGCTTCCACAACTTACTTTCTCTTTCCTCTGTGTTATTCTTCTTCATAATACAATTATTATTTGACATCTTACATCATAATCTGTTAATTTTCTTTTTAGCACCAATAAAATATAAATTTTGTATGTTTTGCTCACTGTATAACTTTTTAACAGTGCTTGGCACATAGTCACTACTCAAAAACATTCGTTGAACAAATGAACACATTACTATATACTGTTGTAAAAATAGTAAAGACTCGATATAGAGCAACTTATAATTTTTAATCCATTAATCTTCCTTCTGCTTTTTTATTATTAAAATACAGTTGATATACAATGTTACATTTGTCTCAGGCATACAACATATTGATTTGGCAATTCTATACATTTTTTTTTAAAGATTTTATTTATTTACTCATAGAGACACAGAGAGAGAGGCAGAGACACAGGCAGAGGGAGAAGCAGGCTCCATGCAGGGAGCCCGGCGTGGGATTCGATCCAGGGTCTCCAGGATCACGCCCTGGGCTGCAGGCTACGCTAAACCGCTGCGCCACTGGGGCTGCCCAATTCTATAAATTATTCAGTGCTTATAACCATCTGTCACCATACAAGTTTATTATAGACTGTGTTCCCTATGCTGTAATTTTCATATCCATTACTTATTTATCTTATAACTGGAAGTTTCTACTTCTTAATCCTCTTCATCTGTTTTTTCCCATCTCCCCACCCATCACTCCTCTGGCAGCCACCAGTTTATTCTTTATATTTAAGAATCTGTTTCTTTTTTGTTTCTTTCTTTGTTATTATTCGTTTGTTTTATTTTTTAGATTGCAAACATAAGTGGGATTGTCTTTCTTTGTTGACTCACTTCACTGAGCATAATACCCCCTAGATCCTCCATGTTATCACAAATGGCAAGATCTTACTCTTTTTTAAGGCTGAGTAATATTCTGTTATCTATACACCACATCTTTATCCATTCATCTATCCATGGACATTTGGGCTACTTCCATATCTTGGCTATTGTAAATAATGCTACTATAAAAATAGGGTGGTATTATATCTTTCAAATTAGTGTTTTCACTTTTCACTTCCTTTGGGCAAATACTCAGTAGATTGGATCATATGGTATTTCTGTTTTGATTTTCTTTTTTTTTAGGAATCTACATACTGTTTTCCACAGTGGTTACAATTACTATTCCCACAAACAGTGCATGAAAGATTCTTTTTCTTCCACATCTCACCGATAATTTTTATTTATTGTCTTCCTTATCCCGGCCATTCTGACAGGTGTGAGGAAATATCTCATTGTGGTTTTGATATGCATTTCTCTGATGATTAGTGATGTTGAATTTTTTTTATGTGTCTATTGGCCATTTGTATGTCCTCTTTGGAAAAATGTCTATTAAGGTCTTCTGCTTATTTTTTATTTGGATTATTTATAGTTTGAGTGCTAAGTTGTGTAAGTTCTTTATATTTTTTGGATGTTAACCTATCATTAGATATCATTTGCAAATATATTTTCTCATTCAGCAGGTTGTTTTTCAGTTTTGTTGATGGTTTCCTTTGCTCTGAAAAATGTTTTACTTTGATGTAGTCCCAATAGTTTGCACGATTGAACAATTTAAAAAGCTGTTATGGGACACCTGGATGACTCAGTTGATTAAGTATCAGACTTTTGATTTCTGCTCAGGTCATGATCTCTGGGTCATGAAACTGAGCCCCATGTTAGGCTCCACACTCAGCGCAGTCTGCTTAAGATTCTCCTCCTCTCCTTCTGCCTCTCCCTTTTCATGCTGTGCTCTATATTTCTCTCTCTTTCTCTCTCAAATAAATACATTTTACTACCAAATACATTTTATTTATTTATTTGAGAGACAGCATGAGCCGGGGAGAGGCAAAAGGAGAGGGAGAAGCAGGCTGAGCCTGAGATCCTGAATGGAGGCTCCAGCCCAGAACCTGGGATCATGACTGAGGTGAAGAAAGACACTTACCCAACTGAACCACCCAGGTGCCCCATAAGTACAATCTTAAAACAAAAACAAAAACAAAACAAAACAAAACAAAACAAACCACAACTGTTAAGTGGTAGAGCTAAAATTCAAAGGCAGATTATTTTTTGGATTTTTAAAAAGATTTTATTTATTTATTCATGAGACACACACACACAGAGGCAGAGACACAGGCAGAGGGAGAAACAGGCTCCATGCAGGGAGCCCGATGTGGGACTTGATCTCAGGACCCCGGGATCAGGACCTGAGCCAAAGGCAGATGCTTAACCACTGAGCCACCCATGTGCCCCTATTTTTTGGATTCTTAAGATCAGTTTTTAACCATAAAACATCTTTTACCTTAAAAAAAATCCTTTAAAAATAGGCCTAACTTTGAAAAGTGAAATACATATTGTTACTAAGTTTTAGGTCTTCACATTTAGTGTTCAGGATTTAACGTGCAATAAAGTATTAAAAGATGAAAAAGTAATTTTAAATAAAAGTGTAGGATTTCATGAAAACGTATGATATCAGAGTGCAGTGGGAGACAATTATTTCTAAAACAACCTGTAGGAAAAGATACTTTGTAATGACATCTAATTTACAAAAGCAACTATTAAAAAGGCACAATAAATATAATGTCAGAAGTAATAATACACAACCCACCAAAGAGGAAATACACTGAGCAAATGATCATCTGGAAAACTTTTAGCTGTCTTATTAATTAAGGAAATGTAAGATTACTATGCTATAAAGTGTTTAACCCATTAAATTATCACTTCATTATCTAAAACATAAAAATTGTATTTCCATGAACTGCTGGTGTCCATGTAACAGAATTGATAATATGAACTATCTTTGATCTAGTAATCTGATTCATGAAATAAGTCATGAAAAAGAATTATCAAAGCTGTTCATGCAGAAAATGCACATTTTGATAAATAGTATATTAGTAAAAACCTAAGGAAAAAAATAAACGCTTGAGTCATATTAGAAAATTAAGTTATCATATAGCTGAATGAGTGTTCCAAAGATATCAAGTTGCAACATTTGTTTTAAGTTGCTGTAGTGCTTTCAGGGACTTGAAACAAAGCATAAGCAAATACTTTCTGAAAGAACCCAGGTTCAACCTGGACTTCAAAGTGTTCCCACAAATAAAGTTCCTGGAAAAAAATGAGATCACAATTTTAAATTAGAAAAAAAAAAAATCACCTCATACATAAACAAGGCACTGTCTGTGACAGTAAACAGAACACATCAGGAAAATATCAGATCTTGAAAAATCTGACTCAAAATATTGAATAAATATGTTGTCAAGTTTGG
This sequence comes from Canis aureus, assembly GCF_053574225.1. Lineage (NCBI taxonomy): Eukaryota > Metazoa > Chordata > Mammalia > Carnivora > Canidae > Canis > Canis aureus. Next base: position 31,640,135 of record NC_135618.1, read on the forward strand.
GGTGCCTAAGTGGCTCAGTTGGTTAAGTGACCAACTCTTGATTTTGGTTCAGGTCAATCTCAGGATCATGGGATCAAGCCCCACACCAGGCTCTGAGTTCAGCCCCAAGTCTGCTTGAGATTCTCTCTCTCTGTTTCCCTCTGTCCCTCCTCCTGCTTGCATGCATGTGTGTTCTCTTTCTAAATAAATAAGTAAAATCTTAAAAAAAAAAAAAATAGAGAGAGAGAGATAGACAGAGAGACAGAAAGAGAGAAAGAGTCATGTTGTCTTGTTTCAAAAAAGAAAAGAAGCACCTGGGAGGCTTAGTTGGTTGAGCATCTGACTCTTGACTTCAGCTCAGATAATGATCTCAAGGTTGTGAGACCAAGCTCCACCATCAGGCTCCATGATGGGTGTGGAGCTTGCTTGGTATTTTCTCTCTCCTTCTACCCCTTTCCTTCCCTACTCATGCTCTCTCTGTCTCTAAAAAATGATAATAATAATAATAGAGAAAGAAAGAAAAAAGAATAAAAGTGAATTTACAAATAGGAGATAATAAACTACCAAATAATTTTGAAAAACATACCTGGAAATTATTTGTATATATTTTTTAAACAAAAACTAAATGGAATCAGCAATATATATTTAAAAATGAAACTATACACATAATACTATTTATAATAATATCAAAATTATTAAATATCTAGGAGTAAAAATGAAAAATATATAAGACCTCTATATGGAAAATTCAATATTACTGAATAGTATTGGAGAAGAAATATAGATGGAGGTATATCATTTCCCTAGATTTGAAGATTCAATTTTTAAAGTGTTATTTCTCTGCAAATTAACTTATTGATTAGCTGAAGTCAAAATAAAGATTACAAGAGGTAGTTTAACAAGCTAAACCTGAAATATATAAGAAAATACAAAGAATCAGTGATAGTCACAAAGCTCTTGAAAGGTAAACTAAGTTGGAGTTATTCTATGAGATACCAGGACTGCAGATCTATAGTGTGTAAGTTATTGTGATTATAGGGCTGAGAGTAGAAAGTGTAGACCAGTGGAAGAAGAGTATACAGAAACAGACCCACATATATTTAATCTCTAGATTTAAGGATAATATATCACTGCAGACTAGAGGAAAGATCATCTCATCAAAACATAAGAGGTTAATTGCATACTCATGTTTTATAATATTCCAGGTTGATCACAGATGGAAATAGTAGAGATAAAACCAATAAGCCTTCTGGAATTAACATTAGGAATTCTTGCTCAAAAGGGCATCAATAACAGTGTGAAAAAGGAAGCCAAAGAATGAAAGAAGATATCTACACTGTGTATAAATGACACAGGGCTTCAAACAAAATAAAACAAAACAAAACAAAACAAACAAAAAAAACAAAACAAAGGACAGATAATGCATTAGAAAGATGGAAAGAAAATCAAACAGGCCTTTTGCAGTGTATATCCAAATGACTAATAAACATATGAAAATGTGACTTCATGTTTTCATCAGGGAAATGCACACTAAAACCACATGAGACCAACTACAAATGAGATTAGATGACAAATATTCAAAAGGCTGACTGACAATGCAAATTTTCTCAAGTATGTGAAAGACAAAAGAATTTTCAATAACTGCTAGCAAAGGGTGCAAATTGGTACAATCATTACCAGTGGGAGAATCTGTGGTGTGTGACTGGAGGTCTCAGTCCTTGGATTCCTCATGGGAAGATTTACCTTAGGATCTATGCTCCATTAAAGACAGCCAGAAGGAAAGCAACAAGCACAAAGCTGTTTATTAAAGTGAAAGTACAGTCTCGGGACACTTGTGTGGCTCAGTGGTTGAGTGTCTGCCTTTGGCTCAGGGCGTGACCCCAGGGTCCCGGGATCTAGTCCCACATCAGGCTCCCTGCAGGGACCCTGCTTCTCCCTCTGCCTATGTTTCTGCTTCTCTCTGTGTGTGTCTATCATGAATAAACAAATAAAATCTTAAAAAAAAAAAAAAAAAAAGTACAGTCTCCAGGTGGGAGAGTAGACAGTTTCCATGAGGTGGAACTGGGCCCTAGGTCATTTTGAGTTTGGATACTATTGGGTCTCTCTGGGCTGGGAGGAGCTGGGTAGTACAGAGGAGGCTGCTTGCAATCTTTTGAGGGACTCATCCCACAGCTTGGGAGGCGCAAATTTTGATCCTACAGGGTCATACTGGAATCATCATGAGATACTTTCTCCATGGTGGGGAGCTAAAACTGCAATGCAGATGCATTATAATGAGTCTAGGGGTTACCTTGGGGCAGAGGTGAAAGAGGAGAGCATCAATGTTCCACACTTGTAGCCTTCTTTTTTAAAGATTGATTTATTTATTTAAAGCACACATGTGAGTGGACAGAGGGGCAGAAGGAGAGAATTTCAAACAGACCCCGACCTGAGTGCAGAGCCCAACTTGGGGAGCCATCCCATGACCCTGAGATCACACCTGAGCAGAAATCAAGAATTGAGTGCTTAGCTGATTGAGGCCACCCGCCACACTTATAGATTTGATCTGTTTGCTCCAAGTGCTTGGAAGCCTTAAGGACAGGATGTTATGCCTACTTATCACTGTTCTTGCCTCTTGCCTCCAGCTCATGTCTCTATCGTTCCCCTCTAAAGACTTGGGACTCTGCCTCAGGGGGTTCCTTCCACTGTCTAGCTTCTACCTAACACAATGCCTTCAGAAAATTAACAGTATCTATTTTGTGACCCTGCAAAATTTTGCTTCTAGATCTTAGCTCAGAAGAAATGTTTCCACATACAGCAAAAGATAGGTTCAATGCTTATCTACATAACAAAAGAAAATAAATCCCACCTGAAAATAAATCCCATCAACAATAGAATGTGTTATAGGACAGGTAATGATGGTGCACTCATACATGGGAAGTACTGTATAGCAGTAAAAACAACAAACTACAGATACAAGCTAAAATGTGGATAAATCTCAAATATTTTAAGTCAAAAAAACCTAATATTCTGTATGATACAAATTTTTATACAATTTTAAAAGTCATTTTGAAACAGTTATTAAAGATGGGGAGGAAGAGTATGTGAGAAGGAGGAGGAAAGAGACTTCTTAGTGACACAAAGCTATAGTTTTTTTCTTTTTTTTAACCTAGGTGTTAGTTGAATCTTTCTATTTACTTTGTAATAATTTATTGAGCTGCATGCTTAGGATTTATTTTTTACTTTTTCTAATGTATGTTATACTTTAATTAGCAGCTGTTAACAACAAAGGCAGAAAACAGATAAGTAACTAGAAATTATGTTTGAATAAATTATCTGGAATCCAGCACACAACAGTAAAGATGTATATAAATAATTTAAAAACATTAGTGACTAAAAACCTCCAGCTCCATGCATTAAAATGCATTAAACCTCCATGCATTTAAATGCATTTATAGGTTAAAATAAGATTAAATGAAACAAAAAATAATATTAAATGTAGATAAAAGTACCCAGATCCCAATTCTAATTTGTGGAGGGGATCCACAAACAATGATCCGGATAACAGCTGCGTATCCTAGAATTTAACTCGTTTCTGACACTGTCTACCCAGAGACAACATCAGATTCCATAGGTTAAGGGTTCAGTCCTACAAGACTGTCTTCACTGCGCCCCACCCCCGCCACTTCAGACCCAGCCATGAGCCCAATCAGCTATAGATTGGAAATTCCAGCTACCACCTCCTTGGACTTCAGAAGCCAGGAAGCCAGAAATCCAGGTTATTATTATGAATCAGAGGTTCCCACGGCCCTCTCCTCAGATTTGATTAATTTGCTAAAACAGCTCATAGACCTCAGAGAAACATTTTACTTGCTAGATCACTGTCTTATTATAGAAGAGTATAACTCAGGAGTACTCAGGCGAAGAGATGCACAGGGCAAGGCATGAGGAAAGGGTGTAGAGCCTCCACGCCCTCCTCCAGGAGTGCCACTTTCCTGGACTGTCCATATGTTCATCAACTCAGAAGCTTTCTGAAACCCTGTGCTTGTAGGTTTTTATAGAAGCCTCATTACATAGTCGTGACTGTTTAAATCATTGGCTGATGGCACTTGATTCAACCTTCAAACTCTCTTCTCAGAGATCCAAAAAAATAGGTAGTACTGAAAGTTCTCACCCTCTAATCATATGGTTGATTCTCCTGGCAGGCAGCCCTCCATCCTAGGCTGGTGGAAAAGTTGTCTCATTAACATAACAAAAGAAACCTTTGTTGGACTCATCACTTAAGAAATTACAAGGGTTTTAGGAGCTCAGGTGCCAGAAACAGGGATGAAGACCACATATATATTTCTTATTATAAATCAAAATATCAAAAAAAAAATCAAAATATCACCGTAGATATGTTTTATATGGGCATTAATCTATCAGGGTCAATTAGTTTTAAGGGGCTTCAGATAATTGTATGATTAGAAAGAGGAAGAAGCTATTTATACTTGCCTTTGGGCAGATTACTGCCTTACTTCTGGTTCACTGGAGTAATCTAAGAGGATCTCAAGAAAAGAACTCATAGACACATGGTTTCTAGTAGAAATATCCTCAGGGGGAAACTTTTAGGGGAAGACAGAAACACCTCAGTAAAAGGGATGAATCAAAGAATGGGGTCTCTCCTAGGCAGTCTCACACATGGAAACGTTAGCCTGTTATCACAAAGATCTAGCACAGAGTAGGAGCTCAGAGTTGTCCTGACCTGAGACAAAGGGACTGGAGTCTTCATACTCCCCAGTCTGTCAGAAATCGATCTGGGAATGCCCAGGTGGTTGTAAAGCCCCAGGTACTTTTCTGTCTTTCCTAGGTGTGGGCAAAGCAGATTCCAGCAGAACACTGATATTTATTACAATCCACTCCCATCTCACCTTCTATTTGCTCCAATCTGTCACAGATTTTTCCAGAGGATTCTTCAAAATATGTATTTTTTTAAATGTTAAAAGGAGGTTGGAGAGAGAAGCTGTGTTTCCAATTGCTGTAGTAGTTCTCAAGGCTGAAACTGATGTTCAGTACGTCCCTCCTCTACCACTCTTTCTAGATTACTTCCTGCCCTCACTAACACATCTACTTTGTACATCACTCCCTACTTTCACTAGTACCAAGTGCTTTGCCTGGGGACTGACTCAAGATTGCAGGCCCTGCACGACCATGGTTGCTGGAATTTCCCATTTATAGTTTAGAACAGGCATGGGAATCACTGAGAGATGTCCCAGTCACTTCTAAATGTTCCCTCTACTTGCCCCATCAAGTAACAGTGACCATACCTCCTCATTATGATCAGGGTCATTTACACCTGCCAGTGTGGTATTTTCTTTCATTGTCTGTTGATAAATGACTAACTAACACACAGATTTAATTTTTGTGAGTCTTTCTGTGTCTATTTGGGAAGCCATCCCCTTTTTAAACAAGGAGAACATAAAGTTGTGGTAACAGGAAGAAAAATCCCCTGAGTTGTTGATTGAATGAGTGGTTAATGATGAAAGGGGCATCTCATGTTCCCATTTCTCCATTTGTTGCATGTCTGTAGAACAATGTCCCAAGACTAGGTGAGTGTTTTTATGATTCTAACCAGTTAAGATTTCTTTTTACTGGAAGACGATCCTCCAGAAAACAATTTTAAATTTTTGAAAATGGTAGCCATTGAAGGAAGGTAGAGAGGAGTAAAACAGGGATTGTTTTATATAGTGCTATTTAAAACTTAAATGGTGAAATGTTCTTTGCTCTTCAAATTAAATTTTAAAAAGAAAAATAATGAATAAAATTACATTATTTACCTAAAATCTCTGTCTGATTCTTAGAACTCCCCTGTACTTTCCTATTTTTCATATTGCCTCTAATCAGATAAAAGGAATGTTAGCATCTGTGAGCACTGGATCAAGAATAACATTGGGAGGATTTTATTAATAATCCCAATTAAGGAGCATGGCACAGATTCCTGTCCCCTCAAAGGTCCTTTTGGCTGGACTAAGAATCAAATTGACATGAGACTGATTAACAGAAGAAAATCAAATTTAATAGACGAAGGTATGGGGAATCCATGCAGACATGGAAATTCCAGACAGGCAAAATGAGATATACATGTCATTCTGAAACAGGGAAAAGGTGACAGGAGTCTAGGACTTCAGGGGAAAGGAATGCACTTCACAGGGTGATAAGAAGAGCAGATGTTTGGTGATTAGATGTTTGCCCTCCCATACAGATGGCTCACTCAGATAACATTTATCTCTGCTAATAACCCTTATTCTCAGAAAGACTGGCAATTTAGGTATGCCTGTGAGGTTAAAGGAGAGACAAAAGATTCTCTTGAGCCCACAGGGTCTCCAAGTGTCTTCAGCTCAAAATAATCCATCCACATGCCAAAGTGACACCTTTGCCAGGGGTGGAGGTGGGGAGGGTGCGGGTATCTGTCCTGAACCCCTTCATTAGCATTGAATAAACTTTTTAAATTGTCTTCCAGCTTCAATATTCTGAAATAGAGCAAATATACTGGCTTTGCAAGGCACATGATAGCTTTCCGGAAGAAAAGTTTATTTCTAGCTAATAGAAGAAATTATAGACTGAAATGTTAAGGTTAATGCAGTGAATATATAAAGTGTATCTTATGATTTTTTCAATGACTCCATTAAGGGGATATATGTATTTATGTGTATATATATGTATTTATCTGTTATTTTAAAGATGGAACAAGATAAACATATTTTCTACTCTTTTTGTCTAATGATTTTAAAGTTCATTTCATATTTTTTTTAGATATCAGGGTCTTCCACAATTCATATTTGTTAATGGCATTATAAAGATTCTTCATATTTTTCTACATAGAAAATCATTTGTCTCAAAGCCACATAACAGATCATTTCCTCAACACCATTTATTTTTTATGTGAGTAGCAAAATATCTGCATGAGTATTAATCTGTTTCTGGTATTTTTCTCTTCAATTAATCTAGTCATACATTCTGTCAACACTCTCTGTATACATATTACTGTCAAATAGGGAGCATGCTGTGAGTGTCTTATTTTCTCAAAATTGTCTGAATTATTCTTGAACATTTGTTCAAGACTTTCTTTTGAGACCCTGCAGGGTTACATAAAATTTATAAATGATTTGAGAAGAGAAGTCATTTTTAATATTAAAAGTTTTTATTAGTTCCAGTAGATTCTATAGTGACCCTGTGAGAATTTATGGGAATAGTCATGTAGTTTGCAAATAATGAAAAAGCAGCCATATATACGATTAAAAATATGTATAATGGAAAAGTAGCAGATCCACTAGAAGTAATGGATTCATGCTCCAGAACACAATAGGTATGTTACCTTGGGTAAGTCATTTAACCTCCCTCTGCATCAAGTTCCTTATCTATAAATGAGTATGAGAATAGTAAGTACAAAATGAAGTTGTTTATGAAGTTAATATTTTAAGTTCTTGCAAGATAATCTGGCCAGCAGAAAGCATCCCATAAATGATGATTAAGTAAATGAGATTATGTTTCTTAATTCTTTCCCGTGATTATACTTTGAATTTTTAAATCGTATTTCATTTCTTAGGATCCACACGAAATATTGAATGTTAGCAGTAATTTGACCATCATTTCCTATTCCTGCTTTTAAGGTAAATTATATAAAATTAAGTAAGATTTTTGTAGTATATTTTTGACTAATATATTTATCACATAAGAAAATCTTTATTTTTCTTTCTTTTTTTTTTATTTTATTTATTTATTCATGATAGACACAGAGTGAGAAAGAGAGGCAGAGACACTGGCAGAGGGAGAAGCAGGCTCCATGCCAGGAGCCCGACGTGGGACTCAATCCTGGGACTCCAGGATCACGCCCTGGGCCAAAGGCAGGCGCTAAACCGCTGAGCTACCCAGGGATCCCCAAATTTCTATTTTTCACTAGCCTGCAAAGGCTTCACATGAAGAATGAATATTGATTTTTTTAGTTTCTTTAAGATTTTGTGTAAAATAGTTATCTTTGGTATTAGAATCATTAGAGCATCTCATTTTGGTGACTATTTTGGTAGGTGCTATGTATGTATGAATTAAAACGGGTTTTCTTTTTAATATATTTTCAATCTATAACCGTAAAAAATTATAATCAGTAGTTTATTCCTAGAGACGTGCAGAGCCTCTCTAAATTTTAAACTCTGTGGCATAAAGTTCTTTGGAAGCTTTGCTCATTTTGTTTTTGCATCTTACATATTTGTGCTGTCTTTTTGTGCTAATTTGCCCAGTTTTTCAGATTGTTACCTGTTTTGCTAATCAGATTAACTCTATCAGTTTTGTTACTGTTTTTCATTTTATTATGTTCTGTTTACATCAGCAATTATTTACTTCTTCTATATATATTTGGTAATTTTTTTGTAGCTTTTTGATTTTCTCAAATTTTTTATAGTTAACTTTTTTTGCAGTAAATGCTTATCTAGTTATAGTACTCGCAAAGTTTGACATTTTGGGCTTTCTTGTCATTTTATTACAAATTATTTTATTATTATTTACCCTGTTAAACTATAAATTGTTCAGAATTGTGTTAAGTTCCAAATATAAAACACATGTGTTTGTGTGGGGAATGAAGAAGGGTTGGGAGATCCTTTTATTGGTGTATTTGAATGTTATCACCTTTTAGTTCATGAAAATATATTGTACTTTTTTAGAGCTTATGACTATTTTTATAGTTATATATTAATTCATTTTAAACAATCTTTAATATATTTTAAATCATATTTTATTACACTAATTAATAAATACTTCCAAATATATGAGTATTGATAATAAATGCTTAAAATAAAACTGATACATTAAAGGCTAGCAATTTTCATCTTAAATAAAAATTAGACCCGGTAGAAGCTGGTTTACCAAAGCTAAGACATTTTATTTCTCCATATTTTATGGACACTTACCTTTGTAAACTCAAATTTATTGTAAACCGTGAGACAAAAATTCTTTATTTTCTGAAAACAAAATCTAGTTTCTTAAAGTATCTACTTAAACTTAATTATTGATTTTTTTTAAATTTTTTTTTTATTTATTTATGATAGTCACACACAGAGAGAGAGAGAGAGGCAGAGACACAGGCAGAGGGAGAAACAGGCTCCATGCACCGGGAGCCCGACATGGGATTCGACCCAGGGTCTCCCGGATCGCGCCCTGGGCCAAAGGCAGGCGCCAAACCGCTGCGCCACCCAGGGATCCCTGATTTTTTTTAACATTTATTTTCTTAGACTGAAAAATATGTTAGTTAAAAGTGTAGGGTGTGTGTGTGGCTGTATTTGCATGTGTATATGTGCATGTGTGTATCTGTGTATGTTTACACATTTTTACATATACATACTCATACACTAGTATATACATACATTTATACTTGTATATTACCTGTGTGTATAAATATGTTCTAGGTTTCTTTTTTTGTTAAGAATTTATTTATTTATTCATGAGACACAGAGAGAGGCAGAGAAACAGACAGAGAGAGAAGCAGGTTCCATGCAGGGAGCCGGATGTGGGACTCAATCCTGGGACTCCAGGGTTAAGCCCTGGGTTAAAGGCCATGCTCAACGGCTGAGCCACCCAGGCATCCCTATGTTCTGAATTTCAAGTTAGAAAGGCATTTCTAGGGACACCTGGATGGCTCAGCGGTTGAGTGTCTGCCTTTGGCTCAGGGCATGGTCCTGGAGTCCAGGGGTCAAGTCCCACATCAGGCTCCCTGCAGGGAGCCTGCTTCTCCCTCTGCCTCTCTCTGTGTCTCTCACGAATAAATAAATAAAAACTTAAAAAAAATTTTAAAAATGTGTAAAATTATTTCAATTGTCCTTACTGTGTCTAGTTGGAGTTATTTCTTCCATTTCCAGAATTTTCTGCTGCACGTTCTACTTGTTAATATTTAAACTGTCTGCTCTGCTCCAGGGATGGAAAATTCTTACAAATAACAAAGTGTAATAATATAAATATAACAAATTTATCTCAACTCTTTAACCTTTTCCTTTTTGGAATGATATCTAAACCCTCTTTTGATAATTGCCCTGAAGATATTTTTATGCTAGTAAATGATAACTTTTCAAGATTCTCCTTGGGAAGAAACTCTCAAAATTGCTTCCCTTTCAAGTTCTCTATGTACTCCATAATTGGCTGGTTGCTTTGACTTTGGCATTTTGATCCACACTCACAAAACTTAGAAACCAATAATAATATTTCTGTTCAGTCTGACAGTTTCATATATAGACATTCTTTTTTCTTTGTTTTCTTGACTAACACTGCTTGTGGCCAATCATTTCATCTCAGTTATCTTCCTTCTAGTTTCTATCTTTGTGATTTAATCTGTGATGAGGTTTGTCACTTTCCACAGTCTTCAGTGTCACGCTCACATTTCTTCTATCACTACATTCTCATCTTATTCATTCTTGATATTATTGTAGAAAAAATATTTATATGAGCTCTTTTAAATAATAGCTTGTAAGGGGTGACAGAGAAGCTCATCTCCAAAGCATCATTTAGATAGAAATCTGCAGTTCATTCATCACTTCATTGGTTATGTTCCCTGGTTGGTCTTAAGATGTTGTAGTATTGCTCCTCCTTCACCTCAGACAATTGTATTATTGATTCAGAGGAGAGATTATATTCCCCACTACCAATAAAGAAGAATGTGGCACCTAGGAAACAGAGCTGATCTCTCAACTAGAAATGTTTTCTCTAATAGTTTTCTGTGTAACACTGTGGCATATTAAGCTGACTGCCCTCCCTGAAATGCCTATTCCTGGAGGTTTCCAAGAACACACTGGTACAAACCTTTTCTCATATTAAATGGGAGGTAATAATAGCCATGATACAATAGCCTGAAAGCCACTAGTCTTTTAGAATATCTGATTTCCCCTTTATTTTGTCTAATTTAAAATATTGTGTAGGTTTTCCTCTTTCAAAGATAAATTTTCTTTTTTTTTAAGATTTTATTTATTTATTCATGAGAGAGAGAGAGAGAGAGAGGCAGAGATACAGGCAGAGGGAGAAGCAGGCTCCATGCAGGGAGCCCAACATAGGACTCGATCCCAGGACTCCAGGATCACGCCCTGGGCTGAAGGCAGATATTCAACCGCTGAGGCACCGAGGTGTCCCTCAAAGATAAATTTTCTTAACAACTAAGCCATTCATTTTTCCCCTTGATGAAGGCTGAAGAGTAGAGGTGAGAGCAGAGGAAGGATGACCATGTTCATGAGTCTTAGTCTTTCTCCTGTCATCATCAATTCCAAAGCTAAGTGTCTTCAATGTCTTCACTGATATTTTCATTGAATCCATCAGGACTAATATTATCATGGTCTTATTACTTGCTCTTAAGCATGAATATAACAGGCCTCCAAATCCCAGGTCATCTTTTGCTTCCCATATTCTTATCCATTCCCTTTGAAACCCTCTACATCCCTGATTCCATCCCCTATACTTACTCCATACTCAAATCTTGCTCTCTATGCTATATTATTAACTTCTTCTCTGAATCCACCCTTAATTCACTGATCTAGTAAAAACCTGGCCCTCCCTATCTGAATCTCCTATAAGGATATGGAGTCCCTGAAGCCCTCTGGAGTTGTGGCTCTTTCCTCCTATACCATTTGTTTCACAGGGCCTTAGGGGCACTAAAGTGTCCCAGTAGATCAGTTTTGCTTTCTGAATATTGTTCTTTCCTCATTTCCAAATTATCCAGTTTGGGATCTCACATCATTATGTGATAGAAGTAACCAACCCTCCCTATTCTTACTAACTAACCCTTGGATCATTTGTCCTTATTATTCAGTGGTTGTTGGATCCTATCTCACTGTCACTCTCTCCAATACCACTCTCATGGAAGTGCTACATTCTTTCCAAATACACATCATAGATAATTCTTCCATATCCTAGATTCTTGTTTCTTGAATGCCAGTTATCCAATTCTCTACATTACATCAGCCTTATACTTCCTTGCTTATAAACTAGATCTTCCCTTTACCAAAAATTCCAATGGTTCCATAATCTATAACTCACCCCTGATAATGAGCTCCTATCTTTATAATTCACCCACTTTACAAACTTAACATTTCTCCTAACACACTAGAACTTCATTATTCAAACATCTATCATCTCTTCACTATACTATCCTTTGGTCTCCTCACCTTCTTATTTATTAGTTTAAATTCTATGTTCTGTAATTAAAATAATTCCCTTTTATGCCCTTTTGATAACCTTGGCCTCCTTTTACTCTTGTCAAAGCTCTCTAGCAAATTGATAACACTATAGATTTCAGTTAACTCTCAGTTAAAACAAACAAAAAAGCTTCTCTGAGCGTACTTTATCCACCAGAGAAGACCCCATTTCTTTACTGACACTGATTATATTCACTGACCTTATTTTTTTTTGTTTCATTTTCCAATTAGGATTCCCAAACAGGATTTTGTAGCCACTCATCCATTGAAATTGTTTTTATTTTTCTGTTTTTAAGATTAATTAATTAATTTATGAGACACAGAGAGATGGGGTGAGGCAGAGGAAGAGAGAGCCATCAGCAGGTCTATGCTCAGTGCAGAGCTTGACATGGGGCTCAATCTCAGGACCCTAAAATCATGATCTGAGCCAAAACTAAGTCAGATGCTTAACTGCCTGAGCCACCCAGGCAGCCCAGAACTGTTTTTATAAACATAACCATAATCCCCAAGCCATCAGACTTATCTTATTTAGCACAAAGCAACATTTTATTACTCCTTAGACAATGTTAAATTTCTTCTCTTACCTTAGGGGATTAGTTGGTCTTATTTTACTGATTTTTTTTTTTTTAATTTCTCCTCCTTCCTCCCTCTTAAGCCTCTTAACATTAGAATATTTTAGATTTAAGTTCTTTGGCTTTTTCTCTTCTCTATATCCACATATCATCTTGGTGATTTTACACATTCTCTTGTCCAAAGTTAGATCTTTGGTTGAGACATTTCTTATAAACTCCATAGTCATAGAGTAAGCTGTCTATCTGATATCTCCTCTCAAGTACTAATAGACATGCCTAAGTCGATATGTCCAAGATTAAATAGCTGCCTATCTCCAAAAACTGAGATCAAATTTGTCTGTCTGAATTCCACCTTTCTAGTTACTCAGGCTGAACCTAGGAACAATTCTGATTCTGTCTTACAATCCATGTTCCCTTTGTCGTAAAATCCTGTTACCTTTAATTTTGAAATATAACCAATTTATTGAGCCTTTTGTTGATGGTTTTTTAGTTTTTGCTTAGAAACCTTTCTATACAATCATAATGATACCCTCTAGGTTACTTGTAGAGTATTTACTATTTTAGGGTTTATAGTCTTTTTTTTTTTAAGATTTTATTTATTCACTCATGAGACACACACACACACACACACACACACACACACACACACACACACAGAAGCAGAGACACAGGCAGAGGGAGAAGCAGGCTCCATGCAGGGAGCCCAACACGGGCCTGGATCTCAGGACTCCAGAATCACGCCCTGGGCCGAAGGCAGGTGCTAAACCGCTGAGGCACCCAGGGATCCCCATTGAGTTTATAATCTATGTAGAATTGATTTTTGTGGTGTGGGAAGGGGTTTAAGTTGATATTCACTAAAAAAGCCATGCAAAAATGTTCATATCATACTTACTCATAAAAGCCCAAATCTGAATATCATTAGTGAATAGATAAATTGCCATATATTTATGCTGTGTAATACTATTCAGTGATGACATGGATCAATCTTCAATATAATTTTAAACTTAAAAAATGACACCAAAAATATAGTTTACATACATTTCAAGTTAGGAAAAATTAATCTATATTAATAAATGACCAAAAATAGTAGGGTGTCTATTTGTGTGTTTGTTTGTTTTGAGGGAAGTGGTTTACTGGGGCAAGGAATGAAAGTGTTTTGTATAATTCTGGAAATGTTTTACAGCACAGTCTAAGAGGTGGTAAGTAGATGTTTATGTGTTAAAATTCATCAAATATATACTTAATATTTATGTGCTTTATCAAATGTTTGCTATGCTTAAATAAAAACTCTCTTTCTACACATAGATATCCATGTTTCTATTGCATCTATTTCTACAGTTCTGATACTATCCACAAACTCTTACCTCATTTACTAGGCTACCCTTCCATTGTGGCAGGCAAAATAATAGCCTCCTAAAGAATGTCAACTTCCTAATGATACCCCAAATCTGTTCTTTTGCTATGTTCATGGCAAAAGAGACTTTGAATACATCATTAAATTAAGAATCCTGAGATGGAGGAATTATCCTGTATTATGTGAGTGGGTCCAATGTAACCACAAATATTATTATAAGAGGGAGGGTAAGGGTCACAGAAGAGATGATAATGGAGGCAGAGGTCAGAGGGATGCCATTGCTAGAAAGGGGGCCCACAAGTCAGGAAATAAGAGCTACCTCTAGAAGCTGGAAAAGACAAGAAGTAGATTCTCCCCTAGAGCCTCCAGAAAGAACACAGTCCTTATAACACACTGATTTATTACCCCAATAAAATTTATTTAGAGTTTTTAACCTCTAGAACTGTAACAGAATATACTTGTGTTGCTAAGACACTATTTGTATTAATTTTGTTATAAGAGCAATAGAATATTAATATACTTTTTAAGATGGGAACTTTTTTTTAAAGATTTTATTTATTTATTCATGAGAGACACACAGAGAGAGAAAGAGCAGCAGAGACACAGGAGGAGGGAGAAGCAGGCTCCATGCAGGGAGCCCGACATGGGACTCGATCCCAGGTCTCCAGGATCATGCCTTGGGCTGAAGGCAGTGCTAAACCGCTGAGCCACCCGGGCTGCCCAAAGATGGAAACATTTATTTACTTTTTATACCTATGAAGTTCATTTTCAACAAAAACGTCAGGGTAGTTCTTTTAACACATAAGTGAGATTATACAGCTTCCCAGTTAAGAATTATTATTATTATTTTTAAAGATTTTATTTATTTATTCATGAGAGACACAGACTGAGAGAGAGAGAGGCAGAGGGAGAAGCAGGCTCCATGCAGGGAGGGAGCTCATCGGCAGGGAGCCCGATGTGGGACTTGATCTCGGGTCTCCAGGATCATGCTCTGGGCGGAAGGCAGGTGCTAAACTGCTGAGCCACCCAGGGATCCCCTAAGTTGAGAATTCTGCAATGGTTTCCCATTTCACTCAGTGTAAAAGTTAAAGTCCTTAAATTATGTGATCTTTGTTACCGTTCTGATGTCCTCTCTTGCTATCTCTTCTCCAAACATATGAGCTCCATGCTATTTTTCAAACACAGCAATCACACTCTTATTTTAAGTGTTTGTTTTCTACCAATATTTTCTCCCTGGCACATTTTTCCCCTAGATATGTACATAGATAAATACCTCAAATCCTTCAGGTAATTGCTGATTTTCACCTTTTCAATGAGGACTAAGTGGAATTCCTCCTTCCCTCACCTATTCTCTCTTTCCCTGACTTTTCCATGCTCTAAATTTTGGTTTGTTTGATTTTTCTATAGTAGTATTTATAGTGTTACAACATAACATAACAGTATCTATTATACTAATTTTTCATTGTCTGTGTAGCCAATTAGAATGTGAATTCCATAAACAGTGATTTACTTTTTGTAAATAGTGTCTACGTCCAGTGTGAGGCTTGAACTCACAATCCTGAGATCAAGAGTCATATGTTCTACTGACTGAGCCAGCATGGTGCTCCTCAAGCAGTGATTTTTGCCATGGAAATAACATAAGTACTTAGAACAATATTTTTCATGTAGCAGATGTTAAATATTTTTTGATAAATACAAATATTCATTGAGGATTGTCCATGTGGTAGGTGCTGTATCATGTGCCATATTAACAACAGCAAAAAAAAAAAAAATAGTACAGTGTCTACCTTTACTGAAGCAAAACAAGGAAGAAAAGGCAATTAATTAGTCAAATATATAATATGATATGCGAAGCCACGTATATTACATGAATACATAGAAAATCACTTAATCAGGTTTTGAATCATCAGTGAGGATTGCCTCAAGGAGTCTGCAACATGAGAAATGATGAGTATTTGCAAGATAAAAGATGACAGGATGAGACAGTGAAAAGTATTTCAGGCATATCCAATATAGTGCAAAGGAATGAAAACAAGATAAAGCGTATCTTTGAAGTCATTAAATTTGGTGAAGATAGATTGAAAAGAGAGGTCAGTGATGAGATATGATGAAAACATGAAGAATGTTCATAACATGCAAAGTGTTTTTAGACCAGGTATAGTGATTTGGGTATTTATCCAAAAGCAGCAGGGACACATTGAATGGTTTTAAGCAGAGTAGTGAAATGATCAAATAGCTGTTATAGAAAGATAACTCTGGCTACAATGTAGACAATAAGTGAAAGAATATAAAACTGGAAGTAAGAATGTTAATTAGGAGGATTTATATTAAGCAATTCAAGAAATAATGATGGATTTTAGAAGGTACATAGAATTCATATGGATGAATTTAACAGGACTTTAGAAGCCAGATTTTCAGACTTGATTATTAAGTATAAATGAGTAGAAAAAGGAAAAGATAAGAGTATAGCTATTTCTTGGGTTTGTAGTCATGATATCAAAAGCAATAAATGAGAAACAAAGATACATATAAACATAAATTAGATAATCATCATGTTATGGTAAGAGAATGAAATGTAAGTGTTCACTGTAAAGTAGGAGGGAGAATGAAGGTCTAGTGAAGAACTCTGAAGACCACAATTTAAAAAAAGACAGTGAAGTTCATAGAGATTCACAGAAGATATGGAATGCTTAGAGAAGTAGAAAGAGTATCAAGGGATATGATGTTTTAAAGAATGGTCAATTGTTTCAGTTATTGCAAGAGCTCAAGCAAGGTAAGAGCACATTAATGTCAACTATATTTAGCAATAAGGGTATATATGATGACCTTAGAAATAATAAAGTCAGTGGAGTAATAACCATGGGTCTGAAGAAAGTGAAAATTACTAAAGAATTCAAGAATTTGAGGGAAACCGATATAGTAGTTACTTAAATACACAAGATATAGGTTTGTGAAAAGTTCTTTGTTTTTCTATTTTATCTTGAGTTAATTTTTAAAGAGAAGTGGTTAATTAAGTCAAACAAAAGGGAGTAAAAGGGGCCAAATTATTCTCCATTCTGGAACAACAGAAAAATAGACAATATATATATAAAATGATTTTTTGCAAAACATTGAACATCAGACAACAAAGGACAATAATTCCTGAGAAACAAGATACAAAAATTTGAGATCTGTTATTGTCTCAGTTCTTGCCTGAAGAGAATTTCCAGGAGATGCACAGGGATAATGAACACAGACAAAACCCAGCAAAAGTTTTGAGTTGAAGACATGGAGAGTCTGAGGAAAGCCAGGCAGCTACTCTTTTCAGGGCAGAGTGCCAGGGAGGAGGGACCTGCATACAGAACTCCGGAGATCTGTGGAAAATGCCCCATCAGCATTTAGCAGAGTCCAGATATGTGCATATGTATAGGAAATTGCCTAAATCCAGTGAAAGAACCAAATGAGAGGATTACACAGAACAGAGCTCTTCACTCACATAGGTTTGGGCATGGTGTCTATTTCTATCAGCAAGGCTGGAAAGTTCCATAAACCATGAGGCCAAAAGTGCACTCACAAGGAGGCTTTACACTAGTAGTGGAGAATAGTTTAGTCTAGTTTCACTTAAATTTATTTTTTAAAGCATAACCGAAAAGAATCAAACTGTATCCAACAACATTTATAGGAATATTGAATTACTACTCAAGAACATTTATGTGAATACAAAAATATCCATCTCAACAAGGTAAAACCCACAATGCCTAGCATCTAATAAAAAATGGTTTGCTGTCCAAAGAAGCATTAAAAATCAAGCCAGAATGGTGATAAAAGTCATTAAGAGTAACACAGGTAATAGAAAGAACAGTCAAACACTTTAAAACACTTACTATAACTGTATGTTCAAAAAGTTAGAGAAAGGATAGAATATGTTAGGACAAAAAATATAAAAAAAAACATTAAAATCAAATTTCTGGCTATGAAACTACGTGATCTGACATGCAACATGATGGACTTAATGGAAGCTTAGACATTACAGGATAAAAAACATACCAGCAGAGGTTACTCAAAATGATAAATGGAGACTTAAAAATAAATAAAAGTAAAGAGCATCAGTGAGGCAACTCCAAGTGGCCTAAACACATGTAATTGAAGTCTCTTATCTGAGGAGGGGGCTAATTGCAAATACAACAGAAAAAAATTTTTCCAAAACTGCTGAAAATAAAAAACATAAATCCAAGAACCATGATAATCCCTAAATAAAAGAAGCATGAAAAAAACACCAGCATGTTACCCAAAGTCAGTGATAAGTAGAAAATATTGAAAGCAGCCAGAGAAAAGGATGTGTTACATACACAGGAATAAAGATAAAGATAACAACAGATTTATCCTCAAAAATGATACCAATGAGAAGACAGTGGAGCAACAACTCTAAACATCTGAAAGAAAAAAATTTTGCCAGCCTAACACCATTCCTAGTGAAGATATATTTCAAAAATAAATAATTTTAAGGAGGTGTTTAATAACATACAAAAAGTAAAAGATTAGGAACACCTGGGTGGTTCAGCGGTTGAGTGTCTGCCTTCAGCCCAAGGCTTGACCCTGGAGTCCCGTGATCGAGTCCCACATCGGGCTCCCTGCACGGAGCCTGCTTCTCCCTCTGCCTGTGTCTCTGCCTCTCTCTCTCTCTCTCTCTCTCACTTTGTGTCTCTCATGAATAAATAAATTAGAAAAAAATTTTAAAAAGCAAAAGATTGATTCCACGAAGACTCACATTATAATAAATATATAGAAAAAAAAAAGAAAGAAATGTGTAGGAAATCCAAGAGGAAAATATGCAATTATGGTTTTACACAAAAGAAAGAGCATCAGAAATACTATCTACCTTGGTAAAGGTATAATATATTTTTTACTACTTAAATCTATTTAAGGTAATATACTATTTAAAATAAGTAATATTTAATAAAAATAACAATTCACTGTGGAACTTAGAGCATATGTATATATAAAGTTTATAACCAAAAAAAAAAAAAAAAAAAGTCATAACGACCAGGTGAGAAGTCAGAGTGTACACTTGCAAGTTTCAGTATTTATACTGTCTTGAAGTAGTATCGTATCACTTAGTACTGAACTGTTAATGATGAATGCAATCATCTCTAGATAAACCACTACAATTACAAAACAGAGGATTATAACTATTATGCCAAGAAAAAAAAGACTAAATGTAATCATAAAAATATTACATAAATTCCAAAGAAGGCAGAAAGAAAGGAAAAGTGGAACAAAGAACAGATGATAGCAGATGATAGATCTATACCTAACCATGTCCGTAATCACATTAAATGGAAGCAGGCCAAGCCCAGATTGTTGGATTGAATAAAAAATGAAGACTTGAATACAAAGACATATAGAGTTCAAAGGTAAAGTTGGAGTGGATATGTTATTATAAAAGCAGATTTCAGAGAAGAGACATTTACCAGAGATAAAGGAAGTCATATCCTAATCAGAAAGGAGATCAATTAATCTGGAAGATATAACGATCCTAAATGGTCATGCATATAACAAAAGGGTTTTTCAAAACATAAAGCAAAACTGACAGATATGCAAGGGGAACATTTTGTACAATGATCTACAATTATAATCATGTATTTTAATTTGTAATCTTGTGCTGAGTTGAGTGGAAATGAAATATTCTTTTGTTAAGCCCTGCCAAAATTGGATATTTATGAAAAAAAATGTTTTTTTTTAACACCTCTAAGTTTGAGGGTGATTTTCTTGCTATCTGGAAGTGTATTGTTTTGTAGCAAAACTTTAAAGACTGTGAAGTGTCTTAAAGACCAGGTGGTTGGGTGTACGGAGCAATATTTGGAGAGAGCCAGTAAAAGTGAAAAGGACTCAGGAAGTCATTTAGCAGAAGCTTCTGCTTGGTTTTGGTAAATAAGAGATCAGTAGAGGCTTAAAAGAATGTGAAGTGCATGCTATTAGAAACTGGAGAAGGTAGGATTTTAATTAGGTAGTCAGTAGGAATTAGAGGGAAAAAAAAAAACCTTATCACCTATGGTCACCTGAAAAATAGGAATGTGACTAATGATCTGGGTGATTCAGCTAAGGAGATTTCAAGGTAGCATGTTTAAAACACCACATGAAATTTTTTCACTGGCTAGGATAAAATTATAGAAGAGAGAGATGAGCTGAAAATTAATTATTCCATTTTTAAGTAAAATTTATAACAAATAGAAAAGCACAGTACTTACTGAGATCAAAAATAAAATTAGGTTTCACATTCCTAAGCCTTCCCATGTTTTCAAATTAAGAAAGGGCTTTAGAGCAAAGGTGAAGTGCAGAATGGGACCATATAAAATGTCAGAAAGGCATAGGGATGGTTCCTCGGGGAACTATTCTGTTAGAAAAATGTTCCCCTAAGGATCTCAAGGATATGTCCTACAAACAGTTTCTCTTAAACAATAGACCTTCTAAGAAACATTATGTGTTGTCCTCACCAGCTTTACAGCTTTATAAGAAGTTTAAGGCAAAGGATGGATTCTCTTGATGAGATTCGTGAGTATTTGGAGTAAGTCAGTGCAGTCTGGGTCAGCTTGATAAACTCAAGACATAGGAAACTATATATGAACCTTGAACCCCACCACCTCCAGCATCAGAATAGTTTATCATTTCAAATCCTGGAAAATAACTTATCAAATCAGACCTTTGTTTCCAAAGGATACACAGTTGACACTGAAACACTCCATAGGTTGTCATTCATTAGTCTCTGAGGGTTTGGAGATGGAAGAGAATCACATGTCTTCATCTAGCTAGCTCCATTGTTTTTCTCAGCTTTTCACTTTTACAGGGCTTTCCTACAGCCTTGATTTTACTCTAGAGTCCACTGGCACCGGGGAGTTGAATTATTGCTACTACGGGATGTAACTCATTCTCCCAGGGCAATAGCTGGAGAGAAGCAAAGCAATCTCCACTAATTTCTTTCTTATCTTACCTTTTGCAGCCTGATTCCTGCCCCAGGATAAAGCCTTGACTCTCATCTCACATACTAATTCGGAACATTTCTCAAAATGTTCTTATTTCTTCCTGGGGGTAGGAAAGGTAGCTTGTTCAGCATCTTCCTGAAATTTGAATTCTCCATGATCCATGTTCCATGAATGCCACCTGGTCCATACATTTTTGGTGTCATATTTATCTGTTTTTTAAAATTTATTTATTTATTTTTTAAATTTTACATTGAGGTAGTCAGTACTGAGAGCTTCTAACTGTAATTGTTGCTTTACCATTTGAGATATTGATAACTTAAACTTCCTCTAGTAATTAAGAGAAAACTATCTATATTTATATATAGATGATTAGATATGATGCATGAATCTTCATCTGATATAGCAAAATATAAATATCTGTAAGAAGAACTCATTTTTGTTAGAGTTCTATCAGTTAGGTTCTAACAAGATGCCTGGAAGCCCCAAATCATGGCCAACTATGAGGAAGGCAGAGGCCTGTTCTGGCAACACTCCAAAACAGAATCACAAGAAACCAGCTCAAACCAGACAGGCCAAACATGGCTGGCAAAGTCCACATTATTCCTTCATTATACTACATTATCATGCTAACATCGCCTCCACGGGTGCCATGACAGGAAACCTCTGACCAAATTAGGAAGAAAAAGCATATAGAAACCACCCTGCTTCCCAAAGAATCTCCGCCTGCCTGAAGAAATGAATATTGCACCCCTTTGTTAACAACTGTCAATAAAAGATATAGCAACCCAACCCCAGTGGATACAGCTCTCCCTGAGCTCATCCACTCTCACATCCAGATTTTTTTACTTTAATAAACTTTCCTGCTTGTACTGCTCATCTAGTGTTTTGTGTCCGTCCTTGAATTCTTTGTTGTGGCAAGACCAACAACCTCTGGGAACATCTCTGGAGGGCCTGGGTTGAGGCCTCAGGGTCTGAGTTCTCCCCCTCTCCACCCCCACCCCCACCTCTACACAATACCATTTCTATTGATTACCCCCCCTTTTTTTTAGATTTTATTTATTTATTTGAAACAAAAAGAGAGAGAGAGAGAGAGCACAGCAGGGAGGAAGGTCAGAGGGAGAGGGAGAAGCAGACTCTTCACTGAACAGGGAGCCTGATGTGAGGCTGGATCATGGGACCTTGAGATCCTGACCTGAGATGAAGGCAGACGCTTAAATGGACTGAGCCACTCAGGCATCCCTACTGATTACCCTTTTTAATCCTTATATAAGCTACATCTTCAAAAGAGGACACTTTTCTTTTTAAAAATATTTTATTTATTTACTCATGAGAGACACACACACAGAGAGGCAGGGACACAGGCAGAGGGAGAAACAGGCCGCATGCAGGAAGCCCGATATGGGACTCAATCCCAGAACCCCGAGATCACACCCTGAGCTGAAGGCAGAGCTCAACCTCTGAGCCACCCAGGCGTCGCAAGAGGACACTTTTCAACTTCATTTTGTTCTCAAATTAAAAAGAAATAGTTCTGGGGGAAAAAATATTCCCTCAGCCTCACCTTCTGTGGTATTCCTCCCCTCAGTGCTCATTTGGAGTCATGAAAATGGAAAATAAACAAAAACATTACCATGAGGACCTACGGAAACATTGTATTTAATCATTTTCATAAATAAGTGAAAGAGGAGTTGGATATCTGACACAGTAACAACATGGAAGTAATAATTACTTCAAGATCAATAATGATAACTAGATAGTTCAATAACTAGATATGATCATTCCACTTCAGTTCAATTCAGACTATATGTATATATATATATATACACACACATATATAACATATATGAGATATATATATATTTCCACCTATATGTTATAATCAAATCCTAATTAAGCTTATCAGTTCAAGGATTATGCTTCTGCTCCAATAAATTATAACTTGAACATATAACCTTCCTCAGTTGTATTTTTGTTCAATTTATAAGGTGTTTCTATTCCTTTGAATTTGCAATCTACAGTCTTCATATAGGTTTCTTTTTAATATTTTTCTGTGGAGTGTCTGTTTAAATCTTTATTTATATTAAACTGATGTACATGATTCCTCAGCCCAGTGTTAGAATTGGTTAATCTTTTCCTACTATTCAGATAAATGATGAGATATGACTGCCATTGTCCCTTTGGGGAAAAAGTATGTTCCTGTTCAATGAAAAAGACTCTATGTTTCTGAAGTGATCAGTGAAATGAACCTTCTGGGGCCTAACAATGTACAGGCAGGTGGTACTGACAAGTAGGGCAGTTAAAAATTTAAGATAGTTCCTCAGAAGAATAAAAGAAATTAAATTTGTGAAGGTCACATCTGGACATTGTAACTTTCAGACAGATTGCACTTCTTCACATACCATTGGGAGTCTAAATAGTACCATAGCATTGAGCTAAATAAGCCATTTTCTTCCTGATGTATTTTATGACCACTCTACATATGAATAATTCTTCTTCCCTATGAAATTATGCATTCTATAGTAGGATATTTCAGTTTGAAACATTACCTTTCACTTCTTTTCCAGACCATAAGACCAAGCTATATTATTCATGTGGTTTTCCAGAATGTACAACTTCAGCTCTTTTACCATGGCCTACTTCTTGTTGAGGTTGACTACAGTGATAGTTGAACTTTGGCTGCTCAAGCATTGTGACCCTGCCTCCTATTCTGACACTGCTTCTCAGAGTTGCTGCCCCTGGAGTGGAGCTATTTCCTGTTAGCAATGTCTACACCTTCTTGCTCCAAATTGACCAATTCTCTAATCTCAAAAACTTAATGTTTAATGAACACCAGAACATGTTGACTATATTCATCTATGAATCATTTAGCTATACTCATCAAAGTGTGCAAAGTTTGCACATGTTTACAACTTGGGATTTGAAATAATTTGAGGGCTCTCCTATTCAGAGGACAGAACATTGATGGACTATTATATCTTATTTATAGAAATATTTATTTGAATTGTTATTTATTGCTATCAGTGTTCTAACTGGAATTTGTTTCAGTCAACTCCAGCTTTGATCACCAACTCCAGCTTCTACAATTTTTCATCTTTTTCCCAATGTTGGGTTCTTCTTTTCATAGAGCCCAAACTCCAGCAAAACTATCTCTAATATTAGAAACAATAGACTGCCTTCTTCAATAAGTCACATGCCACAGAAAACCACTATTGTTCAGATTGTTTCAGATATTTACCTAAAGAGTTACCTAAATTTCTTTGAGTTGTGAACTTTCTTCTCCATAGAGAACTGCATTATATATTGGATGGAAGCCTACAGGTAACTAGGGTAACACCAGTAAAGCTTCCACTTCAAATTTTCTAGGGCATGAACTTGTGCATTAGTTTCCTATTGCTACTATAATGGATTATCACACATTTCATGGCTTAAAACATTAATTTATTATTTTATAGTTCTGGCCACCCAAAGTCTTCAGTGAGTCTTCCTGGGCTAAAGTCAAGGTATAAACAGGGCTTTGTTCCTCGGGGAAGCTCTAGGGCGCAATGTTTCCTTGCTTCTCCAACTACTGGAGGCCATCTTCATTTCCTATCTCCTGGCCCCTTCAACAGAGCTATGTAGCATCCTCACATCTCTGACTCAGTCCTTCCTTTCTGCCTTCCTCTTTCACATTAAAGTCCTTTAATGTGACTTTGTGATTACATTGGTCCACCCAAGTATTCCAGGATAATCTTTTTATCTTAAACTCAATTGATTAGCTATCTTAATTCTATCTGTAACTTTAATCCCTTCTTCCCTT
Organism: Canis aureus; assembly: GCF_053574225.1. NCBI lineage: Eukaryota > Metazoa > Chordata > Mammalia > Carnivora > Canidae > Canis > Canis aureus. The sequence goes on from NC_135618.1 coordinate 31,664,971, forward strand.
TGTCATGTAAAAAAACAAAACACAAAAAACAAAAAAACATATTCTTAGGCCCCAGGAAGTAGAGCATGAACATCTTTGGAGGTGAGTATTCTGCTATCAGACCATGTAAGTGGAATTGACTTTATAGAACTTTACATTTCTAGCAATTCTGATATTTAAATGCATTTAAGATGCATATATATGTATATAGATAGATGATAGATAGATAGATAGATAGATGATAGATAGATAGATAGATAGATGATAGATAGATAGATCTTGAATGTATTCATTTAAATATTGGAATTATTAGAAATTTAAAAGTTTCATAGATCATATAGATCTATCTATCATCTATCTATCTATCTATCTATCTATCTATCATCTTCTATCTGTGTATCATCTATCTATCTATTTATTGTCTATGTTAAGTTTTTTAGTAACTAGACGGAAATGAGACCGCCAAGGCAAGCGAGGGTCCAAGAACAGATTTTATTGCAGGCACCCTCGGGCGAGGTTCCACGACTCACGGGGGAAAGAGAGTGAGTCGAGGAAGTCGCGCCAAGACAAGGTGGTAGGGGGTTTACATAACGTTGTAAGGCAGAACGGTTTCCTATTGGTTGGCTCATATGCAAAGGAAGGATTGCAATCCAACCAGTCAGAGTGACCCTCACTATGCAAAGGAAGGATTACAATTCGACCAGTCAAAGGTGACTTCCTCCTCTGGGGTTTGAAGGGCATTGGGTTCGGTTGAGGAAGTCCAAAGGAGAGGTGTAAGGGTCTGCTCAAGCTGTCATCCCAAGTGGAGGTGGTGACAGGAACTTCAGCCATTTTGGCGTATCCGCCATCTTGAGGAGTTTCCCTTCCCGCCTGGCCCCAACAGTCTATATATCTATCTGAACAAACATGACTTTGGAAACCAAATCTGTAAGGTCTTTAATTGAGCTCAGCCACTGTCTGTTTTACATTGGTCATGTTACTTAAATTCACAGAAAAATGACAGTAACACTGAAATTGCAGAGTTGGTTTGAGAAATAGAAGTTCATACAAATAGGAGTTCATACATTGTAACAGCTTAATAAATGGCATATATTATTATTTGTGCTGAAAACTGATCTAAAGGATATATGATTTTTAAAAAAACTATAAACATTTCAACTATAATGAACACATACCATGCAAATAAGTGAACAACTCTCTAAAACTTCACAAATTGGACATACCTGTTCAACACACATCCATACCGAGAAACAGTATTGTTAACACCACAGACCTCATTTATGCTGTATCTCTTCTTAGATGGTTACTGTTCCGACCATCCATAGCATAAATTAGATTATCTGTTTTTGTACTTTAAATAAAAGATGCATAGATAGTCTCTTGTGTTTGACTACTTTGGTTCAACATAATGTCTCTGTAACTCACCGATATATTTATACATAGTTAACAGATATTTTTTTTATCACTGTTCTAAAAAAAAAATCATTGTTCTATACTATTCCATCATAACGTTCTATTCTATATTATATTCCATTGAATATAATATAATTTTTGATACATTGTTTTCTGATAAGCATTTTTCAGGGAGTTTGTTGTTTAGTTATTATACGCAGTGTAGTTCAGAATACTCTAGTACTTACCTTTTGGTTAAAACATGTATGCTTTTTCTTAGATTTAAAAAGCATACATGTGAATTTATTGGATGTGTCAGAAAGAATAATGCCTCTTAAAAATGTCCACATTCTAATCTTTGGAGTCTGTAGATATGTTACCTTACATGGCAAAGAGAATTTTACAGGTATTATCATTATTTTTTAACAGATATCATTAAATGAAGGATCTTACTATGGGAGATTATCCTGGAGTATTCCGGTATGTTCAAGCTAATCACAAGAATCCCTAAAATATGAGAACTTTTCCTGGCTGAGTTCAGAGTGGAATGGAAGAATGGATTATAGAAGAACTATTAAAGAGGGATGCACACTTGCTGACTTGGAAGATGAGTAAAGGAGTCCAAGAGCCGACAAATGGGAACACTTTGAGAAGCTGAAAAGGGCAAGGAAATGATTCTCTAGGTCCTTCAGGAAGAGACTCTGCACTGCCAACACCTTGATTGAGACCCATGAGAGACTTCTAACCCACAATTGTAAGATAATACATTTGTGTTATTGAAATCCACTAAACTGTGATCCCTGGGTGGTGCAGTGGTTTAGCGCCTGCCTTTGGCCCAGGGCGCGATCCTGGAGACCCGGGATCAAATCCCACGTCGGGCTCCCGGTGCATGGAGCCTGCTTCTCCCTCTGCCTATGTCTCTGCCTCTCTCTCTCTGTGTGACTATCATAAATAAATGAAAATTTAAAAAAAAATGAAATCCACTAAACTTGTGGCAATATTTTATAGTATTAATAAAAACAAATATGCTGGATAATTGAGTAGTCATACGTTCAGCTGGACCATTATGAATATACTCTTTGGTAAAGTGTCTTTAATTATGTATGATTTAAATTATTTGAAATTTGTTGAGTCATTTTTCATCATTTTACTGTCAATATTCTGTCTTCTTTTATTTGAGGTCTCTGTTGAATAAGCAATAGGCAAATGATTTTTTTTAACCTTTTACTTGTATTAAATCCATTATATTATTACATAATTGTTATGAAAAAGATATAGCTACTCCCATTTTATATTTCCTATTTGAGACGTTATCTTTTTTAAAAATCTACTTTATTGAAATAGAATTTTTTTTTTAAAGATTTTATTTATTTATGAGAATGCACAGAGAGGAGAAAGAGAGAGAGGCAGAGAGGCAGGCAGAGGGAGAAGCAGGCTCCATGCACCGGGAGCCCGACGTGAGACTCGATCCCGGGGCTCCAGGATCGCGCCCTGGGCCAAAGGCAGGCGCCAAACTGCTGCGCCACCCAGGGATCCCTAGAATTTATATTTTAAAATGCACCCATTTTCTATACGTCTCATGAGTTCTAACAAATATACATACTCATAACCGTCACCAAAATCAAGATGTAAAACACATTATTCACCTCAAAAGAAGTACCATCATGCCTCTTTGGCAATCAACTTCTTTCACACCTCTGGTGTGAATAAATAATAATCTATTTCATGTTACTATTAAATTTATTTTGTCTTTTGTTGATTTTCATATAAATAGAAATTTGCAATCTGAATTATTTCATGTCAGGCTTCTTTTACACAACACAATGATTTTGAGATGTATTTATATTGTTATGTAAATTACTAGTTTGTTTTTTTTTTAACTCAGAGTAGAATTCTATTTATGGATATACCACAATTTGTTTATCCATTCACCTTTATGTTTTTATAATTATTAAGTGAAGTTAATATGAACTTTTTCACACAAGTTTTTGCATGTGAACATATTATCATTTCTTTTTGGGAAACCCCTAGGTGTAGAATAATGGTTTATATTTCACTTCAAAAACACCAGTGATTTACCCAGACAGGTTAAAATGTTGCATTCCCACGAGCATTTTATAAGCTATTCTGTTGTTTTATGTCCCTAGCAACAATTGGCATATTTAAATTTATTTATTTATTTTTCTTTTAACCAGAGTTGACTGGAGTAGAATCTGAGTTTGCTCTAAATTAGCATGTTCCTGATAACTAATTATGTCAAATATCTTTCTATGTATTTATTGTCATGTGCGTACTTCCTTTTATGAGATGCTTTTGTTCAAGTTTTTTACCTTTTTTTGGATTATCTTCTTGTTACTAAGTTTTAAGAACTATTTAGATATTCTGGATATATATTATTTGTCTGTTAAATGAATTACTATTTTTTTCTCAGTCTGACTTTAGCCTTTGCATATTCTTAGTTATGTCTTAGCAGAAAACTTTTCTCTTTTAAGATGCATTTATTTATTTATTTTTATTATTTCATTTTATTTTCATTTGATTAATTTGTGATTTGTACATTAATATTTTTATAGGTATTTATATATATTAAATTATGGGTGCCTAATTATAGTCCAATAAAGTCATTCTTTTTCTACTTTCCCTATTCTTCTAGTATATTACAATCTTTAAAACCATTTCCATTTTGTATTATTGGTGTGATGGTGCCTTGTTTTACATATAATTTAAGCTTCACAGGACATTTCTATAATTGTTTTGTACATTAAACAACTACTTACATTCTCTCATTTATTTACATTTTTGTGGTGTATTTTAATTCTATTCTATATTTCTTTGTTCACATTTTAGATTATTTTTTTCCTACCTGAAGTTCTGGCTTTAATTTAGACTTTTATTTTTAACTATGTCCCTATTATTGACAGCTTCCCTCAGTCTTTGTCTGCAGACATCCTTATTTCACTTTTATTTTTGATGGATAAGAATATATTCACTTGTTTTAGAATTCTAGGTTGGCAGTACTTTTTCTTTGGAAATACAAAGATGTCATTCCACTGCTTTCTGACTCCCATCATTAGTGGTGAGAAGACAGCTGTCATTCTTATGGTTGGTTGTTCTTTGAAAACAAGGTATCTTTCTTCCTCTGGCTGGCTTTTAGGACTTATTTTTTTATTCTTTTCTTTGCAGCAGCTTTACTGTGAAGTGCCTAGTTAAACTTTCTTTTTGTATATACTGCGTAAGGTATAATTAGATTTCTTGTACTTATGAGTCTTATATCATTTAAAAATTTTCTTAGCCATTATTCCTTTGAATACTACTTTTGCCCCATCATTTCTCTCTTCTCCTCTCAAGACTTGGATTATAATTATAATAGACTTTTGAAGAGTGTCCAAAATATCTCTGTGCTCTATTCTATTCTACATTTCTTTTCTCACCACTGTAGTTTGTGTATTTTTTATGGACTTTCTCTTAGGTAACTGAAATTTTATTTTAGCATGTACATTTAAAACTATTCATAATTTCAGATATCACATTTTATTTTCTGTTTGTAGTGTCAACTTATTCTTTTTTTCTTTTTGAGAATCTAATACTTTGGTAAATTTCTTTAACTTTTGTCTATTTTTTCACTGTGTTCTTGAACGTTAATCATAGCAATCTTTAAGTATTCTTTTGTAAATTCTGATATATGGATCTTTGACATCCAATCTAATATATTTATTCTCTGCCCTTTTCTTTGATCGTTGGTCATGTTTTTTCTTATTTATAGCCTATTTAGAACTTTTTTATACCTGTCAATGTTCAATGACATAATTCTAGAGGTTCTAGATGATATTATAGCCCTCTTAATAAAGTTCACCTTTTCCTCTGTAAGGCAAGTAGCAGAATAGCTAATCATTTAAATTGAATAAGAAATTAAGATAAATTGGCCTTTGTTGCAGTCTTGATAGACTTTGTATACCCCTGGTTTGTCTTTTTCCTTAAATATGGCTCTCACAAGCTTTTGGTTGAGAGCTTTCCAAGTCAATATTATTTACCCCAGAAGATTACAAGAGATTCATTTCTGTCAATTCAAAGATTTATCTTAACTCTATAGTGTCCCCTTGCCCCTGTGGCTTCAACATTGTGTGCACATCTTACTGACAATGTTTTAAAAATAAGTGCCTTTTCTGTCAAGTCTTCACAAGTACCACAGGTGTGATTTCACTCTGCCTTTTGGAAGATTTGATTTCTATTTTCCTAGTCTCCTGTGTCCTCTGAACTTCCCGGTTATCACCCTTATTGAACTACTAAAAAGTTATGTTTCTTCTTTGCCTTTTCCTTCCAGGTTCTCTATGCTTGTCCACAATTTGAAAATGTCTCCAGTAAAAAATGGCTGAATTTTGTCAACTTATCTTGGGAAGGGTCTTAACTTCTTTGACTTATGGATTTTTAGCAATTTATTCTTTTCTGTTTCCAAGAATTTTTATTGCCTTTAAAAATGTGATTAAAATAAAGAAAAAAGAACTCACCATGTTCTCATTGTTGTATCAACCTTCAGGGTCATTTCTTCTCATGTGGGTTTTCCAAATCTTTAAAATAGCAGTGCTGTGTCAAATTCTTACCATGCTTCAATATCCTCTGACTTCCATTTTTAAAAAAAGATTTTATTTATTTATTCATAAGAGACAGAGAGAGAGAGAGAGAGAGGCAGAGACACAGGCAGAGGGAGAAGCAGGCTCCATACAGGGAGCCTGACAGAGGACTCCATCCCAGGTCTCCAGGATCACACCCTGGGCTACAGGCAGCACTAAACCGCTGTACCACCAGGGCTGCCCTTTCTCTGACCTCCTATTCTTCAACCATTTCAGACTCCCTGCTCAGCGAGGAGCCTGCTTTTTTCTCTGCCCTTACCTACTGCTTGAGATCTCTCTCTAAATAAAAATATTTTTTTAAAAACATTAAATAATGTCTATTATAGCGGATATTTATGACAACTGGATTTTTTTAAAATTTAAAAAAATAAAGTAAGATTAGAGGCTAGAAAGTGTCTTAGAGACACTTGATGGTTGAAATTTTTGATAAAGTGGTTTGGGAAGGCCTAATTGAAAGGTGACATTTGAATAACAATGTTAAGACCATTCTCTTCAATTTTGTTTTTGCCTATTTTTCTTCCCGTATTTTAAGTATCAGTTTTCTACTTCAGAGCTCCATCATTTGTCTTTTTTAACTTTTAAGTGTATTTGCATATTTTATACTCTGTGTTTCTCAAAGTGTAATCTGAAAACCAAATATATTAGAATCATCTGGAGTACATTTTGCCATAGCAATTTCTAAACTGCACATAAAAGTTTGAGTCTGAAATTGGTTATTCTATTCCCAGCTTTTAACTAGCACCCATTTTGATGCTTATGCAAAACAAATTTGATAACAACTTCTTTTGAGGAAGAAATGATTAAGTCTATTTGCCATGGCTTTCTCTGGCACACATATGTTGGCAACATTTTTCATCTCTATTGTCTGGTAATAAATATCCGTTGAATAAATTAAAGTATGAAAGGCTTTCAAATAATTCCTGCACAGAAATGTCACCTGTATGTTCTATTCACAAATTCCAATTGATTTTACCTGGTCACCTTCTAAATTTTCTATAGAAAGACATCATTTGAGCATTTTCATTTTTACACCACATTTTAGTCTATATCACATGAAATTTTATTTACTAATTAAACTCTTTAATTTTTAATCATTTGTGTCAATATATATTGCCACACAATGCTATTTAATAAATGACCACAAAACCTCAGTGGCATAGAAAAATAAACTGACCACCCCATCACAAAGATCTATGGTTAGACTGATTTGGGATGAGTTCAGCTGATTCCAAAGGGGTTCACTCATGCATCTGAGGTCAGCTGAATGCTGGGTGGTTGCTTCTGAATATCCTAAGCTTAGACAACTTGTCCTTGTTGCATATGGCTTCTCATCTTCTAGGAGATTTGCCAAAGGGCAAAGTTTCAGAGTTTAGAGAATTGATAATATAATTTGATGATATGTGTGAGCAGTATCTGCAAGGTAGAGCTAATAAATAACTGAATAAGCTGAAAGTATTCTTATTGTCATTCAGAAATTGGTCATAACAGTTGATCTCGATCTAGTGAAGTTAAAATTATTAGTAAAATTTAGGTCACCTCAATGGCTCAGTTGGTTAAGTGTGTGCCTTTGGCTCAGGTCATGTTCCCAGGGTCCAATACTGGGCCCTGATTAAGCTCCCTGCTCAGCCGAGAGCCTGCTTCTTTTTCTCCCTCTGTTGCTATCTCTTCTTTCTCAAAAAAAAAAAAAAAAAAAAAAAAAAGTAAATTAGGTTTTAAACAAAAATTTCATAATATGCACATTACTATAATTGAAAGCAAGGGAAGTTAAACTTAATAACAACAAAGAGAAAATGAAAGAATTTAGATTTTGCTTCATTATAAGGATGAATTTTGCATAAGGGCTTCCAGCAAAAGGAATACAATGCTTCCTGAAATAGTAATTTTCCCATGATTGATGGCTTTCATGGGCTCTATGGTTTTATAGGAGTTGTTTTAGAGTGGATTTTAAACCTTGGAATAAATTGGTCTAATCTCCCTGATTCTTTCCAAGCATTAAATATTTCTTATTTGTAGAATCAAAATTAAGTTGACATGCAACAATCACAAAAATGAGACTATAAAATATACATAAAGTTCTATGTAAATTCAAATTAAGAATGAACTTGAAATAAACATCAATTAACATACTATGATGCAAAGTGTTATAGTGGATTATTTACTTGTCTGGTAACGTTAAGCTTTAATCTAGCCTGTGTCACAAATTGTCATACAGACTTCCTATCATTTGCTATGTTACTTGGTCTGTGTTTCCCTCCACTGTAAATGTACAGTCAAATGACCTAATGGCACGAAGGAAAGAGTCATGTAGATGCATTAGGAATATTTTAGGCAGAGGAAATAAGGACATCCTTGGGTTATTAAAACAAAATGTTTTTTTAAGATTTTTATTTATTTATTTGACAGAGAGAAAGAGACCAGAAGCAGCAGCAGCTGCAGAGGAAGGGGCAGAGGGAGAGGGAGAAGCAGGCTCCCCACTGAGCAGGAGGGCTGCTATTGGGCTGGATCCCAGGACTCCAGGATTGTGATCCAAGTTGAAGGCAGACACCTAACCAGCTGAGCCACCTAGGCACCCCAGCTATTTGTGCCTGGAACATGATAGAGGAAGACAATGAAGGAGACAAGTAGTTCAGGTCAATGCTTGGAAAACACTGTAAAGACTTTGGAGTCTTACAGGGAAGGGGATTCAAAGCAATGACAGGACACTTCAGTTCCACTTATAGAACAGTGAAGAGATCGTGGAAGACAAGTGTGGAAGCAAAGAGGTCAGTCTTAGTTATAATAGTTCGGCAAATGATGATGAATCTTCAATGAGCATGTCAATGTGAAGGGGTAGCATGGCTGCAAATAGATGGCACTTCACTGACAGGATTTACTGTTGTATATTATTGGGTAAGGCCATCAAGAAGACGTGACCACCAGTTGACACTCAGGTTAGACTTGGGCAATTGAGGCTCTTTACCCCAACCCCTGTTCTTGGAATATATGGTCTTGTCCACTGTTCCTACAGTGGGAGCCACTTTCAAGGATTGATAGAGCAACATGTGTTGAGAACTTCTGGACAATATTTGTGACTAACTTTTTAAATATTTTATTTATTTATTCATAAGGAACACACAGAGAGAGGCAGATACATAGACAGAGGGAGAAGCAAGCTCCTTGCAGGGAGCCCAATGTGGGACTCGAACCTGGAACCCTAGGATCTTGTCCTGAGTCAAAAGCAGACGCTCAACTGATGAGCCACCCAGGTGTCCCTATTTGTGACTAATTTAGTTAAGGCTTCTATATACAAACTTTAAAGATTTGCTGGGCTGGTGCAGAAAACTACTCATTTTGCAGCTGCCAAAGACAAGCCTAGTAAGTAAATTCCCGTGTTCATCAAAACTGTCACCTACCAATCTGGAGTAATCTGCTTCTTTCTTCCTTCTCTCCTTGTCCCATGTATGGGGGGTGCTTTCAGATTACATCCAGAAACCTCCCAAGGAGGTTAGGAGCCAATGCATATGATAAAGAGAAGTCAATTATAATATTATTATATTTTATTTGTTTCTGGTTCCCCAATTCAACAGTAGCAAGGCGTGATCTTAGAGAAGGATCATGTGATAAATTTCATTATTATCTAACTCAATTTATCTAATATAAATAAAGTGCATTAGGTATATATTAAGTATTCTGGTAATTAAGGTTAAATTTTACATCACAAATCACTACTTTTTTACAGAGAGTTTGTAATGTATTTTCATTCTGAAAGTGCATTGCCCAGTATTACTTTGTTGAGTGTACATGAGTCACTTTGCTTTTGTCCTAGTGAGCTTTCTGTATTATGTCAATTGCTTTCTGCATCTTCTTCTTCCTCTTTGCTTCCTCTTCTTCCTATAACAAGTGCCTCCTCTCCTTCCCTTTCACTTCCTCCTCCTTGCCATTTTCCTCCTCAGCCTCTTTTTCTTCTTCTTCTCCCTTCAAGGTCCTGATGCTTTCACCAAACTATGGTTAGCAAACAGTGATTTTATTAGAAACATTAATCATCAGTGGCAGAAAGCCTCCCAAGAATGCCAAATTGAACAACATGCAAAGGACCATGCTTTACCTATCTTACTTGAGGAGCATATAAACCACCTAATAGAGTTTACTACTATAGAAATGTCACAGTTCTGTACCAAAGGTGGTCACTTTTTTTAAAAAAAGGAAAAAGATTATATTTTAGTTTTTTTCTTTTTCTGAATACTGTAACTTTATTTATTTATTTTTAAAGATTTTATTTATTTATTCATGAGAGACAGAGAAAGACAGAGAGAGAGAGAGGCAGAGACACAGGCAGAGGGAGAAGCAGACTCCATGCAGGGTGACCAACATGGGACTTGATCCTGGGTCTCCAGGATCCCACCATGGTCTCAAGGCAGCGCTAAACCGCTAAGCCCCCCAGGCTGCCCCGAATACTATAACTTTAGGTGAAGAGCAGTTTTGAAAATAATGCTTAAGTGAAATAAAAATGTTGATTTGTCTTACTGTTAACAGTTTGTATCTAAAATGTAAGGAAATGAAAAATAATATTATTTTAATTAATTAAATTTTATTTAATTTTAATTTAAATAATTAATTTAATTAAAATTATTTAAATTTTAATTAATAAGCCACTCAATTGTGGCTTATTGATACATAAGTGTTCATATTTTAAAAAAATATTTATTCATGACAGATGCAGAGAGGCAGAGACATAAGCAGAGAGAGAAGCAGTCTACCAGTGGCACTTGATCCCAGGACCCCATGATTACAGCTTGGGCCAAAGGCAGACATTCAACCACTGAGCCACCTAGGCATCCCAATAAGTGCTCATATTCTATATGAAAATTATGTATTAATAATTCAGTTTCCAGTTTCTTTATATAAATACTTCTATATATTTGCACATTGTGACAGTATAAGTGTTGTTACATATTAAATTCATAAATCCATAACCAGGATGACTCTTTTTGCTTATTTACATCTGTGAAAACATCACTACAATCTGTAACATGAAATCTATCATCTCCAAAACTTTCCTCCCATCCCTTTTATTTAATAATAATTATATGTAAATATAATAATTTATAATTATAATAATACTATTATGACAGGAATACTTAACATGATATCTACTCTTTTTTCAAAATTTTAAGAATATAATACGGTATTGTTAACCGTAGGCACTATGCTATACAATAGGTTTCTAGGGCTTCATCTTTGTGACTGAAACTTTGTACCCTACGATTAATACTTCATTTCACCCATCCCCCAGCCCCTAGAAAGCACCATTTCATTCTCTGCTTCTATGAGTTTGACTATTTTAGATTCCTCCTAGAAAAAGTATCATGTAGAACTTGTCTTTCTGTGACCAGCTTATTTCATGACCATAATGTCCTTTAGGCTCATTAATGTTGTCACAAATTGCAGGATTTCCTTCTTTAAAAAGACTGAATAATATTCCATTGTATGTATATTCCACATTCTCTTTTTTTAATTTTTTATTTTTTTCCACATTCTCTTTATCCATTCATTTATCAATGGGCATGTAGGCTTCTTCCATGGCTTGTCTATTGTGAGTAACACTGTAATAAATATGGGTGTGCAGATATTTCTTTTAAGATCCTGATTTTAATTCTTTTGGCTGCATACTCAGAAGTGGATTACTGGATCAAATGGAAAACTCCACATTGTTTTCTATAGAGGCCATACCAGTTTCATTCCCACCATCATTATACTCGAATTCCCTTTTCTCCATATTGTCATCAACATTTTTTGGTAACAGCCATCCTAATACATGTGAAGTGGTATCTCACTGTGTTTTCGATTTGCATTTCTCCAGAAATAATTAATAGCAAAAAAGTAAATAACTTGATTAAAAAGTGGGCAAATGAATTAAGTATACATTTCCCCAAAGAAGACATATTCTTGGTCAACAGGTACATGAAAAGTGCTGAAATTTTAAATTATTCTGATGGCCAATTCTTATCTTTAAAAAAAATTATTTATTTGAGAGAGAGGGAGTGGGAGGGTGAGGCAGAGAGAGAGTCTTAAGCAGTCTCAACATTGGGTGCTGGTGTGGGGTTCATCTCACAACACTGAGATCACGATCTGAGCTGAAACCAAGAGTTGGATACTTAACCGACTGAGCCACCAAGGAGCCCTGACCATTCTTTTCTCCTAGTCAACCCCAAAACTTGTGTGACATCAAAAATTACTTAAAATGTATAACCCTTGGGATGCCTGGGTGGCTCAGTAGGTTAATCTGCCTTTGGCTCAGGTTATATTCCCAAGGTCTGGGGATCCAGCCCCACATCATTGGACTCTCTGCTCAGTGGGGAGCAGTCTCTCTTTCCCTGTCCTTCTGCCCCTCCCCCTGCTCATGCTCTCTGTCAAATAAATAAAATCTTAAAAAAATTCCTTATCTTTTTTTTAAGATTTTATTTTACCTTTTTAAATATTTTTATTTATTTATTCATGAGAGACACACACACACACACACAGAGGCAGAGACACAGGCAGAGGGAGAAGCAGGCTTCACGCACGGAGCCTGATGTGGGATTCGATCCTGGCAACCTGGGATCAGGCCCTGAGCCGAAGGCAGATGATCAACTGCTGAGCCACCCAGGCATCCCTTAAGATTTTAGGTACTCTCTATCCCCAACGTGGAAGTTGAACTTACAACCCTAAGATCAAGAGAGTCTTATGCTCCATGGACTGAGCCAGCCATGTGCCCCTCCTTAACTGTATAAACTTAGATAGATATGTGTCAAGCATAAATTATTGCCGGGATGATTGAATACATTTAATGTAAAGATTTTTACATTTGTAAATGTTTTTTACATGAAATAGAGACTGTAAAAGTGGAGTAATGTGATGAGGGACTGGTGATGATGTAATTTTCTTGGTAATAATAACACCAATTACTATCACAATATCTATTTCCTATTTGATTAGAATGTGTAACAGTCAATAAATTATTTTCCTTTCATATGTATTTTTAATAATAAAATGAAAGAAGTATATCAGAGTTTTGGGTAAGCCAATTATTGGCTGAGTAGGCTATTTTAGATCTATGTAGTCAACAGAAGCATTCCCAAAAACCAAACATATAACATAATAAAACAATTTTATCCAATGCTATTGCCACAGTATTAAAAGTTTTAATTAATGGCGTTATTAATTAAACTGAAAAATTTTAGATTTATCTGGGTATTAAAGCATTATATGTAGGAGACTATATTAGTTAATTAAGATATTGATTTATATTTTTCTGATTTATTGAAAGATAGCATAACGCATGATCAAATAACAAGACTAGACTCTGAATCTCAATTCTGCATTTTATATGCTTTGTGACCTTGGAAAACATACCTAAGTTCTCTTGGGTGCTTTAATTTCTTAACCTATAAAATGAGGCTTATTAATTACCACACATGATGCTTATAAGGATAAGCAATTTAGGAAAAGTTGTTATAATGATGTTATATAGCTAACTATCATCATTTCCCCCTCACATTAGCCCTGTGAGGTAGCAGAGTGAAGTACCAGGGAACTTTGATCACTGGATGGACAGGCTAATTCAGAACTTGGGATCTGGCAAAGGAGGCAAAAGTATTACAGATGTGAAGTTAGTGAGAGAGGAAAAACCTCTTCACCATAGAGGTGAGATATATCTCAATTTACAACTTGCTTAGAATAAGCATTTCTCAGCATCTTTTCCTTCTCGCTCCTAGAATATAAACATCACCAAGGAAAGGAAAACATCAATAAAGTTGAGGCTTGAAAATCTTCAAATTCATCCTATGAATAAATGCTTCGATTTTGTTTACAGAGAAATCACAACGCTTATAACATAGAAATCATCTAGAGAAAGAGTCATTGTCATCTACATTCTGTGAGTTAAGGGAAATTCCTCTGGGAAAATCTTAGGTTATTGAAATATGCCACGTGAAGTGTGCATAGCAAATGCAAAATGAAAAGACAGCAAGGAATAAACCATTTATTAATAAACACTGACATTTAAAATATCCTGTATTATTGTGTTATACATATCAGTGCAGTAAGCTGAAATGCAATACCTGAGGCTACGAAGTAGTCCATTTTTTCATTTATGAAAAAAAATCAGGTTTTTGCTTTTGAGGCTCTGTGGAGCATAACACAGTAAGCCCACATTAAACTTGTCTTTTTAAAATATTGGGATTTTGAGGTGGAAGGATAGTTTATGCCTTAAAAATATCAAGCTCATAGAGGCATAATTGGCACAAAATAAACTGCAAGTATTTAATAGGTAGGATCTGATAAGTTTTGACATTTGTATACACCTGCGAAACCGTAAAAAGTATTCAATTTTTACAAACCCAAATGAGTTTTCTTTTCTTTTTTTATGAGTTTTATTTTCAACAAATTTAGTATCTTATGATGACCTTTCATTCATAATTTGTACACTTGTAGCTCTCCCCCAACAATTTTATATGCACTATTATACTATCATTTTCTTATGTACCTAAAACTATGTTATCCCTTCCCATACCTTGCCAATTATTCAAGGCTCAGCTCCAAAACCACATTCTTTTAAACTTTTGTGATGTCCTGTTCAGAAGAAACCTTTTCCTCTCTGGAAAGCCTTTATTCTGTTTTATGGTCCATTGAATATATTACCTTCCACTGAACTTGCAGATTAACTCATCCCTTATAGTTCGTAAGTTTCGTGAGGCAGAGAAACTGATTTATCTTTGCACCCATTTCAAGGCCTGACACAGAGTATATATTGAATTGAGACAATATAGATTGAGGAACAAAGATTTTCTAACCTAAATTTGCCAGCACATGCTTCATTTAAAGATTCATACTAATTCTCCAGACAAGAGCTCTTATCAGAATGAAGGAGAAGAGAAAGGGAGGGACGAGAGAGAGAGGGAAAAAGAAAGGGAAGTAGAAAGAAAACTACCACCAGGAAAGACAATAGCTTTAATTTTAGTGGTAAACAGAGATATATTAAAATTCCTTTCTGAAGACTACTTTAGGAACATTGACACTTGGGCACATTATTGCACTCATTTAAGAAAATTATTACCTTAACATATTGAAATTTAATTGCATAATTCTTGTAGGAGCTACATAAGAAACAATATAACACTAATAGGAACAAAGGAGTCACTTTAATTATAAATAACAAAAATTCATCTTCCTCAGAAAACAAGGCTTTTTGTTTGTTTTGTTTGTTTTTTTAAACCTTTGACCATTTGAATTCAGAATAGCTCAAGAACTTTCACTGAATCATTTTCTCCAATATGGCATGGCTTGTGTTTAGGGACTTCAGATATATAATAGCCAAAGTGTAGTTTGAGGGCAATATATGTTTTAATTCTGTATGGAACTTTATTTTACTTCTATCTTTTGATTTTTAAACTCTCTTTCACTCCCTCATCAAAGTATACAATGAAGTTGGCAAACATAGGTAGGGACATTAGACACTCCATCGCTTTAGCACATACAACATATTAGGGGCTGAAGGGAAAGAGTTGAATGAATATAAATGAACACGGAATTGGGATACAAAATCATCCTTTATATATATGCAAAATTTGGGGGTAGGACTGGATAATTGAAATGTAAAATTTTTTAGGGATATTTGATCATGGATATAGTGCATATAAATGTATACAAATGCATATACATATACCACAGACAGCTCTTATATCTTCCCAGACTCTCCTCTTCTCCAAAAGAAAGATCTGACTGTAAACACTAGTTAGTTCCATCCATCCTTACCTTTTTAATATATTTTTCATTCATGAAAGGCAGAAAATTCTTAAGACTTGCTGTGTACATCTTCAAAACACAAAACAAGCATTAAAATAATAGAAACAAAAGCAAACATAATGAACCCTGAGAAAAATATCAAACATATTAGACTCCTGCAGTTAGGTGTGACAAGTAAGTATTGCTTTTGCTTATAAGACCCCACTAAATCAAAACAATGGGGCCGATGGTGCAGGATAATTGTCTCTGATATGCTGCCGGCAGTGTTATTTATGGTTGTTTATAAAATATGCTGTCACAATGGCAGGCTGCCTAGGACTTCAGTATTTACGGAGTATTCTATCTTTAGGTGCCCTCTGGTATACAAAATTTTTAAAGAAGGAATAGAAAGTATGTTCAGCTTTGTCACTGTAAAATTGCTCCTTTATCTTTCACAACGACATGATCAGTCAAAAGCTAAACCTATGATATTTTCACAAAGGAAACGCACATATGTAACCAGCATGCAAATTTCTGAAGGGTTTTGTTTGATTAAATTTTTGTTTTGTTTTGCAAAACCTCTTTATCAGATTAAGGATATTCTCTACTCTTCTTTGTTTGCTGAGAAAAGTTGTTTTAATATGTTTTTTGTCAAGTGCTTTTTCTGCATCTACTAGAATGGTTTCTGTCCTTAAAACTGTTAATATGGTGAAATATATTGCTTGATATTCTAATGTTAAAGTGACTATGTAAACCTGAAACTAAACCTATTTGGTCAAGACGCAGTATTATCCCTGTATACTATGAGATTTGCTTCTAACGATTCACTTTGCCCTCCTCTAAGTTTGAGATAAGGATTGGTTTGTATTTATTTCTTGTAATGTCCTTGTAAAATTTTGTTACCAATGTGATTAAGGTCTCATAGAATAAGTTAAGTTTTCCCATATTTTCTATTTTCCCATAGACTTTCTGTATAATTTCTTCTTTCAGTGTTTGGGAAAAACTACAGTGAGACCATTTAGGACTGGAGATTTCTTTGACAACCTGTTTTTACATACATATTCAAATTTTTTAATAGAAATAAATATTCACATCACTTCTACTGCTTTTTTTCTAGAAATGTATCTACTTAATTCTCAAATATATTGCCATCAGGATTTTCAAGATACCGTATCATGATTTCCAACATCTATAGGAACTATGTGGATATCCTATTTTTATTCCTGATATTACTTCAGTACATTTTAACTTAATATAAACACTGACATTTCTCAATTTATAGTGCAGTCTTGCTATTCCCCTATTTATGTTCTTTAGTATTCTTTGCTGTCTTCTCATGGATTAAACAAATATTTTTATTTTCCTATTTTCCCTTCATTTAGCTTTCATTGTGTGTGTGTGTGTGTGTGTGTGTACACACATGTGCGTACCCATACTCTTCTTTAGGTTGCTACCCTAGAAATGACAGTATATATCCTTCAGTTACTACATTCTTACTTAAATAATTATTTTTACCTTTTCTAAAACAATACATTACTGGGACCTTAGTAGACTGGAATTGAATCAATGTACTTCCAGATGTTTAATTTGTTTTTCATGATTTTTAACCTATATGTTTTAAATCGTATTAGACATTATTGTTTTTTGTCTACTTAACAGCTATTCAAATATTTTGCTGCTTGTAATGCCTCTTATTCATTTTTACATATCTCTGCTTTGTTTTAGAATTTTTTCTTCCCAATGTCTTTTGGGGTTTGTCTTTTGTGTTTGTGTGTGTGTGTGTGAGAGAGAGACACTACTGCTTATCATTTTGCCTTAATATTTGTTTTCCTGAAAATGCATTATTTTTGCCTCAACTATTACAGAATATTTTGACAGGGCAAAAATTCCTAGATTGACATTTTAACTTTTCTTTCAGTACTTAAAGATGTTTTATTGTTTCCTCCTGGCTTACTTCATATTTGCTAAAAATGAATTGTCAGTCATGGTTTTGCTTTTGGCAGGTTTTTTTTCCTCTAATTTCTTATAAGATTTTTTTCCCTTTGTTTTTTAAGCAGTTTATTAGGATATGCTTAGGTGTTAGAAATTTGAAGTTAAAAAAAAAAAGAAATTTGAAGTTATAATTTCTAGTAGATGTTATAAATATCTGTATAACAAATCCTTCTTGTGACTCATAAACATCAAAAAGAGAGAAATGTACACATAGTAAAATGATAAAAGAATGTATAGATAGATATTCAACTAATTTAAGATTAAAACGGAGAGGAAAAGGGATATTACTGTAGAAGGTGTGAAATAGGGAACAAATAAAGAAAGGAATGTCAACTCAAATAAATCGTACTTTTACTTATTTATAATTATCTTTAAACTATATAAAATTTTTAGAAACTATATAAAATTTTAAAATGTAACTAAAAACCTAAGATTGTTAGGTAAGATATAAGTACACAAAACCTAGTGTATGCTGTTCTCAAGGGGCTTTACTAAAAATCAAGGTAACAGAAAAACTATAGAAATATAGACAAAGATTAAGTATGCAAGTAGTATACAAAAGAAAGCTGTCATAGCTATTGTTATATCAGACAAAGTAGATTTAGAAGCAAGTGTTGCTAGACAAAACCTGGAACATTTATTAGTATAATGAAGGTCCATGCAACAGGAGTATAGGAATTGAAGTTATATGCATATTTAGGCCTCAAGATCTGAGACAATTGGAAAAATTAAAAAGTGAAGCCACATAAATCTATAGTCATAGAAAAGAAATAAAAATATGTTTCTTCATTGTCATTGGAAAAAACCAGGAAACTCAGTAGGTATATAAAAATGTAAACAATAAATGAGATGATTAAAATTTAACCAGCAGAAGATTCACTTATCAAGGACACAAGGAACAATTATATATTATTATATATTATATATTATATATTATATTATAAATATATATACTTTTATTCTTCATAAATCAAACCTCAGCTATTATGACATGATTAAAAGCATTAAGGGTATATTCTCTGGCCATAGTGGAAATTAATAACTTAAAGATAACTAGATATTAACTAGGTTTATTGTGATGATCATTCTGCAAATATCCATATATCATATCATGTTATACAACCAAAACTAATATGTCAATATAACTCAATTAAGAAAAGATAACTAGAGAGGTGTCTGGATGGCTCAGTCAGTTTAGCATCTACGTTCGGCTCAGGTCATGATCCCAGGATCCTGGAATCAAGCCTCCTGTGTGGCTCCCTGCTCTGTGGGGCATCTGCTTCTCCCTCTCCCCGCTGCTCTGCTCTTTCTTGCCATCTCTCTTGCTATCTCTCTCTCTCTCTCTCTCAAATAAATAAATAAAATCTTTAAAAAAAAGATAACTAGAAAATCTGCAAGGGTTTAAAAAGGTTTCCAATATTTGTCTCTCTAGTCCAGTGATGCTGCCTCACACTCCACTTCTTTCTGTTTGAAATCTATGACTCATATATTCAATTAACAAATACATTAGAAAAAGTGGCCTCAAAGATAAATAAATTAATTAATTAAAAGAAAAGTGGCCTTTAATGTTGGGTCATCTCAATGTTCTTCCCTTCTCTCTGAGAACTTGATTTCTGAAATGTTTGGTGCTACATCCTGTAATCACAGTAAGAATTATAGGGGCTGATCCAGCCACACACAACTGCAAGTCATGCCAAAGTTGTCTGGCTACCACGAGAACCTAGGAGAGAGGCATGAAACAAATTTTCCTTTCAGACCCTGCCAACACCTTGATTCCAGACTTCTAGCCTTCAGAACTGTGACAGAATAAATTTCTTTTAAGCCTCCAGATTTATGATACTCTGTGCCCTCAAATTTTTTTTATGCTACTCAGGCTCCCTTCAGCTTTCACAGATCTGTAGACTTCTCTTTAGTTATCTTCCAGATGGGTGGGCCTCACCATCCTCTGGTAGGGATGCAATATTTCCCTCACATGTAGACTCTGTAGGTATGCCTGTGGGCGAGCATCTCTTTCCTGTGCGACAGAATGGAGTAATTCTTAGAAGTGCATTCAGCTCTGGCATTTAGGTCTGCTGAATAGTCACTTCCCGGAATAATTGTTGAGGGATTCAGAACAGGAACTCTGCTCTGGCTCTTCTCTGCAGCCTAAAGATAGGCAGTGGATAGTTTACATTCATGTGAATGCTTTATTTTGTGTCTTACTTCTACCATCTACAATTTCAGTAAAATCATTTAAAAATTTCAAATATTGGGCAGCCTGGGTAGCTCAGCGGTTAAGTGCCGCCTTCCGCCCAGAGCATGATCCTGGAGACCCAGGATCGTGTTCCACATCGGGCTCCCTGCGTGGAGCCTGCTTCTCCCTCTGCCTGTGTCTCTGCCTCTCTGTGTGTCTCTCATGAATAAGTAATTTTTTTAGAAAAATAAAATAAAAATAAAAATGTCAAATATTAATATATTTTAGTGCATAGATTGTTCTCAAAGAAAAAATAAAAAAATCTGAATTGTGCAGAATCATTTTTAAAAAAATAATTAAAATAAAAAGGATTAAAAAATTTTCTATTATCAGACCATCCAAACTAATTAAACAGTGGCTCTTGGTAAATTTTTTTGGTAAGCAAAGTAAGAAATTATCTTAATTCTATCAACAATGTTTCAACCTCATTCTTTAAGGATTTTTTTATTGAATTATTTATTATTGTAAAATCTTTTGTGATTAAAATATATCAGATTAGGTTCAAATTATAATTTGATTAATTCAAGTGTCACAGAAGACATTTAATATTGAATCACAATGACTTTATTTACATTTGGAGTAAAGTTGTAAATCATTTGCAAAAATCGTATTTAGTGTAACTAATTTTAATCCATGGACAAAGAAAATAGCTATTGTAATTATAAATTCAACAGTTTTAGCACCTACTATGCATTTTATTTCATGTACTTTACTTTGAATATATACTTCAGTTATGAAGCTGACTACACTCTAGAAGTATACTGATAGGATCTATTATGTTCATAAATACATGTAGAGATAAATCCGTTCAATGCATGTTGAATAGGCTTTATTAGGCAGATGTCTGCAAAGTATAGTTATCTTTTTTTGGTTTCTAATGTGAAAAATTATTTTTTTCTCTTAGCAAAGAATCAAAGTACTAATTTTAAAGCTATATGAATATTTATCTCAATTGGGCTACAAAAAAGAACTGCTTTGAAATCCTAATTAGGATTCTTAAGTAAATATTAAAATCCTGAACATCCTGAGTGAGAGACAACATGGAATGTGACATGTATATGACCAAAAAACCCCAGCTTTCCTGCAGAGAAGTCATCTAATAAAGACAATAGAAAGTGCTCTCAGATTATAGAAATCTAATTTTTCACTCAAGAATGTCTTTTAGGGTAAAGCTTGTTTTTTTTTTTTTTTCCCCTGGTCAAGCTGGCTTTGTCTGTCTCAGGACTTCATGGCAATTAATTGATCTTTGCAGAGCCTCTAATACACTGAAAGCAGGTGTAATAGATTGGAGATTGCAATCAAAACTCAACTGACTTTTATTTTCACTTTCTTCCATGCAGGTAGTCTAACTGTCTTTGTTTTTTTAAAATGTCAACTTGGCAGAGTGGAGTTAAGATCAACATATTGGACAATATTATTGATTAATCTCATTCGAAAACAAAATTGAGAATCAAGTGTTTTTAAGTGGTGTTATTCCTTTCAACAATTTACTTGAGCATATGTGGAAGATACTTTTATAGTCATCACAAAAGACCTTTTGGAGAGAGTGCTCAATGTGCTAAGTGAATGCCCCTTTTGCTAATGGAAATCAGCACCCAAATAATACAATTGACCTGAAAAAAAAAGACTCTGAGCTGTCTAGAAATTTGTTTCTCACAGAAAAACATCTAATTTTATTGGAGAATATGTTCAGCACTTTCTGATCTGTGAAGCTTCAGATTACATTTGAAATAAAATATTTTACACTTTCATACACATGACAGTCTGGGACAGGTAGTATTATAATTTTTTGTGCATTTTATATGAGTGACTAATAGAAATTATCCGAACAATGGATGCTTTCATTAATTTTTAGAGCTGAATTTGATTGCCTCATTCAGGCTGAAAAATTATTTTGAAGCCAGGTCTTTAAAATGTCTGTACAGATCATGTAGAAACCATGTCTGGGCCAATTTGTTTTCATTAGGTAGCTACGGACCCTTACAATTATATCCATTGGTTTTTCAGGATAGACTTGGAGCTAGCAAGATGATCCAAGAAAACTGAACAATTTGTTTTGAGAAATGTGAAAAATCACCTGGCCATATCGAGAATGAAAGTATCAAATCGATATCAATGAAAGTAACGGCAACTTAGATTAACAAAGGACCTGAGACTATTACTAATCCTGTTATTGTATATCAAGTATAAATAAACTGTGATTCAGTAAAGATACATGAACTGGATCAATATCACACCACACAGTTAATGTCATGCTCTCTCATGTCAATTTTCCTAAGGGCTCTTTCCTTACACCACAATATTTATTCTATGTAAATATATACATTGAAAAACAAATTGGTATTAAAGATAATAACAAATTAGGCACATGGGCATTTTGAAGATGTTTCCATAAATGAGCAGTCACCTGGGGAAAATGATCTTTGATGTGGATGTATCATTTCTACTGGGGCTGTGGACATTTGGGGTTTAAAAATAGCTATCGATACAAAGTGTTTATAGCCAATAAATCATGTGATTATAAACATCAGTTTGGAAGTATGAAATAGAAGTATGTCTTGCTCAGTTTTTAGTTAGAAGAAAAATAAGAATTCATATCTCAAGGTGTGGACTAAATCAATAAAGTAGAATTTTCCAAGTACCACAGGTCCTGGGATCAAACCAAATAATATGGAATTTACAGAGATTAGATCCTAGTAGCTACTTGTGTATTGAGAGATGTCTGCATTACCACATGTCTTTAGTTGTGTGTAACATTAGGTAATGGAAAATTCAGTAAGTGTATAAAATGTGACTGGAGTAATGATTTGACATTAGCTAAAAAAGTATTTGTACTGACTGATGTCATGTGCTTTTTTACCGTCTTTTCAATTATACTGACTTTTTCTATGCCATTCACATAATTCTTTGATACTAATGTCATGCTTTTACAAAATAGTTCACCAAGGTTGAGACATTGCGAAGAATTGAGAGAAAATTGCTTACCAGCCCATTAAATCATTATATGTAGTAACTTGTTCTCAGGTAAAGAAGTTATTTCAAAACCATATGCTGAAAAGCTGTTTAAATCCAAACATCCCTATGGTTTCCATATTTTTAAAAATCTGTGTAATACAACAATCATGAACTTTATATACCTTTCAGAAAATGAAGTGAATAATTGCCTAGACAACACTTTATAGGAATATTTAAATCCAGAACACACCAAAAATTTTTGTTTATCGATTGCTGACCTATATCTTCTATTTGATCTTAAACTATTCAATCCTACTCATTATCTGTGCATGACTAAATTTAGATTACAGATCACCCTAATCCCACTGAACAATCTTATAAACTATAATTTACACACTCATACTCAGCACATATAGAGATTTTAAAGGGGTGTATTATCTATTACAATGTATTTTTAATAAGCCAAGAATATAACCAATGTGAGCTGTCACATTTAGTATGGAAAAAAGCTTCTATTTTTGGTTTCATAGCTAAATCAGTACTGCTCAAGAATGGATCTTCTCTTAATACATTTAATAATTATATGCATTTTTAGAAGCATATGTTTTGTTAAGGGCTTTTATTTTTTAAAAAATATTTTATTTATTTATTCATGAGAGACACAGAAAGAGAGAGAGAGAGGCAGAGACACAGGCAGAGGGAGAAGCAGGCTCCATTCAGGGAGCCCGATGTGGGACTCGATCCTGGGTCTCCAGGATCACGCCCTGGGCTGAAGGCAGCGCTAATCCACTGAGCCCACCAGGGCTGTCCTGTTAAGGGCTTTTAAAAACTATCTGCCACTGGATAGTTTTGCATCTCTGTGCTATGTCACAGACAGACCAGGCTAGGTGGGGGCTTCTTAGCACATCAGAGCATTTCTGCATTAGCTACTTCTCCCAGAAACACCTACGATTTGGGTTTTCCTCCATTAGAGCAGCACACGAATATGAAGAAATCAAATCAGTATTGATCTACAACACAGATAATTATAGAAGAACGTGTGAGGAGGCTCTCTAATAGAATTCTGTCAATCAACTCCAAGCCCAACTTTCTCATTATGTGTTTGCTGAAACTATATGATGGGATTTGTCTGGTGACATTTCAGGGATAGTGACTTTGATTTCAAAGGAAATGTTTCAGGTTCATTTCATTACCTTAGAAAAGTAAAAGCAAATTTGCCTTATAAAAAGCAATTACTTCTTAGCTGACCAGTGCACAATAGCAATATAAGAGAGATTTCTCATTCCACTATTCAAATTCTGAACCAGCAAACTAGTGTTTGATTTTGCTTTAAGCCAATTTTACCATGTTTGAATTGCAAAAGCATTTAATCTTCATAAAGTAGGTTATTATAATGGAGATCATATTGTATTGGTATGGAATACCAGCTAAGGGACAACAGGGTATGTCCCCCCCTCCCCAGTATTTATAGCATTTAAAAAAAAATGATATTTGGTAAAAAGCATTATGAAAATTTTAAGAAATAAAGAAATATATTTTAAATTGAGACACTGAACTATTTTTTGCTTCTGCAGTTGTTCTTATATTTGTTTCAAATTATAGTTCTATGAATTCTTAAGTGCTGAATGCAAAAAAAAATATTTCTATTCGACTATAATGACTTATGAATAATATTGGAAAAATTTGAATCTGTTTTCATTTATCTTTAATATTTTAAATTTACTCTCTATAATAAAATATATTTCATGCTTTATAAAAGCTATTTTTTATAAAATTATTTTTATTGAATTTTTTAAAAGATAATCCAGAGAAGCGGTATCACTCCTCAAGTGGAGACTGAAGGAGAACCAACTCTGGGGAACTCTTATGAACATTTTCTGAGTGAAGACAACCAATAAATTAAATGACGTAAAGTAGTTCAAAACCCTGGACTTCCTACCTTAAACCAATAGAAATTTTTATTTCTGATGGAACTAGAGACACAGTGAGACAACATCCTCAATCCTGATGATCCTTCCCTCTACGCCATACCACTGAGATGAGTATATTCATTTTATGGGCCATTAATTTCTTGAATATCTGGAATTTGTCAGTCTCCACACATCTTTTTGATTTAAAGTATACTTCATACTTTAAAAAAATAGAGATAGAGATCAAAGGGCCATTTGTGCATAGATTTGTTATCCTTCACTATGGACTCTAAAAGGGGGTCAGATGAACTCCCACTCTACCCCAGGGCCTTTTTGTTTATAACTGCCCTCCCCTTTTCTTCAATAATAGAGCGGCTTTCTCCATAGCTTGCTTGTCCTGGATTATAATTCTCAGCTATTCTTCAATAAAACCATTTTTTACCTATTTATTTATATTTATTGTGTATGTCAAAATACAAAGTACAAGAAATAATAATACGCCATGCCAAAGTGTGTTAGGATTTTTAGAATGTCATCTAAATATAATTTTTACAGTCTGATATAAGAAGTGATTTATATACATCACTACGTGTTAATACATGATTTAAATGTTCAATTCAACACTACCATGCTAAAAGCCAATAGTCAAGTGACTTATTTTTTGTCAATGGAACTGCAATAAATTTTTATGCATCGAGTAAATATCAATGAATCTTGTAGTGCTATAAAATTCTATCTTTACAATACCAAGTCTAGCAGGTAAATTTGAGTTTTTATCTGTACAAGAACAGAAAAGAAAATCATGACTTAAAATGACATATGAATTAAGGAACAAAAGGAAAGAAGTAAAAACCTATGATAAAATATATGTTTGTAGGAACAAAGAGGATATAAATCACCGAAGTGCGGCTCAGTGAGTCTAACAGAATATGACTGTGGAAATAAGGAAGTGAGGTGTCAGTGGAAAAACACAAGAATGGTGCATGAGTCAGAGAGTTTCATGACCAATCAGGATAAATGGGAGGGATACATACAACGTGCCTCAGTGAAAAAAAATTGTTAGTGGGAAGAAGAGACATTTACAATTGGAATTCTAAACTAAAACTCACATTTACTGCTGTACATAGAAATACAGTTATAAAATGAGAGATTTTTAGGCATAGGCTGTTTTTGTGAATTTAAGAAAAACAGAGTCAGAATTTGAGGTTCCTTGATGATATTTGGTGAAGTGAAAATAATTATTTTCACGGATTTTAAAAGTAAGACTCAAATACTATTTTAAGTGCAGGGGAGGAAAAATAATTTTGTCTCTACCCTTTTAGGTTCTTGGCTCAGACACTCCTGTAATGAAATACAGATAAACAGAAGAACAACAAACAGAAATTTAATGACATATATAACGTCTGAATACAAGGGAGATAACCAAGAAAACTGAGTAACTCTCTGAAATGGCCCAAGCCATCACCTTAAATATGATCTCTAGAAAAGGTCAAAGACGTTGAGTTTGGTAGTGCCAGTTATGGGAGATTTTCAGACAGAGCATAGGCAACAAGTACACAGTTGTTACGCAGTTATAAGTACTTGATTTCTCCGTTGACAAGAGTTTCTGGGGATTTAGTCCTCCTCTTTCTGGTTCAGAGGAGACATCCTTACAATTGGAGATTTCCTTTATAAGTGTAAAAGTTTCTTACAAAAAGGTGACTTTTACTTGGTTTTCAGGACTTTTCCTATGTCTATTTCTTAAAAGTAATCTACTCAAGATCTTTATGCCAAAAAAGCATATTTTGGGGTGGCAAATTCTTCCCCCCTTCATAATAAAATGCTCAATTGTCACATAGTCTTATCCTGTTTTAATAGAGACATCTTAAGGGTCATCCACTCTCTTCGAAGCTTTTTTTCTTTTATTAGAAAGTTCAAGAATTGTGTAAATAACTGAGAGAGAAATTCCTGACAGATATCTCTCTTATTTTCTTAATACAAAGATGATTTAAGGTATTGTTAAAGATACTGCACTTCACATTTTGTTGCTTCATAGTTGAGGCATTAGAAAGAAATGCCTGTAGGGGCACCTCGTAGGCTCAGTTGGTTAAGCATCTACCTTCGGCTCAGGTCATGATTCCAGGGATGAAGCCCAGAGTTGTCAGGCTCCTTGCTCAGTGAGGAGTCTGCTCCCTCTCCCTCTGCCTTTGCCCCTCCTTCTGCTCCTGCTCTCACTTTGTCTTTCAAATAAATAAATAAAATCTTTATAAAAAGAAGAAGAAATAACATTTATATAGTGTGCATACAATTTCCGGTGATGACGTCCTTAATAATAATGTAAGCATTTTTATTACTATTTAAGAAACATTTAATAGATCATTGTTTCCTTATGGCTTAAATATAAATTAATCAGCATCCCCAGATTCAACTCCATAAAACTTACACTCTGAACTCTACATTATTGATAGTTCCCGCCATATAGTACACACTCCAGTGCTTTCAGTTCTTTGATCCTGATTTCCTCTTTGCTTTACATACTTTGGAATCACATATTAGATAGCATTTTCTAAAACTACGCTTGCCTCCATTAAGTGGGATTAACTTTTCTTCATTCATGGTCTTTCAACCTTCAATGTAAGCCTCTTTTGGATAAAATACTGCATCTAACTCTCCCACAAGGCTGAATTTCAAGAGGAGCAACAGTGTTCTCATTCAATATTATATTCTGAGCACCTGTTGTAGTGCCCGATTTATATTACCATATTATGACAAATATAAGGAAAGGTGATAACTGGCAGCAAAATATAGCAACTGCTAGTTAACAGTTATAGGTAATTTGCTGTATGTTCACTGCTCAGTTCTTTACATTGGTTGTTCATGTAATTATTTAACAACTCTACCGAGTTGGTACATTATTATCTTCACTATGCCATCGAGGAAATTAAGGTAAATAGAGCAATTTATGTATGGGTGTTTGGTGACTATGGATACAACTCACAAAGTAGCCTTGAATTGTGTAGACTGAATTGTGTTTCCTCTGTGTGCAGTATTCCGGTTCTGGATAACTAAAGAAAATTGTATCTATGAGTTTAAGGGGGCTTACCAAAAGTGAGAGTCCTCATGATTGCTACAGGTCACTGGGGGGGGGGGGGGGGCTAGAGGGAGGGAGGGGAATGACACTGGAGAAATAGTTCTAACCAGTTTACTAAAAGTTACCAAATCTAGGATAAAATTTAAACATTGCATCCATGCATAATTTAGGCAGATTAGATCATGGTATGATTATGGCAGAACTATCTTTTCCCTACCTATATCCATTTCATCTGTTGCCCCCCACTGCCCCAGTTGCTCTGCTTAGAAAGCAAGCATACAAACAAACAACATTTAAAAACCACTTTGCTTTGAACACCCACAGCATCAGCCAAGGCTCATTCACATCTTCCCACCAAAAGCTGATCCAGAATTTTGCTATTTGGACCCTCAGCCTGTTTGAATATCTCTATCTACCAGCTCCCAATCAGATTAATACCTCAAACTTCTTTCATAAGGTTAGCAAGATTAGTTCTCGGATTTTTATTTTTTATTATTCTTTGAAGATTTTATTTATGTATTCACTAGAGACACAGAGAGAGGCAGAGAGAGGCCGAGGGAGGAGAAGCAGGCTCCCTATAGGGAGTCCAACGTGGGACTTGATCCCAGATCCCCGGGATCATGCCCTAAGCCAAAGGCAGATGCTCAACCACTGAGCCACCCAGGCTTCCCAGTTCCCAGATTTTTATTACATTAGTACCACAATTTGTAAATCTTCCAAAGTGACATGATGAATAATCACTTTTGAATATCTTTGGAGATTAGTGCCTCGTTCCTTTTTTTTTTTTTTTTTTTTTTTTGGTGTGACAGGCAACACTTAAAAAAAGAAGTAAGTGTGGCATCATTCCAATGGATATTGCTTAACTTTTCTACTGACTCCAAAATTCTGAATCGCCTAATGCTGAGTGGAAAGGAGAGTGGAGATAATACCAGATAAGCTGTCTGGATTCCAGTGTGGTTAAAAAAGGAGATTATTTGACTCAAACTTTTAGTGCAAAAGTGAGGAAATTCCATGAAGAATTACTGACTTTTAACAATAACATTAAAAGATGTGGAAATATAGAAAAAAATGGTCTCCTGAGGCTTTGTTGTTTTACCATTTAAAATGAAGTAATGAGATATTGCAACAATTAACAGCCACATACAATAGGAAGCTTATTGAATATGACACTTTTATGATTTCTAAAATGATATATTTTTCAAATTTAAGATCTATTCTAGAGATACATTGTGTTCCATCTAAGTGCCAATCACTTTGAAATATTCCTTCAAAAATATCTGCAGAATTTTTAACATCATTCAATTTAACCCTTAAGAAGTTCTAAAAATTTACTGAACTTTGTACAAAATTACATTTGTTAAAAGCTGTAATGAAAGGTTATGGTTTGAAAAGAGTGTTTCAAGCCAGCATTATCTTTACAAACTAAATCCTTTCCAACAAAAGAGGCACAAATGATGCAGGAGCTAAAAATCAAAGAAAAATACTTTTTTTTTTTTTTTAATTTTATGATAGTCACAGAGAGAGAGAGAGAGAGAGACAGAGACACAGGCAGAGGGAGAAGCAGGCTCCATGCACCAGGAGCCCAATGTGGGATTCGATCCCGGGTCTCCAGGATCGCGCCCTGGGCCAAAGGCAGGTGCTAAATCGCTGCACCACCCAGGGATCCCGAAAAATACTTTTAAAGCAAAGTATGGTTCACACAAAAATAAGTTTGAGAAAATTAGTACATGGTATGAATAATGAATTAAGGGAAATTTAACATGATTTACCTTAAAGGTAATTAAAATTCCAGTTTCATTAGTCTTATTTTACTTTTTTTTATAATTTTGATTATCATCACAATTCAGTTACTATCAGACCATGCAGTATGAATTATTTGTGGGTCTTAAAGTCAGGTCATCTATTTTTTTTTTTTTATTGTTTCCTTCATTATTTTCCTTGGCTAATGCATCTGTTCTCTGACAATTACAAAATGTAGTCTCTGAGAGTCTCATTCAAGATTTTATATCAACTCTTCTTAAGATCAAGGGACCTTTGCAAAATGACTTCTTTCTACTGATATTTTCTGAGGATGGGGTTGAAAGATACACCATACTGGGATGCCTGGGTAGCTCAGCATTTGAGCGTCTGCCTTTGGCTCAGGGTGAGATCCCGGGATCTGGGCTTTTGGCATGGAGCCTGCTTCTCCTTCTGCTTATGTCTCTGCTTCTTCTCTGTTTCTCATGAATGAATGAATGAATGAATGCATAAACAAAGAAAGAAAGAAAGAAAGAAAGAAAGAAAGAAAGAAAGAAAGAAAGAAAGAAAGACACACCATACTACAAGAATCTAAGAGGGGAATGACAAAGAGAAGGACTAGTGCAAATATCCATGTCCAAGATATCAGTAGACAACATTAATGCGACAAACTGGCATCAGGAAGCCACAGGAGAAATTTATGGAAAGAGCACTGCCAAATCTAAGACAAGCAATCAGAGCTAAGTGAGTGTCATGAGCACACTATGAAGGTGCGCACATGAGTTGTGTCTTTCCACAATGTCAGCTCTATTCAATCATAAAGCAAGGTTAAAACAGGTTCTGGAGTCCAAATTCAGTGACATTAAACCATGCATTTAACTTGGCTTTGTACATGTCACAAAAAGCAAAGCACAGAAGAGTCACACAACAAACAAAAAATAACAAAGGGTGAAAAGTTAATGAACCAAATGTGAACTTAGTCCCTGAGTGCAGCTGAGATGAGGAAACAGGCCCAGGTCAGCCCATTCTGCTTATTATATTCAACTAGTGGAGGAGCTCTGTTATGTTCAGACATCAAGCAGGCAGAGCTTTGTGTGGCATTTGCCTTTTTTGAGGCCATCAGATGCGAGAGGTTCATGTCTGGAGACTTCGACAGTTTGCTGCAAAAGTCCTCCATTTTTTAAGGAGTTTAATCAGCCTCGGACCTTTGCAGGTCTTCTCTGACTCTGCTGGTTATCAGTTCTGAGTGTTGTCAGACTGTGCTGGTTTGGGCGATACCTGGTCTTAGCTGCAATGCTCTTGGCTGCTCACATCACTACTTGACCTGAGTGACTCCATCTTGCTCTCTACAGTAAGCAACAATCATAGAAGAGTTGTAACAATAAAGAAATATGTGACTATAAGTGTTTGCAAGCACCAAGAAGAATATTATCACGATAAAATTTACCAGCGCCAGCTTAAAGAATATCTATACTTTTTTAAGTAGTAAGAAAGCTTACTTGGTCTTACAGTTGGGAGCATTCATTTGGCCATAGTTAGGAGGTATTAGGCCAGTGGATCAGCAACAGCTGGTTACAAGATTCTTAAATAGATGCACATATGTTGTAACCATTTGTATTTAACAGATTCACATCATCATCCCAGAGGGAGATATCATGTTAAATCTGCCCTTTGTGACAATGAGTCTTGCTGATTATGAGTGCTAAAAGGGACTATAAAAATTATCTATTCCTATGTCCCAATTGTATTATTGTGAAAAGATAGTGTGAGTCAATTTAAATAGCAATCCAAGGTTTAGAGTTCAGTCAAAAAAGTAGGCTAAAACCCAATGTTCTTGATTTTTTTTCCATGTCTTCACAAACCTTCTCCACCACATTGGCAATTTTTTCCTAGCCTAAAAATGAAATTACACTTCACTGCTATAGTGAAAATGTATATAATAAAACCAGCTTTGGTGAAAATTAATATTTTGGCTATTTCTCCAACTTTATAATGTTCCAAATATAATAGAGACCTATAAGCAACTACTTTCTTGGCAGCTCAAATAATAACTCTGTAAAATATTATGCCTATACCCTGCTGATATTGCAATAGACTTTTGCTTCAATCTTCTGGCACCATTGTACAGCTTCAAAAGAACACTATCTCCTCTGCTATGCTATGAAATCAAAATAACAATTTTCTTTAGCTCCATTATTTTTCCTATGGAGCTGCAGAAATTTAAAAGCATATTAATATGTTTCAACTGTTAGTAAATTGCTTTTGCTTCTTTTGGAACAGAAAGTAATGAATATGGACAGAGAGATTGAGAGGTCCTGCAGTTACAAGCCAAAGAAGACCTTAATTTATGATAGTCAAGCCTGCCAATTTAGGACATCCTAAGTGGTCTGTGAATCTAAAGCACAACCTGAGAATGTATTTTTATCTGATGTATAAGTTAGGGGTAGAGTTTGAATTTTATCGTCATAAATTAATTTAACATCAAGTTAAACCTGGAACTTGCTTAGTTGATTTCACCTTCTCAGCTTTCTTCAAAATATGCACTGCAAACTGTTAGGAAAGATCTATATTGGTATTAGAGGCAATTCTCTAATGATCTAAAAAATACAGTGGAATTGAGGCTGAACTCTGAGAATGGATATCTAGCCTATGAATCATGTCAAGAAGAAACACATAGGTGGAAGATTTATAAAAGGGGAAAGTAGTAAAGAAGGCTGGTCAAATTACTGTTGATTTAAAGAATCGATACCATTACAAGAAAAGGCAGATTGATGTGCTTACACAAGTTTGAACATTAGGAAGATAATACTATATATAAAAGGCTGGTGATAGTGCAAGGGAGGCAAATGTCCCTGGGTAACTTTGGATTGCAACAACAAACGTGGAAACATTTTTATGCTATAGCTGTGACACTTTCTACTACTTGGTGTTCCTTTTTTTTTTTTTTTTTTTTTTTAGTTGGTAAAAACAATGTGACCTCTGTTCTGGAATTTTTAAGCACATATTTTTTTTTCTCCCTTCACTGGCTTGCAAATATCTGTAATTTCTTTCTTTCTTTCTTTCTTTCTTTCTTTCTTTCTTTCTTTCTTTCTTTCTTTCTTTCTTTTTCTTTCTTTCTTCTTTCTTTTTTTTCTTTCTTTTTCTTTCTCCTTCCTTCCTTCCTTCCTTCCTTCTTTCCTTCTTTCCTATGTACTATAAATCATCAAGATATTGAATAAATAACCCACAGAATGGGAGACACATTTAAATTGTACATATTTAAATTGTGCAAATTGATGTGATGAGATTGACATGCAAATACAATAGTGAAATTATTATCACAATCAAGATAGTCATCATTTCTATCAGTCTCAAAAGGTCTTTTGTGCCTTTTGCAATGTATTCCTCTCTGCATTCTTTCCACAGGCTTCTTGATCTGTTTTATTGTTATAGATATGTTTTTATTTTTTAGAATTTTATCTAGATGGAGTCATACAACCTGTATTCTTTTTTATTTGGCTACTTTATCTAACTAAAATATAGCCTCAGAGATTCATACATGTTTTATGCATCAACTGTTTGTTCTTTTTTTACTGCTGAAAAATATTCCAGTAAGTGTATGTCCAATAATTTGCCTCTACCAGTTTTGGTGTCTGGGTAATACTAGCCTCATAGAATGAGTAGGGAAGTAATCTTCCTCTATTGGAAGAGTTTGTGAATAATTGGTATTAGTTCTTTAAATGTTTGGTATAATCCAGTGGTGAAGTCATCAGTGGTGAAGGTCTGGGCCTTCCTTTATGGGCAGTTTTTTGTTTGTCTAATTCCAGTGTAGTTAACGTACAATGTTCTATTCACTTTAGGTGTACATACTAGTGATTCAACAATTCCATATATTACTCAGTGCTCATCATGATCACTGCACTCCCTAATCCCCTTCACCTATTTCACCCCCTCTCAACCTACCCTCTGGTAACCACCTTTTTGTTCTCTATAGTGTAGAGTCTGTTTTTTTTTTTTACTTTTTTCTCTCTTTTTCTCCTTTCATATGTGGGCAGTTTTTTGATTACTGATTCATTGACTTCACTCCTTATAGATCCGTTAGGATTGTTAATTTTTTCATACATCAGCTATCATAGTTTGTGTGATTTTAGAAATTTATCCTTTTCATCTTAGTGATCTAATTTCATGGCATACAATTGTCCATGGGATTCCATATTTAATCCTTTATACATCTGTAGAACCAGGGGCAATGTTGCCTATTTCATTTCAGATTCTACAAATTTGAGTCCTCTTTTCCTTAGTCAATCTCCTAAATGTTTGTCAGCCTTTTATAGAACCAGCTTTTGGCTCCATTAATTTCTCTATCATTTTTTTCTATTCTCAATTTAATTAATTTCCATTTCTAAACTTTATGATTTCCTTCCTTCTGCTTAATTTCAGTTTAGTTTGCTCTTTTTTTCTCCAACATCTTAAAAGAGGAAATCTATGTTAAGCCCCCATAATGAGTCTCTTCAGCTGTACTTTTAAACTCGAGAATTTCCAGTTGATTATTATTCTTAATTACTACTTGTTGATTCCGTCTATTTGATGTGACATTGGTATTATACTTTCCTGTATTTCTTAAGTCATGCTTTCTTTTAGCTCTGTGAACATGTTTATTATGGCTACTTTAAAGTTTTTTTTTTTTTTTTTTCCAGAGAAAGCCAAAATCTGGTTCCTCTCACAGATGATAGTTTATTTTGGTTGCTCCCCACCTCTTATGGGTCTTCTTTTACTGTTTCTTTGCATGCATCATTTTTAATTGGATATTTTATATAATACATTACAGCAATCAGGACTGTCCTGGCTCTCTGGAGCATGTTGTTGCATTTATTTAGTCACTGACTGAATTATTTTAGCAGTCTATTTTCCTCTCACAATATTTAGTCTCTGATATTCCTCTGGGAGGTACAGGTTTTGGGCTTTCCAGAGTTACCATGGCATGGCACTGGTTTTGTTAGGGTTTTCTTCTTCTCTTTTCCATGCTATATCTCTTAAACCCTATTAATTGTAACGGGTTGCTCTATTATTTTCAACAATGTCTTGAGTGGTCTTGATTCAAGTACCACAGACTCTTGCCACTCCTATTGATTTCATAGATGTTTCTTGAAAATATTTTTTTTTTTTCATTTGCTGATTACCTTAATGGCCCATAGGCCATTTTTGAGTTGATAGTTTTTAATAGTTCTTACCAATTTTACTGGGAAGAGGCTCAGTGCATCCCCACATGGTGTCATGATGAATGTTGATTCCCTGCGTGGGTGTTTTTTACTTTTCAAATAATATTTGAGTATTTCCCAAGTATCATTCTGTCTTTTATTTAAAATGTAATTATCTTATCCTCAGAACACATATTATAATGATTTCAATTTTAAAAATATGTTAATATTTGTTTCATGGTACATATTAACTAATTATAATTAAAATAATAACTTTTAAAAATATTTTATGTATTTATTTGAGAGAGCATGAGTAGGGCACAGGGGCAGAGGGAGGAGAGAGTAGAAGCTGACTCCCCACAGAGCAGAGAGCCCAATGCAGGGCTTGATCTCAGGATCCTAAGATCATGACCTGAGCTAAAGGCAGACACTTAACTGACTGAGCCACTCAGGTACCACTAAAATAATAAGTTAAAATTTAAAAATAAACGAAATTTGTTTTGTGGTCCAGAATACAGTCTTATTAAATTTTTAATGTAAACTTTTAAAAAAGTGCCTATGTATCTGTTAGGTGAAATGTTCTATAACTGCCAATTCAGCCAAGTTGGTTATTAGTGTTGTTCAAGTGTTCAATACTCTTTCTGATTTTTTACTATTTTACTTGTATCTATTATTGAGTGAGGAGTGTTGAAATCTATGAGAATTGTGGATTTGTCTATTTCTCCTTTCAGTTTTAATTTCAAGTATTCTTAAGCTTTATTATTACATACATAAACATGTAGTATTGCTATGTCATCTGGATAAATTGACCTATTAATCATTATGAAATGAACTTCTTTATTCCTGGTAATATCATTTTCCTATCTACTCTTTCTAAATTAATGTAGCCACTTCATCTTTCTTTTGACTAGTGTTAGAATGGTACATCTTTTTCATTTTTTGTACATTTATTAATGTCCTTAAATGAAGAGTGGGTTTGTTGTAGACAGCATATAGTTGGATCTTCTTCTTCTTTTTTTTTTTTGTTTTTTTTAATGAAGCCTGACAACATATACTTTTAATCATTTACATGTAATGTCATTATCATTATTGTTGTGTTTAAATATACCACGTTGCTATTATTTTTATGTTTTTTTTTTCCTATCTGTGCTAGTATGTGAGAAATCTTACCACATCCTAGAGATACAGGATGTTAAAAAACAGATTTTTACCTCACATAAATATATAAATAAGCAATAGCACTGCAGATTATGTTTATATGTAAAAATTGAACACACTAAATGGTTAAATATTTATGGGTGGGAAATAAACTTTAAAAACATAATACCAAAAGTAAAACCTATAAAAATTAATAATGTGTGTTTTATTTATTTATTTATTTTAATAATAGGTGTGTTAATATGAAAATTAAAGTTTTATTTTTTCTTATAAATAATCAGGTGATATTTTATTGTCTTATCTTAGTTTTCAAATTATTATTTTAGTATCACAAAAGTGTTTTATTTTATGACCATTTATATATAAATTTTATTTCTTCCTGTTTATAAGCTCCCTGAGGTGATGAGAGGTACTGTCATTTCTGTCAGGTGTTCAATCAATATGTGTAGAAAGAATAAGTGAATAAATCTCATGATGAGCAATGGGTTGGCTCTTTACACTCAAGAATACTTTCCCTTTCAAATAACAATCTCTTTTAAAAAATCTGTATTTTGAATAACTACAGTAGCCCCCTTTATCCATGGTTTCACTTTCCAGTTTCAGTAACCTGGGTCAACAGGGGTTTGGCAGTAGATGATCCTCCTGACATATCATCAGAAGGTCAGTCACAGCATCAGAAGGTACATCATTTGCCCCTCTTCATCTGATTAGACATTTTGTCATCTCACATCATCACAATAAGAAGGGTGAGTATAGTACAATAAGATATTTTGAGAGAGATGACATTCACACAGTTTTTATTATAGTATAGCTAAAATTGTTCTAATTTATTATTAGTTATTGCTAATATTTTACTGTACCTAATTTATTAAGCTTTATCATAGGTATGTATGTATAGGGAAAATTGTAGTATATATAAGTTTCAGTACGATCTATACATTTAGGCATCCACTGGGGGTCTTGGAATATATCCCCCACAAATAAGAGGTAAGTACTGTAGTTATATTTCCTTTGTATGGTGTTTGATAATATAGTTACTTCACAAAACACCAGGGATTGCTTCAGCATTTTTTTTTTAACCTAGCAAAATACCATTACACTCAAAGGCACTAATTAAACACAACTGAACACATGGGAGGCATTAGGCAGACAGAATTGCAGCCTGCTGTGAACCTAATAATCTTGGTGTAAAAAAAATGTTAAAAAACAAAATTCAGCTGAGTAAATTGTAAAGATCTTAGTCACTTCAATCAACAATTAGGAATCAGGCAGAGTCCCATCTAGTTGATAGGAACTCAGAGGAGCTACACAAAATGAAAGGCTTTTACAGGTAGAAGGGAGTAGGACAAAGAAGTTATACTATCAAAAAGCAAATTGGTTTTGACAAGGTCACCTTCCTTTAGGTACAGTAAAGGTCTCTATCAAGCAGATTACCTCACTAGTGCTGACCAAGTAACTTCTGATTAACTGGTTTAAGATTCATTCTTGGGAGATGCCAAAACACTAAGTTAAGTATTAAGTCTCAGTTTGGTGACATGGGTGACACTTAGCATAAGTGACTCCATTTTGGGACCATTAACTTGTTTTTGACAAGGAGTATTTTTTTTTTAAAGATTTTATTTATTTATCCACAAGAGACACACAGAGAGAGGCAGAGACACAGGCAGAGGGAGAAGCAAGCGCCCTGCAGGGAGCCTGAGGTAGGATTCAATTCCAGGACCCCAGGATCATGACCTGAGCCAAAGGCAGTTGCTCAACCACTGAGACACCCAGGCGCCCCTGAAGAGTAGTAGTAAGAAGGAAGGGGGAGGGGCAGCCCTAGTGGTTCAGCTGTTTGGCGCCACCTTCAGCCTAAGGTGTGATCCTGGGGTCCCTGGATCAAGTCCCACGTCAGGCTTCCTGCATGGAGCCTGCTTCTCCCTCTGCCTATGTCTGCCTGCCTCCCTCTGTGTGTGTGTGTGTGTGTGTGTGTGTGTGTGTGTGTGTGTCTCATGAATGAATAAATAAAATCTTAAAAAAAAAAAAAGAAGGAAGGGGGAAGTTCATAGATCTGAAGAAGGAATCAGTTGAAGTCACTGAATACTGTTCATCCCTCCACTAGTAAACTTCTTATACTTTTGCATAATTTCCCTTAACTTTCAAAAATTCATTGCAGCATACTATCAATTCTAATCACAGAAATTTGAATTACCTCCAAGAATGCTAAGATTGCCACCCTAGCTTCTAAAATAGCCACTCTTTCTCTGTACTTTATCAACAGGATAAAGAAGTCCTTATTAATGGTTGGAATTAACAAAAATTTTAATAGAAATCCAGTAATAGAGTACTAAAAAGAACAGAAAGAGC
Organism: Canis aureus; assembly: GCF_053574225.1. Lineage (NCBI taxonomy): Eukaryota > Metazoa > Chordata > Mammalia > Carnivora > Canidae > Canis > Canis aureus. The sequence continues at coordinate 31,703,289 of NC_135618.1, forward strand.
ATATCTAGAGTATTACTTCTAAAAGTACCTAACAATTAGTAGGTGCTTATTAGGTGCTCTAAATTCTTCACATGTATTAAGTCATTTAAAATCATCTGAGGTAGAAAACATCTTTATTACAATTGTGGATGCCATAATGACTCTAAATTCCCTTTATTGTCCTTTTACATGACCCTTATTTAACTTTCAATAAGCCTGAGAAATTAATGTGATTTGTTTTTCCTTGCAAGAATATTAATTTTAAGACCTACATATGACATAATATAATTTATAAGGGGGTTTTCACTTGTTTAGTGCTCTCCCACTCAACATCCATGTGAAAAGAAATTTGTGACTTATTTATTAGAATTTTTAAATTGATTTTGATATTGTCCTGGTAACTTGCTGTGACCCAGAACCTTCTCTTATAATAAAAGTGGCATTAAAAGGCCATTTCACTGAAAATATGCAATTATTAAAACTAAAAAAAAATATTATTTTTATTCTCTACATCATGCATATGTGAGCATTATGTACAGTTGGAAATTTGCAAATTTTAAAAGCCCATACAGTCTTAAAGCAACAGTGTTTCATATATATGTATGTGTATATATCTACATGTATATATATATGTGTGTGTATATTTTTTGTGTATGTGTATATATATATATACACACACACACAAACACACACACACATACACATATATCACCAAAGCTCACATATGGTTAGAAACTAAATTGAGAGAGTATTTTTAATTGGATTATTCATAATTAGATTTTTTCCCAAAGATGATGAAATGAACTTTTGGATATATAAGGTTGATAGTTTTCATTACATTTATTTTGGTGAAATAATAAAAATTTAAATGTCACAATATCTCTTTCACATAGTATTTAAATTACTTTTGTGGATTATTAGAATGTCTTTAAAATAGAAGAACTTAGCTTTGTAGTTCCTCTATAGGGAAAAACCTAGCTTTCCTTACTGTGTGTTTCTTCCTTGTGCATCTCCTTTACTACTTAAAATATAAGCAGACTCACAAAGAACACTTCACTTCTGACACTTCTGGTCACCAAATGTGTGGAGGTTTTTCCCCACATCAAGCAATTCTTTGTGATACTAGCTGGATGTCTTACATTTCAACTCAGCTCTGACACTATCTACCTAGAGAGAATGTCAGGTCCCACAGGTTAAGGGTTCAGTCATTCAAGACTACTCTTACTCCACTTCAGATGCCAACCTCAAGTTAGGTCTCCAACTTATCGACAACTTCGGTCCAATTTGACTATAAATATAATCTCCAATTGGAGTTTACCACAGAGGTTACCCTATTCAGGTTCAATTAACATGTTACAGTGATTCACAGCACTCAAGGCAACATTTACTTGGGCTTACCAATTTATTAAAGGACATGATAAAGGACCCAGATGAACAGCCAGATCAACAGATACATAGGGTGAGGTATGAGAGGGTCCTAAGCACAGGACATCCTGTCTCTGTGATGTCTGAGTGTTTCACCCAACTGGTATGGATATGTTCACCAAACTGAAAGCTCTCAGAACTCTGCTTTTGGGATTTTATGGAAGCTTTCTCATGTAGGCATGATCAATCATGAATTCCATTTTCAGTCTTTCTCTCTTCTCAAGAAAATGGGGCATGGGGCTAAAAATTCCCAGTTGTGGCTTTTTCTTGTCTGTGACCAATCTATCCAGGAGCCATTAGGATCCTACCAAGAGTCACCTCATTAGAATAAAAGACACTCTAATCATCCAGGAAATTACAAGGGTTTCAGGAGGCCTGTGCCAGGGACAAGTCGAAGACCAAATATTAGAACAAGAGATGTCCTTCATGTTCTTATCACTTAAGAAAATACAGGGGTTTCAGGAGCCCCATGTCACCAGCCATGGGCAGAGACCAATACATAAGTCTTATTATAAATCACAACGTCACAGTCTCAATCTGAAAGTAACATACAGCCTACTTAAGATGAGCTTAAGGTCATTTGTAAAGTTCTCCAGCTCCCAATATACACTAATTATATAGATCATAATTGTTAGTCTAATTTGCACCATATAATAAAATAGAAATAGGGCACCTGATCTCTTTTATTGAGCTTATTCTCCAGTGGAAAAAAATAGGTTTTAATTTTTTTAGAGTGTTAAAGAAATATATAACAAAACATCATAATAAAGTGCTAAAATATGCAATGTACTTTAAGAGGGTATTACAAGTGGACATAATATATTTTTTAATTTTTTAAAAGATTTTTATTTATTTATTCATGAGAGACATAGAGAGAGAGAGAGAGAGAGAGAGAGAGGCAGAGACAGGCAGAGGGAGAATCAGGCTTCCTGCAAGGAGCCCAATGCATGACTTGATCCCGGATCCCAGGATCACACCTTGAGTGGAAGGCAGACGCTCACTCCCTGAGCCACCCAGGGATCCCACTAGGAATAATTTAGAATAGGGATTCAGAAAAAAACTTTCCTGATGAAATGACATTTAAGCTGAGTCTAGAAGGATGGGTATGAATTGGGCAGGAAGCATGTGTTTGGGTTGAGGAGGATTCTAGAACAGAAGCACAATTTGAAAGCTCTGAAGAAAAAAGTGTGATGGTTATGGGAGCGTGTGAGTCTGATATGACTGAATTACTGTAAAGGCTAATGGGGCTTCAGCTCAATCTGGAGAATATATAGGTCAGAACATGCCAGGTTTTACTGGTCAAATTAAGAATGTGGGATTTGTTATATGTATGGTTGAGGACCATTGGAAGGTTTTAAGAAGGAAAATCATATGTTTGGATCTGCATTTTATTATTTTATTTTATTTTATTTTATTTTATTTTATTTTATTTTATTTTATTTTATTTTATTTATTTTTTATTTAAAAAAAATTTGGATCTGCATTTTAAACAAAAACAATCACTCTCTTTCTTTTGTAAATAACTATTTAAAGAACAGCCAAAAAAGGAGATGGGAAGGCCCAACCAGCAGAGGAATGAGAAGACCTGAGTAAAGATGAGGTACATTGAGGACAACTTGAAAAGGATTAGTGATTAATTAGATGTATTGAATGAGTGAGAGGGAATATATTTAAAAAAAAAAAAGACTCTACATTTGTTTGTATTAGCAACATCAAAGTGATTTTTAAAAGTCTTTTATCTGTTGGTTATCTGATCCATGTCACTGTCAAAGCAAGAAAATTCGTCATTTAGTTAAATCAAAATTTATCTGGTTCATATTCCTCCAAAAATGGTTCCATCTGTCAAGTAAAGTATATTTTACTAGGATTTATTAGCTATGATATAGATATGACCACCGAAAATGATAGAATGTGTTTCTCCAGGCATCTAGCTAATTAGAATTAAACTCATTACTTAAAAGACCCTGAGACTCAAATGTGACATAACTGGACATAACACCAAGGAGAAAAAAACAGAAGCACAGACTTCCAGATTTACCAAGCTTCTCAAAGCCTGTATTTTTTCAAAAAGCAAAGCTCAGTTTATAGAAACTCACATGGTTTTTAGTAACTTTGAAAAGTGCTATGGACTAGAAAAAGAATCTGGCTAATTATACAATGTGGAAATTTGAGAGTTTTAAGAAGCAACTCCTAAAGAATTAGAAATATACATTGGAGAAGTAATTTATATAATTGAGCAGTTTTATAAGCATATTCAATTCTTTGGCTATTATCTCAGGAACAATAAGAATTAGTGAAGACCATTAGGCAAATATGTTAAGGTATTTTTCAAGAAATATATGTATTTAAAATATTATGTCTACAGAGTAGACAATAGATTGTAGATATTTTAAAAATATTATAGGATTGAGTTTCTAAAAAAAATTATAGCAACCCAAGCAAACAAGGTGATCCTTTATGTAAGGCAGTATCTCTGAGATTTAAGATTCAGAAACTTCAAGATATTTAACAGATGTTTTTAATAGATGTTATGGTATTCACATTTGACAGGATAATTAAATAAAAACCATGAATAAGGAGCATTCATCACTTTTTCCTGTGATTCACTGTATAAGTGCTTTACTTTTAAATTGTAAACATCACAGTAATGCTTTATATAAACATCTAATTCATAACATGTAGCTTACTAAACTGAATTTTTAAAAAAGTGAATAGTTTGCTGAAGTTCAGAAACTCTAAGTGACAAAACTATGTTTTAGACCTTTTGATCTGGTTCTAGAGAGTAGTTATGGTATAGAACAAGAAATATGAAGCAAGGGTAAAACCTGTTTTTTCTACTTAGAAAACTGTCTGGATGTAATACCAAAAATAATTGAGTATCTAAAACTGAACAATTTAGAATCAGAACCTGAGCCCAAATAACCCCATGATCATATGTTCTATGAGGTTCTATGTGAGATAGAGTTTGTAAAGAGTCATCTAAAGCTGACAACAAGTTTCCTTCTTCTCAAAATGTCTGAATTGCTTTTTTTTTTCCTTCACAGTTTTGGTAGAAAGTTTTAGGTATTGCTTTATTTTTTAATTGAATAAGTTCCAAATTTTAATCTGTAAAGTCTCATAGATCTATTCTTTTAGAGATTGGTGAATGTCTTCCCAAGGCCTAGATAATAGGTCTTTTAGATATGTATGTATGCCTGCAATTTCTGTTGCAACTTTGGAATCTAATCTTGATGACTCCAAGGTAGTTACAGATGATATGTAAAGGAATGGTCATGGTTGTGTTCCAATAAAACTTTATTCCTAAACAGGTGTCCAATTAATGGGATCAAGTTTGCTGATGCTGGGTGATACATAGTGAATATAAATATATAAGCAGCTCAACCTAAAGAAGACAATGTTATAGTGTGAAAATAATTTTACTTAAATCAATAAAATAAGCTATATTCTTAAAAATAATGTATGCAGTAAGTTTTGTTTAGACTAAACATTGTCCAATCAGAGTATATTTTTTTATTAAAGAGAATCAAAGAAAATATTGTTGTTGTTAAAAGAACCTACTGAAATTTGCAAATAACCAGTACTACTTTTATACTTGGCATTGTTGAATTTTCTATTTAAGCATTATTTAAAATATCTACTTAATTATCTAGGGAAATGAAATTTCAGTTCACTTTAATGTTTATTATCAATTGAGTACTCTCATTCTATGTGTTTGCATATTTGCTTGTACATCAAGTCCTGCAGAAATATAAATAATTTTTGTCAGGTAGAAAAGCAGTTTTGTAGATTATTGCTATCTTTGCTGGCAGTGGATTAACCAGATATGTCTCCAACTTGAAATGTGTTTCCTAATGTAATCTGTAACTTCATCTCACATTCCTGTCACTTGTTTACTATGTTACTGGTTCTCTCATTAATGAGACAATAAATATGTTCATTCTATGTTTTTATAAAGTAATTTTTAGCATCTTTAACATTTAAAAATTATACTTTGATGGTATTTCACATGTAAGGCTTTATATTTTTGAGTAAAACTCAACGTAACATTTTGATTCTTGAAAACCCTCTAGCCAGTGGCTATTTTTCATTTAAAGATTTTATTTATTTATTTGAGAGAGAGAGCAGGTACAAACAATGGGGATGGGCAGAGGAAGAAGCAGACTCCCCGCTGAGCAGGGAGCTGATGGGGACAGGGGCTTCATCCCAGGACCCTGGGATCAGCAGAAGGCAGATGCATAACTAGCAGAGCCACCCAGACACTCCAGGGGTTCTTAATCTTCCTTTATCAGAAGCCTCTCAGTCAATGGATGGAGAATAAGGAATCTCTTTCTAGAACATATATTTAATCACAATTATGTGGAATGTTCATTCATAAGCTACTCTTTGAGTCTCATTTAAAAATTCTTGAATTTAAGTGGAGCTTGTTTAATTTTCTAAAGTATATCCTTTCAGTTTATTTTTTAAAAAATAAAGTCAGTATTCGAAGCACCTTCGGATACAAATAACCTCCATATCCATCACTTTTATGTGCTCTCTAGTCTCCTCTGACAAAATTCATATTCTAATTTATTTATGTAGATCGAAATAACTGTTACAGTGTTTCATCTTCTTGAAATATTTGTGGTTTAACACTAAGCAAAGGCTATGTCAAAGTATAAAAAAAAGTGGAATTTTAAGCATTGGTTAGCCAAATATAAATGAGGACAGATAACATTTCATAGATATGTAATTCTTTGGTCTCTCCATCCAATAGGACTTGAGCTGATCAATGGAGAGTAACATCTGCATGCTGGCTCCAGAGATTTATCATGAAATCAACTGGGGTCTTCCTCGTTTGTGTATCATTGTAAAATTAGCATGCAATATTAACTCTTGGGATTCTCCTATCTTCTTTAGTATGAGTACATATGCACGCCTGGATATGAATTTCTCTGATTAGTTTAATACACATCCACTTTAAATTCACTTGACACTTATATTTTGCTTTTTAATCTCTAAATTATCATTTTTCCCATTTCAGATTCATCTGACTCATCTCTCCAATTAAATGTTACATTACATTCATGTTGGAATTATTTTTATTCTCTTCTTTCCAGCTAACTTGTGGAAACTATAATTGTTTAATGTACACATAGAAATATTAGTGAAATAAAACATTGAAGATAATTTTATTTTAAAGATTTTATTTATTTATTCATGAGAGACACGGAGAGAGAGAACGAAAGAGAAAGGCAGAGGGAGAAGTAGGCTCCATGCAGGGAGCCTGACGTGGGACTCGATCCCGGGACCCCAGGATCAAGCCCTGGGCTAAAGGCAGCACTAAACTGCTGAGCCACCAGAGCTGTCCTGAAGATAATCTTAGGAGATTGTGTGGCTATTGTGTGACAGGTAAATGATATTATAGTGGGAAAATGTGGTTTTCTTTCACCAAAAATGAGACTTTCTCCAAAATGTGATTTTTTAATTCAAAATAAAACTCCTCAAAATAGATTTGTTTGGGAATCTCAATTGTAGAACAGATAAGTTCCCAAATGTGTTCTTGCTTTCTTGGGAATATATCATAAATTCTCATATATCAGAAAAATCAATGAATCTTATACATTTTCCTCCTATTCAATTCCTCAGTATGGTATCAGCAGATGGCACTGTCGGAATAACCCATTTAAATTAATTTCTTCGGTACTTAGGTTATTTTTAAATTATTTTAAGTGTACGCATGGGACACAGGATGGTTTTGTTAAGAAGCATAAAGAACACTCATTGTATATTTAATGCAAAATGTAATCATTTAGTTGGCACACTCAGATTGACAATTAGCTTCTCATCTTCAACTCCATACCAGAAAATGAATGTTTCCCTTGAATTAATGGCCGTGAAATTTTGCTTTTGTATCAACAGGAGGTTTCCTGTTTCATTTCTTTGTGAAGATGAAATTGCCTTAAGTCTTGGGTGGCTATAACAAAATACTACAGACTAGATAGCTTAAAAATAACACAAATTTATTTCTCACAATTCTAGGGGTGGAAGTCTGAGATCAGGATGTGGTTTTCTTTCACCAAAAATGAGACTTTCTCCAAAATGTGATTTTTTTTAATTCAAAATAAAACTCCTCCTTGATAGCACTGTGCAAATTCTTATGCGAGTTCAATGCAAAACTGAATGTTGGTTCAACTTGGAACAAGAATGAACTTTCTAGTCACAGCTTTATGTAGAGTGACTAAAACTGTTGAACCTACCTAATAGCTCAACTTTTTCCTCTGACCAATCCTGCTTCCTCTGACCAATCCTGCTTCCTCAGATACTGATAGCATGAATATTCCTTAATAGGGATCCCTGGGTGGCGCAGTGGTTTAGCGCCTGCCTTTGGCCCAGGGCGTGATCCTGGAGAACCGGGATCAAATCCCACGTCAGGCTCCCAGTGCATGGAGCCTGCTTCTCCCTCTGCCTGTGTCTCTGCCTCTCTCTCTCTCTGTGTGACTATCATAAATAAATAAAAATTTAATAAAATGTTTAAAAAAATATTCCTTAATAAATATCCTGCACGGTAAAAAAAAAAAAAAAAAAAAAAAAAAAAACGAGGGCCCCAATTCAGGTCTTTTCATGTCCTCCCACAGTGGAATGGGTGAGCTAGCTCTCTGGAGCCTTTTATATAAGGGTATTATGCATTCATAAGAACTTCACCATCATGACCTAATCATTTGCAAAAGCCCAACTCCTTATTTTGTCACCTTAGGCATTAGGTTTTCAACATAAAAATTGGGAGGTCCAGGTGGGGCACAGTCATTCAGACCATAGCCCCCTAAGCGAGGTATGGTCTTGTTTCTCTGTCTTTTTGAGGTACCTAAATTGGTACCTAAATCCACAATTATAATACCTGAGCCTTTACTCTCTTCTGCCATACAGCTCTACACCATTACGTGCTTTAATCCTTTACTTTTCTTTCTGATATTGCAAGGGATATCTAGAAAGACTAGAACTGGTATTGTCTGTGATGCTGTCTAAAAACATATTACAGTGAGATGCCATTTTCAACTATTGGATGGGCTCAGTAAGCAGGCTGGTGAAACGCAGCGATTGCAAAGATGTGGAGAAATGGTTACACACAGTCATTTCTGTTAAGGAAGTAAATTATAGATTTATAAAATTTTCATGTTATTACTATTTAAATTTTAAATGTACCTAAACTTCTATTCCATAATTACACCTTGAAGCCTATATCCTGCCAAAATAAAAGCAATATTTATAAAGATACATGGGCAAGATATTTATCGTAGCAACATTTGTTATAGTAACACAAAACAAAAATTATTAACAACTTCACGTTTATTACAGAAAAATAATATGCATTTTATAATTTATTCTTATTTTTTAAAAGATTTTATTTATTTAGTCATGATAGAGAGAAACAGAGACGGAAACAGAGACACAGGCAGAGGGAGAAGCAAGCTCCATGCAGGGAGTCCGATGCGGGACTCGGTTCCGGGTCTCCAGGACCACGCCCTGGGCCAAAGGCAGGCGCTGAACCGGTGAGCCACCCAGGGATCCCCTTTATTCTTATCTTTATACATTATGCTACTATTAAAAAGATTGAATTAGATCAGCACATATTATATCAGAAAGAGATCTATGATATATCAAGTTTAAAATGTTGCAAAGTAATCAGTATAGTATATTCCAATATCTTTAAAAAAGAAAATCTCTCTTTCTCTTTGTCTCTCTCTCTTGCTCTGACCCACTTTCATTTGTCTCTCTTTGTCTACACACACTCACAGAAACACTCATATGCATATACATACGTATATTTTTTCTGGATAGGCCTTGAGAAGTTATGAATGACTACATAGCATACTTTTATGCATATACATGTAATAATCTAACAAAATATTTGTTTCTGAATATACATAACTTCTATAATGTATATATCACTTATCTCTACATATTTTATGTAAATCTACATAGTCTAAGGAGTGGTACTGGGGAAAGTATGAGAGAGATTATTGTTTTTCCATTTGTATACAATCTGTACTGCTTAATTTATTACAATGAACATTCTTAAATTTGAAATTATAATAATCAATTGATAAATCAAAAGTTAAAGATAACTAAAGGAAATAAAATAAGATCTGAAAACTAATAACATGAAAGATTATAAGGATATGGTATTTGAAAATAAAAGAGTCAAACATTACTTTTGAAAAGACTATTTTTGTAGTAAATGATAAATAACAATCTTTGAATTTGTGCTTCCCACGTTCCCATTGAAATGACTAACCAAAACATAAGATGTAAAGTTACGACAATACTTATTACTAGAAATATTATATACAGAATCTACAAAAAAAAAGTTAAACTCAGAAGCAAAGAGTCTAGAATGGTGGTTGCCAGATGCTGGAGAGTAGAGGTAACCGGGAAATATTGGTTAAAGGGTACAACTTTCCAGTGATAAGATGGGTAAATTCTGAGGATCTAATGTGCAGCATGGTGACCACTGTTAATAATATATATTGCATACTTGAAGGTTGCTAAGAAAGTAGATTTTGAGCATTCTAACCACATAGGGGGAAAAAGAAAGTAATTATAACAGATGATGGATATGTTAATTAATTTGTTTGAGGTGAACACAGTATACTTATATCAAATCATCACATTGTATACTTTATGTACAATTTTATTTGTCAAATATATCTCAATAAAGCTGGAAAATAGGCCAAACAATCAATCAATTTCTAATAAGAAAAAAAAATATCTGTCAAAGTTTAGGTTACAGGGGTTTCAATATTTAAATCATCCAAAAGTTAACAAGGTGGACTATCTCAAAGACATTTGCCCCAATTGATGTCTTTTGACTTTTCTACCACTCATCAAGTATCTATTTCTAAAATTATTCAAAGACCAAATTTTTCAGTCACACTTTAAGAATTAGCAATAAAATTGGAATGGAGGGGGAAATTGTCAAATTATAATATGAAGTCATAATAATTAAATAGAGATTCAAGAGAGTTAATGGCCTACTTAGATTTTTAGGTTTTATTCTGCACTGCATTTTGCAAGTGATAAACTACAGATAGCACTACCAAACAGTAGAAACAAGTTTTACTTTTTATCTAATAGACCCAAAGGAGTTATGTTTACTTATTTAGCATTTATGCTATCATGTATCCGACAATTATCTCAGGGTAAGAAAATATATATCCAATGACAGTTATCTCTCCCACAGCCTGATCTTTCCTCCAGACCTTATCCATGTTTTATTATTCTTTTTAATGACATCTTCTGTTGTGTAATTCTAGAAAATGAACATCCTGTTTCTTAGCAAGTGAGATCAGAGAAAATTTGTTGCAAGTTTTTCATCATATCCCATCATTATGACCAAAGATTGTTGTGTAACCAGAGTGGAAAAAAAAAATCTCCATTCAGAGTGCGTGTTTAACTGCCAGGAGTGGGCCAATCACTCCAACCATTCTGCTAAATTATGTTGTATTTGTTGGTTTTGACAAGGCTTATTATGCAAAATCCTTTATTAATTATTTTTGGAGATGAGAATTAAGTTTTGGCTCCTAGTGTCATCCTTTCATTATCCAGTCTCCACTCTAATTGACAAAAATGTCTTAGAGTTTATAATATGTAGTTAGCACTATTTCTCAGTTTCTGTAGTTTTTCTCTCCTATTATTATTCTGTTCATGCTTTTGGTTGGTAAGTCTAGTTTGGAGGGCTTACTATGTCATTCAACCTTCCAGAAGTCTCACTATTTAAATATATTTCAGTGTTGATTAAACACTGACAGAAGGAAATGATAAAGGTAAGGGGGAAGTAGAGATATCGACAGAGTAAAGAATCAAGATGGTATAGGAGTTACCTTCTGTTAGATGCGACATTTAAAAGGACAGCAGGAGAAAAGGATCTGTGGGGATGTAGGTTAGTTTAATGCTCTGGTTTTAGGATGTTGAGAATCCTTTTCTTACTGAAGTAAGAAGTGAGGCCATTGACTCAGAAAGAATACAAAAAGAACAACACAATGCCTTAGTTTTGAACTTCGTGTTTTTTCACATTTCTTGTTGGCAGTTTGTTTGCTTTTCTGAATTGAGAAAACCCTTGTACACTATATAATTATTAATCTTCTATCTGTTGATTATGGTGGTGGGTTTCTGTTTATTTTTACTTTGGCTGGATTGTTTTATCTATCATTCATTCTATTTGTGCTTTTAATTTGTGGTCAAGCTGAGGAATTTCAGTGGTATTTTGCTATTTTTGTTGCTTGCTTGTTTTCTTAGCTCATGTCTCTTTCCTCTTCCTATAGAAAACCCCAGTTAACTTTGGGGCATAGACTCATCTACTTATATAGAATTTGTGATTCTTTAAACTAGGTGTCATGGGAGACCCAAGCTAGACTTATCAGCTCATTTCCTCAGGATTCTAAATCTAGATTGGACAAATACAAGCATGGGAGGAAATGGCTGGAGCCCATTTATTTTCATGCTGGTGCCCATGTAAATAGTTTCTCTAAACCTGATCTCTGACCAATAGATTTTCATCAGATTCAGCCAACAATTATAATTACTATATTTATAGCTGTGTGCATATTTCTCTCTTGTTATATTAAATATATATTTATCTGTAAAACTAATACAAAATATTTTTTGTGTTCTTGCAGTTTTATATCATTTACTCATTTATATTATAACCTAATTTCTTTAGGTCATTGCATGGATTAAAATTCAGGAAAGAACAAGTCTCAGGAACAATGTGTCAGAGATACTTGTACTGACTCTTTGGTAATAAATACTGTGTTTTACATTATTAAAAGGACTTTGTCAAAAACATCTAATACATTACAACAGTCCTATCAAAACAGTTATGACATGATGCACTTTCTTTGCTTAGGTAAAACCACAAAAACAGGGATGGTCTGGAAGTCCTTTTAACCAGGATGCAACATTGATTTTCACTACACTGTACTATTCTTTATTTTTTACAGATGCATATTAACTACTAAAATACTTATAACAATATAAATCTCCTTCAAAATATTCTTAAAATGCATGGTTTTTGCCTACTTTATAAATCAAAACATGCATTATTCCATTTTATTTCAGTAATAATAGCCTAAATCAGACTTGTCACATTTACTAACCTATGGACAAACTAAAGAAACATAAGTTTGGAATCTGCCTCTTTCATGTATTCTTTTCCCCTTAAAAAGTAAAACTTAAAATAGAAACTTTGCAGGGATGGAGCACATATTTAATACTCTTTTCCTGATACAATTATATAAAATATTTTATTCAAATGAAATCTCAAAGTTTCATCTTTAATTAATGAAGCAGAATATTATTTTAATACAATTATATGCATCTTTTAGAGAGTATAGTTCAAAGGCATGCTAGTAATATATTCAAGCATTAACCAAATATTTTTCCTAGTACACAATTATCTTTTTATCCAGTCAGTTACCTTCTTTTGATTCCACTGTACTGAGGAATGACACATTATTCAGTGTGTCATTGAATATTGACCAAACACTTGCAACAGAATACAAGTATAAAAGCTTATTTCTCAAGGTTAATATTAAGGCATCAGAGTTTTATCCAATATGGACAGAAGATAACGTTTAAGAGAAACTGTATTTAAAACCACTACCCTAAGGACACCTGGGTGGTTCAACAGTTGGGCATCTGCCTTCAGCCCAGGGCATGATCCTGAGACCCCGGGATCCAATCCCACATCAGGCTCCCTACATGGAGCTTGCTTCTCTCTCTGCCTCTCTCTCTCTCTCTTTCTCATTCTCTCTGTGTGTGTGTGTCTCATGAATAAATAAATAAAATCTTAAAAAAAAATAAAATCACTACACTAATGGATGACATATATCACTACTAACATTTGTTGGGCAGTAAACATGAGATATTAACTATTCCTCTTCCTATTCATAGGTTCATTTATTAAATCTTATCATGAACCTTTATGGCGAGTAAAATTATTATCCATTTTCTAACAGACCAAAAAGTGAGGCACAGAAGTAAAGTACAATGCCCAAAGTTACCTAGCTATGAAACACAGGAAGGGGGATTTCAGTAGAGATTTCAGTGGCTCTAGTCACTATGATAAATTATCAGTCAAAGCTCAGCATACTAATAGATACAATTGGTTTTCTTTAATAGCTTACTAAACATAGTAATTCCTGATAGAAGGAGAGGTATTTTGTACATTGTAGTATAATTGGTATTAGTAAAACTGTGTTTCATCTAATGTAAGTTGCCATCAAATGTAATTCACACCATTATTTTATGTACCGCTAAATAAGAAATAGTCAATTTAACTATAATACAATCTTGTCCAAATTTTTGTTTTGTAATTATTAAAATAATTCTTTGACAGATTTGAAAGAGTATTTAGAATGATATGGTACTTAACACATGCTGATAATCCTGGCCTTTTTACTATATTTAGCATTAATAGTATCACTTCAAGGTGCAAAATAAACATCAATTATAATAGCCATTTCAGCTTCAGATATTATGGAATGTGAAAAACACATGTTTGGAATACATAAAATAATAAAAGTAGTTGTCATTTACTGAAGACCTACAAAATTTATAGCATTCCACTCAGCTTTATATGAATTATATCGTCAAATTTCACCAAAATTCTTTGAGATGGTGCAATGTAAGCCTGATTAAAAAATGAAAGAAAGGACTAAATATAAGACATTGAATGATTTCATTTTAATTGTATATTTGGCATACAAATCTAAATATTCCTGAAACAGAAGTCTACACTATATTTCTTTCACTGTACTACTAGCCTTGGTATAAACATGCAACTGATTAATTGGTAACACCAGGCCAACTGAAGGAAGCCTGGAGCCTCCTATATTGTATGGGGTAGTAAGCTTCCTCCAGGCACCAAGACACCTTAGGACACAAACAATAACCCTTTTTCAAATAAAATTACATAATTAAAGGTTTCAGAGAGCAAGAATATTATGAGCAGAATGAATAGAATAAAAGAAAACAGAGGAATAGCAAAGAGCCATAACAAGCCCAATGTAAAGGAAGAACTGACAACTGTAAAGTAAGTCCTATAACACTGCATAATTCTTCATGTGTAGCATCATCTTTTAAAAAGAAATTTAAGTAATAATAGTCTTTTGGGACTAAAAATACATTTATAGCCACCAACTTCAACATACTAACCATAATGTGTTCTACTATAAAGGAGATTTGATTCCTTTAAATCATGTTTATTTATTACCCAAGTCAAAATTTAAGTTAAATCTTAAATCAAGCTATGATTCAGCTGAATGCCTTTTATTTTTTAGAGTACAATATACTCTTTAGCACTCAAATGTTCCTTAACATTACTTACAACATAAATTTAACATATACAAACTTTAGTCATTTGGATCATTACTAAGGACTTTTAAACACTTACTAAAAGTATGAAATGAATTTTAATAGTGTCTTAAATTATAGTCTTAATATTTTGTTTATGACTTAAAAGGTATTATAAAAGGAATATGAAAAAGCAATGAAATATCAATGGGAATATAAACTTGTATAATCATAAGACCTCCTTCTGACCTCCTTTCTCATGTTATATCCAAAAATTGGAAGTGTGGAACTCCCGAGGAGTTGGTTGAAAACTGTCTATGAGCAAGATTTATAGGTGTGATGACTCAAATTTTGCTTAGGCAATAATTCCACAGTATCAAAGAAGAGTAATTTCAAGGTCAGCATTCTGGGGGAAGATCTGGATCAACACATGACAGCTGTTACAAAAAAGAATGAAATATCATATGACTAGACAAAATTTGGTTCTTCTCTGAATTGTCAATTAATGCCAAAGAAGATGAGGAAGTGGGAAAAATAAAGAGCAGTGTGGGGGGTAATAGACAAAAACAAAGAATAGGGTGATATATTTAAACCCAACCATGTTGGTGACTGCATTAAATATAAGTAGGTTAGACACACGAATTATAAGGCAGAGGTTGTCAGACTGTATTTTTTAAAAAAATCAATTATATCCTGCTAAAGGAAATGTACTTTATATAACAAGAGAAAGGTGGATTAAAAGTTAAAGGATGGAACAAGGTATATCAGGTAAGTAGAAATTAACCAAGAGGAGGGCGGACTGGCTATATTATCAAACAAGTGATGTTTTATTAGTGATAGAGGACATTTTATAATGACAAAAGTGTCAATTCATCAAGAAGCCACACCAATCTTTGGATGCAACTGATGAAGACAGAGGAGAGAGAAAGAGAAGACCATTTATCTATATCAGAAAAAAAAAAAAAAAAAAGGTTGTTACTAAATAGCTTACAGAATTTAAAAGGATAATAAAATTATGCTAGCAAATTTGATAGATAGTATATACATAAGAAAATAATCATGGAAATATATTAATTACTAATCAATTTTTTAAAAAGATTTTATTTATTCATGAGAGACACAGAAAGACAGAGAGGCAGAGACAGAGGGAAAAGCAGGCTCCTTGCAGGGAGCCTGATGTGGGACTTGATCCCAGAACCCCAGGAGCCGTCCTGGGTGGAAGGCAGATGCTAAACTGTTGGGCCACCCAGGGATCCCCTAATTACTAATCAATTTAACATAAATATATCTGTACAGATTTTCTTTCATAATTTTAATCATTTGTGTTTTTCAAAGTCATCTATTCCATTAAAATTCTCTGAATTTTTCATTAAAGACAAGATCAAGTTATTTTTAAGATGTTAATTCATCAAAAATTATTCAATACAGGCATACCTCATTTTACTGTTTTACTGCACTTTGCAAATATTATTCTCTATCTCTTTCTCTCTCTTTCCTTTTACAAATTCAGATTCGTGGCAACCCGACATTGAGGAAGCTTATCAGTGCCTTTTTTCCAACAGCATTTACTCACTGTGTCTCTGCATCACATATTGGTAATTCTCACAATATTTCAAAATGTTTTTTTATTATTATATTTGTTATTTTGATGATCTGTGATCAGTGATCTTTGATGTTGCTATTGTAATTGGGGTGCCATGAACCACACTCATATAAGACAGCAAATTTAATTAATAAATGTGGTATGTGTTTTGACAACTCCAATAATTGCTAACCCCATATCTCTCCCTCTCTTCAGGTTTCCCTACTCCCTGAGACACAATATTGAAATTAGATCAATTAATAACTCTACAATTGCCTGTAAATGTTCAAGTGAAAGGAAGAGTCACATGTAACTCACTTTAAGTCAAAAGCTAAAAATGATTAAGCTTAATGAGAAAGGCATGTCAAAAGCTGAGATAGGCCAAGGCTAATCCTCTTAAATCAGTTAGCCAACTTGTGATTGCAGAGGAAAATTTCCTGAAGGAAATTAAAAATTATACTCCAGTGAACACACAAATGATTAAAAAAAAAAAAAGTGAAAAAACCTTAATGCTGATGTGGAGAAAGTTTGAGCGATCTCAATAGAAGATCAAACCAGCAACAACATTTCTTTAAACCAGAGCCTAATCCAGAACAAGGCCCTAACTTTATTTAATTCTGTGAAGCCTGAGAGAGGTAGGGAAGCGGCAGGAGAACAGTTTGAAGCTAGAAGAGGCTGGTTACTGAGGCTTCAGGAAAGAAGCCATCTCTATAATATAAAATGACAAGGTGAAGCAGCAAGTGCTGATGTTGAAGCTGCAGCAAATTATCCAGAAGATCTAGCTCAGATCATTATTGAAAGTGGCTACACTAAACAACAGATTTTCAGTGTAGACACAACGGCCTTCTAGGGGAAGAAGATGCCATCTAAGTGTCTTCAGCAGCATCCTAAATAGTGGAGAAGGCAGGCACACACCTCTCTTTCCTCTGCAGTGGGACTTGCTGGTCTCCTTCAGCTGGAAGGTGAGCCACCCCAGGAAGAATGGCGATGCTGGCAAAGTTCCTCTTACCCATTTCAATGCACCCAAACTCATATATACATATATGTACAGATATATATGTGTGTGTATGTGTTGCGCACATGTGCGTGTGCACACACACACACTCCGGCAGAGTGTTCTAACATGTCTCTTCTTCTGAATACCTGGACTTCTACAGAGCTCTAGTCTGTGGGTGTCTGTCCAAGTTAGCCTTTTCCACGTGTTCCCAGATCTGTCCAAGAGGAGCTGAAGCCAGGTCACAGGGCCCTGCCTATACCGCAGTCTAGACTGAGGTCTCTCTGCCTGTTACCCATTGCATAGCTGGGTGAGATGCCTCCCGGGGCCCCTGGCCCTGGAAGCTGGAACCCACAACTCTCAAAGAGGCACTTTGACTTGTGAATGGATGTCAAATTTTAGTTGTTAAAGGAGGGACAAAAACGAGGCATGTCTTGTCACCATGAATGCTGACATCACTTCCATATTTCTGAGTTATGCTTGGTGTAAGGTTTCCAGTTCTTTTGAGAACCAAGCTGAAATCATTGAATTTAAGGATTTTTATTATTCATATGCATTTAATGCAATAACTATTCCTTTGGGTACTACTTTAGCAGCAACTACCTATTTTGACATGCCAGATTTTTTATAATTCATTTCCAAAATTTGGCTGTCTCTGAAAATTATACATTACTTAAAGTTTAATTCTTTGAATTCCAGACAGAGATTATATATATATATATATATATATATATATATATAGCTACTATTTTCTAGTTTAATTCTTTCACACTCGGAAAAATTTTTGAATGATTTAAGTCATTTGAAATTTGCAGAAGCTCTTTTTAGGGCCTAATATACTTGAATCCATGACTTGATAAGAAGTTTATTGTTATCGTTAAGATTTTCTGTGTATTAACTGAATTCTCCTATTTTTACAGTTGGTACTTTTATTTATTCCATTGGCTTTATATTACTTGCACTTAAGCTATGTACATCATCTGAATTTATTCCTTTCCAATACTGTTTTGTATCTTCTACACCATTCTCATTTTCCTAAAAATTAGAATCAACTTGTCAAATGCTACAAAAATGTCTTCTGGGTTTATTTGAATCTATAGGTCTATTTGGTAAGAAAATCATTAAAGGACTTTGAGTTTTCTGATCCACGTACAGTTTATACTTGCATTTTATTCCCTGCACACTATTTTCTCTAGAATGAATAATTCTTTCATTGGCTTACTCTTTTTCATGTAACTATTGCTAAATTGTCTCATAAACTACATGAATCAGCTTTGAACAGCATTTGCTCAGTTATATGGCCTTCTTCCCATGCCACACATCTCTAAATATTAATGTAAACAAAGCTTAAATCTTCATTGAAGACATCTATTTTTCAAGTTTAAAGCCAAGTTTAAATTAAGTGGTTTATAGATATCAATTTGTATTCGGCCTATATAAAAAATGTAGAGAAAAAGGCTTACTATCCTTACCTTAAGATCTAAAAATTCTTCTCAGGACACTTGGGTGGCTCAGAGGTTGAGCATCTGCCTTTGGCTCAGGTTGTGATCCCGGGGTCCCAGGATCGAGTCCTGCATCGCTCCCCATAGGGAGTCTACTTCTCCCTCTGCCTATGTCTCTGTTTCTGTCTCTGTGTCTCTTATGAATAAATAAATAAATAAAATCTTTTAAAAATAAAAATAAATAAAAATTCTTCTCATTATAAGGATGTTCACACAAATTTTTACCTAGAGCATACCTGAGGTGGCTATAATGTTATGTAGCTGATTACTTCTACTTAGTACTAGCAAGAATGTCACATGGAACCACCTACTAACCAAATCTCTCCCCCTTCCTTAGGAAACTAAATGTAACAATTCCATGGGTATGTAGATGAAGGAAATGTGGAACTACTATGGAAACAAGGGAGCTAGGTGAATAAGCCACATGCTCATGTACATTATTTGTGTTTTCAGGAACTTACATCTGATCTTGAATATACTTCCAATGAAGAGGGGATCATGTTGCACATAGTCAGCTTCATGATTTATTAGGCCAGGTAACATGATAAGGGGTCAGTTTGCATGGGTTCTGTTTCACCGTCTGATGATCAGATCATCTCAATCACAGTGTAAGAACTGTTTCTTAATAGGAAAATATTAAGGCTCCAAATATGGAGTTGATATGCTATAAAACCATAGAAGCATATTTTGTGACTCTCCTTTGAGAAATTGCTTCCGTCTCCAGACAGCATCCTGACCTGCCACAGACACTTCAAGCAATATTTGATCTGCTCAAGGTCAGAACTCCTTGCACCATGCCATAAGGTGATGGAGAGAATTATTCTCCTCTAGGAATTTTTCCAAAACACACACTCCTTCCCTCCTGAGAGAGATCAGTACACACAACGTGATTTGTTTAGCATACAGTATTCATTGGAGGCCTTAGAAATTGTTCTGTGACATGTACAAGGGCAGAAAATTCTTTCTTTCTTTCTTTTGTTCTTTCTTTCTTTCTTTCTTCTTTCTTTCTTTCTTTCTTTCTTTCTTTCTTTCTTTCTCTTTCTTTCTTTCTTTCTTTCTTTCTTTCTTTCTTTCTTTCCTCTTTCTTTCTTCTTTTTCTTTCTTTCTCTCTCTCTCTCCATTTCCATTTTAGAAGTATCTTGACATGCTCAATACTTCTGGCCCTCCAAAACTACATTCACATTTGTCTGATGTTTCTTTCCCACCTTCTAACGTATATAGATATTATGAGACTTCTAAGGTGCTTTTTACCCCTTGTTCTTCAGATCAAACAAATTATCTTGATGTTTTCAATATAAAGGCAAATAAGAGAAAGTATGGAACTAAATTATAATGGAACCACATAGTTGTTGTAGACTTAATGACAAGTAATTAGCTTGTGTTCCTGTCCCTTTCAGGTTGAAGTCAACTGCTTCTGTTGTTCTCTGTTTATCGGAACAGAAAAAAAAAAAAAAAAAAAAAAAAACAGCACTAGCCAGCTCAGTGGTAGTGAATCACATGAAAGGATGTAAGCTGACTTGCTTCAAAAAATAAGAGACAGCAAAAGAAGCTTCTTCCACTGCTATATCACTTAATTACATTTATGATAATATTTCTATTTATACAAAATTTCTCTGTCTTTCTCATAGGCCATACAAACTAGTAAAGTACATTATAACATCAGGACCATTCCCTCTGACACACAGGAACATTCCCTGTGACACACAACACACAAGCTATGAGAATATCCAGAGTGGATGAGTTTTCATATCCTCACTCCCAGAGTATACTGCAAGATAGACTTGTATTCAAATTCCATTCATTTTCTGACTTCCATGATATCTATTTGAATTGGAGGCCCATTTTGGTTTCCTACATTATAAAATAATAATACCTCAAATCCAGGATATAGTCTTTACCCATGTCACTCTCCCTCAAAGACCATCGCTCCTGGATATACATGCCTTTGAAGAAGACAAGGTGGAATAATTTTAGTGAAAAGTTATGGTCATATAATTAAAAATATTTTAGAGCAGGGCATGGATCTTCATCATGGTAAAGATTCAAACTTCTCTTTATCATATTTAGATTTGGTTGTAGCTATTGTTTTGTAGATATGCTAGAGCTATTGTTCATTGCTTATCTGTATCTTTTATGGGTACCCCAGAATCAATTCAACATCACCAATGGTACTTTTGGTGCAATCTTCTGATTACCTCTCTAGTTATGCTACCTATTATAATACCCATTCTCAGTTTTATTCCTTGTTTAGATGCTGCCATTTGGACTCTGCCAACCAATATATTTGCTTCTTTGATTCAGGGAGCCTATTTTCCATGGTAGTTTCTGTTACTCTTATCTCCAGCCTACAAAGGAAAGCTACTACAGAGTTTTGAAAGAATGTTGGTGATTCCCTAATCCTGGTGCCTTACTGAAGATTCATTTTCAGTGTTCTCTCAGATGAGAAAAGTTGTATGAAGTCAGGTTATAGAAATTTTCTGTATGCCTGTTTGAATTTTTTCCTCAACATTAAGCCACAGCACTTTTGACATCCAAATATCTTTTGGTGTGAATCATTATTAAAGTGAGATTTCAGACAATCAACTTAGTAAGCAGCTGTTTAAATTAATGCTGCACTACATTCAGAAACTAAAGTATCCTTATATCAATACATTTATGCCAAACAAAGGCTAGAATCCATACTACCTGTTCTATCTTTATTTACTAGCCATTTTTACAAGTATTATTAATGCATATGTTAATTTTTAGATAAAAAATGGTCAGAGATAATTTCATATGATTCAACTTAAGAAATAAACAAAACCTCATTTCATTTTAAGGAACATTTGATGTTCTCTTTGATTTTCTGAGATCTGACATACTTACATGTGAAAAAGGAATAGGAGCAATGTGAGGAAAACTCTTTTGTAAGATCACTACTTCAAGTGAGGCAATTATAGGGTTCCCAGGCATGCCAGGTACAACTTCTCAAGTAGCTGATGTAAGGCTGCATAACTGGTGATGGTGTTGGGCATTTAGTATCAATTGAATTTACCTAAAAATGACTGAAAAAAATATTCTGTCTCTGCAAATCCAGTGACTGGAGTTTTACTGTTTCCAAATACCTGCTCAATCTTTTTCTGTAGGATACCAAGACATATTTGTAAATTCAAATGATGCTCCTGCAAAAAACAAACAAACAAACAAACAAACCCAACAACTCCTGCTCAGCAACTCATGGCATCAGATTTGCATATGATTTAAGTATGTCACTTGTGTGGCTAATGTCAAAAAATTATTGCAGGATAGTAATTAAATCTTTTTATTTCTTCATCATGTTTTAAACTAGGAATTGAAAATTCTGAGCTTGCCTCTGTTTTTCTTGAACTTCCCCAATTCAGACAGAAATTGCTAACCTTTCATTGTTGATCTGCAACAAAATGGCCAATCACATTAGTATTTCATTCCAGGTGACTATGAATAATAATTTCAGTATTTTCCTGTTGCATACCATGAATTACCAATCCTAATTCCCAGTGATAATTCAGTTTCACTAAAAACCCCAGAATGTCAGATAAGCAATCTCAGTTTCCTATCTTTGAGTAATATTTAGCCACCATCTCTAGTTATACCACAGATTGTCATTAAAGATATATTGAAGGAAGATTAATTATTTTAGGTATTATAGCAGACAGTTATTTAAAACAGGAAGACAAATGCTTATAAAATTAGAAGTTTTAAAGGAGTTTGCTTCATGCTAGGACTTCTCAAATGATTGCCAGAAAACAAGAGAATAGATCTCTGTTATTACCTGTGCTACAGTTGCAAACATGAAACCACAAGGTCATCACTGCGACTATTGGCATCAACTATGCACACTTTACTTGAAATTCAACAATCCAGAATCAGAGAATTAGTACCAGAACTTCCACAATATCATGGACACTGGAAAGTGAAACCCAATAGCTTTTAACCCTGCACCACCTTCCAGTATCCACAGAGTAATTCATCATTGTAACATCCATAAATCTTGCTCAATAACCTAATGTAGCAGGTATTTGGCCTCTGCTTAACTACTCCCTCTGTCTAATTTTATAAAGTAATATAATTTGTGGAACTTATCTACATATAGAACCTAGTTAACATCAACGGAAACTAAAAGGAAGGCCCTCTCTCTGCAACACAGGAAAGAAAACTGGAAGGAGATTGAGATGTATGCTGATTGTCAATCAATTATCTCCAGTCCAAGTTAAAGGCCAGCATATTGAATGTGCAGAATTGTTAAATTACAAAAAATGATTACTATCCTCGGAGTGGAAAGGAGTATGATGTAGCAACCAAATTTTTCAGATAATGAGAAGAATTAAACTTACTGGTATCATGAATCAAATATGTGAATTATTTTTTGATTAAGGGTTGGCAAACTATCATTTGTGTCCTATTTTTGGAATGTACGTGAGCTAAAAATGTTTTTTACATTTTTAAGGTGCTGGGAAAGAGTGTAAAAGAAGATGGCATATATCTTCTGTGGTGTGCAAACCCTAAAATATTTATTTTTGGGTCTTTTCCCCAAAATGTCTGCTGACTCCTCTGTTAGCTGAGAATAATTAGGTGAGAGAGCACATAATTCATTAGAATTTAGTATCCATGAAGGAACAGACTTTGTGTGCCTTTCCTATACTCATTTCTAGTATGGTGTCTGGGACGTGGTATACTTTAATTATACAAAGGATGAATAAATATAATTTACAACACTACCAATATATTTTTAAAAATTTATTTATTTATTAATGAGAGACACAGAGAGAGAGGCAGAGACACAGGCAGAGGGAGAAGCAGGCTCCATGCACCAAGCCTGGTATGGGGCTCCATCCCTGGACTCCAGGATCATGCCCTGAGCGAAAGGCAGATGCTTAACCAGCGAGCCACCCCATGGGCGTCCCCAACACTACCAGTCTTTAGCAGACTTTAACATGGTCTCTGCATATGGTATCTTTTTGTACACACATATTAACATTGTAATTCCGATAATGCAATAACATAAGCAATATGTTATTCTAGATTGATATGGATGTCAAAGTGTTGCACTGACTCATATCCAACCATATACAAAATGAAGTCCAGGTTTGGTAAGAGCTTTATCACCAGTCAGTTTCTTTTTTTTTTTTTTTAATGTTTTTAGAGGTTTTATTTTTATTTTTATTTTTTTTAATTTTTTTTTTTTTTTATTTATTTATTTATGATAGTCACACACAGAGAGAGAGAGAGAGAGAGAGAGAGGCAGAGACACAGGCAGAGGGAGAAGCAGGCTCCATGCACCGGGAGCCCGATGTGGGATTCGATCCCGGGTCTCCAGGATCGCGCCCTGGGCCAAAGGCAGGCGCCAAACCGCTGCGCCACCCAGGGATCCCTCACCAGTCAGTTTCTATCCAACTTTGATCTCTTCCTCTTCTGGTGAAATTTATCTCAAGTAATATATTCCATGTCACTGAAACCTATTAGCCCAGTTTAATGGCATCTTATCCATACCTCTATATACATTAGGAAACAAAAAACAAAAACAGAACAACAACAACAACAACAAAATTCTATTAAGAGAAAGACTTGCCTCTGTAACACCCAAGGACTCATGTGCAGAATAAATTCCTTTTACTATAGACATGACAAATAATTACTTTAATTGGGAATACAATGTGCTTTAGTAACACTTTCCTATGTACTTTTCTTTTGAACACCTGAATGAACAGATCTATGTTTTTGAAAATATTTTTCTCCCTATGACAATGCTGTTAAAATTATCTAAAATTAATATTTCAGATTTTATATTTACAGGGACATAATTTACATACTATAAAAGATACTCTATAAATTTATGTTTGAAAATGTTCAAATAAAGATAATAATATCACAAATTCAAACAGCAGGGGGAATATTCTAGCATTGGAATAAGTGAGCATGACATAAAATGCAAATATTTGTATATGATGAAAGAGAAGAATGGCGTCCTGTAAGCTCTTTGTTCTCTAGATATATTATTAAAATTTCAAATGGACTTTACTAATGACCACATAATTTTCTTTTAAATATTTTGCCAATACAGAGACAAATGATATTTGGGTGCCTGCTTCTTGAGTGAATTTTATGAAGTAATTTTTCTAAGCAAAGACTTTGTAGCACCAAGGTTATACTTTAATTTTTTCCATACTTAGGAAATTAGTTAATTTCTCAAGTTAAAGTCCCTTTGAATAAATATATGAGAACATTTTTTAACTGAAAATTCAAGCTACAATTATAATTAACTTGCAGATAGATTCAAAACCATACTTTTCCTGAAAAATAAATTTGACCAATCATAATATCTACTTTCTGGGAAAAATCATCTTTTATTTTAAATATCTTCTATTTTCTTAAATAGGTTTCTCCTTACATTCAAGAATGCATTCATAAGAATTAAATTAATGAATATTATATTTCTAAATGTAGGCATTCAAGGTGTTAAGTATAATTTTGAAAGATGAGGGCAGCCCGGGTGGCTCAGCAGTGTAGTGCCTGCCTTCAGCCCAGGGTGTGGTCCTGGAGTCCCGGGATCGAGTTCCACGTCGGGCTTCCTGCATGGAGCCTGCTTCTCCCTCTGCCTATGTCTCTGCCTCTCTCTTTGTGTGTCTTTCATGAATAAATAAATAAAATCTTAAAAAAAAAAGAAAAAGGTTTTCATTTGGGTCACTAATGGCAGATATTGATGTAAAATAAGGATGGTTTCAGATTATTAATGACCAGAGCTACCATTTCACAAAATTTGGATTTTAAGGGAGTGGAATGTTAAAAGAGGTTTTCAGATTTATCTGAAAAGAACATATATGCTCTATGATTTTATTCAGGATTTTCTTTGTATTAATTGGAAAATATGTCATTTTTACTTATTTCAATATAATGTATGAGTTCAAAATAACAACAACAAATATAATAAATGGTAATATTAACCATTGCACAATTTTTGCTTTTTTCTAATTAAATTAAGGAGCTTTCCATATATTAAGAAGACTCAAATTATGAAGGGACTTTTTATGTGTTAGTAATTCTTGTTTAAACAATGGAATATCTCTGAAAAAGAGAAATATGGAGCAACTAGTGGAGGGAGAAGAGGTCATCAATAAAGTTGTTTTTTGATGGATTATCTAATGGCAGATATTCATACTGATTGGAATTATGCAAACATTTGAAGAAATAATATAGTACAGGAGAAAATCTCTGGAGTGAAATTGGTCATAGAAGACACTGCAATTGGTAGTTAGATGTGGTGTTGTGGAATTTTAGAAGTTCTCTTTTGATTGCTTCTTTTTCTTCTACTCAGTGAAATAAAATGCACAGTTATAAAAGGGAAGATGGAGAGAGATTGCTGGATTCCTGAGGAAAGAAAACAATGTCTGAAATCATCCCTCAGGCAGTGGAAAGATGAATGGATTGGACAAATATAGAGAAATGGCTTGGCAACACTAAAAACATGTTGAGGATGATTATAGTGGATATAATGTGATTCCACTGAAAAATTTAAGTTAAGGGGTAAATAACTTTAGTTGAGATATCCTAAAAATAAAGTGGCTTCAGAAGCTGTTAAGTTTATTTCTGCTTCCAATAGTAGATCTGAAGTGATTGTCCCAGGTTAGTAGGGAATTCTACTCCTGCTACTGACAATCATTGAATGCACTAATTTCTTCCCAGACTTAATCTTGGCTTTTCTCTAGGGGCTGATTTTATCTGCATGTTCAAAGATAGCTAACAAATTTATTTGGGGCTGTGAGAAAGAGAGGAAGATCATTTCCTTAATTTTTTTTCTAAGTAAAAAAAAGAAGTCAAAGTATGAAAACATAGCTTCTGCTCATATTTAATTGACAAAAAATTGGTGATGTGGGCACAGCCTGCCATAGTGGTGTAAGATGATGAAAAGTATATCTGCATGGCCATGCATCTATGACGGAAGACAGAGATAATGGATTGTACTAACATTTAATGTCTTCCGTATATAGCAAACATTGAAAGACGTTCTGTCCATCTGTATTCAGATGTGAAGTAAAGAAAGTTTGGATATCAATGTCTGCAATAGCCAAACTGTGGAAGGAGCCTCGGTGTCCATCGAAAGATGAATGGATAAAGAAGATGTGGTTTATGTATACAATGGAATATTACTCAGCCATTAGGATATAAACAGTTTTATTTTCCAGGAAAGTAAGAGGAAAGGAGTGATGTCCAAGGAATTTGAAGGTGTATGTATGCAAAGATGTGATTATAATATTGGGCAAAGGGATCCAAGTTTTGGAAAAGTGAAGTAAAGATACGAGATGGGTTCTGCTGCCGAGGGTTACTGAAAAAAATGGTGAGCAGTTTTACAGGAAGTGGGTGTGGCTGTGGGAGGCAACTTTAAACAGATAAAATACCTTAAATCAAGGTAAGTAAATAATAATGAGAAGTTTGAAGGAATAAACACAGGACTGTGCTATCAATCCATGCTGTTAGGATAAGGTAATTGGAGTCCGGAGAGAAATTCAAGGAACTGAGAGGGCAGATTCATAGATGCACACACTGACACTCTACACTGGAGAAGTTACCATAGTAGGTCTACTCAAATGTCAATCATTCATCTCTCCTCTTGGAGTAGGATCTTGGCACAGCTTTTCTATGTAAATTCTCCTTGCTTGCTTGTCATTTTACTGATGAGCCATTCCCAGTCATTACAAATAAATTCTTATGTGAAGAATTTAAAAAACAGAAAATAAGAATTTACACTTCTAAACAAAAGCAAGCAATCAAACAAACAAAAAATGGATCCCTATTCAGATTCAGACAGCCAGACAACAAATCCTGTATCTTTCAGTTCCGCTTTTGATAAAATAATTCACACTCTCTGCTTGTCAATGCATGGGTAATCCATAAAATAACACATTTTAGTGTTCTGTGCAGAAGGGCATTTAATGCTTAAGAAGAGACTATTCTTCTGTTTAGTAGTCCAGTCAGGAAGTTATGTGTGTGTTTTAATCTTTACTTGGTATAAATAACTCTGCCACTTTTCATTCAGATTGCATTGCCTCTAATTCTGCTTCCTCCTCAAGAATTCCTTTTTTACTTGTTATTTACATCTTTCAAATATTTACAGATAATTTTCATATTCCTTTAGCCCAGCTATAAATATTATGTTGCCCTAATCTCCCCCCATAAATCAGTCTTTCCTTCTCATTATTCAGTTGTTTTCTTCCTGGACTCTTTCCAGCATTACTACATATGCCTGGAATTGAAGTGCCCCAAATTAACACAATATTGCAGCTGCAGTCCCATCAATAAAGATATCAATTTCCATTCCGAGTATGGGATATCTCTTCATCTTGTATTTGCTATTATATTCATGGATTTTGTTTCTTTTGTTGCCTTTTTTATGAAATATTTAATTAAGCTTTTCATATATTGTCATTTCTAATATCCATGGATTAGTCATGATAATGGTGTCTATAAACCATAACTTTATTTCATATTCAATTGTGATTTTATTTTTACAATTTCCCTAGAAATTGTATTTTCAAGTCACATTAGCAGCACATCATCACACTATTCTTTCCTTCACTTAGATTTTTAAAAAGGTGTTAAATAAAGGACAACAAAAATCTAATTCCTGAAGGCGAGTGTATTACCTATAGGCAAATTCTTTCCATTAGATAGTTATCATAACTCTGATGACCATATTTCATTCAATATTTAAATCAAGAAGAAATGTTTGTATTCTCCACAAATTAGATTGAAAGTATCATTGAACGTATTCACTTATCCAAAATATGGTTTTGAATGACCTAACAGGATGATTCCTAGGGAAATACAAAATTTCTAAACACCCTGAAAAATATTAGAGTTTCCAGTTGGTGCTGTGATGCTATGTTTCTAACTCTCCAAATACTATCCATATTATAGTATTAACTTTCTATGTTAAGAAGTACATAACTTCTGTTATGTAACACTTTCTGTTTCTGTTTCTTAACATAGAAAGTTAAGAAGTACAACACTGTGTTTCGACACAGAAACCTGAAAAGAAAGTTACTAACTCTATCAACATTTTCCTAATGAATTTAACGTATCTCTTAAGACTTAAAATATGATTGTAAATACATCATGCACAGTGAGATATTAAGAATGTAAATTGGAAATGTATAAAAGCAGAAGGATCTAAAAGAATATATTCTGGACACCTCAGTTTTGGCTGGATGATAGATTTTGGGGGATAAAAGAAAGTGGCTTCAACTAGCAATCAGAGAATTGGCTGCTATTGGTTCCTACCCCAAATCCAATGCCTGCATTAATTTATTCGGTGCCCACTCCTTTAATATGTGATTGATTTTTTTATGTGATTGATTCGAATATGGTCCCACAGTCAGCTCCAGAGGTTGTTTCTGATTAGTCATATCCAATAGTCAATAGCCAATATCAGTCATCTCAATATATGCAGAAGAAATTGAACAAAATCCAAAAATCCACTTCTGATAAAACTTTCAGCAAACTAAGAGAAAAGGGGAATTTCTTCAGCTGATATAACCATCTACATCAACTCTACAGCTAGCATCATAATAGCAAAAAACTAAATATTTTCCCCATAACATCAGGAAAAAGACAAATATGTCCAGTCACAACTTCAATATTAAATTGTGTTGGAGGTTTTAATAAGTAATAAGATATGAAAAAAAAAGCATCAGAATAGGAAGGAAGAAGTAAAACTATCCTAATTTGCAGGCTACATGATCATCTATGTAGAAAATATGATGGATTTACAAAAATATTTCTAAAACTAACAGATGAATATAAAAGGGTTGCTGTATGTAATACAAATATACAAAAATCAATGTATTTCTATATGAGTAACAAATCCCCTGAAATTAGCATAAAAATAACATTTATAATGGTATTAAATGTATAAATTTTAAAGAAAATGTGCAAGACCTGCACCCCGAGAAATAAACACATTGCTGATTGCCACTAGGCAATTAAAGAAAAAGCTTAAATAAAAGAAGAAAGGTATCTTGGTCACGTCTCAGAAGTCTGAATACTATGAAAAGGTCAAATATCTCTAAAATAAATGATAAATGAAATACCTATTAAAATCTCAGCAGTGTTGTTATAGAAATTGACATGCTGTTTCTAAATTCATTCAGAAATTCCAAGGAACTATAACTTAAATACCTTTCAAAACATAAGGACAAAGTCAAAGGGCTAACCTGATTTCAAAACTCATTATATATCTACAGAATTATGACAGCATCATTTTTTCATCAAGATATAGATCTATGGAAAAGAAGGGAAAATCTAGAAATACACTGACACACATATGGACAGCTTATTTTAGTAATAGTTTTATTGAGCTATAATTCGTCTACCATGCAATTCACCCACTCAAAGTGTACAATTAAATTGCATTTAATATGCTTACATAATTGTGCAACCATAAACATAATCAAATTTAGAACATTTTCATCACCTCAAAATGAAAACCCATTTTCTTTAGATACCACCTCCCAACCCCTCAATCTTCTCTAGCCCGAAGTAAACACCAATCTACTTTCTGCCTATAGATTTGTCTATTCTTGTCATTTTATCTCTAGATTTTCTTCTAAGAGTTTTATAGTTTGAAATTGTACATTTAGGTCTTTGTATATGATAGAAGAGGCCAACTCCATTTTTTTTTGTAGGTGAATTTCCTGTTTCTGAGCACCACACTTTGGAAAGATTATTCTATACCAGTTGAATGGTCTTGGCTCCTTTGTCAAATATCAGTTGACCCCAGATATGTAGGTTTATTTCTATCCCATTGATATATGTGTTTCTCTATATGCCTGTACCATATTATTTTAATTACTGTAGCTTTGTATTAGCCTTTGAAACCAGGAAATGTGAATCCTCCTAATTTGTTCTTTTTCAAGATTGTTTTGGATTTTCAGTGTCCCTTGAGGAATTTTAGGACTAACACATCAATTCCTATAAGGAAGGTGGCTAGGAATCTGATGGAGATTATGCTGAATACAATAGATTACATTAAAAAAAATAGATTACATCAGTTTGGGCCATAATGCTATTAAAAAATATTGTCTTCTAATCCATGATTAAGGGACATCTTTTCATCTGTTTAGATCTTCTTTAATATCTTTTATAAATATCTTATATTTTTCATTTCTTTTGTTAAAATTATTCCTAAGTATTCTATTATTTTGGATAATATTATAAATGATACTGATTTTTAATTCTTTCTATTGTTATGGCTATTTTTAAGAAATACAGCTGATTTTTGAAATTTTATGTTATATTCTGAACTTTGATGACTTATTTTAGCTCTAAATATTTGTGTTTGTGTGTGTGTGTGTGTGTATGAATTCTTTAGGATTTTCTCTATATTAAATTATGCCACCTGAAAATTGGGATGTTTTAGTTTTATCTTTTCCAATTTGGATGCTTTTCATTTCTTTTCTAGCTTAATTGCTCCAGCTAGAACTTCCAGTACAAGGTTGAAAAAAATTTCCCACTGGGCATCCTTGTCTTGTTCCTAAACTTAAGATTTTCAGTCTTGAATAATTGTGTAAGATATGAGCGGTAGGTTTTTTCATAAATGGGTTTAGGAGGTTCCCTTTAACTCTTAGTTCATTAAAGATTTTTCAAGAAAGGGTGCTGAATTTTTTCAAATGTGTTTTCTACATCAATTGATAATCATGTGTGGATTCTCTCTCCCCTCCGCACCTTATTCTATTAATGTGCTATGTTACATGGATTTTTTTGGTATGTTGAAACAACCTTACACTCCTGGGACAAATTACATTTGGTCACATATATAAGCCTTTTAATATAATGCCTGTTAGCTTGTATTTTGTTGAGAATATTCACCTGTATATTCATAGGAGATACTGATTTGTGGTTTTCCCTTCTTGGAATTTTGTCTGGGTTTGTTATTAGGGTAATGGTGGCCTTATAAGAATGAGTTTTGAGTGGTCCTTCCTCTTCTTTTTTTGGAAGAAATTGAAAAGGATCATTATTCTTTTTTTTCTTTTGAAGTGATTGGTAGAATTTACCAATAAACCAATATGGACCTACCTGAACTTTCCTTTGTTGGGAGGTTTTTGAGTGCAGATTTTTTTAATAGTTCTGCTCAGATTTCCTATTTTTCTTGAGTCAGTTTGATAATATGTGTTTTTCTAGGACTATGTCCATTTCATCTAAGTTTAGTTTGTTGTCATCCAATGGATCACAACAAACTAAACTTATAATCCTTTTTATATGTTAAGTCAGTAGTAATGTTCCCAATTCATTTTTTATTTTATTTATTTTTTAAAGACTTATTTATTTGAGAAAGAGTAGGGGAAGAGGCAGAGAAAGGGAGAAAGAAACTGAAGCAGACTCTGCTCAGGGAGAGCCCAATGCAGGGTTTGATCCCATAGGCTGGAGATCATGACTGGAGGCAAAATCAAGACTGAGTGGCTTAACTGACTGAGCCACCCAGGTGCCCCTCATTTGTTATTTTAGTAATTTAAGTATTTTTTTTTCCTAATCAACCTACCTAAAAGATTCTCACTGATCTTCTCAAAGAATCTTTTTTTTTTTTTTTTTTTTTTTGAGAAGAGTGCAAGCAATGGGTGGGTAAAAGGCAGGGGAAGAGGGAGAGAAAGAAACTTAAGCAGGCTCCATGCTCACCATGGAACACAAGGCAGGGCTCCATCTCTTGACCCTGAGATCAGGACTGAGCCGAAATCAAGAGTCAGACACTTAATGCACTAAGTCACCCGGGTGCCCTTCAAAGAACCAATTTTTATCTCATCAGTTCTGTATTGATTTTTCTAATCCATATTTCACTAAATTGTGCTCTAGTCTTTATTATTTCCTTTGTTCAGTTCACTGAGGACTTAGTTTGGTCCTCTTTTTCCAATTATTTATGGCTTAAAGTTATGTTATCAATTTGAAATCTTTATTTTTTAGGGATACTTGGGTGGCACAGTTAGTTGAGCATCCCACTTTTGGTTGGGCTCAGGTGGTGATCTCTGGGTTGTGAGACTGAGCCCCGAGACTGGCTCTGTGATCTGCATGGAGTCTGCTTGAGACTCTCTCTCCCTCTCCCTCTGCTCCTCTCTTTCATTCTTTCTTTCTCTCTCTAAAATAAATAAATAAATAAATAAATAAATAAATAAATAAATAAATAAATGATAGATGATAGATAAATAAGTAATCTTGAAAAAAATCTTTTTTTTTTTTAATGTAGGCTTTTTGATCGATAATTTCCCTGAGCACAGCTATACTGCATCCCATAAATTTTGGCTATTGTCTCTTCATTTTCATTTATTTTATACTATTTTCCTTTTTTGTGTGTGTGTGGTTATTCTTTGACTCCTTGGTTGTTTAATATGTGATGTTTTATTTTTATATAATTGTAAAATTTCCAAATCTCCTTCTGGTCTTGATTTCTAGTTTTATTTTATGGTAGTCAGAAAAGAAGATATTAAAAAAAAAAAAAAAAGAAGATATTTTATGTAACTTAAGTCCTTTTATTTTTTTATTTTATTTTTTAATTTTTATTTATTTATGATAGTCACAGAGAGAGAGAGAGAGAGAGAGAGGCGCAGAGACAGAGGCAGAGGGAGAAGCAGGCTCCATGCACCGGGAGCCCGACGTGGGATTCGATCCCGGGTCTCCAGGATCGCGCCCTGGGCCAAAGGCAGGCGCCAAACCGCTGCGCCACCCAGGGATCCCACTTAAGTCCTTTTAAATTTACTGTTACTTGCTCTGTGACCTACCATATGATCTAGCCTGGAGACCATTCCATGTACAATTGAGAAAATGTGTATTCTGCTACTGTGAGTGATGCATTCTATCAATGTCTGTTAGGTCTAGTTGGTTTATAGTATTATTCGAATGTTATATTTTTTTAAAGATCTGTCATGTTCTATCCATTATTGACAGTGAGGTATAGCAGTTTGCAATAATTATTGTAAAACTATCTAATTCTCTCTTCAGTCCTGTTAAATTTTGCATTGTATTTTGTAGAGCTCTGTTGGTTGGTGTGTGCATGTTGATAATTGTTATATCTTCTAATAGCTTGGCTTTTATTCTATAATATTTTTCCTGATAGTTTATAGTAATATTTGACTCAAATTCTATTTTGCTATATATTCATGTGCTACCCAGTTCTCTTTTTGTTATTATTTGCAAGGAATTCTCCCCCATTCTTTTATTTTCCATCTATATTTGTCAAAAGTCAGTCTTTTGTAGATAGCATGTAGTTGAATAGGTTTTAAAAATCCATTCTGCCTATCTATGCTTTTTACTAAAGAGTTTTTAATGCATTTTTTTACTTAAAGTAATTACACTTTAAAATAAAGGATTTGCTTGTCATTTTTCTGTTTTCTCTGGGTCATATCGTTTTTGTTTCTCAAATCCTCTGCTATTCTTTTTTTTTTAATTTGCTTCTTCTTAATTTTCTTTTCTGTATATTTTTACATACTTTATTATTGGTCGTGTAGAGATTCCAATTAATCTCTTGTACTTATAACTATATCTGTGTCAGTATACATGTGTATATCTATTTTTATAGATGCATATATATGTATATATTTTTATATAGCAGTAAAATAATAAATAAAATCAATATATATACACATACATATATACACATATATAATGGATAAATAGCACAATGATTTTACTCTGTAGTATCTTATATTAAGAGAGATATAGAGACAGCCCAGGTGGCTCAGTGGTTTAGTGCTACCTTCCGCCCAAGGTGTGATCCTGGAGACCCGGAATCGAGTCCCACATCGGGCTCCCTGCATGGAGCCTGCTTCTCCCTCGGCATGTGTCTCTGCCTCTCTTTCTCTGTGTGTGTGTGTCTCTCATGAATAAATAAATATTTTTTTAAAAAAGAAATATAAACTCATTAAGATGTAAACATGTAAATGTGTAGTAAAAATGGAGGATGCACTAAAACATAAGCACAGATAGAACTATATCATGGTTTAGAAATTATAATTTGCTATCATGCACTGTAATTAAACCAGTTCAACTATTCCACAAGCTAGGTGTATTTTTGTTGTAGTGGTTGGTAGTTAAGATAATTGATTTAAGAGTTTGGAGATATATATATATATATATATATATATATATATATAAAGTTATATATATCTAGTAAGATATAAATAAGTATATATATATAGTAAGTTTGTATATATATATATATATATATATACACATGTATATATAGTAAGTGATGACACTGCATTTGAAATATAGATCTCTTTAAGTTTCTAAATTCTGTGCTCAGTCACTAGCTCATATATCAAAACTTTCTGAAATGTTTTAGTTTATGTTTCTTCAATTCTAATTTTATTTGTGTAAAATTTTTATGCTTGGAAAATCAGCAAACATTGTAACTTTTACATAACAGCAGATTTGATGATTATTCTGTCCATTTAAAAATCTAAATTAACTGCCATTGCTATATCTTACATTTTTGGGATCACTTTTTCCCTTCAGTTTTGTACTGTACAAAACTGGTCCAAATCTATGCAGCATATCTGGATGTGAAATGAGTGAAAGTCTGCTTAGTACTCCGATCTGGGCCTACCAAGTTAGATGGAAAAAAGCTGCTGAGTATCACAAATATGCTAATTTTTCTTCCTTGGAAAGCAGTTTCCTCTCTTTTACAGATTTTTCGCAGCTCCTATTTAAATTAGTTGAATGTAAGCCAATCCTATACAGGTTCATCTGAACATATGAAAGATCCAAATTAAAGAATTTCTCTAAAGTCTAACAAGAAATTGATCAAAAAAATAAATAAATAACTGTTGGTAAATCACAAAATTGTTCCATGAAAATACAATCTGCCTGTGAGAAGAGAGCTGAAGAGGCAAGCATGAAAATTTAGGAGAAAAAAAGAAAGATCATTTTGGAAGCCCATAAGATTTTGTTGTAGGTGTATTTTTGTCATAAATCTACCACCATCTTCAAATAATGTACTGAAATCCTATAGTATAATATTTTAATCAGCAACTGTATTCTTTATTCTTTAAATTAATAAATACCAGAATAACTTGTCCTATTACTTTAATTATTTAAATTTGCAATCCTTTCTGACTTGCTTACACTGTGCTATTAACCATTTCCAGAGTAAGAGATCATGACCTAAGCCAAAATCAGGAGTCTGACACTGAACCAACTGAGCCACCCAGGAGCCCCTATAATCAGATTTCTATTTGTGTTTCTTATGTCAAGTTATTTTTTAAAATATTTTATTTATTTGAGAGAAGAAGAGAGCATGTGCTAGGGAAGGGGCAGGCAGACAGAAACGGCGACAGACTCCATGCTGAGCAGGGAATCCAACTTGGGACTGGATTCCAGGACCCTAAGATCATGACCTGAGCAGAAGGCTTAACTGACTGAGCCGCTCAGGCATCCCTGTGTCTAGCTAAATTTAATGAAAAATTTTTCATTGGTTGGCGAACTGAATGTAAGTTAATAAATGCACTAATAAGATAATTTAATTTTTCATCTTATGGCCAGACCATGCTAAAATGGTAGGGATGGGATTATTGCAGATACGAATATCATTATCATTCTTGCGTTTCTTTTGCTTATTGGAACAAAACAGTTTTTATTCATAGGTGGGCAAGCCCACTAACTTCCCTTTTTAGAGTTTTCTCAAAATACCATAATAAATAATTTTATATAATGTCTTCTTGATTCATAAAGGGCATGATCAATCTGAGCGAATTCACAATGAATGCTTAAATGTGCTGTGTCACCTGCATGGCTTTTCCTTTTCAATTAAAAGAATGTCACATATTAAATCATGAGAATATCTTGATGAAATATGCATAGATTCTAATTAGGAAGAGTGGCACTCTTATTTTTAAGGCATTTTTGAATTTTTAAAGAATAAGAGAGAGTGGACTGAATTAACAACTTAAATATTATGCAGCATAATGGACAACAGTAGTATACAGCATATAAAAGATTCTGCTGTGGTGCTTTGTCTCCTTAATTAACAACATGGAAAACTGGATCAAATTATTTTCCACCCAGCACCTTATTTAGATATATGGTCCAGTCTTATGTAACATTAATTGATCTTAAATAATTTCCTAGTGCTTACCAAATTTTTTTCCAGCAAAGTAAATTCATACTTGGAGTTAACATGATAGGAAATAGAAAAATATGAAGTTTTTCATGATTGCATAAAGAATGTAATGATTCAATAATCAGTAAGCTCTCCATCTTTAGAGAGTCAAATTTCAAAATTACTAATTTCAGACATAAGAAAAACACTGCTGAACGTCTGTGTAATGTTACCACTTAAAATATCAATTTTAAAATTTGCTAATATATAGGTAACTTTATTTGCTATTGATTATAACTGTCAAAAATCAAAATGCCTCTTTAGAGTGGGATTTAGTCTTAAAATTTTATGTCCTCTCTGAGAAAACTAAAGTATCTGAAGCTTAATGGTACCCAACACATTTTTAATGAATTAGTCAATAATTATTCTAATATCATATTTACAATCAATTTACATGCATTCAATTATTATGGAGAATTAAATTGCTCTCAGAACTACAAAATACACACACACCAATATTTCTTCAAAATAGTTGTATATATGTGTTTCTGGGGGTAATTTTAAATTGTATAAGTGAAAGCTTATACACTTCGCAGAAAGCAGCTAACTTGAAATTTCAGCAATACTGGCAGCCTGCTCAGATCCATGCCACTACTTACCATTATCTGGGAAAGTATGGCATATTTAGTGGGAAATTGGAAGTAAAGCAGAGAGCCAATATTTTGCACAATAGTATTTCAATTTATTGTTTATAGTAGGAAAAAAAGATGTTTAATTGGAACACAGATGGTGTAGGATTACTATGTTTTAATGACATAATGTATGTACGTGTATACATACATATATTTATGTTTGTACAGGCAATTTTTACAAAAAAAAACTATTCAATTTTCCAAATTTTCTGAAGTAAATCCTTGTTATTGCTATTGAGAGGCAAAGTACAAGTAGGTAGTCTTGTGCTAACAGCTCACAAGAGAAACCAAATCACTACCTATGGGACTTTTTTTCTCACTAAGCTAAAATAGCTGTCCTCTGATATTGAAAATATAAATAACTGCTAGAAAGTAGATCTAAGGGTGTTGTTGTTGTTGTTTTAAAGATTAAAAAGTAGGGAAGCCTGTCAAATTTCACTTTTTTGTATTATAAAATTATTTTTATCCTGATATTAAATTACATGGATTATGCTTAGAGGGAGGCAGTAAGGTCTCTTTCAAAATTACATTATTTTCTTCTTTCATTTTAAAAGGGAGACAGAAACTCCCAAAATGATACCTCATGTAATCACTTATTTTTGCATGTGTCATTTATCAGTATCTAATGTGTATGCCAAAAATATGTTCAGTCAGTTGATCATATTAAACAATTTAATAAAAAGTGAATGCTTTTAATTATGAACATTGGATTTTACTTTACATTGATTCATGATACAATGAAGACTAGTGAACAAGGAAACATTTAATAATCATTTTACCACAAGTATATTGTAGATAAGAGTTTAGGAGAGGATCAGAGAATAATTAAATTGGTAATATAAATCATGTAAAAAAGGTAAATTGCTTTTGAGAATGCCCAATTTTATTAATTCATCTTATTGAGAATCTGGTTGAGTATTTATTTTAAAAAGGTGTCCAAATTATATAAAAAGCAAACTGTAAAGAGACGGATTATCAATATAAAATCAAAACAGAAAGAAAACAAATTAAAACTACGGAGGAGATTTTTAAAACCTAACAAAATTATACATGTAGGTATCTTTTTAATTCAGAAATAGTCTGAAGGTGCAATGGCAAAAACATAAAATGTTATATTTGAGCTTTATTTGTTACATGAAAAAATTGAAAACAAGGACATGGTTGAAGGTAAAAATTCTGTTTTATGTTTTTGACTTTGAAATCATGTATAGATTTGACATAATTCAAAAGCAAAATAAAATAACCTAACAAAACAATTGTTAAAATAAAAAATAATGAAGGAAACCTAAGTATATACAAATATACACAACTATAAATATATATATATACATATATATAATAATGAAGTGAAACCCTAAATATATATAAACTTAGTGGCATAATTCCACTAAGAATTATATTTGTTTACTAAATATATATATTTACCTCCTATAGTTAAAAAGGACCTCAAATAAATATTAAATTTCACCTATTAACCCTTTTATTTATTTATCACTAATATGGCTGTGTTGGAATATTATATACATATGCATGTGTGGGTAGATAGACATAGAGAAATAGGTAGAAGAAATAACCATGTCCCTGTTAATATCCGATTAGGAATCAAGTTTCCAAGTGGAAAATATATGCAAATATAAAATCCAAGTAGTTAATTAGATCCTGTAATCTTGAATTTTAACTTTTTCTTTTCCTAAAAAAAAATACGTCTTTCAAACTCTGTTCATTGCGAAGGTGTAGAAATAATGGTAATCCAGAAAAATAAGTGGTCCAAACATGGAGATAATAAGTTTTAAGTAGAATTCTGTAACATTCTCACCTATTATCTTCCCAGGTATTATCTCCTCCTTCTGTAACTCTGATAAAATGTATGAAATCTCCCCCTTAATCTCTTCACTAAGCTAACAAAACTAAATACATCACTTGAGTTTCCTTGGCCAGTGCAGGTCATGTGAATTTGAGCTGCATCTCTACACAGAGACCAACGTGTGGATATGAAGTTACAAATATTTATTTTGTTTTTGTTCATTGTGCCCTGTCAGACACCAAATAACTTTTCATGAAATTCCCTGAAGATAGGGAAGGGAGGAGATTTATTTCTGGATCACTCTTAAATGGAGGGTAGAACTTTTAGTTCCTATTCTTGTCAAGTGTCTTATCTTATATTTTGCAACACATAACATGACCTGGGTATTATCTGAGGAATCTGCAGGTTCCTCAGATTTGTGAACATAGATCTCAAATTCATTATATTTGAGGAATGTCTTCAAAAACCATGTTAGTATCAATTTATTGTTCTGAATCATTTCTACATTTTGGTCTGATAATTTGTGACTGACCATATTGTCAACATTCAGATGTTTTTAAGAATTCTTTTTCAATATTTCTCCAATATCTTAAGGTTTATCTAGTGGAGCTAACACTCAAATACTAGCCCATCACATTACTAGAAATGGAATTATAGACAAAACTCTATATAAGATATGTTCAAAGTACCCTTTCAGTTTTTAGCATTAATTATTATAACTTTTCCCAGAAATTCTATTTAGATTATTTTTGTCAGTTCCTTTTTCCATCATCCTTTTATTTCTTTAAAAAAATACATTAAATATACTTTTTTTTTTCCCTCACGAATGACAAATACTTATCTCATTCATTCAGTTAATATTCATAAAAGACTGTTATAGGATCCAGGGCTATAATGCCTAAAAAACAGTAAAAAATCCTTGTTCTAAGAAGTCCAAATTCTAATCATGGAAACAAAACACAGCCAAATAATAGGTAAAATATTCGGTGCATTTGAAAACAGTAAGTGCTAAGGCCAAAAATGGATAGAAAAAGTAATAGACACTGTCAGAGAGAATGGTGTTTAGATTTGATAGAGTGCTCAGTAGCTGGAATGGGCTAAGTGAAAATGAAATTAGGATAAGACATCAGAAAGACAATAGCGAGCCTAATTGTAGAGGTGTCTGGCCATTATAAATAGTGGAGGATTTTGAATAAAGAGGTAACATTATTTAACTCACATTTAACAGAATCACACTGAATGGTGTATTAAGAACAGACTGCAGGAGGCAAAGATAAATTCAGCTACAGCAGTTAGGATGTTTTTATACTGTACCCTCAGTGGTACTTGGTGGTGACTTGGATCAGGGCTGTAGCTATGGAGGAGTGGTTGAATAGGAAATATTTGTTTAAAAGCCAAACATAAGGGATATGCCTTGGAATCAGGGTTTCTAAAATTCTTTCATATACTGGATCACCTCTATAAATTATTCGCCAGTGGTTCAAGATCTATATATCTAAAAGCATGAATGCAGCAATCTCTCCCTCTACAATTAGAACAACCCATTTAAAGCCTTTTTCCTCTGTTAGTGGTAGTAGACTTCTCTTAATTATCTGGGTTTGTCTCTCTACATTCTTCCTTGTTCTCACACCTAAGTAGACTCTACCTTTTGTTGGCTCTACTTCCTGAAATGTTTCGTTTTTAAACATTTTAAAAAATATTTTATTTATTTATTCATGAAAAACACAGATGATTCAGATGAATCATCACAGTTAAATTCAGTTTCCTAACTAAAGATTACTTTTCTAATATCCCACAGAATTTTGTTGATTATTACTGTATTATTTGGCTTATACCATAATGTCTTCTCTATTGTGATTTATATACCTTTACTGGTTATTTCTCTAACTGTGAGAAGATTACTGGACCAAACCCATTCAACAATTGATTCAATATCTGTTTGTTTGTTTGTTTCTTTCTTTCTTTCTCTTTCTTTCTTTGAAATGGCATTCATTGAAAATATACTCACATGTTTGTACTAAAGTAGCATGAAAGAGTAGAATATTTTCCTTTAATCTCAAGTATTCAAAAGATAAAATACTATGAAGTATTTATACATTAAATATATTTATCTAGGATTTAAACATTAGAAACAAAGCTTACATCTGGCCTATTTATTGACTCAGTCTTCTAGTCTGTGGTTAGAAGACATTAATTTAATTCTGATAATTTCATGGGAAAAAAAATAATGGCTTCTGAATTTACCTATCTTCTTTTCCATTAAAGGTCATCTATTTTAACAAATTATTAATTTTGAAAGTTTTCCTTTTTTTTTCCAAAATCTCTCATTAGTCCCACAGATTTAAGTGTGACCAATTTATTCTTTCAAGACTTGTGTTTCATTATGCCAGTCTTGTTCTCCAAGTTACCAAATGCAGAATCCTAAATAGAACAAGACTGTTGTCTTGAAATTGCTCTGAGATTATTTATAGTTTAAAAACTCACATACCTGCAAAACATTGACTTCTTATTCTTTAATTATATATTTTATGTTGTCAGCATTTTGGTAATGAATATTCAGTGCTGTAGCATAGCCATTTAGTGCTAAAATGAATTTAGTTGGAAAAAAAGATAAATCTCATTTTATCTAGGCTTTTCTCTTGCCCCTGCTTATAACTAGCTCTTTTTATCTAAATAATATGATATATACTTCCCATATTAGTTTGCTAGGGCTGACATATCAAATACCACAGACTGGGTGGCTTAACAACAAAATTTATTTGCCCACAGTCTGGAAGCTAGAAGTCCAAAATCAAGGTATTAGCAGTTTCTTCTGACACCTCTCTCCTTAGCTTTTGGATAGCTGCCTTCCTGTTATGTCACATGGTTTCTCCTCTATGTGCATGTTTCTCTGCTGTCTTATTTTCTGTGTCCAAATTTCCTGTTCTTAAGAGCACATTAGTCAAATTGAATTAAGGCCTACTCTAATGGTCTAATTTTTTTAATGTTATTGTTTTTTTGTTTTTGTTTTGTTTTGTTTGTTTTAGATTTTATTTATTTATTCATGAGAGAGAGAGAGAGAGAGAGAGGCAGAGACACAGGCCAAGGGAGAAACAGGCACTAGGAAGGGAGCCTGATGTGGGATTCGATCCTGGGTCTCTGGGATCACAACCTGAGCGTAAGGCAGATGCCCAATCGCTGATCCAGCCAGGCGTCCCTCTAATGGTCTAATTTTGATTAAGTCACCTCTTCAAAGGCTCCAACTCTAAATACAATCAGATTTGGAGGTACTGGAAGTTAGAGTTTCAACATTTGGGGAGATGTTCAATTCAGTCCATAACACCTCTCTTGTTAATTATTTTGATTTCTTGCCCTTTGTTCTTTAATAAACTCTCATTTATAAACTCACTTTCAACAAGTCTCAAATACTTAAAATGTCTTGCCAAAGCTTAATTTATTTGATATATTTTAGTTATGCAGTGTTATGTTATAAATATGTACTGGTTATTGTATACAGGTGCTTATGGTACAAGTTGAAATAAAGGAAGGAAGAGCTAGGGATCCCTGGGTGGCGCAGTGGTTTGGCGCCTGTCTTTGGCCCAGGGCGTGATCCTGCAGACCCGGGATCGAATCCCACATCGGGCTCCCGGTGCATGGAGCCTGCTCCTCCCTCTGCCTGTGTCTCTGCCTCTCTCTCTCTCTCTCTGTGTGACTATTGTGAATAAATAAAAAATTTAAAAAAAAAAGGAAGGAAAAGCTAGAATTATCTGGCAAAATAAAGTAAATTTAAAATAAAAGAGATGCTGCTTAAATATTCTCCAGTCACTTAATTTGGGGCTTATGTTTTTAATATTTTTACCTGACAAAATCACGTATTCATACACTAATAGGCAAGTTTTATTGTTTGTTTGTTGATTGTAAAAGCAACCTCTAATCTTTTCAACCTTTCAAAATTGTTCAGGGCAATTAAGCCTT
Organism: Canis aureus; assembly: GCF_053574225.1. Classification (NCBI taxonomy): domain Eukaryota; kingdom Metazoa; phylum Chordata; class Mammalia; order Carnivora; family Canidae; genus Canis; species Canis aureus. The sequence goes on from NC_135618.1 coordinate 31,746,644, forward strand.
AGAAAACCCAGATACAAGGCCAGAATGTGGAATACTCAATTTGCATATTCAAATTTCCAATTATGTGCATAGTAATATGCAAATAAGCCTTATTTTCTCTTGACTAAGAACTTTATGGTAGGAAAATTGCCTATTTGTCCTTACAGAAAACCAGACATGAACAACAAAAGTTCCCCCTAAATGATGAGACTGATGAGTTCTATTTTCCTGAGAACTACTTATCTGTGTGATCCTAACTCTTCACATTAAACTGTGATAGAAGAAAGACAAGTATAGAACTCTAAATATTTGTTATTTTCTATACACATTTGTGTGTGCGTACACACATGCATATGCATGCAATATATGGATATGGATATGTATGCATGTGTGTGTCTGTGTGTACACTTTTCCATAATTTCTAGATAGCTCGAAATATAACAAATCCTGATATTTTGGATAGTCTGAAGTTACTGGGAGGGCATGATGTTGACCTGGGTTTGAATTCTGTGCAATAAGATACAACTACTTTTAAACACACACACACACACATATATATTTATATTTTAGAGAAAGAGAGAACAAAGGTGAGGGGCAGAGGAAGAGGGAGAGAGAAACTCAAGTAGAGTCCCCACTGAGCATGGAACCCCACAAGGGACTTGCTCTCATGATCCTGAGGTCAGACCTGAGCCAAAACCAAGAGTCAGACACAGCCAACTACACCACCCAGGCACCCTTTAAACATGTATTTTAAGGTCTAAAGGTAATGTCCCCTATAAATATCATTTCCTACTCACTTAGTATTAAGCACAATATAAGTTTAACATTGAAATTATTAAGAAAATTAATTGCTTTTCTAAATTAATATCAACATTATGTATAGCCATAAAATATACAATACACAAAATAGAATTAAAATTGATTAATTCTGGGCAGCCCAGGTGGCTCAGCCATTTAGCTCTGCCTTCAGCCCAGGGTGTGGTCCTGGAGACCCAGGATCGAGTCCCATGTCAGGCTCCTTGCATGGAGCCTGCTTCTCCCTCTGCTTGTGTCTCTGCCTCTCTCTCTCTCTCATGAATAATAAACAAATTTTTAAAAATAAAAGTAATTTAAAAAATAAATATATAAAATAAAATACAATTGATTAATTCTGATAAATGATTTGTTTTATGTTTTCCAGCCTAGAGTGAGATATAATGCTCTCATTTATAAATATCTTATTATCTAAACATAGCCTTTGTGCACCTGGGTGGCTCAGTCCTTAAGCATCTGCCTTGGGCTCAGGTCATGATCTCAGTGTCCTAGGATCAAGTCCTTTGTGGGGCTTAATGCTCAGTGAGGAGTCTGTTTCTCTCTCTGCCTCTGCCTCTCCCCCTGCTTATGTTTTCTCTCTCCTAAATAAATAAATAAAATCTTAAAAAAGTAAACACAGCCTTTATGTTCAATAATTTCATTTGTCAAGTATTTTACTAAGTACCATGTCCAATTTTTAATTATGTGTATGAATTTCATTTGTTTGTATAGTGTTAAAGTCCAATTTGACCTGGTTCTTCTAAAATTTATATGGATACTTAAGGACAAAGAATTATAAATGTACTCTATAAGGAATGCAACAAGATACCAAATAGTGGTGTTTGTTTTTTTTTTTTTAATAAAGAAACTATATTTTTTATTTTTATTTTTTTAGATTTTTTTTTTTTAATGTAGATACTGGACACTATAGCATTACCATGGAATAGTAATAGTATAGGGACTAATGGATTTTTTTTTTTTTTTTTTTTTAGAGCTTCTGCCTTTGGCTCAAGGGGAAAATATATAAGAAAGAATATAAATTTCAGAATCAGATCTATTTCAATGAAAGGCAGTATAATGTATTTGGAGATAAACTGGCAAATGACAGTTTCCCTGAGAAAATTAAAATTACTTAATATCCTGGTATCTCACTTTTGCCCTCTATAACATTTGGATAATAATGTGCTATGGACTAAATTATTTGTGCCCATTCATCCTTCATAATTCTTATGTTGAGGCCCTGACCCACAAGGTGATGGTATTTGTAGGTGGGTCTTTTGGGAGGTAATTTAATCATGAGGGTGGAGCCCTCATGAATGGGATTCCTGCCTTCCCAAGAAGAGACAGGAGAGAGAATAGTTCCTATTGGCCAAGTGAGGATATTATGATGTTATCATCTTCATTCTTTATATGGTACCATCATCTAAATTCAGGGACATTATTTTTATTCCACTTTGATAATTTCTTTATAAAGGAATTTTGCTATATGTTTGGTATGTTTTAAAATTTTATATATTCCACTATACTTTCAATATTAGTTTTCCCTCAACTTTATGTTTTGAATAAACTTTGTTTTATATTTAGTATCTTTTGAGTATATCTATTTGGAAAGCTCTATAATATGTCATAGTAAGATGGCACAATTTATCTATTCTCCTTTGCTTGAACATTGCACTTACATGTATTTAATTTACTTACCTCTGTGTCCTATTTCAAAAAATGCTAATTTTGGTACACATTTTTGTGTTTACATGTAAGATGTTCTCCAAAATATATGTGGAATACAAGTGGAATCTCTGAGCCCTACGCTATAAGCATTGTTGATGTTAAAAATACTGAAAAATATCTGAAAAGTAGTCAGACCATTCTCATGAGCAGTGAAGAAAATTCCTCTTTTAACACATACTAACACTTTGTATTAAATTTCAGGTTTATTAAGTGATGATATTTGTGCAATTTTATTTCATTTTTCTTTAAATTTGTTTTCAGAGATTATTCATGAGATCGAGTTTCTTTTCATATATTTAAGGGCTATGAAGATTTCCCTTTATGGAAATTGCTTTTATATATCCTGCCTATCATTACACAGTACTTTTGTGCTGTTTTGGTCCAGCTGTGTAACCAAGTTATGCTATTTATGCTTGCCATGTATATATTGAACATATAATCTAATTTTCCTTCTGGCTCCTTTTCATACAGGGAGTATTAGTGGCAGTTAAATTTAGAATTTAATCTTTGAGTGACCAGATATACTATGGGATTGTGATTGAAATAGAGAATCAATACCCCAAGAGGCTTTGAACTAGATATTTCTCCTGCTATGGAATTGGGTGTTGACATTTTTTTTAAAGATTTTATTTATTTATTTATGAGAGGCACAGAGAGAGAGAAAGATACAGAGACAGAGACATAGGCAGAGGGAGCATCAGGCGCCCCATAGGGAGCCTGATGTGGGACTCGATCCCAGGATCCTGGGATCATGCCCTGAGCTGAAGGCAGACGCTCAACTGCTGAGCTACCTAGGCATCCCAGGTGTTGACATTTTAATATGAAGGATAGTTGATTTTCCTTTTGTTCATACATAATATTATTTTTGTATCAAAGTTTAAGTATAAGACTATATATAGTCTTACAAGAAGCCATGGAGTTGGACCTAGCTGATTATTGAGTTGTTGGCAGTGAGGTCGAGGCCCATCTCTCCATAACTGGTTCTGTGACACTGTTGCTGATTCTGCACACCCCATTCCCAGATTCCCTTGCCAACCAACTTCTGCTTAAGAAAGTTCTGACAGTGAAACTCACTGATGAAAGATTATAATGCAGAAAGAAGGAAGAAAGAACTCTCTTCCTGGTTTGGCCTTTGGTTAGCTTCTCTGTAGCAACAACAAACATTTATAGTTCTAGTCTCCAGTATTTTTGGGCACTCCCAGCACCAACTTTACCACACTTCCTCAAAGGCACCAGTGGCATACCTCAACCTCTCACTTATCTGAACCATGCACTTTGGTTGTCAAAAAACAAGCTAGACTTACCCCTATCTGGCTATTAACACCTGTCAGGCCACACATTATCAAATAACCAGTGCAGGATCTTTGGTGTCCTTCCCACTGTAGTTAACCGGCAATAGGGAAGCCAGCCTGAAGTTCCAAACACCAGCTGCCAGCTGCAAGGCAATGCCTCTTAGAGGTCTGAAACACAAACTCTATGATGACTATTTGCCCATTCCAAGGATTTATTAACTCCTCCTCCTTCTACTTTTCTCCTTCTCCTTCTTCCTCCCTTCTTCTCTCTTCCTTCCTTCCTCCTCCTCCTTTTATAATCCTCCCTTTTATCCTTGATTCACACCCTGATTCATACCTTCTTCCTTTGACTCATACCTCTATATATTATTATTAATTCATTTCAGATGAGTCCTGAATATTAGAACATTTAAAAGATTTACAGGTTACCCAAAAGTTTGGCCAAGGTTAAAAACTACTACACTATTAGTTGCTTTATACCTTGAGTTCGTGAATATTCATTATATCATTAAGAAATGATAAATAAACACAATAAAGCTATGCAAAAACCAATAGTAATATGATTGTTAATAATCCAATTTCACACATTTGACTTTCAACAAAGGAACAGGAAATGGTCAAGTTTCTTTCCAACAAATTGGGAGACAGCATGGAGAAACTCTTACAGATAAACTAATGATTATAATTAATTATATTTCAAATAATTCTAAATCAATTACTGAGCCAAGAGAAAAATATGGGAAATATTCAGATTCCAGAAACTACAAGAAGGTGAGAGTCCACAGAGGTAAGTGCATTGCTGAAGATAGAATTTAAGTGGAGTTTTTGTTAATATCTTGTGGTACAGAGCTGGGTTTTACTAAATTTGCCTGTGCAGGGAAGAGAAGACAAATCCAAGCATCTGTTTTGGAAGTTAACCCAGCATAAAAATGAGTTCCTTTAGGATTATAAGGATCCCAAAGAATTATACATTCATAGTATAAGCAGGGTTAAAATCCCATAAAATTTCTGCCCTGGAAATTTTTGATAATAATAATAAAATGCTTTGGCTTTATCACTGCCCAAAGGAAAAACAAAGAGAGAAGAAAGAAAAAAAGAAGTAAAGGAAAGATAAAGGTGGGGGGGGGGGAGAATCTCTAAATCTTTCCTCTCTTCTGATATCTAAATTTTACTCCTTCTTTGATCCCAATCAGAGAAATTTTAGGCTTCTTTCTTCTGTTTCACTGTTTCTATCTTTCAGTTCTTTAATTTTACTGCTTGTGTCTAACTTGGGGTTGCATCCATTGATTTGGTTTTCATTTTTATTTAATAAAAGCTCAATTTTTTCATGTTTGCTCATTGCTCATAATTCTCTGATTTTAACTTTGTAATTTCATTATTTTTTGTCTTCAGACTTTTTTCTTTTTGCACAGCCATTTATTCACACAATCTATGTAGTCTCACTGTGGAAAAAAAAATTTTTTTTAATATTTATTTACTTATTTGAGAGAGAGAGAGAGAAAGAGGGAGAGAGAGAGCATGGACAGGAGGAGGGGCAGAGGGGAAGGGGAAGCAGATTCCCAGCTGAACACTCAGCTGACCACCTACCACCATTAAGCTGGATGGGGAGCTTAATCTCAGGACCCTGCGGCCATGACTTGAGGCAAAATCAAGTCAGAGATTTAATGGATTGTGCTACCCAGGAGTCTTCACTGTGGAAATTTTAACAGTGGAGAAAAGTATATTTTAAACTGTGGGAGGTAAATATATTTCATGTTTCTTTTATTTTGATATGTATTGTCTTTCGCATATGCTTGTTCATAAAGAATGTGAGGTCAAGGCCAATGTCAATCTAGAGAAAAGTGAAATGTCTGCTAGTGAGTATTTTCTGCAAAGGTAGCTTCCTTCTCTTTTACTACATGGAGGCAGAGAGTAGCCCCATTTCAGAACAACTACCACCTCTACAGGGCTAAAATTCAGAGTCAGACTCACAAAATCAGTTACTTTTCCTAATTGTTTCATAAAATAACACATACACATGGAGTTCTATATTCATGTAATTTTATAAGTGCGCACATGCATGTGTGTACAGAAAGGAACACAATATCAAAAGTAATTATTCTGCAATTTATGTTTTCTTTCATACTTTTCTGTAAATGTTTTACAATTAGTTTGTGCTGCTTTTATAATCAACAAATAAGTTTTATTAAATTGAACCATAATTTTTAAGTGGAGCAATTACTCTCTAATCTTATTGTGATTAATTTCCTATTATTCCCTCAGAACACTGGCTATAGAGCAGGAGCTTGTTACCTTTTCCTTTGCACATTTTCACACTCTACAAATTTGCCTTAATTTCATCTACATGTCCTTTTAATTAATTATGTAAATAGATTATCTGAGGTTGATTTTAATCATTTATTATGGGTATTGATACTTCTAAATATTCTCAATCCTATTTTTCCTTTGTGTGCTCCTTATATTTTGTAACTTTTTTAAAAAAGATTTTATTTATTTATTCATGAAAGACACACAGACTGAGAGAGAGAGAGAGAGGCAGAGACACAGGCAGAGAGAGAAGCAGGCTCCATGCAGGAAGCCCGATGCGGGACTCGATCCCAGGACTCCAGGATCACGCCCTGGGCTGAAGGCAGACGCCCAACTGCTGAGCCACCCAAGATTCCCTTTGTAACATTTCTGTCTAATGACTGATAGCAATTCATAATCTTCCATTATCTTCCTGTACTTAAATTGCACAGTTTGCTTACTAAAAAATGAATTGGTTATCAGGATTTTCAAGTCTTCCTTAAGTTTAAACATGATTAGAAATAAGTGACCTAAGTTGAATAAGAATATTTTTTCACAATCATTGTTATAATAGTTAATACTACTAACAGTTAAAACAGTTATATTAGGTAGCATATGGCAAGCATATTTCTGAGTGCTTTAGAACTATTAATTTAAATATTATTCATTATAATATCTTAGGTAGGTGGTTAATATTCCCACTTTGCAGAAGACACGGTGGCACAGAGAATTAAAATAACTTGCTCAAGGAAAAATCTTATATGTAATGTTACCAGATTTAGATGCCACAGGTTTTTTGACATCAAAGCTCATGATCTTCATGTTATGTTTTCTCTATACCAATATTCTTTAGGAGTGAGAGTTTTATGTGATTCAATATGGTATTTGCTCCTGGCATTAATAATCAAAATGAATGAAAGGTGTTTTTATTTGTAATTAAGAGATTTCAGTCAAACTATTGAGGTGACATATGTATATACAACTCACTGAATGAACATAGCATAATGTGTTAGAATTCTAAAGCTATTTTTTTTAATTGACTTAAGTATCTACCCATTTCAGAGCAACTACCACCTCTACGGGGCTATAATTCAAAGTCAGAATCACAAAATCAGTTACTCATTATTGCAAATATGCCATGTGGCAAAAATACTTTACCCAGAATTAAAAAAAAAAAAAAAAGATTCTACAAAAACGAGTTTCTTTTTAAAAAACTTGTCATAGTTGAATTACAGTACTTTGAAAAATGTAAGGATGTTAATATGTTTTCTCAGGGACAATGTAGAAGAACTAATGAGAAAAAAATCTACTAAGCAATACTATCTACAGAAATATTAAGGAAACAGAACAGTAGCACAAGTTATTTGTTTTATGTGAGAGGCAACAAAGGCACAGTATGAAAAAGCAAGTCTTACAGATTTCTAATGCATGGTTATAATTTCAACGTGTATTAAAAACACACCAACAAAAGGACAAGAATAAAATTAAGCATTCTAATTTTACTAACTTAAATTTTTATGGTAAATTGGTGGTGCTGAAATTTTTTAAGGTAAAAATAAGACTTTGTACTAATTATTTAATAATATTGTCTATGTCATTATCTGTTACTTTACTTCATGTCAACCAGTCTTTATTGAACTCTAAAGTACAAATATTGTGTGAATACCTTCTGATTAAAAAATTATTTAGAGTTTATTGAGAAAGGCATGCATATAGCTTATTTTTTTTTACTAAACTATGGTTTATACTGAGACGCGGTTATATACAGTGATGGATATGGGAGCGCAAAAGAGGGTCACAGTCCAACTGATAGGTTTGGAGAGGCTTTCTGTAAGAAATAAATCTTTAGCTGTCTTAAATAAATCAAAGGCATCACATTTTGCTTCTAGGAAATTAGATTGAATCTGGTATTTTGTGCAAATGATTTCTTCATAGAGGAGAAATTTAATATTTAAACATTTCAAGAACTAAACATTACTACAAGAAAGAGATAATAACTTGGGGGAGATGAAAATGTGGGTCAGTGAGCAGCAGCATGTGGCCAATTTTGTCTGAAGCAGGAACTAAATTAACCTTTGAATCACAAAAGTGTAAGTGAATAAATGAAAGGCATCACTCTGAGCTCAGACAAGATCTTAAACTTTCAACTTTATTTTCTATCTATCATCTATCTATCTATCTATCTATCTATCTATTCACAAAAAAAAACAAATAGGAAGAGTTTTTCTTTATATTTCAGTGTTGGAGGAGCCCATGACCAATCTTCAGACCCTTTTTTCATCTATATTCCATTCTATGTAGATCTTCTCCATTACAATTGCTTTAATTACTGATATATGTTCAAGATGATAGCCCAAAGTTTTGCCTAAATTTAAGATGCACATACTCAAACTATTCAACATTTCCATAGGCATCCAAAAATGAAGAATTTGTTTTTTTATCTAAAACCTACACCTATTTGTGTATTTTCCATCTCTGAACAGATGTCACAATTCAATCAGTTGCTCAGGTCAGATGCTAAAATTATCTTTGATTCTTTCTTTTATTTCAGACTTTCCAAATTGATGAAGATCATCAATTTTGTATAGATTTGTCCTTTAAAATACATCCTGAGTTAACTACCTCTTCCTCTTCCAGTACTACCCTTTTGGAAATATATATTGCAGAGTGTTTTTTAAAAAAGATTTTATTTATTTATTTGTGGGAGAGAGAGCGTGAACATGGCGAAGGGGCCAGGGAAGAGGGAGAAGCAGACTTCCCACTGAGCAGGGAGCTGAACACACAGCTTGATCCCAGGGTCCTGAGATCATGACTGAGCAGAAAGGCAGATGCTTCGGGCATGCCTGAAGGGTCCTTTAATAATTCAAACAAGAGAGGATTGTGATTTGGTCCAATGTGGTAATGTTGGAGGTTGTAAGACTGGTCAAATTCAGATAAAATTTGAATTTAGAGTTAGTAGGATTTGTTTACAGACTGGATACAGGATATGAGAAAAGGAGAAAGTGAAGGAAGACTTCATATTTACCATTTACTAAGGTGGGGAAATCTGTTGAAGGAACAGGATGGGGAGTACATAAAAATTTAGTTTGGGATATATTGTTACATGTCTATTAAATAACCTAGAGGATGAGTGTAGAACAAAAGATGTCTAAAGGATGAAATCTGGCTTTCTGATATTTAAAGACCATGCAAATATGGAGACAGACAAATACAAATTAATGTAATGGGAAGAATTACAGAAGAGTGCAATATCCTGGAAATAAAAAGATGTCACTAATAGAAGGTAATGTTCAATAGTATTAAATTAAGCTACATCTTTATTACAAATAATCATTTGGAAATGAAACAATTTACAGAATGTCCATTAGCAACTTAAGTCCAAAATAAATACTGTTTATTTTTTTAATAATAAATTTATTTTTTATTGATGTTCAATTTGCCAACATACAGAATAACACCTAGTGCTCATCCTGTCAAGTGCCCCCCCTCAGTGCCCGTCACCCATTCTCCCCCACCCCCCGCCCTCCTCCCCTTCCACCACCCCTAGTTTGTTTTCCAGAGTTAAGAGTCTTCATGTTCTGTCTCCCTTTCTGATATTTCCTACCCATTTCTTCTCCCTCCCCTTCTATTCCCTTTCACTATTATTTATATTCCCCAAATGAATGAGAACATATAATGTTTGTCCTTCTCCGATTGTTTCAAAGTCATACTTACATTAAGCTATAAAACAGGGAACATGGGCAAAAGGTCCCAGTGTTTTCCTAAGGCTTGTTATATATTCCTGTACATAACTTTTTTCATATTTTTATTTAATATTTTTAATTCTAGATTAAAGGCTGTATTTGCAAACATTTTTTTTCTCAAAGTATATATTTCAGCTTAGTAACTGTTTCCCCATAATGCAACCACGAAAGTGCATGTTACATATTATTAAGACTAATATATATATATATATATATATATATATATATATATATATATATGACTAATGATTAAATGTGACCAGTGTTTTCAAGTATACACTCTCTTTCCTTCCACAATACTCATTGTCACCCATACACATATATCTAGACATTAATGAGACAATTAGAGTTAACAGGTTGATACTGGAATATTTTGTTCATCTGTGGCTAGATGAACAATGGTTGATATTTGGAAACTTTTTATGGAAGAATAGCAATGGTAGAAACTAATCAGAGGAAATACTGGGTAGAAGAAATGGATATGCCTGCTCTGGTGCTCATGTGCTAATGATTAGCTCTACATATAGCACATCAGGATTTGTGTAACCTTTAAATTTGAGTCTAGTCTCCAACATTTACTAGTTTCTTAAGTTAGACAAATCAATTAACTTCTCTGTTATACAAGTAGAAATAGAAGAGGAGCCCCAAGCTCTGAGAGGGTCTGTTCAAATACATGCAATTTAAAAAGGAACTATTCCCTAATAATAATGGAGATTAGGAACTATGTTATTGTCAGAAATACAATAAGTCTATTTGACCAGATTATTCTTAGCTTTGACATAGTAGACATCTAGAAAGTCTTAACAAAAATTTGATGTTATTTCTCATGCTGCATTTGCTGTATTTATGAAAAAGAAAAGGAAAACAGATGGCTTGATCATTTTTTTCAAATATTAAAGTTTGATGACATCTTTATTTTCCGCAAGATCTCTTTCAATTGTCTCATTGATTCCATTTTTCTCCTTTCTACACTTGTGCTAAAAGCTTTGTATATGAAACAGGAAACAGGTTCAGTGGATAAACTGAATCCATATGAAGCAATTAAGCTGTAAAGGAATATTGGCTGTAAACTACTGTTAAGTTCTAACTTCCAAATATTCTCAGCTAAACCCATTGTCTTTGTTTTAAAAATTTCAGTATCCATTTTATCTTTTGTTTGACTCTCAATACATTCAAGATGTTTATCTTAGCATAAAGAAAAGTATGTCCAATGAAATTAAACTGTATCTATCATGATAAATAAGCCAGGCCATTATAGTATATACATCGGCATGGGTATATTAATTTAACACACTCAAGAATAGCTTAAATATTAGAACATAATAAAATTTTAAGATTTCCTTTAAAAAATTAAATAGATTGTTTGAATTCCCTGAAGTATGTTCATTTTATTTTTGTTACTGATAATAGAACATGAGGTTATAATGTCTGGCTTATAAAATTTTAATTTATAATTAGAGATAATGATTATAATTTGATAATGTATTTTACATTTTTATGTGATTTATAGGTATTATTCAATTAATATTTAACATTATAATATACCTAACATACATATATTGCTTACATATAACATTAAATTAATGTTTAAATATTAAATTTTTAAAACACATTGTGTATTAAGGTGAAATGACTAGTTTGGTTTTGCTAATCATTTAATAGTCTATAAAGCTAAAACTCAATTAGCATCTACTTGAATCTACCTCATAATTCTCTAAAATGAAATCTTTGAATGTGTTCAGCATTAGGCAGTACATCCATATTAAGAGTGATTGGACTTAATTAGAAAAGAAAACAGCATTAAGTAAAAGGAAGAAGAAATAAATTTCAGACTGGTCTCCAATATTTCCTAAATTTATATACTTGAAGAATCAAATAACTTCTCTGATCTAAATTTATCAGTATTGCAAAAATAACAGGATTATTGAGGATCAGATAAAATTATTTGAAAGTCCATGGTGAGATGGAGATCACATAATTTAGCATTATTTTATTTAATTTAATATTACTAATTTGAAATATCCTCTTTGTGACATATGCCAGTGGTCTTTGATATGAATATAGAGTGAAGAAATCACCTTTCCCTTATATGTTCTCCCTTTTTCTCTTTTGTAAGGCCGACACAAATGCCTTACGAATTTTTTCCTGAAAAAATCCTAATTTCCTTGAATAATTATTTAAGTGATACTGTGCTTATATTCATATTTTATAGTTACATTTTCTTTGTAACTATAAGATTTTATTTGGTTGGCTGATTTGGTATTTTGGGTAATGCATGTAGTGTAGGTATATTCATATTTTGAAAACTTGTATCAAATCAGTATTAATGTTATACTAACGTAGTTTCCTTTAGGGATAACATCTTAATAAACTAATTTATCTGGTATCTTAGACACAGTTTTCATAGGAAATCAGGAGTACACTTTGTAAAAATACTGCATCAACTTCATGATTTTGAGGCAAGTATCAAGAGGTCTTTGTCAACATTAACTCTCCAGAACTTGAAAGTTCTACAAATGAACTCCTATATTTTCAATAGAATAAAAATACAATCTTTTTGCTTGCTGTAGTTTCCCCTGTCATCACTCGGTTGGCTGAAATTCATCCTCTCATTTTGCCATCAAAGAGGGCTCATGGGAAATATTTCCTGAGTTTATGTATAGCTTTCATATTTTAAGAATAGATTTTTCTGGAACTAATATTTTTGGCTTTTTGTTTTCTTTTTTTTTTTTTTCTCTAGGACACAGAGTGCCCATTCAACATGTAGATTCAGTCTTCTTTAATTCTGGGCATTTAAAGATATAGTAATTAACATTCACTGAATATTTACTATGCGCTTTATGCACTATTCAACAAATATTATTAGAGATTTATTGTATGCCTAGCATTATCCTCCTCCTAGGAATACAGGGACAAAAAAAAATTAGACAAAATATCCAACCTTATTGAGCTTGTATTCTCGTCAGGAAAGATAAGAAATGGCAAAAGTAAGTAAATTGTACCCAATATGAGAAAGTTATGATCCATGGCAAAAATAAACCAGGAGGGGTAAAAGATGCAGAACATCCAATACAATATTGAAGGAGAAGAACAAAGTTGAAAGACTGACAATGCTTGACTTAAAAGACTTACTATAAAGTTACAGTAATCAAGACAGTGTGGTATCGGTGAAAGAATAGACGAATGATCAGTAGAACAGAACAGAGAGCCCAGACATAGACCCACACAAATATAGCCAAATGATCTTTGACAATGGAGCAAAGATAGTATTTTCAACAAATGATGTGGGAATAACTGGACATTCACAAGCAAAATTAAAAAAAAAAAAGAATCTAGAAACAGACCTTAAATGAGTCATAGAAATTAACTCAAAACTGGTCATAAACCTAATTATAAAATGCAAATCTCCTAGAAAATAACATAAGGAAAGCTGAAATGACCTTGGATATGGAATTAGCTTCTGAGATGCAACAAAAGCATGACCCAGAAAGAAACAATTGACAAGCTGGTCTTGATTAATTTTAAAACTTTTGCTCTATAAAACGCAGTACCAAGAGAATTAGAAGACAAGCAATATGGGAAGGGAAGATTAAGACCAGCCACATAGTGGGTGGAAAATATTTCCAAATACATATCCAATAAAGGAATGTTATTCAAGATGTACAAAGAACTTTGAACAATAAAAAAACCAATGGTTAATGATTAAATGATTAATGGAGACAATAATTTAACAATGATTTAAAAAATAGGCCAAAGACCTTAACAGACACTTCATCAAGGAAGATATATAGATGAACAAAAAGCATATGAAATGATGGTCCACATAATTTGTCATCATGGGAATCCAAATTAAAACAGCAATGAGATACCAATACTCACATATTACAATGGCCCAAATCTGGAACAATGATAACAACAAATGCTGAAAAGAATATAGAACAACCGAAAACTCTCTTTCATTAATGGTGGGAATGTAAAATGATACAGCTCCTTTGAAAGACAGTTTGGCAGTTTCTTAGAAAAGCAAACATTCTCTTCCCATACACTTTAACAATTGTACTCTCTGTTATGTACTCAAGCTGTTGAAAACATGTGTCCCTATGGAAACCTGTGCATGGATGTTTATATTAGCTTTAGACATAATTACCAAAACTTGGAAGCAATCAAGTACATGAACAGATAGAACACTGCGCTACATCCAGAATGGGGTATTATTCAGCACTAAAAAGAAATGAGCTATCAACCCTGAAAAGACAAAGAGGAATCTTAAAAGTATATTATTGAGTGAAAGTAGCAAATATCAAACGTCTTCACACTGTGTGATTCCAAGTAGATGAAATTCTAATAAAAGAAAAAACTATGGAAAAAAAAATAAAAGAAAAGAAAAAACTATGGAGGCAGTAAAAAGATCAGTCATTCCTAGAAGCTGGAGGAATGATGACAGGGAGAATGAATAGATAAAGCACAGATGACTTTTAGGGCAGTGAAAATATTCTGTATGAATACACTTTATTATTACACATTTGTCCAAACCGATAAAATGTACAATACTAAGAGTGAACCCTAATGGAAACCTTGGTTGATTATGATGCATCGATGTAAAATACCTAATTGAAACAAATGTACTACACTATTAGGGGATGTTGACAAGAGAATCTATGCATATGTGGGGGTAGGAGATATATGGGAAATCTCTGTGCTTTCCTTTCAATTTTTTTTTTGCGGGTGCGGGGGGGGGGGCGCAGAGGGAGATGAAGAGAGAATCTTAAGCAGGCTCCACACTCAGTGCAGAGCCTGATGTGAAGCTCAATTCCACACCCCTGAGATCATGATATGAGCTAAAATCAAGACTAAGATGCTTAACCAACTGAACCACCTAGGCACCCTCCCCTCAGTTTTGCCGTGAATCTAAAACTGCCCTAAAAAACTAAAGTCTTGGGATCCCTGGGTGGCGCAGCGGTTTGGCGCCTGCCTTTGGCCCAGGGCGTGATCCTGGAGACCGGGGATCGAATCCCACGTCAGGCTCCCGGTGCATGGAGCCTGCTTCTCCCTCTGCCTGTGTCTCTGCCTCTCTCTCTCTCTCTCTCTCTCTCTCTCTGTGTGACTATCATAAATAAATAAAAATTAAAAAAAAAAAAACTAAAGTCTTCATAATAATAACACTCTGGCAATGGCAGATTGAATACTGAAGGATGCCTGGATTCTTGGAAATCGTCCTATCATACCAGCCCTGGACTGACTTCTTCCAGATTTTCATATGAGATAAAAAAATATTGGTTTTAGCCCATTTAACTTTGTATTTGCATTGTTTTCAGGTGAAATTAATCCTAAGAGAGAGATTATCATTTTAAAAAATAGAAGGGGATTTACTAATTAGTTTTATTACTCTTACAGTGAGGAATAAAATGTCCTCCTTCTGATCAGATCAATTTATGTTGTGTAATACAACTTGAATACCTATCATTATCTTAATAGGTTGTTTTACTTCCATTTTTTTCCTTCCTTGTGGGAAAGGAATAATAGTTGTTCTTTCTTTATTAGTAAGAATTGAATAAGATGCAGTCATGGAACAGTCATGACATAAACAGTTTGCTAAAGTTTGGTGGTGAATTATAGAGAAATTAAAACAATATGTATATGAGTATACTCTCTGAATTATAAAACTTTTACGTACTATTTTTATGAATTATTTAACAAAGAAATCCTTCCTAAAATGTGTTATTATGTAGGATCCCAGTATATAAACAGAGAAAAACTAAGTTCTTTGGTAGGGGAAAGTATCCTGTTTTTCCATCCTACCAATTGTTCAACATGGCAACCTTAATATATCTCTTGGAACTGTTAAACAGAACAAAACATTAAAATGCCATGTAAAAGTTATAGTTTTTACATGTATCAAAAAAGTTGTTTTTAATATATGTTTTGGTTATATTAGCATAAGCATGAAATCTATTCAGAATTTTAGGTAATTAACATAATCTGTCATTGAGACTATGATACTTGGAAAATATATTGGGGGATGAATAAACTGCTAAATGTCTTTAAATAGTTTGCTAAATCCTAGGTAAATAAAATCATGGCTCTGCATATAAGAAGCACTCATGCATAAATTTCCCTTTTTTCCTCAAAGAATCTGCTTGTTGTTGTAAATGAGGACCCACATATACAATTACCTGTGATTCAAGAAGGAAGCTGCAAATATATGACACTATGGATGCATTTGTAGAAAAAGAAGAAAAAAAAGCAGATGCTATGATTTTTATTTAGGCTCCTTTCAAAGAAGAGATGAGACCCAATAGGAAGAAAAGTCACTAGACAATTAATAAACATTACTTTTCATCTCACTGCTTTACTTTTATTGCCTCATCCTTTATAGTTTTATGGGTTTGTTCTTGCTGCCCTAATCTTTCCCTCTTGTAATTTTGTGTTGATTTAAATCAGCTTTCCTGTGGCTTTTTTAGACCAGGGAGTTCTCCATTAATAGTGTGCTTGCCTAGCATTTTTTCCTGTATCCTTCACAGCTCTATTTAAGAGTTAAAAAAGTAGGTGATAAAATTGAAATATGTCAATATAAAAATGAAGAAAAGGATTTGTCTTAGTATATTAGGAAGATTAAGCAATGGTAAGAGAGTTCTAGACCATCTAGGTTTTATCTTTTGCTTGTTGAAGCTGTTCTCACTTCTCTATAAAGACATTGGATGACAACTCTCCTCCAAGGTCAGGTTATTTTGTTACTGCAAGTGAAAAGCATGAGGGAGATTTATTAGGTAGCAATGTGCATTTATGCATTTTATCTCCCTCCAATATAAATACCTAAGAGACGCTTGAAACAGTGTTTAAAAGGAGTCCTAATGAATTATAAATGATGATAAATCTGACTTGATTTCAAAGTGATGGGCGTTTTACATTTAACACTTTTTACTATGGAGGTTGCCTTTTGTTACCTAGCTCTTTTAAGTTCAAATATATGATGCATTATGCAAAACTGGTATTTAGGGGAGTCCATTAAAACAACCAAAATATAAACGCCTGGGTGGCTCAGTGGTTGAGCACCTGCCTTTGGTCCAGGGCATGATCCTGGAGTCCTGGGATCGAGCCCCATTGGGCTCCCTGCATGGAGCCTGCTTCTATCTCTGCCTGTGTCTCTGCCTCTCTCTTTCTGTCTCATGAAGAAATAAATAAAATCTTAAAAAAATGTATATATATATATATGAATGTATATATACATTTCAAAAAATGTATATATATGAATGTATACATATATATTCATATATATATATGAATGAAATATAAATATAGAACAGTCTTTTTATTGGATCACTGAGAACTTGCATATAGAAATATACACACGGTATCCCTGGGTGGCGACAGCGGTTTAGCGCCTGCCTTTGGCCCAGGTCGCGATTCTGGAGACCCGGGATCGAATCCCATGTCGGGCTCCCGGTGCCTGGAGCCTGCTTCTCCCTCTGCCTGTGTCTCTGCCTCTCTCTCTCTCTCTCTCTCTCTCTCTGTGACTATCATGAATGAATAATAATAAAAAATTAAATTTAGAAATATACACACAATACATGGATTTATCTATTTGGATTTACTATTTGTCTACATGGATTTATATATTAGCTTTTTAATCAAGGGCATATTTAATTTTGATAAACTACAGACTGTTGTTATTGTTTTTACCTAAGAAAGATCCAATTTCTTCAAAAAAAAGGCTGGAAATATTTAATGAGGAAACTATAAATACCTTTATGATCTTCCTCACTGTTTTGGACTTGGGTATCTCAGTTGACCAAAAGTAACGAATACTTTACAATTAAAAAAATATATATTTTATTTATTTACTCATGAGAGACACAGAAACAGAGAGAGGCAGAGACACAGGCCTGGGGAGAAACAGGCCCCATGCAAGGAACCCCATGCAGGACCCGATTCCGGGACTCCAGGACCAGGCCCTGGGCCAAAGGCAGGCGCTAAACCACTGAGCCACCCAGGATCCCTAATACTTTACAATTTTAAGTAGTCTATGCTTGTTTAAAATTTTCTGGGAATGAAAAACACTGTGTAATATATATCAATATAAATCAAATTTTGAAAAAGAAATAAATCAAATTTTTGCATGCATATTACATAAACTGGGCAGGCAAATAGTCTAGCAACAACCTACTGACTTCAAGATATGAGTAAGAAGTTATGTAAATTATACCTATTAGAGAATAAAAAGCTTTGAAATTCCACAATTCTGGTACTCATCTACTAATCTCAGTTTCCACATTTGTAAAGTAGGGATAATAAGAGTGTAATAGTATTTACCTATTGGTTTCTCTAAAAGTAGAATGAATCCATGGGTATTAAGGTATTAATAAACTCCTAGCTAATAGCAACTGCTTAATAAATATTTGCTATTAGATAAATATTTATTCCTTCTCACCACTTTGATTAATTGGAAAAATATTAAGTGCTTCAATGTATTAGATACTATTTTCAACACAAAAGTGCCTACTTTTGTGGAGGTTACATTCTGGTGGAGAAGATAGAAAGACAAATCATAAAGAGATAATTGATATATTTGTACCAAGACAAAGAGTAATATATTAAATGCTATGAAGATAAACAAGGGTAAATTATGAGAGACAGTTACACTGCCACTATGTTAGATAGAGTTGTTGGAATATGCTTTTATTCACGGTAAATTGACTCATTTTTTAAATCTATACTTTTCAATATTTAAGTAAGAAATTATATTTAACATCTTCATTTTCTCTAAATACCAAGACTGAACTCTCATTCTTATCTTTATCCTATTTCTATCTGTAACTCTATTTAAACTCTAGTGAAAATGGATAAAACATTCTGAATAACTTTGAATTTTTTAATTAAAAAAAAAGAAAATACAAAGGCCTAAATTGTGAGAACTAAAAATGAAAAAATGTTTCCTTTTTATTTTTTCTGAATTTATTTATCAGATTATCCACCTATAGTTATTGAGAAACCTGTTTTTTTTTTGTTTTTTGTTTTTTTTAATCTTTTTTTTTTTAATTTTTATTTATTTATGATAGTCACAGAGGGAGAGAGAGGCAGAGACATAGGCAGAGGGAGAAGCAGGCTCCAGGCACCGGGAGCCTGACGTGGGATTCGATCCCGGGTCTCCAGGATCGCGCCCTGGGCCAAAGGCAGGCGCTAAACCGCTGCGCCACCCAGGGATCCCAGAGAAACCTGTTTTTTATAATGTTATCTGCATCATAAACCATGCAGGCCATAAAAGCACAGTTAGCATTGCTAAATTGTAAAATGTTCCTCTTTGTTCTAGGGGTCTATGTTAAAGATTTTGATGGTCAAGATTTATATGATGCCACTTTGGCCTATTTCTAATTTTTAATTTACTGGCTCTTTCTATGAGGCTGATGACTAAGATGTGAAATTTGGGTTTGAAGTAGGTGTATATCACACAGACCTTGTTCCTGAAGCAAACATTTTTTTTTTTTTTTTAATCAGTAAAGCTCTCACTGTAATGTGAATCTTGTCCTCTTGCATAGAATAATATATAGATTGAATTTCTACTCTTTTCTCCACAAAGACAAGCATCCAAAACTATTTCAAAGTGGTTCAGAGTTTCTTTTCAGAGATACACTTTTAAATTTATAACATTTAGTCTAATTTGGGGGGAAAATAGACAAAGACATAATTCTCTGAAGGTGGGAGTGTGAAAGAATGGATGAGGAAAACTCAATATAAATAGAGAGTGTCACAAGGCTTTACAGTATCAGTCAAGAGACACAATTTTGTAAGCACCATAGTAGTAGTAATTAAATCAGTTATCAAGATACATGTCCATCATTATTACCTCAAAAGTGTCAAACTTAACTGCCCCTACAGGAATATAAATTCCATTATATAGAATTAAATAAGATGGCATTTTAAAAAGTAGATGCTGACTAAGGAAATGGAAAGGAATACACATTACCTACTCTAGTTAAATATCTAAAATTCTGAAAATAGTATGTATAAGATCATTTGAAATTCTATGCTTCTAATTATCTTGATCAAAAGTTATGAAAAGCATTGGGCTGATCCCTTTGCTGTCAAGATTTTATAATGATCACATTTTATAGAATAGAAAATGCAAAATGTAACTTCATGGATTATATAGATGTAAGTATGACCTCCCCATTTATTCTGTTAAGCTGTGATTTGAAAGCATGCTGACACTGCCATTAAAGAAACAACAGTGACTTCATGGTCTCTTTCATATTTGGACATTACAGAATTGAGCAAAGTAGCCTCTGCCATAATTCACAAACTCAGCTCTTGTGAATTCCAGAAGGCTTCTTTTTTTTTTTTTTTAGATTTTATTTATTTATTATTTTTTCTTTAAATAAATTTATTTTTTATTGGTGTTCAATTTGTCAACATACAGAATAACACCCAGTGCTCATCCCGTCAAGTGCCCACCTCAATGCCCACCACCCAGTCACCCCCACCCCCCCACCCCCCCGCCCTCCTCCACTTTCACCACCCCTAGTTCGCTTCCCAGAGTTAGGAGTCTTTCATGTTCTGTCTCCCTTTCTGATATTTCCCACTAATTTTTTCTCCTTTCCCCTTTATTCCCTTTCACTATTTTTTATATTCCCCAAATGAATGAGACCATATGTTTGTCCTTCTCTGATTGACTTATTTCACTCAGCATAATACCCTCCAGTTCCATCCACCTCCAAGCAAATGGTGGGTATTTGTCGTTTCTAATGGCTGAGGAATATTCCATTGTATACATAAACCACATCTTCTCTACCCATCATCTTTCAATGGACACGGAGGCCTCTTCCACAGTTTGGCTATTGTGGACATTGCTGCTACATTGC
Organism: Canis aureus; assembly: GCF_053574225.1. Taxonomy (NCBI): domain Eukaryota; kingdom Metazoa; phylum Chordata; class Mammalia; order Carnivora; family Canidae; genus Canis; species Canis aureus. Next base: position 31,767,320 of record NC_135618.1, read on the forward strand.
TGCTATAAACATTGGGGTGCAGATGTTCCCGCACTGCATCTGTATCTTTGGGGTAAATCCCCAGCAGTGCAATTGCTGGGTCATAGGGCAGGTCTATTTTTAACTCTTTGAGGAACCTCCACACAGCTTTCCAGAGTGGCTGCACCAGTTCACATTCCCACCAACAGTGCAAGAGGGTTCCCTTTTCTCCACATCTTCTCCAACATTTGTGGTTTCCTGCCTTGTTAATTTTCCCCATTCTCACTGGCGTGAGGTGGGATCTCATTGTGGTTTTGATTTGTATTTCCCTGATGGCAAGTGATGCGAAGCATATTCTCATGTGTTTGTTGGCCACGTCTATGTCTTCCTCGGTGAGATTTCTGTTCTGTCTTTTGCCCATTTCATGACTGGATTGTTTGTTTCTTTGCTGTTGAGTTTAATAAGTTCTTTATAGATCTTGATAGACATAGAGAAAGAGAGAGGCAGAGACGCAGGAAGAGGGAGAAGCAGGCTCCATGCAAGGAGCCCGTCGCGGGACTTGATCCTGGGACTCCAGGATCGCCCTGGGACAAAGGCAGGCGCCAAACAGCTGAGCCACCCAGGGATCCCCTCCAGAAGGCTTCGTCTGTATCATTAACCCCTTTTGTCTCTCTTGCTGTGAGAGAAATTAGGTGGCAAAATCTTAATCTCATTTGAATCTAATGTCTACTCTACTTCTGCATGGGACCCATACACTGAGGAACCTCACCACCATGCTGACTGGTTTTATCATAAATATATGAAAGGCAGCCTTAAGTAGACCTTTAGTGTTGCCTGCCCATCACACTACACTTTCCTCATTCCCTCTCCTAGTCTTCTGGATACTGAGGACATACTGCTCTCCTTGCTCAAAGCTCCAAAAATCTCTCAACCATGCTCATTTTCAGATTTTGTCAAAAGAGGACTTTCACATATTTCCATCACCAAATTTGCCTACCTACAGCATATACCCAGATACTCTTGGTATCCAGGAATCCTCCATGAGATAGCATGTCATATCCTCTTTGTGTGCACCAATTCTTATCCCATTGCACAGACATGGCCCACCTGTGGCTTCTTTCCTTCCTGTCTCTGTATCACTTCACTTTATTTCTTCTCTCTTTCTAATGGAAACAGCTCTTTATATTTATCTAATGTTTTTTTTTGATCCTAACATCTCATCTTCTCTCATTTGTCAGCAGAACTATTTACAGTGCTTATGTTCCCTGTCTTAGAATCTTCTAATTATATTCTTTTTTGAAATAACTTCAATAGAGCTCTCTACAATACCCCATCCAACTTCCAGGAAACTGCTTTTGTCTAGGAAAGTCAGCAGTGAGTTTAAATTCGCTAAATTTAATCATCACTTTTCAGTATTTATTGTACTTGTTTCATCACAAACATTTTATGCAATTGATCAATCCCTCATCATAGAAAAACATTCTTTCTTTGCCTTCCTGGACATCAAACTAACATTGTGTTTTTTTATATCCTATTTGACAACCATCTGCTCCATCATATTTTCTGAATCTTCTATAACTTCTGAACTAAAATATTGGAATATTTTATGTCTCATTCCTTTAACTTATTTTTCTGTTTACATTAATGAGATTTCAGGCACATTTTCCTCAATGAACTAACAAGATTCTTATACAGTAATAGAGTAATGAGGGAGGAGTCAAATGTGTTTACATATGTCAAATAGTGCCACTAATATATTACTCTTGCTTAGTTATACTTGGAAGGAATCCTTGACTGGGATGAAGTAGTCACAATCATGTCATGAATTGTCCAGAAATCAGCAGATAGTATAAATTTTTCATCAAATGCAAATGAGGAGTGTGATTACAACTAAGAAACAGTGTCATCTTCAACCTAGGGAAGCCAGCTAGGGAAGGTAATGAAAGAGGATCAGCAAGAATTTAAATTACTCCAGTTATGAAATCAATAGACCCTTTATTGACTAAATAAGCCTTTAATTTACAGAAGAAAATACTCCTACATCTGTTAGAAATTCTCTAGAATTGACCAATATTAAATTACAGCTACCTGATGAATTAAGGATCAAGAAATAAATTATAGCAAAACAAGGGAGTAGACACTCCACATTTGTGTCTATGGATGAGAAATATGTATCTAATTTATTACATATGTTATAGCCAAGATAATGTTCTACTGTAAACATGTCTTATTTAACTTTCATTTTGAAACAGAGAAAATATTATCTGTAGATAAAAGCACAAGATCTATCCTAAAAAACTCCATAATGTTGAAAAGGAAGGATATACTATAATCTGCACATGTTGCTTTATTTTTCTATATTAGAATATTTAATAATATTTAATAATAATATGCTGTTTAATAATAATCATGATTTATAATCATGTATTAAGGGAATGACATTGATTCAGCTACATCTTTAGCTTGAACTGTGAGTTTTTGAACAAGTAAATTTTGTGAAATGTTAATTTATTTAATGAACAGATTTGATAGCTACTTGTTAGACACATAGTCCTATCTGATATTAAGATTAATAATTCTATTCGATAATAAAAATAGCCAAATCAGTAACACACTTAGTAATGACATTCACATTGACTGGTGCATTCACATTGACTGGTGCCTTCTTAACAGTATAATTACAATTATGGATGTCTCATTCAGAACTTCATTCACAAATTCTGCAAAACATACCACGATTTCAATGCCTTGGTAAATAACATTTAAAAAATAAATATTGAAATTAAAATTATAATGTAAATTGACATCTTTCACTTAGACATTGTTCATCACTTTTGCATTTCTTTTAACAGCCCTTCACTAGGCAATTTTGTCAAAGAGCTTAAAATGGATACATTGCTTAGTGATACATGGTCTTTTTAAAAAATATTTTATTATTTATTTTGAGAGAAAGTGAGATAAAGAGAGGAGGAGCAGGGAGAGGGGCTGAGAGAAAAGCAAACTCCTCGACTCCGGGGGTTTGATCCTGGTACTCTGGGATCATGACCTGAGCCAAAGGCTGATGCTTAACCTACTGAGCCACCCAGGAGCCCCAGTATACAGTCTTAACATTCAAAGAGGTATATTAAGATTTAAAAAATATTTTTCCTTTTCCCTCATTACATACCAAGAATATTGCTAGAATGTTAGCTACATTTTTCAATATAGGATTTTATAAAAAATGTATTTTTTATACAGAATACTAACAAAGTCATGTGGGGTTTTTTTGTTTGTTTTTGTTTTTGTTTTTTTCAAAGTCTTGTTTTTATATAAGATAAAGGTATACTGAGGTGGGCAGTTGATGGAATGAGAACTGGGTGTTATTCTATATGTTGGCAAATTGAACAGCAATAAAAAATAAATTTATAAAAAAAGGTAAACTTCTAAAACAAACAAACAAAAAAGATAAAGGTATAGATAAATGTTTTAATCCTATATATTTTGCTAAACACCATATGAATTATTCAACAATATGGTCAGAATATCATGTATTCATCATACCTTATTCTGATTTTGATCATTTATAATATTGCCCATGTCTACACATTGAATATAAAATCAATACAAGTATATATATATATATATATATATACACACACACACATAAACACACACATATACACACACACGCACATATATATATATATATATACACACACACAGATAGACACACACACACTAATATGCAACTATTGGGCTTCTATCAATGAAAAACAAACTACTTTAAAATATTTTTTATTGCTCTGCACATGTGGTTGATTTATTTTTTAAAAAGTGTTTAGTTTTTCAAAAAACAAATTAGCCTCTGCAGATGTTACAATGATACATCAGCAACTCAAATAATAAATTGAAGTTTTAAAAACATGTAGTTAGTATTTATGCATTAAAGTAATTACATTAATTGATCTAAATGCCAAAGGTATCATCTGTCTTTGCTTTTAAGTATTAACTCAAAATCACTTTCCTCATGAGGCAGAATAAATATATGAACTCTCATTAGTCTCCCAAAGGTATTCTTTTAATACTAATCAAAAATTTTAATTGCTCCAAGACCAAATGGTTAAGATAAAAATTACATAATCTGTGAAGCTTAGACTACACATGTGAAGTGAGAAATTATACAACGGATAAGATTTTTTCCTCAATTTTAATAACATTTGTTTTTTAAGTAGGTTATCTGAATAATATCCTTCATTTTCTAGTTCCTTTTGATGTTTACATAAAATAGTAGTGGGATATTACTTTAGTAATACAATGCAATGAATACAATATTTTCATAAGTGCATAGTATTTTAATGAATATATAAAAACCTGGTATTTTTCTTATAGAGTAGTACTATCTATTATTTGCCAAGAGTATATTACATGCAAGACATGCATCTAAGTCCTTTTCTTACTAATATATTGATAATTAAATTAATCCAATCCTCAAAACAACCCAGTGGAGTAGGCACTATTTTTATCTAATTTTACAATTTAGAAACGTAAGAAGGAGGGCAGCCCCAGTGGCTCAGCGGTTTAGCGCTGCCTTCAGCCCAAGGACTGATCCTGGAGAACTGGGATCGAGTCCCATATTGGGCTCCCTACATGAAGCCTGCTTCACCCTCTGCCTGTGTCTGTGCCTCTCTCTCTTTCTCTCTCTCTCTCTCTCTCCCTCTCCCTATCTCATGAATGAATAAATAAAATCTTTAAAAAATAAAAACATAAAACAGAAAGAAACATTAGGAAGAATAACTGATTATGAATTTGTTGGAATGATGTTTGTGTGGTCATGTTTCTGATCATGTGCACAAGTATGGCTGAAAAGAATTATGTGGTTTTTTTTTTTTTTTTAGTTTTTATTTATTTATTCATGAAAGACACACAGAGAGAGAGAGAGAGGCAGAGAGAGAAGCAGGCTTCATGCAGGGAGCCTGATGTGGGACTCGATCTAGGACTCTAGGCTCATGCCCTGGGTGGAAGGCAGACACTCAACAGCTGAGCCACCCAGGCGTTCCAGAATTATGTGTTTTCAACAGTCGTTCTTTCATAGTTTCATAAAGGCCACCATCTTCTGATTTATAACTAACAGTGATATTGCTAACTAAGATGCCACTTATAAATTGCTGGTCGTGGCTCAGGTTTTTAATTTATAGAAACAATGTATTTGACCAAAATATTGATGTTTACAATTAAAATCTCCATAATTTAATTACCCAGAAATACGTCTTACATGCTACCATGATGCTAGCATTGTTACCTAATCATAAATAGTTCCATAATTGCATCTTTCTGGCAATAATATCCTTGTATTAGTAGATGGTCTAATTTCTTGGATGCTGCAATTGGTGATTACAGAGATTAATGAAATGTCCATATTATGGGCAACATTAATGGCACTGAAAAAAGGTCTCAAATTGGATGTAAGAATAACATAGCTACCCTACCCAAATATTAGTATGATTATAATTATTAATTTAACTATGTTAGTTATATATTATCAACTTTTTAACTTTTGGGATATCTATAGTATTTTTCCTTTAGAATAATATTTATAGTTGTCTTAACATATGCATTTTGTCATGTAACAAAGGGTTCCTCTATTCTGAGCTTTGAATATTTTTCTTAAACCAGGAATGGGTGTCAAATATTACCCAACGCTTTTTACATCTCTTTTTTTTTTTTTAATTTTTACTTATTTTATGATAGTCACAGAATGAGAGAGAGAGAGGCAGAGACACAGGCAGAGGGAGAAGCAGGCTCCATGCACCGGGAGCCCGACGTGGGATTCGATCCCGGGTCTCCAGGATCGCGCCCTGGGCCAAAGGCAGGTGCCAAACCGCTGCGCCACCCAGGGATCCCTACCCAACAATTTTTATTAAGATGACTACATTTTCAAATTTTATTCTATTGTTAAGATTTTTAACATCAAAAATTGTCCTGATTTTTTTTTTAACTTCAAGAGTGCTGAGATAATTTACTTTGTTTTGTTTTGATAAATTAAGTTACTTGCTTAGTTTTGATAAATGCTCAATGGTTATTAAGATGTTCACATTAGAGAAAGCTGAGTGATAGTGATTTGAGGACTCCCTGTACTATCTTTACAACTCTTCTATAAATCTAAAAAATTTTTAAAAATTCTTTTAAATGTCCCTGCCAATTTTAGGACAAGATTGTCTTATGGCTATGGGGTCATTATCCAAAGAACTCTTTTAATCAGTTAATATTAGTTCTATGGTCATTATAATTCTTGGTCCATGATAACATGTTTTAAAAGCCGGTATTCAATCAATAACAACTCACTTTAGTGAACCCACTCTGAAAACTGTCTACCTCATTTATTAAAAGTCAGTCTTTTAGTGAATTTACTGTGGTGGACATTACTCTAAAGATGATGTCACCACACTCATATATCTCTACCCAACAGAAAATATAAAGTATTACATGCCACATTCTTAAGACAGATGTCAACTCACTCTAAACTCTACAACCAACACCATCTTAAAAACAGAGGCTTACCAAATACTTTGAAAAACATCAGAATGCTTTGCTTAAGGACACCATGTCTGACCAGCATAGTACTCCTTTGTTTAAGAAAGCAATACATTCAAGCTTTTTCTTTATAGATATTAAGTGGTGCTTTCATAATTTGACAGTCATTTAGTCTTTTAATACAATTCACCTGGAGCTCATAATGAGTAATGGAGAAGGTATAAAACACTTAGACTACCACTGTCTCATTTTTCGAGGTCACAAGGTCTCCTATCTCTGTTGGTCCAGAAGACTATATCTCTCAGACCCAGAAGTAGACTGTTCCCATACTGTCAGTCATTGTTTGTAGTGACTAGTTCAAGTGCAGGAAATTTGTTCCACATTGGGCCAATTGGAAGCCTTCCTGGATTTTTAAAAATTGCTTTTATACAAGTTTAATACAACTGTAGAATCTTCTTCCAATGATATCTTACCTGGGCACCATGCTGTTGATATAAACCTCCCACCCCTATGTCCAATGGCACCCAGGGAAACCTGTATTGCTTTAGTCACATGTTATTCCAAAGCCTACATTCAAAAACTCAGAACTTGAACAATTTTATGTTTCTCTAACAGCAATACAACGATCTTTTTAGATAGATGTCCCAACTAGCTTAAATTATCACACTAAACATCATACATAAATGTAGACTACTCTGACTCAAACTGTATATAAAAACTAATGGGGGTGGGGGAAATGCCTGGGTGGCTCAGCAGTTTAGCGCTGCCTTCAGCCCAGGGCGTGATCCTGGAGACCTGGGATCGAGTCCCATGTCGGGCTCCCTGCATGGAGCCTGCTTGTGTCTCTGCCTCTGTGTGTGTGTGTGTGTCTTTCAAAAATAAATAAATAAAATGTTAAAAAAAAAAGAAACCTAATGGCGGTTAAATAGGTGGTGGGAATTAAGGAGAGCACCAGTTGTGATGAGTACCAGGTGCTGTATGGAAGTGTGGAATCACTAAATTATACAACTGAAACTAATATTACACTGAATGTTAACTAACTGGAATTTAAATTAAAACTTACAAAAAAGAAAAAAAAATCTAATGGAAAAGAATGAAGAGCTCTTTAGAAGGATATGATGAATACATTTAAAAATAGCTACAATATATGAAGGAAAGCTATATTCAAATAATAGAAATAGTTTTCCAACTACAAACAAACCCCAATGGAAGTTTTATTTCATTCTTTTAAAAAAAATATTTATTCACGAGCAAAACGGAGAGAGAGATATAGAGGCAGAGACACAGGCAAAGGGAGAAGCAGGATTCATGCAGTCCCAAAGTGGGACTTGATCCCAGCACCCTGGGATCACACCCTGAGCCAAAGGCAGATGCTTAACCGCTGAGCCACCCAGGCATTCCATCCCTTCCATTCTTTGTCACATGTTTCTTCTATCTGCAATTTCTAAACAAAGTTGTATTTTTAGGAGATTAATGATAGTAGATTATTAGGAGTTGCAGTTATCTTGTCAAAGAGTCTAGTAGGAGAGAACTTCACTTGGAGGTAGTTTCTGCATAAGTAGAAACTTTAAGAATATGTTACTCACTGAGTACATTTCCAGGGTTCCTATGTATCTATGGAGATTTAGTATATAAATATTATAATCTTATAACAATTTAGTAGTTTGTTTTGGTAAGTAAACGTAACAAATTTGTACGCAAAATCCAGTTACTGAATTTGTGATGAAGAGATCCAAAGTTAAGTATTTCTAATGTGTATATAAAAACAAGTTTCAAAAAATAAGTTTAAATAATATTATTAAAAGGATTTTGTTTATCTCAGAGAGAGTGAGAGAGAGAGCATGGTAGGGGTGGAGAAGACAGCAGGAGAAGCAGACTCCTCAACTTGAGCAGTGAGCCCCAACTTGGGGCTTGATCCTGGACTCATAAGATCATGACTTGAGCCAAAGGCAGATGCCTAACCAACTGAGCCACCTAGATGCCCCTAAATTGAAATAATCTTATTGGCACCAAGCATTCCTACTTCAATTCCTACCAAGCTTTACAATGAAATTTTGCTGCAGTTTATATGAATTCATAATCCAAAATATAGTGGTACCATAAATTATATATAATTTATGGGTTTGATACTCCCAGAGAGGCTCTTGAAGAATGCAAGGTCTAGAACACTTATCCATTCATCAGTGCAAAACAATATTGTAGATATCATAATAAATAATTACAAAAAGTAAACACTCTTCTCGGAGTTTATACTCTAGTGAGTGAGAAAAGACAAAAATCAAGATAAATAAGAAGATATATAGAAATATATGACAAATGCTAAGGAGAAAAATAAAACCAGAAATGTAATAGGGAATGTGGGGTAGAAATTATAGCTTTTGGTAGATGTGTGTGTGTGTGTGTGTGTGTGTGTGCACGCGTGCGTCCACACATGTGTTATGTAATGCTTTTCTTTTAGTGCAAGTAGTGCTTTTTGAATCTCTAGATTCTTGCTTCTCATAGTTTTGGGAAAGTCTCATACTGATCTTTGCTGTATTCATGCTTCTCTCATTCTTTAATGCCAATTGTACTTATATTAAAGGTTTCAATATTTCCCTTATGTCTTTTATCTTCTTTCTCTTTCTGTATTTGTAAATCTATATTTTTATTTCAAAATATTTCCTGTGACCATTCTTAAGATCTCAATTATCAATTTATCTACACTTTTTCCTTTTCTTAAATGTAATTTGAGTTACTATCAAGATTTTCAATTCTTTATGTTCCATTTTATTTCTTTAAAGTTAATACTTCTCCATTGTAAAACCCAGCCTTATTTGCAATAAACATTGTCTTTTTCAAAATTCTATATTCTGTTAGTGAGTTAACACTTGAATAACAATTACTGCTTTTTTTATAAATGGGCAAGAAAATCTGGACAAAAATTAAAAAATAAATATTTTAAAAATTTTTGACAGAAATGAGAAGGTAGATCCACAGAGTTGTCTATAAATCACATTTTGTGGCTGCATGCTTTAAATATTTTGGGGAAATTCTGAAAATATTAATTTATTTTAAAATAGAGGCTATATTTCTTCAGCAGATTTGTTTCATGTGTTTAAGGACACACTACAGCTGTCATGATGGATGGTAAACGTAAAAAATTATCTTGTGCACTTTGAAACAATAAAAATAATTATTTATATGAATAGCTAATATAAATTACTAAGTCCCTAGAGTTATTCAGCTTCCATCTATATTATGTATTTAAGTTTTATTTCTCATATATATTTCACCTGACTTACAATGAACAATTTCCCTTTTGATTCAGCTATCTCAGAATATCTTGGTGGCTTCATGGCATGGGCCTTAGGACCAGGGCTGGTACACAAACTCATTGACAGAGGTAATAGTGTTAATTTTTTTTTTTATAACCACTTAACATGGGAAAAGTTTATCTATCTAGGAGCAGATGATGTACAATGAACTTACTAGGGATATTCAGAAAATCAGTGAACAAGAATAGTTGGTAACAATTGTGTTAATATGATTTACAATATGGTTTTTCTCAAGCTTCTATTTAAATTCAAGCTAATTAACATACAGTTTGATATTAGTTTCAGGTGTAGAGTTTTGTGATTCAACACTTTCCCACAACTCCTAGTCCTCATCACAAGTGCCCTCCTTAATCCCCATCACCTATTTTGTATAAAATATGTTTTAAGTTAAACTACTCACCTAGGGAGAGTGAAGGATCTCAGTTCACACATGAATGATACAATTGAATTGTACATGTCAGGGAAACAGCAAGTGTGTGTTCACTTATAAGTTGATAAAAATGAAAATAATCAATTTACACATAATTTTAGAATTTACAAACCTCTTATTTCTACCTGTTTCCATTCCTGATTTTTCAAGGTTGAAAATGTAATTTCAAAAGGTGGGCTAGGGATCCCTGGGTGGCGCAGCGGTTTGGCGCCTGCCTTTGGCCCAGGGCGTGTCCTGGAGACCCGGGATCGAATCCCATGTCGGGCTCCCGGTGCATGGGGCCTGCTTCTCCCTCTGCCTATGTCTCTGCCTCTCTTTCTCTCTCTGTGACTATCATTAATAAATAAAAATTAAAAAAAAAAAAGGTGGGCTAACATGCCAAGGTTGTATAACTACTTAGTGGCAAGGTAAGTAACACAACCTGGACTATTGATTCCAAATTTAATGTCCTTTTCACTAGAGTACAGTTTTGCCTTTTGCCATGATATAATATAATAATTACAAAATGTATTGTATAGTATAGCAATAACAATATAAAATAATATAAAGTAAAACAAAATAACACAATATAACATATAAATTAATATATTGTCCCTGTTTTTATAAATTAAATTTTATTGACCTTTTATAGGAAAAGTCTGTGTCTTTCTGATTTAGAGTGAAGGAAATGGTTTAGTTTCCAACTCATGCAGACCAATACTTTTTCAAATAATAAAAAGGTATTAGAAAGCAGCCATGCATATAGATGACACATCAATGTCAAATACCTCTTATATTTATAAATATTTAACCTCAATCTGTGTACCTACTAGCAAAATGGATCCAAACGGTTCTTGGATCACACAGGTTCACTGAATGCGCGCTGAGTAGCTTGATTATAGAGGTAAAACAAAACAAAACAAAACAAAACAAAAACCAAACTAAAAACTCCATAAATAACTGCCTAGGTTGTTTTGATTCACAGTTCTACAACCTACTACTATTTATTTTGTTAAGGTACTTATATCTTTGTTTCTTATGTTTCTTATATGTGAGAAGTGTAGTAATAATAATAGTGAACATCAAATTAGTTCTTGTGAACATCAAATTAGTTAAAATATAAGGCACTTAGAACATGCCTAGCATGTATTCAAACATTATGGTACTAGCTATTATTATTACCTCTTACTATATAAAGCTGTCATAGATTCCAAAGATACCTGAACTATTTACTCAAATGTTAATTATTGTTTACTCTGAACCAAGGAAAATAAAAGTGTATCTCTGGATAATATTGGCCATGAATAAATGTAAAATTTGCATAAGGAAATCCAATTAAAAATAATTATTTTACCTCCTTTGGTAACCACTGAAACACTTTTTTAAAGATTTCATCTATTTGTTTGAGAGAACGACAGAGAGAGAGCACAAGCAACAGAGGGAGAGGGAGAAGCAGACTCTGCTGAGCAAGGAGCCTGATGGGGGACTCCCTTCCAGGACCGTGGGATCATAACCTAAACTGAAGGCAGACTCTCAACTGACTAAGCCACTCAGGTGTCCCCATTTTTTTTTTTTTTTTTTTTTTTTTTAGTGTAGGCTCCACATCCATCATGGGTCCAACATGGAGCTTGAACTCATGATCCTGCGATCAAGACTGGAGCTGAGATCAAGAGTCAGACTCTTATCCAAGTGAACCACTCAGACATCCCTCACTGAAACATTATTTTAATCAAATCTTTATTTTTGTGGACGAGTTTTAGATTCATAGCAAAGTTGAAGGGATAGTATAGAAATTCTCTATGTACCCCTGTCCCACACATGTATAGCTTTCCCCCATTACCTACTACCTACCTACTTCCTACTAAAATGGCAGATTTGCTACAACTGATTACATCATAATCACCCAGAGTTCAGAGTTTATATTACAGTTCACTCTTTACATCATATATTCTGTGGATTTGGACAAATGTATAATGACATGTGTCTATCACTATAGTATCATGCAGAGTATTTTCCCTGCCTTAAAAATCATCAGCACTCTATTTATCTCTCCCTTCCACCAACCTCTGACAACCATTGATCTTTTTACTGTCTCCATGGTTTTGCCTTTTCCAGAATATTACATAGTTAGATTTATACAGTATGTAGCCTTTTCAGATTGGATTCTTTCTTTTAAAGATATATATTTCAGATTCCCCATGTCTTGTCTTCTCCTGGCTTCATAGCCCACTTCATTTTCACACTGAATAATTTTGAAGCATTTTAAAAGGACTATGCTCTCCAAATGAAATCCAAATTTTAAAATGTCCATTTAAAAAAAAAAAACACGAAGGTAATGTTTTTCAAGCAAGGTTGAATAAAATCTGTTAGCTAGGAGCTACACCAACTTTTTGCTCAGTACACAACCTTCTTATTCAGATACTTTCTTTTGAACTCTCATTTACAATATACTACAAATATTATGTCCTTTGTTTATAATTGAGCTTCAGTTTAAAGTACCCACAGGCAATGATGCAGGTCACTTGTTCTCAACCTCATCTGCCTTTCTTTCAGAATTGTTTACTTCTTCTTTCAAAATCTCAGGTCTATAAAGAATTTGGAAGTCCTTCATAGAGGACAAACACTAATTTTTAAACATGAACTAGTTGATGTGTTTGTATTCAATATATGAAAAGATAGAATCATACAAAATGTTTTTTGGAAACATGTAAAGTTTATTCAAACCAAAATCTAATTAATGTATCATAATAAGATCATCAAATTATCAATACATTCTTTTCTCACCTCTGACTATATTCTGTCCTTTTAGGTCTCATCTCACATATCTCATTTTCTGTGAAACAGTTACGAATTTTTAATATCAATGATTAATCCTCATTCCTTTTAATGTCTAGGATGCCCAGCTTGTACATTTGGGCACTAAGTTGTCTGCTTTATACTATAGTCATTTTTTTCTTTTTAATCCATATTGTGAGCTCTTTAAGTTTAGAATTATGTCTTATCGATACTTGTAACTTTTTAAACTTAGTGTTTTTTAATTTTAAAATGTAGCCACCTAATAATAAAATTAAATCAGTCCATTTTGGCATGCCAATTGTGGAAAAAGAGGTCACAAATTACTGAGTTTTCAGGCAGGAAAAACTGGTGAGCCATTGATAATTACACAGATATTGATCATTTTATAGCTGTAAAGCTCACTTCCCCTCAAAAGCAACACAAAGTAATATAAAACATAGATTACATGAGAATAGCTTGCTTAATAACAAGCAATATTTATATAGTGATTATTTAATGTAATCTGATTTAATTTTCATACAATACAGGGAAATTATCATTATCACTTCATAGATGAAAGAAGAGACATTTGAATTTGTCATGTTGTAAACAATGGACTTAAGCCTTAAATCCTGGCATTTTGACTTTTTATATAGATTTCTTTCTTCTACACCATCGTTGATGTTATAATTTAAGTATCATTTTCTTATATATTTCTGGCTGATTACATTATAAATTTCCACTAACAAATAAGTCCACTTTTCTTACTTAAATTTTAATATTCTGACAATGGGAACCATTTTTGGCACTGGTTTAAACTATGATACGCAAGTGATATCTGGTCAATAACATTTAAACCCATTAAAGGATTTATCTCCCCTGCTTCTAGATAACAAAATTTTGCTTTCAATGTAATCTGACCAACACATTGACAGTGGAAGGGAACAGAAAATAGAACTAATTAAATAATAATTGATGGGTAAATTGCTCAATTCTTCTTGAATTTGATGAAACGGGGCATACTAGTGGGCAGGCTCTTTATCTTAGAATATCTATCTTTGATGTAAAGTACATCTAAAGGATTCTCATGAAAGAGTTGCATCAAAGTAGCCTAACCACTACACAATCTATTTCCAACAGTTGTCTGCCAGTATGAGTGCTTCTGTACCATTATAAAAATCTGTCAAGCATTCAAAACCAATTACACACAGGATGTCAAGTGTTGTCATGCCAGCTGTCCTTTTACTCCTGAGGGGCTCCCACTGTCCATTTTCAGTTAAAAATATATCCTGCTATCTTGAGCTTTTGCCAAGATAACCATTGCTATTTTTATGTCCATCTCTTTTTTTTTTTTTTCCATCTCTTAAACAAAAGTAAATGTGATTGTCTTTGAGTGGCCAATAATTATCAAAGATTACAGATGATTTTCCTGGTCACTGCATTCTACAAACTTCAATTATCAAGAAAGCCCTAAGATTAGTAACAAAGATGTCCACTCTCACCACTTTTGTTCAACATAGTACTCTAAGTCCTAGCCACAGAAATCAGGCAAATAAATAAATAAATAAGAAATAAAAGGCATACAAAATGGAAGGAAGAAGAAAAACTGTCACTATTTGCAGATGACATGATACTAGATGTAGAAGACCCTGAAGACTCCACCAAAAAAATTATTCGAATAAATGAATCCATTAAAGTTGCAGGATGCAAAACTAATATACAAAAATCTTTGCATTTCCATAAACTAATAATGAAGTAGCAGAAAGAGAAATTAAGAAAACAATCCCATTTACAATTGTACCAAAAAGAATAAAATACCTAAGAATAAATTTAAACAAGGAGGTGAAAGACCTTTACTATGAAAACTGTTAAGAAACTGATGAAAGATATTGACGCCAATATAAATAAATAGAAAAGTATTCCATGCTCCTAGGCTGGAAGAATTAATATCATTAAAATGTCCATACTACCCAAAGCAATCTACAGATTCAATGCAATCCCTAATAAAACATCTGCAACATTTGTCATAGAATTAGAATAAATAATCCTATTTGTTGGAACCACAAAAGACCCCAAAGAGGCAAAGCAGTCTTGAGAAAGAACAAAACTGGAGGTGTCAAACCACAGGTTTTCTGATACACTACACAACTGTCAAAACAGTATGATATTGGAACAAAAATAGACACATGAATCAATGGAACAGGTTAGAGAGTCCGGAAATAAGCCCAGTTTGATAGTCAATCTGTGACCAAGGAGGAAGGAATATATAATGGAGAAAAGACAAGTCTTTTTTTTTTTTTTTTTTAATTTTATTTATTTATTCAAGAGAAGGAGAGAGAAAGAGAGAGACAGGCAGAGGGAGCAGCAGGCTCTATGCAAGGAGCCCGACGCGGGACTCGATACCGGGACTCCAGGATCAGGCCCCGGTGGAAGGTGGCGCCAAACCACTGAGCGCTGACCCACCGGGGCTGACGCCCCCCCCCGCCCCCGCAAGTCTTTTTAATAAATGGTGTTGGGAAAACTGGCCAACTACATGCAAAAGAATGAAACTTGACTGCTTTTCTTTCTTTTCTTTTCTTTTCTTTTCTTTTCTTTTCTTTTCTTTTCTTTTCTTTCTTTCTTTCTTTCTTTTTCTCTTTCTTTCTTTCTTTTTTTTTTTTTTAAGATTTTTATTTATTTATTTAAGAGAGACACAGAGAGAGAGGCAGAGACACAGGCAGAGGGAGAAACAAGCTCCCTACAAGGAGCCCAATGCAGGACTCAATCCCAAGAGCCGGGATCAGGACCTGAGTCAAAGGCAGATGCTCAACCACTGAACCACCCAGGTGTCCCTCTTGACTGCTTTCTTACAACAGACATAAATAAACTCAAAATGTATCAAAGGTCTAATTGTGAGACCTGAAACCATAAAATACTTAAGAGAAAAACAGGTACTAATCTTGGGCAGGGATCTTAGCAAAGTATTTATAGATTTGTCTCCTTAGGCAAGGGAACAAAAGCAAAAATAAACTACTGGGGGTGCCTGGTGGCTCAGTTGGTTAAGTGTCTACCCTCGCATCAGGTCACGATTCCAGGGTCGTGGGATTGGAACCCCACATCAGGCTCCCTGCTCAGTAGGAAGCCTGCTTCTTCCTCTCCCTCTGCCCCTCCTCCTGCTTGTGCTCTTTCCATGTCTCAAATAAATAAATAACATCTTTAAAGAAAATAAACTACTAGGATTATGCCAAAATAAAATATTTTTGTATAGCAAATGAGGGAAACCATCAACATAACAAAAAAACAACCTAGTAAATGGGAGAAAATACTTGCAAATGATATCTGTTAAGGAGTTAATATCCAAAGTATATTAAGAACATATACAATTCAACACCAAAAAACCTCAAACAATCTGAGTAAAAAACAGATATTTTTTCCAAAGAAGACATATAGTCTGCCACTAAACACATGGAAAGATTTCAACACCACTAATCATCAGGGAAATGCAAACCAAAACCACAGTGACATACCACCTCATACCTGTCAGATAACTAAAATTAAAAACACAAGAAACAACAATGTTGGTGAGGATGTAGAGAAAAAGGAATCCTCTTGCACTGTTGGAGGTAATGGAAACAGGTGTAGCCACTGTGGAAGCCAGTATGGGGGTTCCTCAAAAAATTAAAAATAGAACTACCATACAATCAGACAATCACATTACTGGGTATTTACCTAAAGAATACAAAAAGGGGATCCCTGGGTGGCTCAGTGGTTTACCGCCTGCCTTCGGCCCAGAGCGTGATCCTGGAGTCCCTGGATGGAATCCCACATCGGGCTCCCTGCATGGAGCCTGCTTCTCCCTCTGCCTGAGTCTCTGCCTCTCTTTCTTTCTCTCTCTCTCTCTCATGAATACATAAATAAAATCTTAAAAAGAAATAAAAAAATAGAGAATACAAAAAGGCTAATTTGAAAGGATATATGTATGTTTCTTACAGCATTATTTATAATAGCCAAATTATGGAAGCAGCCGAAATGTATATCAATAGATGAATGGATAAAGATGTAATGTGTGTATACAATGGAGTATTTCCCAGCCACAAAAAAGAATGAAATTTTGCCATTTGCAACAATATCTAGAGAGTATGATGCTAAGCAGAATAAGTCATGTTGTCACTATTTGCAGAGAAAGACAAATAAGATTTCATTCATAATGTGGAATTTTAAAAGAAAAACAAATGAACAAAGGGGAAAAAAAAGAGAGAGACAACCTAAAAACCAGACTCTTAACTGTGGAGAACAAATAGGTGGTTCCCAAAGAAAAGATGGGTGGGGAAATGAGTAAATAGCTGAAGGAGATCAAGAGTACACTTACTAGAATTAAAAAAAATAAATAAATAAAGTAAAAAGAAGAAGAGAAGAACACTTAACATAAGATCTACTCTCCTGGCAAACGTTTAAGTATACTATTCAGTATTATTAACCACAGGCACTGTGCAATACAGTAGAACTCTAGGATTTTTCATCTTGTGTAATTGAAACTTGTACTCATTGATTAATACCTTCCCATTTTCCCTTCCCTCAATCTCCTGGCAACCACCATTTTACTCTCTGCTTCTGTAAGTTTCACTATTTTAGGTTCCTCATATAAGTGGCATCATGTAGTATTTGCAACAACATGGATGAACCTAGAGAACATTATGAAAAGTGAAAAAAGCCAGACACAGAGCTAGATGGTATTCTTGAGTGTAATAATCAAAAGCAGAACTTCCTAGTAATTAACTTAGAATAATGCAAAAATTGGTGAAGATGCACTGAACTGTATTCGCTAATGATGGGAGAGCAAATTATTCAATGGAAGTTATAATGTTTGAATCTACAGAAATCATTATTTTATTCATTCATTCAAAACAATAAACATTTTAGGTGAGATAACTGAGGCACACAGGCAAAATAATTTGTCTGACATCACAATACTAGTTTATTAGGTAGGTAGGATAAATGGTTACAGACCCTCAAACTTTGGAGTCCAAAACCATCACGGTTTAGTTCCTTGTCACATAATTGGTCAAGTTATAGTTCAGATAACAGGCAATTTCATGTCACATAATCTTTCTAGAATCCAGGCTGATGGATGCACTGCCACCTTTAACTTCTGGCTTCTGGAAGTCATGCTGGTCGTTGTAATCCCAGCCTAGCTTGGGAAAATGGAAACAAACAAACAAACAAAAAGCATGGCCACTTTCTTAAAGACCCTGTGTTGGAAGAGAAACACATTACTTCCATTCATATTTCATTACAGAGATATTCGTACAGGCCCACACTTAACTACACTTGAGGCTGGGGAATGTAATTTTGTTGTGTGTCAGTGAAGGGGAAATAGATTTTTGTGGACAGTTGCAGATTCTGTCCCAATCAATAAGTGACAAGTAGAGATTTCAACATGAGCAGATAAGAACAGAGTTTATGCTTTTAAATATTATTCGAAGCAAAGAACTGGCATACTAGAAAATTTTACTTTTGTTTTATTATTTTTTAAGATTTTATTTATTCATGAGAGACACAGAGAGAGAGGCAGAGACACAGGCAGAGGGAGAAGCAGGCTCCCTGTAGGGAGCTTGATGTGGGACTCCAGGATCACGTCCTGAGCTGAAGGCAGATGCTTAACCACTGAGCCACCCAGGCATCCCCCCAAAATTTTACTTTTAAATAAGTCTCTATAGTTAGATATCAATACAAATAAATACTTTCAAATTTAATTTAATCGAGTTTTAATTAGCTGTTTTTGCCCTGGACCTCTTTCTGTCCGGCCCATAGCTATTTTTTTTATTACTATTTCACATGGAGTGTTTAACAACTGTAAATACTGTGCATAGAAAAGTAAAGCTGCTGTCGACTCATCCAAGGTCTTGCTGACTAAAGTCAAAAATGACGGATCATGGGAAATTAGTAAAATTAGAATGAGATAGGGAGCCACTTTCATTCTGTAGCATTTTTTCCTTGTACACTAATTATTTTAATAATTGAAAATAGAAATAATTAAAATAGAAATGTTACCGGATTGAAATTTATTTACATATATTAAATACTTTATGTATATATATACATTCCTAAATATTACAAATGACATTCCTCTGATATATGTCTATCTGTAAACTGTCTACCTATTATCTTTACATGGTGCTCTCCCATATGGTTTCCTTTTGATTACTGGATATTTGCAAAGGAAAATAGTAACTGAAGCCCTAAAATACTGCTATTTTCTTGAAGCTATTTGAAATCATACCTAAAAATCACCATTGAGCCAAAAAGAACCACTACACAGATGTCTCACCCCAAATCCACAGAATTTGTAATTCTATTGATTTACAAAGCCCATTATTTTATAAAACTCCAAATCTCTCAACAATAAAATATCTAATTGTTCCACCTGCCAATTCTTTGTGAAAATAGAAATATTAATTTAATTTTAATTAAAACGGAAGCAGGAAACATGCAGATTGGTTAGGTGAGAGGAAAAAATTCTGAGAGGTCAAGAAATTTTAAAAGTCATATGCTTTTCAAAGAATTGTATTTTTCTTTATGTTAGATTATATCAAAGATCTATTTTAATATAAAAATTCTGTCATTCTAAGCAAACACATGTATTTGGCACATAATTTTCATGGCTAATACTTGTGTAAAGTTATTTCGTAAGCTGCAATTTAAACATGCATTAAAATTAGTTCCTAGAATTGAACAAATAAAACATACTTAAAAGGCGTCATATAAATATTTTTGTTTACTTGGAATTTCATGCATTTAGAGATGATAACAAGTAGTAATTATGCCATTAATAGCTGTGACTACAAAATAGTAATAATATTTAATGACTTTAGATACTATATTTTAATATATGTGCCACTGATTTGAGGTACTATCACTTCTGAAAATAAAGGAAACTATGTACAACTGGTACAGAGAAATAGCTTCTAAAAGTAAAATTATCAAAGCAATTTTTCTTGTTACTGTAGTAAATGGAATAAAACCAGGGAATAGAGAAAAAGAGCAAATCTGCACCAGCAGCTAATTTTTGGCAGATTGATCTTTCAGGAACCATGGTAAAAAGTGCATTTTAAGTAGCTATAATTTTGTTTTAAATAGAGAGATTCTAAGACACAGTCAGAGATGCCTTGGGAATAGGAAATGAGGAAGTAATATGCAATTACTTTACTTCTGAATCTTCAAATACTTTAAACCTACATTTGGGTCTTTAATTGGTAGGTCTGACAGTTTATATGATGGCTCAAAGTCCTTTACAGTTATACCTTATATGTCCACATTGATATTTTAATTTACATTCAATTGAAATTTTCAGTTTCTGTATTTTATAAGTCCAATTTCAAACTACCTGCTTAAGAATGTTCTTCTTTAATATTTCTATATATTTTTAAAATGTAAATTATATGACAATACAAAATGTTAATAAAAGTTTATTTGGAATCCTATTGCTAAAAATGCTTTCATAAAATTATAATTCATTATTAAATTCCTAATTAAAAATTTTCATTGTCATTTTAATTTGATTAATCAAAAATTGCTTTAATCCTTTAACTTGTTTCATATGTAATGATGGATTTAGAAGATTAATAAATGTTTATTAATTACTCCAATAATGATTTGTCTTTACTTTTGGATCCATGGTTTGGTGTCTGCCATTAATTTAGGGAAATTCTCAGTCATTATTGTTTCAAATATTCTTCTGTTCCTCTCTCTCTCTCTCTCTCATCGCCTCTCCTGTTCCCATTATGTATATGTTACACTTTTTGAAGCTGTCCCACAGTCCTTGGATACTTTGCTTTGCTTTTTCAGTTTTTGTCATCTTTGTTTTTTGGTTTTCAAGGATTCTACTGATATATTTCTAGCTTAGAGTTTCTTAACTGTGTCTAGTCTACTAGTAAGCCCATCAAAGCACTCTTCATTTCTGGTACAGTTTCTTTGATCCCTAACGTTTCCTTTTTAGTTGTTTCTCAGTATTTCTCTATATATAGTTCATCTGTTTTTGCATGATGTCTATTTTGTCTATGAGAGCCCCTCAGATATGAATTATAGTTATATTAAATTCTTGGTCTGATAATTTCACCATTCCTGCCATGTCTGGTCCTGTCGCTTACTCTATGGTTTTAAATTGTGTTTTTTGCCTTTGGTTACCACTTACAATTTTTTCTTAATATTTGGATATAATATAATAGGTAGAAGGAACTGCTGTAAATATTCTTTTAGTAATATAGCAGTGAGGGGAAGGGTTCTCTACTCCTATGATAAAGTCTCAGTTTTTTAGTGAGCCTCAGCGTATGGACTGTGATTTTCACAAGAGTTTCTCAGTTTACTTCTCTCCCATTACGTAGGACAGGATGGCAACCGTGGGCTGGAGTTAGGAATTTCCCTTCCACCAGGGCAGTTAGGCTCTGACAATAGCTCAGCTGCTTTATGTTCTCATTAACTAGTTTCCCCTGGAACAATCTGTGTCCCAGGGGAACTGAGTGTATATTGTGGAATATTACAAAATGATTCCTTTTCCCCTCCTCTCTGCTGGAAGCAGGAGGTGCAACTCACAAAACTCTGCCCCCCAACACCCTCATGACAGGCCCCCTGGAGTTTTTAACACTCTGATTTGTCTGCCTTGGGCCACCAGTAACTTGCCACTTAAGTTCAGGTCGTCCTACTCGGTCAGCGCTTCTATGGCAGTTTCAGCTCATAAGTCTCTCCTTTGGCAAGCCATGACTCCCCATATTCACCTGTCTATACCATCTTGGAGTAGGGATGTGCCCTGTTTCCACACCTCTCAAACATTCTAGAGGAGTTGCTGATTTTTCGGTCTGTTTAGCTTTTTACTTGTTGTTAAGATAGAGTGACAACTTCCAAGCTCCTTATATGCAGAACTGGAAAGTAGACATTGACATATTAGGTTTAAAGATGCAAATAATCTTGATAATCTCATTAACACTGACAGCAGGTTAATATTAATATATATATACATATAAATTCAAAAATATGAAGAAAGATTATCTGATTTAACTTTGAACAAAATTTGAACATTTAAATAGACATTTCACTAAGAATATACCCACCCATATATGCATGCAGGACACACACATACACAAAGTTCATTCTCACAGCCTTGGTAGTTACGGTCTGTAAAATTGCCACAAATGCTGAATCACGGAGTACTGAATGATTGATCCTACCAGAAATATAAGGTTAGGTTCCTGTGAGTCTCTGGTCACAACGTTTTTATCAAATGATTAATAAAGAGCCTGTTTTTTGTGTGTTTCTCTTTAAAGATGCCTACTCAATATATATTGTTGGTTCATTCATATTAAAGTTAAAAGCCAACAGCACTGGGCAGCCCCAGTGTCTCATGAATAAATAAATAATATCTTTAAAAAAAAGCCAACAGCACTTAGGTTATGAATGTATAAAAATTACCTAATACATATTTTCTGTCAGGTCAGTTGGGGGAAAATTTTAATAGCAAACTCATCAATGAAAACATAAAAATAAAAAATCATGGCACTAAGTAGACTGCAGAATGGACACTGTTTACAGTATGAGAGATGAAACAAGTAGGCAGAGCACTGCTTTGTTCACCTTCATCTAGGAACCATCATATTGGAGGATTTAACTTTTTTACGGCTCTTCACATGTCTATAAATGACTGTAAGTATTGATTTGAGAGATACAATAATTTTACCTAATAGGAGGTTTTGAAATATGAATCCTTGGATAATGAAAATGTGTATGTGTATATGTATGATATATGTAGATTTATTCTATAATGAATATATAAGTATGTTTGTATATACAATATATAGAAATAAAATATGCACATGTTTTCTTTATATAGCTATATATTTATATAAGCTCATAAAAAATACACATTATAACTATTCATCAGGAAAAATATATATTAATAGTACAGTGAGATGCCCAGTAGAATGGCTAAAATTAGAAAACACTGGTTACTGAGTGATAATAAGGACATAGAGAAAGAGAGCTCTTATTTAATAGTAGTAGGAATGTAAAATATTACACACACTCTGGAAAATGTACTCTTTTTAAAAGTTAAACATAAATTACTTTGTAACTCATCATTTTAACTACTATATACTTATGTAAAATAAATGAAAACACATGTTCTCAAAATGACATATAAAAACAGTTATTGCAGCTTTATTACAGCCCAAATCTGGAAACAACTGAAATGTAAGTCAACCGTTGAATGGATATGATTGAGGCTGTGATGGGAAATGACTGAAAAAATAAAAAAGAAATGTTTTTTGGGTGATAGAAATGGTCTATATCTTGGGGTGCCTGGCTGGTGTGGTTGGTTAAGTGTTTGACTCTTGGTTTACACTCAGGCTGTGATCTCAGGGTTGTGAGATCCAATCCCGTATTGCTCTATGCACAGCACCAAGTCTGCTTCAGGTCCTCTTCCTCTCCCTGTACCCCTCCCATTCATGGTCTCTCTCTTTCTCTAAAATAGATAAATCTTTTTTTTTTTTTTTAAGAAATACTCCACATCTCTATTCTCCTGGTGGCTATGTTGACATTTACATTCATCATAGTTTATCCAACAGGACACTTAATAAATGCTTTTTGTTGAGTGTAAAGTATACATTGGTAAATTAATATGAAAAAAAGAGACAAAGGACTTGGTAAAAGTAACCTATTTTATGTGCAAGTCACAAAAATGTATATCAAAACAATCAATATAATATGAAAATATGTTTAAAATCTTTGTAATAAGGCAAATTCCAATCGACACTATCAAGATACAATTATAAATCTAAAAAATCTAGAAAAATGAAAATGTCTGACAATATTAATGTTGACAGATGTCTACAGTTATTTGAAACACTATAGGTAAATTTATCAATGGATGTATCCACTTTGGAAAATGGTTTATTATTAATATGGTAAATTTTAAGATCTATATCCTTTGACATATCAATCCCTAGAAAAAAATTTGAGTCATGTACAGCAAAAAAAATATGCAGCATGTTCAAAACACCATTGTTTCTTAATAATTCCCAAAGGGAAACAAGTTAATAGTTAAGTATAATTATTTCACAGAATATTTTATAGCAATAAAAAAACTTTAGCCACATATAGCAACATGGATGCATTTCTCTCATATTGAACAAAAGAATGAAGTCACCAAAGAATACATAAAGTATGACTCCATTTACATAAACTTGAACAATATTAAAATAATTATCAGGGTATATACATAAGTAATAATATTATACAAAGGTAAAGGTAAGATATATCCAAAAGAATTAGTGCTTGATTCTAGGAGGAGATAGAAGGATGTGATATAGTGAGACATAAAGTTTACTGACAATATCCAATTCCTAGCCAATGTGTTATAGGCAAGTGTAGTTACTTCAAAGTTTATACTACAGTTTTATTGTACATCACACAAATACACATAGACACATACACACACAATAGTAAAATAAATCCTTGTGAGATACTTTATGGGCATACTGCTTTGGAAGAACACAGTAGGCAGACAAAAGGTAATGTGCTACATGTAAAATAGAAAAGTAGTGGGTTTTTTTACTTTAAAAAGTTAGTTTCAGCATCCCTATTTATACCAATAAGGAAGTAGCAACTAACTATGTTTATTAACTCCCAAGAAAAGAAAAAGAAAGTAAGGCTGTTGGGAGGGAAAATGAAGGCAGTGCAAATACGGAGAAGAGAGAGTGTTGTCAGACTCCAGATACTCCACCTAAATTTGCCTATTATATACTTTCCTCTTGACCAGGGGTATCAATGATATTTCCTGTCTTCTAGAGTTAAAGATGAGAGAAAACTGATATACAATTTCAGTCAAAAAATAAGGCCCAGGGGCATCTGCCTTTGGCTCAGGTCATGATCCCAGGATCCTGGGATCGAGTCCCACATCAGATTCTCCATGGGGAGCCTGCTCTCCCTTTGCCTATGTCCTGCCTCTCTCTTGGAGTCTCTTATGAATAAATAAATAAAATCTTAAAAAAAATAAAGGCTAGTATAAAATCAACAACCAAAAAAACAACACGTGTTGGGGAGGATGTGGAGAAAGGAAAGGGGAACCCTCTGGCACTGTTGGTGAGAATGCAAACTGGGGCAGATACTCTGGAAAACAATATAGAGATTCCTCAAAACTTTAAAAATAGAACTACTCTATGACCCAGCAACCATACTACTCGGTGCTTACCAAAAGGATATGAAAACACTAATTCAAAGGGACACATGTACCCTATGTTTACAATAACATTCTAACAATAGCCAAATTATGGGAAAGCCTAAATATCCATTAACTAATGAATGGATAAAGAAGATGTATACATACATATTCAGCTATAAAGAGAATAAAATATTGCCATTTGCAGTGATATGGTTACAGCTAGAGAGTACAATGCTAAGTGAAACAAGTCAGAGAAAGACAAATACTATATGATTTCACTCATACGTGGAATTTAAGAAACAAAACAAATGAGCTAAGGAAAAAAAAAGAGAGAGAGAAAGACATACCAAGAAACAGACTCTTAATTATACAGAACAAACTAATGGTTATCAGAAGAGGTCGGTAGAGGATAGATGATGGGGATTAAGGGATGCATTTATAATGATGAGCGCCGGGTGATGTATGGAAGTGTTGAATCGCTACACACACACACACAGCCATTCATTAGTGTGCAAGTTAGATGGAAAGCTTTCCTTCAAGCCTAAGTTCCAAATTGTGATTTGGATTCTCGTCTGCAGCTCACATTCCTATCTCCAAATTCTCCTTAGATCAGGCTTTAACTAGAACGTATTTGTCTCATGGAGAATCATAAATGCACATCGCGCTTGTTAATTCATATGGGCACATTTAATCAGTCTGCTTGCATCACTTGGCCAATATTTCATTAGCTAAAAGTCAGTAGGTCAGGGTAGTATCTTCTGCCTCAACAGAGAGGCATAGAGTAAATATTTGCTGAATAACAATACAATTTTTCAAAGATGTAGATGACCTAAAGTTGAGAGCCTGGATGAAAGTTTTTAAAGGTAACCTATTTTTGACTTTCCTGATCATGATTAACTACATTTGAAACAGAATATTAAGGAAGACATTAGTGACACCACTTATGCATATATATTTTAAAAGAATATTATGGGTTTATATATTTCTAGTGAATATAGAATGACATTTTTGAAATTGTAATTCCTATACACCTTAAAATGTACATTAATAAGGCCAAAACTAACACATTTGAATAACTATGTAAGAGTTAGCATTTCTTAAGTAGCTAAGAAAAGTTTTAGACAGGGAAGAAAAAAATTATAAAACATCTGTTCATTAGTGCATTTCATCTATAGGTATTCAAGTGAAACCTATACACTAAATACATGCTTAGACATAGAGATTGCTATTTGTCAATTGACTCATGACGCCTGGGTTTCATAAAATCAATTTTTAATCCCATAGTTTACTCTATATTTTTAACTTTCTCTTTGAAATTCATTAAATATTCTTTTAAAATAACAATTCCTTTTTAGACTATGAACATGCTTAGCTTGATAATTGTTCAATACCAATACCCAAAATATTTAAGGAATACTATCATTCTAATAAATAAAGGACACAAATGGAATAATTTCAAAATCTACATGCTGGTCAGGGTATTCTCAATCTGCTTCAAGATTTTTATATAAAAATAGATCACTAAAATAAAAACAAATAAATCCAAGAAAATACCAGGAGGTAAATTTGCTTTGGTCAGGATTATTTATCTTGCAATATATAGACTGTGAGCATGCCAATATAGTAATTATTTTTAGGAAAACTTTTAATTTGATAAGAGCTAAAATTAATAGGATAGTCATCTGAAATACCGTGACTATATTTACTTCTAATATTTTTATAAATACCATCCAGATTAAGTGTGGTACTTGGTTATAGGGAAATGCAAGGTAAAATATAGATGTTGTCACAATGACTTATGAGTCCTCTAGGTGAGGACAGGTATTAACTAATTCTACTGGTAAGAAGATCAAACTACAGAGAACTGACTCTCTCTAGTTTGTCATGTGAGTCCAATTCACAGTAGTCATTGATGATAGAAATAAATTAATCTCCTAGTCTCCTGACAATGACTGTTCGTCTTTCAAAGATTATTTCAATTATACCTGCTTGAAGAAATCTTATCTTTTTCCTGAGCAGAACTATTTATCATTTAGTCTCAAAGACCATAATATACCACTTTGTTTTCATAAAAATATATTCAATTTACTGTACACTTATAATTCAATAGCAAGTTTTGGTAAGACATGGACTTTAGTCAAATTATTTCAATTTATATACTGTCATCTTGCATAAATGAGATCTTTAGAAAATGCTAACTGAAAGAAACTGTATATAAAGCCTTGTGGATGAGAATGTACACATAAACTTCATTAGAGGAAAAAATAATATCAAGTGGGAAAACTTATTTAAAAATAGGTGGAAAGGAAACTATATTCCATTTTTCTTTTTCCAGTGGGTGACTTTATGTAAGAAGTTAAGAAGCGCAAATATATTTCCAACTCTAAATTAGCTAAAATCATTTTTGAAGGAATACTGGCCAAGAAATGAGGAGTGAAGTGAATTGACTTAAAAAAAAAAAAAAAATGAGACGGACGCCTGGGTGGCTCAGCGGTTGGGCACCTGCCTTTGGCCCAGGTTGTGATCCTGGAGACCAGGGATCGAGTCCCACGTCAGGCTCCCTGCGTGGAGCCTGCTTCTCCCTCTGCCTGGGTCTCTGCCTCTCTCTGTGTGACTCTCATGAATAAATACAATTTATTTATATTTATTTATTTACTTATTTATTTATATTTTTACTTTTTATTTATTTATTTGTTTGTTTGTTTTTATTTATTCATGAGAGACACAGAGAAAGAGAGGGAGGCAGAGACGCAGGCAGAGGGAGAAGCAGGCTCCATGCAGGGAGCCCGACGTGGGACTCGATCCAGGGGCTCCAGGATCGTGCCCTGGGCCAAAGGCAGGCACTAAACTGCTGAGCCACTGAGGGATCCCCAATACATAAAATCTTAAAAAATAATGAGAAATAGTCAACTGATGCTTTAGAATTAAAAATGGAAGGAGAGATACAGGAGAAAATATAAATGTCATGATCATGTCAACTTTAAAAACAGGCTTAAAATTAAGTTACGATGGGCAGCCCGGGGGGCTCAATGGTTCAGCACCTGCCTTCGGCCGGGGGCGTGATCCTGGAGACCCTGGATAGAGTCCCACATCGGGCTTCCTGCATCGAGCCTGCCTGGGTCTCTGCCTCTCTCTCTCTCTCTCTCTGTCTCTCTCTTTCTCTCTCTCTCTGTCTCATTAATAATTAAATAAAATCCTAAAAAAATTACTTAGGAAATTTGACAAGTCAGAGATTAGTATTGAATTATTAAATGTTTCTAAACAATAATGAAGCCTAAATGATTTAAAATTTTCAGGGAGCTCAAGGAATTCAGGATAGCATCCATACAAATAAGAAGGAAGATTCATAACACTTTACAGGATCCCAATGAGTTAGCTTTGAAAATTGTGGTTTTTATCCTTATATTTTATGTCTGTTTTGTTTTGTATCAAAGGCAGTGCTTATTGCTGCCTGAAGCCTGGTTCCCTCTCTCTTTTCTTTCATAGAATTTCTATTTTAGTATTCTGTTTCTATGGTGACAGACTTCTTTCTCATTAATAATGTTTTACTATTGATCATATGTTAGTATGATAATATTTTGGAGAGGTTGGTTAACTAAAATATAGTACCACATGTAATTTATCTGTTTATTACATTTTTAATAAAGCTATTAGAAATTTAAAAGTACATATGTGACTCATGGTATATTTAAAAATTTCTATTGAGATATAATTGACATAGAACATTGTATAAACTTAATGTATACAAAACGTTAATTTGATGTATTTATATCCTGCAATATAATTACCAGCAAGGCTTTAGCAACATCTCTTTCATGTCACATAATCAGCACTGTTAATTTGTGGAGAGAACATCCAGTCTCTTACCAGCTTTGAAGTATATAAAACAGGATTGTTGACTATAATTACTAGTTTGTACATTATATTGCCAGAACTTATTTATCTTTTAGCTGCAGGTTTGTACCCTCTAACAACATCTCACCAATTCCCTCACCCTCTAACCCCTAGTAACCACTATTCTACAATTTTTATGAGTTCAGTTTTCTTAGATTCCTCGTAATACTGATATACAATATTTGTCTTTCTATGTCTGACTCATCTTACTCAGCATAATGCCATCAAATTTATTCATGTTATCACAAATGGCAGGGTTTCTTTTTCATACATATACATATATATATGTGATATATATATGATATACATTATATATGTGTGTATATATATATATATAGTGATATATAGGGATATACAGTCACATATTCTTTTTTTAGGGAGGTTGGGGCAGAGGGAGAGAGAGGGAGAGAACCTTAAGCAGGCTCCATGCCCAACATAGAGCCTGACACCAGGCTCTATTTCACAACCTTGAGATGGTGACACAAATTGAAATCAAGAGTTGGACGCTTAAGCAACTGAGCCACACAGGAGCCCTTATACTCACATATTCTTTATACATTCATCTGTTGACAGACACTTGGGTTGTTTCCATATCTTGGCTATTGTATATAATACAGCAACAAACATAGGAGTGCAGATATCTTTTCGATATCCTGTTTTCATTTCTTTAGATAGATACCCAGAAATGGGATGCTGGACCAAATTATATTTATATTTTTATTTTTTTGAAGAACCTCCATACTGTTTTCCATAGTGGCCAAACTGAACCAATTTACATTTCCATCAAAGATGCACAAGGGTTCCCTTTCCTCTACACCCTCTCCTACAGTTTGTCTTCTTGATGGTAGCCATTCTAGCAAGTGTGAGATATTATTTCTTTGTGCTTTTGAGTTTCATTTTTCTGACAGTTAGTGATGTTGAGTATCTTTTCATAAGTACCTGTTGGCCATTTGTATGTCTTTGAAAAAAATGTCTATTCAGTTCCTCTGCCTATTTTTAAAAGGGGCTTTTTTTGTTTATTTGTTTGTAATTGAATTGTATGATTCCTTCCTATATTTTGGATGTTAAACCCTTATCAGATATATGGTTTGCAAATATTTTCTCTTGTTTCATATGATGCCTTTTCAGTTTGTTGATTGTTTTGCTGTGTAGAAGCTTTATAGTTTGATACAGTTTCACTTGCTTTTTGCTTTTGTTGCTGTGCTTTTGATATCATATCCAAAAGACCATTGCCAAAATCAATATAAAGGAGCTTCTACCCTATGTTTGCTCCTAGGAGTTTGCCTTTAATCCATTTAGAATCTATTTTTTAAGTCTATTTTTTCTGATAAAAGTATGGCTACTTCTTTTTTCTTTTGGTTACCATTTGCTTGAAATATCTTTTTCTATAACTTCACTTTGAGCCTATGTGTGTCTTTAAACTGATAGGTGTCTCTTGTGGACAGCATACATCCATTTTTCAGCTTGTTTAGCTCCTGTCTGTACTTTCTTATAACAAAACCTCTTCACTTTAAGTGGTAAAAACCATTGATCATTATTCAAATTTATATAGCCTCTGTTTCTTAAGAAAGTTTATCATATCCTAAGACAAATGAAATTTCTACTGTAGTAAAAATCTGCTTCAGTTTCATAAATAAGATTCAAATATCTAATCTATTAGCAATTAATATCTGTGTAGAGTATTGAAAGGATATTACATTATATTTTCCTTTCCCTTCCATAAAAACAATCTATTGTCCCACCACCATTTTTAGGATAGCCCTTTCTTCCCCAGAGATCGCAAAGCTAGCTATGTGTGGAGGGTGTCATAGGTTCCTTTCTAGTATCTACAGTCTCTTTCATTGGTCAATTGTCTTTATCCCTACCATAATACCAAACTCTCTTCCTAACAATAATTTTATAATGAGTCTTGATATTTGGTAGGTATATCAGATCATATCCCTTTCACGATAAGTCCTCATCATATATTTCTTATTTAGGAATATGTTGGCTCATTATGCCCATTTCATCTTTCACAAAATATTAACATTAATGTCTTCATAAAAATACTTTGAGCGACACCTGGGTAGTTCAGTGGTTTAGTGCCTGCCTTCAGCCCAAGGGCGTGATCCTGGGGTCTGGGGATCAAGTCCCATCACAGGCTCCCTGCATGGAGACTGCTTCTCCCTCTGCCTGTGTCTCTGCCTCTCTCTCTCTCTCTCTCTCTTTCTGTCTCTGAATACATAAATAAAATCTTTAAAAACATTTTAAAAATAAAAATACTTTGAGATACTGATTCAAACTGCATCAATTTTACAGGTAAGTTGTGGGATGATTGATATCTTTACAATATTGAATTTATCTAGACATAAACATAATTTATTAGAAAACATATTTAGAAATTCTTACAGTCTTTAATAATGTGCTATATTTTAACTATGAAGGTCCTATAATAAATAAAACATATTTTATCTTTATTTTTATATACCTTAATTTTCCATATGATTGTGAATTTACATTTTTGAATTTGCAGTTTTGAACTCTTCATTGGTGCTGTAATAAATTGTATTTATTTTTTGTGCTTTCCACTTATACCAAACATTATCATTAGACTCTGCCACTAATTAAACGTTTTCTGCAGTATTAAGGTGGTTGTGTGAATAGTGAAGGTTTTGTTTATTCTTTTTCACCTTTATGTCATTTAATATATGTTTTGGCATTTTTTTTCAGTGGCTAGAAATTCCACTACAATATTCATTAGAAGTGATAATAGTGGTCTTTGCCTTGCTATGATTTTTTAGGGAAACATTTCTACCATTTTAACATTAAGGATAATAAAATAATCCTCAGATTTTTGGCAGATCCAGTTGTGACCACTCATGATCAAAACTGTGCCTCAGGAAGAACAAACAACTGGCACTAAATAAATATCTGCTGAATTGATAAATTGGTGGAGCAAGAGATATGAGGAATTAGACTAGGGTATCATTTCTTGTTTATTATTAAGATTCATACCTGTACGTGGGCAAGGATAATGTTAAAAGTAACATTAAATATATTTGAATTTACTCAATAAAAGATAATAATTCTTATGAGAAAGAGACTTCAACATCTCTTCATTACTTATTGTACTTGTGTATATTTGATAGTGTATATATCTGAACACCAGTTATTATATCTAATCTAGGGGGGAATTGGCAATGCCTCTGAAAATTATTCAAAGCATGGCTGAAGGTGACTACCACAATTACAGGCTTCATTTTCCCAGAAAGGTTTTCTGTGGACTGTAAAAGCTTAACTAAATGTTAGCAACTTGACAGGCTGCACCTGCAAAAGGAATATTTTATTTCTAAATTACTATTCTGTAGACCCCATAATATTTAATCTTTTAAAGTGCCATAGTGATTCAGAGTAGATAAAATTGAAATGCATGTTTTCCAGAAGACAGGAACCGAAACCTATTAAGCCAGAAAACCTAGACCATTAATTTTCCTCTACCGTCTGTAACGGAGGTTTGTGATAGACTTGTGATGGATCCCTTTCCTCAGAGATCATTTCCTGCCTCTGTCTGTGCTCAATAAGATGTAATATCATCCCCCTGATAATAGGTATTTGTTACTTAGCAACAAGTTCTACTTGTGTATACTACAATTCATGGTTAATATATCTACACACTCTCTCCAAAAATGAATAGTTATAATGTTTTAGGCTGAAATCATACTTAGATTGAACAAAATGTTTTAAAAATTCAAACCAACTCTGCTAGCAGCTCTGAAAAAAATATTAAACTATAAAATAATCTAAATTTAAAATGATATAAACATGTTCAATTTGAATAAGTATCAGTACCTCCTGATTGTTTTGGCTTTTAAAGGTTGAAACTAAATAGAAGTGAAAATAATAAAAAATAAAGTATGATTTCCTTAAGAAATGAATGAAGGGGGTATTTTCGTTGGAATAGATTTCCCAAATTGAGAATTTTAAGTTAAACTGTAAACCCAGAATGACTAAGTACTAATGAGGCTGTTTGAAAGCTGAATGTGACTGAAGGCTACTTCAATATATGAGAATATTTGTTGGGAAAATGAATTTTCTGGCACTGTGATTTGTGTGACATTATGTACATTTTGGCTCAAAAATAAAATAAGTTGCCATAACATAAAATAGAACCATCTACAAATTAACCTATCAAAACATAAATACAGTTGATTCAGGACAAGTTAAGTTCCCATTACAATAAAAAATTAAGTGGAGACTGGATTATGTTTTGAGAGTGAAGCCAAGTGGGAAATTTATGCACTGCTAGAGAGTGGTACATATTAAATATGATTAATCCTGGGTTTTAAATTAAATAATAACAATAATAAAAAACCTGCAATCATTACATTATTTCTCCAAAAAGTTCTCATTAGCTTTTTTTATAAGTGATGTACTATTTAAATTGTTTTTAACAGAACAACTATATTTTTTAGAAGTATCAATGACTAAATGTTAAATGCTGTATTTTGCTGGTCATATATATACAAACTATGGATGTAAAATGTTGTCTTCTCAACACATCTATTCAATATTTAAAACTGAAATTTTAAATATGTATGATAATGATTCTTAAGCTTCTGAAATGTTACAAATCCATTAAAAAAAAATTAAAGCTGAGACTCTAACCCAGGAAATTGGATACATAAAAGTTGTTTTAAATAGTATTTAAGTATTACATTGGAGAAATCTAATAAAATACAATATTTAATGAAAAATATTATAACATAATTGACACAGAAAGCTATAATTTTGCTCTTCTGGTGTAATAATGTGAATACTCAATCTGCTTTTCTTCTGTCAATAAGAGATTTTTTTAAAATTATATAAGGCAAGAAGGGATTCTTTTGCTTCTTATTATTTGTGTTCTTCAGCACCATGCATATCAGATTTCTTTTAAGCAGAAAGAAGTCAAGTTTCTGTACTGTAGAGTGTTTTAAAGTCAAACACCATATACATAAAGTATTTTTCTGGATCCCTCTTAAAACTATCAGAGGATAGGCATGAGGAATAAAATTTGAAGAGTGGTAATAATTGATGTCTTGAAGTTTAGAAGAAAACATTGATTTCCATTTGAAATTTTTTTTAAATGTCCATTTCTTATTCCTTAATCCTGCTCTTGCTACAACTTTAACTTCCAACAGTTACTACAGGACCTTTAATTTCCTGTTACTACAGGAACTTTAATTTTAATGTGACTTAATATATCTTACCACTATAGCCTTTAACTTCTATGCCTAGATTAAGTTTGATTATTATGTACAAATTAATTGCACAATTTTATTTTTTATGGTGGCCAAGTAGTTATCTTCTTTTCTTATTTTAGAATCAAAGAAGAAAGGATGTGTTAAAGAATTCTTTTTTCTCTAGAACTGCTTCATATCTTGCTTCTCCATTTTATTTACTTTGTATACAAATATAAACTTCAAGGCATAGCTCTTTATTATTAAAGTATTTTTTCAGATTTTTTTTATTTATGAGAGAGATAGTGTATGTGTGAGATAGCATGAGCAGGGGGGAAGTTCAGAGGTAGAGGGAGAAGCAGACTCCCTGCTGAGCAAGGAGTCCAATACTCTGGACCCCAGGACTCTAAGATGGTGACCTAAGCAAAAAGCAACCACTTAACTAACTGAGACACTCAGATACCCTATGATTATAGTATTTTAATAACTAGTCTATGTAAGATTTATTTTTTGTTTGTTTATTTTTATAATTATAACTTAAATGTTATGTGTTACAAATAGTCCCATATATACAGAAGCTAATCTTCTGAAGAACAACGTTATTTTACTGAAAAGCAAGTTGTGTGTGACAATATCCTATGTCCTTAGCACACCAACAATATATGAGATCTCTAAATATCTCATTTCTCAAGATTTTAGAACAGAGCAGACACTACTCTATCATCCTGGGTTTTTTCCCAGGCTGCTAAATTAATTTCCTATAGTTTTCAATGATAGTTAAGTTTTGGAAAAAAACTCCAACTATCTTTTATAATATCAATAATTATTTTATTCTCTGGAATACTGGTACAAATGAAATTTATCGTCCACTCTTTTAAAAGTGAACTGTATACAGTTTTTCTTTTATGTCAACAAACTATTAGAATATTTGCATACACTCCTATCTTATTTCTTTATTTTCACTCCGATCTTTTTCTATTTTATTTTTTTAAATTCTCTTTATTACAAAAATAAGCAAAAATTTGTACAGAATGTGAAACAAAAGTAAGAAATTAAACAGGGTTTCAACACATCAACAGCTTTGTTCAATAAAAATGTATAGGAGGCTATTGCTACATAACATATACTCTACAAGTGGGAGGCTTAAAATAAGAAGCATTAAAATTCACTCATGTGTCTACTAGCTAGCTTGGAGTGAAATGATTTAGGCAGGACTAGCTAGGTTCCAAACCGCAGGTCTATGGACTGGATGGGTGGTGCTCCTCCACCTCTTTCATTTTCCATGGAACAGTAGAAAAGTCAAGCCCTGACTTTCTGAATGTCCTCCTAGACATGCAAGAGAGCAAGTGACCAACAGGAAAGCACATTTCAAGTATTTACTTGAAACATTTATAACATCCCATAGTCAAAGTTAATCATATGGCCAGCTCCAAAATCAATGGAACAGAGAAGTTTACTACGATCATAGGGGGAAAAAGCAAAGAAGAGAAGATTTACTGAAAAATAATCCAAAGTACTTCTTACAGGCATCTCAGTTTTAAAGATAATAAAAATATTTAATATATTTCTTGGATTTGGAAATAGGTTAAATGCATTTTCTAGGTTCCTGCCATTTCTCCTGCAGTTCCCTCTGCCAAGATGTTCTAGCTGACTAAATTCCACTTATATTTTAAAATTTAATCAGCATCGTGTTTTCTAGGAAGATTGACTAAGTGGCTCTACTATACTATATTACTTATTTCTTCAAAATTTTATTGAAATTCTAGTTAACACCCATGGTAATATTCATTTCATATGTAGAATTTAGTGATTCAACATTTACATGAAACCCAGTGTTCAACACAATTACTCTCCTTATATACCCATCACCCACTTAGCCCTTTGGCCACCCACCACACCTCCAACAACCCCATTTGTTCTCTATAGTTAAGAGTCTCTTAGGTTTGCTTCCCTCTCTTTTTTCCCCTTCCCCTAAGCTCATCTGTTTTGTTTCTCAAATTTCATCTATGAGTGAAATCATACGGTATTTGTCTTTCTCTGACTCACCGGTTTCCCTCTAACTCCATCCATGAATTTGCAAATGGCAATATTTCATTTCTTTTGATGGCTGAGTAAAATTCCAGTGTATATATGCACTTCTTTATCCATTCATCAGACAATGGACATTGGGGCTCTTTCCATAATTTGGCTATTGTTGATGACACTGCCATAACCATCGGGGGACAGGTATCTCTTCAAATTAGTTTTGTATCCTTTTGGTAACCACCTAGTCTGCAATTGCTGGGCAGAGGGTAGTCGGTCTATTTTTAACCTTTTGAGAAACCTCTGCGCTGTTTTCCAGAGTGGCTGCACCAGTTTGCATTCCCACCAACCCTGTGAGAGGGTTCCCCTTTCTCTGCATTCCTTGCCAACACCTGCTGTCTCCTGTGTTGTTAATGTCAGCCATTCTGACAGGTGTGAGGTAGTCTTTCCTTGTAGTTTTGGTTTGTGTTTCCCTAATGATGAGTGACGCTGAACATCTTTTCATGTGTCTGTTGAACACCTCTAGGTGTTCTTTGGAAAAATGTCTGTTCATGTCTTCTGCCCATTTCTTAACTGGATTGCCTTTTTGGGTTGTGGGTTTGAGAAGTTCTTTATAGATTTTGCATACCAGCCTTTTATCAGATACGTCATTTGCAAATATCTTCTCCCATTTCCATAGGTTGCCTTTTAGTATTGTTGGCTGTTTCTCTTGCTGTGCAGAAGCTTTTTATCTTTTTTTAAAATACTTTATTTATCTATTAGTGAGAGAGAGAGAGAGAGAGAGAGAGAGAAGGAGTGGGACTCCATCCTGGGACTCCAGGGTCACGCCCTGGGCTGAAGGCAGCACTAAACCGCTGAGCCATGTGGGCTGCCCCCTGAGCAACCAGGCTGCCCTCTTTTTTTTTTTTTAATTTTTGAAAATATTTTATTTATTTATTCATGAGAGACACAGACAGAAAGAGAGAGACAGGCAGAGACACAGGCAGAGGGAGAAGCAGGCACCATGCAGGGAGCCCAATGTGGGACTCAATCCTGGAACTCTGGGATCAGCCCCACGCCAAAAGCAGGCACTGAACTGCTGAGCCCCCCAGGATCCCCTGGTAACAGGTTCCTATGGCAGAGTTCAAAGAGGTTGCTGCCTTGGTTCTCCTCTGTGATTTTTATGGTTTCCTGCCTCACATTTAGGTCTTTCATCCATTTTGAATCTATTCTTGTGTATGGTGTAACAAGGGGGTCCAGTCTCACTGTTTTACATGTTGCTGTGCAGT
This sequence comes from Canis aureus, assembly GCF_053574225.1. NCBI lineage: Eukaryota > Metazoa > Chordata > Mammalia > Carnivora > Canidae > Canis > Canis aureus. Next base: position 31,804,855 of record NC_135618.1, read on the forward strand.
TTTCCCAACACCATTTGTTTTGAAGGGACTATCTTTCTTCCACTGGATATTCTTTCCTGCTTTGTCGAAGATTAGTTGACTATATAGTTGTGGGTCCATTTCTGGGTTTTCTGTGCTGTTCCATTGATCTATGTGCCTATTGCTGTGCCAGCACCATACAGTCTGGATGACTACAGGTTTGTAATATAACTTGGAGTCTAGAAGTGCGCTGCCTCCAGCTTTGCTTGCATTTTTCAAGGCTGCTTTGGCAAATTGGGGTCTTTTGTGGTTCCATACAAATTTTAGGATCTAGCTCTGTTCTAGTTCTGTGAAAAATGCTGGTGGTGTTTGGATAGGGATAACATTGAATATGTAGACTGCATTGGGTAATATAGACATTTGTTCTTCCAATCCTTGAGCATGGAATGTTTTTCCATTTCTTTGTGCCATCTTTAATTTCTTTCATCAGTATTTTACAGCTTTTGGAGTACAGTTCCTTTACCTCCTTGGTTAGATTTATTCCTAGGTATCTTATGGTTTTTGGTGCAGTTGTTAATGGGATCTCTCCCTTAATTTCTCTTTCTGCTGCTTCATTATTGGTGAATAGAAGTGCAACAGATTTCTTATACTCATTTTGTATCCCGTGACTTTACTGAGTTCATGTATCTGTTCTAATAATTTTTATGGTGTTTTTGGTTTTCCATATGGAGATCATGTCATCTGCAAATAGTTTCATAACTTTTTAAAGATACTTTTAGGGGTGCCTGAGTGGCTCAGTCAGTTAAGCATACAAATCTTGATTTGGGCTCAGGTCATGATCTCAAGATCATGAGATTGAGCCCCACATTTGGCTCCACACTGAATGTAAAACCTGCTTAAGATTCTCTTTCCTCTCCTTCTGCCCATCCCCCAAGCCAGTATGTGCATATGTGCTCTCTCTCTCTCTCTCTCTTAAACAACAGCAACAACAAAAACACCTTTCATTTTTTAAAAAGATTTTATTTATTTATTCATGAGAGACACACACAAACACAGAAGCAGAGACACAGGCAGAGGGGGAAGCAGGCTCTATACAAGAAAGCCCGACATTGGACTCGATCCCAGAACCCCAGGATCATGCCCTGAGCCGAAGGCATATGCTCTACCACTGAGACACCCAGGCATCCCCCAAAATACCTTTTAGATACAGCTAAGGTCGTGGCATATTAGGAAGACCCTAGACTTGTCTTGTCTCTTGAGCATAAATAGATAACTATTGAATCATTGTAAATATCCTGGAAATCAACCTGGGACCCATGGAACAAGCTACACAGCTGGAGGGAGAGGAAAAGCCATATTGAAGAAGGTAGAGAATGCAGAGACATGGTTTGGGGGATAAATGGATCACCGATGCTGCAGAGGAAAGGAGCCATGATCATGGAGAAAGGAGAGGGAGAGGGAGGAGCACATAGGGGATTGTGCAGGGAAAACATTTCCCCACAGCCATTGACTGAGAAAACGAGAAGGGCTGATTTTCGAATTCTTACAAACAGTGGCCTTAAAGACTGGAATTTGAAAGATAATCAGGCTTCCCTGGGATAGCTGGGATAAAGACCTCAGGGCACTGCCCTTCTCCTGGAGAGAATTCAGGGAAACAAACTGGGAACAGATGGTGTGGAAATAGTGAAACAATGATCTGAAGAGTGCTGGGGCACAAAATGAAAGATTATTCACTCTTATTAGAGTGCACCACCAAGGGGTAGTGTTCACAAAGATGCCTCTCTGGGGACAAAGGTTCCACTGGTGCCATTTCTCTCCCCCACCTCTCAGCATAACCACAGAGCCTCCTATGAAAGCAGCTCAGCCCCTGACACAGGCTGCCTAACTTGCTTACACCAAATCCCACAGCTCTGAGCTCTGGTGCCACCGCCCTTCTTGGTCAAGGCTGCTGAAGTCCCAGTGCAGTGGGACCCTCCTGCGGAAGAGCAGTGCAGGCCCTTGCCCACGGCACACATCCCTAAAGACTGGGGTTTTATAAGACAGCAGGTTTGGCTGGGATGGAACCTGGAGGGCACTGTGCTGCTCCTGGAGAGAGGGCCGGCAACAACCAGGAGACACACAGTGTGATCTGAAAAAATGTCTAGACACACAGGGTTGAGATTATTTGCTCAATTCAGAGTGCATCCCCAAGAGCAGCATGCATGGAAGTGCCTCACTGACCTCTGCCTCTCAGCATGAAAGCAGAGACCCCTGTGATAAATAGCAGAGCACTTACACTGGCTGTGTAGCCTACTCACATCAAGTCCCACACCCTTGTACTCTGGTGGTACTGCCCTTCTCGGTCAAGCTTGTCAGTCCCAGCATAGCAAGCCCCTTCTCCAGAAGACCAGCAGAGACGCCTGCACAGAACAGATCTCCCAACCATAGAGTTCTGCAGGGATTCATTTCTAGTGGAAGTAGTATCAGGTCTCATTAAATGAGCAGACTAGAGCACATGTAGTTAAAACTTGCCACATTATGGCCAAAAATCAAACACTGCACACTGCAGTCAACTGGCAGTGATAGAACAGCCACAACACAGCAGTAGAGTACACGAAGTATACACCAGACACATTCCCTGAAGCACCAGGCGCTGGACACACTATATGACCTCTTCTTCATAAATCCATTACTCTCTGGAGCAGGAAACATAACAGGCTTTTCTAATACACAGAAAAAGGCAAAAACTTAGACAAAATGCCGAGATGGAGTAATTCATCCCAAATGAAAGAGCACGATAAGGTCATGGCCAGGGCTCTAAGTGAAACAGACATAAATAATATGCCTGATGGAGAATTTAGAGGAACAATCATAAGGATACTTGCTGAGCTTTATAAAAGAATAGAAGACTTCAGGGAGGCTCTTACTGCAGAGATAAAAGAGTTAAAAAATGAATCAGAAATGAAAAATACACTCACTGAGATTCAAAACAGGCTGAATGCAATGAACATAAGAATGAAAGAGGCAGAGGAATGAATAAGTGATAGAGAAATAATGGAAAATAATGAAACTGAACAAAAGAGAAAAAGAGGAATTATGGAACATGAGAATAGACTTAGGGAACTCAATGACTCCATCAAACATAATAACATTGTTATTATCGGAGTCCCAGAAGAAGAAGAAAGAGAAAAGGGGGCAGAAAATTTATTTGAGGAAATAATAGCTGAAAACTTCCCAAATCTGGAGAAGGAATCAGACATCCAGATCTAGGAGGCAAGGAAAATCCCATCAAAAAAAAAAATATATATAGCAGGCCAAAACCAAGATATGCTATAATTGAATTTGCAAAATATAGCAATAAGGAAAAGATTTTAAAAGTAGCAAGACAAAAGTAGTCCCTAACTCGCAAGGGAAGACCCATAAAGCCAGCTGCAGATCTCTAAGTGAAACTTGGCAAGCCAGAAGAGAGTGGCATAATATACTTAATGTGCTGAATGGGGAAAATTTGCAGCCAAGAATACTCTATCCAGTAAGGCTATCATTCAGAATAGAAGGAGAGATAAAGCGTTTTCCAGACAAACAAAAACTAAAAGAGTTTGTGACCACTAAACCAGCCCTACAAAAAATTATTAAAGGGGACTGACTCTTTGAGTGGAAAGGAAAGACCAAAAGTGACAGAACAGAAAGGAACAGAGAAAATATCCAGAAACAATGACTTAAGAAGTAAGACAAGGACACTAAATTACATATCTATCAATAATTATTCCAAATGTAAATGGGATAAATGCTCCAGTCAAAAGACATAGGGTGTCAGAATAGATGTAAAAAAAAAAAAAAAAAAGACCCATTTATATGCTGCCTACAACACTCATTTTAGACCTAAATATATACACAGTTGAAAATAAGAGACTGGAGAACCATATACCATACTAATGGATGCCAAAAGAAAGCAGAAGGAGCCATACTTATATCAGACAAAGTAGAATTTAAACCAAGGACTGGGGGAGGCTAGGTGGCTCAGTGGTTGAGCATCTGCCTTTGGCTCAGGTTGTGATCCTGAGGTCCTGGAATCAAGTTCTGCATCAGGTTCCCTGTGGGAGCCCACTTCTCCTTCTGCCTAAATCTCTGCCTCTCTAATGAATAAATAAATAAAATCTTTAAATAATAAAAAATGAAATAAACCAAAGACTGTAACAGAGATGAAGAAGGGCACTATATCATAATAAAGGAGAAAATTCAACAAGAAGATCTAACAATTGTAAATATTTTTGCACCCAACATGAGAGCACCAAAATAATATAAATCAATTAAAAACTAACATAAAGGAACTCATTGATAATAAAGTAGAATAATAGTAGGGTGCTTTAATGCCCCACTTATAGCAATTGACAGATCAAAGCAAAAAAATCAACCAGGAAAGGATGGTTTTGAATTACATATTGGACCAGATGGACTTAACATATATTTGGAACATTCTATCCTAAAGCAAAAGATTAACATTCTTTTCAAATGCATATGGGACATTCTCCAGAATAGATCACATACAAGTTACAAATCAGGCCTCAGCAAGTACAAAAAGACTGAGATCATAACATGCATATTTTCTGACCATATTGCTATGAAACTTGAAGTCAAGCACAAAATTTGGAAAGACCACAAACACATGAAGGTTAAACAGCATGCTACTAAACAATGAATGGGTCAAGTAGGAAATCAAAGAAGAAATAAAAAATACATAGAAACAAATGAAAATGAAAACACAATGATCTGAAACCTTTGTGATATAGCAAAAGTGGTATATAGCAATATAGGCCTACCTTAAGATGTAAGAAAAATCTCAAATAAACTACCTAACTTTACACTTAAAGAACTAGAGAAAGAACAACAAATGAAGACCAAAGCCATAAGGAAAGAAATAATAAAGATTAGAACAGAAATAAATAATATAGAAACAAAACAAAACAATAGAACAGAACAATGAACCCAGTAGCTGGTTCTTTGAAAAAAATTAATAAAATTGACAAATCCCTAGGAAGCCTTATGAAAAATAAATGAGAAAGGACCCAAATAAATGAAATATCAAATGAAAGAGGAGAAATAACAACCAACACCACAGAAATATAAACAGCTATAAGAAATAATATCAGAAACTACAAGCCAAAAATTGAATAACAAATGGAAGAAATGAATGAATTTCTAGAAACATAAAAAGTACCAAAACAAAAACAGGAAGAAATAGAAAACTTGAACAGATCAAAAACCAGCAAAGAAATTGAATCTGTAATCAAAAATCTCCCCACAAACCAAAGTCCAGGGCAACAGGGTTTCCCAGGGGAATTCCACCAGAATTTAAAGAAGAAACCTTTGTGAAATTTAAAGAATTTTAAAGAAATTTAAATTTAAAGAAATTTAAAGAAGAGTTAACACCTATTCTTCTGTCCCAAAACATAGAAATGGAAGGAAAACTTCCAAATCCGTTCTATGAGGCTAGCATTAGCCTTCTACCAAAACCAGATGAAGACTGCTAAAGAAAAAAAAAAAAAAAGAGAGAGAGAGAACTATAAGCCACTATCCCTGATGAACAAAGATAAAAAAATTTTCAATAAAATATCAGCAACTCAAATCCAACAGTACACACACACACACACACACACACACACAATCATTCACCATGATCAAGGGTGGTTTTGTACAGGGGCTGTAAGAGTGGCTCAATATTCATAAATCTATCAATGTGATAAACACCACATTAATAAAATAAAGGAGAAAAACTATATGATCCTTTCAAAAGATACAGAAAGAGCATTTGACAAAGTACAACATCCGTAATAAAAACCAACACAAAAGACGGGTTAGACATTATAATAAAAACCCTCAACAAAGTAGGTTTAGAGGGTTAGAGGCAAACCCTCAACAGAAAAAAAGGTCATATATGAAACCCCACAGCTAATGTTATCCTCAGTAGGGCAAAACTGAGAGTTTTTCCTCTGTAGTCAGGATAAGACAGGGATGTCCACTCTCACCAATATTACTTAACACAGTACTGGAAATCCTAGCCACAGCAGAGAATGAAAAAAAATAAAAGGCATCCAAATCAGTAAGGAAGATGTCAAACTTTCACTTTTTGCAGACGACATGATAGTCTAGTCTATCCGGAAAACCAAAAACACCATAAAAAATTATTAGAACAGATACATGAACTCAGTAAAGTCACGGGATACAAAATGAGTATAAGAAATCTGTTGCACTTCTATTCACCAATAATGAAGCAGCAGAAAGAGAAATTAAGGGAGAGATCCCATTAACAACTGCACCAAAAACCATAAGATACCTAGGAATAAATCTAACCAAGGAGGTAAAGGAACTGTACTCCAAAAGCTGTAAAATACTGATGAAAGAAATTAAAGATGGCACAAAGAAATGGAAAAACATTCCATGCTCAAGGATTGGAAGAACAAATGTCTATATTACCCAATGCAGTCTACATATTCAATGTTATCCCTATCCAAACACCACCAGCATTTTTCACAGAACTAGAACAGAGCTAGATCCTAAAATTTGTATGGAACCACAAAAGACCCCAATTTGCCAAAGCAGCCTTGAAAAATGCAAGCAAAGCTGGAGGCAGCGCACTTCTAGACTCCAAGTTATATTACAAACCTGTAGTCATCCAGACTGTATGGTGCTGGCACAGCAATAGGCACATAGATCAATGGAACAGCATAGAAAACCCAGAAATGGACCCACAACTATATAGTCAACTAATCTTCGACAAAGCAGGAAAGAATATCCAGTGGAAGAAAGATAGTCCCTTCAAAACAAATGGTGTTGGGAAAACTGCACAGCAACGTGTCAAACAGTGAGACTGGACCCCCTTGTTACACCATACACAAGAATAGATTCAAAATGGATGAAAGACCTAAATGTGAGGCAGGAAACCATAAAAATCACAGAGGAGAACCAAGGCAGCAACCTCTTTGAACTCTGCCATAAGAACCTGTTACCAGGGGATCCCTGGGGGGCTCAGCAGTTTAACACCACCTTCAGCATAGGGCGTGATCCTGGAGTCTGGGATCCAGTCCCACATCGGGCTCCCTGCGTGGTGCCTGCTTCTCCCTCTGCCTGTGTCTCTGCCTCTCTCACTTAACTGTGTCTCTCATGAATAAATAAAATCTTAAAAAAAATAAAAGAAAGTTGTTACTAGACGTGTCTCCTGAGGCAAGGGAAACAAAAGCAAAAATGAACTCTTGGGACTTCATCAAGATAAAAAGCTTCTGCACAGCAAGAGAAACAGCCAACAATACTAAAAGGCAACCTATGGAATGGGAGAAGGTATTTGCAAATGACGTATCTGATAAAAGGCTGGTATGACAAAAGACGGGTTAGACATTATAACCACAACCCAAAAAGGCAATCCAGTTAAGAAATGGGCAGAAGACATGAACAGACATTTTTCCAAAGAACACCTAGAGGTGTTCAACAGACACATGAAAAGATGTTCAGCGTCACTCATCATCAGGGAAACACAAACCAAAACTACAAGGAAAGACTACCTCACACCTGTCAGAATGGCTGACATTAACAACACAGGAGACAGCAGGTGTTGGCAAGGAATGCAGAGAAAGGGGAACCCTCTCACAGGGTTGGTGGGAATGCAAACTGGTGCAGCCACTCTGGAAAACAGCGCAGAGGTTTCTCAAAAGGTTAAAAATAGACCGACTACCCTCTGCCCAGCAATTGCAGACTAGGCGGTTACCAAAAGGATACAAAACTAATTTGAAGAGATACCTGTCCCCCGATGGTTATGGCAGTGTCATCAACAATAGCCAAATTATGGAAAGAGCCCCAATGTCCATTGTCTGATGAATGGATAAAGAAGGTGCATATTAGGGCAGCCTGGGTGACTCAGCGGTTTAGCGCCACCTTCAGCTCAGGGCGTGATCCTGGATATTGGGGATCAGTCTCATGTCAGGCTCCATGCAGTAGCATGACTCTCCCTCTGCCTGTGTATCTGCCTCTCTGTCTCTCTCTGTGTCTCTCATGAAGAAATAAATAAAATCTTAAAAAAGAAAACAAGGTGCATATATATATATATATACTGGAATATTACTCAGGCATCAAAAGGAATGAAATCTTGCCATTTGCAAATTCATGGATGGAGCTAGAAGGAAACCAGTTAGTAAGAAAAAGACAAATACTGTATGATTTCACTCATATATGGAACTCGCGAAACAAAACATGAGCATAGGGGAAGGCGCAAAAAAGAGAGGGAAGCAAACCAAAAGAGACTCTTAACTATAGAGGACAAATGGGGTTGTTGGAGGGGTGGTGGGTAGCCAAAGGGCTAAGTGGGTGATGGGTATATAAGGAGAGTAATTGTGTTGAGCACTGGGTGTCATATATAAGTCTCCAATCATTAAATTATATATCTGAAACTAATTATTACACTGTATGTTAAGGAACTTGAATTTAAACAGAAAGTTAAAAATAATAAAAGTATTAAAATAGAAAGGTAAACTGCCTTTACAATTTTTTGTGTGTCGCAGCAGTTAAGCATCTGCCTTCAGCCTAGGGGGTGATCCTGGAGACCCAGGATCAAGTCCTGCATTGTGCTCCCTACACGGAGCCTGCTTCTCCTTCTCCCCCTGCCTGTGTCTCTGCCTCTCTCTCTCTGTGTCTCTCATGAATAAATAAATAAAATGTTTATAAAAAAAACAATGTTTTTGGTCTTATCTGTGGCACCAAGTGTTGTCTTTTAATCAAAATTATGTGTCTCTATATCATGCTCTTCTCAGCTTTTACAAAGAAGCTGTTAGTGGGTATAAGCTTTACATCATCTGTTCCCTCCCCTGAGGATCTTAATTAATCCATCCAGTCTTTCATAGACCCCCATGATATTCAATGGCCACCATGTATCCACACAACCTAGGTATTGGAATTATGATAGTAAATAAGGTAGTGATTGACTTTTCCTCATGGAATATATGCATTCTCTGTTCCTGAAACTGAGTGAAGGCAACTGACTCCGTTAGGGAACTTGGAGGTAGGAAATACAGTACTGAACCTCAAATTAGTGTTATTCCTACTCAGCTAAGCAGACTGAGATTCCAAGTCAAATAATAGGGTTTCACTTTTATTTTATTTTACTGTTTCTCTTTTTAATCTTGTAGGTTTTCTGATAACATGCAAGAGCTTGAGGATTTTATCCCTATTTATCCTTATTTACAAGGAAAGAATCATCAAAGTAATTACCCAGTGGGCATATTTCCTAAAACCATGCATTGAGTCCCTCTGTCAGTAACATTAATGTCATGGACTGGATGAACAATTTGAAGTTTCTCAAAATTTAGAACTGAGACTCCACTGCAGGTCACATATTTCACTGCTTGGCATTTGAAACCTCACATCACAGTCTTTTTTTTTTTTTTTTTTTTTCTCTTTTTTGAGGTGAGGAGGGAGAAGAAATGGAGAGAGAGAAAATCTTAAGTAGGTTCCAAGTCCAGGGTGTGATCTCAATATGGGGCCTGATCACAAGCCTGAGATCATGACCTGAGCCAAAATCAAGAGTCAAGACACTTAACCGAGCCACCCAGCTCCCCATAAATATGTGGGGGTTTTAAGCAAGAAAGAGATGGAGGGGGAGGCAGTCAGACCTTTTCAAACTGTTCTGCTTTTATCCTCCAAACATCAAATTTAAGACAGATGCTAAGGAGCTTCAATGTCTCATTAATGTGGTGTCTTCCACTATCTGTTCCCCTCCATACAAACAAACAGTGCTTCTAATTACTGAATAACAAACATTTGATATAAGATATTTCATTTTCTACCAGTTTTTCTGTATATAATTACTTGACCTATTTTTTAAACTTGGAATTTACTTGATATGCAATGTTATTTCTATGATTCACTCAGTTATATGTGATTTTTTTCTAACAACAAATAGATTTATTTTTATGAAGTTGCTAATGACATTATTCCAATGCCAAAATTACAAATATTGAGCTTGTTTAATGTAGTAATTTTTTTAAAGGAATGAAATACTGGCAGCTGTGCTAATCCAGGAGACTATCACTACACAGCATGACATAATTTCCAGTTCAGCAATCTGAAGCTTGTTAAGATCATCAGAAATTGAAACTGAAATAATTTATTTTATTTGACATTGATAGATTGAAATTAAAATATAAATGAATTAGATATGTTATAGATAATTAGTTTTCAAAACTCTATTTAACTTAGGTGTCAGACTTGGAGTACAAATCTCATATCAAAGATTATTTTCTGATTTTCCATGACAAACAGATGGTCCCTACTCAGAGAGAGAGGAAAAGAAAAAATAAACTTCTTTGTAAATTTTTAAAACAGCATAGAACCAATTTAAAAATATTTGTTAGCTTAAATTTAAATAAATAATGGGCCAACTTCAATTATACATGTCTAACTCCCAAGCCATGATGGCCCAACAGAGCCAGAGGAGCTTTCAAAAATGAATTCTCATCTGGGATATAGGATCTCAAACACATTTTAAGTAAAACAACTACTTAAATTAAGACTTTTGGCAATGATTCAAGATACTATAATTATCTAGTAATTTTCAAAAATATTCACAGATGGAATCAACATTTTAAATGCTCAGTTACTATTGTAATAATTTACAATTTTATGAGATGTATTTTAAATAAGTTAAAGCGTGGTGTAATACTTCTGCATCAAGATTTCTACAGGTCAGCTTTATTACTCATAATGAATAATTATTAATGAAAGCAAATGAGATGATAGCACTCTCTTGTCTTCTTCTCTTTAGACTATGTTAAATCTCTATAAGCAGCATGAAACCAGGATGTATGCAGGTACTTGCGTTGGAATACCTTTGTATACTTGCATATTTATAGAACACTGGCTCTCAATTTAATATTTGAAACTTAAAAAAAATATAAAAATGGCAATCATCATAAAATTCTGATCTGTTTATTCTTGATTTGAACTTTTGAATGTTTTTTTTTTAATATTCACAGGTTATTCAAATGAATTGGTATATTTGAGAATTACTTTTATAATTAATTATATTTAAATATTTGTTCTTTTTCACTCCAGTTTGTCAACTTAGATCTAAAAATGTACACTGTCCTCCAAAATAACTTGTTAGAGAGACTTCCCTGACTCAGGCCACCTCTCCGAGTCATGGAACCTCGCCCAGGAGCGCTCCTCATTAAAGCACTGTCGAACCTAAAAAAAAATAAAAAAATAAAAAAATAAATAACTTGTTAGAAATGAGATAAAGGTCTTTAAGAAAAAGTAATAATAAATCATATTGGGAAAATTTAAAAAATAATAATTAAATTTATTGTGTCTAAATCAAAGTAATACAAAAATGTTGTATTTAAACATGGTGGAGGTAATATTTGCATTTATTTTTACTCCTTGAAACCCAAGGGAATAGCAGTAAAGAGAATAAAACTGAAGAGACATCAGCAAAATTGTGATGTTGAAAATTAGGTAAGAAATCCTGAATGATTTATGTTTTAGCTTTCTCCATTTGGTTAAGTATTCTCAAGAGATGAACCAACAAAAAGCAAAGTAATGTACAACAGAGTTTCTCAGAAAGAATCAGGAACTGGAGACATCAGTTATCTCTGAAGGCCAAGGTTTTGGTGGAACTGAAAACTGAAGGCTTTGAGTAAAATATAAAAAATGCATAGTGAAGCTCCCTGATTTCATTCCTCTGCCTGCACAGCCAGCAAAAAATTTTCATACTTGGGCAGAAGACAGAGGTTTTACTATTTGGAAAGACTGATAGAGAACATCAGCTGTGGTTTGAAGGGGCTCACTGAGAAATAACGTGAATATCTTTGGACATTATAGAATGACACTGCAAGATACTTTTTCCTATCACTCCATATGCTGCCTATAACATACTGCATACTTTTCTCTGGGGTAAGTTTCTTAATCAGAAGAAAATTCCTATTGATATTTGGAAGCCCTCAAAAGAAACAGCCTGATTGTGCCTAAACATCATTCCAAAGATCTGGCAGTTCACCAACTCCATCAATTTATGAAGATGTCTTCTCAGTTTTAAATTGATTGATTAAAAAACATGAGGAGATCATCAATCATATAATCTATTTTTAAATTAATTAATTTATTTTAGAGAGAGCGTGAGCAGGGGAAGGGGCATAAGGAGAGGGAGAGAGAGAATCTCAAGCAGAGCCTGCACCAAGTGAGGAGCCCAATGGAGGCCTGGATCTCAGGACCCTAAGATCAAGACCTGAGCTGAAACCAAGAGTATGCTGCTCAATGGACTCAGCCACTCAAGCGCCCCAATCATCTAATCTTTGGAAGGCGGGTCTAGCATGAAAGAGAAGGAGCACAGTATATAAAGAAGAAAACTAAATTGGAGATGAAACAGAAAAATGCAAGAAGCAGAAAAAATATAAGAACTAAAATCACTACAGTTAACGTACAGAAATAATTAAAATAACTTACATTCATTAATGAAAGATAAGATGCCCCTTAAAAAAAGTGAAAGTCAAGAGTAAAGAGAAAATTTTTGGAAATTAAGACTATTATTACATTGGGACGTCTAAGTGGCTCAGCGGCTGAGCGCCTGCCTTAAGCCCACATCGTGATCCCTGTCCTGGGGTCAAGTCCCACATCGGGTCCCTGCGAGGAGCCCACTTCTCCCTCTGCCTATGTCTATGCCTCTCTCTCTGTTTCTCTCATGAATAAATAAATAAAATCTTTTTAAAAATAAAAATAAATAAAAAAGAATATTACATTAATAAAAATTGAAAGAAATACAGTAAAGTTGAGAACGTATTGAAGAAAATAGAGAAGCAGTTTTATAAAACAACAGAAGATAGAAAGTAAAATTAAAAGACTGTCCGGGACACTTAATATGGGACTTATATGTATACCAGAAATAGAGAACAAAGAAAACATGAGATGTCTAAGAAAAATTTCTAAGATACTAAAGATAAGATTTTTCTAGAAGGGTCCAATAAAAACTCAGCCTTGTTTAAAGAACAGAAAACTTTAAAATAAGTGACAAGCTTAAAAAGTTCCAGGGGTGGGAATATATAGTCACATACAAAGCACTGAAGATCAGGATAGTGTTTGCATATGAATAGAAAAAAACAAAACAAAACAAAAGACAAAGACCATGTTATTCACATAATGAGAGTAAATAGTTTGCAACTTGGAATTCTGTACTCAAACCATCATGTTAGCTCTTTTTTTTTTTTTAAGATTTTATTTATTTATTTGACAGAGAGTGGTAGAGAAAGAAAGAACAAGGGGGGAGGAGAGGGAGAAGCAGGCTTCCCCGTGACCAGGGGCTTGATCCCCAGGACCCCAGCCAAAGGCAGCCACATAACAGACTGAGCCACCCAGGCACCCCACACATGAGCTCTTTATATGCTCCTGCTTACGCCTTATACATTGGTCTTTGCCTGAAACCTAAAACTCAAGAAACTCCTGATATTTATTAATTTCCATATTATTTTTTCCTTTGAATCTACAAAAAAAAAAAATTGCACAAGACACTGCTATTTCTTTTCCTATGAATCTCCTACATGTGCTTTAGAATTTATCTGCCTCATCTCCTTCTGGGAGCCATCCCTGAGATTATGCTAGTTGTTTCCTTTGGTTCTCACATAATTTATTGTCACATATTATTTATATTTATATTTATATTTATATTTATATTTATATTTATATTTATTTATATTATATTTATATTTATTTATATTATATTTATATTCATACTTATATTTATAAATAAATGTAATTTATTTATAATTTATTTATACATTTTCACATTCCTTTGTAATAATCTTTTAAAATTCAACCTCAGGGCACCTGGGTGTTTCAGTGGGTTAAGCTTCTGCTTTGGCTTAGGTAATGATCCCAGGGTCCTGGGATCAAGCACTGCATCAGGCTCCCTGCTCACTGGGGAGCCTGCTATTCCCTCTCCCTTTGCCCCCACCCCTCCTCATGCTCTCTCTGGTTCTCTCCCTCTGTCTTAAATAAATAAATAAATAAATAAATAAATAAATAAATAAATAACATCTTTATAAAAAATAAAATATCAATCTCTTCTGTCTGATGTGTCCTTCTAAGTAAGGAAATTACTTTTGTCCAGAATATAACACAATGCCTATTTCATAGATGATACTCAAACAAATATTGAAGGGAAATATATGAGGGCTTAAAGTTTGAAACAAAAGCATTAGCAAAGAAAAACATAACTTTCTATAAACGGAGAAAAGTTTCTCCATAGATTTACTTATTAATTTTTAAGAATCCAAATAAAAATCTGGCTTGTTGATCTGTTTGTATCATTTTAAAAAGAAAAGAGTAATATGAAAGACATTACTTTCAGGTTTAGAGTTCTATATGCCTATTTGAAATTCAGTCAGTTGAGACTCAAATTTTGGGGTAGAACATGAATATGCAGTTTTGCCCATTCCCTTCAAGGTAAAGTGAATAAATTATCGTGGAAAGGATGATTAAAGGCTAGGCTAACATTAGTTTTCAGCTTTATATACTCCAGAGCAGGTAGCGGATTGGAAAAAACAAACAACAGGATAGAAGAATTTTAACACAACAAATTTTTAACTGTATTTGTGGAATTCATAGAAATGCTAAGTGTTGCTTTGAGAAACAAAACATTTTTGCTAAGCTATTAGCAGCATCATTAACAGCATCTGCCAATGCACTTTCTGATAATGAGGAGGACAATACAGCCATTGATAGAAGAGAAGAGGTGGAGGGCTTCCAGTAAACAGGCACACACAAACACATTAACACGTGCACTCATATTGTCCATTCATTTCATTATCTTAATGAAAGAACTTTGGAATTTCCAAAAAGATTTACCAGTATACCAGGTACCAAAGAACTAAATTTTGGCAACTGAATTAATAGTATGGTTTGAATATTTTCTAAGCTTTAATACTTCAAACTGAAAAATAGAGAAGCAATTGGTATTTAGATGAAAGAAAAATTCTCTTTCCTACATTATTAACTCTGTTGGAAGCATTAAGTTGATGGTGCTTCTTTATGTAAGATTGACAAAAGCAAAATGATAGAACAATAATTATCAAAAATGTTACGTTTATTCTAAAGTAATAGTAAATTGTTTATGAAGTAAATTATAATATTCCTATGATTTACTCAGCAATTATTTTAGTCCCCAATTTGCAAAATGAAAATATGCATGGCATTTGATTTTGCATCTTGATTTTCATAAGTTACCAAAGGTTGAACTTTGTATCTGAAATATTGTGTAGAGATGAAAATGTGGTGATGGCGGGAAGGTGGTGACAGTTGGTTCCAGATAAATTCAATAGTCTTGTGCAATAACGTTTGGCTTCACAATGTTCTGATGGTGATATTTGGATGACAAGGACCTGTAGTAAGAGCTAATGAAGGGCTGCTCTCCAACTGCCAAGTCAGGAAAGAAGAGATTTATCCAAATTATCAGGTCAATAAAGACTTGCTTGAGCATGCATGCATTTTAGCTTACCGGACAAGAGAGAAAGAAATATTAGCAATCCCACATTGATCTAATTGTAATAAAATCTGCAGTCTCTACTCATCTTGCTAGTGGACTATTCCATTTTTATTATATTTAGAGTTCCTTTTTACCTTACATGAGATAATATAAAAAATCACGCCCAAATTAAGTGGTGGATTACTGGGAAAAACTGTGAAGAGTGAGGTCCGTGATTCTCACCTCTGTTTTGCCATCAGTTGCTGAATGCTGCTATTGAGGTCTGATTATCACTGGTTAGGCAATATGGTCCAGGGTAGACCAAGGAATGCTTTTCATAGTAAAGCCATATTACTCTAATGGTTGCAAACTTATGCCCAGAGTTCCTTGTCAAGGCTGCTGCACATAGCATCAAAGTTCTGTAACTTATTCTACATTGATCCTTGATTTGAGGCCATGAGTGCAAGTAGCATCTATGCCTCAGATACTGAAAAAAAGAAATCACTCTTCTCTTGGTTTCAGGTATTGTCAATCCTCCCAATTTGGACTGTTGCTTATCTCTCTCAATACATTTAGAACTCACCTCCCATGTGTCAGGAAAACCCTTTTAATATTCCTCAAATGTCCTGCATCAAAATAAATTCTTTTTTTTATATAAAATTGGGATGCAGTTATGGGAAAAATCTCAGATCTTTAGGATAAGTATAGTAATTTTAATTAAAGCCAGGCCTCGGCAAAACCACCTATAATACTGCATTTGTCTACTAGTAGATTATTATGTATCAAGGTGTTTTTTTTCTCTGAATCTTGTATCTCCTTCTCCTTCTTTCTATAGTTTTGAGTTTCTAAATTGTGTTCAAGTATTTGGAGTGATAAATGTGTTTTTTTCTTCCCCTAGACTAACTCCTATTGTAAATTAGTATGACATATCCATATATTAATTATTTTTCTTTGCAGATCTTACAGTGAAATTCCATGTGTGCCCTCTGGGTTTTTCTATTTTTTCTTACTTATGCAAGGAAAACAAGAGCTATGACATTTTGGGGTTCTAAAGCAAAATAAGGACTATCTCCCTTCTTCTCAGTAAGATAATCATATGAGATTTTACTGATCATATGTTCTTTATCATATTGTCAGTATTAGGGATAGTTTTTTTTTTTTCAACTAAACTCCAAACTAGGCTTTAGAAGTTTTAGTATGTCCTCACATGTCTCCTTTAATCCTTGTGATGCATACTATTATTTTAAAAGAGTCATTCTTCTGTTACACTACTGCCCATATTTCACAATGTTTCCCCCCATGGTATCTTCTCTCTTACTACTCATGTGAGATACTGGCATCTTTATGAGACTCTTTCAATGGCTAAAAAAGAAATTAAGCCTAAAATAACAATGTAATACAAATCCTGTAATTTGGGCATCTTTTACAATATACAACACAAGCAGAAGAAAAATACTTTAGCACTGCATAGACAGGTATAATGAACAAATTATTTGAAATAAAAATAACAGAGAATCTCACTAAGAACTCTCATAAGGGAGATACAAAGTAAAGAGAGTAACTTTAACGTTGTAAACCTTGGAGTACAATGTAAAAGCATAAGTGAATAATACTTTGTGATTAAGACAGAATAACATTCCATTCCAAAGAAGGCAATTTTTAACATATGGGAAATGGCAATGTGCAGCATAAGAATCCTTTTTCATCTTCACAGTAAATACCAAGAAAGATTTCTCACTAAGGCAACTGAAAATTCTCTGTGACCACAGACTTAAGGAATTTAGCAAAGGAACACGGGTCCATGGAAAACTGGGTCATCTGATGGTATATTGTTGTTGGAAAGATAGAAAACTTGTCATTTATAGGATTAGCAATATCCAGGGAATATCTCTTTAAAAATTAAGGCCATCCCAGCTTATTCTTATCAAGTGGATGTACAAAAACCTTCATATCAAATGGGAGACTGAACTTTTCCTTTAGCTATATATTTAAGGATTATTAGTAGCAGGGAAAATGAGTTAATAGAAAGCACACACATACAAATATTCAGACATATACATATGCATACATGGTATATATGATGGGATGGAAAAATATGGAAGTAAATTTCCCTAGCTAAGGAAAGACTTATTAGTTGAGTAGATATGTTTGAGCTTTTTGTATGGACTAGAGTTCTAGAACTTGTACAGAATTATAGGCTTTCTGAATAGCATGACACCTTTGGGAAAGTATGAGCAGGATGGCTGTGAGTGATCAAATACTCTGTGTGGAAATATTGATCCATGAACCCAGGAGCCTCCTAGGTGAAACCTGAAAACTGGCCCCTGTGTGCAGAGGATGAGGATAGATGGAAGAGAGGCAGGCCACTCCAGAGCAGTAGGTGGCAGGTTTAATATGTAACGAAACTTACTTACCAGGCTTGTCTTGGGAGATGGCAAAATGAGATGTCTGCACCCATCTGCCAGAATAATAAACATTTATGTAGAGGCCTTACTGGGGTTCAGTCACACATACAGTGACAATTGTCTCAGCCACACATTGCTCTCTAAAGACTGTATCTTTTTAAAATACTAAGGCTACAGGAATGTACATTCCAGAGATGGGGAAAAGATGAAGGGCTTCCAAATTACCCAGATTCTGCTTTCAGGCCAACTAGTGATCATGTCCTCTCAAAAACCTCCTCCAACACTCCACTTTTTGTTCCTAGCTCTTACATTCTTATACACCCCCCTTTTTAACAATGTGCCCTGAGCAGTTAGCAAAAGCTTTCACTAGCATAGAAATGGCTTGTTTGGCAGCTATTTGGACACACCTGGAGTCAGAGACTACAGGAACAATAGAAGGACACAAAAGAGAAAACACAGATTAAGTCATTGATTCTCCAAATAGTTAACAATTTCTTCTACCAAGAGCCACTGGGGGAAAAAAAAAAAAGCCACTGATCTGAACTCCTAAATTATTAAATCTCTTAGTCTGGGATCAGACCCCTCAAGGTGGACTTATGTGATTTAATAAAGAGTACAAATTAGCATACTTCTTAGAGCACACAACATTCTGTTTGGATGATGGCACAAGTGCCTCCTTTTAAGGCAGCAATAAAGTTCAAGGCCATCCTTGTTTGGTGGACAGCCATCTTCATTAGATACATTTCAACGTTCAATAAAGATAGGCTGTGGCAGCTATCATTTAACACTTGTTGGGTGAATACAGTAAGGATTTCTATGTATTTCAGGTCATTGGAGGGAATAAAGATGGTGGGCAAATGATATGCAACGAATCAGTGCCAAACCAGTTGCTATCTTATAATGTGATAGAATAATTAAACAGTTCCAGTGATAGCCATCCTGTATCCCTGGTGCAATTAGGTTGTTTCTGTTTAGAGTGGTTTTTCTGTTCCCAACATGGGGGGATCTGAGTGCTCAAATATCCATAAACCTGGGGTAAGCCACATGAACTAATCCCAAATCTGAGCATAGCCAACTATCATTCTGATGGTGCTATTTTTAGGACCCTTCTGGTCAACAGTTTGGTGGCCTGCATATGTAGTTTAATTGACAGAAAAAGTACATCCATGCTCTGTGTGTGCTTTATTGTGAGTGTGTGCCACAGGCCAGGTTTCTGCGTTGGTATTGATGGCATCGTATGAATTGTGAGGACTAGTTCTTCCTCAGTGTACTGTTATAGAGGTTCCCAATCCTTCCCCTAGAGTGTGACACCCACCATGGTAATCCTGACAAGCTAGTGAGGAAAATCTTTCTTATGTACCTAGCAACTGGATTGATATCATGGATGGGCATATGAGTGGGCCCTCTGCAGAAAGACATTTCCATCAAAAGCCCATTCCATGACCAGATACCACAGAAGCAGAAGAATGTTAAGGTCAGAAAAACAGATATTTCATAGGTACCCGTATGGGAATGTCTTCCCCCTCTGTAAGAATTACACTTGTGGCCTGATCCTTAGATGTTAATGTGGCTGCAGCTCTGGGAATTTGGTTGTGTATAACATGTGTTGGCTGGAGGAGGTAGCACTGTCAAGTGTGAGAAGTTAGACTGGGGTAGGATTTGCCAGAGCAGGATCTCCATCTTCTCCCCTCTTTCAGTGATGTGTGTTCCATTCCAAGATAGTGCATTTCCACAGGTCCAGCTTGCAGCAGGATAACAGAATCCCTGTGGAGACTGAGTAGTTCTTCCTCACACATGGGTGAGAAGTAACTCACTCATTCTGGTGGAACATCCAATTGGAAATTCCAGCAGATAATGCTTTACCCAGATTTGGCCAGGCTTCATGTTCTCAGCAGCATTATATGTTGATCCACGGTGATAGTTGGGCAATGGCTATCTCCTGACACTTTCAAAACTTTATGATGGCGTTGGGTATATCCCTAGGGGTGCCCAGTCTAGCATAAGGGGCAACAAGCCCCACCCCATTGGTTGATAGTTTGAATTCATTAGAGTCAGTCACAGTACTTTAGTCCACCTCACTAAGGTAGTTTTACCTGTTACTCATTTAATCTGCTGCTTCAATATTATGTTTTTTTCCTTTCTATGAACCCTGCTACTTCTGGGTGATAGGTGAGATGGAACCTCCATTGTCATAATCTTTTACCCAGTCTTGCAGGTCATAATCTTTGAAATGTGACCCCTGATCACTGTTTAATTGATGAGGATATTTATACATGGTACTCAGCTTCTTTAATTATCTGCTTCTCTAATTCCCTAACAGTGGCAACCTGGTTTACAAGGTGACTAAGAAAGCCTGGGCTAAGTCAGATGTAATCCATATACTCTGAGGCATATTGGAGGTAGTGGGCCAATGAAATAAATTGCCAATCCCTCACCAGTTCATAACGCCACTGGATGGCTCCAGACACCTTTGGCAGTTACCTTGGGTGTTGTTTAGAACACACAGAACATCCTGTTCCTGTGTTATCCCAAGTCACTCTACTTCAAGGGCAGCCCAGCATCCTTGGCGGTATCCCATCCCACCTGGTCGCTACAACCACTGCTCTTTTTATGCACTCAATCTGCTCTAACTACTGAAAGGTTAGTTGCCAAGGGTTGTACTCAAGATAGGGCATAAGCATTCTTTCTTTCTTCCTTTCTTTCTCTCTTTAGAGAGAGGGGGGGCAGAGGAAGAGAGAGAATCCTAAGCAGGCTCTGTACAGGGCTCAATCTCACAACCCTGAGATCCTGACCTGAGCCAAAATCAAGAGTTGGATGCTTAACTGACTGAGCCACCCAGGCATCCCATGGACATTGGCTTTCTGACTGCTAGGGGGAGTCAATGGCTTATGAGCCAGGGTGTAAAAACACTGAAAATTGCTTCAGGCTCCCACAAATGAGCCCAAAATGTCTTTCTCCATATCCTGACCCCACAATGGTGCTATTCATGATCACCCATCCCTTCGCTTCCTATTCTCCAAGTTGTAGCCTCTAGAACAGCCTAATTATCAGTGCAAAGGTTTAACAACCAGGGTTCCTGAGTGAATGAGTTCAACCCACTGGAAGCTGTGGTTTGTTCCTGTTTCCGTCCAGATGGTGTTAGTATTTGGCTGAATGGTGACGGTGGTCCAAGTGGGCAGGTCTCAACAACACATTGCTATCTCAGACCTGTCAAGAGTCCTGTCTCTCTCAGTGGGAATTGTTGGCAAAATATGTATTCCAAGGGCAGGGAAGGGGTGAGGAGACTCCAATTGCCCAGGTCCAACTCGCTGGTCAACCATCAGTTATATTCTTTCAATGGCCTCTTCCAACAAGAAGAAATACAGAAAATGAGTCTTAAAGTTAACTTTTAAAAATGTACGGGATCCCTGGGTGGCGCAGCGGTTTAGCGCCTGCCTTTGGCCCAGGGCGTGATTCTGGAGACCCAGGATCGAATCCCACGTCGGGCTCCCGGTGCATGGAGCCTGCTTCTCCCTCTGCCTATGTCTCTGCCTCTCTCTCTCTCTCTGTGTGTGACTATCATAAATAAAAAAATAAATAAATAAAATATTAAAAAAAATAAAAATAAAAATAAAAATGTGCATGAGGGCAGCCTGGGTGGCTCAGTGGTTTAGTGCCACCTTCAGCCCAGGGCCTGATCCTGAAGACCTGGGATCGAGTCCCATGTCAGGTTCCCTGCATGAAGCCTGCTTCTCCTTCTGCCTGTGTCTCTGCCTCTCTCTTTCTGTGTGTGTGTGTGTGTGTGTGTGTGTGTGTGTGTCTCATGAAAAAATAAATAAAATCTTTTTTTTTTTTTTAAAGTCTGCATGTGATGCAGAGTAGCATGGACACAATTAATCAGGGATTAGGATACGCTAAATAGATGGAAGTAGCAAGAATGCTGAACAGATACAGTGGCCACCCATTCTATTTGCTTGCCTCTCTCAGATGAGCAACTTTCTCATCTCTACCCCACGGTGATTCTTTAATCATGTTGCCATGAAGCACTGAAGTTTCAATCACACTGTCATGCCAAAGACATGCTCATAAGAGTGGGAAGAATGACCAAACATGGCACCTAGTTTCCATGTAGTTTAGACAGAAGCAATCAATTTTATTCTATGACACTGGTTTGAGAGAGGCACATGGTGTTGTCATTTTTGGGGATCAAAAGTTTTAAGGCTAATACACTGTGGAAATATTGTAGCTATCTTTAGTTAGAGTAATAAACCAACTAAAGTAGGAGAAAGATATTACTATTAAATGAGAAATAGTGAACCAAGGGGAAAAGAGGACTATGGAAATACAGAACTGTAGCAATGGTGAATGATCCACTGTACCTGTCTAGATAAGAAGTGGATGATCTCCAGCATCATAAACATATTAGATGACCTGAGCCATATATATGCTAACATATTTCCATTTCATATATATATACATTTTTATGCTAACATATTTCCATTTCGTATAAACTATTTTGTTTGATAGTTCTTACTTGCAATTGCTATTGAATCCAAATCTATCTGTGATGAAGTTTATGTGTTTCAATGTGGGGAAAGGATCAGAGAAAAGTCATTCCTATTGTTGTGAACAAGTCTCAATGCTAATTGATAGTGGAGAAACAATATATTTTTTATAATCTTAGTGTCATATTTGGGATCAAATGATATTTTTTAGATATTTAAATTTTAGTACCATGAAAAGAAAATTCCAGAAAGAGAATTTTCACTTGCATGTGTGAAGAAGAGTCCATTTTAGGACAATTTAAAAGCTGTAATCTGGGGATCCCTGCGTGGCTCAGCGGTTTAGCACCTGCCTTTGGCCCAGGGCGTGATCCTGGAGTCCCGGGATCAAATCCCATGTCAGACTCCCAGCATGGAGCCTGCTTCTCCCTCCTCCTGTGTCTCTGTCTCTCTCTCTCTCTCTCTCCTCTCTCTCTCTCTCTCTATGTCTATCATGAATAAATAAATAAATAAATAGATCTTTAAAATTTTTTTTAAAAATAAATAAAAGCTGTAAACTTAAGAAAAACCGTATAGTCATGTTGATGTATCAAGTATTAGAACCAAAAACTCTGGAGGAGGAAGAGTTGCAGTAATGTGAAAAGACTGCAGTTGCATTTTCCTTGAGTACATAAAATAATTACAGATGGGATGCAGAGCAAGAGAGTAGGGATCTGGGCTTTCGTCTGGCTGGCAAAGGGTACTTCTGGGAGACAGAAAAACAAGCAGATTGCTTCTGAAAAGGAGAGCTTTGTTGCTGGCAGTCTCAGCATGGGACAGAGACAAAGATTATAGGTTGGTATATGCCAGGAGGATGACAAATGTCAACAAACAAGGATCTCAGTTTTTAATTCCCGAAGACCTACAATTTAGGTAAGCAGAAATTTAGTAAAACTGCAAACCACACTCAATTTAGTTCAGTCCCTAATTGAATTACAGTTATTATCTCGCACTCTAGCTGTCTAGCAGAGGAAAGGATAAACCTCTCTAGAGAAAGATATCATAACCAGCCTCTGTAATTTGTTAGGTATTCAGTATTCGATCAAAAATTACTAAGTATGTGAAAAGATTGGAAAATATCATTCAGAATTAAGTCCTTAAAAAATGAACAACAGAAAAAGTAATAGATTCATGCATGATCCTGCTAATAGATTTGATAGTCAAAGACCTTGAAATAACTGATTGATTTGCTCAATAAAATAGACAAAAATTGGAGAAAAAGAAAAATACGATTAGAGAAATTCGTCACTGGTGAACTTTACAAAGATAAAACAATCAGGGAAAAAAAAAAAAAAACAACTCTGAATGAGTCCATAGCTGTTAGCATAGACTCAAAAGCTACAAAGTACAATCAGACACAGCTAATGAAATAGACAAATCAACAGTTATAGTGGAAATTTACACATACCCCTCCTAGTAATTGAAAGAAAAAAAACTGGTGATCTGGAAACAGACCAATGTATATGGTTCCCTAGTTTATGACAAAAGTATTACTAGAGTGGAATAAAGAAAAAAAATCTTCAATAAGTGATTCTGGGTCATTTGTACATCAATACAAGAAAAAATTAATTTCCTTTTCCCCTACTAGAAACATATAAACATTGATTTCAGGAGTATTAATTGTTGGGCATAATGAACTTGAGAGAAGAAAAAGAGATAAAGAAATAATATTAGTTAAACACTTTAAACCTATCTAGAAATGCTACTAAATAGTGAGAATCGATTCAGAGATAAGGAAAAGATATGTGCAACACATACCTCCAGAAGAGTGCTCCTATCTAGAATATAGAATTTCTAGAGAAACAGGTGGGCAATTTAATAGAAAGTAGAGTTGGTCCCTTAACCAACTGAGCCACCCAAGTGCCCCAAGAAAACAATTTTTTTTTAAGTCAAGCATATCTGAATTCTTGAAGTAGAGATAGAAATAGAAAAAAGCAACACTTGAAGAGACATTTTGCACAAGTTTTTCAAAATTTACTTAAAATAACATGTCACATTCAAGAAGTTATATGAATATTAGACAACATAAAATAGAACGAAGTACACACAAGACTTTAGGCAAACCATGTGAAATTTTTGATAAAAGAACAAATACAAACAAGACAAAAAAGAACAAACAGGGCAGCCCAGGTGGCTCAGTGGTTTGGCACCAGCTTCAGCCCAGGGTGAGACCCTGGAGACCTGGGATCAGGTCCCACATCGGGCTCCCTGCATGGAGCCTGCTTCTCCCTCTGCCTGTGTCTCTGCCACTCTCTCTCTCTGTGTCTCTTATGAATAAATAAATGGAATCTTTTTTTTTTTTTAAAAAGAACAACAACAAAAACAAAAAAAATTAAAAGCCACCAAAGGGAAAAAAGCACATTGCTTTTAAAGGGTTATCTGTAGGGACGCCTGGGTGGCTCAGCAGTTGAGCACCTGCCTTCGGCCCAGGGTGTGATCCCAGAGTCCTGGGATCGAGTCCCACACTGGGCTCTCTGCAGGGAGCCTGCTTCTCCCTCTGCCTCTGTCTCTGCCTCTCTCTCTGTCTCTCATGAATAAATAAATAAAATCTTTTAAAAAATAAATAAAGGGTTACCTATAATACTAATACCTGAATGTAAACACAGACACAAAACAACAAACAAACAAAAACAACAGGAGATATTTGGTATATCTAAATTTTAAAGTTCCAATAATAAAGCGTCTAGAAGATAACAAAGGACCAAATAATTAAAACTTTCAGATAGGTAAAGGATTCTTAAACAGAGGACATAATAACCATAAAGGAAAGAATGATAAAGTTAAATTGAAATGATACAATGAAATATTACTCAGCCATTAGAAACGACAAATACCCACCATTTGCTTCAACATTAATGGACCCGGAGGGTATTGTGCTGAGTGAAGTAAGTCAGTCAGAGAAGGACAACCATCATACGGTTTCACTCATTCGGGGAATATAAAAAATAGTGAAAGGGATTATAGGGAAAGGAGAGAACATGAGTGGGAAAAATTAGGGTGACAAAACATGAGGGAATCCTAACTCTGGGAAATGAACAAGGGGTAGTGGAAGGGGATGTGGGCAGGGGGATGGGGTGACTGGGTGACGGACACTGAGGGGGGGCACTTGATGGATGAGCACTGGGGGTTATACTATATGTTGGCAAATCGAACTCCAATATAAAATATATATTAAAAATGATGAATAACCATTCATCAAAAGACACAATTCAGAAGATACTTATATATATATATATATAACAAAGCAAACAAAAAAAAAACTCATATCCACTCATGTCCACAATATATAAAAAGCACTGTATTAGTTTCCTAAGGTCACTATAACAAATCAGCACAAACTAGGTGTCCTAAAAAGACAAAACTGTATTGCCTCATAGTACTGGAGGAGAGAACTCCAAAATCAAGATCTCTTCAGGACCCCAACCCTACTTCAGGGCTCTATGGGAGAGTCATTCCTTGCCTCTTCCAGTTTCTAGTGGCTCTTGGTCCTTGGCTTTCTTGGTTTGTATCCACAATACTTTACTCTCTGACTCTGTCTTCATATTCTGTTCTCCTCATCTGTTTGTCTCAAATATTCCTCTGCCTTTCTCCTGCAAAGACAGTTGTCACTGGATTTAGGACCCACCTGGATAATCCAGGATTATCTCCTCAATTCGAAGTCCTTCACTTATTCATATCTGAACAGATACTTTTTTCCAATAAGGAAACATTAACACATTCCATGGATTTGATGTGGCTATCTTTTAGGGAGCTACATTTGGCTTAAGCAAACATCTATATGTCAACAAGAAAAAAAAAAGATTAAAAGCTTACAAAATCTTTTTTTTTAAAGATTTATTTATTTACTTGAGGGGGGGCACATGTGAAAGCAGATTGTGGGGAGGGGCAGAGAAAGAATCCTCAAGCAGACTCCCTGCTGAGGATGGCTTTCCAAACAGACCTGATCCCAGGAACCTGAGATCATGACCTGAGCTGAAATCAGGTCTACCAGTTTACCAACTAAGCCACCTAGGCACCCCCAAAAGCTTACAACTTTTAAACACACATCTCCAAATGACCAATTCTCTTTGTTTCGCTTCTCCCCTATAAATACATACATACATACACAAATACATAAATACACAAATACATAAATAGCTATGCAAATAGTTTCCTTTAGGAAGGAATTTAAAGGAATATGATTAGGGTCCCAGAAAGCATGAAACAGGAAAGGAAGAGTAAGATATGTTATTGAGTCTATTATTGCTATGACCAATAGGAGAACAATTCTGGGTGTCTTGTGAGAACTCACATAGATTGTATCTATCTCAACATCGTCTGCCTAGGTAAAAGAGGAAAAAATATTTATCCACTAATTCATCTCCCCCTGTGGTTGATGCTTGGCCCATAAGCTACTGACTTCCTTGCCCATGTATCAAAATGGCTGGTAAGGTTCTGTTAGGCATCTCCTCCGCAGGACCCCAGGTCCATGACAGGAAACAAAAGTGTAAGAAGCAGTCAAAGTGATATACTACTGAATTAATCCAGCAAGCATCTCTTTTCCCTGACAATAACTGAAAGGAAAAGATGGGTCCATGTTTTGTGAGGTGGGACCATATGCAGAGACCACCACAGGTATAAGGTCAAACTTCTAAGTAAATTATAAACGTCATTTCAACATCTTTCTAGTCAGGAAAATTCAAACTACATCTTGATTAAGATTAAGAACCAGTGGGGTGCCTGGATGGCTCAACCAGAGAGGAGCACCCAACTCTTGATCTTGGGGCGATGAGTTTGAGACCCATGTTAGGTATAGAGATTACTAAAATAAATAAATAAAACTTAAAAAAAAAAGATGTAGAACCAGTGAAATTCTCGATTTTATAGTAGCAGTATAAATGGGTACAGCCATTTTCCAAAATGCTTTGACGGTATTTACTTAAGCTGGATTATACCCTGTGACACGCAGATCCTCCTATCTATATACCTAACATGAATTCAACCAAAAGATACGCATGCACATATCTTTGATCACTTCTGATTGGTATCACTAGGAATAAGAAAGCCTTCACGGTGCATCCATATGAGAATGCACAATGGAGGCTTACTCATATAATGAGTATCTATATGGTGATTAATAAGAACTGCAAAATAAAACCTGACTTAAAAAAAAAAAAAAAAACCTGACTTAAAGAAAAACCACTACATCTACATGCAATAATATAGTAAATAGAGGAAACCAGGCAAAAGAGAGCATGTTTCGTGCGAATTCATTTTAAAAAGTTTTAAAAAAGGCCAAACTGATCTACAATGATAAAAGTCAACATGGTAGTTACCCTTGTGAGGCCAATTGCTGGAACAAAACACAAGTGGAGTGTTGTAAGTAGAGTAGGATTTTATGTCTCATTCTATATCATGGTTACAAGAGCATGTCCACTTTGTGAAAATGTATCTGTGCATTTCTCAAAATACATGTTACATACTTCAATAGAAGTTATTCCTTAAAATTAAAAAAAATACGTATTTTTTCATATTTCAGAAAACTGGATATGTGAAAAAATAAAGAAAATAAGGTAAGTATTTCATCATTCAAATAACATTTAGCTCCCTCAGATATTTGACCTCGTGTGTACAGGCGGCTCTTATTTGGACACCCACTAATAGCTGTTTATGACTAACAGGTTTCCCCACCCGCTCAGTAGAGTTCCATAATTAGGCAGCGGTGATTGCCAGCCCTTGGCATGTTCTGTGAAGAGGAGATGAGCTCCCCGCAGGGTTCGTGGAGACAACCTGTGAAGTTGAAGTGGCTCAGCTTGGATATTGTCTCTTCCACATAGGGTGTCAGTCAGAAATAGTTATAACCAATTACTGACTTACTTGGTTTTTTATTCAGAGGGAGAGCAGGGGGGTGAAGTGGGGGAGGGTGGAGGAGAGAGAAAGAGAGAACCTAGAGCAGGCTCCGAGCCTGACAGGAAGGCTTCATCTCAGGACCCTGAGATCATGACCTGAACCCAAATCAAGAGTCGATGCTTAATGGACTGAACACCCAGGCGTCCCAATTACTGATTGATTTTTATGATCTGTGTGTGCACAAGGCATCCCGCCCCTATTATGCTTTCCAAACTGCTATTTTTATTTTTATTTTTAAAGACTTTATTTATTCATGAAAGACAAAGAGAGAGAGACAGAGACACAGGCAGAGGGAGAAGCAGCCTCCATGCACGGAGCCCGATGAGGGACTCGATCCCAGGACCCCAAGATCACGACCTGAGCCAAAGGCAGACGCTCAATCACTGAGGCACCCAGGTGGCCCCATAACTGCTATTTTTAAATATTTGTTTTGTTATTATTTGGTTGTTTTTAAACTGTTAATGGGGCCCTCTGTGACCTCCTTTATCATCATTAAGCAGTCAACAGTTTACATTTAATATTTTATATTTACAAACTTTATTAGTCCTAGACATTCCACCATGTAACATAGTGCCCCAGTGTATGTGTTCATGCACTTGGAGTTTGGTTTTAAGGGTATCCCTAAAGGAGAAGGCAGGAAACATGAGTTCAAAATCTTTAGCAAAGCACCCCTTTCCCTATAACTATTCCCTCTACTATCTGAGAATAGAGGCAGTGGGTATACACTTTTGAAATTATACTATATTAATTACTGGAACTTTTATCACAAAGTGTCAGTCTTGGTAAATTGAGGCTACATATAAGAGTCTACTCTATTTATGTAGGCCATCAGTTCTGAAACTTTAGTGTGTATTAAAATCATCAGGAGGGAGTACCCAGGTGGTTCAGTTAAGCATCTGCCTTCAGCTCAGGGCATGATCCTGGGGTCTTTGAATGAAGCTGGGTGTCTTGGTGCTCAGTGTGGAGCCTGCTTCTCCCTCTCCCTCTGCCCCTCCCCTCCACTTGTGCTCTCTCTCTCAAACAAATAAATAAATCTTTTAAAAAACCATCAGGAGGGCTTGTTGAAACACAGACCCCATAAGCAGAGTGACTGATTTTGTGTATCTGAGATGAAGCTTGAGAATTAATTTTTCCAACAAGTTTACAGGTGATGGCAATGCTACTGGTCAGGGGTCCTTGCTAGAGAACCACTGTGGACTCAAGGGAACCCAATTGTTAGCCCCCTTACCTGCCTCCCATCCTCATTTCACCTCTCTATACATAGCAGCTGCCCTTGACTGCTCAGTCAACTTTACAGCTCCCCCGCCCTTTTTCTAATAATAACGATTTTTACCTCCTTTACACTTCCTGGGTGGATCTAATGAGTGTTAGTGATTATAGTGAATCTCTGTCCCTACCACAGGTATACGCACATTAATACAAATGAAATAATAATCCCAGGTGAAAGATTAGCACAGTGTAGTGATACGACTCAAGCAAAGTCCATCAGTATAGATGCGTGCATGTATAAACACAGGCAAAGACAGAACAGTATAAACACAGGTAGATGTCAGTCTTCCATTCAAAATTCTCTAGTAGCCCTCCTTTTTTTTTTTTTTTTCAGAATACAAAACTAAAATGTTCTAAATGGCAGACAAACCCCTAAATGATCTATAATCCACATCCCTCTACCCCAGACTGATGGCATTTCTTACCCTGACTTCCAGTTCTGCTCCAGTTCCCATGGGCACATCCAGTACTCCCTTTCTGGACTACTGGGAAAGCTCCTCATTGTCAGCCAAGACGTCTTCCCATGACTCTCCTCCGGGTACAGGTACCAGCTGCTCAGTCTGGATGACTCTATTGTGCTTACCCTTTCAGTTTTCCCTGACCTGAGTCTTCTTCCTCCCTGCTTTTTCTTCATCACCTTCAGATATACTGTTAAATAAACAACTTTTTGGTGCATACTTCACTTCTTGCTACTTCACCTAAACATAACGTATTGAAGGCAATGACTTTTGTCCCTTTTGCTCACTGTTATGTCCTTGGCAAACTAAGAGTATTCAATAAATATTTGTTGAATTTCTATTAATGGGTATAAACATATGAATAATTAAAAATGGATCACACTGCCACTTATTTCAATAAAATATGCCAAGGTGTACTTTAGTTAAATTTCGCTGAAGGAAATCAACCTGAAGTAACGAGAAAATCGCTAGCCTTCCAATAAACATTTCTTTACTATAAATGTTTATTCTAAAATCATTCCTTTAAAGTTTTTTAGTCTGTAAAGTTGAAGTCATTACAAGCTCTATTGTCCACCAATAAAGATAAGAGCCACAGTGCCTTTACACATTTCTCTATCTCCACTCTTCCAGCACATTTCTCTAGGTTTTATTTCTGTATTTTCAATGTTAATATTTATATTCTTATATTTAGACATGATTCTTACTTTTCTACTAAAATGGATTCTCCACCGTTTTACCAACAAGTCTCTATTATTGGCTGAAATTCAAAATAAGTAGCTTCCCTTCCCTATCCCAGTGATATCACATGTGTGAATAATTGAGAATATATATTATTATCCAATTTATCTTTCATTAATTGCCTCTGGCATATTCATATGACTTGTCTTTTAGAGCTACTTTCCAAACTGTTATTTCAAACCAGGTTTCAAAAGACATGACCCTAAATAAATAAATAAATAAATAAATAAATAAACGCCATAATTTTCATCTTCTCTGTGGCTTTTCTAAAACCTTGCATCACATCATTTCCAAAAAAAGCCACACTGATGATTCTTTTCGTGAATCTGGCACTTCCTCTGGCACCTTCTGTAACCTGCTGATTGGCTTTCCAAACGCCCTTGGATTGGCATGCAGAATGTTCTGTCATCTTTGTGACTCATGGGTTGGATCTGCCATGTGTTATGCTCATTGAAGATATTCTGTACACAAGCTGGCATTTCCTAGTCTTTTCTAGTATTTAGAG
Organism: Canis aureus; assembly: GCF_053574225.1. NCBI lineage: Eukaryota > Metazoa > Chordata > Mammalia > Carnivora > Canidae > Canis > Canis aureus. The sequence continues at coordinate 31,836,069 of NC_135618.1, forward strand.
AATTTTCATTAATCCTTCTAGTCATAGCCCTTTCATCATGAATATTTTCCTTGACTTTATTGAAAAAAAACTCATTCCTCACCTCCTTGTTCTGATCAGAAGCTAATATTTATTTCTTCCCTGTTTGATACCATCTTCACCACAGCAAGAATATCGTCAAAGATCTGGTCCCTTGATGTCCTTCTCTTTTATCCCCCAGTGATGTAGATCTCCTTTCTTCACCTTTGTGTTTCTTCAAACTTTTTAGTGGGCTCCTTGAAAAGCCATAGATTCAATGTAACTAAAATATTTGACAGGAGAGGAAAATATTTAAAGGGGATACTGGAGAAGGATTTTGGTAACTGCTTATGATGAGATATTTTGGTAATTGGTTGTAATGTGATTATTACCTCTTCTTGAAAAAATGTCTTTTATCAATATATAGCACACTTCTTCATTATTCATTTTCTTTTTAGCTTTAAAGCTATATTTAAATTATATTTAGTTTTTTATATTTAGTTTTACAATAAAATTTTCTACAGGTTATATCAAATTTTGTGAGTGTATGTGTGTGAATACACACTTATATGATTCCATTAAAACTTAATTATTTTTTCTGTATCTTTGCAGACACAAAGATAATAGATCGCTTGATCTTTGTTTTTAATAAATTTGGAATTTATCTTTTCATAGCAAGTTTAATTAATTTATATGTATATTGCAATTATTATTTTGGAAGTGTTCTCTGTTAACCTAGTTTTTTGTTTCACATTTTAATTTTTATTTATTTTTTTAAGAAAATATTTTTTTATTCATGAGAAACTCAGAGAGGCAGAGATACAGGCAGAGGGAGAAGCAGGCTCCACACAGGGAGCCCATGCAGGATTCGATCCCAGGACCTCAATATCACGAGGTCAGATGCTGAGCTGAAGGCAGATGCTCAACCACTGAGCCTCCCAGGTGCCTCATTTTACATTTTTAATATTCTCTCTGATTTCATATTATCTCCTTTCTTAATTTTCCTTGATTCCTTGCATTTTCTCTATTCATACATTTAGTTTTATTCTTCTGTTGGTTGTCATTAGTTTATTATTATCCATTGTGTATACTGACAAATGTTAGTTTAGATTTCCAATACTTATAACTATCTATCTTCATCCCAAACAAGATAAATTACTTAGGGTCCACTAACAATCCTTAACAACCACTCTCTTAACATCATTATTTTTGGCACTACTTATTTAGACAATGAAATTTACAGATTTATTTGCTTACTTTCATTTTCCATGATATTGTCCTTCTACTTGGAGTCATTTCTATTCTTGCTGTTGTACTTTTGTAAGTGCTTTTAAAAATACCATTGGGTAATAAACTTTCTGAGAACTTATATTTCTGAGAATTTTTGGAATGGTCAAGGTATCCAAATGATACTCTACTTGTATGTAAAATGTGATGCTCAAGTGATTTAGAAAAGAACTATTAATATCTGTAAGCACCTTCAAATATCGTCTAGTGAGAAGTTTGAAATGATTTCTGTCTCTTGCTGGTGAACTTTTTTTCTCTTCTGGTGGTTCTGGAATCATGTTTTCTTTGAGGTTCTTAAACTTAAAACCTAGACTTCTAATTATGTGTGTGCATGTGTGTTTGTGCATTTGTTCATTTGATTTGCCCTTTTTTAATCTGCTGACCATTTCTCTGTTTGATTCTTGGAAATTCTAGTTATGATGTCATTAAGTATTTCCATCCTCCTTTATTTTTTCTCTTATTTGGTATTCATAAAATTTCTGCTCATATTTCTAACTCAATTATTTTGGGATAGTTCCCTTACCTCATCATCTAGTTCATTAATTCCAGCTATTGACCAAATTCATTTTTCTCTACCAAACATTTATTGAGATCTTTATTTCAGCAATTAAATTTTTATATGCCATAATTTAAATTGGCTTGTTTCTGCTGCTAGATTTAACTTCATCTCTAACCTTTCTTGGCATATTTATTGTGTGTTGTTGTGTTGTTTTTTTTTAATTGACCTGCCTTATATATATATTCAGTTGTTTAGTTTGTTATCTTTCTTCATGATGCTTGTGGTCTTCAGATATTCTGCTTTGTTTCTTTTTTTTAAAGATTTTATTTATTTATTCATGAGAGACACACAGAGAGAGAGGCAGATACACAGGCAGAGGGAGAAGCAGGCTCCATGAGGGAGCCCAGTGTGGAACTTGATCCTGGGACCCCAGGATCCTCAAACATATGGTATTTAGTTTATCCACTGTCCTCCTCCATAGCTAATCCTCAAAAATACCCTTGGACCTTCTGATTCTTATGTTTCAATATTAAGTTTGGTGTTTCCTTTAGGTTACTAGTAGATATGTTTTACCTTAAAAGAATACACACAGAATTGTGGTTTGTGAAATTTTTAATCATTAGTATATATTTAATTATAGTTTTCCTGAAACTGATGATGTTATGGTTCTATTTATAAATCTTGGTTGATTAAGAAAACATTTCTGAACAAATCAGGACATCACAACTCTCCTCTGTTATTTTGTAAGTCTTCAGGATGAGTAGGTGAAGCAAGACAAGGGGGATGGTATAACTAAAGTTAATACAAAGTTAATATATTTATGTGAGGGAGTTTCCCTTCAAATGGGGCTAGAAATGGAGTATTACCTGTGTTTGGAGGCTTTATGTGATTACAGCAGTACCAATATTTCTAAGCAAAATATTTTGTCCTTTATTATTCTTACTTTTTATTTGCTGTGATTTCCTTTAGGTCTCAGCTAGTTATTTTGGTGTTTGTTTCCTCTTCCTTGAATCAGAAAAAAATCAATGTTGGCATGATGTTAGCTGATTAATGGGATGAATGGATTTTCCTGTGTTCTCGTTGTTATTGAATTTGGTAATTCTTGAAATCCTTCTCTAAAATTTGTAATGCTTTGCCAATTGCTGTAAATTTACATTAATACATCAACGATTCAGTAGCCTGAAAATGGGGGTGAGATGGAGTCAGCTCTGTGGTGATTCATTCATCCTTAATGAATCCCCAAGACTTTCCATTTCTAACATCTCAATGTGGCTGAGTCCTACTGGTGAAATGGCATGCAAGTGAGTTTTGTTTTTGTTTTTGCTTTTCTTTCTTTTTCTTTCAGAATGTCCCATATGTTTTCATCTTCAGCCCTTGCTTTCTCTGTTGTGGGTATTACTTGGTTTCTTATGGCTTTTCTCCTTTTACTATCTGGTAACATTTCTTTTTCTCAGAGGGGATAATTACAAATCTAGTACTTGTTCATTTTCTCTATCAAACTCATCCCATCTTATTATATATTATTATATATTAACCTCCCCTAATTTTTAGTGACGTTGGAGATTACTGTCATTTTATTTGTAATCCCTTTATTCATTTCCTAAGATATATAGAGCAAGCAGAAAATGAGTTGATACAGAGACATGATATAAGTTAGGCCTCTGTACTTACTCTACAATATTACATGGACATCTGTAACAAAGAAAATCTTAGTCAATTTGCCTCTTGAGAAAACCATAGAATATATTCACTAACTGGCTTGCTCGGGTTTTCATGTGTTATCCAATACATTTATGCAACATAGAAATAATTAAAGTAACTTCGATTTACCCACTTGTATCTAATACTAATTTTTGCCTTAGCAAGATTTTAGGTGTGCTTTCTTATGACTCTAGTCTAATTTAGACTCCAGATGTAATTCAGGAGAATTAATTTATGTATTTTTTTTCCCAAAAAAGAATCAAGATAGTTAGGGTCTCTCAAACTTAAAATGATTAGATTGTGGAATGTAACAAAGAAGTTAAGCATCCTCAATTATCACTCCCTTCTAGACTGGATGATAATTAAAGGATTATTATGGATGAAATATTAGTGATTTAAGATAAACATATATTTCCTTCTCTCCAATATGTTCTCTCTTAAACTAGGTAACTCACATATAGGAATATTTTGAGATATAATCAGAGAAAATTATAAGATCATCTGGCCATTTCAATGAGATGATTTTGTAAGGAAAAGAACAATTTATTTAATGTTTTCTGGTTAATTGAAGTTGCCATTTGGGGAAACATGATGAAACATGATGGAATATAGCTCACACACAAAAAAAGATGTATGTTGTATATAGAGGAAAAAAAGTAAATACTACAGTTAAATATCCACAAAATGAAAGAAGGCCAGAGCTGCATAAAAACAGACCCTTTCCAACTAAACATTGTGTTTTAATTGAATTGCCTGCTGAGCCAAATAAAAATCAAGTCTCTCCCAGAATCAGACTCTGACTGTCATGCACTTTAAGTGAAGGGAAGCAAAATGCCTCTCCAAGCTTCCAGAGAGTATTATGGCTTTCACAGGGTTTTGGAAAGCTTTTCAACAGGGTTTTTCATAATTGTATTTTTCCCTAGGTTAAAAGAAATCTCTAATCACAGTGCCTTTTTTTATTCCCTCAGGTACTTCCCTACCTGTGTTACATGAGAAACCACTGTGATTCACAGGAGGAGCCCTCTTTGCCAGATTCAAACTAATTTTATACAAACTTCGTTGAAGCTTTAGAGTATTGGATTTTTTAAGTAATGCAACTGCCTTTACAGACCTTTTCCAATTAATGTTTGCTCCTTCATGGAATCCTTTATTCTTTCTAACTGGTACAGAAAAAGTTTGTGCAGTATACTATATGTATGTTAATATCCATCCGCAGCTTATATTAAATAATATATACAGATACCTAGATACTATATATATGTAAATACAACATATAAATGATAGTCAAGCAATTTTTTTGTCTTTTTAATAAATATTTATTTATTTTAGAGGCACAGAGAGAGAGAGAGAGAGTGCATGCATATCCATGGCAGAGCGTGGAGGGGCAGGGAGAAGAAGAGAGAACAAATCCCCAGCACACTCCACGCCCAGTGTGTGGAGTCGGATGTGGGGCTCCGAGGCTTGGTCTCAAAACCCATGAGATCACAACCGGAGATGAAATCAAGAGTCGGATGCTTACCCTAGTGAGCCATGCAGGAACCCCAAATTTTTCTTTTTATAGCAAAATATATAACATAGAAAAGAGAGTATATGATGTGTTCATTTAAAAAATAGTTAAAAAGAAAATACTTATTTTATCTCAACATGACTAAGTACTAGAACATAGTTCCTTAGAATGCTACTTTATGTTTCTTCCTCCACTGTATACTTCTTTCTTCCCTAGTGTAAATCGCTAGTCTAGTTTGACTTTTGTGATAAACGTTATCGAACTTTTTTATATTTTATCATCTCTGTATATTCCAAAATTATATTAAGTTTTTCCCTCCTTTGAGAGGTAGTAGAAATGAAATCCAGGCAACTGTTGGTGAACGCTTATGTGATTCATTATGTTATTATATAGCTTTTTTGCTAGTGGATATTTGGATTCATTTTAGTTTTACACAAGAATAAACTGCTACAAATACTACTGTATGTATCTGTTTGTGGTCATGTTCTAGTAGGTTGCATGCAGATTCACTTTTAGGAGAAAAAGCAACTTGTTTTTCAAAAAGGTTTTTAGCATTTTATACTCAATTAGCAAATAGACTAAACTGCTATTACAAAAAGGCTAAAAAGTACTGTAACTTGGGTATTTATTTCTCTTTCATGAAACATTTGAGTCGAACAGCTTTGGGCTGACAAAGCAGTTCTACTTATGAAGTCATTAAAGAACAGGGTCCTTGACTTTGTTCTCCTCTCCCTCCAAAGGTTTTGTCTTCACCTATACAGTAGAAGATCTCACTTTCATATCCACTTTCCTACTCAGGGGAAGAGTTAAGCAGAAGTATAGGACAAGTGGCTTGTTTTAAAAGAAATGATCCAGAAGTTACCGTCATCTTTCCACTTTGCCTTCAAAGCTATGATAGTATAAATGGGAAATTAAGTAGAAATTTGGAAGAAATTTTAATTTCCAAGGATATTATATTAGAACCTTAAAGTTGAGAGTACTTCCTAGAAAATAAAAAAAAAGACCAAGTAATAGACCAAATTATAAATGTCCAAATAATATGAGCACTAGAAAGAGTCAAGAAAGAAATGGAATGAAATGGGAGATTTTAGAACATAATAAATAAATAAATATAAAAACTAACCAAAGATCTTGTCTCCAAATTAAAAGCTTTATAAAAAAGCATATCCTCAAATTTAGAAACTTCATGATAGATCTTAAAAGAGACAGAGGAAGAAGGAGAGGAAGAGAGACAGACAGACAGACAGACAGTCACTCAAGAGAATTAAAGGTTGTATAAAATTGGTTGGGAACCAGAGTAGCATCTGATTTAGAAATAACCTAGAACCTAGAAACAAAAGAACAAAACTTTAAAAAATCTAGGTAATTATTTCTAAGGGCATTAATTCTAAAATAAGTGTTTCTAAAATAGTTTCCATAATTTTTAAACTGAAATTTTAGTATGCAAAATAAGAGTCCGATGTGATTGCAGACTACATCACATTTAAGTGCCAATGCTCTCACATTCCCTTTCACAAAAAGCTACCTAAAAGTTATTCTGCAGAAAAAAGAAACATATCAAGAAAGTAAAAGATAGGAGACAAGAAAAATAAAAGTATACTATAATAGAGAAGTGTTGTTGTGTAATTGGCCCAGAAAGCAACTAGCCCATATTTAAGTAGTAGAATGGAAGGATTCAAGACACATGTTTTCAAAGGTTGAATCCTGATATTTATGAATATATTAAGAAGAAATTTAAAATACTGAAAGACAGCTTATGGATTAATAAAAGATAGGTATATAGAAAACTAAATAAAACCAAGAAAACCATGATTAATTGCTGGGAAAACAAAAACTATACAAAGCAATGCATACATCTACTCAGCATTATGGAAGCCAACTGGGAATAATGCATAATCATAAGTATATAAATACAATAATTATATAACTCAAATAATTGTGCTGACAGTGCAAGAAATGAGCGTGTGTGCTGCAGGCAAAAGTATAGGAGGAGTGATAGAGTATAAAGAAAACAAACTACAGCTTTCCTTAGAAACGTATTAGATATAACACTGAAAACTTAAAGAATTAAGATAGCCACATAGCGCCATTAGCTTTACCTTTTTGTTTTCTCTTTCTATAAGAACGGGTAATATTATATACAACACCAGTGTGTTATGCAAATGAAATGACATAATGTCTGTAAAACCTCTAGAACAGAGCCTCAAAGGCATATTGCAGGCATTAAACTAATGTTGCATCTGCCATTTTAATTGATCAGGGAACCAAAGTCTAGAAAGATTAAGTGATATGACCTAGTGGTAGGGGAGTAAAAATAGGAAAGAGAATCCAGATTAAATCTCTCTCTAAAGCATGACTTTCCTTATGCTAGATTTCACCTGACAAATATATAAAGTATATATTATATTTGTGCTCAGTAAGATGATTAAAAACAAATCCAAAATATTCCAAGGGAAAGTCTCCACCTAAATCTGTCATATCATTATCACTTTGAAAGTGGGAAAGGTATAGATTCACAAGTGTATGTCTAATGAATTTCAAATTATCTACGGCTCCTTTTACTTTTTAAATTTTCTATATTTACAGTTCACAACGGTTTAATTAAAAAAAATTGTCTGAACTTAATATCACTGCCTTGAAGCCATAAAATGATAGGGAATAAAAATGGAGTATTTCTGAATGCTTTTCTGATACTTTTGGTAAATGATAAAATTCATCATTAACTCAGACCTTTTTTGCTCTTGAGTAAACATATGTGATGTATAGTTTTGAGTCGTATTCAGAATTCAACAGAACTACAATGTATACAGCAATAAAAAATGCATTAATATCATGAATGCCTGTGAAAGAGCAAACTTACAAAGGAAAATGGACAATGATGTCAAAATAAAATTATATTACATGTTATTCTCAGTTTTAGTGCTTCCATTACTGATAAGGGATTTGGGAGATTGTGGAGGAAGCATTAGCACCAAGTGATTTTTCATTAGTGTTGATCTATCCATGTTATCATACATACACATATCAGAGAAGTGAATATAGATTGTGGTTTAATACTTAATAAATACATATAAGTACAGATTTTATGCAGGATAGTGTCTTCCTAAGTGTGAATAATAAATAGCACATCTTGCTGGTAATGTTTTGAATTTATGTGAATATTGTTCACATTGTTGGTGAAAAAGCATTGCTGGTGTCAACCTGTGCTTAAGGAGGTAAGGATTGATGTACTTATATTTAATATATTCCAGCGTTAGAAAGAGTCAAAACTGCATATGACTTGTTTGTTTAATTATATTTCCAGTGCTTAGAATAAAGAATGGTATAGTCTAGACATTTATTCCTTCATTAATCCTTTTAAATTTCATTTATCAATTCATTAAACAAATATTTATCATGAATCTGTAACAACTACTTTCCACTTTTTTGTACTGAGAGTAGAATAAAATGCAAAATAAATCAAACTTCTTCCATCACAGTGTTTAAAAGCTTGTGGGAGGAAACAGACAATAATAACATAAAAAATTACTAAAATATATAGAGTGTAAGATGGTGATATGTATCACAAAGAAAAATGAATTAGGAAAAGCAATAGAGAGTGCCAGATGCAATTCTAGATGGAATGGACAGTATTATGGGTTGATTTGGGTCCACCAAAAAAAAAAAAAAAAAAAGATATGTCAAAATGTAACCCTTGGTACCTCAGAATACGAACCTATTTGGAAATAGGGTTGTTGCAGATGTAATTAGTTAAAGTCGGTTATGCAGGAATAGAGTCAACTCTTAATTTAATATCACTGGATGTCCTTATAAGAAGGGAAAAGAGACAGAGAGAGAATTTGGCCACAAGAAACAGAGAAACAGAAAATGCTGAGTGAAGATGGAGGCTGTGATTGGAGTGATGCACCCACGAGGCAAGGTACGCCAAAAGTTTGTGCTCAACAACATAAGCTAAGAGAGAGAGACATGGAAGAGATTTTCTTTTAGTGCCTTCTGAAGGAACTAACTTTTGATTAATTCCTTGACATTAGACTTCCAGCCTCCAGAACTGTATGAGAATACATTGCTGTTCTCCAAGCCACCTAGTTTGTATAACCTTGTATAGAAGCTCTGGGGAATGAATACAATCAGGAAAAGCCAGAGGCAGATGGTGATACATCAGTTTAGACCTGAGAGGGACAGACCTCTGTGAAAATCACTGGAAAAAATTCCAGGCATGGGAAAACACAAGTTCAAAGTTTCTGAGGCTAAAAGGTGGCTCCTATCTGGCTGGAGATGAACCTAAAAGAAGAGGTTAATGGGAGAAAAGTTTCAAGAATTAGGAGGGTGGGAGAACCATTCACCCTTGATATTAGGGGATTTGGAACAGAAGAGTGAATGGATCATATTATGTTTTAATTGGCTAAATATAGATGTTATGTTAAGAACTGACTGAAAAAGGACAGTGGTAGAAGCAAGGGAAACATTCAAGAAATTATTACAGTTATTCAAGAAAGATTTTATGCTATTTTCCCAGAGTAGTAGCAATGACTGTTTCAGAAATGGATTAATTGGGCATTCTAAATATACTCTGAATGTAGAACTCATAATGTTGGTTAGGGATCAAATATAGGATGTAAAAGAATGAAGTCAAAATTGCCTGTAAAGTCTTTGTCCTAAAAATCTACTGGAATGATGTCATTTATTACAGAAAAGAGCAGAATAGAGCTGACTATAGGGGAAAGCAAAACTACAGCAGGTTTTGATGTTAAGTAGATATTCAAGTGGAAATATTAAATAGGCTATGTGTGAGTCTGGAAAGAAATCTGTGTGCTTATTTATACAAACATGAAAGTAGATGAGCTCATTAAATAAATGTGTATAAATAGGAGTGCCTGGTGGCTCAGCGGTTGAGCATCTGCCTTCAGCTCAGGTTGTGATCCCAGGGTTCTGGGATCGAGTCTCACTTTGGGCTCTCTGCAGGGAGCCTGCTTCTCCCTCTGCCTGTGTCTCTGCCTCTCTCTCTGTGTCTAAAAAATAAATAAAATAAAATAAAATAATAAATAAAATAAAATAAAATAAAATAAAATAATAAAATAAAAAAGTATGTAAATAGAAAAGAGGGCAGGGCCAAGAACTGAAGCCTGGGGAACTCCATGGTTAGAGGTCAACAACATAAAGAACCAAAAAATGACCAACTAGACAGAAAGGTAGGAGGGCAGATAGGATTTTGTTTTTGAAGGTAAGTGCAGGAGGTTTCAGGGAAGAAAAAATAGGAAAAAAAAAAAGCATCTGGGCTATGTACTGCTGATCAGTCAAATACAATCAAGACTATATTTTAACCACTGGGTTTGGCCACAGAAGGATCATTAGTGATTAATTAGGGGCAGTTTTAGTGTACCTTAGGAATTGAAAGTCTGGAGGAAATAGGTTGAAGTGAGAAAGAGACCAGAGGCATCAAAGAAAATCTAACAATTTTCTGTAAAGATTAAAAAAAGAAGAAGAAGAAAAGAAATGTGGTGGTATCTAGAAAGGTCAAGTGATTTTTTAAAATATGTTTGTGAGAAGATGCAAAAGATCCAGTCAAGAGGAAAACATAAACTGATTCAGAATTAAGACCAGAAAATTGTTACATAGTTATCTTTCATTAGATTAAGGGTAAGGGGTACACAGCTAATTGAATGAGAGTACTAGTTAGAGAGTTTGACTTCTGTTGCAAAAAAAAGATTGTTCACCTATAGTAACAAGAGTAACTACAGAGAATAGGAGCTTAAGGTAAATATAGCAGTAGGACTCACAGAAGTTCTCTTACAGTTTCAATTCTCTCATTCAAAGAGAAAGAAAGGTCAGGAGCTGAGAGCTAGAATTGGGTAAGAAAAGATTTATTAAGAGATAAAAGGCTATGGGGCAGCCCTGGTGGCTTAGTGGTTTAGCGCCGCTTTCAGCCCAGGGCCTGATCCTGGAGACCCGGGATCAAGTCCCACATCAGGCTCCCTGCATGGAGCCTGCACAGGTAGCCTGCTTCTCCCTTTGCCTGTGTTGTGCCTCTGCCCCCACCCCACCCCGTGTGTGTCTCTCATGAATAAATAAATAGGGATCCCTGGGTGGCGCAGCGGTTTGGCGCCTGCCTTTGGCCCAGGGCGCGATCCTGGAGACCCGGGATCGAATCCCACGTCGGGCTCCCGGTGCATGGAGCCTGCTTCTCCCTCTGCCCGTGTCTCTGCCTCTCTCTCTCTCTCTCTCTCTCTCTCTCTCCCTCTGTGACTATGACTATCATAAATAAATAAAAAAAAAATTGAAAAAAATTAAAAAATAAATAAATAAATAAATAAATAAATAAATAAATAAAACCTTTAAAAAAAGAGATAAAAGGCTATGAAATTAATGACCAGTGGGTGAAAGAGTGAATGAACTAGGACAATATTGTGAGATTGGCAGGCAGCATTTGGAGCGCATTTGAGGTAAATGGTAATGACGTTAGAGTGAGGGGGTCAGCATTGCTGTGGATTTTTTTCTCAGTACCTGATGTTGCCAGGTTCTCAGGCATGAAGTAGATAGAAAGTTGGATTTCACCAACAAAGGTATCATATAACTTAATCTTCCTTCACATAATCACCTATCACTCCCCTGATTCTTCACTGTGTTCTAAATACAGGTCATCTTGCCTGTTCCCGCTACAGGCTGTCTTGCTGTTCCTCAATGTTGCTATGACTTTAGGGCTTTGTGCTTCCAAGTTTCTTTCTTGTTCTTCATATTACTTGAATATTTTGTCAATCAGAAGTCTAAAGGAAGGTCTTGCTTGCTTGTCTGTCTAAATAGCTTTTCATCGCCACTGGAAGCCCCATTTCCTTTCCTTCCATATATATTATTGACATTGATCACTACCTGACTTTAAGATACTCTGTATTATTTATGTCTACCTCACCTTTTCCTCTCTTGAATGGTAGTAAAGGGAATACAGACTACACAGAGTCTAGAAGATTTTAGATTTCATGGAGAATGATAAGAAGGATTATTAAATGATTTTGTGTATAGGTGTGCTATTTTCGGATTGTTAAGTCTGAAGGTGACACACTACTGAGTGGAGACACTGCCATAGGCAAGAGGACAACAGAAATCATAGACATCAGTTTAGAAGCTCTTGAAATATTCCTGATAATAGATGAAGCTGTCTTAGATTAAAGATGTATTAGCACTAATGGTAAGATTTGGAATTACAGTAACAAAACTTGGTGAAGAAAAATGTGAGGAAAAGAAAGGAACAGGGAATTCTAAGTTTTTGGCTTGGGAAATCGAATACATCATGGCAATATTTAAAGTGTTAATATTGATTTTTGCATTTTATTGAAGATGAGAAGTTTGAAGATGAGAATCTAGAATTCTACTCTAAATCAGAGATAAACTAAACTTTAAGTTTGAGGTTACAAAGCATTGACAAAAATTATTTCAATATAATGGATATTTTTGTCACTATGAATGATGGCACAAGGTACTACGAACTATACGTAAATTAACATGTGATTTTAACAAAAAAAAATCTGAGGTTGGTGTTATTGTTGCTTCAATTTACAGGTAAGGAATTTGAGTAATACAAAAATTAAGGTTATTCTTGCTATTAAAATAGCACTGACCTTTTAGATGTTCATGAAACTGAGATTCATTATTACTACCCAGTAAAGATTTTAAATAATGTATTAGTCAACTCTTTTCACAATAATTCTAAGAAATAAACCATTCTAAAACCCAGAGCCTCAATACAACGATTGTGTATCTCAGGACACCTGACTGACTCAGTTGGAAGAACATGTGATTATTGACGTCAGGGTTGAGAGTTTAAGCCCCATGTTGGGGGTAGAGATTACTTAAATAAACCTAAAAATATTACTTTTTTTAAAGATTTTATTTATTTATTGGAGAGAGAGAGCACAGTGAGCTCTGGAGAAGAAGCAGATTCTCTGCTTAGCAGGGAGCCAGACACAGCCAAGCCCAGGACCCTGAAATTGTGACCTGAGCCAAAGGCAAACAGAGCCACCCAGGCACCCCTGAGCTTTATAACTATAACTAAACTATAACTATAACTATAACTGTAACTATAACTATAACTAACTAATTAACTAACTAAACTAATTTATATATATATATAAAGCCACTTCACTATATATATATATATATATATATATATAGTGAAGTGGCTCTGATTTCTATTGCAGTCCTGTGGGCCAAAGAGACACCAGCTTCCGGTGTCTGGCACCAAGAAGTTAATCCAAGCCAAATCTTATGGCAAATAACAAAGGTACAAGGGAGGAAGGCCTAGCCTCAGAACTGGCACATGGCCACTTTAATTCTATTGCTTTGACCAAAGGAAGACACATAGGCAAATACAAAGTAGAGAAGTAATGAGCTTATTCTATCAATAATAAGGTTAATGGCAAGCATGTGTATATTAGACCTGAAAATTGTGGAGAAAAATTAAAGCCAATTGTTAAGTCTTTAATAAATAGTCTACATGTCTGCGTGGAGTTTAGTGGAGATGACGGAAGTGGCGTTTGTTGTTACCTAGCATAGTCAAGGTTTTTAAACATGGAGTCATATGGTAAGAATGTGTAGATTAAAAAGAGGGTGTGCCTTAAAGAGTTAACAGGTTTAAGCATTCAAACTGCACATTCCAAAAAAAAAAAAATCCTGGCCATTGACCAGTTCCTAGGATTTAATCTCTAGGCACTTGAAACATCTTACAGGATAAAAATGTCTTTGTATCTGCAGAGCCTTGAGTCATGCCAGATAGTTTATGTTAACTGTGATTTACATAGCCTTGGGTAATTCTCTATCAATTTGGCCTCTGGAGAAGCTGGAGACTGAGTAACTAAGGTCAGTTACACAGCACTTCATGTCGATATAACTATCCCTTAATAAATATACTGGATATCAAAGCTCAGGTGAGCCCCTCCAGGGTTAGCAATGCTCAAATATACCATCACACATTGTTGCTGGGAGAATTAAGTACTGCCTGTAGGATTCTATTTGGTAAATAACTGGGAACTTGTGCTTGGACTCGGCCTTATCTGTCTTTTGTCTTTGTTGATTTCAATCTCTATCTGTTTGCCATAAGAAACCATAACCATAAATATAAAAGCCTTTATAAGTTATATGACTCATTATAGTGAATCTTTGCACCTGAGGGTGGTTTTGGGGGGAGCAAAAATAAAGTCTGAGAATGCAAAGTTTAGGAGTAAAAAATGAGAAGCCAGATAAAAATTTGATAGATTGTAAAACAGCTGCCAGTGAAAGTGACGGAATAGAAGACTGTAGCATCCTATCACACAATGGGAATAATGTTTTCCAAGATGGATATCACCTCCTTAGTGAGAATGATTAAAATTAACAACCCAGGGAACAACAGATGTTGACGAGGATATGGAGAAAGAAAAAGCTATTACACTATTGGTGGGAATGCAAACTGGCACAGCGACTCTGGAAAACAACATGAAAATTCCTCAAAAAGTTAAAAATAGAGCTACCCTAAGACCCAGCAATTACACTACTAGGGATTTTTCCAAAGGATACAAACATAGTGATTCGAAGGGGCACATACACCCTAATGTTTACAGCAACAATGTCGAAAATAGCCAAGATATGAAAAGAGCCCAGATGTTCATTGACAGATGAATGGATAAAGAAGACCGTGGTATGTGTATTTGTGTGTGTATATGCACGTGTGTGTTCAATGGAATATTACTCAGCCATCAAAAGGAATGAAATCTTGCCATTTGCAACAATGTCAATGAAACTAGAGGGTATTACACTAAGTCAAACAGCCAGGGAAAGATAACATATAATTTCACTCATATGTGGAACGTAAGAAATAAAACAGGTGAACATAGGGAAAAGGAAGGAAAAATAAAATAAGATGAAAATAGAGAGGGAGAAAGACCATAAGAAACTCAACTCTAGAAAAAAAACTAAGGAGGAGGAGGGGAGATGGGTGAGGGGATGAGGTTACTGGGTGATGGGCATTAGGGTGAACATATGATGTAATGAGCACTGGGTGTTATATGCAACTGATGAATCAGTAAATTCTATCTCTGAAACTGAAGAAAAAATAGTGAAATAAGATTTCAGCAGATGGTCTCTTGAAGTGTGTGCTCATAAATTTAGAGTAAAAGCAACTGATATGGTTTGCTTTCATACCAATTGTGCTCAGCTGCCAGACTTCAGACTTTGTGTAAAAAAAACTGATGAGTTTAACCAGATTTGGAGTTTTTGTAAGTAAGTAAAACCAATACACAAGGAAGTTGAGGATAAAGATAAAGGGATAAAGATACTGATGAACTATGATAGTTAAGAATAAGGTATGTAGAGAGGTCATAGCAGGGGCAATAAACACAGGTAGGGATATACATATAGTAAAGGACTCTAACTAGGCAGAGAATCTTAAGAAGGTAGCCATGTATATCTTTTACATAAAAATAAGTAAAAAGTTTGATGATTGCAACCTTTTAAAGTTGATGCTTAAGGGACGCCTGGGTGGCTCAGCGGTTGAGCACCTGCCTTCAGCCCAGGGCGTGATCCTAGAGTCCCGGGATCGAGTCCCACATCAAGCTTCCTGCGTGGAGCCTGCTCCTCCCACTGCCTGTGTCTCTGGCTCTTTCTGTGTCTCTCATGAATAAAATCTTAAAAAAATTAAATAAAGTTGATGCTTAAAATGAAATAATGCTTTAAATAAAGTACAATTATTTGTAATTAGAAACTCCAGCATGTGAGCGTGTGAGTGAATGGTCGAGATGCTGTGGATATAGATCACTAGGAGAGAAGAATACCCATAATGAATGTGAAAATTACTCTAATATTAACATCAAAATTATGAAAAAATATCTTGATAGGTCAAAGGGAATATTTCTATACATACATATAATTTCCATAATATTGTATGGACATCAGAAAAACATAAATAAAAACAGATTCTTACACTTAGTAATTTATCCTAGAATCAGTTTTATTTTGCAGTTCATTCACGGGCCCCCTTAACACTATTCTTACTGTTGATACGCTTTAGGAGTTTCATGTTTCATAGAAGCAAATAAATTGAACTGAAAAATATCTAGTCATAAAAACCTTGATTTTAACTTTAGTGAAAAAGAATTAATCTTCATATATTAAGTCACGCCAAGTAAATTTACTGAATCAGTTTCCATGTTAACTATGTAATCACAAGAGAATTACAGTAAGTCACCTAAAGAAATTATAGTTTGCAGCGACAACAAGCTCCTTAATTTATTAAAAATGTGTTTGTTTTTTACTTACTAGAATCAGTCTGCAAGATTCTCAAACCATAGAAATGTTACATTTCTTGTTGTTTGAGGAAATATGCTTATTATACATTTGTACAGATTTTACAGCTCTGGACAGAGATTCTTTTCCATGTGAACAAAAAAAATCATAAATCGCAGCAAGAGCAACTGATATAATAATCCACATAGAAACTAAATGTTGTTTTACCCTCTGATAGGTCTCCTGTTTTTGTCATTTCTATATTGGAAGTCTGGTTAGTGAGAATGTGAGCATTTGTCTACACAATTATGTTGCTTATTTTTCAAATGTATTTGCAAAATTTGGATTCTCTTTTTATTTTGATGCCAGTATAACGAGGACTCTCAATTTATCGTATAAATAATATGACAAGCCTAACTAAGGCTTGTGTGTTTGTTGTTGTTATTTTTGACATTATGAGGATGGAAGCATATCTTCATTCCACTGCCCCTCTCTCATTTTTTATTATCCTCTATTTTAGATGTAGACAGTTCTTTAGCTAGGACAGGGGCTTATAGTTCGCCTCTAAAGTCTGTTATGAAAAAGTCAATGCCTTTACTTCCACATTAGGTAAACTAATATTCTATAACTTAATATTCCAAAAAATTTTAAAAATCACAATATTCCAGCATACTAAATTCCTAAGTGTATATGAATATCTTCTAGGTTCCAATGTGTCAAATTGTTCGATGATGTGAACAAACTCCAAATAGCTGTCTACCTCGGATCATCCTGGTGACTCAAGGTTTCTTATCCTCTATTATTTACTACCCTTTCATTCAAAATGACAGCCTTTTTCACAAACTCTATTCCTAGAAGTATTTGTCAAATTTCTTGTGTCTAATAATAACAATTAGGTCATATGCTTAGACCAGTATCTGACTTCTAGGCAATTTACATAAGAGATAATCCCTACATTTTAGGAAATGGTATAGGTAGGAGTCCTCTCAATTGTTCTGCAATGGTCCTTTGTGTACGCTCCTCACACAAGGTGGATTCCTCTGACATACAGAAGCAACATGACTTTGAGGTGTTCTCCTGTTTAAGCTACAGAATATAATAATGTCGTTTATATCAGCCAATTTTTCCATAAAAACTAATCTTTGAAGAAAAAGCTTTAGAAAGATCACATCCAATTTTCCCACAGGAATTGCTTTCAGGAATGCCAAAAAACTTAGAAGAATTTCTAATTTTTTTAAACAATTAGAAAACAGCTCTTGTCCATCCCCAGCTGTATCTACATAAAAAGACAAATGAAGCAATAGAAATTCATTTTTCATAATATTATGCACATATCTGTCAAAATAGTATACACACAGTTTTGAATCTAATTCAGGATACACTGAGCTATATTTAAATAAATGAACAAAATACAAACCAACAAAAACTGATCTCTGATTTCTCTCTTGTTGAGTTCCTACTACATAGTTTTTTCACCTTAAACTAGAGTTTATTTTCTCAAATTTTGCTTGAGGATTATTGGAAATTCTTTCTTTTTTAATAGATAGTAAATGCAAGGCACTTAAGACAACATCTGGAACATAGTAAGTGATCAGTATGATAGTGGCAATGACTTACTTGTCCCTTATTATGTATTGAGAATCAAAATTTCTATTTTATTTATCAATGGCTATTTTTAGGTGACATGTTGTACATAAATTTGGCTGCACACTATGATGAATCCTCTGAAGGCATCCTACATTCTTTAATTATTAGCATATTTTTAGAGGTGGTTGTTTTTTCCTAAATAACAAACACTTTGGTCTCGCTTGAGCCCATTTTAACTTCAGTATATCAATCCACCATTTTAAATGAACATGAATAATCTTAATAAAAATAGTTTCATCTCAATTCTTTCAGATAAAAGAATTTGGCAATTAATCATGCCCAAGAATTTTTTTCTTTAGATCACTCAACATTTGCATATTTGATTCTGTAAAGCCTACAACTGTTGTAACAAATGAAAATCCATAAGTTAGCAACTATTTGAGATAATTTGCATGAATTTTAATATATTAACACTTCAAAACTAACATCTAATTTTCAGAAAGAAACCTTATAAAGTGAATGTTGCAACATTATTGTGGCAGACTGAATTAATTAGCTCCTGTAAAATTTCCCTAGAGTCTTTTCTTTCACACCTTTCTGTAGGAAGTTATGCTTTTTTGATTTTTAGTTCCATAGGGATCAGGATAATGCCCAACACTTTCTAATCATTTTCCAATGTACAAATTACCAATAGGTGTTGAATTACGAGTTGAATACATTACAAAAATGATGTACACCCAGAGAATGTTTAGGTAATTTTAATCTTTTAATCTTCCTTTTTTAAAGGCAAGAGAAAGTTTTCTAATTAGAAAAATAGAATAATTCAAACTTTGTCATGCAATTTGCAAATGTTTCATCAAAATTTTGATCATGTTATTTGTGAAGTATCTCCTTGATAAAAAGACACTATCTGTTACATATTAGGATAAGTTAATCAAATGAAATCGGATTTTTCAAACAACGGATTTTATCAAACCATGCCTTCAGTGTACTTTCAACCAAAATACTCAGTCTACCAGAGCAGCACATTTATCACCTTTTGCAGCAGATAAATGATTAAGCACATATAATCTTAATCCAAATTGACAGAGCATAACTGTCATTTCCACCTCCATGTTCTCTATTTGGAGAGTGTTATCTAACACTTGGAATCTCAGTGTCCTCCATTGCAAAATTGGAGATAACCATAGTACCGATCTCATTAGATTATTCTGAGAAAGAAGTGACTAACACATATAGATCTCTTTGAACAAAATTTAGCAAGACTGAGTACCTGAAAAATATCAGTTTTAATTCTAAGGAATTACACTGTAGAATGGCCCATATTCAGACATTATGTAATGTGATATAACTATAGCATGGAGACTTTATTTTGGTTAGTTTATTTTTAAGACAAAATAAAGGGAAAACTGGGTAGCTCAGTCAGTTAAGCATCAGAACTCTTGATTTTAGCTCAGGTCATGATCTCCAGGGTCATGGGATGGAGCCTTGTGTGGGGCTCCAGGCTCAGTGCAGAGTCTGCTTGTCCCTCTTCCTCGGCTCCTCCCTTCCTCGTATACTCATTCTCTCTCTCAAATAAATAAATAAATAAATAAATAAATAAATAAATAAATAAGTAAATACATAAATAACAAAAGTAGATATTCATGCTTTTATCTCTTATCTATCATTTTCAATATTATATTAATATCTGAAATATCTTTACTTGTACAAAAATAATCTTTTTACTTATTTTATTTCCCTTACTGTGGACTCACTGAAGGCAGAGACTAGCTCTTACCTACTGCTATATTTCAAGTGCCTAGCATACAACCTTACACATAGTAAATGTTCAATTAATATTTTTGAGATAAGTGATCATTTAAATAAGTTTCTCAATATTTAATATACAAACAGAGGCTCTACTGTGTGGGTAGCAAAATACATTAAACCCATTAATTATAATTGAAATAATTAATAATAAAATAATTGTATATACAGGCATACCTTGTTTCACTATGCTTCACTTTATAATGCTTTATAGATGTTACATTTTTTACAAATCAAAAGTTTGTGGCAACCCTCCATCCATCAACTCTAATGGCACCATATTTCTAACAGCATTTGAGCACTTTGTCTTTCTGTCATATTTTGGTAATCCTAGCAATATTTCAAACTTTTCCATTATTATATTCTTTATTATATGTAATTTACATATACAATATATATTAATGTATTATACACTATTATGGTGATCTGTGATCAGTGATTATGACTCACTGAAAGCATTTTTTAGCAATAAAGTATTTTCTAATTAAGGTATGTAATTGGTTTTTTTATTTACTTATTTTTAGAGAGAGAGCACAAACATGAAGGGCAGAGGGAGAAGGAGGGAGAATCTCAAACAGACTCTGTGGCAAACATGAGCCCAACATGGGGCTTGATCTCACAACCCAGAGATCATGACCTGAGCCTCAAAATGGATGAAAGATCTAAATGTAGACAAGGATCCATCAAAATCCTAGAGGAGAACACAGGCAACAGCCTTTTTGAACTTGGCCACAGCAACTTCTTGCAAGATACTCCATGAAGGCAAGAGAAACAAAAGCAAAAATGAACTATTGGGACTTCATCAAGATAAAAAGCTTCTGAATAGCAAAAGAAACAGTCAACAAAACCAAAAGACAAGCTACAGAATGGGAGAAGATATTTGCAAATGACCTACCAGATAAAGGGCTAGTATCCAAGATCTATAAATAACTTATTAAACTCAACAGCAAAGAAACAAACAATCCAATCATGAAATGGGCAAAAGACATGAACAGAAATCTCACAGAGGAAGACATAGACATGGCCAACATGCACATGAGAAAATGCTCCACATCACTGGCCAGCGGAAATACAAATCCAAACCACAATGAGATACCACCTCACACCAGTGAGAATGGGGAAAATTAACAAGGCAGGACACCACAAATGTTGGAGAGATGCGGATAAAAGGGAACCCTCTTACACTGTTGGTGGTGAACTGGTGCAGCCACTCTGGAAAACTGTGTGGAGGCTCTTCAAAGAGTTAAAAATAGATCTGTCCTACGACCCAGCAATTGCATTGCTGGGGATTTACCACAAAGATACAGATGCAGTGAAACGTGGGGACACCTGCACCCCGATGTTCACAGCAGCAATGTCTACAATAGCCAAACTGTGGAAGGAGCCTTGGTGTCTATCAAGAGATGAATGGATAAAGAAGATGTGGTCTCTGTATACAATGGAATATTACTCAGCCATTAGAAATGACGAATACCCACTATTTGCTCCAAGGTGGATGGAACTGGAGGGTATTATGCTGAGTGAAATAAGTCACTCAGAAAAGGACAAACATTATGTGGTCTCATTCATTTTGGGAATATAAAAATAGTGAAAGGAAATAAAGGGGAAAGGATAGAAAATGAGTGAAAATATCAGTGAGGGTGACAGAACATGAGAGACTCCTAACTCTGGGAAACGAACAAGGGGTGGTGCAAGGGGAGGTGGGTGGGGGATGCAGTACCTGGTTGATGGGCACTGAGGGAGGCACCTGATGGGATGAGCACTGGGTGTTATACTATATGTTGGCAATCGAACTCCAATAAAAAATATGCAAAAAAAAATTGTCTTTTGTAGACATGACACCATCGCTACTTAATATAGTGTTGTGTAAACATAACTTGTATGCACTGGAAAACAAACAAAAAAATCATTTGATTTGCTTTAATGCGATATTCACCTTATTGTAGCAGTCTGGAACCCAAACCTGTAATGTCTCCAAGGTATGCCTGTAAAATATATTTCTTAATGTGTGCAGATTATGTAATATGCTATATGTTCCAGGAATTCCTCATAGGAACAATCAGCCTATTCGTAAAGCATTTCCACAAAAGCCTGATTCTGCTGTCTTTCATCTCTATTAATATGATAGAGGAGAAAGTTGTGTAGAAAAAAACTGACTTTTGCTATCCTGCCAAATGTTACATCAGTTATCCTGAGATTATCTCACTGGACAAGATGGAAACTCAATAGCAAAATATAAGCCTATAGAATAATATTTTTAAAAATGTCTTCATTACTTACAGTACCAGTTATAGTATACAATAAGTATACTTATAGTATCATGCAATTATATCATGAAATCATTATGTATTTTTGTAGTAAAAATAATCTCTAAACAATCATATGCCTTTCCAAGTCTAAAATACCTATTCAGTTAGGGTCCTTTTTAGCTCTTTTATGAATAAAAATACTAAAAATTGTTTATTCAGCCAGTCAAGCATTCTGATGTTTAAGTATTAGTCCCAGCTAAAGGCTGAATTAAATAATTGCATGGTTTGGGCAAAAGAAAATTTTAACATAAGCCTGTCTATATAAAAATTTGATGAATTTTCCAAACAGTATAGGAATGTGTATGGTACTATATTTGTAAATTAAATATACTCATAGGGTGAGTCATCCTTAATGTGTCAACTAATTTTCAAATAATTAGCAGATAAAATAGAAAAATACGATCTTAAAAGTTTATTTCCCAATACTGTTGGTAAGTCCAATACACGGCATAAACTAATTAACTCTTCATTATATTTTTATGACTATATTCAGGGCTTAATAGAAAACAAAACTAAATTCCTTCAGGCCAACATTTGCCATCTAAGAAAATCAATATCTATAAACATAATCAATATCATAAATTTTAATTAAAAATTCAAGCACTAGCTAACACACAAATATTTTAAGTCATTTTAGCATAAAAAAGTAGACTAGGTCCCCTTGTCAGCTGAATTAAAAATAAAATGAAGAAAAAAACTATACATGTAAAAGGAAATATCCTTAATAACTATTGCTCACACATAAGATGGGTGCTTTGCTGTGACCTTTGAAGTGTAGTAGTATAAAATGCATTTCAATAGCTATTCTTAGATCAGTTTATTCATTTTACATTATACTCCCTACAAAATCAATGGACTCATCTTTATAAAACAAAAATCCAAAGAATATCACTTCTCTGCTCACACACTTTGAATAGCTCATCACTGTAAAGAAAATAAAGTCTAAGCTTTCGATTTGCTATATAGATGTTTCATGACTCTTGCAAGTTCTGTCTCCTGCTTTACCCGTATAGCCCCCTGCTCCAATTATGATAGGAATGTGTCTCGATTCTCTAGCATACAGGAGTCCCTTTATGCCTACATTCTGATCTGGCAATTTCTTCTCTCTTTCATACTCTTTAATTTGGACTCAAGCTCTTATCCTGCAGGGCTATGAATTTATACAGGAAGCCTCAGATGCTCATTGACCATGCTGTTATGTCAACTCTGTGAGCAACTTCTGTACTGCATATTAGGTCACAGTTTAACTGTCTCTTTCTACACCTGTCTTAATGGCTCATGAATCCCCCAAGAGCAGGGCAAAAGTCTTATTAATATTTATATCTGCCCTCTTTAGTACAGTCCTCCACACATACTGTTTCTACTTTCCCAATCTTCTATGTGCACAAAATCAGGAAAATTTCTCATCTGTTTTGAGCCTCTTCTTTGTCTTACAAAAGAGGCTAAAGATATTTTCCTCTACAAAATAAATAGGGAGTATTTGGGGGAAATTAAGCTTTGTATGTAAAATTTACCATTCTCTCTTAGAAACGTGTAATGAGGGTTGAATAACTATTAGCTACCACAATTTTACTTAACTTCCACTACACAGTAACAATTGTTATAACTTATTGAAGAATAATGAATGATGAGAATATGATATAAATTAAAGGTAAAAGAGAATTAATATATTTATCTAAGATGAAAAAATGTAACTCCACTCCAAGAGTCAATTCTTCACTAATTAAAAGGAAGACCAGAAGAAGTATTTTAGAAGTATTATAGGACAGTCTTTCCAAATGCAGCATATGCTCTTACAAGAGCTCTGTACTTGTTTCTTCTGCAGGACATGTTACCTTCCAGACATCTGCCTGGCTCATTCCTCTGCTTTTCAGGTCTCTATTCAACTGTCTCCTCTTTAGAGTATTTTACCCAAAATAAGTATATTTCCTATTTCTCACCATCTTCTCACTCTGCTTTATTTTATTTTTTGTAACCCTTAGAACTGCAACTAATATTTTTTTTGTATCTATCTCAGACTAGAATATTATAAGCATAATGGTAGAGATTTATCTGTTAAAATCACATCCTCAAGCAGCAGCTAGGAAGATGCCTACCTTAGTCTGTTCAGGCTGCTATAACAAAATACTACAGATTGGGAGGGCTATAAACAACAAACTTATTTCTCACAGTTCTGGAGGCGGGAAGTCTGATGTCAGAATGCCAACATAGTCACTGAGGCCCCTCTTCTGAACTATAGACTGCCGGCTTCTCACTATCCTTGCATGGTGAAGTGGGGCTCGCAAGCTCTTTGGGGCCTGTTATAAGGGCACTAACTCCAGTCATATGGGCTCCACACTCATGACCTAAGCACTTCCTCAAGGCCCCTCCTCCTAATTCAATCATATCAGATTTTAGGATTTCAAAATGTGGGGCACCTGAGTGGCTATCGGTTAAGCATCTGCCTTCAGCTCAGTTCATGGTCCCAGGGTCCTGGGATTCAGCCCCACATTGGGCTCTCTGATCAGCCAGGAGCCTCCTTCCCCTCTTCCTCTGCCTGCCATTCCCTCTGCTTCTGCTGTCTCTCTGTCTCACTCTGTCAAATAAATAAATAAATAAAATCTTTATAAAAAAATTTTAAAAAGGAATTTCAACATATGAATTCTGGGAGACACAAATATTCAGATCATAGCAGTGCAGAACACAAAGTAGGTGCCAAATAACTGAATGAATGCAATTTGAAAAGGATTTAAAAAGCATTCATTTCCTAATATAGTTTCCCCACTGGCTTTTAGAGTGCTAGAAACTCTTGCCAAGATATATTCTGAGGTTTGGTAAAGGCACTTTCCGTCAGTGGATGCTCAAAAGGACATAAGAAAAGGAAGAGACACCACAACTCTCTCTCTCCATGCATACACACAGAGAAAAGGTCATGCGAGGACACAGTGAGAAGGCTTGATCTGCAAGCTGAGAGAAAGGTTTCACCAGAAGCCAGTTCTGCTGGAGCCCTGATCTTGGCCTGCCAGCCTCCAGAACAGGGAGAAAATAAATTTCTGTCGTTCAAGTCACCCAGTCTGTGGAATCTTGTTATGGTGGCACACGGAGACTAATACAGCATGTGAATAACAGATTGGAAACTTCAGAAGATGCTAACACAGTTATTTATTTCCCTCTGAAACCTTTACTGACTTCCCGGGCCATGAGGGAGACTTGGAAATTAGGCCAAAGCTTTTAAAGGCAGAGTAAAATTTCTTGCAATCTCCCAGTGCTTAGAGAACAAAAATAACTAGGCAAGAGGGACAGCTCCAGGGATAAGGTCATCCTACCGATCAACATACTGCAGGATTTTTTTTTTTTGCTTGTTTTTTTAAAATTTTTATTTATTTATGATAGTCACAGAGAGAGAGCGAGGCAGAAGCAGGCTCCATGCACCAGGAGCACGACATGGGATTCGATCCCGGGTCTTCAGGATCACGCCCTGGGCCAAAGGCAGGCGCTAAACCGCTGTGCCACCCAGGGATCCCCATACTGCCAGTTTTTGAAGCTCCATCAGTAGGATGCTGGGAGCGGGGGTGGGGAATTCTAAAGAGGTTAATCTCATAAAGACTTCTGTAGCTGAGGGAATCATGATCCACAAAAGTCTCAGTCAGAAGCCCTAAAGGCCATATCCAAGAGTCAGGCTTAAAACAAATATAAAAGGAGTTATATTGGGACACCTGGGTGGCTTAGTGGTTGAGCATCTGCCTTCAGCTCAGGGCATGGTCCCGGGGTCCTAGGATCCAGTCCCATAATGGGCTCCCTGTGGACAGCCTGCTTCTCCCTCTGCCTCTCTCTGTGGGTCTCTCATGAATAAATAAATAAATAAAATCTTTAAACAAAAATGAGTTCTAGGGAATCCCTGGGTGGCTCAGCGGTTTAGCGCCTGCCTTCAGCCCAGGGCATGATCCTGGAGACCCGGGATCGAATTCCGCGTGGGTCTCCCTACATGGAGCCTGCTTCTCCCTCTGCCTGTGTCTCTGCCTCTCTCTCTCTCTGTGTGTTTCTCATGAATGAATAAATAAATAAAATATTTTTTAAAAAAGAGTTCTATTAAAAGTGCCACCTAGATAGTGGCCAAGTGTAATAGTTAAATAGATTGGGATGATCAGCCTTGGACCTTACTTACCAAACAAAGAAATGGGGAAATCTCTGTAGTAGAAGATAATACTATTTGGAGTGTATATTGTTTTTAAACACAATATTTGGTGTATAATAAGGTATTATGAGGCAGAGGAAGATGCAAAGATGTATGACACAATGAAGAGAAAAAACAGAAATAGAAGCAGATCTATAGTCTATTCAGACGTAGATTTAGTATGAAGAACTTTCAAATAATTTGATTATAAGAGCAAGAAAATAGAGTCAGAGGTGAGAAAATAGACCATTTTACAGGAATATTGGAATTTATGAAAAAAAATTCAGCAATACTCCAGAAAGAAAAACAAACTATCTGAAATTAAAATCTTGACTAATGATTGTCATAACAGTTTGAACATAGTTGTTCAAGAAATTAATTACTTACAAGACAAAAAAATAGAAGATATTCAAAGTGAAGCACTGAAAATAACAAATAATAGGGGGAAGAGTTACCAGAGCATAAGATATACATGTAACATGTTTTATTTTTTATTTTTTATTTTTTTAGGTTTTTTTTTTTATTTATTCAAGAGAGATACAGACAGAGAGAGAGAGGGAGGCAGAGTCACAGGCAAAGGGAGAAGCAGGCTCCACGCAGGGGGCCTGATGTGGGACTCGATCCTAGGACTCCAGAATCATGCCCTGGGCTGAAAGCAGGCGCTTAACTGCTGAGCCACCCAAGGATCCCTGTAACATGTTTTAAACACATGGTCTCTCTCTATTTTTTTAAAAAAATAAAAGTATTTTAAGAAGCACTTGGGTGGCTCAGTCAGTTAAGTGTATGTTTTTGGCTCAGGTCATAATCACAGGGTCCTGAGAGGGAGACCTGCATGGGGCTCCCTGCTCAGCAGAGCGTCTGTTTCTCTCTCTGCCCCTCCCTCTGCTTGTGCTCTCTCTCAAATAAATAAATAAAGTGTAAAAAAGAATAAAAGTATTTTAAGTGAGGGAAATGTTTTTATCTGCATGATGGACATTAAAAATTGTAAAATGTATTATAATTAGGACACTAATGGAACAAAAATTTGAATAATTAATTTTTGTTAATTGAAAGTCAGTAAAAATGGAAGAACAAAGAATATATAAAATATATGGGCCAAAGATAAAATGAATAGTGAAATAGTAAATATGAGCCCAAACATGTCAGTAACTAATTTAAATATTAATGTAGTCCACATTCCTAATAAAAGACTGATTATCAGAATTGTGGGAAAAAAACTCAAATGTTATTTAACCAAAACATACTTTAGATATAGAGAACAGAAATACTGACTCTACAATAATGAAAAATATGCTATTAAAATCCATCCAAATTGTATGTAGAAACTATACTAATATCAGACAAATTACACGTTAAAGCAAGAAGCATTCCCAGTGCTGAATAGTATTTCATAATTAAAAGTGGGTCAATATGATAGGAAGATATTATAATCCTAAGTGGAATTCACAGCTTCAAAATATGTAAAACAAAAAAAAAATTACAGTGTCAGGAAGAACAATAGGAAAATCCACAATCATTGTGAGAGATTTTAACAGTATGTTTTCAATCTTAAGGTAGGAAAAGTCTATGGACATGGATAATATTAACAATAAAATTAACAAACATAGTCTGATTGATAAGATTATACATTACACCAAAAAAACCACAGAGTTTTAATTTTTTTCAAGTGTATGTGGAACATATGATGAAATAAGGATTCAACAAATTTCAAAATATCAAAAGTACCTGGAATGTATTATGTGACAACACAGAACTAATGCAGAAAAAAGCTAACTTAAAAAGCTATATTTTGGGGGCACCTGGGTGTCTCAGCTGGTTAAGCACCTGCCTTAGGCTCAGATCATGATCCCAGGGTCCATGGATCAAGCCCAACATCTGGTTCTCTGCTCAGCAGGGAGCCTGCTTCTCCCTCTCCCTCTGTCTGCTGCTCTATCTGCTTGTGCTCTCTCTCTTTCTATGTCAAATAAATAAAGTTTTTTTTAAGTTGTATTTCTAAAATTAGAGTACTTGTATAAAATTAATTGATCCAAGGAGTAATTGTAACAGGATTTTTTTTTTAGGACTGAAATATAGTGACTGAATAACATCAAAATTTGGGGAATTTATCCAACTTAGTGCATAAAATAAAAAACAGTCTTGAATTCATGTTAGAAAAGAAGAAGAAAGGTAAAAATAAATCCTTTAAGTTTGATTTTAAATACTAAATAATAGTAAGGTAAAATATTAAATGTAAAACAGAAGAAATATTTTAAATAGGAGAGCAAATTCAAGGAAAAAAAAAGTCCTAAAATACAAAACAATGAACAAAGTCAATTACTGTTTTTTTGAAGATATTAATACAGTTGATAACACCCTACCAATAATGATTAAGAAAAGGGAAAAAGAAGACAAGTTGATTATTTTAGAAATAAAAGGGGCATTGCTACTGATTTAAAAATCTATAAAGAATATTAAGAAAATAGTACAAACAAATCTATGCTAATACATTTGACAATATATAGAGAATAGAAAAATCTCTAGAGAAATCATACCAAAGTTCAAAGACATAGAAAATCTAAATTGATAGACATTAAAGAAATATGTTTTAAATCATTTCCATAAGAAATGACAATCTTGAACAAACTCTATTGGAGAACAGAAAAGATAACACATCCCAATTTTTTTCTGAGACCACCATGATGATGCATCCAAAACTTGTCAGTGACATTTCAAGAAATAAAACTAGTGTGATTAATTCTGATACCTGAGATGGGCTGAGGCACAGACTAAGTGCCATCAAAAATCTAAATTAGAACTTTAATTAAATTCATTTTACATCTAGTTACATGGTGTAGAAAAGCGAGAAGGATGGGTAAAAATGTCTAGAGGAATACACACACATTGGTGGGGAGGAGGGAGAAAGAGATACTGACTAGTTATTTTGGGACAGTGAACCCACTGAGAATATTCCAAACTATTTCTTTGAAAAACCAGCTTGTGAGCTAGAAAAAATAAGTAAAAGTTAGCCAGATGCTGAAAGCTACAGACAAAACGCATTGTAGAGAAAGGTAATGGCATGTTCCAATTGCGAAAAGTGTGAATTATTTAGGGAAAACTACATATTTTGGTAAAGTTGATGAATGTCTACTAGATTATATTTATCTCCTAAGAATTAGCTCATGCATCACTTCTCAAAACACAGATTTTATTTATTTATTCATGAGACACACACACACACACACACACACACAGGCAGAGACACAGGCAGAGGGAGAAGCAGGTTCCATGCAGGGAACCCGACGCGGGACTCAATCCTGGGACTCCAGGATAACGCCCTGGGCCGAAGGCAGGCGTTAACTGGCTGCTGAGGCGTTAACTGGCTGCTGAGCCACCCAGGGATCCCCTCAAAACACATTTTTCGTAAACAATGTTGCATGTTCAGGAAACACAAAAGAGTTCACCAATTATTGAGCATGATATATATGTATATCTCACAACGGGAGATAAGGGTGGAAGTATAGGGAGGTCTGAATCACTCAGCCAATTGCATAAGAATGTTATTTAGGATAAGGAGCTGCTGACACAATTTAAACATGAATGCATCATGATTATTTTTGTAATCTAGAAAGAGCAGTCTGGGAGGAGTAGATTGAATGAATAATACGGGAAAAATCCTGAAAGTGAAATCGTCTGGGAGGCTCTTCCTGAAATTCATGAAGACAACGATGAGAACTTGGTTAAGGTTAAGAGTATAGTGATGGAGGTGGGTATTCTGTTCTACAAATGTTTAAGAAATAAAATGAATAGATTCAGTGATCATATTGTTAGTAAGGTGATGTAACAATTTTTAAAAAATCAGTGTTGCCCTTGGAAACTCATAAAACCATCACAGGATCATTTTCGGCGAAATATTTTTTACATTGGATGACAGCGTGAGACCATCTTTAAACAGTTCTTTGAAAAAAAAATTCAAAAATGATATCCAAATACTAGTGGGACTAAATGCTCCTGAAATATTTTAGTAGAGCAATTAGTAATGACCATGTACTGCCTATGATTACCAATTAATAAACATCATTAACAAATGAATATTCTTTCTGAATACTGGTAGGATTTGATGCCAACTCAATAAAACGGGGACTCTGTAATCCATAATTTACACCTAATTAGTGTTTAATCTTTTTTCAGTCCTGTGATTTAATTACAAATGTTTAGTTCAGCGAAATGAAAATCTTTTTTTGTCATTATTGTTCAGTTAAAATCAAGAAGGTTTCCTGATAGATATAGATTACCAATACAGGTTTAACATTTTATAATTACTCTAAAGATTAGGGCAGCAAACAGAAGTCACTAAGAGATCCTAAGTAGCAGCAATGACAAAAGATATCTAAAACTTACTATTTTTGCTAATCTGTCCATCGGAAGTCAAGGTTTATTTGTTTCATAAATGTGTTTCTCATTTCTCTTGGGAAATATAAACTTGTTGAATTAAATATGCTATGGTATTACTGCATATATTTAATACAGTTTGAAAAAATTTTTAAAGATTTTATTTATTTATTCATGAAAGACAGAGAGAGAGAGAGGCAGAGACACAGGCAGAGGGAGAACCAGGATCCTCACAGGGAACCTGATGTGGGACTCGATCCCAGGACCCCAGGATCATGATCTGAGTCAAAGGCAGATGCTCAACCGTTGATCCACCCAGGCACCCTCAGTTTGAAAATTTTAACTGTATTTGTCTCTAATTATTCAAAGCCTTTATATATTTGATAAAGTGACAGAGATGATACTGATACTGATCAATACTGGTATTTTTCAAAGATTTCTTCTTTAATAATGAAGAATATTCCTGAAATTATATGAATTGATCAAATAGTAAAATACATATATTCTACATTTATCTACAAAATAATGAGTTTTTTGAAATTATAAAATTGAGAATATTTAAATTAAAATTGGTATGGGGCACCTGGGTGGCTCAGTGTTTGAGCATCTGCCTTTGGCTCAGGCTGTGATCCTGGGGTCCTGGGATCGAGTCCTTCATCAGGCTCCCCACAGGGAGCTGACTTCTTCCTCTGCCTATATCTCTGACTCTCTCTCTCTCTGTGTCTCATGAATAAATAAATAATATTTCTGAAAAAAATAAAATTGGTATAACTGGAAAGTTCAAATAACAGCAATTTTTAAAAGAATGTGCCCCCGCGCCCCCCAAATTTGGTGTTAGGCAATATACCAGATCTTTTCAAGGAAACTGGAGTATAGTCATATTTCAGAAAATAGTGGTAATAAATATACAGCAGGCAAAATATTCACTAACCAGATGACATGCAACTACAAATATGTATATGTATGTACATACACATACACATCAAATATAACCTATTGAACACTAATATATATGTAGCATTTTCCCTTTTAGCCTGAGCTGCCCTGAGCAATCATTTCTTTGCTAAAATTTGTTTTGATGCTTCAGGTTGCCATTAATTCACTAAACTTTTTTTAAGAAATTTTATTTATTAATTCATGAGTGACACAGAGAGAGAGAGAGAGAGAGGCAGAGACATAGGCAGAGGGAGAAGCAGGCCCCATGCAGGGAACTCGATGTGGGACTTGTTCACGGGACCCCAGAATCACACCCTGGGCCAAAAGCAGATGCTCAACCACTGAGCACCCAGGCATTTCCAATGAACTTTTATCAGAAACTGGGTGCTTCCTCTAAGCTTCTTAGTGCAGCGTTACTTGATAGTTTGGTCCACTGATAATTCCAGTGGTCACTATGTTTCACTTTCTTAAGAACCAGGAGTATCTTCAAACCACGGAGAATGAACAACAGTAAAAGGAGAGTCAAGAAAATATAAGGGATTGAGCGGTTCTAACATGTCAATTCATCGGGCATCCTTTATCCCTGTACATATTACCTAAACATTAGTGGTACAAAACTTCTTACAATAGAAAACAATCAAAAGCTTTTAGTTTCGTTGCACATTAGCTATCTAAGAAAATCAAATAAATATGAATGATTGAGATGCTGATGAAATGTCCAGACATATTTCACATTGAAATATCTGAGGCTGAGAATGGTAGGTACCTACCCGAGAGATACCAGGAGATGAAAAAGAAGCTAAATTACAATTTGGAGACAGGTGTTTGGTTTTTACATAGTAGATACAGAACATGTGTTCATACATATAGATATAAATTCACATACCAATGTTGTAATATTAACACCTCAGGCAAATTTCAGTGGTTGCCGTTGCATCAGAGATAAGTTCTTTCGAAAGCAAGAATAAAGAAAATCCAACTGACAGTGGCTTAATTAAAGATTACTATATTCCTAGGGTACTCAGTTGGTTAAGTGTCCAACTTTTCGTTTTGGCTCAAGTCATGATACCAGGGTCCTGGGATCTAGTCCCATGTTGAGCTCCATTCTCAATGTAGAGTCTGATAGAGATTCTCTTTCCCTCTCCCTCTACCCTTTCCCCTGTTCACACTCTCATATAATAGATGATGATAGATGATGATGATAGATAGATAGATAGATAGATAGATAGATAGATAGATAGATGCCTTTAAAAAAGAATAAAGATTAGGACACCTGGGTGGCTCAGTGGTTGAGTGTCTGCTTTCAGCTGAGGTAGTGATCCCGGGGTCCTGGGATCCATTCCTGCATCAGGCTCCCTTCAGGGAGCCTGCTTCTGTCTCTGCCTATGTCTCTGCCTAGCTCTCCGTGTCTCTCATGAACAATAAATAAAATCTTTAAAAAATAAATAAAGATCACTATTTCCCAATACCAAGATGTCTGTGTATTTGTGGCCAGTGATATTGATTCAGATATTCAACAGCGTCTTTGCAAATGACTTGATTATATTATTTGTGTTTGCAAGATGTATATATGTTATAAGTCCAGGCCTCAATAACTGTTTAAGGAAGGAATAAAATATATTCAGAGAAAGTGATGCCACCATGTCTATGTCATTGACTAGAAAAGTGATGGTTTTTCAAGATAACCCTCTTCTTTCTAAAAGACCTCCCTTTAGCCTTTTATTGGCTAGAAGTAGATTACAAGGTTACTACTAGCAGCAAAGAATAAAAAGAAAAAGAACATCAGAACCTTAGTTGGCTTAGAGCAATCTTGATCCATTATCAGGTGTGATCTTGCTGTTGCCCAAACATGTCAAACTCTACCAGCAAAAAATCAGGAAAAATGGACAGGCCACTAACAATTTCTTTGACTAGTGATCCACTGCAACACAATCCGATGCTAGGTATTACATATCTGAAACCTCAATATAATAAACATTGCATTTTTTTTAAATAAAATGCCTTTCCAAAATTCCTTTAAAACTTGGAGAGTGAAGTAAAAAAAAAATCTAAATAAAATATATATCTCCTATTTCTTGTACTGTAAACATCCATATGCCACTTTGTATTTTTAATTTAGCACATGCAATGACACAAAGCTCACTATTTGGAAAATTTTTTTAAAGGCCAGTGGGGGTGAAATATTGAATATGAAGTTTTTGTGAGTGTTATTTTTCAAATAACAAACTAGAGAAAAATTATTTCTGCTGATGTTTTTTCATAAAAAATTTCTTAATAAATCTAGAAATAGATATCATTTGGACATATTTAGGGGTGATATATCTTAGTTAATATCACTCTATGTTTTATCTCATTTACCATCATTTTACTTAAATGCAATGATAGTGTAGATAAATTACTATGGATGGGACTTGAAATAAAAATAGCCTGCCTATTTTTAAATATATGGCCATGAGACAGAATCTCATTTAAGAAATCAAGTTATAATGCTTAAGCTAATATAATTCTCATATCCCTCTAGAACAAGTTGAATGAATTAATCAATTGATGAGACAACTTCTAGCATACACATGACAGTAACACAGAAACAGTTGCTTATTTGTCAGACACGGGCACTAATACAGATATGCCAGGACCATAGAACCGGCCACAACCACTAAAGAAATACCTGTGGTTAACAAAGTCCTATGCATCCTTTACAACAACCACCCCTCGTTATGAACTGTCCCAAACTGAATTTCCAGTTGGTTTACTTTTTTATCTTCTCTCTAGTACTTCAGATCATCAATTTCTTTCTGGGATTATTTTGGTTTAGTGAAACTTGACACAAAGTTTTTTTTTTTTTTTTTTTAATTTTTAGTTAATTCCAGTTAGTTAACATACAGTGTAATATTAGTTTCAGGTGTACAATTTAATGATTCAACACTCCCATACAACAGCTGGTGCTCACCACAAGCACCCTCCTTAATCCCTATCTCCTATTTAACCTATCCACCCCCCTACCTCCCCTCTGGGAACCATCAGTTTGTTCTCTATAATTAGAAGTATGTTTCTTAGTTTGCCTCTCTCTCTCTTTCCGTTTTTTTTTTTTTTTTTTTTTTCTTCTCTCTTTGCTTGTTTGTTTCTTAGATTTCACATATTAGTGAAGTCATATGGGATATGCCTTTCTTTGCCTGGCATATTTCACTTGCTTAGCATTATAGTCTCTAGCTCCATCCATGTGAGTTGTGTTTTTTGTTTTTATGGGTTGTTTTCTTTTTTTACTACTCAAATCTGGAGTGTTCCTTTCCTTTTTCTTCTGTTCTTATTAATCTCTGTCTCTCTCTCATTCTTTCTCCCTTTCTCACTCCACACTTAAGTTTTGTCCTTTTCTACTAAAAAAATAATAATAATCATTTTATTTTTCCCAACATGTAGGTTTAAAATGCTAGTGGCCCCTAAACAGCTGCATTCTAGTTCTGGTTGGAATCTGTGGATCTCTGGGGTATGAATTTGTAAATTATCAGCTTATGGTTCCTCCCTTTACCGTATAATGCTTTGCGTATACTCATAGGGAGCAGAAATCAACCCACCAGAGTTACCTAAGGATTATATGAAAGTTTTTAAATGATATTCATAAGTGATTGTGTTAAAATTATCTTCCAGGGGAAAAGCGAATTATAACATTCATTTTCCGGTTATTTCCTGTACTTTCAAGCATGACAGTGTAAAATTGTTCAAATAGGATTGGTTTTATATGTGATCCAGTTTTACTCCATTGGAGACATGCTGAATTTAAAATATTAGGTAGTAAAAAACAGTAAAGTACTGAATTCATCTAGTTTGCTAATACTGAGGCAAGGCTCTACTGGATAGATGTGGAGAAAATATGAGATTCATTTACCCAAGTGGCACCTATAAGAAAAGCTGCAATGGTTGAATTATGAGGAAAAAAATAGGTTCCTTTCTTTTTCAATTTACATCCACATTAAATCAATTAAGCATATTATAGGATATTTAAGGGAATAGAATTTGACTATTGAATTGAAGCATGACTAAAAAAACCTATATAAACAGAATAATTGATACTTAGAATATTCAATAGATTTAGAATATTCAATAGATTTTTTTATTTCTAATGCAAATGATTGGATTCCAATCTTTTCACAGACAGAAGTTTAGATACAAAATAAATATTTGAGTCAACTAGGACACATGTTCATTTATCAAATGAGGTCATTAACGTTCATGAGTATTAATTTCACAGGGATTCATCACTAAATGGTAGCCAGGCTGCAACAATAATTTATATACTATTGTTTCCAGAATTTGAAGATTTCCCTATGATGTTTTAGAAAAAACATCCTTATTATGAAATAATTGAGATGGCATATTTTAAATTGCCTTGCACACCAGAAAGATAGTATTATTATTACTATAATTTACAACATAAATCCCCATATTAAATAAAAAGGTTTGTTACAAGTATTGAAGAAAATATAATATTTGGTGATTTATTTAGATACATACACGAAAGGTGACTAGAAAACACCAAACCAGCCAACTGGTACAAAGCTGGAGTTTTAAGTCTAATTCAGAACCTTAATAGAAGTCCTGCAAAAAATTTAAGCAGTGAGCAGGGGCTGGGGGTGTGAAGTGGCAGGGAGGAGACAGATATAAAAATATGTTAAGAAATTAGCATCTCAGCATCTAGCTATATTTGGATATTATGGTTAAAGAGAAAGTTAGACATGATTTTCAATAATGAACCAGGATGGTGAAAGAAAAAGGATAATTTTTGAAGACAACCAAATGACAAGATTAAACCTATTGATTTTGAGGTGCTTAGAGCACCAATATTATCAGTCTGTTGATGGATTCTAATCTTTCGATAGTACAACAGGGATATGACTTGTCCTTGCGCATCAACTCCATTGTGATCACTATTTCACAAGAGTCAATACACAGGGAGCCTATATAGTCATATGAAGAAAACAAAGAATTCTGAGAAACACCAAATAGAGATTAAGAAAACAGGAAAGGAAGCTGAGAATGAAGAGATGAAAAAGAAAATTCAGAAAGCCAAGAATATACAAATGCTTTAAGGGACGATGTTCCACAACTATCAGCAGACAGGAAAATATGAAGAATGCTAAGAAATGAGATAAAGCCTCCTATTAGTTCTAAAATTATAAAAATTGAGATGGTAGCTTGGAGTTACTGTAGCTTTTGTTTTTATCATTACTTATGACAGTCTAGATATTTAAGAATTTTGTGTATGAGTCCTTGAATTTTACTCTGATAGGAATTCCTCTATATTCTGGATATTTTAAACCACATACTTGAATATCAGTCAGGCTACTGCATGTGTTACCTGAAAAAATTGGTGTTGAAGAAACTGTATTTTCCTAACAAACTGAAAAATGATAACTTTGGTTTTTCTTTCAAAATTACACAATGGCAATAACATAACTAGTTTTCTATTAAGTGATTCAGATTAGAGGAGATGTTTTCATTTTCAGAATGTGTTTAATTATCTGAAATCCTGAACTGCATAAGTAGCAATTTCTAAATGTGGGAGCATATGGAGAACTTGTTCATAAAAACTGTATTTACACTAAACAATTTTTCTTTGTTTTAAATGATAGACTCTAAAACTTTTACTAATATCATTGTTAAATATGTTAACCTTTCTCAATGACAAAGTGATACAGGCATTTGTGCTTTTATATAAGAAAATGCATGTATAAAAGAACTCCTTTTTTCTTTGAAGAGCATCTGAACCAAACTAAAGTGGAGTTCCTGAAATGTTGATAACTACCAATATATTTCAACAAATTAAGAATTCTTCAGTTTGACCTAAAAAAAGAAAAATATCATAATTTATAAATTTGAATTTCATTGCTAATAATGTAGTTTCAATGGTTAGTACTTTAAATCATAGTATATAGTGAGAAAATTTTAAGATATTTTACATTTCTGTCATATGTTCCATCTATATAGTAAAATAGCTTTTTTATTAGGTATAAATAATTTACCAAGAAAAGGAGCAAGTCCATAGAATCAGTTCTTAATTCTCTTAAAATCTCAAACTTATCAATTTATAGATTCCCAAAATAAGAGTCGTTTGAAATATCTGAT
The DNA here is from genome assembly GCF_053574225.1 of Canis aureus. Taxonomy (NCBI): domain Eukaryota; kingdom Metazoa; phylum Chordata; class Mammalia; order Carnivora; family Canidae; genus Canis; species Canis aureus. The sequence goes on from NC_135618.1 coordinate 31,873,589, forward strand.
TAAAAGTTTAAATCTAATCAGCTTTATTTGCTGAAAATACTGTTTTTCCAAGAATTCAAGATCTTTTCTACAGAAAAGAATACTAAGTGATTCTTTGATAACATAAAATACAAGCAATTCCCTGATGATTATAATGGTTAATTTTATGTCTCAACAGGGCTACAAGGTGCCCAGATCTTTAGTTAAAAATTATTCTGGTTATTGGATAAGATTAACACTTGTGTTTGTAAACTGAGTAAAGCAATTTTGGAGGCTTGGAGGTTTGTGTGTGGGGATTGGGAGGAGGAGACCTTCATCTGATCGTTAGAAGACTAAATTGAACAAAAAAACTGAGGAAGAAAGAATTTGCTATTTCTGTCTAACTATCTTCCAGCTGGGACATTGGTCTTTTTCTGCCCTTGGACTAGAACTCAGATTAGAATTTACACTATCAGTTTTCCTGGTTCTCAGGCCTTCTGATTTGGACAGAAACTATATTAATTCTTCTCCTGGTCTCCAGCTTGCAGATCTTGGGACTTCTCAGCTTTTACAACTGAGTGAGTCCACTTATAATAAATATCATTGCATCTATCTATCTATCTATCTATCTATCTATCTATCTATCTATCATCTACCTATCTATCTCATCTATTTGTCTGTATCTATATGCTACTGGTTCTGTCTCTTTGGAGAATTCAGACTAATACAGAGTTTGGTATAGAAAGTCTAAAGGACCAGAAGCTTAATTGAGTTTTCTGAATTGGTTCTAAAGTTCTAAAGTTCTAGAATTGACTCTCTAATCTGATTAAAGATGCTAAAAACTCTGTTTCCCATCGAAAAGAGCGTTGATAATCTGTGCCATAGATCAGGCAATAGAGATATACAAAAATATCTCCATTGGATACTCCTAATCAATTGCTTATAGGACACAAGAAATGGGTAAAACTGCATATTGTTGTTTGGGGCATTTCTGGAAAACTAACAAATATAGTGAAGTTGAGTGCTTGTTTCTAACATCACTGGAAAAAGGGATGAAAGAAAAAAATAAAGTTTATGTAGCACATATATCTTTTACAGGAAGTATTTATAGAATATATAAAGAACTTTTATAATTTTCTTTATAAATATATAAAGAAGGCAAACTTTTTTAGAAATTTTATTTATTGGGATCCCTGGGTGGCACAGCAGTTTGGCGCCTGCCTTTGGCCCAGGGCGCGATCCTGGAGACCCGGGATCAAATCCCACATTGGGCTCCCGGTGCATGGAGCCTGCTTCTCCCTCTGCCTATGTCTCTGCCTCTCTCTCTTTCTCTCTCTGTGACTATCATAAATAAATAAAAATTAAAAAAAAATAAAAAAACTAATTTATTTTATTTTATTTTTTTAAAAAAACTAATTTAAAAAAAAGAAATTTTATTTATTTATTTGAGGGAGAGAGAGTGTGCACAAACGGAGCAAGAGGTAGAGCGAGAGGGACAAGCAGACTCCTTGCTGAGCAGGGAGCCCGATGAAGGTCTGATCCCAGTACCCTGAGATCATAACCTGAGCTTAAGTCAGACACTTAACCCCTAAGCCAGGCAGGGCCTTGAAGGCAAATATTTTTTAATTTGCCAAATTTTCAAACTAAAAATTCACACAGGCGGTTTTACAGATAAAAATAAGCACATGAAAATATGTTCAGTATCATTCATACTTTAGGAAAGCAAATTAAACTGCAATGAATTACTATACTCATCTGATAAAATGGTTAAATTTTTAAAAGACTACCCATAGCAAATGCTGCCATAGGTGTGAAACAACAGCTGGTGGGAATATATAATGATATAACCATTTTGGAAAACCATTAGGCAGTTTTTCAAAATTAAATATTTACTCATCATATGACTCAACCATTACATTCTTGAGCAATAAGCAAAAGAAAATGAAACCATATTCATATAACCTGTACATGAAACTTCGTAGTAGCTTTATTTTTAGTAGCCACAATCTGGAAAATAAAAAAGTGTTCAAGAGGTAAAAGATAAACAAACTATATACTCTTCTACATAAGAGAATACCATTTTTTACACTTAAAAATACATGAAATGCTGATACCACAAAATAGATGAACATCAAAATAATTATGCTGAATTAAGGAACCCAGATAATTAATCAAAATTACAGGAATCAATTTATATAAATTCTAGAAATCTGAAAGTAATCAATATGGACAGAGAGGAGTGATTGCTTGGGGATGAGATGAAGGAGGGAAAGACAGATTACAAGGATGTATGAACAGGAATTTTGGATGTCTTGATTATTTTTATCTTGATAGTGGTTTCATGGATATTTGCATATGTCAAACTCACTAAATTGTAACATTAAATATGTGTGATTTATTATACAGCAATTACATACCAGTAAAGCTCTTAAACAGTTATTTTCTCAATAAGGAATTCTTATGCCACTATATGTAAAATTTCACTTACCTTCTTGACATTTATAGTCCCCTTTCTTTATTTTGTTTAATATTACCTTAATATTTATCACTATTTAAAAACATGTAATTTATTATTTCAAGTGGATTACAATGAGGCATATTTTCTTATCTGTTTTGTCTACTGATTTATTTCTACTGACTAGAAGATTCCTCACCCAGAGTTAATGCAAACCAAATATTTGTTGAATGAATAAATAAATGACCCAACAAGAGGTATGAAAAATTGATGGTATTAATCATATGTCTCAGGGGGGTCAACGGATGGTTGGAGTTGGGTTGCTAGCACTATTGTGAAAGAAACTAAGAGGATTCTCTAAAGACATATGCTTGATTAGAGATGTTATACTTATTGGCAATGATAATGTCTAAATTTTTACCACAGGACTGAGTTACTAGATAAGGTGGGGAAAGCAATATTTGAAGGGTAAGAAATCAAGACACTGAGCGGCCAGAGTTTTGGAAGTATTTTCATAGATATTGATACCAAATTTAAGATAAATTTAGTTGGAAAGATTTATAGTATGTCAAGAGCTAATAACTTCAAAGGAATAAAATGAACTCTCTGATGACAAATTTCTCCAAAAGTAGATACATTAGTGGATAAGTTGATATCATGAGATTCAGAGTTTTCTTGCTTTAGGAAGAAGAAACATATACAAACAAAATGTAGCTGCTACACGCAACCTACTCAAATTTTAGATAGCAGGAGAAGAAACAGTCACATCCTGAGAAAGCTGTGACGGAAACTGTGTTCTAAAGAAACAAACCAGAACACAGTGAAAGAGAGAAAGCCAAGGGATCATTGTGTAAAGAGGTTAAGGGTATAGGAGATTTGGTTGATGACTGACTTTGAAGATTATTTACAGAGCTTTGCTCAGACTTAAGGGAAATTTATAATGGATAATGAAGGAGCAACAGGATTGAACAGATTCTATAAGCCCATGAAAGACATCACTGTAGGAAAGGAGTAACAGGAGGTTTGGCCTTCAATAGAGGAATGGGGCCAGGTCAAACCCCATCCCTGCAAGGTCACAGACAGGGGATCATATATCCTGACCTCACTTTTCACAGACTCTGATTTTCAGATGGTGGCTTCTAATGACAAAATCGACACAGAAAAACTGGAGACAAAAGACTATGGTTCTTGTACTATATAAACGTCAGCCTCCTGAGGCAGATAACAATGAAGAGAGGTAGAGAGTGAATTTGGAGGCACAAGTGATGATTTTGTAGTACAGAATCTCTCAGTGTTCCTCAGTGATAAGACTCAACTTTAAAAATATGTTATTCTCTCGAAATTATTTCAAAAGTCAATAGAATCTCCTTTAAAAATAACATTTGTGTATCATTTTGAATAACATAGTTGTCTAAAATATTTTTAGGAAAGGATTAAGTTCTCTGATTTGTTAAGTTGACTTGGAAAACCAAGAGTAAAGAACCATATTTGCCTTACTAAAGATGTTCTTTGGCATTATAGTAACAAAATTATTTTGGGACTATTTAAGAACACACAGTATATGCCACCCTAATAGAACAGAGACCTCAGAGATAGACCATGTTTATATGAAAACAGGTGTATGATAAACTAGGAATGTCTAATAAATGAGGGAGACATGAAATGTGTTGTACAGTCCTTTAAAAAATTACCCAATGTGGGAAAATTAATGTTAACCCTGATAAACTTTTAGCTCCTGCTTCATTTGCAGTAAGCTTGAAAATGATGTTGTCGGGATCCCTGGGTGGCACAGCGGTTTGGCGCCTGCCTTTGGCCCAGGGCGCTATCCTGGAGACCCGGGATCGAATCCCATGTCGGGCTCCCGGTGCATGGAGCCTGCTTCTCCCTCTGCCTCTCTCTCTCTCTCTCTCTCTCTGTGTGTGTGTGTGTGACTATAATAAATAAATAAATAAATAAATAAATAAATAAATAAATAAAAATTAAAAAAAAAAGAAAATGATGTTGTCCTCTCATTTATAAGATAAAAAGCCAGACAATGCACAAAACACAACTGCTCTTTAACTCATCAGAAAGTGGAGATCATAGGACAACTAAATAACCTGAAATTTAAAGAAAGATAAGTAGATTCCAAAGGAAAGATGGTGTATATGACCTGGGGCAGATGCTGACATCCAGACAGCATGGAAGTCAATAAGAGAATTCAACTAAAATTTGTAATGAATTTCCCAAAGCCAAGTGTAGGCTAGACTAATATTATGGAAATTCTGGAAGTGAGAGACACAAACTGAATTTGTACTCATTTTTAGTCTCTTCACCACAAACTTGGTTTTCACATGACAGTTTGGGAGCTGAGCGGGAGTCCTGAGAGTCTGTCATGGTGTGCTCCGGGGGAAGTAAACAGAAGCTGTATAAGGGAAAGCATGAAGCCCCATTTGCGCCCATTCCCATGTTCCCTATGGAACAAAAGCTCCTACCTACTTGAGAAAGGGCAGCAATGTTGCTGTCTGTAGGGCACAAGTGAAGACCTAGTGGAATGTGGAAAGGTCCTGGGCCCAAAATACGAAAGGTCTTTTAAAGCAGGCGGAAGCTTAGGTAGAGTGACTGAGAAGGCCTCACTCCTGTGCTGAGGGCCACAGTTCCTGTAAGAAGCTGAAACAAAACATTTCTACAGAGAATGCAGCCTCCCCTTTCACTCCCTACCAACTTCAGGCTAACAATATAAAGTAACAATTAACAGTAGTTTATTGTTAGGTAAGTTAGAGAGGAAAGAGGTGTTCCCTGAGGAGGAATTACAAAGGGAAGACCTAAAGCCGAGGGCAGAACAAACATTAGGAAGAATTCACTGACAAACCAGCCCCTACAACGTTAAAAGGGAAATCTAGAAATATTTATAGCTTATGGTGCTCTGCGGGTTGTAACAGCAACAATAAAATCTAAATGCTGCTCAAATCCCAATTTAATTGACTAAAAACCTCAGACTGGCAATATTTATAAAGGCGGATAAGGCCAACAAGTGGGCTATGACAACACAGGAATTTTTATGTATCCTAGAAGACATATAGACATTTGCATCCATGTAACCTTATGATCTACCCCTGAGAAAAATGTCTCACAATGGTCCATAAAAAGAATGTTCACTGATTGTTAGTGGTAATGGAGAGTTGAGAAAAACTTGTTTCCATCACCAGGGCAATTGTTAAGGAAAGTGGGTTCATTTACCCCATGAAATATGCACTTGTTAAGAGCAAAACAAGGTGCTATGCAGATTGGTGTTTGAATCCTCAAAGCATAGTGCTGTGAAATAAAAGAAAGAAGACATTGATAGCAGGTACAGTTTTTTTAGATAAAATTGCATGCACATAAACAAATTAAATATAAAAACTAAATATTTAATGAGAATATGTATCAATAAAATGATACCCATGAAAGCCATTAAAATGGATGATCATATAAGGGTATGGGGATAGGAAATGAAGAATAAAGTGAATAGACAGATAAATACACAAAGTAAAAGTGAGCCTTTTTGAGGACTGATGTTAATTCACTGCTATCAGTACAGGAGAATAGTTAGTTTAAATCTTTGACCTTCAGTTAAATGACCATATAAACAAAATACAACCTGTAGTGGTCACTTAACATATGGGTTCTCTCTAGTTTGATTACAGAAAAATATGCAGAAGTACCTAGGACATGTGTGTGTGTGTGTGTGTGTGTGTGTGTGTGTGTGGTTTAAAGAAGATGATATAGGGCAGCCCAGGTGGCTCAGCGGTTTAGCCTGATCCTGGGGTCCTGGGATCGAGTCCCACGTCGGGCTCCCTACATGGAGGCTGCTTCTCCCTCTGCCTGTGTCTCTGCCTCTCTCTCTGTCTCTTTCTCTCTGTCTTTCATGAATAAATAAATAAAATCTTTAAAAAAAGATATATTAGTCATCTACTGTTTATAGATTTTTTATCTTGTCTAATATTTATTTACGTCAAATGACATTTAAATACATGATATTTCTCAACTGTAACACAAATTCAACTTTAATAAGATCCATATTTACAAAGTAGGAATAATAACACAATGGAAGTAGTGTTTTTAAATTATTTCCTTACTAGAAACCCTAGAGAATGAATCACAATCCCCTCTCATTGTGTGCAGCAAAGTGACAAATCTGATGAGTGTTATAATGAGAGTTTAAGTACTATAAATGAATTCATGAAAAGATCTTCCTTTGAAAGCACTCAGAGAGAGTTTCAGAGTCTCCTAGCTTGCTGATAGGCTCACTCAAACAAAATAGTGACACTCGAGACTGGGCAGTCCTAGATATGAGACTCAATTTTCTTTCTTTTCAAGATTTTATTTATTTATTCATGAGAGACACACAGAAGGAGGCAGAGACATAGGCAGAGGGAGAAGCTGGTTCCATGCAGGGAGCCTGATGCAGGACTTGGTCCCAGGACCCTGGGATCACAACCTGAGTCGAAGGCAGACACTTAACCACTGAGTCATCCAGGTGGTCTCTCAATTTTCATTCACATATCAGTGTGCAGATGCATGTTGTTTCCCAAATAAGAAGAAGCACTTATTACCATTATCCAAATATTATCCATAGAGGAAGACATGGACCATGAATGTCTGGATATCCCAGACAAAACCCCAGAATATTTATCTTGAATTTTTGTTGAGGAAAAAAGGCACTCTTTTTTTAAAGAGATATTTATTTATTTGAGAGTGAAAAAAAAAAGAGTGCAAGCAAGGGGAGGGACAAAGGGAGAGAGAAAGAGAGAGAGAAAATGTCAAGCTTACTTTCCACTGAGCATAGAGTCGATGTGGGGCTCGATCTCACAACGCTGAGATCATGACCTGAGCTGAAATCAAGAGTCTGACACTTAACCATCTGAGCCACCCCAGAACCTCTGGGGAAAATACAGACTCTTCTCTACCAGTCACTGATTCCAGTCATCCCATCATCCAATCACATACAGCTAAGTCCCTTTCATTGTTTCACCAGTAACCATATGTACTAGTTTAAACTTAAATTAAGTAAAAGTTAAAAGTCAATTCTCCAGTCACACTAACCACATTTTGAATACTCAGTAGTCACGTGCAGCTAGTGGCTACTATACCGACAGTGCGACTTTAGGTCATTTCTATCATCACACAGACAACCTCGTTGTAAAGCATATACAGCAATGATTGGTTGCTAAAATGAGGGACAACAATCTACTCATTTCAAAGAGCATCTGTTATGCTGATAATGTAAAGAAGTATTCTAGGAATCTGTGCTCTATAAATTTTAGTGTCAGTGTCCAACATGTAAACGGACATCCAAAATGAGGGTGGGTTACACAGATGCAAATAGCACATGCAATTCAAAGGAAGATGAAATATACTCAAGAGACATAAGCACACAGAATGGGAAAACTTGCTGTATGATATTGAACACAGACACACACATATGCATATAGTGTGCAGCTTTATGTATTCAAACAAAAATCTTCTAATATATTAACTATAAAGAGATACAGTGACTTTATGTAGTATATCTTATGTTACACTAAAAACAAATAAAAATTTCCCATAACACAAGTTTCTAAAAACAAATTTTATTTAAAAAGTCCCATTATCAAACTTTTCACACTGTGATGAAAGTTTTAACACTATCGATTCTCCAGTGTACGTATGTACATAGTAAGACTTCTAGGTAAGATTGTTACTAAGCACAGGTCACCTTTTTTGGTTTTCTTTCTGAGCCTGATCTGTGAGAAAGTTTGATTACAAAGGCAATCTCCTAAAAATGACCCCTGGAAATTGTTCCATTGTTGTTGCTTTCATAGAAATGACATGCAAACAGTTTTAGATTTCTGGTTGACTCACAGTTTTCTTGCTACATTGCATATAAAAAACATCAATTAGTAGTTGAGTCCACTTACTTATGAAATGATTTTTTATTTATTTTTTTCTTACAATTTACTGGTTTTAAAGGGAGTTCGCCAGCATCAAGAAATAAAGTGCGCAAATCAACACTATTTGGATTAACATTTAGTCTAATAATAATAATAATAATAATAATAATAATAATAATAAATATTGAAGCCAGTGGTTGGAGTCCTACCAATGACTAACTAAATATACAGAAGATAATTGAAATATAGAGACATAAATATTATGGTTAAGATTTTAAAAACATGCTAAAAGCAAGAGGAAATAAAATAACTAGAAAACAACATGCCAATTAAAGCATGAAATTGCTACCAATTGTCTAGATTTTGTTTGATGGGTCTTATGTGGGATCTGCCCACGTCATGCAATTATTTTCTTGATCCAAAATTCCTGGGTAAAGCCTGGTCTCCTTCTGTGCCAGTTATCTATTTACTGTCTCTCAGCTCCAAATTCACATTTTGTTTTTTGCCATATGACGTGGGGTCTGTAAACATTTTTTTCTTTGCCAGTTGGTAAGATGTTAAGCTTTGTTAGTAGAGATTACTAAAGACACATAGCAGGAAGAAGGGTTTTCTTCCTCTTTCCAATGCTCTCACTTGGCTGGTTCCTGCAGCACACACAACTTTCCTACCACCTAATTCCTGCAGAGTGGGTGGCTTCTACAGCATCCAACACTTTCGGTACCTGGTGCTCAGCAGTACCCAGAAACCAACAGATTCCTTGGGATATGGCCTCCCATGGTAATTTTGTAGCAGAGTAGCTCTAGCTTTCTCTAGAACCTTGACAACAAGTTCCAGAGAATAGACTCCCAGTTAGGTTCAGCCAGAGAGCATCACGACTTCCTTGCTCTTCAGTGAGCCACCGCACTACCCTCTCCAACAATTTCTGGATCTGAGCTTTGTTCTATATCCTTTACAGTTATTCTTATTTTAGCTATTCCCACATTACTCAAATCCCGTTATAGTTAATAATTCTTTATATTGACTTTTTTCTGTTCAAATTATTGTGTGGTTTCTTTCTCCTGACCAAACTATGACTGATATACCATCTAAAGCCATTTATTTCTGGAGGGTTATTAAGACTCTTAGTTTTACATTTCCTGATATAATGACAGCCCGTGTCTTATATCTTTTCAGCTAGGACACATTTAGCCATGGATCAATACTCTGAAGATTAAGTGTGCTTTAGTGTTCAAAAGTATTTAATAGGGTCTTTTCCAACATGATTCTAAGGCATTTCCCTGTTCTGGTATATTTTCCAGAAGACAAATTCTTCTGTCTTCGGTTCTTTAGAGCAGACTGCAAGAATGTGAAGAAAGGAAGTTTGTACCTGCTGATGATAAGACCAGATATAGGGCATGAGTCCTATGCATAATTTGTGGTATTCCTCAGCAAAGTTAAGAGTCTAAAATCAGGAGTGCAGCAGCCAACCTCACTGAGTGACTTGTGCCAAACCTGATAAAGTCATGAGCCTTGGAGAGTGTGGGCCTCATGGACATGAAGGCCAGAGATAGTACTCTTGGCCAACGAAGCCCAAGAGCATTAGTTAACTTTGCTAACATAGTTTAAAAATCTCCCTGATTCTCTTTTCTTTTCCTAAGCAGTAAGGGTGACAGAAAAAATTAAGTCTTTTAAGTAAGTGGGAAGACTGTTCAAATTTGCCCTCTTAAAAATCCCACTAAAATGAATGTCTCTCTCATTGGAGACTCAGGTTGAAACTACTCACCCTAGGGCCAAAAAATCAAGTCAAAGTTTTGCCTCAGGCCCAGAACTCTCTAGAAAAAAGAACTTTACTATCTAGAAAAAAAGAAAGAAAAAAAAGAAAGAAAGAAAGAAAGAAAGAAATAAGAAGAAAGAAAGAGAGAGAGAAAGAAAGAAGAAAGAAAGAAAGAAAGAAAGAAAGAAAGAAAGAAAGAAAGAAAGAAAGAAAGAAAGAAGAAAGAAAAAGAAGAAAGAAAGAAAGAAAGAAAGAAAGAAAGAAAGAAAGAAAGAAGAAAGAAAGAAAGAAAGAAAGAAAGAAAGAAAGAAAGAAAGAAAAAGAAAGAAAGAGAAAGAAAGAAAGAAAGAAAGAAAGAAAGAAAGAAAGAAAGAAAGAAAGAAAGAAAGAAAGAAAGAAAGAAAAAGAAAGAAAGGAAGGAAGGAAGGAAGGAAGGAAGGAAGGAAGGAAGGAAGGAAGAAGCGAAAGCGACAGAGAGGAAGGAAGGAAGGAAGGAAGGAAGGAAGAGAAAGAAAGAAAGAAAACCTTATTTTCAAACCCCGTAGCAGGTGGGTGGTTGTTGAAATCTATTTGGGGATGCTCAAGGGGACACTGAGGTTCAGACCACTATCCGTGTTCCACCTTCACACTTTTGTTGGGATAATCATTGTGAGAGATGGTACATGTACCAAGACACATTAGCAACCCTAATGTTGAATTATATTCCTCTTTAAATTCACGTGTTGAAGTTTTCACCTCTAGTATCTCTGAATGTGCCCTTATCTGAACATAGGGTTTTTATGGAGGTAATCAAGTTAAAATGAGGCCTTAAGGGTAGGCTCTAATATATTACTCTTATTCTAATGTCCATATAAAAAGGAGAAATTCAAGCACAGAGAAGGAAGACGATATGAAGATAGAGGGAGAAGGTGGCCATTTAAAAGCAAAGGAGAGAGGCTTGGAACAGATGCTTCCCTCAGAAGGAGGAATAAACCTGCCAACACCTTGATCTTAGGTTTCTAGCTTCCAGAATTGCAAAACAATAAATTGTTGCTGTTTAAGCCACCCGGTCGGTGGTACTTCATTATGGAAGTCCTAGCGAACTAATAAACCATATATAAACCATATAAGTCTTTCTAATTTACTATCCATACTGTGATCAATTGATGATACGTTGTATCACTTTGCATATTTTAAACACTATAAAACAGTATCATACTTTCATTAACTTTTCTCTTGTTAGTAACATGAGAGATATATCTTGGAATATTGTTTTGGTTCATATATTTTCAATGCTATGTAGAATTTTTCTTTATTTTCATTGCACGACCTCCTCCACTTTCTTGTATGTTGAGATTGTGAGCATAGTTTTGCAAGTGAGGGGCAGTGCAGTTGCATTACCATAAAAGCAATTTAAGTTTATAGGAATTTATGAGAATTGGACTCGGCCTCCACTTAGAAGTGGATACGGTAGATGTTCCTACTGGAGTGAGAGGTACTCCTACTTTCCTACGGGAATTGTTTGTAGACACAGCGTCTTTGGCAAGCCAGGGCACAAAACTGGGTGGGAGGGCAGTGCCTGCACCCAGGTAACCCACTGACACGTACACATGAGAGCATTCTCTGTGGAGTTAAAGCAGATCATTCTGTCTCTCCTTACACACCTTTGACCTGAGTGTCTCCTCAAACTATCAATAATATTTAAAGTTTAAGAGTAGGGTCTTGTTGACTGGACTGGGTAAAGCCTTCTCATGATACAATGTAAATATTGCTCACTTCTACATCCCCTGTTCTCTCAGAATTGACCTTGTTCTATGCTGATTTTCTTCTTCATGCATTTCAAATGCAGATATAATCTGTTTTTTCTTTACATCGCTAACTTTTCATTACTCTTCTCATTAGTATCTTCGGTGTCCTCCATTGTTTTTTGTTTTTGTTTTTTTTCATTTTTTACTTTATTTCTGCAATTTTTAATTCCTCTTTTCCCCCGATTTCTATTGCCTTACATTTTTCTCACCCATTTTTTCCCATCTTTTATCTTCCTTGTGTTCTTCTCATAGGCATTTGTGCTTTCCCTTTACAGTGCTAAATTCCCATGATTATTTTATTCACATTGTAATATTGTCTCAGTTTTAGCCATTTATCTTGAGTGCTCTTCAGCTTGTTATTTGTTTTGCATCTGAGTCTTGCCCTTCAAAATAGTATCTCCATATTGATAGTATTATTCTTTTCCTTTTTAAAATAATTATCCTTGAAGCAGGAGAAATTCACTCAGATTATGGATCACAACTTTCTTGGGTATGGGTGAAGTAAAAATCTGACTTTCAAAAGGCTAGTATTTTCCTTTTGTGTTACACTTCTGTTCCTAAGAGTCTGTATATTTTATTTCTCCCTAAACTGAGACAGGAGCTGAGCATTTTGCCCAGTGGAAAATCTCCACTCACTCTCTCTCTGCCCTTCTGCCCCCAAATGCAGTTTCATGGAGAATTGATGCCTCTTGAAAATATGACTTGCCCCTGAATATTCTCATTTGGCCTATCCCAGTGATTCTCAAATTTAATGTGGATGCACATCATTTAATCATTCTGCTGCAATGCAGATTTGGGCTAAGTATGGCTCAGAGCTTCTGATTTTGAATTTCTAACCCTCTCCATAGTGATGCTGATACTTTGCTTCTAAGACCACACAGTAGCAGGAGCTTAGCCTAGTCTGATTTTTGGCACCAATTGATTCTACAAAAGATGCTCCAAAAATGATATTATACCCCTTTGTCCAAATATTTTGTAAATTATATCTCACTACTTGTAGCTTGCCTTTTGTAAGTTTATTTTCCCAGCATTTTCTAAGAGCTGCATCCATGGCATTTGCTCTCCATTTCCTTCAATGCACATTTTCTGTTCTTTGGTTAGTCTTGTTACCTTGTTTGTGCTTTAACTCTATGTACATTAAATGAGGAATTTGTGTTTTTATTCTCCTTTTTTATTTATATGATTTCTAGGGAGAATAAGAAAACACCTAATTACATCCTGTCTTAAAACCTAAATTCTTTTTCATAATTTTATAACTGGATTTTATTACAGTCAGAAGAGGTGACCTATATTGTTTAAAATTTTTAAGGGACAAACATGCATTAAGTCTAGTTAATAGACAAACATGGATTCTCTAATTATTATATTGACTTTTTTAATTATGTGTTCAAAATTTTTTGTCCCTATTTATTTTTTTGCTTGAGCTATTAATTTTTTGAGCTATTAACTCTTGAGAAGGTTTGATAAAATCTTCTAAAATAATGATAGAGTTTTCAATACCCACCTGTTATTTTACCACTTTTAGTTTATATATACATTGAGAATTTTCACAAGAATGTAGAAAATTACATCATATAAATTTATTATGACTATGGTATTATTTGTGATTATTTGTAGTATCTTATTTTGAACTTTCATGACTTACCTACATTTATTATTCTTAACTATACATACATATAATATGTTTTATAGCAGTTTGTAGAATATACAGTATATTTTTATTATTTTGTGCTCACTCCTACTAGCCAAAATAAATATTTGATGTAAGAAAGATAAATCATACATTTATCTATCTTGCATTAATAGTACAAGTGTCACAAAATCTTTTAATTCCAATTACCATTTGTATTAGTTTGGTACAGCTGCCAAACAAAGTATCACAGACTGGGTAGCTAAAACAAAAATTTATTTTCTCACACCTCTGGAAATGAGAAGTCCGAAGTCAAGGTATTGGCATGGTTGATTCCTTCTGAGGGTCATGAACGAAGGATCTGTTCTAGACCTTTCTTTCTCCTTGGCTTATAGATGGCTGTCTTAACCCAAATTTTCATATCGTCTTCCTTTTACTTATATCTGTATCCAGATTTCCTTTTTTAATAAGGATATCAGTCATACTATATTCAGATGCATCCCAATAAGCTCATTTTAACTTGATTACCTCTGTAAAGATTGTCCCCAGTTACAGTCAAATTCATGGGTACTGGGGGTTAAGACTTCAAAATAGGAATTTTGAGTGGGACACAAATCAGCCCATAAGACCACCCTAACACATTTGCCTATTATTTTTAACTAGAAAATTAATTCTATACCTTTTTAATAATTATATATTATAGTCAATGTAATCTCAAATTTAACCACTTGTTTATATACATATCTACTATCAATTGTCCTTGACTGTCTTTTGCTCCATTTAAGAAAGTTTTAGTATATTTTGGATTCTGTAGATCAATTAGTATGTTTCTAATATTATCTGTAAATTGAATTATCTTTATCTTATCTTAGATAGGTTTTGTTATGTGATTCTAAGAAATTTTTTAAAATCTTCAATTATTTCATCAAATAGTATTTCTTCTCTGTTATTACTATTTTCTTCCATGAATCTAAATATATATAGATATAAATTATACATAGCTAAAATAATATATAAATATATATCATATCACATATGATATATATTTATATAAATATATGATATACATTTATATACTTATATAAATATAATGACATATATTTATATTTATAAATTTATATATATTTATATTTTCATACTAAATATTTATTTATTTAATTGATTAATATATATCTATTTAAAATAAATATATATATTTTTATAATAAATATGAATATTATATATATATTAGTCTACCTCATTTTAACCTCTGTGTGTCCTTTCTTCTCTTTAACATCTCTTACTCATATATTTTTGTGTTGTATTTGAGTATTTTCTAAAAATCTACCTTCTGGTTCATTGATCTGTTTTCAACTTTTTTTTTTTAAGATTTGTTTATTTTAGAGAGTGTGGGGGTAGGAGCAGAAGGAGAGGGAGAGAATCTCAAGCAGACCCCTTGCTAAGCGAGAAGACTGACTTAGAGATCAATCTCAGGACACTGAGATCATGACATGATCTAAGCTGAAATCAGGAGTCAGACTTTCAACTCACTGGGCCATCCAGTTTATAATCACATGTTTAATTTTTCATTTATTTTATCTTTTCATTTTATTTATTTATTTGAAAGACAAAGAGAATGAGAAAGGAGGGGAGCACAGGGAGAGGGAAAAGCAGACTCTGCTCAGCAGTGAGCCCAACACAGAGTTTGATTCAGGTACTCTTGGATTATGACCTGAGCTGAAGGCAGACACTCAACCAACTGAGCCACCTGGGTGCACCTAATTTTTCAAATATTTTAAATAATCTTTATTGAGATATTATTTAGGTAAAAACAAACACACAAACAAATATTACCTATTTAGGTTATGCAAATTGTTAAGTTTTTAAAACTATTACAGTCCCAGAACAAGAAATACATAGAATATTTCTCAATCAACACATAGAATATTTCTATCATTCAAATTTTTCCTCAAGTTTCCTTCCAGACAACCCCCGCCCCCCCCAAGCTTGAACTCAGGAAACCACTGATCTTCTAGTTTGCCTTTTTTCTAGAATTTCATATACAAAGATAGAGACCATGCTCACTCTTTTTGTCAGTTTTATTTAATATATTGTTTTTTAAATTTAGCCATGTTACTTTCTGTACTTAATGTTTGTTTCCTTTTATTGCTGATATGCCAAAGTTAATTTACTTGAAGGTAAACAGTAACACATGATAAGATGCATGATGACCAACTCATTAGAATGGTCAACATTTTAAAAAAACAAACAAACCAACAACTAATAATGCTAAAAGATGATGCAAATGTGGAGTGACTGGAACTATTATATCCTACTGGTGAGAACAGAAGATTGCATATCCATTTTGAAGAAAAGTTTCTTATAAAATTTCTTATAAAATTAAATGTAAACCTATTACATGACTCCAGAAATGCCATTCCTAAGTATTTAACCAAGAGAAATAAAAACATGCTAATATATATGTAAAAAATATATGAACATATAAACATATCTTTGTATAAGAATACTTACAGTAGTATATATTATATTAGCTAAAAACCAGAATCGAGGGGGATCCCTGGGTGGCTCAGTGGTTTAGCACCTGCCTTTGGCCCAGGGCACCATCCTGAAGTCGCAGATCAAGTCCTGCGCCGGGCTCCCTGCAGGGAGCCTGCTTCTCCCTCTGCCTGTGTCTCTGCCCTTTCTCTCTCTCTCTCTCTCTCTCTCTCTATCACGAATAAATAAATAAAATCTTTTAAAAAATTAAAAAAAAACAGAACGGATTGGGTTTTTATTTTTAACTACGAGATGTAGCATTTAATTTTGCAGTTTTCTTATTTTTGATACTATATTTTCATTACTCATATTTTAATGGTATTTTGGTTGTTTTTTTGTTATAAGTCTTTTGAAATTAACTTATTTTACCTATACAATAATTCTATTTAAATCCTTAGGTGTCTAAGTGGGATATTTCATGGTTTTGTTGACTCTCTGTTGTGGTGCTTTGAGTCCTTGTTAGTGGTATAAATTTTAAAAATGAGTACTAGTTTTCAGTTCTGTAAATGAGAATACTATAAATTATGCCTGAAAGTATCCTCCTTCAACTGCATACCCTATGGAAATATATTAGGCCACCTTACTCTAACACTACCAATTTGTGTTCATGTCCAAATAATGCTGGTAATACTGATTTTATACAATACTTTGCTCGTGGCTAGAGTACTGATTTTAAATTCTCAGACTATCTTATTTGTTAATCTGAGAGCTCAAACTTAAAGAAAAATTTCCTTTTAATTTCCCCTTCCAGCTACCAGAATAGTTTCTAGCCTTTATTTTTTTTTCTCAGTGTGTAGCACTTCGACTATTCCGTTTTTATCAAGGGGTGGGGGGAGTTTACCATTTTCTGTCTTAGTTGTTTGTATTCAAGTATTTGTCTTTTATAACTTATGTGATCATTAAAACCCAAGCTTCTAGGTCCCAAAATTTCAAGAATGCCCCAAGTTCACCTGCACTTTGGTATCAGCTTACTGTTTTGATTTTCATTTCACTCTTTAATTTGGGGGTCTTGGATTTTGTCCTTAAGTTTTTTAGTTAATTTACCCCTATATTCAAGAGTTTGTTTCTGTAAGACAAACACTTATAGTATTTAAAACATTATTTTTAAAGGGATAGCTTTTCAGACTGTTTATTCCATATTTGCCAGAAAATGTGACTTTCTACTACTTTCTTAATCCAGATTTTGGTAAAGTATATTACTTGTTCATAACTATATTCTCCATCAATGCTCTTGCTATAGACACAGTATGTTTTCCGAATTCATTAACTTTGGGTATGGCCATACATCTCTTTTCAATCACGGGATATGGATAGACAGACACGTTGTACTCTAAATCTTAGAAAACATTTTAAATACATTTGAGTGGTTGAGATACTCCTACATCTTAAGGCTTGGAATGAAGTGATATATATAAAGGCGGGAAGAGCTACAGCTGACCCACACAGCCCTCCTAAATACAAGCAAAAAAGTAAATGTTTATTACTGTTAGCCATGAAATCAATTTGGGATTGTGTGTTATCATAGCAAATGTGACTAATACACCAAGAAGTCTGGGCTCATTTCATCTTGGTTCTTGTTTCTTTCACTACTGGTAAGACAGATACTTTGCTATGCTTTCTAGGCTGCCTCTTTCTTTTTCTTAAATAAATAATTTAAAAAAAGAAGAAAGAAGAATATAAGCTGATATACTGATAAAAATAGTAATGTGGCAGTCAAAAGCTCAACTATATAAGTAATTGAATAAAATGCAAATTGAGTACATTCTCTATGTAAAAGATTGATATTGTGAAACTTGTTTAAGGAAAGTTAAACCTAAGTATATGCTGTTTTTAAGACATGTATTTTAAATATAATGATGTTACATACAGAGGAAAGAAAAAGGATAAAAAGAGATATACCTGCCAAACAATAAAGAAAGCTGATGTGGTAATACTAATATCAGACAAAAAGATGTTAAAGCAAGAAGAATTGTTAAAAATAAATATTGTATCTGCAGCATTATTGTAAATATTGTTTCCTTTGCACAGATCTTTTAAAGTTACTTGAATATTTTCTGATAATTAGTCCAATTAACACTAAGCTATAAAATGCAGAGATATATTAAGTAGAGCACAAGTAAATTGTGATATGTCATATTATGCTGAAAGACACAAACTAATGATTGTCAACTAACTTGACACTCTCCATTTTCTTAAGATATCTCATACATGCACTTCCAATAATAAATTAAGTGATTATATAGTGAAATTTGGTAATTACTAGCAAAACTTAATTCCTCTCAGCAACATAACATTGATTTTAAGAAGTTAACCACAGTGATTCAATTTGGACAAAGTTTAAGAATCTGGCAAAATGAATCCCTGTAGAATGGAAATCATAATTGTTTAAAAACCTGGCAAAATGAATCCATGTAGAATAATAATCACTGGTTACCCTTCCAGGACAAGACTTGCAACAGAAAAGGGGCATGAGGGAGCTTTTGGGGTTTTCATAAGAAGTTGTTTCTTGATCTGGATGATTGCTAAACAGATAAACTCACTCTGTAAAAATTAATCAAGCTTCACAATGATAAGCTGTACACTTTTCTGTATTATGCAATATTTCAAATTTTCAATAATTACTAAACTGCTTATAAAAATATTTTAAGGGAACAAAAAGTCACAAAACAATACTAAAACTGCTAAACTTTACGTGTTTTCTATATATTATTACCAGTAGGATAAGCAAAATTTTCCTTTTTTTCAATTATTGTTGGTCTTTTCATTATTTCAAGACAAATTATTAGTAATATTTATTTATTTTGTTTCTCATTAGTAATATTTCTAAAGCACTTTTCAGTATTTGCAATTTTTGATGTAAGATATTTGCACAAAGCCAGGGAAACACATAATATCTAGAAGGAAAAAATAAACGAGAGGACAGAAACTGTCATCTGCTACATAATTTTAAATTTTAAAATGTAAGTTTCATGAAAAACTTTTTCTCTGAATCAGACTGAATAGGAAAAGTTTTCTAGCTGATTAAAAAAAAAAAGATAAATAAAGGCCAAACATCTGAAGGAGGTAAATATATTTTAAAAAATGAAAACAGAGCATTGGCACGACAGGATTAATGTCCACAGCTTCAGTGTCAAAAAGAAATATGAGAAAGAATTAACAATACATGAAGCATGAATATAAACCACCTGAAACAAATGTTCGACAAGAGGATAAATGGAACATGAAACACTCTGTCCTTAGCCTCAGATATAGAGACAATAATTGAGAAGATTATGCTTTGTGATCCACTGTGATAAATTCTATTGACAGATAGAATAGGATGGGCATGGAGCAGAAACCAAACTTCTGCTGCTACAAGGATAATGAAAACTTCAGATATGGCATTTTAAATTCAATGACCAATTTAAACCTTAAAACTAATTAGGTATGCTTCTCAGAGTATAGTTGCACTTAATACTTTACAGAAGATTTTTGCATACAGATCTGTTGAATATATGAATCATAAACATTTTTAAGAAATAATTGATACAGATTTTATTTATTTATTTATTTATTTAAAGATTTTATTTATTTATTTAAAGATTTTATTTATTTATTTGACAAAGAGAGAAAGCATAAGCAGGGGGAGGAACAGGCAGAAGAGGGAGAAGAAGACTCCCTGCCTGGCAGAGAGTGCAACATGGGGCTTGATCCCAGGACCCACAGACCATGACCTGAGCTGAAGGCAGATGCTTAACCAACTAAGCCATTCAGGTGCCCCTGGAAGCAGATTTTAATCCTGACTGTTATTGATGGTTTAATAGTTGGTGTTTTATAATATTTTAAAGAAAAGGGACTAAAAGAGAAAGTTCCGTTGAAATATTGATACTGTGAGAACATAATTTTTATTTATCCAACGTTTTTTGCTTTTTTATAAGCAACTATAAGTTTCAATTGATTGTCATATGTATAGAGAGGATTAAAAATCTTACATGTATTTCAGCTTAAATGCACACCAAACTATAGAAGCTCAGCACTGGAAGTATTTAGATGAAAGAATAATTATTAGAGCAAGCAAAAAAAATGAATTCATTTAAATGTGAAATGATTTTTAAATAGTTCATTTTAAGATAAAGCAAAAAATGCCCTAATGCTTAAATGCTTTAGTAAATAAATAGTACATTCAATCTTATTTCAACATATGTTCTAAGAGAAGGAATACAGAAATGAACAAAAGTAAAAACAGGAATGTAAGGTAGTTCCTGAGTGGAACATCATATAATGGTGGAAACATTAAAAAAATTAAGTTAAATTTGATAAATTCTTATGTTGCTAAGGGAGCAAAGGAAGGTAACATATCCTGAGACATAGAGGTTAAGGTCTCAAATGAAGGTGTAGTTCAGCAGGGAGTCTAGTATATTAGACTTTAGAGGGCAATACTGTGTGAAGCAGAGTAAGGAAAGGTGTGAAGCCTAACAGTCAAAATAGGATGGATCACAAGATGAGACTACAACCTAAAATAGGTACTACTATAATGGGATTCTTGCTTGCCAGGACAATAACATTAACATTATAATAATAGTAACAATAACATTCTTGAAAAGTGAAGAATAATTTATATAAAATATTTAGTCAAGAGCATACATTTTATACTCTAAAGGGATTATGCTTGGGGGATCGTTGAAAATTTGCCTTGTAATATTACCAGAGAACAGAAAGGCTATTCTGTGGGTAAAATATATTATTATAAATCTCTGGGGCATGTGGGTGACTCAGTTAAGCATCTGCCTTAGCTCAGGTCACGATCCTGGGGTCCCAGAACCGAGCCCCATGTCAGGCTCCCTGTTCAGCAAGGAGTCTGCTTCTCCCCTTTCGCATGCTCATGGGCTCTCTCATTTACTCTCTCAAATAAATAAATAATCTTAAAAAAACTTTAATACTTTATACTATATAGTTATGCTTTACATTTATTATGCATGTTTTAATATATGAGTAATCTAGATTGCTATAACTATTATTGATTAAATATTTTTGGATATTTAACCTCTGCAAGGAGAGTATAATGGTAATGAAAGAAGAACACAAATCTCAACTAATGGGAGACACACTTATAATTTCAATCCATTCTCCTGGGAATACCCTTTACTCACTTGCAATTTGGTTGACTTCTCATGTAAGTCTTTCCAGGCATTTTATATAGCTTTTAATTTTCACATACCATGTATCTGGAACAATCTAAGCTCTTGGAATAAAATGGTCAGACAGAAACTTACAGTAACGTGTGATAAAAAGCACATGCCAAGAATTCTGTAGCTGAGGGCCTTGGAGAATTATAATAATTTCTCTGTGTTTGATAATGTCATCTATAGAAAGCTGTTGAATAACTAGGAAGACCAGTAGATCTAAACAGATATATTTGCCTGGACAGAAGAGGACAAATAATTGTTTCAAGGTGCATGTGTCTGGTACATGCTTTCTTCTGAGTCTTGAAAATAGCCCCCTGGGGGGAAAAATTAAAAAGATTGAATTAAAAAAATGTAAAAATGATATGTTCAGAAATAATACAAGGCTTGTAACTTACATAGGTAATTATTTTCAAAAATAATAATTGTAAAGGAAAAGAAGAATCAATCTTATTTTCAAATCAAAATTCTTGGTTTATGTTTCAAAGAATTCACAAAGTAATGGTAAATGAGAAGATATGCAGGATTTCCTTTCAGCATTTTTCACCATGTCAATACATTTCATCCAAAGCACAGTATGCATCACACTATGTCCAATACCAAAGCCAGGCAGGAGTTAAATAGCACTTTTTCAGCGTGTTGGTGGAGAATTACAATAATTACTTCATAAATCAGATCCACTGGGATTTCAAAGAAAAGAACACTAAATTATGGTTTGTTATATTTGAATTCCTAAAATACTAGCTTAGTAATGCATGTATGATGAAAAAGCAAACTATGCAAATGATCCATTTGGAGGTCAAATTCCAACACTCCTTCATGCCTTATACTCACATTCAAAACAGAGAATTGTCCAATGATAAAAATTATGAGTTTTATGACTCATATTGGACATGGGGGGTAATAAGTGGAATACAGCTAAATCCTAAGGCAAGAGAAAAATGAGGAAGAAATAAAAACCTGAGTTGGAAACTGGAATCATTTTAGGTAAGGTGAAAGAAAATGCTATGAAGAGCTAACTATGAAGTACCCAATAATAATTTGTTCATCATTATTCCTGAGTAGCACAGTGCTGCCCTTCTTCAAGCAATGTTACCTGTACAGTGGCAAGTGTTATCCATTTTTATTGAAAAAGGGGAAAAGAAGCTTCATCATTTTTCATTTCTTTTTATCTAATAATATTGAGTAGAGACCCCTGTCATGTTAGATGTGCTATAAACAGAATAACCCATTTACAGGCAAATTTATTAGCTCTTCAGAATTTTTTAAAATTTATTTTCTATATGCTCACTTCACAATTTACTGCAACAGGACTACTATAGTTTGTTGCTTGCCTGAAACATCACTCACTAAGTGAGATGAAAACATTTTGGTCTAATGTCACACAGCACTAGCTCATAAAGCATTTGAGTTGTTTGCTATGACAGCTATTTCATAGATAAGAATATGTTGACTAGTGACCTATTGAAAAAAATAACAGAATTATATATGTTTTCCTTCATTATGCCTCTAGAATTAATGTTTCGAGCTATAAATGACACTGTCACTCCAAGTGACAAATATATTATCTTCGAGCTCATCCTTGATCTTTTATTTTGCTGATGACAGGAATACATTGATGGTTATTTGTTGTAGCCATATCCTACCTTCTATATTCTTACCTTTGCACACAAACCTCAAGCTTTTCATTATTTCATCTTCAAAGAAAGCTACTCATTATAAGCCATCTGCACAGATAAAACTGTAATATCCTCTTCCTTAATTTTCATTGTTTAGACGAATTCCTTCTAAATGATGACTACTAAATTGTGTTTTCCTATTAATTCTTAATAATATGCCTATAACCTGGGGTGCCTAGGTGGCTCAGTTGGTTAAGCATCTGCCTTCCAATCAGGTCATAATCTTGAAGTCCTGGGATCCAGCCTCACATCAGCCTCCCTGCTCAGCAAAGGGTCTGCTTCTCCCTCTGCTGCTCCCCCTACTTGTGCACTCTTTCTCTCAAATAAATAACAAAATCTTAAAAAAATAATATGCCTATAACCTGAATGAGAAAAACTTCCTTTATACATTTATGAAATTATTATTATTAATAATAACAGGGCTTTAAAGATTGGAATCTAGCCTTGGTAAGCAAATTCTGCATATTGTGCCTTTGTAAAGGGTTCCATATCAAAAGATAATTCAAGATTTATAATTTTTCCTTTATTTTAATTACTTTTTTTACAGTATTGCAATAGTCACTTCAATTGCCTTTTAAAAGTCCATTCAAGATGATCAGTGAGCATATAAATATCCATTAATGATTTCCTGTTTGTTTTGCATGCAATATTCCCCACGCCAAACCTAGACTGACAGAAGAAATATCTGAAGTATTCAGTGAAATGAATGATGATTTTTTAATTGATTCACTAAACAAGCACACTCAGATTATTAAAGGGAATGTGTATGTTCTTGCTTCAAAGCTCTATGTTATTTTATATTGCTTACCTCACAAACCAGGAAATCTATATAATTAATGAGTTTATTTTCTCTCACAGCCAAAAATCCTAATATAGTAGGATTTCCATGCGTATTTATAGTTATATAATCCAGAATAAAAACGGGAAGGAGAAAAATTAATTTCCTTCAATATCTACTACATGTCAAGTTCCATACTAGTTTCTTTCTATGTATTAATTTATTTAAACCTCAGCATGAAGGGACATTGTGAAATTGAGAGATTCAGATTTTTGGTATCATGACTACGTCAAAAGATGTTTTGAAAGATATTTTTTCTCATGGCCTTAAATGTCTTACGTTTAGAAAGGAATTTTGAAATAGTAACTAATTTATTCAAAATAACAGTTAATGAGAACCAGATGAACAAATATCAAGAACTGCTTATGTCCTGGTGAGGCAAAGATGAATAAGATACTCTTGTAGTTCTCAAAAATGGATGTGTTCTCTCATTAATGAATGTCCTATTTTAAAAATGTGTAAATCATATTTTGGTGTGAAAGTGTGTTTATGAAAGAGAGAGAGAGCAAGAGATTAAGAATTCTATGTTCTATGTATCCTTTTATATTCTATTCATAATTCAGACAAAGTGGGATCTACTAAACATACATTATGGCAGATAATTGGTATTTCACCCTCTTTCCTCTCTAATGAAGGCTTTTGTGCTTCACCTTTAATTAGATTAAGTGAAGACTGTCATATGAAGTAGGTGGAGTGGTCCCTATTTTAAAAATAAAAAGCCAACTTTAGGGCTGCTTATCAAATGGAAGCTGAGTTTTCCACAGAAGAATAGATAACTATTCATGTTATATACGCCATACAGTTTCTAGGATCACCTCTGAAAAGTAGTTGAGGCCTTTAAACCATTGTTGTGATTAATATGTGTGATTAATATGAGACAAGGTTGTAATTTCTATAAGTGCCCCCTCTAGAGGCCTATTCTTGAAATTCTTTGACTTTTACAGTTTTGACTTTTATTACCCCACTTCAGAATAAGTTCCAAGTGGTTTTCATAGCATGTGAGAAATGGCATAGGTAGGGAGAACTGAAAAATCAGTCAGGAGAATGGAAGGAAAGTCCATGAGTAATAGACCAATCCTTCTATTTATTTTGCCTCCAGACAACAAGTAGCATCCAGAGCTTCATGATGGTTACTGTAATACCTCTAGTCTCTGCAGAGTTCAGCTACTCAGTCCTTATCTTCTGCCCATTAACTTGTATCCTTTCTGGTGAAATACTGCTTTTTTAAAACTGTGACAGTTGATTGAGCTACCTATAGTAGCTACTCCTGAAGAAGTTTTCCCTGTCTCCAGACTCACATACTATCTTGAGCTAAATGGCTTAAAAACTATCTAGTGGATATACTCCATTAAATATGGATGTATTCCAGCAAAATATGAATTTTCCACTGCAAATCCTAATTATAACCAATTAACAATCTACATCTAAGAGATAATTCTGTGAAGAAATGGGTGTTCTTTAATATGCTGAACTACCCTGATCACCTATTCTAGGACTTTGTTTTGATAACTAATGTATCTCCATCGTTTTCATTTTCTCCTTCTATAATAATTAATTACCATTAGTATAAAAAATAATATTTCCCATATAAGAAACTTGACTTCTCTATTTTCATTTAATTTCTATTTTATGTCTTTATTATACCTTGAAACACAATTTAATGAAAATAGTTGGCTTTATAGGAAAGCTTTCCTCTTTCACTTCTCTTTTGTGTTCCACTGAGGGTCCTATCTGAGTCTTTACCCCTATCTACAATTTTCCCCATGAACACCCAAATAAGGCCTACAACAGGGCCTCTGAATTGGCAAATCAGTGAATTTCAATGGGAAATATGAAACATAAATTCAGAGATCTAAAGACAAAAAAAAAATGTGCTGAGGCTACAGACTCATGGAGTAATACCTAGCAATCTAAAATATGTGTAACTGGTGCCCCAGAAAAGAAAAAAAAAAAGAACAAACATTTCAAAAGTAATACCCCAAATTCTTTCCAAATTTGATGAAAAGTATAAATCCATACATCCAAATCATTAAATAAACTCAGAGTGGAATAAATATAAAGAAAGTAATAAGCAGACATATCAAAATCAAATTGCCAATAAAGCAGTGATAAGGATAAAATCTTTTTTTAAAAGCCAGAAGAAAAATATACACTATATAAACAGAAAAAAGATAAGAATGACAAAAAATTTCTCATCAGAAACTAAGCAAATTAGAAAATGAAGATACTTTCTCAAGGGATTAGAAGAAAACAAAAACAAAAATAAAACTGTCAACCTAGATTTCTATACGGCCCCTTAAAAAATAAAGGCAAAATGAAGACATTTTAACACCAACTACGACACAATAAAATGGCTATAATCTTAAAACCATCTTCATCATTGCCATCTTCATCACTTAAATTACCATCTGCTGCAGGGGACACAGAGCAACGGGAACCTTTGCAGTTTCTGACAAACTTAAATACAGTGTAACATAGAATAAGGATCCTAAGTATTTATACAAAATATTTGAAAGCTATGTCCACATAAAAGTCAGAATGTAATTGTTTAAAGCATCTTCATAATCCTCAAAACTGGGAAAGCAAGAGCAACAAATCGAGGAAGTCGTACTGGATTTTATTCCAAAGTATAATACAAGTACTGTGTTTCCACATTGGTATAAAGAAATGAATAAATGAATGGGAGATAATGTATAAGTTTCTTATGAAAGCATTTTCAGGGAGGGAGGGGCAAGAAAGCAGGGGAGCAGGGGTCCTCACCTCACCTGGCCCCACCAACTTACCTAGATAACTTCAAACCATCCATATGGTTAGCACCTATGAATCCGATCTGAGATGTAAAGAAAGAACAGCTGGACGCTACAGAGAGAAGGGTTTTCACTTTTTTTTTTTTTTAATAAGATTTTATTTATTTATTCTTAGAGAGAGAGAGAGAGAGAGAGGCAGAGACACAGGCAGAGGGAGAAGCAGGCTCCATGCAGGGAGCCCGACGTGGGATTCGATCCCAGGTCCCCAGGATCACGCCCTGGGCCGAAGGCGGTGCTAAACCGCTGAGCCACCCGGACTGCTTGATTTTCACTTAACAAGGTAGGAAGGTTTTCCTAACAATGTAGGAAGGGAGAAAAAAAAAATAAAAAATGAAAAACAACCCAGTGGGGGAGGGGCCCCGTGAGGAGCCGGGCCAAGGGGGTGAGGAGCCTCAGTGACAGGAAAGTCCCACCCCAGAGAAGCAGGAACCTTAAAAATCCATCCTGATTCTTCCCCGAGGGAAAGGCGCTCAGCAGGGAAACCGGGCAGGATCACAGGGGGCAGGGGCGCCTCCAGCCTCCCGAGGTCACTTGGAGAGGAGGGGCATCCCGGGGAGAGCGCACCCACACCGCGGACGATCTTGGTAAAGGGCTGGAGCGGCCCTGCAGAGCCTTGGGAGAAGCCGGTCAGTGGGCGGGGCGGGGAAGGGGAAGGGGAAGGGGAAGGGGAAGGGGAAGGGGAGCTCTGAGCAGAGGGGGCTGCGCCCTGCTGCCTTTCGGAGCCGTGGCCCTGGGAGCATGATTCCAGCAGCACAGGCCCCAGATCCCAGGGCGCCAGGGACACAGCCCAGGATCCTGCACTCCCCCCACCCCAGGAGGGCAGGGGCAGAGAGGGCCCAGGACAGCGGGGACTCTCCTGCCCCAGGTGCCCCCAGGGAGAGGCAGGGAGGGCCCAGGACAGCAGGGACGCTCCTGCCACCGGGTGCCCCTGAGCTGTGCAGATCAGCGCACCTGCCACCCAGGAGCACCCAGGCCAGTGTGGATTGGGAGCTGTGGGTGGTTACTGGGGAAGCAGACTCCAGGGCTGGAGACCTGGTCACCGCCAGTGTTATTTTTCCTCTGTGTTTCCTCCTGTGCCTGGGAGGGGCGGGGCGCCAGGGGACAGAGGCCTCTGGGATCAACAGTGCCCACTGAGCCCAGCACCCAGCTATGGGGAGGGAGGGCATCTCCATCAGGTGCACACACCTGAGAGCAAACAGCAGGCCCCTCCCCCCAAAAGACCAGCTGGAAGGACAGGGGAAGAGCAAGTTCTGGACCAAGCAGTGCTGGAGTGTTGGGAAGTCCCAAGACTGAGGGAAAATAGTATATAGAACAAAAGAGTCCTTTTTTCCCCCATTATGACTCGTTTTTATATCAGACTAAAAATTTCCAATATTTTTTCTCTACTTTCCATACGAACACAACTGAATACACATTCTTCTCAAGTGCACGTGGAATATTCTGCAGAATAGACCAAATACTGGGTCACAGATCAGGTGTCAACTGATACTAAAAGATTGGGATTGGCCGCTGCCTATTTTCAGACCACAATGATTTGAAACTAGATCTCATTCCCCACCCCCCCAAAAAAAAAGAAAAAAAGAAAAAAAGAAAAAAAAACAACTCAATCACAAGAAGAAATTTGGAAGAAACTCAAAGACAAGGAGGTTAAAGAGCATCCAGCTAAAAGATGAAAGGGTCAACCAGGAAATTAGAGAAGAATTAAAAAGATTCATGGAAACTAATGAAAATTAAAATACAACCGTTCAAAATTTTTGAGATACAGCAAAAGCAGTCCTAGGAGGGAAATACACCGCAATACAAGCCTCCCTCAAAAAATTGGAAAAAACTCAAATATACAAACTAATCTCCCACTTAAAGGAATTGGAGAAAGAACAGCAAGTAAAGCCTACATCAAGGAGAAGAAGAGAGATAATAAAGATCCGAGCAGAACTCAATGAAATAGAGACCAGAAGAACTGTAGAACAGAACAACAAAACCAGGAGTTGGTTCTTTAAAAGAATTAATTAGATAAACCCCTAGCCAGCCTTATTAAAAAGAAAAGACTCTAATTAGTAAAGTCATAAATGAAAGAGGAGAGATCACAAGCAATACCAAGGAAATACAAATGATTTTAAAAATGTATTATGAGCCGTTACATGCCAACAAATTAGGCAATCTAGAAGAAATGGATGCATTTCTGGAAAACCACAAATTACCAAAACTGGAACAGGAAGAAATAGAAAACCTGTACAGGCCAATAACCAGGGAAGAAATTGAAGCAGTCATCAAAAATCTCCCGAGATACAAAAGTCCAGGGCCAGTCGGCTTCCCAGGGGAATTCTATCAAATGTTTAAAGAAGAAATAACATCTATTTTACTAAAGCTTTTTCGAAGGATAGAAAGGGATGGAATACTTCCAAACTCGTTCTATGAGGCCAGCACTACCTTGATTCCAAAACCAGACAAAGACCCCACCAAAAAGGAGAATTATAGACCAATATCCCTGATGAACATGGATGTAAAAATTCACACTAAGATACTATCCAATAGGACCCAGCAGTACATTAAGAAGATTATTCACCAAACCAAGTGTGATTTATTCCCAGGATGCAAAGGTGGTTCAACACTTGTAAAACAATCAACGTGACAGATCACATCAACAAGAAAAAAACAAGAACCATACGATCCTGTTAATAGATGCAGAGAAAGCATTTGACAGAATACAGCATCCATTCCTGATCAAAACTCAGAGAAACACAATCATCATATTGTTTTACTTATACAGGGAATATAAGAAATAGTGAAAGGAATTATAAGGGAAAGGAGGAGAACTGACTGGGAAAAATTAAAGAGGGTGACAAACCATGAGAGACTACTAACTCTGGGAAATAAACAAAGGGTTGCAAAAGAGGAGGTGGGTGGGAGGGGGGGTTGGAGTAACTGGATGATGAGCACTGAGGAGGGTACTTGATGGGATGGGCACTGTGTGTTATACTATATGTTGGCAAATCAAACTTAAAAACAACTGCAAAAAAATAAATAAATAAAATAAATATTTTTTTTAAATTTTAAATCATTGAATAACTCTCCAATCTTTAATTGTGGATTTCATACAATGATTTAATTCGATAGAGTACAGTATTGAAATGAGGAACATATTATTCTTTCAGTGTAGAAACTTGACATACCTTACCTGAACTAAATGATTAAAGTTAACATCAGTAGTGATATGTATTATTGTTAATAAATATTCTTGAAATGATATGATGAGAATGGCACTTTATCTCTACAGTCTACCTTCTGTAATCCCACTATGATAAATAAGGAGCATTCTATAAAATACATGATCAGTCCCTCTCAAAACTGTTAAGGTCATCAAAAACAATGAAAATCTAGATAATATTACTACTTAGAAATGCCAAGAGATGTAATGACTAAATGTAATGTGGTATACTTGATAAAATACAGGGACAGAAAAAGGATATGAAGTAAATACTAAAAGTATCTGAGCAAACTATGGATTTCAGCTAATATTAATGTACTAATATTACCTCCTTAATTTGAACAAATTTGCCCATAATATGTAAATTGTTAATAATAGGACATACTAGGTATTTGTTATATGGTAGCTCTCTGTATTACCTTGACAATTTTTTTCTGTAAATCTAAAGCTATTTTAAAATAAAAAAGTTATCAAAATAATACAAGTAAATGAATATATATGCAAGCATTACAAGAAACTGAAGAAAGCTGGAGTGAATAGATTATCAGATAAAGCAAACTCTTCAGAAGGAATATTCTTAGGCATGCAGAGAAACATTTCATGATGCTAAACATATATTCACCAAGAGATCATAAACATGTTGAATACATAGTAGTCTAGTAGGAGAACTTCAAAGTTCCTGAAGCAAATAATTATAAAAGGGCAAGGAAAAATAACAAAAGCTTCAAATGTAGTAATAGATTTTGATACCTCTCTTAGTAACCAACATAAACAAGTAAAAAAATCAGTAAGACTACACTGTGACCACAAAAACATGATCACTAAAACTAATCATACCCCCTACTAATCATACAAGTATGAGGATGTACTTTATTTCAAGTTGCACAAGAAATAGTCCATAAAAGAGACTGTATTTATGGCCATAAAACAAGCTATGATTAATTTAAAGTACTAAAATTAATCAGTGTAAGTTCTTTGGCCATACAGAATCAAAATGTAAATCAATAACAAAGGTATACAGAAAATCCCAAAATATTTAGAAAGTAATCAAGACATTTTTAAGAAATCTATATATTGTGTCATAATAAAAATAACTAATGAAGTTAGAAAATATACTGATTTGAATTAAGAAGAAAATACAATATACTTAAATATGTGTGTCCATACCTGGTGTCTTAGTTGGTGGCATCTGGTGTCTTGGTTAAGCGTCTGATTCTTGATCTCAGCTCAGGTCTTGATCTCTGAGTCATGAGTTCAAGTCCAGTGTTGGGCTCCATGCTGGGTGTGGAGCCTATTAAAAAAAAATGTGTGTATGTGGGGGATATAGTTAAAGCAGCATTTACAGGAAAAATTATATCTTTATTTTTTTAAGATTTTATTTATTTATTCATGAGAGACAGAGAGAGAGAGAGAGAGAGAGGCAGAGACACAGGCAGAGGGAGAAGCAGGTTCCATCAGGGAGCCCTACATGGGACTCAATCCCAGGTCTCCAGGATCACACCCTTGCTGAAGTTGGTGCTAAATCGCTGAGCCACCCAGGCTGCCCTAAAGTTTATATCTTTAAATACTTATATTAGAGGGAAATGTGTCAACTCAACAAACTATGGATACACCTTAATAAACTTGTAAGGAAGAACAAATTAACTCTTGAGAAGCAGGAATAAGGAAACAGCAAAGGCAGAGGTGTAGAAAATTAAGAGAAAATCAAAATAGTAAAAGAAACATCTGGGTTCAAAAAGTTTATAAAATTGATGGCTATCTAGCTAGACTGATCTACTAAAAAAGAAGAGAGAAAGAAACCCAACAGAAGAGTAGGGAACATTTCTCAATGGATTTTAGGATGATTGATCAGCACCATGATAACAAAATCTATTGAAGCCATTACAAAAAAATGGAGACTAAACACTAATATTGTGGACACAGATGCAAAAATTCTAAACGGTAAGAAATCAAATTTATCCATATATAAAAAAGAGAATTATCAGGTATAAGTAGAATTTATCCCAGAAATGCAAGATCGACATTGGAACAATCTATGCAATTCAATTTATTAAAACGATAAAAAGAAAAACCTAAAAATCATATCAATAGATGCTGAAAAGCACTAAAAATTCAATGTCAATTCATGGTAAAATCTTACCAATTAGAAATGAAAGAACATTTCTAAAGCTGGTAGACGGAAACTGAAAAATTCACAGCTCATATCGTTTTTAGTAATGAAAGATTTCAAGTTTTTCTCCTAAGATAAGGAATAAGACAATGTTGTATAGGGGCCCAGATGCCCCTATACTCAGTTTCTAGTAAGTAAAAAGAATGGAAAAGAATTAGAAAATAAAAAAGAAATAAAAGCATAGATATCATAAAGTAAGATGTACTTTTGTTTGTATATGACACTATCATGTATATAAAAAATGACAAAGAATCTTTTAAAAAGCTACCATAATAAATGAGTTTAGGAACACCTGGCTGGCTCAGGGTTGAGCGTCTGCCTTTGGCTCAGGGCCTGATCCTGTAGTTACAGGATTGAGTCCCACATCGGCCTCTCTGCATGAAGCCTGCTTCTCCCTCTGTCTATGTCTCTGCTTCTCCCTGTGTCTCTCAGGAATAAATAAATAAAATATAAATAAATAAATAAATAAATAAATAAATAAATAAATAAATAAATAAATAAATTTACAGGGGCGCCTGACTGGCTTGGTCAGTGGAACGTGGTGCAACTCTTGATCTTGGGGTTATGAGTTTGAGCCCCATCTTGGGTATCGAGATTACTTAAAAATAAAATCTTTAAAAAAAAATAAATGAGTTTACAAGTTTATTTGACTGAAGGTCAATACTTAAAAATTAGATTTTTTTCTAAATATTATCAATAAAACTTAGAGCATTTAAAATCATACATATCGCATCAAACATAGAATAAATTTTAAAATGTAAATATGTATATGGTTTAAATACTAAAAATACTAGACATTGTTGAAGTAAATTTAATAAGACACAAATAAATGGAAATTTCTACCATGCTCCTGTATTAAATAGCTCAATATTTTTGAGATCTCAATTTTCCCCAAATTTATCTGTAATTTCAAAGAAATTCAAATTGCAATTCCAAAAATGTGGTGGGCTTTTTCTTGGTAGAAATTGATAAGCCAATCGAAAATATACACAGAAGAGCAATGTACATGGAATAACTAAAATACCGAAACAGTTTTTAAATAGAACAAAGATGGAGAAAAACTCTGTTTTAAAAACTTACTAACAGTTATAGTTACTGGGATGCGTAGGTGGCTCAGCCAGTTAAGCATCTGCCTTTGGCTCAGGTCATAATCCCAGCCCCTGCCTCGGGCTCCCTGCTCAGTACAGAGTCTGCTTCTACCTCTCCCTCTGCTGCTTCCCCCTGCTTGTGCACACTATCCCTCTCTCTCTAATAAGATCTTAAAAATAAATAAATAAAAACTAAAAAAATCTTTAAAAAATTAATAATAAAGCTATAGTAATCAAAACAGTGTGTCATTAAAATCCATCAATGCATCAACTTTAGTGAATGAATTTTATTGTATGAAAAAATATACCTCAATAAAGCTGCTTTAGTGTTTTACTATTACATATGAAATTATATACAATATTAAATAATGTAGCATAATATAAATATATATTAAATATATTAAGTATACATAATATTAAAACACGAAATTAAAACACTAAAACAGATTTATCAGGTATATTCTATTCCATGGAACATATTATATCTAATAAAACAATTATATATAATTATTAAATTATATAGTATATATATATATAATAATATATATTGTAAAACATTGACCAACAGAATAGAGTCCAGAAATAGACCCATCAATTAATTGATTTTTGATACTTGTTCCAAAGTAATTCAGTGGAAATGCAATAATCTTAAATCTGTCAATCTCCAATATGATGGGTATTAGCTGATAGGTCTTTTTGGAGATTATTAGATGGTAATGAAAGCAGAATCCTGGTGATGAGACTAGTATCTCTATAAGAAGAGGAAGAAACCATTTTTTTCTTTTTTTCTGCCCTGTGAGGATACAGGGAGAAGGTAGCTGTCTGTAAGGTAGGAAGAGGGCATCACCAAAAACTAAATATGCTAGTACCTCGATGATGGACTTCCCATATTCTAGAACCATGAGAAATAAATACATGTTAAGCCAGCCAATCTATGGTATTTGTTATAGTAACCTGAGCTAAGATGCTTACTTTGCATCCCATATAAAAAAAATTGAAATTGATTATAGACCTAAATGTAAAAACTACATCTATAAAGATTCTAGAAGAAGAGCATAAAAGGAAATTGTGACTTTGGTTAGGGAAATGATTCTTCAAATGAAAAGAATATGAACCATATCTAAAACAAATGTACAGACTGAACATCAAAAATTTAAAAATATGTTCATGTCATTGTCAAAAAAGTGAAAATGAAGATACAGATGAGAATAATCAGTATTTATTTATATTTAAGTAATATATTATATATATTTATGCTTATATGGATTTATAGCTGCATAATAAAGAATCCTTACAACTGAATAATAGTAATAATTAAAAAACAATTCATAATATGTGTAAAAGATCCAAAAATAATTTTCATCAAAAAATAAGATTCAATGGCCAATGAGCCCATTAAAAGTGTCTTATTATTATTAGTTGTTAAAAAAGGTAAACTAAAATCAATGAGAGACCATCCCCCACTAGAATAGCTAAAATTAATACTAGAAGAGCTAAAATTAAAAAGACTGTGAAAACCACTATTAACAAGGGTCCCAAGCATGGGCATGGAAATGCAAAATGGAATAGTCACTTTAGGAAACAGTGTGTTGGTTTCTTATACAATTAAGCATACATTTCCTACGTTACTCAACAATCCACTCCTAGATATTTATCCAAGAGAAAAGAAAACAGGTCCACACAGTGATTTGTATGCAAATGTTCATAGCAGCTATATCATAACAGCTCAAAGCTGGAAACAATCTAGATGTCCATCAAAT
Organism: Canis aureus; assembly: GCF_053574225.1. Taxonomy (NCBI): domain Eukaryota; kingdom Metazoa; phylum Chordata; class Mammalia; order Carnivora; family Canidae; genus Canis; species Canis aureus. Next base: position 31,908,307 of record NC_135618.1, read on the forward strand.
GGTGAATGGATAAACACATTGTTATACCCTTACCTTGAAATACAGCCTGATAAAAATGAGCGAACTCCTGATGCAAACCACAACAGAGATGAATCTTAAAAGCATTTTGTTATATGAATAAAGGTAGACACAAATTACAACATACTGTTTTGTGCTGTTTATATAAAATTCTAGAAAAGGCAAAATTATATGTGGCATAAAGCAAATCAGTTGCTAGACCGGGGGAGGTTGTTAGGTTTGGGGGGAGGTTCTTAATTGTAAAGGGACCATAAGGGAATTTTTGCAAGTGAAGGAAATGTTCTATAGCTTGTTATATAGCTTATGACAGTATTACAAAACTATATTAGCTTATCAAAACTAATCAAAGTATAAACTTTAGTAAGTGAATTCTATTGTATGAAAAATATGTCTCAATAAGTTAAACATTTTTAAGGATATGCTTAGCAAAGTGTTTACCTTCTAGTAAATGCCAAATACACAGCCAGATAAAATGTTTTTATTAGCAGGTTGCAATAGCCTCTTTAAATATAAGCAGAACTCACTTAGATTTTAAGTACTACAGAAAGACATTATGAGTCCAAGCTTTGGTAAAATTTGGCTTTAAGGGGAATTGAACTAAGAGCAAGTTCACCCTCTTTCATAATAGCTAAATATTTAACTAGGATTCAAGTCATCTTAGACTGTTACATGAAAAATACAGTCCTTAATGAGTAATACATTTTACCCATTGGAAAGAAACATTTTCATGCTCTTTTTCCTGTGCTTTCACAATTCTGACACAATGAAAATCTCCTAGTCTTTAAAAGCCTGCTGCAAACATTAAGCTTACTTTGGCCAACTAACAATTGAATAGGAAAGGCATGTTACTGCCCAACGTAATCACTCTTCTCTTCAGTAGCATCAAAATATTTGGAATGCCAGTTGCAGAAAACTCTTCAGCAATTATGAAGTGAGTGTTGGATCCACGCCCACATCATTTTGAGCAAGTTCCAGCTCCCTAAAATGGCACCACTTTAGAAAATGGCATTATAACACTGTGGGTGAGCGAGAACGTTCAGCATCCTCTAACACCTGGGCATAATGGGGGGCAGATTTAATGACCTGCCATTATATTCTTTCTCCTTTGCTGGTAAATTGTATTCATAACCACTTCTGGTGCTCTATTTTTGTTTCCTAATATTTTCTAGTAAATTTTTAAAATGATATGAATTTTTCCCTGATTTGCCATGATTTTCTGAATTCTATCTAGAAATCTACCAGAATTTTCACCAGTTGGCATGATTATTTTCTCAAAAACATTTTCAAATAAGAAACATGATGTATATATCACTTGAAATTTCTGCTCACCTTACAGAATTGGTAGGCTGAGAATTAGGCTGTAGAATTCCTGTCATTTTCAAGTTTCTCTTAACTTTCATGACCAGGGCAGGAAGGAGGGCTCATCTACCACTTTTGTGCTTTCAGAAAGGTTCTCCTAGGTGACATTTATTTCTGTGTCCTTTAGGAATTAACCTGCTTCCTCTCTCAGTGACCCCCTCTATAGACTCCTATATTTCTAGAAGTGCATAGAAAGCCAGAGGGTAAAACTGTGTCAGGAAAGTGTATCAGGAGTTAAGTATAAATCTTTTGCTGATTTAATAATTACACTGAACAATACATATTTGTCTACTGTTTACTATTTTTAAAATATTTTCAATATACTATCTCATTTGATTTTCATGAAAACTCTTATAGAGCAAGTATTGCCTTCTCATAATAGATAGGAAAATTGAGAAATTCAAGGAACTGTAGTCTGGGGCCATCAGGCTCATAAGTAGTGTTGAAGGAAATAGAATCATATTACTTTATCCATTAATGTTTTACAATATTATAAAAATGAAATCCAGGTAGGAAGGTGAAATCTCCTCATGTTGTCATATCCACAATGGAGACTGATTTCAACTATTAGAATAAAGGTAAAAATATATTGTCCTTGATCCAAGGAATTAGCCTATATTTTGATTGCATTGGTTATTACCTGGGTGTACATATTGTCAAAACTCATCGAAGTATATACTTAAAATGGATGTTTTTTATTATATGTAAATTATACTTCAATAAATTTACTTGCACATTACCTCTGAAAAAATTATCTGTGAATTTTAATATTCTGCATCATTAGTTCATGTAAAATAGTTGATATGTAAGCATCTTGTACTGGCACATACATTATGCAACCATTTTGGTGATTTAATATACGAATATTGAATTAAGTAATTATGCTTTTTGAATCAACCGCTTATTATATTTTTAATATAATGTTTCAGTTTTTTTAATATCTATTCTGATAAATTCTCCAGCAAGTTTTTTAAAAAAATAAAAACTCTATTATGGAGAAATTCTAAGTTAAAATTTGCATTTGATACTTTATATGTAAAGTGTGGCTGATATTTACGAGAAACGATTGAAATTATCTGTGGATGGTTTACCAAATAATTCACTATTTTCAGAACAGGATTGTCAACTGCTAACTGCTTGCTAATAATATTTATCCTACCAACTTGGGAGTTACCTTAAACATAACCCCCCCATCCCCGTCTGCCAAAATAACAAAACAAAGCAAAACAAACCTTTAGATTAATTAGAAGAAATGATTTAGAAAATGATGATTGTGGTGATAACCAAAGTTAAGTTTCTTTCCTTTGTTTCCTCCCTCCCTTTCTCTTCCAATGGGTCAAGTACCTGCTGTCACAGTGCATAACAGTGGCTCCCAGGTTCCTTTCAAGAAGCGGGAAGAAGGGGGATGCCCGGGTGGCTCAGCGGTTTAGTGCTTGCCTTTGGGCCAGGGCGTGGTCCTGGAGTCCCGGGGATCGAGTCCAGTGCAGGGCCGCTGGCATGGAGCCTGCTTCTCCCTTTGTCTCTGACTCTCTCTCTCTCTCTCTCTGTGTCTATCATGAATATATAAATTTAAAAAAAAAATCTTAAAAAAAAGAAAATTTCCTGGGGTGCCCAGGTGGCTCAGCGGTTTAGCACCGCCTTCGGCCCAGGTGGTGATCCTGGGGTCCCGGGATCGAGTCCCACATTGGGCTCCCTCCCTGCATGGAGCCTGCTTCTCTCTCTGCCTGTGTCTCTGCCTTTCTCTGTGTGTATGTGTCTCTCATGAATAAATAAATAAATGATCTAATTTTTTTTTCTCTGAGTTTTTCAGATTTTCCACATAGACAGTCATTTCATCTGCGAATAGAAAATATTTTATCTCTCCTTTTATATTCTGTATACTTTTAATTTATTTGACTTGATCATTGCATTGGCCACTATATCCAATGATGTTGAATATGAGTCAGGAGTGTTCTTGCCTTGTTCCTGAACTGAGTGATAAACCATACAGTCCTTCACTATTAAGTATGATGTTAAAAGTAGGTTATCACAGATACCCTTGTCAGATGGTGGAATTGCCTTTTATTCCAGACTTATTGATAATTTATCATAAATTTATTTTTTTCAAATGCTTTTCTCTCCATTTATTGATAGGATCTTGGGCTTTTTCTTGTTAGGTCTGTTAATATGGTGAATTACATTGATTGGTATACAGATTGTTGAACCTGCCTTGAATTATTGGAATAAATTCCATTTTGTTATGATGTATTATTTTTTTTATTTATTGCTTGATTCCACTTGCAGATTTTTTTGTGGGGGACACTTGAGTTTATGTTCATAAAAAGTTATTTCTAAAGCTGCCACACTTCTGCCAGTATAGCCAGAAATGATCAAAGAATAAATTCAAATTTACCTGATGGTTATAAGAAATTTGTGTCTTGCTAGGGAAATGCCTGTATTTTTACTTTAAAAAAACAACTATTTGTCTTGAATTTGCTTTATAGCATTATAATATGTTTTTATTTACTGTGAGTAGCAAAATGAATGGTGATTGGAAAGGATGTTGTTTATTTAATATAAGTATTAAGAGAGGCTTTCTTTATAACTTGCAGGCACACTTGGGATTTTTGCCCCAGTTTTAAAGAATGACAGCAAAAGCACCTTTATCTGACATTTAGGATGATTAAATTTTGAAAAATCACTTGGCATATTCAGCATGACTCCACAGGGTGCTCTAGCTTTATAAGGCAATGGATCATGTTAGCTTAACTTATATTTAAGATTTGCTGGCCTGATATTATTGTGTTAGGCAGTATTGCTGAAATGGAAACATAAAATTTTGCTGCCATGAGATCAAGTTTGTGCCTGCCCTACACTATAAATTAGTTCCATAAAGTTTTAAAATGCAGTGTTTATTCTGGTTCTAATAGTATTGTGAAATAGCAAACTGTGCTTAAATATATAAAATTAAACCTGCTCTTTGTGAAAACAGATTTTTTCATTCATGTATCATTGAAATTCGGGAGTAAAGATTACTTAACCACTAAGAAGGTTTATATGAAGCTGAAAGAAAAAAAAGCAAATTGTGTGGAGAGTTCATTTTTAAAAGCAGCATATCCTTCTGGCCCATAATGCCTAATTTTTATGAGCCTGCATATATATTGGCTACTACTGCAGTAATAACAAGAAATGTAATGAGACATGCAAAGATGACTTTAGAATAATGCAGTGTTCATAAAGAGTGTACCATCCATGATATTCTACTTTGAAAGTATGCATGTTCAAGCAGAAGTATTAGATAAAATGAAATAATGAGTCAAACTCAGTTTTAAAAGCACAAAATTGGTTTGTTACATGTGTTAATCATTTGAAGAAAAAATTCACAAATGACATGTGACAAAATAATCAGTTAACATTGGAAAGTAACTTGAAAAATGTGGATGTGGCAAAGTATCACTTTGGCAAAGAAGCAAAGAGTAGACAATTTATGTAGCTCATTTGTTTTTTTCTGCCCCTCAATATTAAAAAAAGTCAGGAAATAGTGTCTCTTTTAAACAAAGTATAAATGTATTGGAAGAGTGGATCATTACCTGGTAGGTATAAAATGATCGTAATGTTAGCAGCTTATAGAATAATATTGAACACATACAATCTGTCAAAATTTATAACCATTTAATAATTTTCTCGTTTAACAATTATGTATAATTTTATGGAAGTATTTTTATTTGCATATTTGCAAGCATCTTTTCTTTTCTTTTCTTTTCTTTTCTTTTCTTTTCTTTTCTTTTCATTTTTGCCAATGTAGGACAAATTAAGTAAAATGGTAGCTTTTTTTAACCTCAAATATTTAAACTATTGTAGAAAGGGAAAAAGGCAGTAAAACGCTCTTTCGGTATTTTGTATAAAAGTGACTGTAACCACTTCTAAGTTTTTATATGTAAGAGATAATGTGTCTGAAATTATCTTTTTAAGTATATTTATTGAACTAGACCTATCTACTGAGTAATGCAAAATAATATAGGCTATATACAATTTCAATGTGGCAAAGCAATAAATGATAGGATGATAAAATTTTTAATTTTATCCAATCCCTCCCTAAAATAAATTTTTAATTTAATTTTTTAGTTGTGTAATTAGCATACAGTGCTATATCATTTTCAAGTGTACAACAATGGTTCATCAATTCAGTGGTCACCACAATAAGTGTAGTCACCATTTTTCACCAAACAATATTATTACTTTGTTTAAAGACTTATCCATTTATTCATGAGAGACACACAGAGAGAGGCAGAGACGCAGGCAGAGGGAGAAGCAGGCTCCCTGCAGGAGCGCGATGCAGGACTCGATCCCAGATTCTGGGACTACACCCGAGTGGAAGGCAGTCGCCCAACTGCTGAGCCACCCAGGCGTCCCACCAAACACTATTATTATAATCTTATCAACTATGGTTGATTTAAATGTACTGGAAAGATAAAATAGCATCTATCATATATGATGTACTTGAAAAAGGGAATTTCATATTATTTATTTGACAATTCTAGAAATCTGTGAACACTGAGCATTATAAGATAAATTGATAACTACAAGAGGTATTGATGGATTATGAGTATCACGGGTCAAATAAAAGGGAATTATCTACAGATAATGATCTATTTATCCCACTTTTTTTTGTAGCTATTCTCAAACCTTAGTATACAAAAAAATGTGAATTTTTAAGTTGTCCAAACTTAAACTTACCTTGTGATGTTCATTTCATTTTAAATTTTTAAGAAAAATTTAATATACTCCAAAATTGGTCAATAAGCAGAAATTGAAAAATATTTACACTATTAAATTAAGAGACATGTAAAAATATTAAGTAATAATATCTCTTTGATTAACATATCAATTAAGCATAATTAATTACATTGGAAATTGTGTTATATTCACAACTATTATTAGCAGACATTTGTGTTGGGTACATTTACGTATTGGTAGTAATTTAGTCAATCTAATATATAATTTGGAAATTATTCTAAAGTTATATGTTACTCTAAGATTTAGGGATGCCAAATTGATTTTATAGGACTCCATATCAAGAGTAACATTTTATGTTACTGTACCTGGTCATCAAGCACTATTGCAACACACAGTTGCTGGCCAGAGTGTTACGACAGCAAAGGTTTCATCCTAAGCTTTATCATCAATGTGAAGAAATGAACATATACAGTATTAATATTTTAATGATAATAGAATATTAGTATTTTAATTCATCCTGTTTATATTTTTTGAAATAAATACTCTGCAAATTCTTTCTTTCATACTCAAAAACTTTCTTCAGTTTTTACTGTAATTAGGTATGCATTCCCTATAAATAAGGTCATTTTTATATTTACTATAAATTATAGTGACTTTCATGTCTTCTTAAAATGTCATACAATTTTATTTGAATTTCCTTAAGGAGATGCTTTATTATTATTATTAGTTTTAATTTAACTTCATTTAGCCACTATATAGTATGTTGCTAGTTTCAGATGTAGAGTTCAATAGTTCCCTAATTGAACATAACACTCAGTGCTTATCATATCACATACCCTTCTTTTTTTTAAGATTTTATATTATTTATTCATAAATAAGACAGAGGCAGAAACATAGGCAGAGTGAGAAGCAGACTCCCTACAGAGATCCCAATGCAGGACCTTCCAAAAACCCCAGGATCACAACCTGAGCCAAAGGCAGACGCTCAACCACTGAGCCACCCAGGTGCCCTTCACATGCCCTCTTTAATGCCCATCACTCATTTACCCTATTCCCTGACCCACCTTCCCTCCAGCGACCCTCAGTTTATTTCCTATAGATAAGTCTCTCATGGTTTGTCTCCATCTCTGATTACTTCTCATTCAGTTTTCCCTCCCTTCCCCTTTGAACCTCTGTGCTGCTTCTTATATTCCACATACGAATGAAACTATATGATAATTGTCTTTCTCTGATTTACTTATTTCACTCAGCTTAATACCCTCCAGTTCCAAACATACTGATGTAAATGGTAAGCATTCATCCTTTCTGATGGCTGAGTAGTATTCCATTGTATATATAGACCACACCTTCTTTATCCATACATCTGTCGATGGACATCTGGCTCTCCCCACAGTTTGGCTATTGTGGACATTGCTGCTATAATCATTGCGGTGCATGTGCCTCTTCAAATCATTGCATTTGTATTTTGGGGGTAAATACCTAGTAGTGGAATTACTGGGTCATAGAGTAGCTCTATTTTTAGCTTCTTGAGGAATTTCCATGCTGTTTTCCAGAGTGGCTGCACCAGTTTGCATTCCCACCAACAGTGTAAGTAGGTTCCGTGTTCTCTGCATTCTTGTCAACATTTGTTGTTTCCTGACATGTTAATTTTAGCTATTCTGACTGGTGTAAGATGGCATCTCACTGTGGTTTTGATTTGCATTTCCCAAATGCCAAGTGAAATTGAACAGTTTTTCATGTGTCCATGGGCCATGTGTATGTCTTCTTTGAAGAAATGTCTGTTCATGTCTTCTGCCCATTTCTTGACTGCCTTATTTGTTTTTTGGCTGTTGAGTTTGATGATATCTTTATAGATCTTAGATACTCACCCTTTATCAGATATGTCATTTGAAAATATCTTCTCCCATTCTAGGTTGCTTTTAGGTTTTTTTGATTGTTTCCTTTGCTGTGCAGAAGCTTTTTATCTGGGGATCCCTGAGTGGCTCAGTGGTTTAGTGCCTGCCATTGGCTCAGGGCATGATCCTGGAGTCCCGGGATCAAGTCCCACATCAGGCTTCCTGCATGGAGCCTGCTTCTCCCTCTTCCTCTCTCCTCTCTCTCTCTCTCTCTGTCTGTCTCTCTCTGTCTCTCATGAATAAATAAATAAATAAAATTAAAAAAAAAACAAAAAAGCTTTTTATCTTGAAGATCCAATAGTTCATTTTTGCTTTTGGTTCCTTTGACCTTGGAAATGTGTCTAGCAAAAAGTTGCTGCGGGCCAACTTGAAGAGGTTGCTGCCTGTGTTTTCTTTTAGGATTTTGATGGATTCCTGTCTCACATTTAGGTCTTTCATCCATTTTGATTTTATCTTTGCATATAGTATAAGAAAGGTGTCCAGTTTCATTCTCCTATGTGTGGCTGTCCAGTTTTCCCAACACCATTTGTTGAAGAGACTGTCTTTCTTCCATTCAATATTCTTTCCTGCTTTGTCATGTATTAGTTAACCATAGAGTTAATGGTCCATTTTTGGGTTTTCTATTCTGTTCCATTGATCTATGTGTCTGTTTTTGTGCCAGTACCATACTATCTTAATGATCACAGCTCTGTACTAGAGCTTGAAGTCTGGCATTATGATGACACCAGCTTTGGTTTTCTTCTTCAACATTCATTGGCTATTCAGGGTCTTTTCTGGTTCAATAAAAATTTTAGAATTATTTGTTCCAACTCTGTGAAAAATGTTGATGGTATTTTGATAAGGATTGCATCGAATGTGTAGATTGCTCTGGGTAACATGGACATTTTAACACTATTTGTTCTTCCAATTCTTGAGCAAGGAATGTTTTTCCATTTCTTTGTGTTTTCCTCAATTTCTTTCCTAAATGTTCTGTAGTTTTTAGAGTACAGATCCTTTATTTCTTTGGTTAGGTCTATTTCTAGGTATCTTATGGTTTTTGGTGCAGTTTTAAATGGGGATGCTTAATGTGTTTATGAAAAATATTTTCTGTAATCACTACACAGTACCCATTATGTGGGCTATTAGGTGGGGAAATTATGTGTGTGCTCATTGTGTAATATTTGTGAATAAAGCAAGATGATGTTGATTTCCTTCCACTGTCATAATGGAGCATTATTTAACAGACTTACTAAACTATATTAATTATGTAGGAAAATGCACTTGTGTTGATCTTTGTTACTTATTATATGATTAGCACCCAGACTTAAGTACCATTCTGACCCCTTGATTGGCATTTTGAATAAAAAATTGTTTTATATTTGTATGAGGGCCATGTTTTTAATTTTGAAAATTGTATTTTATAGACTGTATATAATGATTTCACCAATTTGATAAGTAGGAAATCTGTGAGATTTTGAAAATTTTATTTTGGTGCTGATTTTCACTAGATCATGACTAAAGACAGAATAAGATGATACTTACATTTAGATTTCTTCTGGAGGCTGATTCGGTCATTACCACAAAGTGTTTAATGAAGTTTAAAAATGAGGTGAATTTCCACTAGTAATTTAATACTTTGGTTCTTTATAAGGTATTTCATTTATGCTTTAGAATTCTACTTTGAAATATGTTCAGAAATACATGAACTGTGCTATATCTCTACAGCTTCAGGCAGACATTTATACAAGCTCTCAAAAGCTTAAAAGACCGTATTTGTCTTCCTGAAAACAATCTTTTCAAAATACATAACTTTGCTGTTACATATGTGAGAAATGGAATAGAAAAGAATTGGCTCCATTTAGAGAAAATAGTATTCCCATTGAACACTGAATACCTAATTGTGATAATTTTGACAAGCAGTCTCCTCCAACAGATGTGTCTGTTATCCTAATATCTCATTTGCAGACTAAACTTACAGATTTCAGCCATTCCTGATGAAGCTTTTTCCAGTAATCTGGGTTGTGTGTCCTACCATTCTTACTCTAAAATGTGTATTTCTAAAAGCTAGAGAGAAGATTAGAAAGTTTTAGCAGGCTAAATATGATGCCGTTTAAAGTTGTCAAATGTTGCTGAAGATTTAGATTTCTACTGCAAATAGCCACTAATTCATAAACTTTGAAAATTTTCAAACATTTTTAATCATCTTTTGGATGAAGCCCCAGAACTCTTTGCATCACCCTATAGATGATATTACTTGGTAGTTTGGTAATCATATATTTCTGAATGTTAACTAACAAGATATATGAGATTTTGAGTCCTTCTACCATGCTATTGTATCTTCTTTGATCTTTACTTTTTTGAGCCTTAATAGACAAAAGTATCATCCAATAATGTTTAACCTACATCATTATCAAGGCTGATTATATCACTTGTAGTGTTAAAATTGATAGATGAGGGTTCTGTACTTCCCCACATCATTTAATTTTAAGAAACATGATTAAAAATTATTTTTTAAGCCTTTCCCACAGATTCTGTCTTTTAAAAAATGCATCTGATTTCCTTTGCTTTGGATTGAATCAAGAATGGAAATAGAATTTTGAATGTTACAGCAATAGTTGAATTGTAAGTTTTTATATTTGTGGAAGTGACTGTTTTGTTTTGTTTTTCTGCAAACTCTATGACCCCTAGATTATATAAGTGAGTCAGAAATAAAAACTCTGCATTTCACATTATTTCTATCAAGGTAACAATTGCTACATGTATTGAGAATAAATATCTCTAGCTCTTTTTTGAAATTTTCTAATCATTTATTACAGAGAAATAACTACAAGAATTATAAGCAGGGATTGTAGATATATGGCCAGTGGCATGTTTTTTAGTTTATTTTGCCTCTAAGTTTACTTGGTAAAGACAGTTAAAGTGCAATATATATTTTAGACACTGCTTTATGATGTAACAAACAATTCAGTATATATTACCTTACTGAGGAAACTGTATTTTGAGTGAAAAAAAATTGTCCAACCTTAAAATTTTTAGGAAGTATCACTTACCATATACATTATCTTTGAAGAGTCTCATTTCCCTTTTCTGTGAAAACAGAATAATAATTGTACTTTCTTCAAAGGTTTATATTGAGAATAGGATATTTGTAAAACAATAAGTTGGATAGGATAAATTTGTAGAGCAACATACTAGATAAGAATATTTCAATATGAAATACGAATATATATTTTCATAGCAGTTTAAGAACAACTATCGTCATATAGGGTATTTTGTATGTATATAATCAGTATAGTCCTGATTGACAGACAAAATAACTCTTATTCAGACTTTATAAATAAAGAAATTAAGATTGAAATACTCCTAAAATACAATTAAACACCCAGACAAGTAATAAGTTGATACTTAAATAACAAGGCCTTAAATTCAGAACTTATAGATTCTAAATACAAAATTATTTTCATTACATGAAAATGAAAGAACCCTTTGAGTGATAAAAAGCGACATATAACCACCTCCCCCTCTCCCACCAGGAATCTCTTTTTCCCTCACCAGTTATGGAAAGCCTTTGCTTATTTAGAACCTCAGCAAATCTGAGAATCATTAGACATATGAGTGGATACTCCAAAATAGATAGATAGATGATAGATAGATGATAGATGATAGATGACAGATAGATAGATAGATAGATAGATAGATAGATAGATAGATAGACAGACTAAAAAAATAGTAAATCTGAGCTGTAAACTTATTAACCCACAAAATATATAACATGGACATCAGAGGAGAGTATTGAAAGCAGAAACATCAGTGGCAGCTTGAGCTGCTCAATGATGGATCAATTGCAATCAATTACAGATCTGCTTGGGCAGCCTGGAGCAATGCATAAACACTACACATAACAGATAGACCAGTCACAGAGAGAAAATTCTTAAATTGCCACCTCCCACCCAGCAGCAAGGAATCCCATAGTTTTTTTCTAAAAATACTGGTGATTTTTCCAGCATAAGCAGTGTGTGTAGAGTACCTGAGTTGCATGATTTTTTTCAGAATTTGAAACTAAATATTCAAAAATATCTCACAAGTTTTGATACTAATAGAATCATATTGCACAAAGGGATACATGTTGAAAAGAAAACAAAGATATGTGCTGTTATTATTTGAATAATTATCTAATATCGAACTGATGAAATTATATAAATCACATAATCTTTATTACAAAGCAAAAACTCACTTAAACAACTGCTTGCTTATCATGGCTTGACTCACGAATATTTCTTTGTTCTACCAATCTGAAATGGCTACTTAAAACATTTACTAAATAAGATTCATTTCTCTACTTGAAAACCTAAACCACTTGAGCTCCGATAGACCTCAAAGTAATATAATATATCATTTACTTTAACTTTCCCTTCTGAAATACAGCAAAGACTGGTGAGATTGCTGTATTGGTCAGCGTTCACATGGAGAAATAACATATAGGATACATACACATAGATATGTGTATATGTGGATGTCTATATACACACAAGTATACACACACAGATGCACACACACTAATGCATTAGTTGTAAGGAATGCAATACTTATTACATGTATTATAAGCAATGCATTCTTTCCAGAATTAGTAGGGGAAAAGAGACTCCTAGTGATTGTGTGTGTGTGTGTGTGTGTGTGTGTGTGTATGGTGGAGGTATATATTTATTTTATACACAACTGGCTTATGTAATTGTGAGGACTGGCTAAGCAAAACAAAACTCCATGAGGTGGGCCAGGAAGGAAAAGGAAAATCATGAGCATAATGGAACCTCAAATGCACAGGCTGAAGCTTATTGTCCATGGGCTAAAATCTCTTAGGAGGGTCTATGTTCTCCTTTAGAGGTTTTCTAATTGATTAAGTCAGACATTTTTGATTCACTTAAAACCAACTGGTTAGGGACTTTGATCCCATCTACCAAATCACTTCACAGCTATACCTGGTAATTTTTAAATGAATAATGGGAGAGGTTGTGTCTTGTTACAAAATTACTGCTGCTTTTCTTCTGTCTTCCACTTTTTTAAAGAGAATATCATTTGTAGCCACCTCAATCAGAAGCATTCTAGAAAGGGAATTCTGGGAACTGCAATTCAGCTTAGCCAAGTCGACATACTAAAAGCCACCCCATTGGCATTCTTCCTTGCTTCTATAATTCTAATACATTTAGCCTCGATGACAGTTTTTTTGTGATGCTTTGGGAAGTTCAATATTTTGGAGATTACACCAAGATTCATTTGAGCTGCTCAATGATGTATCTCACTTTGACAACCCAGGACTCTTGCCTCAAAACCAGTGTTCTCCAGTGAGGCAGGTTGGAACTCACTCAGGACTCTGTTCAACTACAAAAATGGCTGTTTCTCATTCTGTTCACAGTATTATTTTCATTGAAATTAGAACAAATTTGAGGCTTTATTTGTTGTATCTAAAGAACTAAAGTTTCTTTTAAGAATCCTTTGGTCATCTGATCTCACCTGAAAAGACTTCCTCCTTGGTGGAAAATGATCTTGTTGCTGTCAACACTACCATTTGTCAGTTTTCATCAGTTTTTTAGTGTTAAGTCTATAAGACAGTCTTAGGGAAAAGGCTGATTATAGACCCTGGTAAATGTGTTCCTTGAGCTGGTTTGAGGTCAGAAGATTAACTCTTCAGAACAGCAACTTTTGGACAGATGTTGCCTCAGATCACTTATAAAAACTTATGAGAATTTTTCTTAGGTTGTCTCGCTTTGTCTCTGAGACTCTTGTTCTGTGAGAAACTCTTCTCCAAATCTGTGTGCTAAGAGTCCTTGACTATGAGGTTGAGGTTGAATGCCCAAGAAATAGGTTACTTAAGAAATTTTTTAGACTGGCCTTTGCCATAATTATGAGTTTTTCTTGGTTTAAACAGAACTCCATGCAGTCTTCTAGCCAAGCTCTTTAGACTACCATGTCATTCATTGAACTATCCCTCTAAATAGCATAATTTCACCAAAGATGATTTAGAATTCTAGTGATCGCTAGGAGGATCTTTTGAGGCAAACAATTATTTTTATATGAGAATTTTCATAGAATACAAGCTAAGTAAATTCCAAAATATTCAAAAGTCTGTACTTTTTTGATTGGTGTGAGGAAGCCAAATGTTTTCCAGACTGGTTGTAACATCTTCATCTTACACTCCCACCAGCAAGATATGAAGTCTCCTTGCCAAAACTTAAGATTATAAACCATCCAGTGAGTGTGACAGGGTTTTCATTACGGTTTTAATTTTCATTTTTCTAAAACATATTTTGTTTATTTTTAATTGGTGTGTTTGTCTATTATATAAAAATACAGTTGGCTTTATAGTTTTATATCCTGCAACTATATTTAACTCATTTATTAGTTTGTGTAACATCTTGCAACTGCCACTTTAATCACCATTGGGTCTGCTGGATTCTATGGCTGTTGTAGCAGAGCATCTTGCCCTGTCCTCTAGATCTGTCACAGAATATTCTGTTCAGGGTCTCACACGAAATAAGCAGCTTTTCAGTTTACTTGGCAAATGGACTAGAGTAGCACAATGAAATGAATGATATGTTGTCTCCAAAATCTAGTGAAGCCCACTAAGCATTGTGCCTCTGTTTTGGTTTTTGGAGGAGACAGATGCAACAACTTAACTTATAACTTAGAAGGGACATCTTGACACGCCCCACACTTGATATTTAGAAATTTCACTGAGGTGTAAGCCTTCTAAATTTTTGTCAGATCTATTTATCACCCTCTGGCATGCAAATGTCTTACCAGTAAGTCTAGGGTATTTGCTACTTTTTGCTGTCTAGGTTCTATCAGTGTGATGTTATCAAAATAATTGGCTAGTGGAATATCTTGTGGAAGAGAAAGGTAACCATGATCCCTGCATGCTAAATTATGACATAGGGCTGGAGTTGACATACCACTGAGGTAGAACAGCAAAGACATACTGCTGGCTTTGCCAGTTAAAACAAACTGCTCCTGGTGGTCTCTTTTAACAGGTATTGAGGAAAAAGCATTTGCCAGATCAATGACAACATACCAGGTACCAGAGAGGTGTTATGGAGCCAAACCTGATTCAGCAACTTTAACTGGAGTCACTCTCAAGCAAGTGTATAAGAATCCACTGTCATTTTCCAGGATCCCTCTGTTTTCTGCACAGGCCAAAAGGCCGGTTAAATGAAGATGTGATAGAGATCATCACTCCTGCATCCTTCAAGTCCTTGGTGGCAATAGCCTCTCAAATTTTGCTAAAAATTAAGTACTTGCTCTTAGTGTACTATCTTTCTACGTAGAGGAAGTGACATTTTTGAGTCTCCTAGAATTGGTGTCTGTTCAGAGATGGTGACCCACAGATCCCAAAAGTTCTTATTTCCTTTTTCCCAAATGCACAGTTATCTTGGTAAAAGACTATAGGTCCCTCTGTGGAAGGCTGAGTGAAAGACAAACAGTCTATGCTTTTGGTAGTGCACTGAGATCCTTTCTCAAGGTAACCCAGCTTACTCCTCATTCAAGGGGTTCTGATCCGTAAACTGGCTTAAGTCTGGGAATATTGATTGAGGGTCTATGACTCTTTTTTTTTTTTTCTTTTTTGGTAATTCACATTAGCCTTTTATACATTTAACCTAGACTCTTCTGCTTATATAAATTAATTAAGAATTAATAGGTTTCCTATCTATATCACTTGTAGTAATGCCATGATAAACCAGCCAGTGTGATAGGCCTCTGAGAGACAGTCTGACTGCCATTGTGACTCTGCTGGCCATCACAGTAACCATGTCCACCTTGCCTTTGGAGACTGAGTGCCACCACTTGACCTGTACTGCCCCAGAATCCAGTTATTCTTGTTTCAATTTGGTTCCTCGTTCAGGGACTGCAGTTCCCACCTTAAGATGTGGCCTCCAGAGAAATACAATCATAGAAATCTTCAAGGATCTCAGGGCTCCCTTCACAAATTCATTTCTCACAGTGATAATGAAAGGTATATCTTCTGGACCCTCAGGAGGTATTTAAGTGACAAATCCACTTTAACTGTCCAATCCCTTCTAAGTCTTTGAATCCTCTTATGCATTAAACCAAGATTGGTCACACATTTTAATTCACTAACCATGGATCACCTTTCAGTCCATGTTTCAGGCAACCAACCAACCATTTACTACTCTTAACTAACTCTGAATTCCAACAGTGAGCCCATCACAAAAAGTTCAGCCTTATCCAACTTTCTGTTCCTTCCACATTCATCTCACCCCCTTAGTATCCATTCCCATATGTTCCCTAGATTTCTGCTTGTATAAATCAGAAAACTCAAGTTTATTGCAGGATGATTTACAATATCCCAATTACAGAAGCAGCACAAATGTCCATCGGTAAATGTATGGATAAAGGTGTGACAGGGCAGCCCAGGTGGCTCAGCAGTTTAGCGCCGCCTTCAGCCCAGGGCCTGATCCTGGAGTCTCAGGATCGAGTCTCACATCAGGCACCCTGCATGGAGCCTGCTTCTCCCTCTGCCTGTGTCTCTGCCTCTCTGTGTCTCTCATGAATAAATAAATAAAATCTTTTAAAAAAAGAAGGTGTTACGTACTTGCACACACCTATACAAACACACACACAGTGGAATACTTGCCATAAAAACTAATGAAATTTTGCCACTTGCAGCAACATGGATGGATCTAGAGAGTATAATGCTAAGTGAAATAAGTCAATCAGAGAAAGACAAATGCCATATGATTCCACTCATATATAGATTTAAGAAACAAAACAAAGGGGAGAAAAGGAGACAAACCAAAAAACAGACTCTTAACTATAAAGAATAAACTGATGGTTACCAGAGGGGAGTTGGGTGTGAAACAGGTGAAGGAGATTAAGAGTAAGCTTATCCTGATGAGCACTAATATATGGTATAGTTTAAATCACTATATTGTACACCTGAAACTAATATAATACTAAATGTTAATTATACTGGTGTTAAAAAGAAAGGAGAAAGAAAGAAAACAAGCTCAAATAGTTACTTTGGAGTATAGTGAACTATGCTCTAGTTATAGGTCTAGAAGAAAAAAGATAGGTAAAGGTAAAGCTTGGTCCTGAAAAGAATCAGCATTGTCTTAACGTGGCAACTGCATGGGGAGGCCATTACAATTGCTTTAGCATACGTACTCTTAGTTTCCTCAGACTGGGGTGAAAGGGCTGGGTATAGTGAGGATGATACTGGGGATAAGGAGACCACTTTAATTGCAGAAAGAGAGGCCACTTCTGCTGGGGATTGGGAGACTAGTTTCACTAGACATAGAGAGGTCATGTTCAATGTAGGTGGGGGGACCTCTTCTACTGGCAAAGAAGACTTATTGGAAATCAAATGTCCCCAGTTCATCAGTCTTCTCACATGGTCCCATCACAATGTACTGTATCCCATTATTTTGCAATCAGCGCTTTCACTTTAACAGTAAAAACTTCCTAGGAAGCCCAGAGTCAAGCATTATAATTAAGCCAGTCATAGGACAGGATTCTGTGTTTGATTTTCAGAAATCTTTGCTCACTGCTATAAGACCTACGGTATCCTTCAGGACACACAGATCATTTATAAAGCACTTGAGGTGGGAATTTGAATCCCCAAACTTATCCTTTTTTTTTCCTTCTTTTCTCACCACTTTATCCATTGATAGGAGCAACCACCAACCTCATTATAATGGTTTGCTTCCTAAAAATGTTCAAAAACATATGTACACTTACCTATAAATTGGCTTGTTATGAACAAGTAGATCATTAGAAATAATCAATGGAGACATTTTGCCTGTCTCTTTTGCAAGTTCATGCCGTGGACTGTCAATGCCCTCTTTACTACTGGAAATAGCCATTAACATCTTCAATCAGGTTAGGGAGTTGGTTTCAGACACTCCAGACCTTAAAATTCTATTTCTTTACAGAGGATTTTTAGGCAAATAAAAATATTCCATATGACATAATCTTAATATTCGTAGAAAAAACTTGTTGCTTACCCTGGCTTCTGCAGTCTGTGTATAAATTCTTCCAGGAACATGTACGTGGATCCCTTTCAGGGTGAGGTGGGGTGGGGGGTGAGCGCTGGACGGTGGGGGATAGGTAGTAGCTGCTGAAATTAACTGAAATTAATACAATTAATCTTCTAAGCCTTCTCTTGGAGAATGCAAGGCTTAATAGATTACAGAGCTCCAAAATAATTACACCAGTGGATCCCGCCAGTTCAGGTGATGTCTGGGTGGGAAGACCAATTCCTAGTGCTTTGTACTCCACCATCTTCCCAGAGCCCTGCAGCCCTCCCTTGTTTTTTTTTTTCTTCCATGTAAATTATTCTGAATAAGTTTAAGTGTATCAAAAAAGCAGGAATTCTTCCCCATTGTATCATTCTCCTTATGAATCACTCAAATTTATTTAAATTGCTGTGTTTTTGCAAATTTTTTTATTCTGTATATCATTTGAGTTTAAATACGGTCTTCACTTTCTAGAACTAGTATAAAATAAAACCGAAGTTTCACAACTAATTAGATTTTTGCTTTGAAATGGGTTGCCTCAATAGAGATTTTCTAAGAGTGTTTAGCATTCAAATAAAGCAAATAATTTTCCTTAGAAAATTTGGCATTGAGATTTTCCTAGTAATATACCATTCAGTCAGAAAATATTGAGATATTTATGGTCGGTAATCAAACGGTAAATGAGTTTAAAGAAATGATAATGCTCTTATCAAATCAATATTTTTTTCGAGCCCATAAACTGGAAAGCATTATCAAAGACTTTTCTTTTTTAATTTCCAGCTTTCTCCTTTATAGAATGTATTCAAATCAATATAGCCTAGGGCCTCTTATTTGTTATCCAGCTCCAAAAGGCCTGGTAAACAATTTCATGTAGATAGCTAAAATAAGACCCATTCTCTAAGTATATAAACTTTCTTTTCCAAATGTCCTCTCTGTGGCAGTAGTACCACCAGCCAACACTTAAACCTGTGAAGAAAGAAAAGTAAGATGTTAACACCATGGACTTTGAAGTTAGGAGATCGATTTCAAATACTGAGGAAGTGTGATTTCAAGAAAGCCCATAACAGTTCACTACCACAGATTTTCCATATGTTAAATGATTTCTATCATGTAGCTTGAATTGTTATTGTAAAGCTTATTTGAAAAATGCATATTAAAGCATAAAGACCCTCAATTATTATTAGATTTTTTTCTGCTTTCTCTTCTTGGTTTTTTTTTTTTTTTTTTTACACATTCTTTCTCCTTCATCCCCTATATGCAGTTATTCACTTATCCAGTCCAATTTGTTTCTCCTTTAAAGGAGCTTTCTGGGATCCTTGGGTGGCGCAGCGGTTTGGCGCCTGCCTTTGGCCCAGGGCGCGATCCTGGAGACCCGCGATCGAGTCCCACGTCGGGCTCCCGGTGCATGGAGCCTGCTTCTCCCTCTGCCTGTGTGTCTGCCTCTCTCTCTCTCTCTCTCTCTCTCTCTGATCACAAATAAATTTAAAAAATAAAAATAAAGCTTTCTATTTACACTTTCTTATTTTATTCCTGTTTCTCACACCCTTATTAAAGCCCTTATCACCTCATACCTATTTTCCCCCAGAATCATGTTATATATGAATATTCTTCCCCAGATCTTTGCATAGACTGTGCCTCATAGTTTAAGTTTTAGGTCAAACTTCTAGAACTTCTGGCAGTGCTTTTCCAAAATTCCCCACATGCCCCAACGCACCTTCTATCATTATGTTTTGTTTACTTCCTAACATTTACAACTGAAATTGTCCTTTATTTATTCATTTATCTTTGTCTTCATTGTTGGAGCATAAGTTCTGTGAGAAGCCATGGCCTCATCTCTGCTGGTCACTACTGTAAACTGAGCAGAAAAAAAATGTTAGTAAAATAGGACAGTAGAATTTCTGTCTATGGAAATTGCTTTCCGCCTGCTTTCATAGGCAGAATATTTCCATATCTTTGCTTTTTTATGTGCCATTGTCCTAAGGCCTTCTCATGTTTTTATGAATACACTTGAATGTTGAAAATATGATACCATAGTTTTTACCAATTTATTCATCATAATCTCTGCACATCTACTTTCTGACTTGGTCAAATAAGTCTTTCCAACCCCAGAGATATATTCTCTTTGTGTTTACAATTATAGGGAATTCATTTAACTGCCTTTCTTGATTTAAAAAAACTCTATGAACTTAAATATTCAATTGCATCACTTCTATGAATGATTCTTCAGGTGTTTCTCTTGTCATTCATTTCTGTTTTTGAAATCTCAAGTGATTTTTATTTGTAATGCACAGTTTGGCAATTTAATATAATTCTTTTGCAGGTCCCTGGTTGTCTTAGGGATATACAGTCCTTCCCACAAAGCCTACACCCTAATTGTCATTCCATTCCATGCCTTAAACTTTCTGTACTCAGTGTTTTGGATTGTGCCTTTCCTTCTGTCTGAGAATTATTTTCCTTACTTCTCTCCCTGTGAAACCACTACTCAGCCTTCAAAGTAGACCTCAAATTTTAACTGCTCCAGAATTAGAATTAAGCTCTCCCTTTTCTAAATCTAAACTCTTTTCTCTAATTTATACCACTAATTTTGGAGTTTTTTCTCAGTTTTTCCTGTTGAAAGTGTGAGCTCTTGATGGAGATAAATGCCATATATTCTGCTTAACACAAGGGTTTATCACATAATTCTGTAAGAACAACCAGTCCTGAGATCATTCTCTGTTCCAGAAAAGTTTCTAAGGAATATAATATCCATATATCTTTTTAATCCCACAACTCTGTGATAAAGACCTGCATTATACCCATATCATCTATAAAAGTAAATGAAACAGATCTATGAGGAAGAGTTTGATATTATTATGATTATGTAGTGATAAAGTGATTTACCCAAGGTCCTATAGCTTATGAAGTGATGGAGTTAGGCTTTTTCTAATTAAGAGTCTGGCTTCATTTTGATGCTCTATTAACTGACATCATTCATGCCATTGAATTGTTACTGTAAAGCTTATTTGAAAAATGCATATTAAAGCATACAGACCCTCAATTGATCTCTTGATCCCTCCTGTTCTACAATCTAGACAATTCTAGAGTAAAAAAGCCCAGGTCCTCTGGTTTTTGGCAATAGTGGCAGGTCTAAGTTAATACATAGAAATCCTCACCCTACAAAAATAACCAAAAATAACCAAAAGCCACTGAACCCTCCAGTTCAAAACATTTGAGATAGGCTTGGATGCCTTCCTCCCTCTTCTGAGAAAGCTGCAGAACATGAGTTATAAAATATCATACGTTGGTGTATATGTGTGATTGTGGCATTATCAGTCTTATTACCTGAACCAGTTTGGGGTGGGGAGTTGGTCCTGCCCACCATGGTGTAATCATCAAAACCATTTTGAACCTGGTTGTCTGAGTCTGGAATTCAAGCTCTTAGCTGCAATGCCATATTATTTCTCAGATAATGTTAAATACCTATTTGTCACATGAGCTAATTTATGACTTCTTTGAGGACAAGGGATTTCTCTTGACAATTTTTTATTTATCTATTAACTATTGAAATGAGAAGTATATATTAATTTTTGCATAATAAAATAATAGAAATAGAATAGTCTACAACAGAAGCTATGCAAGATTTTGGGACTATTATTAAATATTATATTGTACATTTAAGGAAATCATATAATGAATGTCGTTCATTAATTATAATAGCATAAAAAGTAGGATTCACAAAAGGAAAAATAATTGAATGAACCTTCAAATCAGCTAATATGTAATTTTAATTTTATCTGATGCCTAATTATCAGGAACCAGTTGCCTAAAATAGTTCATATTTCATGCATTTTAATTGATTCCTCATATCAATTTAATAATCAGACTTTTATCTTTATTTAGTGTATTATTTAAAAATTGAAGAAATATCTCAAAAAGGATCTTAATCTGTTGTCACAACAACAAAGCACACAAATTATCTGTATTAATACTTATAAGAACTTACTGGAATGGCAAATTTTATTTTAAAAACAAAATTTCCAAAAGGTTACTTAAGTCAATCCAAACACCTGGAGGTGAAGCATGAGTTTTGAAAAATATATATCTTACTTGACTAGCATTAAGTAAAATTTCTAGGCTATCATTTTTAGCAATCTTCATCTTTTAGGTCTTCCATATAAAAATCTTACAAATGCTAGTTATTAATGGAGATATTATCAACTCATTCAAATTATATGCTGAAGTATATTTTATATGCTGTGTTTGTTTTAATTTGAAGTTAAAATAGAGATTGCCATTGGATCAATTGACAATTTATGCATACTTAGGAAAAATGTATAGAAAAAATATTGAGGACACGGAATACTCCTCATTTGTAGTTTTAATCCAGTCTATCATAAGGCTCTGCCCAAAGATCCTCCCACCTCTGCTTCTTTTTTTTCCTTCATATTCTGTTTTTCCTCCCTTTGTAGTTATTTGACAAATATTAAGGATATACTATGTCCCTGGCATTGCTGATAAATAACAGGAGGTATGCAATTATTAAGACTGGCTCGGAAACAAATTAACCAGGGTCTGGTTGGAGTGCTGGCTATTGAAACAAATGAATACAAAGTCAACTTAAAATGGAATACATTACTTATGGTAAAATGATAATAATAATAAAAAACCAAAGGGTTGAAATAAGGAAGTATCAGATTGGTAATACAGCTTTCTGAAGAGAAGTTGAAGAAGGGGCCTTACTAACCCGTATCTCTATTTTGTTTGGTGAACATTAATATTCACCATGCTCAGCATCTCAGAAGGGTGAGACAAGATATGATTCAGATTTCCTTTCAGGAAGTTATGTCCAGATATTCTCTCCAGAAATGATAAAAAGACTTCAAATATGGATAATGATTACATTTTGTGAAATTCTGTAGACAGACATTTTTTTCTATCCCATATACATCTTCCATTAATCACAGTTATCAATCCTACTTTATTTTAAAAATATTTTTCACTAAAGAATCTGTGCAAAAAAAGCCTGAAGTCAGATCATCCTCTGTCTAGGTGTTAATGTCAGAGAGTATGACATAACAAGAGGCTGAGAAAATCAATAGCTCAAACTTTTAGGGGCAATTGAAAATATGGCATGCAAATCTAGTGGACTAGACCTAGAGCATTAGTAGATGAGGAAAAACAGAAGGATACAACTTCTATGCCCCACACCATTCTTTAAAATATTTCTTTATTGGCTGTATACTTACTAAAATGAATGATTTGAAATGTAAAGTTCTGTCTGTTGTTGAAGATTTTTTTGCAGTCTTTGTTACTGTAAGTAATGCAACTGGATATCCATGTATGTACTTTATCACTTACCTTTACCATTTATGTAAGGATTTTGTATATGTGTCTATAAGTGAGGTTAGTCTGTACTTTACTCTTCTAGAATAACTCTATAAAGCTTTGGTATCATACGTTAGGTAAATATAATTAAAAATGATATCTTTGGGCACCTGGTTGCTCAGTGGTTGAATAACTACCTTGGGCTCAGGCAGTGATTCCGAGGTACCAGGATCGAGTCTCACATCAGCCTCCCCTCAAGAAGCTTGCTTCTCCCTCTGCCTGTGTCTCTGCCTCTCTCTGTGTGTCTCTCATGAATAAATAAATAAATAAAATCTTTAAAAAGACAGTATCTTCTCCCAGCCCCCAAAATCTCTCCATAAAATTAGAAAAAAGCGAAACAGGTTTATTATTGAGTAAACATTAAACCAACACGTGATACCCATCAAAAGCATCCCCTTAAGGGACTGCAAAGCCAGAGTAGTCTCGCTCTTTTATATAGCAAAGCACATACAACCCATTACATTCATGTTCCAAGATAAATAATAAGTAGTCTTCAAATAAGGGAACTTGACAACATCATTTGTCACACATAGTTCATCTTAAATTCACTTGGGGATTGAGGTTACCGTCTATGTTAGTTTCTTGGCTTTACCTTAAAGAAAAGATTCTTTATCTTAAAGAAAACTAAACTTCTCATCTCTGTATGTCAAGAGGTACTTTTCGCAACTTGGAGAGAGGCTTGTATCCAAATTAGGCTCCTACTTTCTCAAGTGGGAGAAGTTGGGAGAGAGGTGCACTGTTTCCTTGATGTTTGCATTTCAAAGAGCCTGTTCCCTGGTCCTTAAGAAAGGCATTCCTAAGTTCTGAAATTGGCAAGAGGTATATTTAGTGTATTTAATCTTTTTAAAAAGACTTACACATATTTCAAGGAGAAAGAGAAGGAACTTATAAAGTTCTATAAAGTTAATGCTCTTAGAAAAGGAGAGGGAGTCTTTTTTTTTTCCAAGAGAAAATTGTTTCTTATTGCAATTTGCATCAGCCCTTAACAATTTCCTTCCTGTGTTACTATAAAATAATAACATTGGAATTTCTAATTATTATTTCCTTTGTTGTTTCTTTTTTTTTATTTTTATTTATTTATGATAGTCACCGAGAGAGAGGGAGAGAGGCACAGACACAGGCACAGAGAGAAGCAGGCTCCATGCACCGGGAGCCCGATGTGGGATTTGATCTCGGGTCTCCAGGATCGCGCCCTGGGCCAAAGGCAGGCGCCAAACCGCTGCGCCACCCAGGGATCCCGCCACCCAGGGATTCCGCCACCCAGGGATTCCTGTTGTTTCTTTTTCTAGGCAAGTTACAGCAGTCTAAATATCCAGCAAATCCATAGTAAAATATTAAAGTAAATGATTGTCGGATTAATGATTAAAATAACATAATTATTAATTTTTTTTTAAAGAGTCAGTACTTTACTTGCTTTGGGGGAATAATGTTTTAATATATCATACCACTGGTGAATGGTTAAATCAAGTACTTGGTTAGCAATTTACAAAAATATTTTTTAGCTATCCATTAATCTTACCTGTTGTGTGTTGTCCATGTTCTATTTTCAAATGAATAACTACTGAAATACCATTTGATGGTTCTTTATGAAATCCTATCTCATCCAAACCTAAGGAATAACTGAACTCTAGATATTCAGTCTAAATTTTTAATTAGAAGTTTCTCTTGAGGGACTCTGGGGTGGCTCTGTAGTTGAGCATCTGTCTTTGGCTCAGAGCCTGATCTCAGGGTTCTGGGATCGAGTCCCGCATCGGGCTCCCCATGAGGAGCCTGCTTCTCCCTCTGAATAAATAAAAAAATGAATAATGAATGAATAAATAAATAAAATATTTAAAAAATTTCTCTTGTAAGGCCCAATAAATTGTGAGGGTTCATCAGTCATAACTACCATCACACTGATATGACAGTTTAGTTTCTTCAGTAATTTTTCTATAATTTTCAGTAGTTTTTCCTAGATGTAAAAGTCAGTGACATACAAGGCCATAATCTAGAA
This sequence comes from Canis aureus, assembly GCF_053574225.1. Taxonomy (NCBI): domain Eukaryota; kingdom Metazoa; phylum Chordata; class Mammalia; order Carnivora; family Canidae; genus Canis; species Canis aureus. The sequence goes on from NC_135618.1 coordinate 31,933,659, forward strand.
CTAAAATCTTATTTGAGGTACTCATCGAAAGGCACAGATTAGTCTTTATGTGGAGCTCCAACTATTTTAAGTCTTAAGGACAAACTCACCCTATAGACTTGTGGTTTTGTTTTGCTTTGGCATTGAGTCTAAATCAACAGTTACCATTATAGCAGCCACCTAAATCTCCATGAATAGTAGTCGTTTACCTTTGCTTATCTACCTATATTGAGTTTGGAGTAAACCTATATCCCAAAGTTAATCAAATGACGCTGGACTTGTCTTTTGCAGTCTTTATCTGTGAATGCTGGATTTCTACTTGTGCATTATTAGATATTTTTCTTTTCTACATCATACTTCCAGGACATGTGCATGTCTATGTAGGGGTGTGTGTGTTTGTGTGTGTGTCAGATTTAGGGCTTGAGTACCTGGATATATGTTAATTATTTTTACTTTGTTGTTATCAAAAATTACTAATAGAGGGATCCCTGGGTGGCTCAGCGGTTTAGTGCATGCCTTTGGCCCAGGGCATGATCCTGGAGTCCCGGGATCGAGTCCCGCATCGGGCTCCCTGCATGGAAATTGCTTCTGTCTCTGCCTGTGTCTTTACCTCTCTCTCTCTCTCTGTTGATCTCTCATTAATATATAAATAAAATCTTTAAAAAAATTACTAATGGAGATGATCCCAATTTTACTCTGATCACATTGTTAGAGTTATAAATACAGACCCTGTTCATACTGGGAGTAAAATTTAGAGATGATAAGAGATGAAATTGTGAGAACCATTACTGGGTGTATCAGATTGCTAGATTTGCTTTAACAAAGTCTTACGGACTGGTTGGTATAAAAATCTACTGTTTTCACACTTCTGGAGGCTTGGAAGATCCAAGATAAGATGTTTGCTAGGTTGGTTCCTTCTGAGGGCAGTTAGGGAAACTGTTTAGTCCCTCTCACATGTCATCTGTGATTGGCTGGCAATCTTCGGTGCTCCTTAGTTTGTAGAAGCATCACTCTGATTTCTGCCTTTATCTCCAGATGGCATGCTCCTTGTGTGTGTTTCTGCATCCATATTTCATTTTCTTATAGACACTAATCATAGTGGATTAGGAGCTCAGCCTATTCCAGCATGGCCTCATGTTAATTAATTACACAGGCAACTCCCCAATTTCCAAAGAAAGCATCATACTGAGGTACTGGTGGATTTCAACATGTAACTATTTGAGGAACATAATACAACCTATAACAATGGAGAACACAGAAAAAAAAACATATGTAACAATAACATGTTTATTTTTTAGTAAAATATCCTTTTTAAAGCAATTGAAAGAATTCTGTAAATAGCAGAGCAATCTGAGAATAGAAATAAGTTTGCTAGAAGAGCTCCTTTCATTTGCATTCAGTAAAAATATCACTCATTCTAGACTACTTATATTTCTTTTTAATTTTTTTAAGGTTTTCATTTATTTCTTAGAGAGAGAGAGCACAACTAGGCAGAGTGGCAGGCAGAGGGACGAAGAGAAGCAGTCCCCCCACTGGCGCCCCATCCCAGCAGGACCCGGGATCATGACCTGAGCCAAAGGCAGACGCTTAACCAGCTGAGCCACCCAGGCGCCCCTACACTACTTACATTTCATCCTTGATGGGAACCATAATCCAGTCTTCCTAAGATGCTGGCTTCACGTAAGAAACGTGAATCCAGTTTTCATTTGTTTTGTTTTGTTTTGTTTTGTTTTGTTTTGTTTTGTTTTTTACTTTGATGGTTAATTTTATGCATCAGTTTGACTGTGTGGACCACGGAATGCCCAGATATCTCTAGTTCAACATGATTTCTGGTTGTATCTGTGAGGGTGTTTTCAGAAAAGAGGAGCATTTGAATTTGTGTACTGAGTAAAGCTTCTGGCCCTCCCCCGTGTTGATAGACATCACCTAATCTGTTGAGGATCTTTAGGAACTTTGTCATTCTGCCGTGTGTGAACCCTAATATGAAATACTGCTCCCTGAACAGACAATTATAAAGCTTTATCTCTGACAAATCAGCAATTAATTTTGCATGAGACACAGTACTTTTTTTGAGGAAAAAATCTCTATTTAAAAAAAATGCTTCATTTTTTAAGCAGATTGTACCCAATATAATTTATTTAAAAACCTCTTCAGATTTTAGAGGTAGAACCAAAATAGTTCATTATCACACAATTGTTCCATCATAAATTTTGTTTTCTCCAATAAAAAGCTAGAGCTCACTATCCACAGTATTGTATTAGTCCCTCAAATAGTCTATTTTTGGTTTTTTTTGGGGGGGTGTTTTTGGTTTGGGTGGGGTATGTATGTGTGTGTGTGTGTGTATGTGTGTGTAATAAGGCATTTTGTCTGCAAAATGAGCTAACTCCTAGATTTTAACACTAAGTGACCTACCAGCTGACAACTGATGCTGTAAATGTTAGATTTCACATGAGAAATATTGCAGTTAGTTTGGTGAGGTCTCATGTCCCTTGAAGCAAAGAACTATAACAAAGCCAAAATATCAGTTTTGCAAGGCTCTCAAGCAAGTCATCTACATTTTGAATACTTAACAGATCTTTCTGGTGAGACAAATTTCTCTGAGTTTTTCTATAAATGTCTAGGAAAAAAAGCATAGGAAAAGTCCCAAAACCCTTGAGGAATACCTTGGCTTATAAACACTGGACTCTTTCCTAAGCCAAAGTAAACAATTATTTAGATCCTTCCTCTCAGAAGGAAACAAAGAAATAGAGGAAAATCAGCACATAGATGAATTATAGAGAAATACCATGCAGACACTGGTACCCAAGTCAGAAGTGAGAATAATTTACCCAGTTGGGAAGTACAGAGATTAATGATAAAAATTTGTACAAGTCTGTGTAGTAGCTAATCATCTTTATCAAATTTACCTTCCTCCTTTGTCAGAATTTTAGTATTACAGGTGAGTGCACTATTTAAATAATTCTTTATTTATCTCATTACTTTATAACCATTTTATTCCCTCTAATTGAGGTATTGACAAGGGACATTATTTTACATAAGGCTATGGATTGTTCTTTTGGGAAATGATTTTTATGGTCCTGTAATTCAGATTGAATGAGTGTTACCATTCCCTAGGGCCCAGAGTAATGCGCTGATTTGTTCAGATCAGTGTTTTTCCAGAAAGATATGAGAATTCCTCCCTCTGGCGTATCTCAAAGTGATGTAGCTTGGGGTGTTTTCCCGGAATGAGACTGCTACTCTCCATCCTAACCCTTTACTTTCAGAAGGCACATAGTTGACCACTTAGGGTGCCTTTTCCACACAGAACTCCACAGACCATCTGGAATATGCCTTTATGTTACATAGCAGGTGTCTCTCCAGTAGATTTATAGGAAAATCAAGAGAAAATAAGAGCACATGTTACTCAGCCAAAGATCATAAGAATGTTTAAAGTGGAGGAAAAGGACAAGGTAGAAGGCTAACCTGAAATACCAGCAATCTGTATTGATCCATCAACAAATGGAAAGTGAGTAATTTCTGAAGAAATTTCAGAATAAGTAGAACCAATATGATCAGTTCCTACCTCTGAGAGTCATTAAATCTGTCCATTTTAGGGATCCCTGGTGGCTCAGTGGTTTCGCGCCTGCCTATGGCCCAGGGCATGATCCTGGGGTCCCAGGATCGAGTCCCGCGTGGGGCTCCCGGCATGGAGCCTGCTTCTCCCTCTGCCTGTGTCTCTGCCACTCTCATTCTCTATGTCTATCATAAATAAATAAAAATAAATCTTTAAAAAAAATCTGTCCATTTTAAGACACTTGTAAATCACTCCCTAACCTTCTGGACTTTCTTGATTTCCTTGCGCCCCTAGGGTCTCTTTCTACAATGCCTTTATCAGTATCTTGGCTTTTTTGCAATAATGATATAGTCTCCTTTCTTCACTTTGTGGCTTAGCCAGAGTAAAGACTATTTCCTCTGGTAATGAGTTCTATCTAAGCAGCCAACATAGCACTCTTTAGTTTCTCTCCCTCTTCATTGCTTCTTAATTGTCCCCAAACTGAGTAGTTGCTATTAAAATTTGAACAATAGTATGTCCTTGCCATTTTACCACCTTTTTCTTAACTTGATTTTGAATAGTTTCCAAAAGAGCCAGAAAAAAGTTGCTAAGACCAGAGGACACATTTTACCTGCCCTTGGGTCCCTGCTAATGAATTCTAAGGAAGCCTCAGCAACCTGCTGATGGAAATCAGTGAGGAACCCACCAATTGCCTGTGGTACACAGCTGCAATTTCTTCCAGATCACCTTTATTTAGTAAAAGAGACTTCAAGTACTGCCTTTAGCAGCCCCTCATAGTGAATCTCAACCCCTTAGCTTTCCAGTAGTTGTCGTGGTGATCTTCCGGACCCTGATGCACTTGCTCCATTATATGAGCAAAACCACTGGTTGTGGAATTCCAATGCACACCTCCATTTATGGGGCCATAAACTGAAAGCATGCTGCAGAGTACTTTTACATATTTCTAGGGCATGGGGAGAAGAAGCCTTTAAATGAGTAATATCAACTGGCAAGAAGGGCATGTGGCTTACCACAGAGGCCTGGATAGCTTCTCAATGCCATTAGTTTCACTGGTGACCCAAATAGAAAGAGCTAATTTTCCTTATACTGAGATAAGAAAAAATGTAAACTACTGTATATAGCACTTTGGTTTCTCTTCCTGTATTGATGTTTGTCAGCTTAACACCACTTCATTTGTTTCCAGCTTTGAAGGGACTAGTGCAGCTTTTCTCCATCCTGCTGCCTTCATATGTGGATAGAATCTTTAAGTTTTCAATGATTCTCAGATTGGGTCTCTTTAGCAAGTCTGCTTTCCCAGCTCTCTGGTGTGTGGCTGATAATGAACTCTTGGAGATGGAATTTGGTGTAGGCTAGAAGACACATAAATCTGTGTCATCAAAGAGAGCAAGTAATTCATTACTGGCTGAAGATACTGTGTTCTCATCCCTTTTTGAAGAGAAAACCAACATTGAAGAGAACTATACATCTAAAAAATTATCATTTTCTCCTTCCCTTCACTGGCCCATTCGAGGCAAGGAGAATGAAGACATATAGGGGAAGCAGAGAAAATAGAGACAGCAGAAAAATTCTCCATAGACCTATCACTCCAAGTGTTAGGATCAGCATATGAAAATTAAGGATATGAACTTTGAAATATTGGAAGATATAGAAGAATTTTACTTTTGTATAATGAAAATAGGGCTTGGGGCACCTGGCTGGCTTAGTCGGTAGAGCATGTGACTCCTGAACTCAGGGTTGTAAGTTTGAGCCCAATATTGGGTGCAGATATTACTTAAAAAATAAAATCTTTTTTTAAATCTTAAAAAATAGTGATTGAATAGTATTAACTTTTAATCAATGTTAAAATACATTTAAAGTGAGTATTAATACTATATTTATGCAAAATGGAACTAAAACTTGGAAGTTGTTATGCTTTTACACAAGAAGAGATATGCTGGCCTGTTGTGTTCAAGAATAGTCATAAAACACATGAATTTTACTTTGTAAAAAAAAAAAAGGAGGCTTCAATTTCTTCTACTTTGAAGGGAAGCTATCTTCTCTTGCCTATAAATAAATTCAAAAAACATTCTGATTTGTGTTGGGAGAAATTGTTTTAAAATACAGCTGAGATTTTATTAGAAAGTTAAAGAATAGTGTTTTTCAGCTTAGGACATAAAGTGAAATTAAACAATGATTTTTCTATGATTTTTTTTGTTTGGCAATACTTTATAAAGATTAAAATGCAATAGAGATGGAAAATATACGTGTTCATTATAAAACTTTTCTGTAAGGAAGAAAACTATAAACTGTACAGCAAAATGAAGTTTATTTTAATTAAGATTGCAACATATTGCACTCTATTTGGTTTATTGGAAATACAATGCTAAGGGAAAGTAACTTTCAAAGCACAGTCCAGGATTCTTTATTTCAATAGCCAAAAGGATTATAAAATGAATAAAAATCTTAAAGACTGAATAATGCAACATTAAATATGTTTGTTTTGACCCAAATGATAAGAACTCTTTAAAAGGAGTCAGATCACTTGATCATCATATTGGGTGCCAAAATGTCCCTGAAAAAGTAGGGAACCTTTCTTAGGCTATACAGTGCATGTGATGTATGTCTAAGTTAGTTTGACTCAGAATGTGATTCTCATATGTTCAAAATCAGAAATCTTTTATTAGAAAAGGAGTAGTCAAACATTTATCAGTTATAAAAACATTATTGAGCACATTATTCAGAAATAATGTTTATTTGAGCCACTGGTAGTATGCTCCTGAATTAAGAACAACAGCAATTCGCCCAATATTACTTATCAAATATCTTACTTTTAACTTAAAAGAAATAATTAAAGGTGGTTGATTTGTTATAAAATTAAACAAAAACTTAATTCTGATACTACACATGATTCCTATGCTTATCTATATAAAGGCCTTAGATACAAAGATATTAAGTGAACAGAGTGGAATGGGGGCCACAACCTACAAAAATAAAAACCCATTTAGGAAAATACCTTTCTGTACAAATGCACACAATAAGATTCTATTTATTGAAGATCTACTGTATGGCAGGCTGTAATCTAAATGTTCACAAGAGGATTCAGGAGCCTTTAGGACAAAATGTGATTCTTCTAAAATAACAGTTGCCTATATTAGTTAGAATGGCAGTTGAGCAGAACTGTGCTTTTATTATTGTTCTTATATCTGTTTACCTTAGTACTGAGTCTTTCTTTTGGTAAGCATACCAATGAATAATACTAGTAAAGGTAATTTGATATACACATATAAAACTCTATCTGAAGAGATCTATTGCTCAACAGGTTTTCTTCACAGCAGAATGAATCGTACAAATTATCTAACTATAATTAGATAAAGTGCCTAAATAATTTAACCAGTTGGGCGAGGGATAAGCCAAGGATTGCTGAACAGATCTACTTTAATTATTGAAGATAGTGTCCCCTGTACAAAATTCAGATTTCATTGTACTGAATTTTAGCATTAATAATACATGATTCTAAAGAAACCATACACTATCTTTTCTTCTAAATAAGGACTCTGTTTCAATAAGTGAGATCTGTGGTTTTATGCTGGGAGCTTTTTTGTTTGATTATTATGTTGCTGTTTGATTGTTTCTTCTCCTTATTTAAATATTTAATGAAAGTTTTATCCAGTTTGTGCTCTGAGGCTTTGAAACAAAGGGCATAATTTAAAATATCTAATAAGTAAATAAATGTCAGAATACTGAAAAATATAGGATATGCAAAATATATTAAAAGCCCTGTTTTAATAATAGAATAAATTCTACTTTTCTCTTGAGATAATGAAGTGTAAGAAATGAGATTCAATAAGCTATAAAATCTTTAAAAAACATGACTGTGCAATGCTATTTTTTGTATGTATGTCTGTTGAGTGACTTGGACATAAAAGTTGTTAAAAAAATGATCAGTTACAGGTTCTTCTAAAGATGCCTTTAATAAAGTACCAGATACCTTTTTTTTTACATTTTCCATGTGTCATACAATGTTGTAAATACTGAATCAAGAAGAATTTCTTTAGATATTTGTGTATGTACTATGTATGAATGTATGTATTTGAGAGAGAGTGTGAGCACATGAGTGTGGGGGCGGGGCAGAGGGAATGGAGAGAGGGGACCTGAAGCCAACTTAATGCTGAGCACAGATCCCAACACAGGGCTCAAACTCAAGACCCTGAGATCTTGACCTGAGCTAAAAATCAAGAATCAGACGTTTAACTGACTGAACCACCCAGGTGCCTGAACAAAATGAATTTTCAATAATAATTCGGCAGTCAAAAGTATTTGTATTATAAATAGGAAGTCTCAAAATTTTATTAATATCCATATATGTATTTATAGCTAAATAAATATTATGGCCATTCTACAAAGTATAATAAGATATAGAATTATGAGGACTTGACTATTGATAGTTTTCAAAAGCATTTTAGAAATAGTACATGGAGAATGAGTATAAAAAGCATTATATAATATAAAAGGAACATTTGCTACTTTAAATATAATCCTTAAGTGAGAGGGATTTGAAGATGTCAGTAATTATATATAATATGTAATATTTTATTTAATTTTTAGTTTAATTTAATTAATATGTTATATATGCATTTAGCTGTTTCTTTTGGCCTGAGAGTGAGAAGGAGGAAAAAACAATCAGAGCAGAAAAAACAATCAGAGATTAAATATAGAAAGGCACATTTTGAAATGAGAGCCCACACATTTTGTGAGAATTTTAAAAAGTGGCCATTAAAACTGAAGAGGGCCTAGAGCTAGGTTGTCAATGTTTCCTTGACTATGTATTTTATATTTGAAAAAAAATTGAGGAAACTCAAGATAGAAATCAAAGTTTATAAGATCACATCTCCTCTGAATATAGTCTTAACATTTTCAGTCTTTAGCACTCCGACTGAGTAATGATTTTTTATTCTCTCATAAGGGTGTACAGTTGATTAAGATGGGATTGGTTAGTCAACATAAAAATACTGACTCACTGGGGTGCCTAAGTGGCTCAGTCTGTTGAGTGTCCATCCCACTGTTGGTTTAGGCTCAGGTCATGATCTCAGGGTCCTGGAATCAAGTCCCATATCGGGCTCCCTGCTCCGTGGGGAGTCTGCTTGAGATTCTCTCTCCCTCTGTCCCCTAGCTCTCTCTCTGTCTCTCAAATAAATAAATAAATAAATATTTAAAAACAATACTAATTCACTGCAATCATTGAAGATTAGATTATTAGAGAATATTTTAAAAAGGTAAAATTTTAGTCTCTGGCATATTTTCTTTAATTCCCTTTGCTTTCTTTAGGAAATATTCAATTAACTACTAAAATAATGATTACTAATTATATATTTTCCAGTCCCTTCTCAAGCCCAAATCAGAGGTATTTTGAATAGCCACCTATGCAACAAGTGACTCTGTCACTAGATATTATTTACTCCTGCAGTGCAAGTGCTAGATTGGTATCAGATGCCACAACTAAACAGTAGTATGCTGTAATGTGTAACTAATGTTTTTTTTTACTTCATTTTATGTGTGCATGAATGTATGCATTTATTTATTATGTTATTAGAATTAAACTAATGCTATGGATACTCTCCCAGAAAAATGATAAAAAACATTTAAAGAGAATTTTTCATATTTTTCTCAGGAATGTCTATTCAGTTCCCTTCATATATCTCTCATAATTCATGGAAGCAGACTAATAATTCTTGTTCCATTTCAGGAACAAAGGAAGAAAAATGGAATTTTCTTAACTATATTCATGTGCATAACCCTTAGACCAATGATCTTTCATGTGGGCTCCACTAAATAAAAGTTTTGACCTAAAATCTCAATAATGTTGTTTACAAATCCATGCACATAATTCTGTACTTCAAGATTATAATATTACAAGATCTATATAGAGTTACATTTTTAAATGATGAATAAATAAAATATAAATATAATTTATATATAGATATTTTTAAAAGATTTTATTTATTCATGAGAGACACAGAGAGAGAGAGAGAGAGAGAGAGGCAGAGACACAGGCAGAGGGAGAAGCAGGCTCCATGCAGGGAGCCCGACATGGGACTCGATCCCGGGACTCCAGGACCACGCCCTGGGCCAAAGGCAGGTGCTAAACTGCTGAGCCACTCAAGGATCCCTATAATTTTTTATAAATTATAAAATAAATGCTGCAAATTTAATTATTTCGTAAGTATTCTTAATTATCTGAAAAAATTTGCCATGTAATTCAAGACCTTTGTATGTCCCATAATTTCTGTGAATTTTTAATATAGAAATCACATATTATTTGGTTTTAATACTAAATTTTATTTCTTGTTTAATTACTCAGAGTTGATTAGTTATCCAGGAAGATACTCATTTGGGATCTTTATATTTGAAAGAGGATGTTTGTAGGACCATTAAGGAAAGACTGAATTCCAGAATTTGGGCTGAGTAAAGCTTTCTAGAAGTATCTTCTTTCATAAGTACAATACAAACTACTACTTTACATTTAAGGGCAATTGAGTTCAGCAAGTATTTTATGGCATTTTCTTGAATTGTTTGCAGTGTTGAAGACAAAGAGATGGATATGATCTGGCCCTTACAATAAATATCTTTTAGTCTAGTGGTTCAACAACTTCTATACTAGTTTTTATAATTTTTCAGACAAATAGATCAATAGATATTATTGTTTATGCATCTTTTGTGATCTGTCCTCACTGAACAACATTTGTTTTAACTCCACCAAATACTTAATAATTGGTCAGAAGTTCGCTATCTAAATAATCCAAGCCCTATCTCTCTTGCTAGAAGAAGACATATTACAGTGAAACTCAACAGCTAGAATTTAAATTCAGTCTTACATTGTGTGGAAATAATAGTGATAAGCATTTCTGGTGGTCTCAATCATGTTCTCTCTTAAAACTTCAAGTCAGTTAAATTTTGCTGTATGACTATCCTTTAAATAGTTGAAGACTAAGTATATTTTCTTTTATTCTGTTTTTTAAAAATTCATTTCAAAATCTTATTAGCTATACTTGCCGCCAAATTATATGATACATCTTGAGATCTGAGGACTCTTCAAAATGTGTCTTTCCTTATTCCTAATTCCAACTTTAAAAATTGGAGTAATGAAACAGCATAAATAGAGAAGCCTTAGGAGTTTCTCCTTTATGGGGGCACTTGGCTGGGTCAGTTGGAGGCACATGCAATTCTTGATCTTAGAGTTTTGAGTTCAAGCCTGTTGGGTGTAGAGATTACTGAAAAACAAATAAACTTTGAAAATAAATCTTCTTTATTATTAATATTAGAGGGAAGTCAGATAACATTGCTTACCTTAAGAATCAAGTCCATCCAACTCTGATGAAATTACCTCAGCAGGCTTGGCAAAGCAAATCTATGGAAGGCCAATGAACAGTGGCAGTTCAATATCAAATGAGACACAAATTATAAAGTGTTTGGAACTAAATGAGGATATAGGACACACTTTCAGTAGATTTCCTATTTTTAGTATTTATGAAAATATCTGGCAGCTTTTTAGAAAAAGGGAATGGAAGGGGGGACTGTGTATGCTGACATTTCCAACTGTGTGTCTGAACACATGTGCGTCTCTTGGCACTAACATAACAACACATTAGTTTACTGCCTAATAAGACCAAAACCAAAACTCAGAACAGCTACGTCTGTCTTCAAAACTAGTTTATTGATATGTACTCATTGTATTATATTGACAAGTCATCTAAATAGACAATAAGTTTAAAAATGTCCTGTGTTAAGAAAAATTTGCTCTCTCTGCAAACTCTCTTTATAGCCAATGTTCATAAAATTACGATCAGTAGATTTATCTTTACTAACAACCCCAATGTTAATACATGTTGGTAAGAAATTGGCCCTTGGGAATGAGTCAGACCAGAGTTATAATTCTGGTTTGGTCATAAACCATGTAATCTTGGAGGAGACTGTTGAGTTCTTGAGGTTTAGTTTCCTTCATTTCACAGCCTGTTGTCAGAGTTGATTGTTATAATGTACATAAAGCATGTCAAGCACAGTGCCTGGTGAGCACACAGTACATGTCAAATATTATTTTGAAAGCTTGATGGTTATTGTAATGAAATCAAGGTAGAGTGCACATTAGAGAGTAGACTATAAACTGTGAGGATTTTATTTTGTTGCCCTCTATCACTCACAGTACACTGCACCCCAAGACACAAAATTATAAATGATTAGAAAACAGTAAAATGCATGGATTGTATTACATAATGGTAATAAAACCTAAGAAAACAGAAAAAGTCAGTTTGGGGTTTTTAAATATACACAAGTATTTTTTGAAGTACACCAAATAAAACGGAACCTAACAAAAAAGTTTTGTTTTATTATTCTTAATATTATAACAGCTATTTCAATACAAATAAAAATACTACAATCATAAGCTAAATAGATGTAGTTAACATTGTTTTTACACCCTAAGAGAGATTAGTATATAAGATGAAATAAGGAAGAAAAGCCATAGAAGTTGACAGAAAATGTTTGCACATACCTTTTCAATTTTTTATTGTTAGCACATTGGAATCCAGCTGTTAACTGTATTCTGTGAAAAATCAACTTTGCTTTCTCTTATAAACTAATATTCAGCAGCTATCCATATATCATGCTACTATCCCTCTGAAAAAATTAGATTATAAACATACTAGCAGCTAAACCAAAACTTATGACATTTATTCTCTCTTCACTTAGACTGCTATAGATATGAAAACTATCTAAAGCCTACATATATTTAGAATTTATTCAAATTTTTAAAAATGGAAGTTTAACACACATGTTACCTACTTATGCAATTGTATTCTCTATGATATCAGGACAAATTTCAAGCTAAAAAAGGCACCTTTCTAAAGAATGTTGTGTATATGTGTATGTATGTGTATCTGTTCATGGTTTTATATATGAAATGGAAAAAGAATAATGCATTGATATATGGCTTCCCCATTTAAACTGTCTCCCACAATTTGCTAACATAACTCAGTATTTCCTGCACACAGGCCTTTATTCTAGTCACTCATTTTCTGTATTTCTTGACTTCCTGCTGTGAAAAGAATACATGAACAAAGCAAAATCTCTAGTACCCATGTCTGATAAAATAGTGTCAGAAAATGGTTTCACATATTTTCTCTTTACAAAAACAGCCATTGACATCACATTGCTTATTAACCACTATTATAAGTAAGAAAAATTTTTATTCCACATTTTTTTTTATCCCAGGACATTTATGTAACCCTTTGTTAGTTAATCTGAAAAAGTTTTAATTCAACTCTGATTAGTCAAAGATTACAATAAAACCAATTATCATCACCTTAGTCTTGGCTGTCAGAATATGGTGTTTCTGATAAGAGCCACTGTCTTCATCCCTTTTTCTTCACCAATACCAACCTTCTTCTTCATTTATGTAAATATTGTCATAGAAATGCCAAAATCATACCTCTGCCTTCATTCTGGATGTATTGCCAGCCTTGTTTGCCACTCACAGTCCCATACAGGGGAAAATATATATAAAAAGTTTTCAGAATATATATATATATATATATATATATATATATATATATATATATATACACATTAGTATATGTGTGTATTTGCAACTTTTCATTAAAACCACTGGCTGCCTAAGACTTATGCTTTCCATGTTTCTATTTCCCTTTGTCAGTCATTTTTTCCCTTGGGGAATTGATTTCACTGCTCTTAATCTTACCTTTTCTTTGGCACTACCTCATAGCGGTTCCTGCGTTGCACATTTAATACAGGATCTGCATAGTTCACATCACAGTCATAGGTTCATCCATCTTTTCTTGTGGTCTTTTACACTCAGAAAGTTCTCCTCTTGTGCTACTTTGTCTGAATTCATCACTTACACCATGAAGTTTTAGAAACATGCACTAAGAACAAGAATAGGTAATTATGTTCTGTCCTTGAGAAATAGCCTTTACAGTATTAGATATATTAATATTTCATGAATTATATTTCAATGATTTTATCATATTTGTTTAAATAGCATAAAACAAACTAATTTGGCTACAGTGATAGAGAAGTTTTTCTTTTTTTGTATATTCTTTATTGCAGTTCGATTTCCCAACATATAGCATAACACCCAGTGCTCATCCCATCAAGTGCCCCCATCAGTGCCTGTCACCCAGTCACCCCATTCCCCGCACACCTCTCCTTCCACCACTCCTTGTTCACTTCCCAGAGTTAGGAGTCTCTTGTTTTATCACCCTCTCTAATTTTTCCCACTCATTTTCTCTCCTTTCCCCTTGAATCCCTTTAACTATTTCTTATATTCCCCATATGAGTGAAACCATATGATGATTGTCCTTCTCCGATTGACTTCACTCAGCATAATCCCCTCCAGTTCCATCCATGTTGAAGCAAATGGTGGATATTCATCTCTTCTGATGGCTGAGGAATATTCCATTGTATACATAAACCACATCTTCTTTATCCATTCATCTGTCGATGGACACCAAGGCTCCTTCCACAGTTTGGCTATTGTGGACCTTGCTGCTATAAACATCGGGGTGCAGGTGTCCTGCCATTTCTTTGAGAATTTTTTCTTTAAAATATGACTTTTTAAAATTTTTGCTTTGTTTTATTTGGGGGTATGAAATTGCTATGAGCATTTATTCAAATTGGGTTTATTCTTTAACTGCCCCTATGTTACTCAAGCCTGAGGTATCAGGTACTTAGTTAAAAATTACTTTTGGGGAAAAAAAAATTACTTTTGGGGGGCACAAAAATTTATTTCAAGGCTGGAACTTCTATTTATGCATAAAACCTCTAATTTGCTCCTCCTTTTCTGTTCAAAAGGAATTGCTATATCCACTCAACAACTCTGGACATATGTCACACAGCTAGCCTTTTTTCTAAGCTGAGGGACTTACAAATGACCCATTGAACCCCAGATTCTGCAACTATAGGCAAGGACAGACTGGCTCTCTGACCTGTAGTCAGTTTCAGAATATCTTGGATTCATGCTTTTAGGTAGGGTGTGCATGCAAGTGCAAGCATTGCAAGAGGAGATTTTAAAATAAAATCTTTTCACAGAGTGATTAGTATTTACAAATAACTAAGTGACTTTCTGGCTGTTGTACCATCTTTAAGGATGAGGTTGATCTCAGAACTTAATAAAGTAACTGGATTGATAATCTGTCTTTTGAATGCCCTTACATTTTGATAACCTTCAAAGTTCTAACTTATGGCCTTAAAGTGTTATAAATCTATATATGCTTCTATAGTAATCTTATCCCACCAGGTCCGCATATGAAAATATCATTTGTGGTAGTGGCTCACAAATCAGTCCCTCCAAGCTGCACTATTAAATACTACATTATAAAAGCTAACTTTTGTTAAGTAACCACTATATGCTAGGCACTGACCTAAGATAGTGACTATCCTCCTTAATTCCTTTAGTTGGAGATAATACCAGTATTAACTTCCTGTGCATCATTTCACTGTTTTAACATGTGTCCTGAAGCATACATAACACATGTGCATATAAATATTTACATTATATTTAATAGCTGCATATAATTTAATGGTCGAAATACAGTCCAGTCTATTCAATTATTTAGATTTAGACCTACATGGGTTAGTGTTTGGTGAATAACAAATACACCACAAATTAGTTACTTAAAATTATAGCCATTTACTATTTTGCATAGATCTAGAAGTTAGTCATACAGTTCTGCTGATTTGGGCAGGGTTGATTCACACTGGTAGGCTTGTTTGTGTGTCTGTGGTGACCTGATTGGGTTACTCTGGACTGGCTGATCTTGAATAACCTCAGCTGAACAGTGCAGCTTTGTTCCATGTGGTCTTTACTCTTTCAGCAAACTACATAGGGCTTGTTCTCACGGTAGGACAGAAATCCAAGAGAGATAGCTATCTCAAACAAGTTATCCAAGAGAAGGTAGACCTTTCTTGCACTTCTGCTTTCATGAAGTTTGCTGCTATCACATTGACAAAAGTAAATCAGATAGACAAGCATAGACTTAGTATCTGGAGCATTGTGGGGGGTGGGGGTGGGGGCTGGGGAGAACCATCCCAAAGAGCATGAAATAGTGCAGACATTGATGAAATAAATTCACACAGAGGTTTTTTTGTTTGTTTCATATGTTTTTCTAAAATAAACAATACCTAAATGAACATCTTTTAGCTAATCATTTTTGTGTTTATCATTTGACTCAATAATTTTACTTTTAGCTCTAAGATCACAATGCTGACCATTTTTTCTATATTGAGTTTGTCAAATCACAAATGACAAATTCTAACAGATATGGAATGGACTTAAAAACAAAATAAAACAACAAACAAAAATAGCACACTGTTACTTGCTCTGAGTCATGAGATGTTAAGATGTTAAGAAGTACTTACAAATAGGATGTGACTTTTTTTTTTTTTTTTTACCTGTAGCCACAGGACACTAAAAAACAGTTTCAGAAACATTAAGAATCAATGATGTGTGAAATGTTGACATTTTTAGTATTTTGGTTCACACTGTTACATTGTTTGGAAGATGACTGCCTTCAGGATAGAATCCCCATCATTTTATGTCAAACGTGAAAAATACTAAGTATTGTACTAAGTGGATATTGTCCTTACAAAATATATACAACTGCCTATTTAAACAATCAGTACCTCTAAGCTTAAAAATACTTTTACCCTACCTTACCAAGAATTCTAACAATTGTATATTCATATTATATTGGAGACTTTATAAGAAAATTTGTCCTTAAGAGCATGAATGAGTAGAAAAGTTCAAGCACCCCTCAACTCAATATGTATAACCTTTACTCTTTTCTTTACATCTATTTCTGAAAATTAATAGAAATTTTAACTGTAGATTACTTCTCATTTTCCATGGGGATGCTTTGTCACGCTACGATATAAACAATATGCATATTATAAGGAAGTATAGCATTGGTGTAGTGAAAGTTTAAAATCTACCATAGGGACACCTGGGTGGCTCAGTGGTTGAGTGTCTGCCTTTGGCACAGGTCCTGATCCCAGGATCCTGGGATCAAGTCTCACATCAAGCTCCCCACAGGGAGCCTGTTTCTCCCTCTGCCTATATCTCTGCTTCTCTCTGTGTGTCTCTAAGAAATAAATAAATAAAATCTTTTTTTTTTAATTCTACCACACAGGGCAGCCTGAGGGGCTCAGCGGTTTAACGCCTGCCTTCAGCCCAGGGCCTGATCCTGGAGTTGCAGGACTGAGTCCCATGTCAGGTTCCCTGCATGGAGCCTGCTTCTCCCTCTGCCTGTGTCTCTGCCATTCTCTCTGTGTGTGTCTCTCATGAATAAATAAATAAAATCTTTAAAAAAAATCTACCACAAATTAAATAAATGACAACAACAAAAACTCATGAGTACCTAAATAAAGTCATATATATGAAATCACTTTTTTATGTGTAAAGTAATAAATAACCAAACACATCCTTCTCACAATAGGTAGATTTAAAACAAAGGCTAGAATAGACCACCTCTGTTTGTAAGGGATCATTTTCCCAAGAGAAAGTTTTAGTCAAATTTATCCCATAGGCACGCACTAATACATATGTGTATGTAGTATGTAATTAAAGTGAAAGTAAACGATTCTTTATTGGTTTTACAAAAATGCACACCAATGTATCAACAGTTTGCATGAGGGGGGTACAACTAACAACACATGCCCTATTAATGATTTCAACTCTTCCTTGACTGCAAATCACTATTTTAACTTTTAGAAGAATTACCAGGCTAACAATGTATTAACAGGCTAAGTGTTTAGAGCACACTTAGTTTTGCATTATGGATCTGGGATAAAATGAACCAAAAAATTACACATTTTAAATACCATTTGAGGTGTGTGGACCACTAACCTCTTTTTGTGAATCTTTCACATAAAGAACCAATATAGATTTAGTTTGTTGTTTTTTTATCCTTAAGGTATGAAGTTAGGTTGTTAATTTGATACCTTTCTTATTAAATGTAGGCATTTACTGCAATAAACTTACCTTTTAGCACTGCTTTTGCTACATCTCATAAGTTTTGGTATAATTGTGGTTTGTTTTGTCTGTGTCAAGGTATTTATTTTTAAAGATTTATTTATTTGAGGGGCATGTGCGTGGTTCAGTCAGTTAAGCGTCTGCCTTGGGCTTGATCAAGTCACGATCTTGGGGTCCTGGGATCAAGCCCTTCATTGAGGGCTCTGCTGGAAGGGGGGAAGAGGGAGTGGGAGGGGAGAGGTGTGGGAGTGTGGCGGGGAAGAGTCTGCTTCTCCCTCTCACTCTCCCTCTGTGCACGTGCTCTATTGCTGTGTCTCTCTGAAATAAATAAATCTCTAAAAAAGATTTACTTATTTGAAAAACAGTGTGTACTCGCATGTGCATGCACATGAGTAGGGGAAGGAACAGAGGGAGAGAATCTTTAAGCAGACTCCCTGCTGAGCTTGACAGGATCCCACAATGCAAGGGGTTATGACCTATGAGAAACATTGTGACCTGAGCTGAAAGAAGAGTCAGACTCTTAACCAACTGGTGCCAACTAGATGCCCCAAGGTATTTTTAAATTTTCTTCTTGTTTTTTTGGGGGGTGGTGGTGGTGGTGGTGTTTGGTTTTGTTTTGTTTTTTTCACCCAATGGTTGTTTGTGAATGTGTTGTTTAATTTCCATGTATTTGTAAATTTCAGTTTTTCTTCTGCTATTGGTTTCTAGTTCCATTCCATAGTAGTCGGAAAGGATACTTGGTATGATTTCATTCTTAATTTTGTAAGACTTGTTTTATGACCTGATATGGGATCTAACCTGGAGAGGATTTCATGTGGTGTTTGAAAATAGTGTATATTTTGCTCCTCTTGGAAGAAAGTTGTATGTTGAAAAAGCACGATATCCACATACGAAAGAATGAAATCTTGTACATCTTACATTATACACAAAAACCAACTCAAAATGGACAAAGGAATTAAATATAAGACCTGAATCTGTAAGACTCCTGGAAGAAAATAGGGAAAAACTTCGGACATTGATCTTGGCAGTTATTTCATAAATATGACACTAAAAGCATATGCCACAAAACCAAAAATAGACAAATAGCACTACATTGAACTGAAAAGCTTTTGCACAGCAAAGGATACAATTAAGAAAGTGAAAAGACAACCTATGAAATAGAAGATACTTGCAAACCATATATATGATATGGGGTTAATATTCAAAATAAATAAGGTACTCCTACAACTCAATAACCAAAAACCCTAAAAACTTGATTTAAAAATGAGCTAAGAACTTGAATAGACAGTTTCCAAAGAAGACATACCAATGGCCAACAGGTACATGAAAAGGTGCTTAATGTCACTAACTTTCAAGGAATTGCAAATCAAATCCACATGAAATATTATCTCACAGGATACTTGCCAAGATAGCTATTATATTAAAAAAAAGAGGAGTACTGGCAAAGATGTGGAGAGATTGCAGAAATTGGAACCCTTACACACTGTTGGTGGGAATGTAAAATAGTATAGACACTATAGAAAATGAGTGGACATTCCTAAAATAATTAAAGATAGTACTACCGTTTGACCCAGAAAATACATCCAAAAGAATTGAAATCAGGATCTCAAAGAAATATCTGCACTCCCTGTTCCTTGTAAAACTATTAATAATAGCCAAGATATGGGACAACTTAAATGTCCATTGACAGATAACTGGATAAAGAAAATGCAGTATATGTGCATTCAATGAAATATTCAGCCTTAGGAAAGAAGGAAATATTGCCATATGCAATAAAGTCGTTGAATGGAGAACATTATGCTAAATAAACCAGTCACAGAAGGACAAATACTGCCATTTATGTAAGATGTTCTAAAATAGTCAAACCTGTAGAAGCAGAGAGCACGTTAGTGGTTGCCAGAGCTGGAAGGAGGGGGAAATGGAGAATTGTTCAATGGGTACAATTTCAGTTACTCAAGATGAATAAGTTCTGGCGATTTGTTATTTAAATGGTGTCTATAGTTAATAATACTAGTATATTGTAAAAGTCCTTTTTTTAAATTTAAATTCAATTAACATATAATGTACTATTGGATTCAGAGGTAGAGCTCAGTAATTCATCAGTTGTATATAACATCCAGTGCTCATTGCATCATGTGTCCTTCTTAATGCCTATCACCCAGTTACTCCCCCACACCCTCCTTTCCAGCAACCTTTCAAAATCGATTAGTGGCATAGACCATGCTAAGTGGTTTTTTTTTAATCATTATATATATATATATATATATATATATATATATATATAGTTATAAAGTTTACTATTTTTGCTAATGAAACACCATTATAAATATATTTCAATATAGTGCTTTCACCATGACAATATGGTTCTAAAAATGTAATGTCAAAGAGTAAATGTATTTTCAATTTTAAATTGCACCAGACTTCTCTCTGAAACTGTTGAAGAAATTGGCCAAATCCTGGCACTTTTGAGTGTTATCCTTAGGCCTAATGATGGTGATTAATTTTCTTTGTAAACATTTGCCATCCAATGGTCACCGATAATACATCATAATTCAATATTTAAAATCCTAATTATTGGAAGTAGATAATATATTTTTGGATTTAATTGGTAATTTTCTTTATATATTTTTAAATTTTATTTATTTACTTGAGAGAGAGAGCACAAACAGGGGGACAGCAGGCAGAGGGAGAGGAAGGATCAGGTTCCCCTGGAGGAAAGAGCCTGATGTGGGGCTCAATACCAGGACACTTGGATCATGACCTGAGCTAAAGCCAAATGCTTTAACTAACTAAGCCACCCAAGTGCCCTTTTCTTTATATATTTTGATAAAATATATTATTTTGGAGTATTCTACATTTCAGTTTGTAGGAGCTTAAAATATGTTAGGAATGTTAAGTCTTTGGCTGCCATTTGTTGCAATATTTTTCCATATTTCTTTTGATTTGGTTCATAATGACTTTTCTCAAAATATATAAATGGATCTAGTTTTATTGTTATTTATTTTTAGATACAAGGGTCAGTGATGTATATACATAATTGTGTCTTTTCTATTAATTCAAAATAATCCTCATTGCTTTACATTAATTTCCTAGATAAACATGAGTTACTATATTTTTAATTTTTTTAATGTTAATATTCAAAGGACTAATTTCTTTATAATACTAAGTATTCTCATTGAAAGTGTTTTATGCTTCACCACTTGGCCAAGACTTGTTTTACATCTTTAATAATATTATGATTGATTCATATAACATCCATTCTTCTTATATATGTTTCTGTATCTTATAACTTTTGTCTCTGTTTTCTAATAGAATAACTGCATTTCCTTTTGAAACTGGGTATTATAAATATATTGAGATAATTATTTTACCATTTTTTTTAACCATCTTCTTAACTAATTGTCTTAATAACTCTGGAGGTTTTATATGGTATTCCTGTTTTTATCATATATAATGATATCATTCATAAATCATAATGCTTTATTGGCAATAATTATGCCAATTAAAATATTTTCTTATTACATTGACTTTAGCTTTCTCCAGTAATAGTTACCAGTATTTGTATAGCTGGAATGTTTATTTCTGTAGAAGTTTGATAAAGATTGCTTCAGCATTTGTTATTTAGTACAAAATTCCCTGTTGATTTTAGTGAATATCCTTTAATATATTTATATATTTTCTTCTGTTACCATGTTCTTCTAGTTATTCTGTTATAATATTCAGGAAGAGAAGACTATAGAGCTCAATCTGCCAAATTCTCATATTATTAATTAACTTTATATATTAATTTGGTGACTAAAATTCCTAATTTTGCAACAAGACTGCTCTGTGAATAGGTAAAATATGCAACATTGTGTTTAGGCCTGGAAAGTTAATAGGCAACGATAGCAATTTTAAGAGATGTTAAGTGTGTAGGATAAAAAATTTTGTGTTATTTGTGCATTGGAATTTAAAGTCCTCCACAAACTAATTAGAGGTAAAATTCGTTCCACCTAATTAGAGGAACTGTAGGGATCATCATAGTCAGCAATGAATTTTGAATGTCAGAAAGATGAAACCTATTTCTACAGTTGCTGTTGCTTTTAAATAACTTGTAAATAACTAGTAAATAATTTAATTATATACCTTTTTAGTATGAATAATGCCCTTAGTTACTGTATTATTTTATTTATAATACTAAATATGTATTTATTTTATATATACAGAATTAACTTGTTCAATAAGTGTTCCATAAGAGTGTATCTTTTCCTTTCATTTTATTGTATACCAATATAATATCATAGATTTTATATTCCATGTAAAGTGCTGGGCATATTTGTTAAATCATGTTAATTCACTTGATGTTTAACGTAATGGTAGGTGAGTGGCACTGCATAAACCCAGATGAAAAATCATTGTCTATGCCCCTGGATATATTGGTGATTTTTTTAAAGTACAAAACAGGTTAAGTAAATCAATGTCCTCTAATTTACATGGAGATTCTCCACTTAACAATATGAATTTGCCCTTTGCTGTAATATCAAATTTACCTATGCAAAAGACTCACTCAGCAATTTTTAAGTAATATTTGTACAGTATAAAGATATGAGTATTTTCAGATTAAGTCATTGTCTAAAGAGATGACTGCACTGGATGACTACAGAGTTTTTATTAGAGACATGTGGAAGGATTAAACATAGAATTTAGTCACAATATTGCAGATATTTCAGTGGACTGGCACTATGCTTAAATTTCAAGTTCATTAGGATCAAGTTGCAGCAACAAACTAAGAAATAGAATATCAAATAATAATCCGAGCAAAGCTAAGTAATGCCACTTAATGCCAAGCATTAACCAAAACTTTTCCAATAATTCTGAGTAAGTTCAATATAGAATATTGTCCCATGTTACTGCTTACTAACTCTAACAGATAATTCAGAGTGCTGTCATATGCTAATCTTGTACCTGAATTAGGTGCAGGGTGCCCCAAACTTGTCTGTTCTCATAGCAGTCTTTAAAAGGTATTTAAAGCTCAAAGTCCTATGCACGTATTGGCAAAATAGTAACTCTACCCTGATGACAAACCATGTTGGAAATTGTTTATTTCCCTGAACTTAGAGGAAGATCATAAATTCTGTTTAGTAAAAGAGAATGTTAAGAATGTGGGATCACATACCAGGTGGATATAGTAATAAATTTGACAACTAGAATTACTATAATAAAATGGATAGATTTTATTGGCAGGGCAAGACTCTTGTACTAATATGTAAAACATTTATGCTAGAAAACATACTTACTGATATGCATGTAAATTTCTCAAAGCATTTCATTGTCTTCCAGGATCTTGTACTAATTGCTAATCACAAATGTTAAATTAATTGTATTTTAAGAAAGACTTTTAATGAAATTACACTGTTATGTATCTTCATCTAAGAATACTCCGTCTCTAAGTAATCAAATGGTAGCTGTGAAATTCCAGGTATAAAAATAGACAGTGAAGAGAGCTTATTTTTCATCTATAATTATGTTATTGAGTATTTAAGAGCTCTCTGGCCTTTTATGCTCATTTTAAAACTTTTCCATAGGAAACGGTTAGAGCTAGAGAATCAGATCTAACTGGATATCTTTTTTCATGAGTAGGAAGGTGAATCTTGGGTTTTAGTTCAGCTCTGGCATGTAAAGTGTTTGGAAATAGCTACTTAAGATCTCACAAGAAGACACATGTGGACAAATTGAAAATCCATTACTTACTTTGGACCAATGATAAAACTGATGTTTCAGGGCAAACTGCAACTCATGAATTTGTAGAGATAGTAGCAACTAGAGAATCCCAAATGAACCATAGTGACCTAGAACAGAAGCCCCCGACGCTATCAAATGAAAGGAATATTTAAGTGGTATTTTGATGAATTACTGGTGGCTGGGAAATTACCAGGCAATCACAGTCTTAAGGTGTTCCTATGCTTTCATGAACTTATCTTCAGGAGCCCCATCAGGTTCTCTTGAGGATCCAAGAAGTAGCCCCTTATAATCCTGTCAGAGGGAGCAGAGTAATCATCATGGGGTCTACCCCCAGAGCCTTCATCATCACCAAGACATTGTCTCCACTCCTGCTAGCCTTGATCCTTCACCTAAGTGGAGCAGGGAGTGGGGAATAGTCAATGAGTCTAAGGCTACAAAGAAATAGGTTGAGAGCATAGCAGCTAGCAAAGGCAGGAAGGAGCAGGTTGGGGTAAAAATCATTTTAAAAAATCAATGGAAAAACACTTGTGAAGATCAAGGTCTCAAGAGACAGGTACTAACATTTAATCAGAAATTTTTAAAATGTTCACTCTCTCCCACACATTACCACAGTACTAATATAACTACAGTAAAATACCTGGGAATTATAGCTGAAATAGCTTCAAGGATACGGCTTGTCAAAGGAAAGCACTTAGGGAGGTTCAAAGTCCAGAAAGGTGACAAAAATGAGGACACTGGAGAAATTTGAAACCTCAGGCCCTTATAGCTATACCAAATATTAAACAAAGCCTGTTTCCCAGTCAGGATTACATAATCCTTACACTGGAGGCCTATTTACCTTAGTATATTTTCTCAATCTGTTGTCTGGGTTTTTGTTGTTGTTGTTGTTGTTTGTTTTTTAATTACAAGGTATTGCAGAAAACAAGGACAAAACACAGTTCAAAGACACAAAGCACTCATCAGAACATGGACTCAAACGTGATACAGATTTAGGAAACAAACTATGATTAATTTGTTAAGACATCTAATGTAGAAAGTAACAATAACATGCAAGGGCAGGACTGTCGAGTAAGAAAGGAAAAATCTAAGACAGTTTCAAAAGGAAATGCTAAAAATAAAAAAAAATGATGTAATAGAAATGAAGAATACCTTCATTGGGTTCATTTGTAGACTCACACAGCCAAGAAAAGAAAGAAAATGAAAGGAGAGTTTTTTTATAACTAGTCCCATTGCCATCAATGGATTAAAAAAAGGAATACTATGAAAAAATTTGTACTTACAAATTGATAAAACTTAGATGAAATTATAGATATATATCATATATGTATAATATATTACATATAGTGATATAGTGTATAATATATAATATATGATATATGTGTGTGTATATATACAGTTTTTGAATATATATACAGTATATATATATATATATATATATATACACACAGTTTTTGAATCAGTTAATTGATAAGCTTCCAAAAAAAAAAGAACATACCAGGTATAGCAGGCCCAGATGATTTCACTGGTGAATTCTGTCAAATAGTTAAAGAAAAAATAGTATCAATTCTCCATTATCTCTTCTATTAAATAGAAGCAGGAAGAGAACGTAGCATCTTATTCTTTGAGGTTAGCATTCTAATATAAAAACAGATAAAAAGATTACGGGAAAGGAAAACTGTAGACCAGTATCTATCGTCAATGTAAACATAGAAATCTCCAGCAGAATGTTAGAAATCAAATCCAACAATGCATAAAATAAATTATACATCACAATCAATTGTATCCAGATTTTGAAGGTCTGTTCAAAATTTGAAAATCAAGCAGTGAAATCCACCATATCAAATAACTAAAGAAAAAAGTTCTGTGGTCATATCAAGTGATTCAGAAAAAGTATTTGACAACAAACATATAAAAACACCTATTCATGATCAAAGAAAAAAATCTTATCAACTGGGAACAGGAGAATTTTTTAACTTCCTGAAAACATCTAGAAAACCTACAGCTAAGATCATACTTACTGGTGAGAGACTGGACACTTTAGAAGACAATTTGTCATTTCTTTTCAAAGCTAAAATAGTCTTACCATATGATCCTACATTTTCATCCCTAAATATTAACTAACTATTTGAAACCTCATGCATGAGCAGGCCTCTCTCTTTGGTAAGGTTGGTTACAGATAAGCCAGGAGGGACCTAGATGATCCATATGGCAATATATTAGAATTGGAGACATCTGCATGAGCTTGTGTGTATTAATATAGATACAAATATTTACATATAGAAATATTTATAGATATGTATCTATACACAGGCTATTATACCACATTTATTTTCTTGCTTTGTCACCTGAGAAGACCTAGAATCAAAGATTTCAGTAGCAGCAAACATACATAGTTTCTTTTTTTAAAAAATTATTTATTTATTCATGAGATACATAGAGAGAGCCAGAGACATAGGCAGAGGGAGAAGCAGGCTCTCAGAGGGGAGCCTGATATGGGACTCGATCCCAGGACCCCCAAAAATCATGACCTGAGCCAAAGGCAGAAGCTTAACCACTGAGCCACCCAGGTGCCCCACACATATAATTTCCAAATCTTAGTTTGTAATACCATGTTTCAATAGAAAGGACCAAGGCTCCTTAAGGTACTGATCAAATGTTGGACCAAGACATGAAATATACATGGTGATCCTGAAGCTATTCACAGTGCCAGAAAGCAAAGAAGTGCTCAAAAGCAAATACACAAAGAAAACTGTCTCAGACACATCACCTGTGCATGACTTTCCAATAATTTATGAAGATACTCCACCCTTAAGCAAGTGAAGCATAATTCCTCACTTTTCAAATGCGAATTGTGCATAGTGACATAAAACAATATGCCCATGCATTTATGGCTGAGTGTTGCCTAAAATAGGATGGACTCAGCTGGTGTGTTTTAACTCTGGAGGCTTAGTTCTACATGATTTACATGCATATTCTGGGACCAGCAAGTTACCCGGGCATGTTCTTCTCATAGAAATAGCTGAAGTGAAGGAGATCAAGTAGAAATACAGAAGGCCTCTAAAGTGTCACACTGTCACTTACAGCTCATGCTGTTGGCCTAAGTAAGCCTCATGATGGAATTCAAATAAGTGGGAAAAGAGAACCTATTCCCTTAGTGAGAAGATGTTTAAAGTTTTATTCCTGAAGATGTGTCTGTGGAGTGGCAGGGTGAAGAAATGGGCCAACAATACAGAAAGCTATGAATAAACATGAATTACATACTATTTCCCTCCTATAATAAATAATAAGAAAACAAGTTAATACATATGATGCAGATTTAGATGGTGAATAACATGGATCCAAAAAAAAATGGGATCCCTGAGAAAAGGAAACATATTATGAGCCTTATGATCGTCACTGGTGTTTGCTAGGAGGCTCATCTCCAAAAGAACGTGAACCATGGAAAACAAGCCCCACAGAATGGTCTCTGTGATTTGGGGGATAGGGATTACAATTTAGTAAAGTTAAGGCAGCTGGAATTTATGGAACAGAGCAGGAAATAGAAGGGATCTAGGTAGACAAACAGTTTCAGAAATCTGTACAACTTGTACTTTGTCAAGGGATAATGAATTGTGCATGCACACAAGGCTGGGCAAGGAACCACTGAGGAGCTATATACTATTAGCTACATGCTATAAGTTGTGATACCATGGTTGAAAAAAATATAGTTAAGAAACTTTATACACACACACACACAATCTTTCTCTCTGCAGGGCCACATGTATTAACCGGTTTCTTCTACCAAACATTTAAGGAAATCATCAGACCAATCCTATCAAAACTCTATCAGATAATAGAAGAGAAAGGAGCATTTCTCAACTTATGAGCACTATGCTTATATAATCATCAAACAGACAAAGAGTACAAGAAAAGAAAGCTACAGATCAATAAACCTCAGGAACACTGATACAAAAATCTTTAACAGAGGATTAGAATGAATCCAGGAATGTAGAGAAATTATCGTAGTTCTGGACCAAGTGGAGTTTATCCCAGTAATGCAAGGCTGGTATAGAATTGAGCATCAAGCGATGTTATTTATCATATTAACAGAATAAAGGAGACCAAGGATAGGACCACTTGCATAGATGCAGAAAAATTACTTGAAAAATCCAGCATCCATTTATGCATGATTCTTCCTTTCTTGTTTTCTGAAGATTCCAATGCTTTTACAAAAGCATTTTATTAACACATTTGTTATCAAACCCTTATCTGATGCTACATAAGGTATTTATAGGCTTTATAATACTTTTGCTGTTTATGTTGAGTATTTTTTATGTTTCATGTCGTTTGATTTTTTGATTCTTAGAAGCCTTTTTCTATTGGAATTCTAGGCTTATTCTAATTATTTGTTGGAAGTCTTGATACTGTTTAAAACACCTTTTACATACACTGTATTCCACAAACCTTCTCCTGGTTCAGATCTTGCCTTTTTATGCTCTCAATTTCAGTGTACTTAGTTCATGTGTGTGTGGTGTGTGTATGTGTCTATAATTTTGTTTTCTAGGTAGCCTTTTGTTATTGAATACTGTTCATGAATTTAAAAAGTTTACTATCTCTGATCATTTTCCAGAGTATTTCTATGAATACTTGTCAAATATCTATTTTGTTTTTTATATTGATTGAAACATTTATATTTACTCTTTTAATCTGAGAATACAAATTATTTAGAATTGCAGCGGTGAACTATACATTTCTAAAATTAAACCTAACCAGGTTATTGTGTATTCTTTCTCTGAAATTCACTTGTTACTATTTGGTTTAGAATTTTCTATCTATATTATTGACTAATATTAGAAAATTATCTTAATTTATCTTAATCTTTCTTTTTCTGGTTTTGTTATCAGACTCCATTGGCTTATATAATTTATGGGAAAATCTCTTTTTTTGTAATCTGAAAAAATGTGTAATTTGGAAGTAATCTGGTTTCTGAGGGATTTTTTGCACAAGTTCTTAGGCAAACAACCTGTTTGGCATCATGTATGATAATATTTAGCTTTTTAGATTTCTTTCTATAGTTATATTGTTCATTTTGCAAACATTTTCAAATTAATTTTATAGTTATTTATAACATTATAATAAATATTTCTTTCTTATTTCTTTTTTTTAATATTTCTTATTTCTTTTATTTTCTTTCTTATTTCTAACAATATTTTGGGATAACGTGTGTTTTTATTCTTATTGAAAGATTATTTTAACATCTTTGTTTCATTTAGCATTTAATATTTCATTTAACATTTAATATAATTTTTATATGTTACATAAATTACATGGTTAGTGTTACTTTTGATATACATGATCAATCTAAGGAAAGATGTTAAAAATTTAAAGTTGTTAGAATTGACAGTTTATTCTTGAAGTATTATATTTTCTACATATAGTTAATGATTTATTTTTATGAATATGCATATTTAAGTATTTCCTATCTTTTGAATTGGAGCTTTATGAATACATTATGATCACTTTTATCTCTAATAATACTTTTTTAAAGATTTATTTATTTATTTATGAGAGAGAGAGAGAGCATGCATAGGAGCAGGGGAGAATGGCAGAGAGAGAGAAAAAAGCAGATTTCCCCCTGAACAGGAAGCCCAGCCACAAGGCTGGATCCCAGTATGCTGAGATCATGACCTGAGGGGAAGGCAGATGCTTAACTGACTGAGCCACCCAGGCACCCCAATCTCCAATAATATTTTTGCCTTAAGTTTTTCGTCTGCTATTATTATGGCCCTATCAGCCTTCTGGTTGATAATATGTGTCTGGCATATCGCTTTGATTTTTTTTTTTTTTTCAGTTTGTGAACCTATGTTATTGTGCTTATTGGCAATTATTTTAATTGACTTTTTTATACTTTTTTCTCCTGTGCATTCTATATAAACAATTTCTCTCTTCTTTTGCTTTAGTTTTTAATGTGTTGATTTTTTTTTTACTTCAATCCATTACTTCTCTCAACTACCTTGGAAGCTATATATCCTAATAAAAGTAATTATTGTGGTGATCATAGAATATAACTAATATAATCCAAATCTTTCAACTGGTAAAAAAAAATAACTCGAGTTCATGAAATTAAATTTAAAATATAAAACTATAAAACTTTCAGAAAAAATAGCATGAAATATTTGGCATCTATGATTAGGTTGAGGCCAAACCAAAGCACCAATTTTAAATGGGAAAAAAAGAGATAAGGTGAACTTTATAGTATTACAAAATTTGCTCTACATAAGACATTGAAGGAGATGAAAAGACAATCTAAAGAGAGGGAGGAAATATTTTCAAATCAGATATCCAGTAAAGAACTAGTGTCTACAATACATAAAGAACACTCAACATTCAAGCAAAAAAAATAAGCTTACTAGAAAATGGGAATGTGTGCATATACATATGTACATATACACATTTATGACTTCTAAATCCATTTATGTCTTCTGAATGTTTCTTCAGCAATGTATTTTTTACTTTTCAGTGTATAGGTTTTCACATTTTAAAAGATTTGTCCCTAAATATTTCATATTCACTGGTGCTGTTTTAAACGGTGCTATTTTAAATCTCAAATCTCGGTCGTTTATTGTCTGTATATTGGTATACAATTGGTATGCAATTGATTATTCAGTTTTGGTTTTGGCTCTTACTGCCTTCATAAACTTAATCAACAGTTCTGGTAGATTTTGGTATTCTATCCTATTTTTCTCAATATGTTATATAATCTGAAAATAAAGACTTTCATTTCTTCACTTCCAGTCTTAAAACCTGTTATTTCTTATCTTGGTTATTGTACTGGCTAGAACCTCTAATGTAATGTGGAATAGAAGTGCTGGAAGGCAACACCTTTGTTTTGATCCTGATATAGAGAGAAGATATTCTATTATTCATACTTAAGTATGTTTTTACCTTTAGGCTTTTCATAGGTGACTTTTATCATGTTGAAACAGTGACCTTCAAATATTAATTTGCTAACGTTTTTATAAAGAATGAGTGTTGGAAACCATGGAGTACTTATTGGTATCTATGGAGATAAATATATAATTTTTCCCTTTTAGATTCCTGTATGGTGAATTAGTGTAATTTTCTAGTGTTAAAACACTCACATTTTTGGAATAAACCCACCTTACTCTTGATGTAGTATGATTTTTTAATATTCTGCTATGAGATTTACTAACATGTTGTTTAGATTTTTACATATAATTAGATTTAAAATATTGATCTATATTTTTTCCTTGTGATGTCATTTCTGGTTTCAGTATCAGATTATTACTGATTTGTAGAAAGAATGTGAAATTATTGCTTCATTTTCAGTCTTCTGGAAACCTTAGGTGGAATTATTATTTATTATTTAAATTTTTGACAGAATTCTTCAGCATAATCTTCTGGGTCTAGAGTTTTCTTTAAAAAAAAGAAAGATTTTATTTTTTCATGAGAGACACAGAGAGGCAGGCAGAGACAGGCAGAGGGAGAAGAAGCTCCCTGTGGGGAGCCCAGTGTGGGACTTCTTCCCAGGGTCCCAGGATCATGACCTGAGCCAAAGGCAGACACTCAACCACTGAGCCACCCAGGTGCCCTGGGCCTATATACCTGGAGTTTTCTTAAGTTGGGAAGGGTTTTAACTAATAACTTCTTTAATGTGTGGAATCTGTTTGGATGATCTGTTTCTTGAATGAATTTTGAGAGTTTGTGTCTTTCAAGTTGATTCATTTCAGTTTTTGGCTGTCAGTTTCTCTGGCACAAAATATTTGTATCATTATTTTTTTTTAATTTTTATTTATTTATGATAGTCACAGAGAGAGAAAGAGAGAGGCAGAGACACAGGCAGATGGAGAAGCAGGCTCCATGAACCGGGAGCCCGACGTGGGATTCGATCCCGCGTCTCCAGGATCCCGCCCTGGGCCAAAGACAGGCGCCAAACCGCTGCGCCACCCAGGGATCCCTTTTTTTTTTTTTTTTTTTTTTATTTATTTATGATTGTATCATTCTTTTAGCATTTTTTGTATCTGTGGTTAAGTAGTGGTTTCACTTTGATCATTTCTGATACTGGTAATTTGTGCCTTCTCTCTCTTTTCTTTTTTCCTCATCAGTCTATATAGAGGTTTTTGAATTCTATTGATCCTATCAAAAATTATATTTTAAAAAAATGAAGTATAATT
Source organism: Canis aureus (assembly GCF_053574225.1). Taxonomy (NCBI): domain Eukaryota; kingdom Metazoa; phylum Chordata; class Mammalia; order Carnivora; family Canidae; genus Canis; species Canis aureus. The sequence goes on from NC_135618.1 coordinate 31,965,106, forward strand.
GGCATACCATATCTTATTAGTTTTAGATGTCCATCATAGTGATTTGTTATTTTTTATACACTATGAAATGATCATCATAAGAAGTCTAATTACCATCTGTCACTGTCTGAAGTTACTATTATATTATTGGCTGTGTTCCTATGCTGTACATTATATTCCCCGTGACCTATTTATTTTATAACTCGGAGTTTGTACCTCTTAATCCTCTTCACCTATTTTGCCCTTATTTTATTTAACCCTCCCTCTCCACTCCAGTAACAAACACTTTGTTTCTAGTATCTATGCATCTGTTTCATTTTGTTTGTTCCTTGTTTTATTTTTCAGATTCCACATAAAAGTGAAATTATTTGTCCTTCTCTGCCTGTCTTATTTTACACAGTATAACACCTTCTAGTCCAACCATGTTGTTGCAGATGTCAGTGTCTCATTCTTTTTTTATGGCTAAGTGATATTCCATTGTGTGCCTGTGTGTGTGCACGTGTGTGTTTGTGTGTGTGTGTGCGTATACCTCTTCTTTATCCATTTATCTATCGATGAACACTTAGATTGCTTCCACATGTTGGCTATTGTAAATAATGCTGCAGTGAACATCCAGGTGTACATATCTCTTCAAATTGATGTTTTCATTTTCTTGAGATAAATATCCAGAGGTAAAATAGCTGGATCATATGGCAGTTGTATTTTTAATTTTTTGAGGAACCTCCATACTGTTTCTTGTAGCAGCTGTACTAGTTTACATTCCCACCAATAGTGCACTAGGGTTCCTTTTTCTTCACATCTTCTCCCACACTTATTTCTTGTCTTTTTGATAACAGCCAATCTGACATGTGTCAGGTTTGGCTTTGCTGTTGCTGTGTTGTTGTTGTTGTTGTTGTAGTTGTTGTTGTTATTTTTTATAAGTTTTAAGTGGGATTGTTTTCTTAAATTCTCCTGATAGCTCATTATCAGGATATAGAAACACAACCAATTCCTATATGTTAATTTTGTAAACTGCACCTTTAATGAATTCATTTGTTAGTTCTAATAGTTTTTTGATGGAGTCATTAGGGTTTTCTACATATAGTATGTCATCTGCAAATAGTGACATTTTTACTTCTTTCTTTTCAATTTGGATGCTTTTTCTTTCTTTTTCCTATTTAATTGCTGTGGCTAGAATTTTAAATACTAGGTTGAATAAAAGTGATAAGAATGGGTATCCTTGTCTTGTTCCTTTTTTGATTTCACTGATTTTTCTACTAATTTTGTGTTTGTGTAGATCCATATTTCCATCATATTTTATTTTCTTCTGTCTTAAAACTTAACATTTTCTGTAATGAAGGTCTGATGGTGATATCTTCAGCTTTGTGTGCCAGAAAAAGTCTTTATTTAACCTTCACTTTTGAAATAGATTTTTGCTGGGAGCCGAATTCAACATTGACTCACCCCCCTACCCCCCAGTTCATTATTTATATTGTTCCATTGAAATTCTGCTTGCATTTTTCTTTTCCTGACAGGAAATCTTCTGTCACCCTTATCTTTGTCTGTGTATGAGGTGTCTTTTTTGTTTGTTTCAAAATTTGTTATCACTTGTTTTAAGCAGGTTGACTAGATGAGCCTTGATATAATTTCCTCCTCTTCCTCCTCCTCCTCTCTCTCCTCCTCCTCTTCCCTCTCCTCCTTTTATATGTGCTTTGGTTCCTTGTGAACTTTTGGATCTCTGGTTTCATGGTTTTTATCAAATTTAGAAGTCTTTTTCTTTCTGCTTTCCTCTCTCCCCTTCTTTGAGAATTAAAAGTACACATATATTAGACTTTTGAAATTGATTTATAGCTTTCTACTTACCTGTTTATCATTATTTTAAAAATTCATCTTTCTCAGGCAGCCAAGGTGGCTCAGCGGTTTAGCGCTGCCTTCAGCCCAGGGCCTGATCCTGGAGATCCAGGATCGAGTCCCACGGCGGGCCCCCTGCATGGAGCCTGCTTCTCCCTCTGCCTCTGCCTCTCTCTCTTTCTCTCTCATGAATAAATAAATACAATCTTAAAAAAAAATCATCTTTCTGTTTCATTTTGTATATGGAGGATATATATGAATATGTTGGTAGAGCTCAATACATTGTTTGTTATCCCCTCAGATTCATTCTCCTTTATTGTTTCAAATTTGGTTTCTTGAAAATTGCTGTTGTGTTTATTTTTCCATTTTTGGTTGTTTAAAATGAAAGGGTAAACATGGCGCCTTTACCTCATTCTAATCAGAAATAGATGTTTTCTACAGAAAGAATTTCTAAAAGGCATATTTCTTGTATTAAAGAAAGAATGGTGAAATAATTCTGTTTCTGGTCAGAATGAAGTAGTTTCAGAGGATATAAAATTCTATGTTGACATCCATTTCTCCTTGCATGCTAAAAATAATATTTCATTTTCTTTTCTCTCCTATGCTGCTGTTGTAAAATAAGCTGTCAGTTTGTTATTCTGTAAATAATCTACCTTCTTTCCTTGGCTGCTTTATGATATTCTATTATTTAAATATTCTAATTTTGATTTTATTGGTCTAATCTGTAGTCCTTTGAATGTATACTATTTATAATTCAGTGTTATTTCCTAAAAATGAGATTGGTTTCTCCTAGTTTTTCAATATTTGTGTTTTTTATATTTTCTTGATTTTTTAAAGCATGTTTTCAATAAACTTCAGTAAAGTATATTTGAAGCACTCTTGTACCACTGTCCCCTCTCTTAATCTTCTTTTATGTTGATGTTATCTGAATTATTAGTTCTGAGTAATGTCAGCCTTGCTATTTATACTCATAGCCTTTTCTTTTCATAGGCAACAAATTTTAACAAGATGTTTGAATACGTTTATTTCATTTATCTCTATAGTATTTAATCAATTCATTTCTGTTATTCAAAGTTTTCTCGTCTAATCTATGGTAACCATTTTTATAGCTTTAGTTTTTCCCCCATAATACTTTTGGTTCCCATTTTATTTCTTTAATATTATTAAGCATTATATGATGGCTAATTTTATGTGTCAGGTTAACTGGATCACATAGTGCCTAGATAATTTAGTTAAACGTTATTTTGGATATGACTGTGAAAGTGTTTCTGAGTGAGATTAACATTTGAATTGGTAGACTGAGAAAAGAAGGTTCTGTAATGTGGGTGGTCTTCCTTGAATCAGTTGATGACCTGAATAAAATTTCTTAAAAGTTCAGTCAGAATTGTTTTCCTCTTCCAGACTGTCTTTGAATTAGGACATTGGTCTCCTCTTGCTTTCAGATTTGGAATGTACTTACACCATAGGCTCTTATGACTTATGTATGTATAATTTGTGTGTATATTATGTACATATACATATATACATATATATGTATATACATATATAAATACATAAGTATATAACCTATTGGCTCTGATTATATATATATGTGTATGATATATATAATATATATGTTTTGAAATTTTAAAATCTAGTAAAAATCATTAAATTTTTTTAAAAAACTTTTCTCTAAAAATGGTTTTAATTCTGTTTGTTAAGTTCCTGGGTGATGACCAAATGGGCTCATTTAAATTAAATTTAAACACCTTTCATTGTAAGTTGTTTCAAGAATAATGATATTTGTAAATTAGATCATCAAATCCACAGAAAGGTAGACATGGTATTAGAATTATTTTATGATACATACCCATTCAGAATAAAGAAGCAACAAGATTTTCAACATTTTCTTCTGCAAGATAATTATATTTTTCCTATAATTGTAATTCCTGACTTTATGTATGCTCTCTAATCAAATGTCCTATTCTGCCTGGGGCTCAGACTTTGTCTTCTGTTTCCAAGTTGGAGGACATTAGAGATTGACAGATGACTCCAGAGGTAGGCACCAGCCCCAGTATTTGATAATCTTTTTCATGAAACCCTAGAGTTTCTAGACTCTGAAATTTTTTCTTACTTTCCTACTTACTTATTCCTTTAAAAGTTGTCTATGTTTTTTTTTTTAATTCATACATCATCTTTAAATGCATTGTATTAGGAGGTTTTCATAACATGAATTTCTAAAGTAATATGAAATAATGCCCCTTATTCTGCTTATTGGTTGAATGTTGAATTAAAAAAAAAACCTAAAAGAACATGACTTAGCCATACATAAATATGATGGGTTTGTTTTACATATACAAAGTTTAGAATTGACTGAAGTCTTTAATAGGAGCTAATTTTATATTTTAACCATGCATTATTGTATCAAATTTTACTAAATAGTTACTGAAATAACTGTATAATTTAAAAAATCAGAAGGGCAATAAATAAATCAGTTGTGAATGTGGTATTTCTAAATAAAATCTTTGGGAGAGTTGTATAAAATTACATTGTCTTTGAAAGGACTGAAAAAAAAATGGCATTGTTTGGCAAGACCAGTTAATGTAACAGCAGCAATACTAGTTGAACATAGAAAAAAAGTATGCCCCATCCTCTTCCCTACCAGTGGGGAAAGGCATAAATAAAGAAAGGCATGAAAAAGAAAGAATGAACTAAAAGAGTATAATATATCTGGCCTGCCCCTAAGGAGGGTTAAGATTCTTTCTTCTCCTTTCAATGAAGTCTCTGTATTGCCTTTGATATTAAATCATAGTTGCCTTTTAATAAAAGTTTTATATTAAATTTTCTCTCTGCTGAGCACTTTTTAAATGACAAAAGCAAATGGCAGCATATACTCTCTAGATAGGTGATGTTTTTATTTGGTGAAAAAAAAAGTAATTTTTGTAATAATGGCTGTCTAGCCACTGTTCACCAGGTTAAAAGCAGGAAAGCTTTACAATGTGCTTTATCTTACTTCCTAGTAGCTCCCTAGTTTCTCTTATGGCAGCTCTTAGGTCTTAATTATCTCTGAAGTCCTCAAAATCCCTAGTACAAATCATAGCCCAGTTTGGGTGCTTAAATGTATTTGTTACAAGATCGGACAAATGAAGCACCCTTTGGCTTAGAACTGAAAAATAAAAGGTAAATATTCAAAATAAAAGCATTTCTGTGTCCAAGTTTTCAAAGGCAAATCAGGAAAGGAATTATGGGATCACTAAAATTTATTCCTATTGTACTAGTTGACTTTAGGCATTATTACATGGATAAAGTACTTTGAGAAAATCTAACATTAAAAAATATGTATGATTATTTTAAATTGTATTTACAATCTAAATCTATTTCTTAAGCATAAAAAAGGAATTAATAATATCCTTTGAAAGTTATCACAACTATTAACTATAGATGAAACTTTTTTTTTCTCTGAACTTACAATATTTTTAAAGATAAAATCAGGGGCACTTGGGTTGCTCAGTTAGTTAAGCATCCAACTCTTGATTTCAGCTCAGATCTTGATCTCAGTGTGGTGAGTTTGAGCCCTGTGTTGGGCTCTGTGAGAGGCGTGGAAAAAAAAAGATACAATCAAATATAGTAAACATAGAAAACTCTATTGTTGTTGTTTTGTTTTGTTTTGTTTTGTGTTGTTTGGATCTGCATTTAAAAGTACATCAGAAAGATACTTAGAAGACAAGGTCACTGAAATGCTTCTTAATTATAGGACTATAGATTTGGAAAGAACCTAAAATATTAATTAAATTTATTTTCCATTTATAACTAAATGCTTTAATTATTTGTTTATCTTCCCATTTTTAATTCTTTCTGGAGGCTGATCTTAAAACAAACATGGTAATTCTGTCTGAGATAAATAACTTGAACTTTAGAACACATTTCTTCATGTGTACCTGATATGCATGGCCTCCTTTATGGGGCACCTGAGTGGCTCCATTAGTTAAGCATCTGACTCTTGATTTTGCCTCAGGTCATGATTTCAGGGTTCTGGGATCCAGCCTTTTGTTGAGCTCTGTGCTCAAGATTATCTCCCTCTGCTCCTCCACCTGCTCATGCTCTCTCTCAAATATGTAAATAAAATATTTTAAAAAAAAACATTTTTTTTCTCTGACAACTGTAGTTTTCAGAGTAATAGCTCCCAACCTTATGTCCACTTCTGTCATTTAATTAAAGAAAAAACTACTTAAATGATGTATATAATTCTTTATGTAATAACTTTAAAATTATGGGTATCATAATCCGAGGATTACACCTGTGTGTCACCATTTTGAGTGCTTTAAATTTATTTAATATTCACAGTGATAGTATAAAGTTTGCATTATTAATCACTATTTTTCATACCAGGATTCTCTGGAAGGGCACCTGGGTGGTTTAGTTGGCTGAGCATTTGACTTTTGATTTCAGCTCAGGTCATATCTCAAGGTCATGAGATAGAGCCTTGTGTTGGGCTCTGAGCTCAGCATGGAGTCTTCTTGTCCATCTCACTCCCAGCACTTGTGCTCTGTCTCTCTCTCTCTCTCAAATAAATAAATAAAATCTTTTTACAAAAGGCTTTCTGGAGTCCATATTCTCTCTATACCTATAATAACTTCAATATGAGTTTGAGGTGCCTTCTGTAGAGTAGGCAAAAAACTTTTCTTCTAGTCTTTTAGATTCAGTGTTGGGGCCGGCAAACTAAACTGATAAAAGACAGATCAAAAAGGGGATTAAAAAAAAGGGAGTTATTTTGTATATATAATGGAGCTAATAAAAGAAGTGACTGGTAGTTAATATTTAAAGTTGAAAGCTTATATACTTAAATTAGTAGAGGAAAGAAGTGAGGACAAAAGGCTATAACGGGAAGAATAAGTAGATTTCTTTAGGAAAAAGGAATGAGTTTGTAGGAAAACTGATGGGAGATAAAGTTTGTGACAGTATTTGTACAGGTATGAATAGTCTTTCTGTCTCCTTTAAGACCATAAAATTCCCCTAGAAAGAGGATTTATATGTTCACAGTTCACTGAAGATGCTACTTTTAGTCAGATAAGGGAAATTCTGACAAGACTTTTTTTTTTCCACCTGTTGACTCTCCAATGTCTTCAGATTAAAATAATCTTTATGCAGACTCTGGGGTTCCAAGTGGGTCCTACACTTCTATGTGTCTACAATACAGAAGGAACAATATTGTCTATTAGATAGCTATTGAATACTCACATTGGTTTGCAGAACATTTTGATGCATTTCCTGTGCTTTCCATGAGGAGCAATTTATATTTCCATTTTTCTACTTAATCCACAGATAACAATATTAGTAATTTACGATTAGTATCACCTACAGAGGCACAATTTTCTTTTTCTTTCCTGTTCTAGGGTATATATTTAAATATCTAACGACCTGTCATAGATTTTATATTTTTACCTAAATATAAAGCAAAGTCATAGGTTGTTGCTCAACTCTTGGGATTCACATTAGTTGAAGGCTTTTGTGACCTATGAAGACAAGACACTAGGCAATTGTTTCATAGTTTTATAAAAGACTATATATACAGTGAAGAAACATCCTAGTTTTCTCATAAATTGAGAAAAGTCTCTATTTCTGCTGCAATGAGGTCCCATAAAGATCCTTATGTTTGGATGATAAACTGGGTGGTTATGTTCCCTATAAACCCACTTCTGAGAGTGTAGCTATTATCCTACTGACCTTTATATAGAAAAGAAAAATACTGGGAGACCAGTGCATGTTTCCTTAGCTGTGGCAAATATACTGAAATGAAAATCTGCATTAAAATGGAAAAGTAAAAATAGAAGTATGAAGATGGTAACAAAAATAAAGGGATGTGTGATCTCTTAAATACTCCATAAAATATTCTTGTAGCAGAAACTCACAGAACAGATAAACTATATAGGTAGGTGCTGTTGTTTACAAATTGCTTCACAAATTGTGAATGGCAGTGGATAAATAGACTCTCAACTCATTTCATAATACTAAGATTAAAATAAATGTGACTTCTCTGATTGTTGTAAAAAAGTATTGTCTTTTTTACTTTTCTGCAGATTTTTAACACTATTATCCCAGAGACTGGCTTCCAAACTGTGATAAAAAAGACATTTTCCTACACTGCCAGTCATGTCGTATCTATATTGACCAAAAGAAAAACCAAATTCACTTCTCAGCAATTTGCTTATTGTATGCTAAAGTCATAAATAAGGTCTCATTGATTCCTCTGAAAAAAAATATAATTGAATTTAAAGTATATTGAAATGATATATTCATTCTGACAATATCTTTATTCACTAAAAATAAATTTAGGGAATTATTTTCTTAAAAGTGGCATAAAATATTGGTTACTATAGAACACTTTATCTGCAATATGATTATTCAGTATTACCTCTTATAGGATTAGATAATTAATACAACATATTTATTGATTGAGATGATAAGTTAGTTAAATCCATCAACTATTTTCCTATTCCTTATCAACATTATTAAGCATAATTTCTGGTGTGGCTTTACTTAGAAAAATTTAAAAATACCATACGTATACTAGCAAAATTATGATTAATAAAAATGATTTAAAATATCTTTCACTTCAATTATTGCAGTATCGCTTTACTTAATTTTCAGAGTACTTGTGTCAAGGCTAGTCTGTTAATTGAAACTATTTTTAGGGCAGCCCAGGTAGATCAGCGGTTTAGCGCCAACTTCAGCCCAGGGCCTCATCCTGGAGACCCTGGATGGAGTCCCAGGTCGGGCTCCCTGCATGGAGCCTGCTTCTCCCTCTGCCTGTGTCTCTGCCTCTCTCTCTCTCTGTGTCTCTCATGAATAAATAAATAAAATCTTAAAAAAAAAAAAAACTTTTTAAATTCTAGGAAAAAACTACAAATTTAGTCATTTTATTCATAATTATCAAGTAATCTATGGTACTTTAATAACAAATTTATTCAGTCTTTTATTTTTTTTAAGATTTTAAAATCTTAAGAGGCAGAGGGAGAAGCAGGCTCCATGCAGGCAGCCTGATGTAGGACTCAATCCAGGGTCTCCAGGATTAGGCCCTGGGTGGAAGGCAGATGCCCAACCGTTGAGCCACCCAGGGATCCTATTCAATTTTTTAGATGAAATCAGTATAGTTATTAAGGTTAGAGTTTGCTTTAATTTTTTTATTTTAAAAATAGCAAGAAACAATCTACCAGTGTATTTCAAACAACAAAACATATTAAAATTAATTGCTTTTGAAGGCAAATTAATATTAATTAATTTTATATAAATTTAATATATATTAATTAATATTAATTAATAACTCAAGTTAATATTGTCATTGTATTTAAATGTAAATCTACTAAATTTATTTGTATTTTTAATGCCAGACTTTGTTTCCTTTCATAAAATGATGTGTACACAGTATGAAATTTTGAAAACATGAAATTATAAATAAAAATTAAAATGCTCTATAATGCCACCATTCATAAACAACTACTATTAACATTTTTATATTTCATTCTATTGTCTTTCCATTTGCTGATATGCTTTATATGTAGACTTTTATTTTAAGAGTTTTCTGTGATCACATCTTCCTTCGGGAAGGAAGGAAGCCTTCAGTTACTCTAATCTCACTTACTTAGGAGTCAAGGTCATTGACAATAATATGGTTTCTGCACAGTTTTTCCTTTGGTTCCATTGAGCTTGCCACTTATTAAACTTGAACCTAATGTCATTTCCTACTTTGACTTGCCCACTTGTGAACCCAAATCAAATTAGCTAAATAAGATTATTTCATGACGAAGGCAGCACAGAGTACAGCTCTCCAAATGACTTTGGGAATACTTGGAGACATTGGTGGTGACAGTGCAGTGGTGATACTATTGTCATTTAATGTGTATATCCAGGGAAGGTAAACATCCTGTCATGCACAGGACATTTCCAAACCAAAAGACAAACTTTTACCTGTTGTGAAACAGGAAGCCTTTGAGTGTTTATACTTTTAAGAAAAAAATCTTATTTTTGAGATATTAAAAAATATGTGCTGGGTCTTAGAGTAGCTCTATTTTTAACTTTTTGAGGAGCCCTTATACGGTTTTCCAGAGTGGCTGCACTAGTTTGCATTCCCAACAACAGTGCAAACTGATGATCAAAAATAAAATAAGATGAAAATTGGGAGGGAGGTAAACCATGAGAGACACTGAACTCTAGGAAACAAACTGAGGGTGACTGGAGGGGAGGTCTGTAGGAGAAGGCATAATTAGGTGATGGACATTAAGGAGGGCACTTGATATAATGAGCACTGTGTGTTATATGCAACTGGTAAATCACTAAATTCTACCCTTGAAACTAATAATACAGTATATGTTAACTTCATTGAATTTAAATAATTGTGTGTATATAAATACGTATGTTTAAGATATGAGAACGTATTGATGGCTGTAAGCATCTTTCCTCTTCTCAGTAGTGCTACTAATTAATTTTCTCAGTAAACTTCACCCTCCATGATTTGGGATGGTGACATTTTTCCTAATCATGTTGTAGATGGCACAACTCTTTTCTATTTACTTGTTTTGTTGTTGTCTTTGGATTCAAAGAATAAGAGTATAATAGATGTCTTTTACCAACCTTACCTTCTACCTGAGGAAGAAGTGAAATTGTACAGCAATGGTTCTAAAAAGAAGAGTGGGACTAAGATGTCAAATATATTAGAAAGAATAGACTATATCCAGGGAAGGGACATGTCACTCACTACAGAAGAGGAGGAAAAAGGATGGGTCTTATTGCCAATGATTGATGGCTACAGGACATTAGGGATCTCTTGCTTATTAATGACATTTTCTTCAGCCTAAGTCTCTCTCCCAAATTCTAGACTCATGTTCAGCTACGTTTTCAACTTTGCTACTTAAATGTCTGTTATATTACCTCAACCTTAAACAACAACAACAGCAACAACAACAGCAAAAAAAAAAAACAAAACAAAAAAACAAAAAAAACACCTGGATTTGTGACCATTTTCCTGAAAAGCTGCTCTATTGGCAGCTTTTCTCATCTCAGTCCACCAAAACTCTTATCTTTGCACTGTGATGAAGGATTGGAGTCATCCTTGACTCCTCACTTAGTTCAATACATCATAAAATTGCATTGAATGTATGTTAAAAACACACATAAAATATGTCCACTTCTTTACTCTTCCACTGTTCTAACCCTGAAACAAACCACTATCATCTATTACTGGGATTGCTGTAATAGAGTCTAGTTGGTCTTTCTGCTTTTATTCTGATTTCAGAGATCCAGATTCTATTCCAGCATTCCGTTCTGTTTTTTAAAAGACCTAAACTTGCTCTTGTTATTTTTCTGTTCACATCCTGCAATGGTTCTCCATGTCAGGTAAGGCAAAGAGAGTATCAGAGTCTTCTAAATGATCTACTCTGTGAGCTGTCTTACTATTATCTCTTCAGTCTGCTCCAGGCACACTGTCTGCTGACCATTGGTCCAGAAAATGAGACACTTTTCACCTTATGACCTATGTACTAGAAACATGCCCAGAATACCCGCATCCTTTATGTTCAGGCTAACTTCTTTACCTCTTCCAAGTCTTTGTTCAAATGCTACTCTCTTTTTGGAGCCTGTAATTAACCACACTATTTAATTTTCCCCTTCCTCATCTTCCTGATGTGCCTTACCTTGTTTTACTTCTTTTTTTATTCACATGGTTATTCCCTTTAAATAAGATATTTTATCCATTTATCAGGTTTACTTCTTACTGTAAGTCTTCCCCAGTCAGAACATAAGCTTCAAAGTGCCAGAAAATTTATCTGTTGTTTTTTTAATTTTTTTTCCAGTGGTATATCACAAGTGCTTAAAATAGAGTCCAGCACAGAGTAGGTGCTCTGGAAGTAACTGTTGATGGAATGAATAAAGAAATGCTTGAATGTGAAGTTGAGAGGGAAGATTATCTGGTTGAAAGTGATTAAAAGACAAGATGAACATGCTAGAATTTCTTTTTCTTTGGCAATGTCAGTTTTTCCTCGTTGTTTTATTATTATCAATGTATAAACATGTGGCAGTTTCTCTGGTTCAAAAAGAAAAACCTCCTTTGGTCATATGTTTTCTCAAACTACTACCTTTTCCCTACATTATAGCAAAATTTGAAAAATTATTTATCCTCTCCTACTCTGCCCCACCCCCGCCATGATTCAGCTCTCAACCCAAATGTCAGCCGTTTACTTGTTTGAAACTGCTCTTTTTAAGCCTCCCAACAATTTTCATGTAAATCAAATGTTAATGGATACTTATCAGTCCTTACCATATTTTATATCTCAAAGCATTTGGTATAGTTTGGGCCTGTCTCTTTCTTGGAAATATTTCTCCATGAAATCCTAGTTTTCCTCCTTACACTTGGAACACCCCATTCCATTCTTTTACTTTCCTACCTTTTAAATGTTGAAGAGGGGATCCCTGGGTGGCTCAGCAGTTTAGAGCCTGCATTTGGCCCAGGGCACAATCCTGGAGTCCTGGGATCGAGTCCCATGACGGGATCCCAGCATGGAGCCTGCTTCTCCCTCTGCCTGTGTCTCTGCCTCTCTCTCTCTATGTCTATCATAAATAAATAAATCTTTTAAAATAAATAAATAAATGTTGAAGAACTCCAGTTATTACTCAAGATCTTTTATGCTTACTATGGAGGCTTTTTCAACTAATCCTGTGCATTTTGTTATAATTTATATGGTAAATATTTCCCCATTTACATCATCCCTGTTGACCATATAAATTATGGCCCAAACTACCGACTCCTGCAAGTAACAGTTACTTGATATCTTCACTTAAACTTTACTCTTTTGATCTCTGTACTTCTCCCCTATTCTTCCTTTTTAGTCTATTCTATACAGAACAGTCACGATAATATATTTAAAATGCAAATTAGGTTGTTATTTTTGTCTGTATATAAAACAAACCTTTTTTCTTACCCTTCTAGGTCCTCCTTGGATTGGTCTATATCTACCTTTCCAAAAATATTTTCTCTGAATCTTATGTTCACCATATCTACTTAAGCTACCCTGATCTTAATATCTTCGTCTCAAGAATATTTAAGTTATTATTCCTGCACTTCACTGTCCCCATGATTTATCCTAGTTCCTGCTTACATATTACTTTCTTAAATGTTATCTCCCCATCTAATGCATCATCTCTTGCTGTTTTTAACAGCACTAAATACAACCAAATAATCTATTTTTTGTTCACTTGATTTGTTATCTATTTTCCCATCTCTAATCAAGCTTCATGTAGGCAAGGATCATGAACACTTCATTCATTTGTTTTGAAAATATATTTAATCTCTCTATAGAAAAAAAAAAGGCTGTTTAAAAAAGCTTGCATGCCTTGAAGTTTAAGATAAACTAGTGTGGCAAAGATCCCTAAGACCACCCTCAAGCTTGATGATTCACTAGAAGGACTTAGAAATGGTGTTGTACTAATGGTATATTAGTAATTATATGTATAAATAATATATATTATAATGTACATAATCCAAATATATATATTTATATTATGGGTTTCTTTACAGTGGCAGGATACGGGTTAAAATTAGTAGAAGAGGGATGCCTGGGTGGCTCGGTGGTTGAGCATCTGCCTTTGGCTCAGGGCATGATCCCGGGGTTCCGGATCAAGTCCAACAGAGGGCTCCCTGCGTGGGGTCGGCTTCTCCCCCTGCCTGTGTCTCTACCTCTCTGAGTCTCTCATGAATAAATAAATAAAATCTTTAAAATAAATAAATAACTAAATAAATAAAAAGTTAGTAGAAGGAAAGGGCTCCTAGACAACATCTAGGAGAAACCAGGCATGGTCTTCCCAGTATCTTCTGGTGGAGTTGCAAGGGTATGCTTAATTTGGCCACTAATAACGTGTGACAACACAGCTGCAGTATTGTCAGTCAGGGAGGCTCAATCAAGCTTTGCTGTCCATGGTTTTATCGGAGGTCAGCCACACAGGCCTGTAGCACCTGCATGACACCGTTACTCAACTACTGAGCTACTTAGTTTCCGGTCCCCCAGAGCATACACTATAAATCATATTGTTAGCATTAACCAGTTGATCAAACCGGTCTGTTATAGCCAAGGTCTTTAGACATAGAAACACACATTTAGAAGGTAAAATGTTCCAAAGGCTTCTATGAGCAGAATGACTAGTTCTTCTTTGTGAATGTACAGATTTCAGACAACTTAGGGCTGCTGAGTTAACCCTTTCTTGCACAAAGAGGAACAAGTTAAAATAGAAGCTACTATTGAAAAAAATGAAGCTTTGATGTTTTCAAAGATGTACAGCTTTAAGTAAGACAATCTTTACCTTGAATGGTTCTGATATGCACACATTTCAGTTCCAAAGGTTTAGATAAAATAGCACCTCCAACAGCATGGTTCCATTTTTAATTACCACAAAGTATTAAATATAATTACATAAAGTACAATTTTGCTGCTGGTTCTGAGCCCACATATTTGTATGTAAACAACAGTATACATCATGATCAGTGACCAGTCACGTGAGTTCTTGGGACCCACTTATACACAGATGCAAAGTGTATAGTTGTGTTACCTCTTTGCCTTCCGGTAATAAACCTAGTAAACATAACAAAGATGGAAACACATAATGTGGAATGTATATATTATATGTATATTTGTGCATATGTATGGATGGCATACATGATAGAATTTATGTTTTTTTATGATACTTTAGAGATTTTATGCATATGTACATAATATAGGTAGATACTATACATGAAATCGCTAACCCTTCATATTATGCCAGTGCCACCATTCAAGAGACTCTAAATATACTGCTCTGGAGAACTTAGTGGAGGTGAACCCATCAACATAAATGAGAAAAGTGGTTATGATAAAAGAGTGAAGATAACCTAGAGCAAGTGAAAATTACAAAAAACTTCATATTAAAAAAAAAACTCAAATATTTCATGACATTAAAAGTGCAAAGGATGGGGCACTTGATAGCTCAGTCGGTTGAGCATCCAGTTCCTGGTTTTGGCCAAGGTCATGATTTCTGGGTTGTGAGATCGAGCCCCCATCATCACCTCGGGCTTGATGCTCAATGGGGAGTCGGCTTGTCCTCCCTCCCCTTCTGGCCTTCTCCCCACTCTCTCTTTATCTCTTTCTCTAAGATAAATGAATAAAATCTTTTTTTAAAAAGTACACAAGATAATTATGTGAAATGTTAGTGATAGAGGTGTTAGCTAACACTATAGTGGTAAGCTTATTGCAACTTACAGATCTATCAAATCAGCTTCTTGTACGCCTTAAACTTACACAATGTTATATGTCAGTTATATCTCAACAAAAGAAATTTAAACAGTGCAAAGGACAAAATGTCTAAGATCCAAACTTAGAAAGAAATCTGGGGGCTCCTGGGAGGTTCAGTCAGTTAAGTGTCTGTCTACCTTTGGCTCAGGTTGTGATCTCAGGGTCCTGCGATTGAACCCTGCATGGTGCTCCCTGCTCAGTGGGGAGTCTGCTTCTCCCCCTTCCTCTGCCTCTCCCACCTCTCATTCCTCCTTTCTTTCACTCTCTCTCTGAAATAAATGAATAAAACCTTTTCTTTTTTTTAAGAAGAAAGGAGTCTGAAAATTCTGTAAGGCATTGAAAAGATGCTTAATATAATTTATACAGAAAGAATAAGGCAATCACTCTTTGAACTGCTCTTGATAATTTTTTACAAAGAAAATAAAACATTTTAATTTTATTTTTTAAAAAGATGTTATTTATTTATTCATGAGAGACACAGAGAGAGAGGCAAAGACATAGGGAGATGGAGAAGTAGGCTCCCTGCTGGGAGCCTCATGTGAGACTCAATCCCCGATCCTGGGATCAGGCCTTGAGCAGAAGACCCACCCAACCACTGAGTCACCCAGGTGCCCCTAAATAAACATTAAAACCCTTATGTTTGCAATGTTTTAAATTACCATGTGCTAAATAAGTCTAGGTTTTAGTAAATTTTTCATTTCCTCGTACATTTATAATCAACAGTATGAGAGGTTGTAATGTTTTAACAAAAATTTGCTAAAGGTCGTAGAACATCCACAATTTTTCCATTGAATAGTAAAATTACTTTGTATAGTTTGAGGTGCTTGGGAGGTTCAGTCAGTGGGGCAGCTGACTCTTGATTTTGGCTGGTGTCATGATCTCAGGGTCATGGGATCCAGCCCTGTGAAGGGCTCCACACTCACGAGAAGTCTGTTTGGAATTCTCGCTTGCTGCAATGGACTGTATTTGATAGATTTCTAATAATTTTTTTAAGTGTACTCTTTAGGGGCACCTGGGTGACTCAGTGGTTGAGTGTCTATCTTTGGCTGAGGTTGTGATCCCGGGATCCTGGGATCAAGTTCTGCGTTGGGCTCCCTGCATGGAGCCTGCTTCTCCCTATTGTCTCTGCCTCACTGTTTGTGTCTCTCATGAATAAATAAATAAAATCTTTAAAAAAAAAAAGTACTCCTTAATATTATGTTCCCACTTTTACTTTAAAAAAATTGTAAGGTTGGTAACTCTTGTGATTTATTTTAGTCAAATTCAATATAATTGTGATATTTTGCAATAAATATGTGTATTTTGATAGGAAGAAGCAAAGAAAATGACTTCCTTATATTCATTTAGGTGTGTTATTTGGTAGTTCTCCAACATTAAGTCTTTTTCTTTAATTTGGTTATAAACAATAATTATTGGGATTTTTTATACTTTAATCGGTTGGTAATATATTTTCCAAAAACTTGTCTATAATTGTGATTTCCATGTACCAGTTATCATTATGCTGTTCTTTATACTTACAGTTTGCTTTGCCATGGGTAAGAAACAATTACTTAGATTATTTTGATATACAATTAAGGGAAGAGCAAATTGTGCTTGATTGAAAACATATTGTAGGAATTGATTTTTAAGTCTATTAGATCTTTGGGACTTCCCACACACAGACATTTTAGATGGCTGTAGTTATATAGACTTCGACTTTACAGGAGTAGAATTTAGTGATTCACTTACAGATAGCACCAGTGTTCATCACACATAGGTATTTTGTTTCCATATATATTTTCATTGTAACATTTTTCTTCATCTTGTTCTCTCCCTGTTTAAAAGAATTTCAGGATGTTAGCAGCTTGAATTCCACTACTGCTGCTAGGAGAGAGGAAGGCATACTGAGACACAACACTTCTCCTTTTTAGAATTTAAAGTTTGAGTACAAAAGCTGAATATGAAACAACATGTCTTCACTGTAATCTCTTTGGTAGGATGAAGTTTATATCCTCAGTATGACTTCAGTATGTCACTGAGCAAACCCTGAGCTTTATTTCTATATTTCTTCAGCTGGAAAAAAAAAAATCCCCAAACCAAAAACCAAAAAATTTGAAGTGGAAAGAGATTTCTGAACTAGTTACTCTTTTAAGTTTTTCATTAGGATCTTATTGATATGTTTTGTGGTGCTAACATTTAAAGTTAAAAGATTTTTCTGAGTCCAAAAGAAAAATTATTAAGCTTTCAAAGACCTTTTTGTTTGGACTTTTACAAATTGCAATTAGTTGAAGGAACAGAGATTGCCTATTTCTACTTAATTTCTTCATGTATTTAGCCGCTGTAAACTAAGAGGGGCTATGTTTGTGCATATGTGTATAGATACATGGTTATGATATATCTAAATGATTTAATATTTCTATCATTTTGTTACTTTTATTTACTTCAAGTAAGTAATTTTTGCATGTGGTACATACATATTTATGTAAATTCACATTTTACTATACATTTGGAAAGACAGAATAAATCATAAATAAAAATATTAAAAGTAAAAGTGTACACAAATTTTAAAGTCAATATGGACTGGAGAATGAGGAGATGATTTTATTCAGGCTGTTGAAATGAAATATTCATTATGGCAAGTATCTCAAATAAAAGGAAGGAAGCTTGCAGGTTTATAGAGCTAGCTACAAGGGACTCATTCATGATTCTCAGAGGAGTTTTAGGGAGAAATGGAGTGTTACCCGTCTGATTTCCAGTCTTCATATCTAACTTTTGTAAATATATAAGTGCCATTTTATTGCATAAAGCACTGAATATATCTAAAATCAACTGCTTTTCACACAAATACTGCATTCTTTTAAGTATAAGCTCCTAGAAATTTTTGTAACGTATTTTAAGGAATTACAAAAACGTATATCCCATATGTAAAATATCAGTATAAAATACAATGTTAGGCCACCTGGGTGGCTCAGTGGTTGAGTGTCTGTCTTTGGCTCAGGGCGTGATCCCAGGATCCTAGGATCAAGTCTCACATCGGGCTCCCCACAGAGAGCCTGCCTCTCCCTCCGCCTGTGTCTCTGTCTCTCTCTCTGTGCCTCTCATGAATAAATAAATAAAATCTTTATTTTTTTTATTTTTTTTATTTATTTATGATAGTCACACAGAGAGAGAGAGAGAGGCAGAGACACAGGCAGAGGGAGAAGCAGGCTCCATGCACCGGGAGCCCGACGTGGGATTCGATCCCGGGTCTCCAGGATCACGCCCCGGGCCAAAGGCAGGCGCCAAACCGCTGCGCCACCCAGGGATCCCAATAAAATCTTTAAACATAAATGAATAAAATAAAATCAATGTCTTTTAAAGCCTTTTCAGCATTAACCAGAGGAGTAAAACAAAAATACATTAAAGTAGTAGATGATGCACACTAATATAAAAAAAAATATTTTTAAGCCATATCAGAACTTGAAAATCAAGTCATTTTAAGCAGTAAGATTTACACATTCAATTAATAGAGTATGATGTTGAGCAGTATGAAACTCACCACTTTCATAAGAAAAGATTGAAAAAATAAAAATGTCTACCCTTATACAGCTAACTCAGCATTAAGGAAATATTTAATAATTTTACGTTTATATATGTAATATGTGATCTATTTTTCTGTTTTCTTCTCTTTTTCTATTTCCCCACACCATCGCTGAAAATATACTAAACAAATGGCCATAGAGGGTAGATATTACTGGCTAAGATATTTTAAAGGATGAAAGACTAGAAAATACAGATTTATGATGTGTCTTGAAAATAACAATTTACTAAAGGATTGGATATTTATAGGAACATTCGTTGAATAAAAATTCATTAAATTGCTTAACTGCATTAGGTATTTAATAAGTGTAGGGCAGTAAGCACAAGTTTTCATTATAAGATTCCAATTTCTTGAACTCACTGCCCATGAAGCCTGAGATGGCATGCAAAGGAATATTGATAACTCCTGAAATTAAATGTAGAATTAAAAGTCATTTGATAAAGAGAAATATATATCTATTTATGGCTATTTAAACATTTTTATTAAAAGAGAAATTTTAGAGACATTTACTTATGTGTACAGAACTAAAAATATATAAATGTATTTATGTGGTACAGTCTAAATATTAATAATAAATAACAGAAGTAAAACTTGAAAAATATATGAACTTGAAATAAATTCTCCTTGTAAGCCCTAGGAAGTATTATTACTTTATTTTTAATTTCTTCCAAATTTTGTACATTCTTTCTTACCTTGATGGTTACAAGCCCCACCCTACTAGAATTAATTTCAGAATAATAAAATATAATACTTCTTTACTTCAAATTTTTGTAAATTTTAATATCAAATTTACACATATATTGACTTCGGTGAAATACTTCAGATTTTTCTCTCTAGATTTTTGTTTATTCATTTATTCAACTACCTTTCACTTAATGCCTAGAACTTTTTTTTTTTTGTATATTTTTCTATTGGAGTTCGATTTGCCAACATACAGCATAACGCCCAGTGCTCATCCGTCAAGTGCCCCCCTCAGTGCCCGTCACCCAGTCACCCCGTCCCCCTGCCCACCTCCCTTCCACTACCCCTTGTTCTTTTAAGCACTGTAATTAGAATATAGTTGTGAACAAAACCAGTACCAATGCCCTGATAATATGAAGCTTCCACTCTTATAGAAAAGTTATAAATTATACTATATATATATATGATTATTGTAAAAGATGCCTTTGGTATTCTGTAGGAGTATTTAATAAAAGAATCCAAATTAGTCTTTGCCCTGAGGCAGGCACACTTATAAAGGAACAATAGAAGTAAGTAATATCTTTTCAGGCACAGGAATTCTGGTCCAGAGTTTGAAGTAATCATGGCCATTAAAGGAATGAAAAAAGGTAGGTCACTCTAGCTAACATATTGTATTAGCCAGCATTCTCCAGATAAATAGTTCCAATAGGATACATAGAGAAATACATGAGGAGTGTTATTATAGGAATTGGCTCACACGGTTTTGGTGGCAGTGAAGTCCTGAGTCTGCCATCACTACATGCTAGGGAATAAGGAAAACCAGTAGTATAATGCAGTCTGAGTCTGAAGGCCTGAGAGTCCATGATGTGTGTACCAGGGTATGATACCCCAAGAACGAGGAGCTCTGATGTCTAGTTGCAAAGCATTGTTGGCTGGATTTTGGATCTGTTGAAATATCAACAGAAAGTCAGTGAATTGTTTTATACATTAGAACCCTGACTTATATTTGATAAAGGTAATCATAGCTGAAGGATAAATCATAAGGAACAGGAGTTGATGTGAAAGACCAATTAAGAGAATATTACAGTAATCCACAGGAAAATATGATGGTCACTTCACAGTGAAGAAGAATATAGTTTCAGAGAGTTAAATGGAGCAGAATATACTGGATTTGTAAAATTGATAAGAAAGGAGAGAAAGGATCAAGAATAATTCTAGGTTTTGGATTAAGGAAATTGGGTAAACCATGGTATAATTTCCTGATTTAGGCAGAACAGAAAAAGCATTATGTTTGCAGGGGAAAATGGTGTTAAATAGGAAACGCCTGTGAGACATCTAAAGGTGGATGTTAAAGCAAGCTACATGCCCAGGCTCTGGATAGATATTAGCTGTAGATATAAGTATGATGTATTTTTCATATAGATTATAATTGAGTCAATGAGAGTAGATGCAGAGTGAAAAGAAAAAAAAAGGGTAAGTATAAATCCCAGGAAACCTCTAATAATGAATGTATTGATAAGAAGAAACTAATAAGGGGCACCTGGGTGGCTTAGTTGATTAAGTGTCTGCCTGTAGCTTGGGTTGTGGTCCAGGGTCCTGAGATAGAGCCCCACATCGAGCTTCCTGTTCAGCGGGTGTCTGCTTCTCCCCCTCCCACTGCCCCTAAGTGTGTTTGCTGTGTCTCTCTAGTGTTCTCTCTCTCTCTCAAATAAATAAATGAAATCTTAAAAAAAAAAAAGGGAGGAACTGACAAAATACTAAGGAGTGTCTAAAAAAAATAACAGGAAAAATTAAAATGGCATTTTATGGTATTATAAAATCCAAGAAGAAGAATATTTCTAGAGAGAAGCAAGCCCAGTCCTAGAGGGTGTTGGTGTGAGGGCACAGCAGATTACAATTAATGTATATCTATTGCCTTTCTGATATGGAGTTTTTAACAATGTTTGAGGAAAATTGTGGAACAGTTTTCTATTTAGCTTCTCTTGGTATGAGACTAGGAATAGCTAGCTGATTAACATTTGGAAATAGTATGTATAAGAAACTCCACAGGAAAGTTTGCTTCTTTTAGCCTCATTGAGGAACTGTCTACTTAAATCTGGAAAACAGTTACCAGATACTAATACTACATTCATTTTTCTTCTGTTAAATATATATATGAAATATAATGTATATGGTATAACATGTGTGATAGGATATATATGATGGTAAATATTTCCCTGATAATTTAGAATTGTCCTGTCTATACCTGCAAAGAAACATATTTTTTTCGTTCGTTTTTCAGAGACTTACTTGGTATATTTACCAGTACCGTTTTATTTTCAGTTTGATAGAATCATATAAAAACATCCCGTTATAAAAATTTTTGATAATTAATTTGTAATAAGAATTTTAGGTTTACCCCATTATCAATATCACTCACTGGTATGATACATTTATTACAGTTGGTGAACCTACAGTGATACATCATTATCACCCTGAATTTAATGTTTACCTAAAGATTCTATGAATTTGGACAAATGCATAAAGACATATATTTGTCATTATCTTATCATATATAGTATTTTCAATGCCTGAAAATCCCCTATGCTCTGCCTGTTTATTTCTCCCCCCACCACTTCTGACAACCAACCACTGATCTTTGTATTGCCTTCATAGTTGTGTGTTTTCCAAAATATCATATAGGGATCCCTGTGTGGCGCAGCGGTTTGGCGCCCGCCTTTGGCCCAGGGCGTGATTCTGGAGACCCGGGATCGAATCCCACATCGGGCTCCCAGTGCATGGAGCCTGCTTCTCCCTCTGCCTGTGTCTCTGCCTCTCTCTCTCTCTCTCTGTGACTATCATAAATTAAAAAAAAAAAAAAAAATCAAAATATCATATAGTTAGAATCATGAAGTATGAAACTTTCTCAGATTGGGTTCTTTCACTTAGTAATAAGTGTCTTACTTAATCTATGTCTTTTCATGACTTCTTTTTAGCACTGAATAATATTTTATTGGCTACATGGTACCACGGTTCATTAATCCATTAATCGACTGAAGGGTATTTTGGCTGCTTCCAAGTTTCGGCATTATGGATAAAACTGCTTTACACATCCATTTTGATAAACATCAACATGTTTTATAAACATCAGGTGGACATAAATTTCCAACTCCTTCAGAAAAATTCCAAAGAGCATGATTGCTGGATAAAATGGTAAGAGTATGTTTAGTTTTGTCAAAAACCATCAGATTGTTTTCCAAAATGGATATACCACTTTTTAAAAAAATATTTTATTTATTTATTCATGAAAGACACAGAGAGAGACAGAGAGGCAGAGACAGAGGCAGAAGGAGAAGCAGGCTCCACTCAGGGAGCCCGATGCAGGACTTGATCCTGGGTCTCCAGGATCACGCCCTGGGCTGAAGGCGGCGCTAAACCACTGAGCCACCCATGCTGCCCCAAAATGGATATACAATTTTGCATTCCCACCAGCAGTGTATAAGAATATGGCAGTCAATGTTCTGGATTTTAGCCATGCTAACAGGTGTGTGATGGTATCTCACTGTTTTAATTTGCATTTCCCTGATGACGTGTGATGTTGAGAACCTTCTCTTATGCTTATTTGCCTTCTTTGTATCTTCTTTGCCAAAGTATCTCTCTTTTTTTTTTTTTTTTCAATTTTATTTATTCATTCATGAGAGACACAGAGAGAGAGAGGCAGAGACACAGGCAGAGGGAGAAGCAGGCTCCACGCAGGGAGCGGATGTGGGACTCGATCCTGGGACTCTGGGATCATGCCCTGAGCCAAAGGCAAACAGACGCTCAATTGCTTAGCCACCCAGGAGTCCCTGGCAAGGTATCTCTTAAGATCTTTGTCCCAATTATTAATCAGGTTGTTGTTTTCCTACTGTTGAGTTTTAAAAGTTATTTGTATGTATTTTTAATAAAAATTCTTTATCAGATATGTCTTTTGCAAATATTTTCTCCAAGGCTGTAGCTTGTCTTAATTCTCTTGATATTGTCTCTCATGGAGCAGAAGTTTTTAATTTTAATGATGTCTATCTTATCAGTTATTTCTTTCATGTATCATGTTTTTCGTATTGGATCTAAAAAGGTATTACCATATCCATGGTCATCTAGATTTTCTCCTATATTATCTTCTAGGAGTTTTAGAATTTCACATTATATAGTTAGGTCTGTGATCTATTTTGAATTATTTTTTCTAAATGGTATATTATTGTTGTCTAGATTTATGTGTCTTCATGCAGATGTCCAAATGCTCCGAAACTCTTAATAGAAAAGACAATCCTTGTTATTGTCGTGGCTCCTTTGTCAAAGATCAGTTGATATTATTTATGTGGGTCTGTGTCTGGACTGTCTAAACTGTTCTATTTATCTGTGTATTCTTTTGCCAATAGTACGCAGTCTTGATTACTATAGAGTTATGTAAGTCTTGAAGTCAGGTAGTGTCAGTCCTCCAACTTTGTTCTTCAGTATTGTGTTGGCTGTTAAGAATCTTTGCATCTCCACATTTACGTAGAATTAATTTGTCCAAAAAAATAAAAAGAAATAAATAAAAAGAATTAATTGGTCCATATCCATAAAATAACCTGCTGGGATTTTGATTTAGATTGCATAGAATCCATAGATCAAGTTGCAAAAAATTGACATTTTAATAATATTCAATTCTCCTATCCATGGCTTGGAATATTTTCCCATTTATTTAGTTTTTTTTTTCATTTTGTTCATAAGACATTTGCAGTTTTATCCCATAGTTCTTATGCATATTCTTAGATATACTTAAATATTTCATTTTTGAGGAGTGTTCATGTAAGTAGAATTGTGTTTTTCATTTTAAATCCACTTGTTCATTGTTCAGATATAGGAAGTCAATTGACTTTTTTATTTTAACCTTGTATCCTGCAATTTTGGTATAATCATTTATTAGTTCCAGAAAAGTTTTTTGTTGTTGTTGTTGATTCATTTGGATTTTCTATGTAGATAATCATGTCATCTGTGAACAAAGACAGTATTATGTCTTTCTTCCCACTCTGTATACATTTTTTTTCTTTTCTTGTTCTATTGCATTAGCAAGAACTTCCAGTAAGATGTTGAAAAAGGAGTGGTAAGAGGGGACATCCTTGCTTGTACCAGATTTTAGTAAGAAATCTTCAAGTTTTTACCATTAATTATGTTGTTAACTGTAGGATTTTTACAAATACTCTTTATCAAGTTGAGAAAATTTTCCCATATTACTAGTTTCCTGAGCTTTTATCATAAATTGATGATGAATTTTCTCAAATGTTTTTTCTGTATATATTGAGATGATCATATGATTTTTTTCTTTTTTAGTTCCTTGATGTGATGTATTACATTAGTTGTTTATTTGAATGTTGAACCCATATTGCATACCTAGAATAAATCCTACCTGATTGTATATCCTTTTAAATACTATTTGGGATTCAATTCTCTAATATTTTGTTAAAGGTTTTTGCATATATGTTCATGAAATATACTGGTCTCTATTTTTCTTTTCTTGTAATTTCTTTGTCTGTTTATGTATTGGGTAATACAGGCCTTGTAGAATGAATTAGGAAATATTAACTTGACTTCTTTCTTCTGAAAGAGATTATAGAGGGTTAGTAAAATTTCTTCCTAGAATTAACCAGTGAATCCAATTGTACAAAATTTTCACAATATGATCCTCAGTTCCAGGTCAAAGGTAGAATTGGGGAGAAGGATCACTAAAATACATTTCCAGTTCAGAGATTCAGTAGCTTTCCAATATCAGGGATGTCAAATATTTATAAAAAGGAAAACACTGGAGATAGGTATAAACAGTCATATAAGGCAGTCATTGTATGCCTTTATCTATCTCTAGCCATTTCTCAACTTTGAAAACCTATTCCAGGAATAAACTAGTAAATACATTTAATATCATGCTTTTCTTAACTTAATATCACATAAACTCTGAAGGAAGTAAACATGCCCCCATTTAAATCATTCTTCCAGAGTCTAGAAGCATAAAGTAGATTAAGAAGGATGATCAAAGTAGTCGAATAAACAAATTACTTAAACCTCCCTTGATATTTGTATTTCCCTAATATAAACTCTAGTCAGTAACCCATTGGGAATTGATTGATAGCCAGTATTAAATTGCGAATTACTCATCTGTAAATTAGATATCCATTTCATCAGTAAATTTGTGTACTAATTTATCTAAATTCACAATCACATGCCTTATCTAGAAATCTTCCTTCGTAGAAGAGGTTATAATTAGAAGTAGAACATGTGATCACATAATTCAAACAACTAAGGGTTATAACCATTTTATTATTTTCCCCATCACAACCAGCTATTACATATTTTTATAAATTTTCCTTCTTTCCTTTTATAAACATATCCACTATCATGTTTTTTTCTCTTTAGTCTTTTTTTTATAGGCTTTCATCTTTCATCTAGATGCTTGTAATAATTGCATTAAATACTCCCATTTTCAATATCATACCCACCAAGACACACTAAAGGCAATTTTTTTTATATTCCTACAATAAACTGTTATGATGCCTCGTTATACCAAGTGCCAGAAGACAAATGGTTACTTTCTGCCATTCTATGAAAGATCCTTACTCTGTGTCTAAAATTTATCCATTATTGCATTTATGGGCATTTGATTGGTTTCTAGGTTTCTGCTATTGCAAACACTTTTAATATCAATAGCTTCAAAATTTTTGGTGTGTGATTATGAATGTTTATTTAATGTACATAAATATGGGATAAGTGAGTCAGAGATTGCACATCTTCAACTTTCCAAGATAATGTCTAATTTTTTCCAATGTTTCTAGAAACTTCTACTTTCAAATATCAATATATTACAATCTCCCATTATATTCTGTTTGCCAGTTTTTAGTACTGTGTAACTGTAAATTTCACCAACATACTGAATACAAAGTTGTATTTCTTATAATATTTTGCATCTTCCCTATTAAAATTAAGTAGAACATTTTAATATGTTTTTATTTTTTTAAAGATTTTATTTGAAAGAGAGAGAGATCATGAGGAGAGGTTGGGTGGGACAGACTCCCCACTTAACAGGAGCCTAATGAGAGGTTTGATCCCAGGACCTTGAGATCATGACCTGATCCAAAGGCTAAAGTTTAACCAACTGAGCCATCCAGGCATCCTTTTTTAAATGGTAATTTCTACTTATATTTAATTCCTATTTTAAAATCTGAGTCTTGCTAAGGTTTCAAAAATCATATGATTAAAGTAATTATCATAGTTTAATCTCACACCATTTGTTTAGATCCCAAGAGAGTTCAACAAAATGAATTCATGTCTACTCTGTGTAATTGATTTCTAAACTATTAGGGATAAGACAAAAGTTACATAATATTTTTATGTTAGCATTTCATTATTCCTTTCTTTATGGTTTTGTATACATATGCAGTGGTATATCTGACCATAAAAATTAGGATTTTAAAAGGTTTCCAAGGATATAACTGTGCATTTAATTGATAAGGACTCTTGTTGATGTTCATGGTTTTAGTATCAGTGTTCTTTCAAACTAAAGAATCATTTTTCAGAAGTCATTAATTTGCATATAAGAACACAAAAGTAGAGTTTTTGGGGGGGAATAAGTATTAAAAGAATTAAAATTCTTTTACTCCACCTGACATAAGTACTATGATTTACAAAGAAATCAAGGAAATGGTTCATTCCATCAACCAACTATCTATGAAGATTACTGCAACTGATACAATAGTCTAGAAAATACAGAGAAGAAGATCTAAAGGCTGTAGTCTAGACCTGCATCATGGTATCAAGCATATGCAGAGAAAAAGACACAGAAATGTAGGAATATTTGAAAGGGTTACTATTTTTATGTTGTTCAAATTATTCTCTCAAATAAGGCAGCAATTTATGTACTGGTTATATATGCCACAGATTTCGCTTATGAAGTCTTTGAAGCACTGTCTAGACTTTAACAGATTTATGACTCTATACTACTTCACTGTGTGTAATGCTATCAAATCTTACCATTTACTTCAGTTATCTGCTCTCACAATAAAAGACAAAAATCACACTGGTATACACTGATGTAAAATTAGATTATAATACCACATTAATAGAATTCCTCCCTCTAGATTTTAAACTTCATGAAATCAGAGCCCGTATCTGCTTGTTTATTATCCTGTGGTCAGTGTTTTTCTCAGTAGTGGCCACATATTGAAAAACTTAACATACATTTCCTGAAAAAATAAAAATAAGAATTATTACCTATAACAATATCATACTATATTTATATATGAGAATAAAAATGAAAACATTTTAAAATAAAACATTTTAATTCAAAGCACCTATTGTGTAAATATACTCTTATTTTCTTGCTTTAGAGTAAACAAGATGGCTTTATTAATGGCATAAGCATTAGTGAAGGAAAATGTGAATGAATACATATTTATCAGTGGGAAGAGAATATTCTTTAAATATCAACCATATCTGGAAATAATTGGATTGATTTAGTCTTAAATTATTCATCTTGTAAGGCAAGATGCAAGCATGCCTCTATAGGCATTATATCTCCAAGAAAATAATGCATCTATTCAAGTTTGCATCTGATCTTTACTTTTGTTCTTCAAATTAAGTCCTTCCAAGAAAAACTAAATAAAAAAGTCTCTTAGGGTTAATGGAATAACCCAAAACACAGACCCAAAGCCATAGCATCTTCAAAGCTATTATTTGCTGAAAACCCGTACTCGTTGCCATGGAAATTATCCTGATAAAATCCATATGTAGAGATAAAATAGCAAGAACAATTTAACTACAAATAATGTAGAATAATGTATAGAATAAAACTGAAAATTGAATTATGACAAAAATTTAACCAAAGAAAATATTTTTATGTTAATAATGTATTTTTTCTTTTGTTAGTATATGGTGATTATATTATTTTTGCATTAGAAAGAGTTCCAAAAAGTGAATTAAGTTTAGAATGATTTTGTAAGTTGACTGCTGTCTTTCAAAGTTAGAGACTTATAGGAGAAAATGTTCATCACATGATTTATATTTACAGTTTGTTCCAGAGAAATAGATATAAGTATTTTTGGTTAACAGGCAGTCAAGTTGATTTTCAGAAAGTAAAATATGTGAGTAAATTTCAATAGAGTATAATTTATACCAGTAGGAAATGCTATATACCACAAATTATTTAAGTTCATAGAATTTAACTTACTTCCAACCCCCAGCAAGAAAAAAATAAATACTTTTGATCAAAGGCAAGGGTAAAAGGATAAAAATATGTTTTGCTGAAGGGAAACATAAGTCTACTCATATCAGTGATCCTTAAACTTTAGCATGTGAAGTAATGACATAGGGGATTGGCTAAAACATTGATTTCTGGTCTACCTCCTCATAGCTTCTAACCCTTTTGAATAGGGTTCCTAAATTTGCATTTATAACAAGTTTCTAACTTCTACTGATGATGCAGGGGCCACTTTTAGAGAAACACTGATCTAGATCCTTCCCTGAGGAATGTGTACATATATTTTGCATCTTGCTTATGTATTCATTTATCTGTGGGCACTTGAGTTGCTTCTATGCTTCATTTGGCCATTGTGAATAATGCTGCTTGAACACAGGAGTATGAATATTTCAATACCTGCCTTTTAATTATTTTCAGTATGTACCCCAGAGTGGAATTACTGGATCATATATGGTAATTCTATTTTTAATTTTTTGATAAAATTGTACTATTTTTGCACAATGGCTATACCATTTTACATTTGCACCGGCAATGCACAAGGGTTAAGTTTATCCACCTCTTTTCCAATATGTGTTCTCTGTTTTCTTGTAAGAACAATCCTAATGGATATGATGTGGCATCTTATTGCAGTTTTCATTTGTATTTCCCTAATTATCAGTGTTGTTGAAAATCTTTTCATGTACTTATTGACTATGTGTATGCCTTCTTTGGAAACATGTCTCTTCAAATCTTTTGATTATTTTCTAATTGAGTTTTTGTTGTTGTAGTTGAGTTTTAAGTTTTCTATATTCTGGATATTAATCCTTATCAAATAAAAATTTACAAATATTTTCTCCCATTCTGTAGATTACCTTTTTACTCTGTGGATAGTGTCTTTTGATGCACAAATTTTTAATATTTTCATGAACCTCATTTTGTTTATAGTGAAGTGCCTTTGGCATCAAATCCAATAAATCATCATCAAATCCAGTGCCATGAGGCTTTGTCCCATGTTTCTTCTAAGAGTTCAATTCTTTATAGGTCTTGTATTTAGGTACTTGATCCATTTTGAGTTAATTTTTATATGGTAATACTAAAGTATTTCTTATTTCTTGAAATACAGATAGCTAAAATTCATGCATAGTAAATTATTTTAAGGATATATAATTTAATTAATTTTTTTCTGAATCCACACTAGTCACATAAAGTATATTAGTCCAGTCAGTATTATCTCTTATGCCTTGTGTAATAATGAAGAGAAAGGGTTAAGAAGTATTTCTTCCTATAGTACTATATTAGAAATACTTGTAGGCTAGGAAGGATTAGAAGTCCTTTTAAAAGTCTCCTTCAATAGTGAGAGTCACACATTTAGAATATTGATCTGATTGAAGGTCATTGTTAAAATCTATGGTTATTGAGCCAGCAATTGCCAGAAATAACAGGATTTAAATAAATAAGTACATTAACTTATGAGAGGAAAACTAATTTTGGAGTAAGAAATAGATTTGTGTAAACGAATAAAGATATTTAGGAGAAGAGTACTAGATATAGGAGGATCAATGGGAGGTGTCCAAATGGATTGAAAATTAAAAAAAAAACTAAAATATGTGCCCTACTTTTCATAGTTAGTTGTGACTCCTATTCTGAAGAACATGAAAGTTTAGTGGTTATTAAGAATAAGGAATTTAACAGGTATTAAGAATAAGAAATAGCCTTAGCAGATTTTATCTTACTCATGATGAGTAAAAATATATGAAACAAATTGTCACATAAGAAAATAGAAGATTGTCATGTAATTACATGACAATTAATTAATTACAATTAATTACAGGCTTAGCAAAAATTTGGTGAAGGGTCCAGAAAAACTGGTCTTTCTAAATTTTGTTCAAACCTCTGCTTAAAACTCTTAATTGGTTCCCATTACTCTTCAGGTAAAGGTCCAAATATTTAATACAATTCTGTGCCCTACTTAGCTAGAACATCTGTCTCTAGGATATTGTTGCTCATTAGTTTCACTTGCTTTCAAATTCTACTCATGAAATATTTTATTTTTTACTGTTTCAAACCCACTCCTTCATAAGACATTTGTACAATGTATGTGAAAAGCAACTTCCTATGAATATCCCCCTTAATTAAGTTGGCTGATTTTCAACTCAAGTGCCATTTTATCAAATAAATGCCTTGCTTTATTTATCAGATTGCATTAATTTACATCATACTTTGTCACATTTGTCTAATTCTCCTCTTTAGCATTTATCATAAGAGTAGGAAGCTATATATTAATATGATTATTGAATTAATGCCTTCTTCCATTATACTTCAAGTTTTGTGAGAGTAGGGACTGTGTCTGATTTTCTTAGTGTATCTCCAGCTCCTAATGGACTAACCTGTACATGTTAGGGTTTTGTAAATAATTGCTGAACAAGTGAATCTGAAAAATGCTTATGGTAGATTTCATCATTCTAATAGTTCCACACCTGTTGTATTATAATGCCTCTTTCCAATAATAGTCACAAGAAGAGACATTTTATTTTGTGGTTGCACTTTAGAATGTTAATGAAATTAAATCATAGATCAATGATATTCCTGGGATTTGGACAACATGGTGTAAATGCGTAAGCAAGCAGTGAGTAAACTACCAAGAATAATACACACACACACACACATATATATATATATATATATATATATATATATATATATATATATATATATAAAATCATGAGAGACACAGAGAGAGGCAGAGACATAGGCATAGGGCGAAGCAGATTCCCTGCAGGGAGCCTGATGTGGGACTCAATCCCAGGACCCTGGGATCATGACCCAAACCATAGGCAGACTCTCAACTACTGAACCACCCAGATGCCCCAAAGTGATCATTTGTATTGACATTAAAAAGTGTAAATGAAAGGAAAGCTAGGTTAACAGAGAATAAGAATTCTAACACACCATAACAAATTCCACATAAGTTTGAAATGTTTAACGGTTGACTCTTCTATTACCAGTGCAATGATGGGATGGGGGTGGAGGGAAAGAAAATGGATCTCTTAGACTCACTCATCATTAGATTCATAGTTTTTAAAACATGATGCAAATTACATAAAACATCTGAAATATTTGCATGATTTTGGTATTCTTCTTTGGATTAACTTAAAATCAATTCTCTAGCTATTGGTACAAAAGCCAATAAGAGCTACTGAGAAGATTCAAATAGGAAAAAGGCATTTGCCAAATCCTCTGATACCAAGAGTCATGAACATAATTATGTGCCTGGTTTTCATCTCTCATCTAACCCCCAGTGAACATTTACTTTGAAGGAATCAGTAATAAATTCAAAGAAAGGACAGAATCCATAGGGTGAGAATAAAAGATCAACATCTGGCTCTAAGTCTTCTCATATGCGTATATCCAAGCAATTACACAGTCTGAGCAACTGAGAATTGAGTTTACAATCTCATTGCAAATTTTAAAGAACTCCATACTTCAGTTCTTTCATTTTTGTGTGACTTAATCTATGTTCATGTTTGAATCTGTCCTCTGAATTCTTCAGAGCTGATTTATTTTTCTAATGTCATATGTGCCTCAGGCAGCATCCAGCTATCAGGTCTCTGCACACCTAGGAGCTAATTGGTGGAACTGCTTTCCATAAAATATTCATAACAGAAACTATTTTTAAAGTTAATTTCAAAACTATTTCTTTTCATTTTTATCTCAAATATTGCTACTGAAATTTTATGTGATATCTATCCTTACAGACAAACCCAAAAGGTATTGCAAGTTATGAACTTTCTTTAGAGAAAAGATGGTGTGAATTCACAGTAAGTGTCTCACTGTTTTGTATTGCAGCTTGTCTTTATTGAAGGTTGACAGGAACCACTAATCACAGAAGACACTATAAAAACATATATTAATTTTTTGAAAGCTCTTTGATGTTTTCAAGTACAATATGCTTTATTTTCTGTAAGCCCTTTGGTCTTGAAAAAAAAAGAAAACAGAATTTAATACTGGTGTACCCAAAATTAGAGTATCTATTTTCTTTTTTTTTTTAATTTTTATTTATTTTTGATAGTCACAGAGAGAGAGAGAGAGAGAGAGAGAGGCAGAGACATAGGCAGAGGGAGAAGCAGGCTCCATGCACCGGGAGCCCAAAGTGGGATTTGATCCCGGGTCTCCCGGATCGCACCCTGGGCCAAAGGCAGGTGCCAAACCGCTGCGCCACCCAGGGATCCCTAGAGTATCTATTTTCTCTAATTTTGTCTTATTTGTATTTTTAGGTAATTATATAATTTTATATATGTAGAAAATTATTTCACAAAGGTAACATGGAATTTCAGGGGTCTTGAAGTTCACTATAAATAATTTTTCATTTGAGGAAGCATAGGAAGCTCATACCTAAATCCTAGCTCCAAAAGAATTTACTTAATATTTTAGTGCTCAATTATTTTTTATGAACAGAATTAGAATAATAATACTAACATCATAGTATTAATCAGATGATTAAATTGGGAATATATTTAAAATTCCTTCAAAAATTGAAGTTTCAAAAAATACTACCAGTTCTATCTTTAGTTGTTGTTATTATTGTTTGTTTTTAATGAATGTAATGATTTTGTCTGGGTCTGTATCTTGATGACTTTACTGCAAAAAAGAATCATTATTATGAAAAATCTATTCAAGTTTTAGAGTTCACCTCTCTATATATAAAGAAAAATGATTAATAATATTTAATATACATGCATTCTATACATTTGGTGTCCTAAATATTATTTAAAGACTTCTGGACTAGAAAAATTATAAAGCATACTATCTTAAAAAAGTAGAATCTTATTTTCAAAGAAAGTAAACAAGGAGAGTAAATATAAGTATGGTGAAGTGTAACTTGTAAAACTAAATATTAATATTGTTCCTAATAGGCAGCTATTTAAGTATTGAGCATGGATGTTTTATGCCACACTAATAAGATAAACTAACAATGTTTCCTGGATGATTTCATGCTATTATTTCTTTAAAATTACATAAAGGGACCTATGGACCATAAACAGATTTGCCGAATTATGCTATCTCCAAAGAAACTATGGAACACAAATTAAATATACCAACTCTCTGTAAACCTGATTAACTTAACTAAATATCTTTAATTTATGGGATTA
The DNA here is from genome assembly GCF_053574225.1 of Canis aureus. Taxonomy (NCBI): domain Eukaryota; kingdom Metazoa; phylum Chordata; class Mammalia; order Carnivora; family Canidae; genus Canis; species Canis aureus. The sequence goes on from NC_135618.1 coordinate 31,998,817, forward strand.
TTGATAGACTAATAATTAGAATCATCCATTTGGCTTTAGATATATAAATTTCACAATTTGAATGGACATATTACTGATAATAATATTGTGTCTCTATTCTGTCATCTTTAGCAATGTTGCAGTGTAGATGAATTCTTATATATGGTGTTGGTGCATGTTAATATTTGAGATTTATTGCTTTAAACATGCAATTTATCTTTGTATCTTATATTTACTCATTTACTTACCATTTTGCCGAACCTAATTATTCTTATGCCTCCTTCAGTCCATGTGAGGTTATTTTTATTCAACCTGAAGAACTTCTTGTACTATTTTAGTAGTGTTTTGCTACTGGTGACTAATGCTTGTACTTGTGTGTTGAGGGAGAGAAAAAGAGAGAGAGAGAGAGAGAGAAGGAAAAAGAATGGATATCTTTATTTTGCCTTTAATTTTGAATAATATTTTTTAGCTGGGTATAAAATTCTATTGAAGGTTTCATAAAAGGGTAGGGTGATAAGGGGATGAGGTTCAGTCTAGTTCCTAAATTGAATGCTTTAGGTGAATAAGCAATCAGTGACAGCATTCTCAGTTTAGAGGTTTAAACACTTTCTGATTTGGATCCCTTTATTCCTACCAATATGTTTTTTAATTATTGAGACTATCTCAATCCAGTGTGTTTTTCTAAATTAATGTGGAGTGTTTGAAGATATCCAAAACCTATAAAATAAGGACATTTGAAGTACTTACTAAACTAAGTGAAGGGACTAAAAACAAAATCAAGTAATTCAGAAATTCATTTCATTGATGGAAGATGAACTGGAATCTTCATATCAAATGACGTTCAAGAATCAGAATAATTAATAAAAATTTATTTATTCATGTCATCATTGCAAAATAAAACAAGAGTCTTAAGGCACATACTATTAAGTTTGTTAAAATAAAAAAAAATCTAATTGGTGTTATACCCATTTGCAATACAAAGTAAAAGTATACAGTGAAGCAAAAATCTAAAGAAATTAAAGGAGAAAAAAATCTATTTATTTTTAAGAGTTTTATTTATTTATTCATGAAAGACACACAGAGAGAGAGAGAGGCAGAGACACAAGCAGAGGGAGAAGTAGGCTCCATGCAGGGATCCTGATGTGGGACTCAATCCTGGGACTCTAGGATCATGCTCAGGGATGAAGGCAGGCACTACACTGCTGAGCCACCCAGGGATACCAAGGAGAAAAACATTTAACCATGATGTTAAGATTCTATATGATGAAATTATTTTTTATTGCAGGAACAACTGGAAGTGTATCCATTCAATTGGCCAGAATGATATTACATAGTTAAAATTTTGCCTTTATCTTGAGATTCTGTTCTGTCCTCACACACTGACTGATTCTTGAAGCACAATTTTTCACCTAGAATATCACTTGTAACAACACATTGGAATGGACATGGAAATGCACTCTTTAGATCTTCTTTTAAGGAACTTATTACTCTAGTTGTCAGCAAACAGCCTTTAGCTGACCACCAGGATATACCTTTTTTTTTTTCTTTTTTTTTTCTTTTTTAGGATATACCTTTCCTGCAGAGACTCATATATAAAGGTTATGCCAACTGAGCATCTCACCTTCAATGACGAATTGAGGTGGGAACACAAAGGCCTCACTCACTATTTTGGCCCAATGTGAGACTTTTGTGATGGGCTATATGTGCTCCAAATCTCCCCTTATATGACTGATCAAGGCTTTGTTGAGCCTGCATCGCAGTTCAGCTTTTTCCTTTGCCCAGCGCTCCTTATTCTCCATAAACATTCTGTAGGTCAAATTCCCATTTTAGTATTTACTTCTGAAAATCATAACTTGTGGGACACAGAACACACTATGACATTATAGAAACCAGAATACAAAAAGAAAGGGACCTTGTAACCATGCATGCTAGGTATTGCAATTTTCCATGTATTATACCTACATGAAAAAAAAATGAGGCTATATTTTATCTACTTACATTATGATAAATCTTGGTCATGAACTTTTGGAAGAACAAACAACTTATGTTGGTCTAGTAGTACCACATAAAATTAGCATCATTATTAGATGCTAGTAATTGAAATATTCAACCTGTTATTCAGATATGTATTAAATTAAAGAAAGATATTTGAATACTAAATAAATGAATAGAGTAAGAAAAGCAGAATCTTTGCTTTTAACACACATTGAACCAAGAAGTATCATTTTTTTGTTTGAGGAAGAATAAGAAAAAATCTAGCACTAGTAATAAGATCTTACATTTTTAAGTAAACTATGGGAAGTGGCTAGAGCATGAGGAACACAGTGCTGGAGATGTCACAGACCAGGGACCTGGAGCAGCACGGAGGTGGTGAATGAATAGCTTTTCAAATCTACAACAAAAATAGCCTCCAACAAAACTACATTGCAAAAAGTGGGAAAGAAACAATGGAAAGAGTAAAAGAATAGAAAAAGAAGAATTTGTGATGGAAACAGTAGTGGGTTCACATGTAGTGAAGGGTAAGGTGGGGTATTTCCTGAAATAGAAGAGATTTACAGATGCTGACAATACTTGGGAACCTGAAGAAAATTGAGATTGTCCAGTTAACTGAAGCATTTATTTTCTTTCCTTTTTTAAAGATTTATTTAGTTGAGAGAGAGAGAGAGAAAGTACAAGCAGGAGGGGCAGAGGGAGAAAGAGAGAGAATTTCAAGCAGACTCTATGCTGAGCTTATAGCTATGGAGGGGCTCCATTTCACCACCCTGAGACTAGGACCTGAGCTGAAATCAAGAGTCGGATGCTCTACCTACTGCACCACCCAGGCGCCCTGAAGCTTTCTTAATCCTCAAAAAATGGTACAGAAAAGATGGTACAAAAAGACAATCTTTATCTGATGGTGAGTCTGATGATAGTAAATTGAAGAAGAAAAGAGATGCTGCTGATAAAACAAGAGGCTTTGTTAAATGTCTTGATCCTGAACTAGTAATTGGTGCCACAGATGGCAGTGGAGAATTAATGTTTCTCATGAAAATGAGGAGATTCAGATAAGGTTGACTTGGTGCTAGCAAGAGAAGCATATATGAAGTGTCCTTAAATTGTAATTGCCTTTTTATGAAGAGAGACTAACCTGGCATTCTTGTCCAGAAGATAAAGCTCAATAATTGTTTGCCTTTGCTATATATGCATGTATATATACATATATATGTATATACATGTATATATGTATATACATACATACATATACATATATATATATAAATCTTCATCTTGGATTTTTATTATTAGTGTGAAGAAATAACATTCTAATGACAATCATGTTTGATATGTTCATTTTGAAGTAGTATTGGGGGAGTTTTGGAGGGTTTTTTTGCATATATAGCACTGGTTACTTTGAACAAATAAAAGCTTTCTGTAGTTGCTTCATTTATCAGAAAAAAATGTTTCAGACCATTGTATATTTCTCTCTTGCATTAGAAAACATCTTTTATAAATGTTTGGGTAAATCTTCATAGTTGTTCATCAAATTGTGTTTAATTCCTGTGTTTTTCTTTCTTTATTTGGTTTTGTGTGTGTGTGTATAAAAATACATATGTAAATAGTTTTCTTTTCCTTCCTTTTCTACACTTTTCTCCTTCTTTATTTCCTTCTTTTTCTTTCTTTCTTTCCTCTTTTCTTTTTTAAACATTCACCAAAACAAAAACAGCATTTTATAACTATGGATAAATCTGTGATTCTGAGATGCTGTCATTTTCAGCAATCTAAGAAATAAATCATCTAAAGTTAAATTGAAGTTTTTCCTGAAGCCTTAGCCTTTCAAATTTTGTAATTAATTGGACAATTTAATTTGGACAATTTAAAAGCAGCTATATCAGGATCCATATCCATATCTATAGTCAATTATTTTTTTAAAGATTTCATTTATTTCACTTTAGAGAAAGAATGAGAGCACAAGTGGGGAGAGGGGCCAAGGAAGAGGGAGAGAATCTCAAGCAGACTCTGCACTGAGAGTGGAACCCCATGCAGGCCTCAATCTCACGACTCTTGAGGTCATTCATGACCTGAGTCAGATGTTTAACTGACTGAGCCACCCCGGTGCCCTCATATCTACAGTCATTTAAATAATGCAACTTAATCTGCAAGATCTCTGAAATGAAAATTCTGTCACTACCAACAACCTCCCCACCCAAATGAGAAAACTAGACAAGTTCTGATTTGTTTTAATTGGGTATGCAAAACTTAGTTAAATGGACATTCTTCTAGTGAAACTTCCTTTACAAGAAGTTGAAATCCCTATGCTATATTGACTAAAAGGTCATGACCATGGCTTATCTAAGACTTCATTCAGGTGAACCTAATTATATTCAGATGGTTATAAATGTTGCCAATTTAGTACCTGCTAGAATAAATGAGTGAAAAAACTTCTGTAATCTTCTGCATATTTTTTCTTTATCCCAACTCATTCCTTACATGTAGGCTCAATCTTGTCAGGATTTGAACTACTGGTTCAGCAGGAAAAACATTAACTTTGTAGTAATCAGAAAGTTACTTAACTCTTGTTTGTTTTATTTATTGTAAATGCTGGTAGACAGTGGTCAGTAAATAGCTTTATATTCCTTAAATAAACAAAAATTTTTAAAAATCACTAACCCATGGAGAATTCCTGATGATCTACCTCAGCCCTCAGAATTATTATTCCCTGTCTCCCTTTCAGTAAGTAATATTTATAATCATCCTGATTTAACTTATTCTAATTTTCTACAAAATTTTTATGAACACTTGATATTGTCTTATTTAGTTGGTCATTAATATACTTGTTACAGAACATAATCTCAGGACCCTTACATCATATGCATCATCTGTTTTCATATAATTAAAAAAAAAAGACATTCCTAGCACATACCCCATCTTCAGCACACTAAAGACAAAGAGATCCAAATGCAGGCCAACCGAAAACTGAAAAGGAAACATAAATGACAATATACGTATTCAAAGATGCTTAGTTTTATTAGAAATTAGGAAAAATACTTAATTGTAAATAGTAAGTCATGGCAACAGCAAGTATTAACAAAAGCATGCATCAGTGTGAATGTTGCAGTCTGGTGATGTGAATATGAATCGATACATCTTATTGAGAAGCAATTGGCATTATCTTGTACATTGAGTACATTGAAACTGTGCTTACTCCATGATCCTAAGATCAACCCTTTAGGTATGTAGACTAAATAAATCTTTGTATATTTGTTACAGGAGAAATTTAAAATCATGCTATGGAAATAATATTTGTAATTACAGTAGTGTAAGGAACTTGGATGCTCATCAGTCACAAAAGTATGGACATTTTGGGAATATTTGTACCATGCTGAACAGCTGTGAAAATAGATGGAAATTATGTGCATAAGCAAGGATAATTCTGACAAACATAACATAGAGTGAAAAAAATGAAAACCACAGAAGAATACACACTGTATTATTCAATTGATTTACTGTTCAAAAATGTGCAAATTAAACAAAGTCCGACACGGCGTGTGGACTGCCAGCCCACTCAGCCCCAGAGTCGCTGAAGGACATGGCAGTGATCAAGGTTTTGTAAACTTTCTGGTATTTTTTCCCCATGTACAAATGTATCTGTTATGTCTCGATTTTTGTGCTTTAAATAAAAATGACATTTTCAGACCAAAAAAAAAAATCCATTTGTAATAAACTATAAATTAAATTCAGGGAGCGATAAACAGAACATTAAGGACAATGGTTACTTCAAGCATTAAAAAGGAATTATTAAAAAGGGATAAATAAGATGAAATCAGAGAGGAAGAAAAACTATAAGAGACTTAATCCAAACAAACTGAGGGTCCCTGGAGGGGAGAGAAAAGGGGGGATGCAGTAACTGGGTGATGGACATTAAGGAGGGCATGTGATGTAATGAGCACTGTCAAGACTGATGAATCACTGGCTTCTACCTCTGAAACCAATAATACATTATATGTTAATTAATTGAATTAAAAAAAAATTAAAGGGATAATGCAATACAGAAGGAGGCCACAGAGGGCTCTACATTTATAAGCTATGTATGCTTCTTATGTTGGATGCGTTGTTCATAAGAGGACATTTTATAATTCTTACATAAAATTTAAAATCAATTTACATTATATATACGGGGTTAAATTCACACATGACAATAAACATAAAAAAAAGATTATGAATATTCTTCCTGAAGCATTTCAATTTATTTAGAGAAAAAAAAGTCTTAAATTTTGGATCCAAATTTTTGTATCTACACTATAATTTTGCAGAAATAAATATCTGTGAAATCATGCATATGAGAAATGGAAGGCAACCTATATTCATGTAATAAAATGTTATTCTATCATTGACAGCAAATAGAAATAATCTTTAAATTGTACTATTAAAACTAAAAAGTAGATTGAGAGCAACCTCTAATAATGATACACATTCTTAGTGAAACATTGAGACAAAACTCTGAACTTATTAGTAAACATTCTAATAAGGAAAAAACCCAAGATGACAGAATAGACAAAGATCATAATAAAACATGAAGAGCTAAGAAGAGATTTTAAACTAATAAAAAAGAACAATATGGGCAGCCTGGGGGGCTCAGTGGTTTAGCACCGCCTGCAGCCCAGGGCCTGATCCTGGAGACCCGGGATCGAGTCCCATGTCGGGCTCCCTGCAGGGAGCCTGCTTCTCCCTCTGCCTGGGTCTCTGCACCGCCCCCCTCTGTCTCTCATGAATGAGTAAATGAAATCTTTAAAAATAAATAAATAAAATAAAATAAAATAAAATAAAATAAAATAAAATAAAATAAAATGAACAATACTGTTCTCAAAAATCTTCATAATTTGGTAATCTCTGCATATCCTCTTGGTGATTTTTGGTGTCATCTGTCTTGGCCTCTCAACTGGTTTTGGACGCTGTGGGGCAATCACAACAGAGTTAATGAATACACTATTTTCATCCTTAGAAAAGGAGCCTGGAATGTGGTTTACATTCATATGGGCAAGGAGAAAGTTTACTGATAGCCTTGGTTATACCTGCCAGGTCTCCATCCTACCACCACACTCTTGACTAAAGGGAATTAGATTCCTTGGACGTGACAAAAAGCATCATAATTATTTACTATTTTTGGTGATATCATGTTAATTATACCAGATAAACAAGATTTGCTAGTATCCTGGAGGTTTTAGTAAGATACATACTATCCAGAAGTTATTATGTAACTCTATGAAGATTTGGAATCTTATGATCTGGACCATTCTGGATATCTACCCCAAAGTAAAGGGTATGTTATTGCTTCCTGTGATTTCTACCACCTAGAAGGAAATACAATGCTAAATAGATATTCTCTGGAGTTTTGATTGTGTATTTCACATTTAGTAATATGACTTTGATACATTTAACATGTGACACAGTGGGCAAGTAGCTTTGAGTGCACCAAGAATATCCTTAAACACTATGTCCTGAAGTATCTTTCATGGGGAAAAAATTGCTCTGCAGAGCTTATGGTGAGCTCCAGCACAAATTTTACAATATGTAACCCTAGATTTCTAAAGAGAGGACAAGATATTTGTAACGGGAAATTGTAGATCATTTGAAAAATATGTGACATCTTGACCATGGGACATCATGTGACCATGTTCTTAATGAGTTAGTCGACGTTATACCGATGAGGTTATAAGATTGAATAGTTCCAGAAGCAATACGTCATGAGATATGAAGGTATGAAATGATGTATCCAAAAGTAGACATGAATGTATCCAGGGGACAAGAATAAACTTCATGAGCAAGTGTCCAGATCTCTGCATCACCTGTCAGTGTTTCACTTGTGCTTCTCCCTTAGGTCTTATTCACGGTTACACGAGTGATCATTGAAGGCCAAGTCTTTTTTTTTTTTTTTTTTTTTTTTTTTTAAGGCCAAGTCTCATAAGAGAAAAAGTGTCAGATTGGATTTACAGAAGGGTCAGCTGTATATGTGGGTCCAGGCTGACAACACACTTCTGTACCATAGCCCCACACCAAGGTCTCTGAAAGGAACAGAGTTTCTATGAGCAACACTTCAAGCATTTCATCTAGTCATATACCGTATGAAAAAGGAATGGCCCCGGAGTAGAACTCCTCTTGGTGCCAAATAGTTTGGCTAGTTAGCCATAGAGATGGAAGGGGGAAAAATGGGAAGTTTGGGGATAGGATTTGAGAAGGAAGCGTGGAGATACAGATGCATAAACATTTTGGACCCAATTGTAAAAATCTTTATACTACACATTTAACACATCAAGAGCGAGTTCCACTTTCTGTTTTTCTATTAAAGCCATTTAATACTGTAAATATCCTTCTAAGCACTGTTTCAACTGAATCCCATGAATTTCATATTTATTTTATTCTCATTCATTTACATATATTTGTTTTTAATTTCCTTTGAGAAACCTCATTTGACACCAGGGGTGTTTAGAAGTGGGTTGTTTAATTTTCATACATTTGGGAATCTTTCAGCTATCTTTCTCTTACTGATTTCTAGGTTAATGCCATTATGGTCTCAGAAGATATTTTGTAAGATTTCTATCTCTTTAAATGTTATGGTTTGTTTTATGGCTCAAAATATTTTTTTTTTTTTTTGGAGAAATACCCTTGTGCACTTGAAAAGGGTATGTGCTCTGCTTTTGTTGGACACAGTGTTGTTCTAGTTTGTTGACAAGCTTCTACATTTTTATTGATTTACTGTATATTATGTATTATTGAGAGAGGTGTGGATTTTGTAGCTCTAATTGTTGATGTATCTTCGTTTATCAGATTTGTCCCATGTATTTTTGAAGCTTCATTGTTAGTGACATACCCATGTAGAATTGTGGTGTCTTTTTAGAATTATTAACCTTTTTTTTCATTACATAATGAAATGATACATTACATAATGTACTACTTTATTCTTAATACTATGCCTATTCAGAAGTTATATTAACTTCTTATATTAAGAATATAACTACTCCAGGTTTGTTTTGTTGTTGTTGATGTTGTTGTTGTTTTTTTAGTTGTTGATTGCTTGGTATAGCTTAATCCATCTTTTTATTTAACCCATGTCTCCATATTAAAGTGGATTTACTGTATACAGCATATATTGTGTATTGCTTTTACATCCTACTTGACTGGCTCTGTCCTTTCATTGGTGAGTTTAGATCATTTATATTTAAAGTGATTATAAATTTATATTAAGAATTACTCTGTAGGTATTTTCTATCCTATTTTTCTGTTTTTCTTTCTTTTCTGTCTTCTCATGCTAAGCATTTTTTTATGATTTTTTAAAAATTTATTTATTCATGGGAGACACAGAGAGAGAGGCAGAGACGTAGGCAGAGAAAGAAACAAACTTCCTGATGCAGGACTTGACCTCAGGACCCCGGGATCATGACCTGAGCCAAAGGCAGATGCTCAACCACTGAACCGAGGTGCCACTTTTTATTATTTTTTAAATGTATTGACTTTTGGATATGTTATGAACATACATACAGAACATACATTGTTATTATAAATGTACATAATACATTGCTCCTACATTTGCTTTAAGCAGTTTTCTTTTAGAACAGTTAAAATGAGAAAATTAATTGTAATTTTATCTTCTTTTAGTTTATTTTAAGCATCATTCGTTCTTTTTTTTTTTTTTTTTTGATCTGTTTAAGTTTGGTATCATACTCTCTCTACCAGAAGAATTTTCTTTAACATTTATTGTTGCAGTAGGTCTGCTACCATGGATCTTTTAGATGCTTGAGAATTTATTTTTTTCTTCATTTTTGTAATAAAATGTCACTAGGTTTATTGTAAGTGGACTTTTTTTTTTCTTTAAGAACTTTTAAGAGGTCATACCTTTGTTTTCTGGCTTGTGTGACTATTGCCAAGATACCTGTAAAAATTTTTATCTTCATTTCTTTCTGGTGTAACTTTTTTTTTTTTATCTTAGTGCCTTCAGTTTTTTCTTTTACTTTTGTATGTGGATATTTCAATGATATGCCTCAGTCTGAGCCTATTGCTTATTTGCTATATTGTAGTTATCTTTCTTGGGTTTTTGTTTTGTTTTGTTTTGTTTTTTTCCCAGCTCCTTGAGTCTGTGTTTTCATGTCTGACATTTATCTGGAATTCAGCTGAGCTGGAGACAGAGCTGACTTTCCAGATGTTAGAGTAATTGATTAAAGCAACAAGACAAAATGGAAATAACAACTTAGCCTTTAATCACTTGCTCTATAGTATACTCTGTTCCATTTTCCCCCATGGATTAGTATGCCAGTTGAGGGTCAGTTGGATCAGCCCAGACAAGGGGTTCTTCTCACTGTTGAGGAAGAAATAAATAAATGGGCTGAAGAAATAAATCTACGGTCTTCTGGACCCAGACAGCAGGGGAAGGAATAGGGGAACAAGCCATGAGTGGAAAAAAAGTATTGAGTACTAAGTAGTGGAGAAAAATATGTTCAAGTTTCCCTGATAAAACCCTTAAATAGAGGGGCCTTGACAAGGAAGGCAGATACACATAAAAGCATGGACAGCCAGAGAGGCTGAGTGAGTCCTGACTTCAAACTTTCAGAGACTGTAGTGCATCAAGTCTGATGTGGAGAGAGCAGGTTTACCCTATAAGGCCTGCCAGGTAATGTCTTTGTAAGATCAGGTCTCAAAAATCGCATATGTTTAGACAGAAGCTGGACTCAACAACAATTTTGAAAATTTGCAGCCATTATTTTTCCAAATATTTCATCTCTCCATTTACATCTTTCTGCTTCTGCAGTTGCAATTACACATATGTTAGAACACTTGACAGTTTCACAGCTGTTGGATGTCCTGCTTTTTCTCCCTGTACTGACATTTTTCTTTGTGTTTCAGCTTGGGTAATTCCTATTGAATAATCATTAACTTCACTGATTTTTTCCTCGGCTGCGTTGATTGTGCTGATGAACTTGTTGAAGGCTTTCTTTATCTCCATTATGTGTTTTTAATTTCTACAATTTTCCTTTGATTCTTCTATAATTCCCATCTCTCTACAGAAATTACCCATCTGATCATGCATGTTATCCTCCTATTCCATTAGAGCTCTGCATTTATTAATCATGGTTATCTTAAATTCTTTGTTAGTCAAATCTAGCATTTGTCTTATGTCTGAGTGTGGTCTTCATGATTACTCTTCTTTTTTTTTTTATCATGATTACTCTTGAGTATCTTCATTTTGTTTTGTTTGTTTTTCTTTTTTACTTGCCTTTTGAGTGCCTTATAATATGGTGTTGTTGTTGTTGTTGTTGTTGTTGTTGTTGTTGAAAATCAGACATGTTATGTAGAGCAGTTTACCTTGGGGTAATAGTTATATGCCTCAAAAGAATCACAACTTTCCTTCTGCTAGGCTTTGGATCAGGAGATTTTATTAATCCAGTTTAGGAGTTTGGCTGCATTTGAGATTTTGTCTTCCATGGTTTCCCTCAATGCAACATAATCTGATTTCCAGAGACCTTGTACCAAGAGTGTTTGGTGACTTTGCAGAGCAAAATTTGCTTGATTTTTAATTTTAAGTTTCCCTTTTCTGCGGTGATGCTGTGACTCTGAGACAGTATTTTTGTATGTTGTTCTGTCCTCTTAGCAGCATGCTGCTGTCTTTGCAGATAACCATCTGGCCTGGTGGTGGTAGAGGAGAAAGTCATCTCTGTTCTTCATTTTAAGACTCTTGTCTCAGGCATGCACCATGTTCCTAACTACTGAGGGTATGGCTTTCTAGATCTCCTTTTCCTTCCCTGCCTGGAGTTTTGGGCTCAGTATTTTACCCCTCCCTCTTCCTTGCTGGACTCCTTCCTTGTCCCTTAGCTGCAATAAGTGCTCATCAACTAAAGCCAGCCGCATCAGTCTTTCTTGCACATACTGTGTTTTGTGTGAAGCTAAAGGCTAAGGATCAGTAGGCGTTACTTGTTCCTACTGTATGGCTTCCCTTCCCCTCTTCAGATCTGCACCATAATCAGCACAGCTCAGGGCTCTTGATCTTTTCAGTGAATCCCTGGCAGGTTTTGTGGAGAAATAACACAAGCGAGGGTCCAAATGCTTCCTGACTTCTGCATCCCCCAAGGGTTTCACAGTTTCAGCGCCTTCTTGCTGGTGTATGATTGTGTCTACTTTTATTGGGTGAATTTTAGTAGCTTCTCTTCTCCTGTAGGCAGTGTGTCTCCTTTGATTTGGGGTCAACAAACTGATTTCTGGTGAATTCAAAAAAGTCATAAATTTGAAGTTAGTTCAACTTTTTTTTCATTGAAAGAGTGGGTGTTCCTTCTAGCTTTTTACATTCTGGAGAGGAAACCAGAAGTACAATAGGTCAATAAACACTTATTTTGTTCTGATGGTTGTACAGTATATTATATATACTACAAGATGGCATTTGAATTAAGCTACTGGAAGTAATCACTAAAATCTTCCATAAATGGTCATCACTTACTTTCTTTTGGGAAAGCGAAATTCCTGTAGCATCATTTGTATGACCAAAAAATAGTTGACAATTAAATAATTAAGAATTTAGAAAACATCATTGTTTTCTGTCAACAATTAAATGGGTTATATCTGCATTCAGGGGCCATTATGAAACAATTTGTGATATGTTATTTGATCCAGAATGTGATCAATGTTAATTAGTTAGAAATAGCAATGTAAGTTTGATCAATAATATTCTAATTTTAGAGATTTCTCCCTTTAATGAGTATTACTCTGATTGTCATTAGTAAATGAAGCCTTGTTATATAAATTGCAGAATAATGATAATTAACTCAAAAAGGTTCAACTATATTGCAAGATAATGATATTTTACTCAAAGAAGGTTCAAATGCATTAACCCCAACATTCGAGTAATATTAACCCATCTCAGGTAGAAATAACAGATGTCACAGACAATTTCTTTCTAAAGCTCTGTACAAATCGGAGCATTATTCCATCTTGGCAGCTATCTTCCTTATTTTCAATTATTTTTGGCATATTTTACCTAACTCCAAAAAACTCCTATAAAAACAATAAACCCATATACTTCCATTCTCTTAAAAATAAATATTTTGTATCACATATCTCAATTTACAGCACTGCTTTTTGTGTCGACTATAAATGATTCTATAACTGATTTATTCTTTTGCAGAAGTTAAGCCTCTGTTAACTTCAGCCTGAAATATTAGAACATGTGACTAGATAGGTGAATAATGCATCATTTCTGAGATCAAGAAACTAATTAACAGGAGAAAAGGGGGGATAAAATAGGATTCAGTAGATTAATGACATAACAGAGGTATGGCCAATATAATTTAGATATGCATAAAAAGGATTATTTAACTCTGCCCTATAATGGCCAGAGAAGGACAAGGTAGAGAGGGAAAAGAGTAAGATTGCATAATATCCACAGTTTTTATAGCAAATGTCAAATGAAAAGGGAAGTCTTTGACTTAGGGGACATAAATTGATATCAGTGTTTGTGAAAATATAGTCCACTGCCTTAAACAAATAGCAATCCAGTCACATGAAATGTTCAAGGAGCTATTCTATGTGCAATAAAACAAAACCGTACTAAGAAGTAAGTGATGTTCTTGATGTCAAAAATGGGGTTAGTCATGGAATTGTTTTATTTTCGCAAATATACTCACCAAGCTAAAAGTATATATTGTTATGTAATTATTGAATGGTCAGAAGTAGTTGATTAATACAGTTATGGACACAGAATAACAAACCCAACAAAGATGTCTGTGTCCTGGTCCCGGGAACTATGAATACATTAAGCTACAAGGCAAAGAAGAATTAAGGTAGCAGATGAAAATAAGGTTCTAATGAAATGACTTTAAAATAGGGAGAGTATCTTGGATTTCTGGGTAGGACCTGTTAGTATAAATGCAAGTTTGCTTAGGGAGAATGAGTGAGACAGAGTCAGCTTAAGACAAGGAGGTGTGATAATGGAAATAAGTTTAAAGTGATACAATTTTTCTGGCTCGGAAGATGGAGGATGAGAGTCATGAGCCAAGGAATGGGGTCAGCCTGGAGATACATTAAAAAAAAAGCAAGGAAACAGATTCTCCCCTAGAACTTCCAGAAAGGAATGCGGTCCTGCAAACACCTTGATTCTAGCACAGTGAGACCCATCTCAGATAATAAATTTGCATTGTTTTAAGCCACTGAATTTGTGGTTATTCGTTTTTACTACAAAATGTATACAACTAGTTTTGAAAACCAAAATAATCATTAACACATTTATGGAATAAACTAACATAATCCCATTTATTAACAGTTTCTCCTCAGGGGAGATAATGTCATGGAAATATTCTCTTAGTAGGGAGGATCCCATGCGAGTGGAAGGCAATAAAAGCAACATAACTGAGAGGGAAATTGGTTGACTAATGTGATAGACAGAATTATCTAACACCCACACTCCTTGGTAGTATTTAATTAATCATGGAATTTCTGGGATGGAAATTAATAAATACCTTTTAACTTGATCTTCTAAAGAACAGGTCATGCAGTTCTTGTACTTGGATTATTTCACATCTCAGAACCCAATGAAGTGAAGCCTCATGTTTTTAAGGAGATGTTTTGCCATATTTATTATAAATCTTTAATTTTGCTCTCCTCAAAAGCATCCGTGACCAACTATTGGAGTAACTGTGCACTAGAAAAAGAAAGCTACCCAGACTTTGCAGGAATTACTCAACAGCAGCTCTGAGTTACAACTTCCTTATGAAAATGGCATTTTACATTGACTTACCATTCAGAGTGTCAATTTTAAGGATTAGAAGGTACAGTTTTAATTCAAATCTGCTTGACCATAGCCCCTACATCATCTATCTGTTATTTTTCCTGTTTCCCAGTGTAGTGTTGGAATATCTCCCCAGCATTGAGAGAAACTTTACATTTTCCTCTTGAGTAAATGATATTATGGTGAGCAATATCACATGGAAGTTTCTGGAGCTCTATTACTAAAGTAATTGAAAAGAAATGCCATATTCCTCAGGATATTTCAGATACTAACCTCATCATGAAAGCTTTAAAAAATGTAGAAGTGATCTCACCTTAATCTTTTAGTTGGACACTGCTATAGATAGATGAGTTCAATAGGAAAGCAATGGATTACTGCACACTGGACCAAATATAACTTCTTACTGAAATAAATAAATATATCTCTTAGCACTTTGTTTGTACTTATTGTATGCTGGTTGCTGTCATCTCCATATATGTAAACAGAAGCACAAAAATCATCTCTGTCACTTGGCCCTGAAGTTTCAATGGATCTGATCCAATGCTTAGCATATCTACAGTAGATTTATATAAGGTCTGAAATATGTGCCAGCCCACCTTGGGAGAGTTGCTGCAGTGGTGCCTAGGACTTTTTAAACATTGCAATGCTCTCTTCAGGAAGTGAAATCCTGCTTTGAGAAGAATCTCCGGTTATGTTGCTTAACACTCACAGAGACTGAATGTGTGACCATAAGGCACCAGTTGATGATGAAACCTATGCTGCCCTTCATTAACTTATTCTTAGCTACGTATTAAACTTACTTATCAAAATGTTACGAGCAGAAGTGGTCTCTAAAAAAAAAAAAAAAAAAAAAAAAGAAGTGGTCTCTAAGTACGTGTTTAGCACATGTGAAAGCCAATGTAAGCTGTATAAGAATGTCATCCACCTTACTAGTATACTTCCTGCTACTGCACTAACACCCTTTTCTCAAACTACATGTATGGCCTCATGGATATTTCTTCATTATTAGTTGCCTGAGAAGAATAGACATAAATTCTAGATGCCTCTGAGTCTTATGCTGTTGCTGGCCAGAATCAGAATGCTTGAGTATAATAGTGCCAGTAAGGGGAAACATGGAAACACAATAATCATCCAGCATTCTGTCCCCAAAAAACTGCATTGGAATCTATCTCTAGAAATAGGTATGCAGAAAATTAGGGGTTGTGGGTTTGGGGAGTGAGGAGAATTGGTTTTTGAAGTCGATTGCAAAGTAATTTTCTTAGATGAAGGAGTTACGGCATTCTCAGACAAGACAAGAGGAGGATCTGCTCTATTTTCAAGGCATGCTCAGTGGGGCTTGTTAATGCTGTGAGTATTTTTGAATCTATATTACAGGTCTTTGGTTCCCTTTCTTTTTTACCCTGTTCCTAAACTTTTTAATAAGAGATCTATAGAAAATAGGAATTTAATGATATTTTAATTCATTGATTAGTATAAAACAGCTTTAGGCTTGGCTGTCAACTACTTCAGCCCTGCAGACAATATAAATTAAAATTATTTAGAAAACCTTGTCTATCAGTCCATGCTTTGAATGAAAAAAAATGAGATTTGAACTTGTCACACTATTTTAAAGAACTATCAGGAGCCTTAGAAGCAGCCACTTCATCACATAACAAGATATATAACAATATAAGGTCACAGAAGAGAGATAAACAAAAAATTACATACTGCCCAAAATATTTAAAAAATGAATGCTAATAAGCATGTAAAAATACTTATTTTCATTAGGAATCAGGAAAATCCAAATTAAAACGTCAAAAATATTTAAATGTCTGACAATACTAAGTATTGGAAGAATGAGGAGTGTGGTACCCAGCCTACAATATGGCCCCCAACAAGCTATCTTGGTATTTCTTGGTATTATTATCTTTTGTGATGTTCTCCAAATTGAATCAAGGCTGACCTATGTGACTAATATAGTATAGCAGAAGTAATTTATATCTTTTGAGATTACATATTAAAGGGCATTGATGTCTCCACTTTGCTGACTTGGATTGCTCATTTTTGTCACCATGCCATTCCCAGGACATTCAAAGCAGTCTTGTGAAAAGGCCCACATGGAACTGAGGCACAAAGCTAGCATCCAGCACCCGTTCTCTTGCCATGTGACTAAACTAGTTTTGAAGTGAATCTTCTCACCGCTGGCAATCTTTTAGGAGACTCCAGTTCCGGATGACATTTGATTGTAACCTAAGGAGAAGGCCTGAGCCCAAACTGCCCAACTACTTAATACTTTACCTACAGAAAATGTGAGAGATAATAAATCACAATTGTGATTTTAATTCAAGTTTTAGAGAAGTTTATATGCAGCAATCAGTAACTATTAGGTAATGGCAACTTCCATATATCTGCTTTGAAAGGGTAAATTGGCACAGATACTTTGGGAAAAAAATGCTGAGTATTATCTACTAAACTGAAAAAAATGCCTACTACATTGTTTAATAAATGCACTCATTCTTATATGTACTCCAGTGTCATGTGACAAAAACATTTATAGCAATCTTGTACATAACAGCAAAACTGTATATAACCCAAATGTCTAATAACAATAAATTCATAAGTAACTCAAAGTATATTTTCAATGCTATATGGCAATGAGAATAACAAAACGCACTAAGATGAAATTTCCAGAGCTAAGTGAGATTCAAAATAGTGTGATGCAATATGATTTGATTTTATATAAATTTCAGGAATAGGAAAAGTTGACCATATCATTTAGGGAAGCATACATAAGTAACAAAGATATAGGGGAAAGCAAGAAATCGATTTTGAAAGCATAATAACAGATACTTGACTAGTTTTCAAGAAATTCTTCAAAGAAGAGGGAAAAGTTTTTCATGAGAAGATCTGTGGTGAGAGTGAGGGCTATGTTTCTGGGGTCCTGTCAGTGTTCTAATAGCTTTGTTTACATAGTTACAGATGTTTTCTTTATAATTATTTATCAAATGAGACACATATGATGTATGTACTTTTCTATATTTTATTTCACAATATATTTATAATAAGCACTGTGTAATACACAATAGGTACTAGATGTTCTAAAAGTCACAAATATTAACCCTTAATTTTTATAGAAACACTATAAAGTATTTCTATTAGCCCCATTTTACAGATTATGAAGTTGAGACATAAAGAACTTAAGTAAATGTCTGAAGTCTTACCATTGGTAAGTAACAGAGAAAGGATTCAGACTCAAGCAGTTTGGCTCCAGAGCTGTGGGCTTAGGAATTAGACTGGTTTTGTTTGGTTGGTTTGTTGGTGGGTTTTCTTAAGTTTAACTGTTTCATTGATTACTTTTTGGTGATTGCTTTGATTTGATTTAAACAGACAAGAGAGGAAAAGGATATTTTTGTCTCTGTGTGAGACCATAACTATGTCATTTAATCCTTCTATGTTTCTGCAGCAAAATGAAGGGTTTGATAGAAATAAATAATTTTGAAACAAGCCTGAGGGTTGTGGGAAGACTAGTAGGAAGACCAAGAAAGATGTAAATGGATGGGAGTATACAATTTGAAGGACAGCATCATTTTCATCTTTTGTATATGGTGCTTCTGCATAAAATGATGGCATATGTAAAATATGTTAAAGTTTTAATATATTAGAAAATATAGACATTTCTTAGAGTTCCTCCTAAATCTGACACATAACGAGAGATCTCCATTTTGCTATTGCCCAGATATCTTCCCTAAATATCCATCCACACTGTGTTTTATCACTGAGCATTTTCAGGCTTTGATAACTCCTGATATAATTGGCAATTTAATCCCAATAAAGCACATCTAGATGCTTACTTTGTCCCTAAAATTTGAGGTCATGTATTTTTAGAGCAGCAAGATCTTCATCTTATCAGAGTGGTCTTTGTGCTAAGATATGACAAGGCATAGAGTGTCAGTATATCTCAGGGAAAGTTTCACAACTTTTTGAAAGCCGCAAGAACTAATAGCAGACATGAGAATATAAATATAAATTAAGATTCCTTTATCTTGGAGAAACAGACTTTTTTGTTTAGAACAATATTTTAATTCATGGACAATTCAAGAGTAAGTTAAATTATGACTTGTTAGAACAACTCACAGCTTAATACTAACCAAGTGTGCTGAGTGATTCATGTTTCCTATAGATTTAATTATAAAATAAATAAGAAATATTCAATTTATATCGCCAAGAAACAAAGAACAAGTAAATGAACAGGGATTCAAGTGAAAATCTCTGACAGCCTAGGGAAAAAAAAAACAAAAAAAAAAAAAAACAAAAAAAAAAGAACATTTCATGGTACAAATGGAAAAATGATATATGAATAAAGTCACCTCTGTGATTCAGAAATGTAGAGAGATATAGAATCAAGAGAAGTTCTGAGGATTGATAGTCAGAAAAACAGAAAAAAATAATATCGCAACTTTCATAAACCTTTCTTATTGCCAAATTTAAAGTTTTTTTCTTCTGTTGAAATTGTTCTAATCCAACTAGAGACAAGGCTGGGAGGCTCAAGGGAAGGAAAGTAGCAAATGAAAATTTTTATATGAAATAAGGAAATAAAGGACTGATTTAGTTTTTTTGACAACATGTCTGTTTTCAGCATAAATGAGAACTATTCATATTTTAGTCAGAGCTATTCGTATAGAAAAAAAATTCTAAGAAGCCATATAGCAGAAAAGTGCCTTTCAATCTCTTTTCATTGCAAATATATATACTGTTTATTTTGTATTTGTGTAGCGACCTTCCCACCTTTCCACCCAGATGTACAAATTTGTCAGGAGGACAAAAGTATGCTTCTAGTTGGCTTCAACAGAGCTGTGGGGAAACTTTACCATAATATGCCTTTCTAATAAATATGCTGGACAAATGAATTTTAGAAGGGAACTTTTGACAGCTGCCTGCCCCAGAATTCATACAAATATGGGCATATCTTATCTTCCATTGATATAATTGGAGATCATTTATGTCTATAAATCTATAAGCTCTAGATAGTAATGATGGACTAGAGTATATGTTATTTGAAATCAGTAACAGTTTTCTCAATGATAATAGATATTTCCATTAAAATCATTGACTTGCACTTTTCTGAAATAGTTCTTCAAGGAAGGGGTGACTGATAATATTGCTATTGTGTAAATCTGTGTGAAATTATTGTAAATTTATAATACTGGTGAGTCTGTAAATCACTGTTTAGTGGGGTCACTCTGGGTAAATTAAATCTGCAAAATACTAACAGAAAATAGATCTTAGAATTCTTGCAAATATAGCACAATGGATTTCTGAGTTTCACAAATAAAAATACCTAGAAGGTTTATGCCTTACATTTAATCAGTTTCTTTAAGCATTTTAATATATCTATAAAAGATAGCATTGATTTTTCTATTTTGAATCAAGTAGGTTTTACTTTAACAGAATAAATCTCTGTCTTAGGTAAAAGAAGTACATATATGGATTCCAAATTCAAAGAATTGGTTATAAAATTCATTAACTGATTTGAAATATTTATCTTACAGAGGCTCATTTTGCACCTGTGTGGTTCGGGCTCTTGGTAGAAAATGGTAAACAGAGCATTTGAAAAGATTAATCATTGCTCATACCACTATTTTTATATTCATTCTTCTGAGTTTTAAGAGTCTTCAAGATTTCTTTATGCACCATAGACTGGGGAAATTAAACAGTATAGATTGTTATGTACAACATTCTTATCATAAACTATGGTAAATGAATATAATAAGTGTGTTTTTCAGGGACACCTGGGTGGCTTGTTCTGTTAAGCGTCTGACTCTTGATTTTGGATAAGGTCATGACCTCAGAGTCATGAGCTTGAGACCTGAGTAGGGCTCTGTGCTTAGTGGGGAATCTGCCTTAAGATTCTCCCTCCCTCTTCCTCTGCACCCCCCTTCCCTGCATATTTGTCTCTCTCTAAAATAAGTAAATAAATCTTTTTAAAAATGTGCTTTTCAGGTGTGGAAAGTCATCAGCTGATTAATGACAAGCTTAGGAAAGTAAAACAGATCTATGATAATATTATTATAATTATCATTATTATTTATTATTATTATTATCATTAAGCTTTGTATCTTTAAATTCTGTGCTCTTCAGATCACCAGGGTGATTCTCTCTTTCCACTGGAATCACAAGGGTGGCATGAGAGAAATCAGAATTTATTCTAGGAGTCAAGACTTGAGAATTAACTTACCAGAGAAACCCTGAAAGCCTATATAAAATTTGTTTTTTGTTTGTTAGTTTATTACTTAACAAAAACACATCACTTGTTCATTTATTCATCTGTCTGTGCAAAAGTATAATTGATCTTCCTAGGTACTAGGGTAATATTCTACGTCTGATGCTCTTCCTGCTTCTACAGAGTTTATGGACTAGTGAAAGAAACCAACATTTGACACATAATTAGGTAGCTACTGGTTGCTACAAGTGGTCATAAATTGAGTGACTAGGAAGGCTTGTCCCAAGTAGTAATGTTTAAGGTCACAACTAAAGGATGCATAGGTAGTAGCCAGGGGAAGGAAGGGTTCTAGACTGAAAAAGTACCTTAGAGAATTTTCCTGAGGTGGGGTAAAAAATGTCATGAAGCATGGAAAAGTGACTCACCTGTCTGGGAGGAGAGAGTAAAAGTAAGGGTGGCTGTTCCTAAGCTTTTGGAGGTAAAAAGATTATAATATATGCATAGTCTTATGAAAATATTTAGAGTTTTTCTCTTTTCTCTAAATAATGAGAAGCCAACAAAGGCTTTGAAAGAATGTCTTGACATGTTCCAGTTTGCATTTTATTAAGATCATTGGGATTGCTTTTAACAAGTGAAGGGGAGTAGAAGTGCATCTAACAAATATGAATGATCTGCCCCAACCCCATAAACCGTGAATTCATCCCTACCCTTCTCCTAAATTTGTCACACAGATCTCCAGAGGTTTCTTCCAGCTTTCTTAGCCTTTCTCACCTCCGGGCCTATGCACTGGGTTTTCTGACCCCTTTAGAATATTTTTTTAGAATACCTACATGTCTTGATCCTTCAACTCTTTTTTTTTCCCCTATTAAAGTGGCTTTTTCTTACCTCAAAAATAACAACTCCACACTCCATCAACCTGGTACTTACTTATCTTCACTAATCTACTTTGTCTTTCATTGTAGAACTTCTCGCCATCATGCATGCTACTTATTTATCTTTTATTCTACAAAGTACTGAGCTTCATCAGACAGGATCATCATCTGCTCTATTCTCTACTTCTAGCAGTTAGGGATTATGCCTGGTAAATAGTAGGTGTTCAGTAAATAATTTCACTGAATTATGGATTCAGTGAATGGATTAATTAATTAATTAATATTAAAGAATCTCTTTTAGGCACTGGGAAGGCAGTAATAAACAAGACAGTCATTGCCATCAAGAACTTTATATTTTATTACATGGAGACTTGAAGCTCAAATAACTATGCATATATATAGTTTATTAAGTGTGTGTGTGTGTGTGTGTGTGTGTACACATATGGATGTAACCAAATTTTCTCTGTTATAGGCCCTTACTTGTACATGGCTTAAATTATTCATTTCAGTAGTCTAATTTGGTCACTTATTAATTCAGACAATATTTATTTACTGAATTTTTATATGCTTCAAATTCAGAAGACACAAAGATGAGGATTCTGGCTCTTGAACTAAATGCTATGGAGTGGTAAAAACATTTATGTAAAACAATTTTAATAGCATATGATAAAAGTAAAAAAACATATGTTAAAAAAAAAAAGAGTTCTGTGAGAAAAGAGGGTAAAATAATAGTCTGTCTGAAGAGTTAGGAGAAAATTCCCAGAAAGTGCTCCAAAGAATGATTCTTTTTTTTTTTTTAATTTTTATTTATTTATGATAGTCACAGAGAGAGAGAGAGAGAGAGAGAGGCAGAGACACAGGCAGAGGGAGAAGCAGGCTCCATGCACCGGGAGCCCAATGTGGGACTCGATCCCGGGTCTCCAGGATCCTGCCCTGGGCCAAAGGCAGGCGCTAAACCACTGCACCACCCAGGGATCCCCAAAGAATGATTCTTAACAGAGGAGTAAGATTTTACTGGGAGACACAGTGAGAAAGATGTTCCAGTAGGGGGAATAGGATTGAACAAATGCAAAAATAAAAGTAGAAAGAATTAGGCCTCGTAGATTTGTAGAAATTTGATGTCGTTGTGAGCTAGTTGTGGGAATCAAATCTGAAACTTAGGTCTGATAATAAAGGCCTTTATAGTGAATAAATAATTTGAATTTTTGCCTATTTTCAAGAACACCATCACAGCAATATTGCGTTCGCTCTGACAAGATGAATATATTTACATTTTAAGAAGACAAATCTAGGGGATCCCTGGGTGGCTTAGCAGTTTAACGCCTGCCTTCCGTCCAAGGCATAATCCTGGAGTCCCAGGATCGAGTCCCACACCGGGCTCCCTGTGTGGAGCCTGCTTCTCCCTCTGCCTGTGTCTCTGCTTCTCTCTCTGTGTCTCTCATGAATAAATAAATAAAATCTTAAAAAAAAAAAAAGAAATCAAATAACAAAGGGGACCTGTATCACCAATGTAAAATTTATAAAAAAAAAAAAAAAAAAAAAGAAGCAGACAAATCTAGTGACACATATATTTGGATTAATAGAGTTAAGAAAACAAAACTTGAAACATGAGTATGTCCTTAGAAGATTATGAGATTTTATGTCCGATGTTATAAGGGTGAACAGAAAGGTGTAAAGTACACTGATGAAAAATGAAATAATATGATGATGTGATGGGGATGGAGAAAGTCAAAAAGTATCTAGTTTTCTGCTAGGTGACTGGGGAAATGCTGGTTATCCAGTATATCTGAAAAAAAGGACTGAGGGACTGATTCAGCTAAAAGTTGAGTATTGGTTTGGATAGATTGATTTTGAAATACCTGTAGGACTCCTCGGTGGTGAAATATCAAGGATACAAAACTTCAGAAAAGATTAAAAAAGCAACTTATGTTTTAAAATCATTGACATGTTTGTGACATGTTAATGTGATACAATATATGATCTCATCAAGGGAAAGTAAATAATTGAAAAAGAAATGAAACCAGTTTGGAACCCCGAGGAACATCAAGACCTAATGATTGAAAGGAGTGTTTTTCAATAGCTTTATTCATAGTTGCCAAAGTTTAGAAGCAAGATGCACTGCAGTAGTTGAATGGAAGAACAAATTGTGATACATCTATACAATGGAATATTAATAAGCAATAAAAAACAGTGAATGAATTAAGTCATAAAAGAGACATGGAGGAAACTATAATGCATATATAAATGAAAGAAGCTAGTCTGAAGAGATTCAATATTGTATGATTCCAACTATGTGACATTCTGGAAAAAAGCAAAACTATGGAAATGGTGAAAGATCAGTGATTTCCAGAAGTTACCAGGGAGGAATGGAGGAGTCAATGGAACCCAGGGATTTTTAGGGCAACGAAGCTATTCTGTATGATACCGTAATGGTATCTACCACTACACATACCATTATACATTTGTCAAAATCTATAGAATATACAACCAGAAAATGACGTTTAATGTAAACTATGTATCAATAATTCATTATAATATATCAACATTGGCTTGCCAGTTGTAAGAAATACATTACACTAACCCAAGATCACAATAGTAGGAGAAACTGGGAGAGAGGGATGTTGTATGGTAAAAAAAAGTTCAATTTTTCTATAAATTAAAAACTCTTCTAAAAAATAAAGCCTACTAATTAAAAAATAAACATGTCAACTGCTGGCAGAGATATAGAACAACTGGGAGGGAGGATAAAAAGAGCTAGAAAATGAAACATAAAAAAAGCTATGATCAAATGGATATTGGAAGAAGGAAAAACACATTGAAAACAAATGCTATGCTAATATTAAACAGGATAAAAACTGAAGAAATGAACTTCATTTTGCTACTAAGAGCTCATCAATAATCTTAAGAATAAATTCCATAGGGAGAGGATTAAAAGCTAGAGTTCTGATTAAAACTAGAATTCACAGGAACTGAATTGGAACTAGTACCTAAAAATTTAATTTTTGTTGTGGCAGTTTCTTCTTTTAATTCAACTTCTCCATTGGAGATAGTGCAAACTTTCTTAAGCATAACTTCCGCTTATCATACACCAGTAAATGTTCACTATCTAAACAGTGAAGCCCAATTTTTAAATGCATTAAGGTGCCTGCCTTAAATATATATTTAAATCTTTTGTAAAAGGTTTGCAACAGGATGCCTGTGTGGCTTAACGCTTGAGAGTCTGTCTTCAGCTCAGGGGCCCAGAGTCCCAGGATCGAGTCCTGCTTCAGGCTCCCTGCAAGGAGCCTGCTTCTGTCTCTGTCTGTGTCTCTGCCTCTCTCTCTGTGTCTCTCATGAATAAATAAATAAAATCTTAAAAAATAAAAAAACCTTGCATACTATGAAAACAGTGTTTATTTTTAGTAAGCGAGTGAGAGAAGAGATACATTTTACTTGAAGTTCCCTTATATGTAGAGGTTCAGAATAGCACAGTCTTTAAAATATTGGACCAATGCCAATGCCTTGAGACATAAATGGGTAAGGATGCATATCGAAGTGGTCCACGATGGTAGTAATCTCTTTTGTCTGATCCTAAAAGGGAAAGCAGAGCCTTGATACAAGTGTCATCAAGACAATAAATGAAAAGGTTTTTAAGATTCCAAATAATTAGGTTTGACCTTGGGCATTTAAGGATAGTTATTTTTGTAGTGTCCAGGTACAGAAACCTAAACCTGTCATGATCTAAGGAAATGCCACAGCAAGTCAAATATTTTCTTGGGTGTTCTGGAGCTTAAACTGGTGGAACATTAACAAGATCCATAGTTGTGAGACCAGGCTGGGGTTTGACATTGGTATGTGTTTTGGCTTCAGGGGAATTTTTCGGTTTGGAGAGGGCAGCAGTTCCTGATGGAGCCCGGCTTCCTCCTCTCACACTTGGAGCTATGGAGGTCAGCCCCTGACCCACATCTCCCAAGACATCATCTACCACTGATTGCACTGTGACTCCTTGGTTGGACATCATCTTCTCCCTTTCAGTTAGCCTCACGTATTCAGGTTCTAATTCACTTTGTGATGAACTCATGATTTATATTTATATTTATATATTTATATTTATATTTATTTATATTCCTTAAATGGAATTGAGATTAATTTCAAGTCTCTGAAAGTGGCTGTAATTCTATAGTCTTACACCGCACAGAAAGAGATCTGATGGTCAGAAGGCTTTTCTCTGCCTAAGTCAACTTAAGTGAATAGCCTAATAATTTTCAAAGAATTAGTGACTCTCATTTATATAATTGAAAGAGTATCAGTATTGCTTTGAGATTTAATTTTTTTAAAGAAAATCTTTCCTCATTGATCATTAGCTTAGCTCAACCTGAAACACAGAATTGAGGCTGTCAAATAATGTATACAACTTAGTAGTCATGCCCTATTTTAAATACACAGGTTCTTCCCAACAATTTGAAGGAAACAAAGAATGTATAATTTTGTTAATAATAGTTCAAGTTTTGTTTTAACTGCTTAGTTCATCTGTATCAAACAGCTCTTGATTCTAAAATACAAAGCTGCGTCCTCAACCTGGATACTATCTCTCAGCATATCTGGGAATATCTATTTGATCTAAGGAAGTTGATATTATCCAGAAAAGTATGTTGTACCCAATGGTTACAGAGGTATACAAATTTTACATTTTTCAAAATTAGATTAAACAGTATTCACCATGTTACTTACAAAATCAAAGGCAACATATGGGCCAGATATGAACATCTCATCTTACCTTAAACAAACAAATAATGCTCAAAGATATATATATTTGCTTGGTTATCACACTAGATTTTAGACCAACTAAAGACTGATTATTAAAGACATGGATTTCACAGAACTTAAACCATGAGCAACTGAATTCATTATTGATATTCTTACTTTCTTCATTTTGATTTAATGTCCTTATAAACACATAATTGAACAAAACTGTTTCTATCTCTTTCCCTGCCCTAACCTCTACTCTGGCAGTAATGAGGCCAAAACAAAGTGACTATTAGAAATTCCGTGCACAGTATCCTTGTCTGTAAGGTTAGTTTTACAATGCAGGAAAATAAATCCTTATCAACTAAATAATATTTCCTACAGTTTGAATCTGTGAAAAGTATTAACAATATATAGTTACTGTCTATCCAGTACTAGGGGGGAGAAATTTTATTAGCATTGCCACAATTTTTCATTATGCCAAGTGAAATAAGCCAGACAGAGAAAAATAAATACTGCATGGCATTATTTATAAGCAGAACCTAAAAAAAAAAAAAAAAAAAAAAAAAAGGTCATAGACATAGAGTAGAAAATAGTTGTCAGGATCATGAGAGTGGGGGACTATAATAGGGAGAGACAGGTAAAAGGGTGAAAACTTTCATGTGTAAAACGATAGAAGTCTGAGGATCTAATCTAAACATGGTGACAGTGACCATATTGTATAATTGAAATTTACTAACAGAATAGAATTTAAATGTTCTTGCCTAAAAAAAGAAAAGAAAATGATAGCTATGTTAATTAACTAGATGAGGGTAATTCCTTCACAATATCAAATCACCATGATGTACACTTTAAATATCTTACAATTTTACTTGTCAACTATACCCCAATAAAGCTGAATTTTAAAAAAATCAATTATGGCACTGAGAAGTTGGATAATTAAGTATGGTCTCTGAATTACTAAGTGACAGAAGAAGATATCAGAACAGGTAAATATAGCTACACTGTTCATTTTATTTTTAGCTACTATGTTATCTTAAAATATAGCTTTAACATAGATTAAATCAATTTCATACATATGGCAGAAATCAGTTGTATGGGTTAAAATATACATTTTGATAATGTGGCAAAGAGATAGTCATAATACATTTTAAGTGGCACTGCTGACTTGAGTTGTGCTTTGATGAATAAAAGGAATGATCCCTTTAGATAAGTAGTACCAATTGAGTAGTTGCAAACCTGAGTTATCAGAATGTCAAAAGTCCTGTTTGGATCTGTGTGCTCAGCTGATACCAACTCAGATGGATTCATATGATGTCGTGTATATTTGTAGAATGTGATATAAATTCATCTAGCATCCTCAGACATACTTGGGAAACTAGGGAGTTCTGTGACCTGATATATGGAATTCAGATTTTTTTTCAGTTTACATAAACATATTCAGATTTTACTCCAATATTAAATAGAAAGATGACCCCTAAAAGTCTGGATAATTTAGAAATAAGTAGACAAAAACTTCAAATAATGATGATGTATAAAATGCCTAAATATGTTTATTTAAAAGTTTATAATAATAATTGAGGGCAACCATTAAAACAAAAGATAGGAGGGAGGAAAAGTAGAAGTAAAAAAATAGTAAAGATAGTATTTTCAATGACAAATTTGAGATGATTTAAAATTATGGAAGATGAAAGATGAAAATTAGTGAAATAAAACATTAATTAAATGAAACTTATAAAACTTATAAAACTTACATAATTTCATTATAAAATGAAATTTAGAAAAAGATAAAAGTTGTCAGAATATTCTAAAGTATAAATAAAATAAAAGCTATGAAATGAATCAAAATGAGAAGGAAATAATTAAAAACTAGGAACATGAATATTAAAAATGAAATGAGGAACATGGATACTAAAAATAAAATCTAAAGCAACACAAACAATAGGTATCATCATTGCATATAGATAGAACATAAAATTGTTTTAAAGTTATTTATTTTATGTACAAATCATAGCAATAAAAAAAGTTTTCTGAAATATAGCTCATGTATGATAACATAATTGATCTTGATAGATTTCATAGCTTAGTGACACCGTATAACATAAAGGAAGGAAATAGGAAGCACTTTCCAATTATATCCGTATTTCAACTTGTAATTAAAATGGGCAGATTCTGAGTACAGACCACTGTGCATGATCATAGATATGCTGCCTCTTTGAAATGCAGATTCAGCAGATGTGAAATATGTCATTTTGACAGAAATAGATGTAGAAGGGACCATGGATGTGAAAGTTTAAGGGTCATGAGACTCCCCATAGGTAGAAATGAGGTATGTGCAGGGGTCTTGTCAATCCAGTGATTGATTAATGATTAATATGTTTTGAAAATCAGAAGTAAGATTTAAATGGAATGTGGCAAGGTCACATAGGGCTTAGACCCAACCAGTCTGTTCTATCTTGTACTTTCATTGGCATCTAGGATAATGGCTTAGAAAACTTTGTTATTGAATATGTAGATGATATCAAGGCTGTAGAAGGCAATTATTATATTAGAAAAGCGAGTCTGATCTTATTTATAAAGACCTTGGCAATCTTTCGGTATGAAGAGAAATTTTGTAGGCAAAATTTAATAGAGATAAAGTAATATCAAGTCTGGTATTTTTCAAATAGTTGTACAATGAAGACATAAAATGACATATATTAAGGAGTTAGTAAAAAAAAAAAATCTGCCTTCAAGAAGCCTGGGTGGCTCAGTGGTTGAGGATCTGCCTTTGGCTGGGTCCAGGGATCGAGTCCCACATCAGGCTCCCTGCATGGAGCCTGCTTCTCTCTCTGCATGTGTCTCTGTCTCTGTCTCTGTATCTCTCATGAATAAATAAATAATATCTAAAAAAAAAAAAACCTACCTTCAATTGATTATGTAAAAGAGAGCTAACATCTTGTTTTAGCTTTAAAAATTATAAAGTGACTTCATTTTTTAAAAGATTCTATTTATTTGAGAGACAGAGAGAGAAGATAAGCAAGGGGAGTAGCAGGCAGAGGGAGAGGGAGAAGCAGGCTCCCCACAGTCAGTAGGGAGCTGGATCTGAGGCTGTATCCCAGGACCCTGGGATCATGACCTGAGCCAGAGGCAGATATTTAACCAACAGAGCCAGCCAGATGTCCAAAATAAAGTGACTTTAATATTAAAACTAAAGAGATATTGGGGTGCCTGGGTGGCTCAGTCAGTTAAGCGTCCAACTCTTGGTTTTGGATCCAGTCTTG
Organism: Canis aureus; assembly: GCF_053574225.1. Classification (NCBI taxonomy): domain Eukaryota; kingdom Metazoa; phylum Chordata; class Mammalia; order Carnivora; family Canidae; genus Canis; species Canis aureus. The sequence goes on from NC_135618.1 coordinate 32,028,595, forward strand.
ATCTCACTGTTGTGGGATCAAGCCTTGAGTCTGGCCTCATGAGCAGAGTCCACTTCAGATTCTCTCTCTCTCTTCTCCCTCTACCCCTCCCTGCTTGGTGCTCACTCTCTCTCTCTCTCCCTCTCTCTCTCTCCAATAAATAAATAAAAGTTTTTAAAAACTAACCAAAGAATATTGTTAGAGTTAATTCATTTATTTATTATCTCAAATAATAAGAAATTACATGTACTGTGGCCAACGGTTTGACTGGTCAGGGACTTGATAGGAACATGGCTAGAAAATTGTTGATAAGGAAATTTATCAAGAGGAAAGTTCATAAATCTCTTTATGAATGGGCAAGATAATGTATCCTTTGTAAATGAAGATAATTGTGTCCTTTCTAAATGTTCACAGAAGGATGATTCCAAGAGGACAATTTTAATAAATAAAGTCAATAGGATGGCCCATTTTATGGAAATCATAAAATCAGTCTTGTTTCCTAACCACACTCATCATCAGTCGGTAAGCTCATGAACAAAGTGTCCATTGTGACAGGAATGAAGTTCATTCATGGGTTTAACTTCCACTCATCAAGCTCAGGCTGGATATAGCCTCTGCTGAGTGCCCAGTCCGCCAGGAGCAGAGATCAGCACTGAGTCCTCAATATGGCACCATTCTGTAGAGTGATCAGCCAACTACTTGGTGACAATTTGATTATACTGGACTGCTTCCATCATGGGAAAGGCATAGTTTTGTTCTTAGTGAGCTTGACATTTACTCTGTTTACAGATTAGCCTGCCTTCCACACAGTGACTGAACTGGATATTGGTTGTTTTTTTTGTTTGTTTTGTTTGTTTGTTTGTTTGTTTTTTTGCCTTCATACTCAAAACATTAGCTGTTCCTATGTCTTCAGTCTACTGGCTTTTGGACTAGAACTATACCATCAGCTCCTTTGATTTTTCAGCTTGTCAACTGAAAGTTTTGGGATTTGTCAGCTTTCATAATCACATAAACCAGTTCTTGATAATTTCTCTCTCCCTAAACACACACACACACACACACACACACACACACGTGCTATTTGTTCTGTTTCTCTGGAGAATCCTGACTAATACAACAACCGTCTTAGAACCCCATTTCTCTACATGATATGCATTATTTTCCACAATAACTGTCATCATCCCTTTTATGCACAAAAATTTGTGGATAATTGGGTGGATTTAGGATTGGAGCTTTCACAACAGGGCATGACAATAGGGCATGGGGACAAGGGAAATGATAGAAGAAACTTGAGTGGAAGTGAAGCAAAGTACAGATGAGATAATGAAAGTGATACCTCATCAGTATATTTACATTCAGAGAGAGATAACTCTTTGATGCTCTTTCACCTTGTTATCATCTACTCTCAGCCTTAATTTCTTCTTTTTAGTTTCTCTATAAAAGACCTGTGCATTTACATTCCCTATATTCTCACCATCTCTCATGTATGCACTCTACTGGGACAGTGCACTTATGTCTTCCTTAAAAACTGTCAAGTCCAAAGAACAAAGTTCAGTCCTCTACCTACTTGTATTCCAGACCACTCAAACACACTTTATCTTCTAGGAAATTCTGACTTTACTTTTGGTGAACGATTTTTCTCAATTCTACTCTTGGTTTGAAATATAGTTTTTAAAAAATCTATGTATTATTTAAAAATATAGTATTTTTTTTTGTTTCAAGTTTTAACTTCTAGTTAGTTAACAGTAGTGTAATATTTTTATTTTTTCAGGAGTAAAATCCAGTGATTCATCACTTATGTGCAACACCGAATGCTCGTTACACTAATTAATACGCATCACTTGCTTAGCCTAACTCCCCACACACCTCCCCTCCAGCAAGCCTCAGTTTGTTCTCTATCATTAAGAATCTCTTACGGTTTGCCTCCCTCTCTCCCCCCGCCCTTCCTCTATGCTCATCTATTTGAATGGTATTGAATTCATCTTTATGAGTTCAGATTGAGTCTCAGTCTATCTATTTGGAATCAAAGTTCCTATTTCCAGAAATAACCTCAGAATATCTCTTACATGTACCAACCAATATTCACTTGATCTGAGCACAAGTAATACTACAGTTTTGGGACTTCTCACCCTGATGATTATAATGAAAAATAATGTGAAGTTCTGATTTGCCATAGCTAGAACCATCAACTAGCCTACTTGAAGGTAAGTCTGACCTCCACTGTTGCCTAAAAATTCTGAGATAGCTTAGCTACTTCTTTAAATATTGAAAAGAGAGCAATACCTATTCTTGGTTAGCATAACTAAGTACTTAGGTTCCTAAAAGTGTACTGAATCCATTTGTAAATCCTGGTATTTTCGCCTAGTACATACCTTTCAAAAGTAAGATGAGAAAAGGTTAAGTTAAATGGTTGCTCCTATACTGTAATTTAGAACTACCAACCCCTTTGGATCCTAAATTCCTTGCTATGTCTAAATAACATTAATAGACTTGTTTTTTAGATGATGGCATCTATTCTGAGAATTGTATTGACCTTCGCTAAAATCTAACTTATTTGGTTGCTGTGTGCTTCCCTCCCTGACAAGTATTTGACATTTCTGTAAATATCTGAATATACCATTAGAGAGGATTATGCTAACATCAATGGTGATCAATGTTTATCTATAAGTACTTTCAGATAATGGCATTTCTAACTCTATTCTCTCACAACTTATGTCCTGCATGAAATCATAAAGAATAGAATTAGCAAATACCTGAATAGAGTTATTAGTTACTTATTTAATATCAATGCAATTTCCAGGAGAAAAGAACATTTTAAAGGTCAAAGGGGGGAAATATCCAGAGATGTTTGTTTACATAAAATAGGAAAATTGTGTTTGGGAAATAATTACATAAAACTGAAAGACAAACAAGGAATGGGAGTGAATATCTGGAAACTACTGAGTAAATAATGGTGGAGATTTTTAAGGTGTATTTCACATAAATAATAGAAATAAAGAGGATAATGAGGAAATGTTTTGTATCACTGGTATGCAAAGATACAAAAATTAAAATAATGATTTTGTAGAAAGACAAAATTTCAACAATGTAGTGAGATTTGTACCTGAGTTATGTGTGGATACTTTTTACTACTCTTCAGTACCTAGAAGAAATTATACAATGCTGCTGGGAGTACAAACTGAAGTGAATTATTCTAAGAAAATTATTGAAAACCTGTCCCCAAATTTGTTTATGTATGTGTGTATATAAAAATATATATTTATATGTTATAGCAACGTGATGGAAACTGAAAAGAATAAAAATTTCTAATGTAAGGAGACTGATTAAATAATTGTTTTTTTTTAAGATTTATTTATTTATTTATTAATGATAGACAGAGAGAGAGAGAGGCATCACAGGAGGAGGGAGAAGCAGGCTCCATGCACCGGGAGCCCGATGGGGGACTCGATCCCGGGACTCCAGGATCGCGCCCTGGGCCAAAGGCAGGCACTAAATCGCTGAGCCACCCAGGGATCCCCATGATTGAATAATTGTAATTAAATAAATTGTAATAAAGAATAAACTTTGAAAGCGATTTTTTAAAAGATGTTATTTATTTATTCATGAGAGATACACAGAGAGAGAGGCAGAGACACAGGCCGAAGGAGAAGCAGGCTCCATGCAGGGAGCCCCATGCGGGACTTGATCCTGAGACTCCAGGATCATGCCCTGAGCCAAAGGCAGGCGCTCAACCTCTGAGCTACCCAGGCTTCTCCGAAAAGTGTTTTTTAAAGAATATTTAAAGTGCATAATTTTTGGAAATTGATATTTTAAAGCAAGTTTCTAAAAGAGTTAAAATACAATCATAAGTTTGTAGAATTAAAAGCATTTTATGTAAAAAACAGAAAGTCTAAACATCAAAATGCTAACAAAAAATACACTTGGTACTAGGATTTCAAGATGCTTGTCTGTATGTGTGTGAGTGTGTAGAAATAAAGGTAGATAGATAGATAGATAGATGATAGATAGATAGAAGGTATGTATAGTAATCCTAATAAAAAGTAACTTAAAAAAGTTGATTACTTAAATAAGTTAACTTGAATATAGGGGTGATTTACCAGAAAATTGAGGTCAAAATTTTGGCCTAAGTTTTATAAACACCCAAGTAACTGCAAATATACATAAATAAATAGATAAATAAATACATATGTACACAGGAATACATAAAGCTTTTAAAACTTTATAGAATTCAGAGAAGAGTTTAAAATTATCTTTCTATACTTATGAATTTGCATAGGTGTTAGAATTATATACATTCTCACCCACATTTCCCTATGATTATTTAAAGAAAAGGTCATGTAAAATCTAATCATTCTATTTCTCACTTTTAGATTTCTTTTTGTTTTTCTGATTGCATTAATATGCTCATATTAATAACTGGTCAGTTCTTTGTAGTTGAAGGTTTATTTCTCAAGAATACTGAAGACTTCCTATTGCAGTAATTTCAGCACCTGTGAATGTCCTAAGGAGAACGTGAACCAGAAAATTTTTAAGATTGGCATAAAGGATGGAAAATAAATCCCATGCAGAGGTTTTCACCTCAGGTAATCATCTTCCGGCTCAAAGTATGAGTCAGTTCAGTTTTCCCTGTGTGCTGAGGAGTCACCCCCATGGGTAGAGCTTTGCCCCCCATCCCTACTTGACTCTCATTCGGGGTTCTGGGAACTGATTGAATACAGCAGCATATTATTCAAGCTTAAAGCATAATGTTCTATCTCCCTTTAGAAAATTCACTGCTCACCTACCCTTACCCTTTCCATTGAAAACAGAGAAGAATAAAATTTTGTGTTATTTTGTGATTATGCCATGTTAAAATATGGAACTGACTTAGTGAAATGACCTGAGGAAATTAGCGGGCACTTCTTAAATACTGATCTTTAGAAGCTGCAGTGATTGGGGAAAAAAATGCCTTCCTGAATAGTCACTTAATTTTGTTTATTTTTCCTCTGTGCAAGGTCAATCTCATGTGTAGGCACTAAGGACTGCTGCCTGTGGTGTGAAATAAAAAAGACTATGAAAAAAAGATTCTGCTCCCAATGTCTTTGGTTTGTAGATCTTCAGAAAAACTTATATAGCACAAATATTTGAGATTAATATGGATAATTAGTAAGATGCAAATATGATGCAAAGAATTGTTAGCTCATTTAGCTTTATAAATTATAAGTGCCCAAATCCAAGTAAGGTAGCTGGGGGCCAGTTAAATTCTAAAGAAATGTAATTAAAGGGATAAGATTATGTATATATATATATATATATATATATATATATATATATATAATTTTATATAATAATGTATAATATAATCATAATTTAATATTAATAACATATATCTGTAATTGGGAAAGCAAAATAGAGAACACATAGGATGAAATATTCCTAATACTCTACAGTTGTTCTTACTCTTGTTTCTTCTCCTCTGACTCATTCTTCCACTTCCTTTTATTCTCATCTTCCTTCACTCTCCTCTTTGTAATGCTGCTTGATTTTTTAAGAATTCCCTGTAATCCTCAACTATATTACATTTAAACGATTCCTCTGAAAGTTTAGAGAATCTTGGCCATCTTGAGGATATTATTTCCTTTCAAACTAAGTGGAAGCCATTTCTTTTTCCTATAACTCATAAGTTAAGGTCAGAATCCCTTTTTTTGGTCTAAAGCTAGAGTGTGTAATGGTCACCCAAGGCTTTTGTTTAAAGTTTAGATTCGAGGGTCCTGTTCAGAGTGTCTTACTTAGAAGATAGTGAGGTTGGGGATTTTGAATTTTAACAAATATCTTATGTGATTCTGATGCAAGGGGTTCCCAGCCTCCACTGAGAAAAGCTGCCTGGGGGAGGAAGTCTAGGGGTGCTGCAGGTGCAGGGATGTGAAAGACTTGGCAGGAATACCCTTGGCTCACCTGACCTGCCTGCTTCTCCATCCATTCTTCACATCTCAGATGGTAGTACACATTTCTGACAGGTGAGCTCCAGAGCTGAACATGTTCTCTGCCTAGACCTCAACTTTGCCCATGGCCACCTCTCTCTTTTCATTAGGAAATGTATTTTAAATTTCAGTAATTGTAGTGGCTGTTGGGATATAATAGAGAGAAAATAGTAGAGAAAATGTAAAAAAAGGAAATTAGAAAAATAATGGCAAGAAAATGTAACTAAAGGTATGAGGGAGGAATATAGGAATTTTTGAACACAGAGCAAAATTAATGATCAAGGAAGAATGCTTTTAGGTTAGGGTATTAATTCACATTTATTGAGGAGGAGTGGAGGCTATCACAGGCACCTTCATATTTGAAGAGGAAAGGGAGGAGTGAGCCTTAATGGAAATAACATACACTGTATTTAAAAAGCACTGAAAATATTTATTGTAGCTAGCACATAGTGTGCAAAAGGGAAAGGACGAGATTCCAGGCTAGAGAAGTCAGCAAGACAAATCTTGTAGGGCCTTGTTTAAGGGTTGATAACTTCATTTTAAGGGAAATAGGGAATGAATGAATCCTTAAAAGGGGGGAGACCTGTTAGATTTGCATTATTTGAAGTCCATTTCAATTATTTTTTGGGTAACATTTTGAAAGTGAACCAGCCTAATGATAAAAGAGTTCAGCTCTGGTAATTTTCTGCATGAAAACTAATTGTGGCCTAGACAAAGATCATGGGAGTCGTGAAAATCAAATGAATCTCAGAAATATTTGTGATATTGCATTAAAATTACTTAGTGAATTATTGAATGAAAGGGTAGGAGGAATAATTAGTTTGTCCTATGACAGATTTTCCAGGGAAGTGGTAGATTGGAACCATTTGCTGACTGGGAGCCACAGGAAGTGAGGACATAAAAGCTAGAGTCTAGACAGCTATTTTTACAAGTTTGACTCTGAACAAGTGGAGGGAAGAGAATTCCTCGCCATACTCCATTTTTTTCTTCCAAATTTTTATTTTATTTAAATTAATGTTAGTTAACATACAGTGTAATATTAGTTTCACATGTAGGATTTACTGATTCATCACTTACATATATCACCTTGTACTTACCACAAGTGCCCTCCTTAAACCCATCACCCATTTAGCCCACCTCTTGTCCCCGCAACCCTCAGTTTGTTTTCTATAGTTCAGATTTTGTTTTATGGTTTGCCTCTCTCTCTCTTTTCCCCTGTATTCAACTGTTTTGTTTCTTAAATTTCACATATGAGTGAAGTCATATGGTATTTGTTTTTCTCTACCTATTTCACCTAGCATAATACTCTCAAGCTCCATCCACTTCATTGCAAACAGCAAGATTTCATTCTTTTTGATAGCTGAGTAATATTCGAGTGTGTGTGTCTGTGTGTGTGTGTGTTATTACCACATCTTCTTTATCCATTTATCAGTCAGTGGTCATTTGGACTCTTTCCATTACTTGGCTATTGTTGATAATGCTGCTAGAAACATCAGGATGCATGTTATCTTTTCAGATTAGTATTTTTGTATCCTTTTGTGTCCTTTAGTGCAGTTGCTGGGTCATATGGTAGTTCTATTTTTAATTTTTTTAAAGATTTTGTTTATTCATGAAACAGAAACACACAGAGAGAGAGAGAGAGGCAGAGACATAGGCAGAGGGAGAAGCAGGCTCCTTGCAGGGAGCCTGATGTGGGACTCAAACCTGGGACTCCAGGAGCTCCGTGAGCTCTGGGCCAAAGGCAGATGCTCAACCCCTGAGTCACCCAGGCATCCCTATTTTTAATTTTTTGAGGAACATCCATACCATTATCCAGAGTAGCTGCACCAGTTTGCATTCCCACCAACATCCTCTCCGTGTCCTTTCTCCTCACCAACATCTGTTGTTTCCTGTGTTGTTAATTTCAGCCATTCTGATATTTAAAGATGAGCATTACTGAGGTATTTTAATGATGATTCAACAAAGTGACTAAAATTGGAGAATGACATGAGGATGAAATATATATATGTGTATATATATATATACACACACACGTATATATGATATAACATAACAAGCATGTGTACACGTAAGAGTTTATGTGTATGTAAGAACTTTACCTTCAGGTTTCTTGAATAAATAAGGAGACAGGTGCTCCAGAGTGTTGATGAAGAAAGAGGCTCTAAACAAAGGGAGAATCAGCTCTTCTATTGGCACAAGGAATATAGAAGAAGAGCTTGTTGTAGAAAAAAATAAGCTGCTTAGAAAGAAGTTAAAGGTATTCTGATGGCTTTGATTGTTTTCTGTAAAATAAAAAGCAGGGCCATCTTCTCAGGAGTGGTAATTATGGGTTGGAAGTTTGAAATGCTAGTGAATATTTGCAGTAGTAATTGTGGAGAATGGAAAGCATAATTGATGAAGGATACATAAATGGATGTCTAAGTGGCTTTAAGTGCTGACTTTTGATTAGTAACTTTCAGCGTGAAGTGGCAAGAATATGTCGAGTAGCACATTTTCTCTGCACAATTTACACTGAGCAGCTCCTAAACTAGCAGCCCTTTTCCATAGAGGCTGTAAGGGAAAAGCAGGTGAGTAGAAAAAAATCCTTATTATTCTTCCAGACTTATTTTTTTTTCCAGACTTATTTTAATCTGAAAAGAAGTAGACTGAGAGAATGAATAGCCAACATGGAGAAAATTCTATCTAAAATTCTTGAGAATAACACTCCAATGGTTTATCACTTGCATTATTGGATTTAGGCCAGCAAGGAAAAAGCATGTTAGCTCACAATGGGCTAGTGCTCAAAACAAATCGGGTAAATAGCTACAGGCTGAGCTCAGCCTGGACACCAGAATAGAGCATATAACCCACTTTGGGAAAAATACCCTGATATGAATGATAAACAAAAGCTCTAAAGAAACTACAGAGCCTAGATTCTATGACAAAGATTGAATGCAATACCACTAGAAGTTTCTTCTTCCTCCTGACTCGTTAGCCCTAACTGCTATAAAAGAAATGGGGCTCAAAGCACAGACCTCAAGCTGTTGCCCAGTGGAGAACAGTAAGAGCCCTCAGATGGGATGGGAAGGGAGACAAGAAGGTGCTCAATCTTGATCAAAGCGAATTGAGTGCTTGGACACAAACCTTCAAGTTAAGTATAAGCAAAATGCCAAAAACAAGAATGCTGTTAACACTGGCACGGAATGTCAAATAGGCAAATATATACTACAATGAAAAAAGAAGAGAGTAGAAAAGGAGATTAACAATCTGATAAAGAATAAAACACAATTCTAAAAGGAAAACAAATCCATGATCATTTCACACTTTAAAGAATCTAATAAACACAATGATTTAAAAATAAAAGCAGAGAATAAGCTAATAATATAACAAAATGAGATTTTTAAAGTGAGATTACAGAGACACAAGAATCAAAATTAATTACAATAAATGTAGAAGAAAAGATTTAAAGACTACAGAAATTAAAGAAAACTAGTCACTGATAAAGAGAACAGATGGAGAAAATGTAAACAAAACAAAAACTAGATTCAAAGGATGCCTGGGTGGCTCAGTGGTTAACTGTCTGCCTTCAGCCCAGGGCGTGATCCTGGGGTCCTGGGATCGAGTCCTGCACCGGGCTCCCTGCATGGAGCCTGCTTCTCCCTCTGCCTATGTCTCTGCCTCTCTTTCTGTGTCTCTCATGAATAAATAAATAAAATCTTAAAAAAAAAACTGTATTCAAATATATAATCCAGACTTCTGGTAAATATGGCTGTCTAGGCTAATGACTTAGATTGTAAAGTATGTAGGCGTTTCTTTGTATAAGAGATATACTAGAAAAGTAATGACACTGTAGTGCCAGAGGAGTGAAATGCACATTTTAAATGTTATATTTATATGCTGTTACCTATATGTATTTTTCGGTTATGTTTATATTTTTATTTATACTTATGTGTCATTTTAAAGTATGTATTTGAAGCATCCAGAAATGTTAAAATCAGAAATTAACAAGTAGCTAGGCATGATAGCCAAGGGACATCGGTTAAATAAGTGTTATTTGTTCTTTTTCAACATTTTCTACCCAATATTCTGGAGAAGAAGTGGACACAGGATACAGAAGTAGGGGAGAAAGTATACATTACTTTCACTTGGGTTTAGTGGGTATCATGGGAGGTAGACTAGCTTAAATCATCATTTCCTCATTCTCAAGGAAAATACAGTGTCTCAGAAGAAACTAAGCACAGGCAAGTTAAAATAAAATTCTACAAGATTTTAGCTTTCTGGGAAAATCACCTGTCTTGTTCAGATTTGATGGGCCAACTAAAATGACTGTCGAAAATCCCTTTATCTTGTCTCCTCACTCCAGGAAAGCGTTTTAAAGTCAAAATAGCAAACAGGAAGACTGTATTCTAGAATCAAGTGCTATACCTGTAGTTCAACTCTAACGTGACCATTTCTTACCAAACTGGGAACTCTATCCCATGCTTGTTCCCTAGTGCTTGATTTTAACTCCCAGATCTGACTTGATATTTCTCTTTCCACTGAAACCTTTTTTGATCTCTCGTCTGGATTCCAATTCTAGTTAATAATATTTTGAATTTCCTCACCACCCTCTCTCCTACCTCTGTCTTAGCTTGACAAATGGCACAAATGGCAACAAAGATTTCCAGTCTACTTACACTAACACATGGTTTCTCTACCTTTCCAATATGTAGACCCCAACCTTTACCTACCTTACAAAACTCTGAATTTGGCTCATGTCTTCAAGTTATATTGAGCACCCAAAACTTCTAACTTGATGATTCAAGGTGGTATACTTGGCCCTAGGCTCACAACTTATCATTCTATCATACTAATTTATTATAATACTGAGTATCCTCAATGCTGACTTGATTCAAGTTATTTTTAAAAAATGATGCAACATGAACCACAGTAAAATAGATAAATATAGTAAAATATGGAAAACATGGTAATTTACTGAATTGAATTCTATACAGCAATAATTTACAATTATAGGCAGTAAGTACAGTGACTTACAAACTTAACATTGAGCAAAAGAAAACACACAACATATAATACAGTTTTAACAATTCCATTTTTAACACACAAAAAGCAGACAAAACTCATTCATTCTTTTAAAAGTTAGTATAATTAGGTTATTCTAAAGGATGATGAGAGGTAAGGAGTATTAAAGAGGACATGAGCAAGGCTTCTGGGTTGCAAGTAAGATCATGTCATTGATGAGGATGCTGGACACATGGGCATATTTAGTTTTCAAAACAACATATATTTAGCTATATACAGTTATGATTTATGTCATTTTTCTTTACGTGCATTATATTTAAGTAAGAACTTTTAAGTGAGGACAATGGACATTCCTTTTTCTTTCAAGATTATATTTACTTATTCACGAGAGAGGCAGAGACACAGGCAGAGGGAGAAGCAGGCTTCATGCAGGAAGTCCGATGAGGGACTGGATCCCTGGACCTCAGGATCACAACCTGAGCTGAAGTCAGACGCTCAACCACTGAGCCACCCAGGCATCCCGACAATGGATATTCTTATTGAATGAAACAAAATTTCAATGTTTATCTGCTGAGGAAAAAAAAATGTAGCTTCTTCCAGTCCCAGCCTATGAACAAGTTGAATGTGACTATTAAGTTTATCATAGAATTGCATTTTGATCTGTGACAAAATAATAGCCAATATAGATAGATCCATAGATCAAATTTCTTTTGTTAAGCTATTATTATCAGATAGATCAACCTGTGATCTATCAAGTAGATAGATCAAGTAGTCCCTTTCTTAATAAGTTTTATAAGCTACCCATACTACTGTCCTACAATCCTGACATATAATACAGCTAAAATATTTAAATGTGCAAATGTATGCTGTATTTGTGGAACAAAGTTGTAAATATATATATATATATATACATATATATATATAACACATATATATAACATTTAAGTTTAAATAAATTGCACATGTACTCAGAAAATATCAAATCTAAATATTTTGTTCCTAAAAGACCTTTCTTTACTTTGAAATAATTTTTCTAAAGACTCATTCTTAGAAATAGACAAGAGCATAGAGTACATGAGATGGGTTACTAAGTCTTCATCTTCATTTTTTTCTTCTTTTTTAACTGTAAATTTGAAGTATCTTATAGTATTATTACTGAAACCCACTTTAACAAGTACCAGTTTATCTCAATCTTTTGAAGAAATCTATGGCATACCTCTTATAACCCCATACTTCCTGGTCAACCTTTGCAATACTTATGAGAATCGAAATCAAGTTGGCTTTTCTAGCAGTGCTGTTGAGAGATGCTCAGTATTACTGATGTTTTCTTCATAATTGCTAGTGCTTTTTCTAGCAATCATCAGAAAAAGATGATTTCAGCTTTATGTATCCTGGCTATCTGGACTGTAATTATGGAAATTTATTTATGATCCCCTACCACCCACTAAGAAAATATTGGGATGGTCTCTTTAAGCATCCAAATCTTCCCAATGACTTGGGCAAGCACTTGTGTGAGTTATTCATATGAAAATATATATATACCTATCTTGGAATGTATATATATTTGGAACATAACTTGTTCATTGTAATTTAACTATTTTAAATGACTTTGTCCTAGAGATACATTTGAATGATAGAAGTAGCTTTAAAATAAGAGAAAAAAAGAAAAAGACAAAAAGCAAGAAAATGAGGACTAAATGCTGATGCCCTAGCCCCAGTGTTTCCCATTTTCTCATTTAATCTATGATGATGTCCAAATTTTCTTTTTAAAGTTCCCTACATGATTTAATATGAAGTCAAGACTAGAAACCACTACACAAAGGCTGGGGCTTGCAATCTGTTCTATAAAGCTACAAGTAAACTTTACAATGGCCTTGGGAAGAACTATGAGATGAAATTAGGATGCCAAGAAGGTAATCGTAGAACAGGTGAATTGAGACTGTTGTACCATTATTCAAAATTGATCAGCTCTGTACATTTTCTGTTGAGAAACTATGCAATCAAAGAGGTTTCATTTTTTTGAAATGTTGAAATCATGCAGTTCAATTATTGTGCCTGGTCTAGAGCTGTAGTTAGATCAGTAGCCACCATATTTAATTGGAGATCCATATATATATTTAAGTCTTGAGGAACGCCTGGGTGGCTCAGCGGTTGAGCATCTGCCTGCCTTCAGCTCAGGGCATGATCCCAGAGTTCTGGGATTGAGTCCCGCATCGGGCTCCCTGTGAGGAGCCTGCTTCTCTCTCTGCCTATGTCTCTGCCTCTCTCTGTGTCTCTCATTAATAAATAAATAAAAATCTTAAAAAAAAAAGTCTTGATAGGAATTGAGTGAAAAAAAAATAAAAAGGAATTGAGTGATTCGGCAAACAGCTGTTTTGCCATATTTTCTGCGACTGACATAAATGTCCACAAAGAAACAATTCTTCCTCCATCCCCAAATACTTTGCCAAAGTCCACCTGGACTACAGAAATACATTTCTTTTCATATGTTAAATTTATATAGTGAGTGCTTGAATAAAATTATGACTTGAATTCAGGGAACAAAGGTCACAGGAATGTAGGCAGAGGAATGAAAAGATCAACAAAGGCATAATATTTTGGAGCTATTTTGTGATGCCTCATTCTGCCTTTTTGAGGAAGAAAGAGACACCATGGGTAGTAGATTAGATTTGCTCTGCTGGGGTTTTTGAGAGTTGAATTGAGATGTGCAATATTTTCTGCCATACTTTAGAAAATAGAAACTGTGTAACAGTAAAAAACAGTAAAACACACACACACACACACACACACACACACACACACACTGTGTACAAATTTGGGAAAAGAAGCTCTGAGAGGAAAAATAAATGAAAACAGAAATAGTTTAACCTCATCTAAAGTCAAATGTTAAAAAGACTATGAAGTTTGCTCCTACATAATACAAAGTGAAGATTCTCAATGGAGGTTGAAAAACAGCTGAGAAGTTTTAAGGTATAACATTGCCTGAACTTCATTCAAAGGGATTCTGATGTAATTGACCTCTGGTACAGTTTGGCAATCTGTGGCTTGTTTGTTTTGCTTGTCTGGATGATTGATTAAAGCTCCCTAGGCAATTTTAAGTTTCTGAGAGTGCTAAGGACTAGTAGAGGATTGCTGGATGCAATGATAGTCCTCCCAGGAAATGATCTGTAATGACCAACCACATCCAGATATTTTAAAAGCAAGAAATAAAGGACTGCTTAAGCAATAGGACACAATGGGGAACCTAGAATGAGGGCATCTGTGTCACTTGGAAGGAGCTGGCTGGAGGCATGAAGAATGTTCTTTATTAACAGGAGAGAGAAGTGCAAATGTTGAATGTTCACATCAGATTATCTCTTGGCAGTTGGTGATGTGAATCCATTTGGCAAAAGGAATAAGACACAGGTTCCATTTTACTGTTCTTTATTTTTATATTTTCAAGCTTTTAGTAGTCCAGGTCTGTGATTGCTAATATTTAACATTTATTTTTAAATTTTAAGGTAGATAGATATAGATAGATATATTCACTGCATAAACTTACATACACTGGTTTAACATATTAATATATTTTCAAGGATGTCATTGTGTCAGAATTTAAATATTGGCATCCCCTTTCACGAAGATGGCGCCGAAGGCGAAGAAGGAAGCCCCTGCCCCTCCCAAAGCCGAAGCCAAAGCAAAGGCTTTGAAAGCTAAGAAAGCGGTGCTGAAAGGTGTGCACAGTCACAAAAAAAAGAAGATCCGCACGTCACCTACATTCCGACGACCCAAGACCCTGCGTCTCCGAAGGCAGCCCAAATATCCTCGAAAGAGCGCCCCCAGGAGAAACAAGCTTGATCACTATGCCATCATCAAGTTCCCCTTAACTACTGAGTCAGCCATGAAGAAAATAGAAGACAACAACACACTTGTGTTCATTGTGGATGTCAAGGCCAATAAGCACCAGATCAAACAGGCTGTGAAGAAGCTCTATGACATTGATGTGGCCAAGGTCAACACCTTGATCAGGCCTGATGGAGAGAAGAAAGCATATGTTCGACTGGCTCCTGACTATGATGCTTTGGATGTTGCCAACAAAATTGGGATCATCTAAACTGAGTCCAGCCGGCTATAAATCTAAATATAAATTTTTTCACCATAAAAAAATAAATAAAAAAATAAATAAATAAATAAATAAATAAATAAATATTGGCATCTACAGTCCATCCTTCACTCTAATAGTAGATGCCATTAATTGAAAACTTGCTACATGCCAAATCCTGTGCTATATCTGTAAGATACATTATTTACTTAATCCTAACAATCTCTAAATTAGAAATTATTATTATTGGTTTTTTTACATGTGAGAACCCAAGTCTTAGAAACTTAAGTTTACTGCTTGGGGACTTAAAATCTTAGAGTTTAACACAATGTCTCTGGTTCCAAAATCTGGGCTATTAAACTCCAATAATTTTTATTTTGTTTTATTTATTTTACCGTTATTGCTTTAAATCCTTATTTTAATAAGATTATTAAAGTTTTATTTTTATATATTTTTAAGCTATTAATACTCAATCTCAAAAATATTCTTAGTCTCTCTTTAGCTTTTATTTTCAGGTTTTAGTTTTATTCTTATACAAGTTATTATTTTTTACATCTATAATTCATTCTATGTTGAATATTTGATTCATCATATATATCAAAACTTATTAAAATTCAATTATAGCCTTTCTGTACATTATATTATTTTTATTTTCTCTTATAAAGGTTCTATATTACTGTATTTTTTCACTTTTTTAAGACTTTATTTATTTATTCATGAGAGACAGAGAGAGAGAGAGAGAGAGAGTCAGAGACACAGGCAGAGGGAGAAGCAGGCTCCCTGTAGGGAGCCTGATGTGGGACTGGATCCTGGGACTCCAGGATCACGCCCTGGGCTGAAGGCAGGCGCTAAACCGCTGAGCCACCCAGGGATCCCTTTAAGCAAATTTTAAATAGAATGGCAGCATAAACCTCTTTAAAAAGGTGCATGTGGGCAAGGATATTTATAAGTGATATTAAGGTAGCAAGTATACTAAGAACAGAGAAAGTGAGCTGCGAAATATCATGTAAAAGAGGTCATGGAGGATTAGACCTACAACTTGCTTAATTTAAGGCCTTCCTTATAGGCCATTATAAAAATATTACATTTCTCACTAAACGAATTGTGTTTTGATTAGAGGAAAGTGATCTAACTGGAATCTTATTTTTTTATTGGTTTAATTTTAAAGATTTTCTTTATTCATGAAGGACACAGAGAGACAGAGACATAGGCAGAGGGAGAAGCAGGATTTCTGCAGGGAGCCTGATGTGGAACTTTATCCCAGGATCATCATCTGAGCCAAAGGTGAACACTCAACCACTGAGCCACCCAGGTGCCCCTAGCTGGAATTTAAAATAAGTCTAGCTACTGTGCTAATCCAGAGACTGACTGAGGTAAGGGCAGAAGTAGGGAGATAATTTACAAAACTACAGATCCAAGTGGCTGGAATCTGCTTATATTTAAGACAGAATCAAAAGAATTTTCTAATGAATTGAACAGGTATATGGGAAGAAGACAACAGTGAGGTATACCGTAAAGTTTTTCACCAATTTTCATTCTCCTGCCCAACTGCCCTTCATATTTACCTTTTACAGACTATTTCTCATGAAGCCATAAGATTCTTTTTGAGTGCCTTGAGTCAATTGTGGTTTTAGTGTGTGTGTGTATTTTTAAATAAATAAGTAAATAAATATTCATACTTATATATTACTATTTATTTAGATGACCTTCATTATGAATAGAGAGTTTGAAATTTAGTATAACCAGAGCTAGTGTATTTCTTTTATTTCACTATACCATTTATGACTACATTCAACACATATCTCCTTATTCCAGTTAATCAAGAGGTATATTATTTAATTATTCCATGTTACACTTCAGCCAGGCCCATGAAACTCTTGATTAAATGATTTGATTTCTTAACATCCTACAATGTCCAATCATTGTAGGAGAAGGAGCACATTTTTAAAATAATATAGCTGGAAATACTATTGATATGATAAAAACTGGAAATATAGAGACTCAGGAAGGCCAAACCTCAAGCAAAAGAGAAATATTAAGAAAGAAGTAAAAAGAAGAAAGGAAAGAAGTAAAAGGAAAAAAGAAAACAAAACTGTCTTTACTTATCTTTAGGATAAATAGAAAACAGTTAAGATGATAGATTTGTACCTAATCTTATAAATAATTACATTAAATATAAATTGCCTAAATAGTCCTATTAAAAGACAGAGATTGTTCTATTGGATATTCTTATGCAAAGTATGAAATAAAATAAACTTTGTTCTATGCCTCCAAACATATAAAAAAAATTTAATTCAAAATGGATCATGGAACTTAATGCAAATCTAAACTTTAGACTTCTAAAACTATTGAGGAGATATAGGAGTGACCTTTGTGACCACAAATTGAATTAGACAAATAAGAAATTAAAATATTTGACTTCATCAAAATTCACACCTTCTTTTCTTGCACAGATGCTGTTAAGGGAATGAAACATAAGCCACAGACTGTAAAACAAAACAAAACAAAAAAACAAAGTACAATCATATATCTAGCAAAACTTATATCCAGAGTATATAAAGAACTCCCAAAACTCAATAAGAAAAAAATAATAATAATCCAACTTAAAAATTGGTTAATGATTTGAAGTATTTCACTAAAGAAGATATTAAGATGATAAATAAGCACTTGAAAAGAGGATCAACAACACTAGGTATTAGGGAAATGCAAGTTAAAATCATAACGAGATACTGCAACAAACTTGAATGACTCAAATTTTAAAGAATAACTACAATAATTGTTGGAGAAGAGGGAGTCACACATTACTATTCAGTATGTGAAATGTAAGTATATTTAAATGATGGTAGCCAGACCAAAAAGTACACAATGTTTACTTCCACTTACATAAAACTCCAGAAAATGTAAACTGTTGTACAGGGATAGAAAATGGGATGGTTTCCAGTGAATGAGATGGGAGGGATGGAGATAATGTGAGGGGAGAATGGTTACACAGGACATGAGGCAACATGGGTGAGATGTCCATGTTCAATACGTTAGTTTCATGGGGGTGTACAGATGCCATACATCAACTGGTACACTTTAAACGTATGCAGCTGATTGAATGTCAGTCATCCCACAACAATGCTGATTGAAAAAAAAAATTAAATATATAAAGTGATTCATACAATTTTACTTATTTATTCAAGTAAAGACATTCTTCAGCCTCCCCTCTCAATGAGGCAAAATGATTTAAAGAAATATTTTACTTTTCTGATTTTTACTAAGGAAATGTTTCCAATTGGATTTCTTAATATAATTTCCAATTCTATGCTATTGCATGTCATAAAGGCTCATATTTCTGTTAATTTTAATTATGTAGTTAGCCTTTTTTTAAAAAAAATTAAGCAGCACTAAAACATGAATATTGATTCAGGCATTCTCAGAGAGGTCATATTCGTTACCATCAAACATTAAATATTAATTATTTCATGATATCTAATTGTGTCTGTTAATTCTGAATAAATTGATATGTCCTAGAGTATCCAAATGTGGGGATATTAGAAAAAGAGTAAGACACTAAATATTAAAATCTGGAATAGTTAAGGTTCCTAAATATCCTAAATATAAAGCTCACAAATTATTAGGTCCTCTTATCAACTACTGTTATTCATTTTCATTTTAAAGCCTATTCTTGTAATTTTTGGGGGGTGGGGGAGAGGTAAGACTTTAAAATGTAATCATGCAATCTAAAACAGCATATGCTAGCATCTACCTAAGGAACTCATTTACGGAGCTCTGTCATTTGAACAGCAGGGAGCTAAGTTCCCTGAAGTGTCTCTAAGCATTTCAGGCTCAATGAGTCAAGACTAAATAAAACTCAGCTACTGTGAAAACAAACACCTGCCAGATAAACCTACTAATGGGTGGTTAACTATTAGCAATCCTGCTCCATCTCCATGATACTAGCAGATTGTCACATTTAAATCTCAATTGTTGCAAGCTGGAGTAGGATGTTGAACCTCAAAGAATAGGATTTCCCTTGATCATTTCATATCATTGTGTGAGAAGAGAGGATAAGGGAATCCAATCAGAATACCAATGGAAGGAATGACGGAAAGTTGCTGAAAGAGGAAGTCGTATTCTGATAAATTTACTATTCTTCTCAAAAATACACAGGGGAACCAGTGCTGTCATTTTACCTCAACACTAGAATACTATTCAAAGTAAAAATTACTTTCACTAAATATTAATTGACCCATGCCACTTTATTATAGTTCTTTTTCTACACATGAGAATAAAATGCAAAATAGGAATTCACTGCACATTAAAAAAGAATTAAAAAAAAAGATTCATTCTTTAACCAAGATAGAGTGCTGTATGGGAAATGAGAAGGATTTCCCAGTAGATGATTTTATACCCAAGCAACAAGGAAGATGAGCTAACTTACCCTTTCTAAGTGGAATTCAGTGAAAGGGAGTCTTTACAAACACATCTTCTGTTCCCCTATGTATGGAGGGGAAGAGGGAAGAAAATAAGAGGAGAGAAAGGCAGAGGGTGTGGCTGGATGAAGAGGGCATGTTGCAGTTTTTACTTGACCCCAAATTCTTTGATGTCCTCAAATTATGTGATACAAGATACTAACATTTCTTGGTCCTGAAGTCACAGAAGTGACATGGCAGTGGGTCTGCCAGTTTGCCAGACTGCCACAGCACGGGACAAAGAAATGAGGCAATCAAAGGAATGACAGCATGACACTTCAGATAGCGTCAGAGAGAAAGTGCAGCTGAATCTCCCAGGGGTATCCTCATCATAGAGGGATTTCTGTCAAACAGGATCTACACCAGATTATCTGTAGGTTTTTAACAAGCAATTGGGGGCCCTCCCCAAGACAAAGGAACAGCAAGGTAAGTCAGTGAGGTTAATCAACAGAGGAGGACCACAGCCCAAATGTGCACTGACCCTTTACTTACACAGTAAGTGGTCTTCTTCAGTTTCCTCTGACCCACGGTAAAGGACACAGAGGAGAACCTTTAAGAGGACAAATTATACTCACGTGAAGATGGAATTTTAATTAACTATGTTGTGAACTAGATATAGATTTTTCATGCCTGAGATTTTTAATAATATTGAAACTAGAAAAAAAAAGGCACAGAATTCAAGTATTGATGTCAGAATGGGATACAACAAACTGTCCTTATACATACTGAGGAATAGAAAACAAACTTAATCTTTTTTTTCCATACTAGGGAAAATACAGTTTTCAGAAATTTTACATCCTAAATAGTACCCTCATTTGTTCCATTGTTTGTATCCTCAGAATAGTCCGTCGCATTGGTCCAGGCTTCTTAAACTCTCTTGTCAGATCACAAATGCTTATCCTTTGGTCTCCGTTCTCTTCAGGCTTCTGTTCACTTGGGGTTTGGAATTTATCTAATGGGAAATGAAAACCTAAAAGTGAAATATTTTTATTTTTTGCCTTCTTTTATAAAAGCTCATGGTTAGTTTTTTATTCCTTTTTATAATGATTGCCATTAAAAAATTTACTGAAAGTAAATGTACGAATGAAAAATTATTGAAATTATTGAAAATATATTTACCTGTATTTCACATCAAATATAAGTGAAATTGTCTGTTTGTAGAAAAAGCATTAATTGTATCTACTACTGATTTGGAGTTCTTTGAAAATTAGAGACACCAGGATAAAGTTTACATCAATATGCAGAATGCTTTTGTCAAGCACAGTCCGATTTACTCATTTATTTAACATAATTATAAGAAAAAGTAACTGTTTATAGAGGTACACAGCTACAAATTATCATACATATGTATACTGTGTTCATTTATTCTTTGATTTATTTAACTTTTAATTTTGAAATAGTTTCAGACCTATTGAAAAGCTGCAAAATTAGTACAAAGAATTCCCATGTCTTTTATCCAGCTCCCCCAAATGTTAACATGTGATTTAACAAGAGTACAGTGATAAAAACCAGAAAGATAGCATTGATATTAAACTATTAAATAATTCACAGATCATATGCAGATTTTGTCATTTGTCTCCCTAATGTCTTTTTACTGTGTCTAAAGGCTCTTAATTGTCGTATCTTCTTAGTTTCCTTTATACTGGAACATTTCCTAGTCCTTTTTTCTTTTATGACCTTGACACTTCTAAATAGCACTGGCCAGTAACTTCCCTCTGTTTTTGGTTGTCTGATGTTTCCACATAATTAAAGTAAGGTCATACATTTTGATGCTATTTATTTTAAAGCATTTTACAATGCATCCTTTCAGTGATTTTATAACTGATCTACCTTTAAACTGTAGGGAAGGATAAACTCATTCCCTTTACCTTCCTACGATCCCTGACTAGACCTTATGAATAAACTGACAAAAGACAGATTATCAAGAGAAAATCAAATACAAGTTTATTAACACATACAACGTGCTCATATGTGGAAAAAACTCATACTCAAAAGGGTAGTTAGAACTTGGGGCTTATATAACATCTTCAGAAAGAACAATAATTTTATAGGGAAATGACAGGATGAAGGAAAGGATTTTGAGCAGCTAGGGTAGCAAATATATGAGAATAATAGCTAGAATTAGTAAGGTTTGTTTGTGTGGACTTTCTGGATGCCATCTAATTTCTGGGGATGAGATGGTCAAACCTTCTTAGTACTGAAATTGGAGGAAAGGGTTAAATATCCACAAGGGGAATGTTTATTTTCTGCTTTCAGGCAGACATGGATTATACTGGAGCTCATAATTGTCTTCAGTTCAAAATAACCCTCATGCCAGAGTGGTCTTTTTTGAAGTGCATGCCCTGAATGCCTTCAAAAGTAACCTAAAACAGTAATATTTATTCTGTTGTACCATTTCATCTAAACACGCATGAGAAAAAAATACCATAAAACATTATTTTAGAGACACATTAATTGGAAAAAAAATTTTCCAGTTGAGAGAAATTTTTTGTAGTTGCTCATATTTAGATATATTAAAAATAATCTTAAAGACTAAAATTTTAAGGGCATTCCCATGTGTTTGCTATTGTTTGTTTTTAGTGTCCATGTGTTTTTTAAATCAAATTTTCCAGTCTATGGAAAATAAAGGCTGCATTTCTGTTTTCTCAACTTTCTCGGTATTTCTGAATTGCATTTCACTTTTTGCTATGTAGTTAGTTATGAGACAGAACCTCAATGTTATTATAAGACACAAAGGAATGTCCAGCTAATCTGATTGTCCAATTGACCAATTTTTCTTGACCTTACACACTAAAATAGAAATACCTTTGTAGAGACGCCTGGGTGGCTCAGCAGTTGAGCATCTGCTTCAGCTCAGGGCGTGGTCCTAGGGTCTGGGGATCACGTCCCAGGTCTGGCTCCCTGAATGGAGCCTGCTCCTCCCTCTGCCTGTGTCTCTGTCTCTGTCTCTGTCTCTCTCTCTCTTTGTGTCTCTCATGAATAAATAGAATCTTTAAAAAAAGAAATGAAGAAATAGCTTATGAAACCAAGCTATTCATTGTAATTGATTTTATGGAGAATTTTTAATGAATTTTAGACTGATGATATACATTTCCAGAAAAAGAGAAATATTCACAATACATTTGCTTAATTGTTTTTTGGGTCCAGTGAAAGAGGAGGTATCAGAGACAGGAAAATAAGCCATAAAGCCCCGTTTCTCCCTTATAAAGTCTTGGTTAAGAAGAAGGGGCCACCACACTTCATAGGTAGGGGTGAGCAAACCAGACTTTGAATCAAGCCTGTAACAACCAGAGACACAAAACACAGTGCAATGAGCAGTGAAAGAATACCATGGCCTCAGGGAGGCTGTGGCAGCAAACATGACAGGGTGCCAGAGTCAACACCTAGGGCGGCAGCACTGCAGTGTCTGTGGGCAGAGGTGCTGTGCCTTCACTGGATCCCAATTATTACTCCCTTCTTTTTCCTGCATTATTTTCCATGCCAACTTCTGTAGTTTTTTCTGCATTTCTGCATTGCTATACATTTCTTTTAATGTTTAAATGAGTCAGATTTCTAATGTGTTCAACCATGAATGCTGGCTAATATCCCATTAAATGATCCTTCCCTTTCCACTTGTTTTTTGATGTGTTTTATATACTGCTTAATTGGCATGATGTTGTATATTGTCTTGATTTTTGACTGTCTATAGAGTTGTAAGTTTTCAATATTAATAGATTGAATTTAACATATCACTACAAATCATATCTACATACATATATTCTCAAATAAAAGTTTTAAACATATACATCAAAATTTCACATCTAATCAAGTGTTACAGGGCATCCGGGGTGGCTCAGCTGTTTAGTGCCACCTTCAGCCCAGGGTGTGATCCTGGAGACCCGGGATTGAGTCCCATGTCGGGCTCCCTGCATGGAGCCTGCTTCTCCCTCTGCCTGTGCCTTGGCCTCTCTCTCTCTCTCTCTGTGTCTCTCATGAATAAATAGATAAAATCTTTTAAAAAAATAATGAAGTGTTACAGTTTAAAATATTTGCCTTGGAAGATCACATACAAACCTCCAGAGACCTGTCAGTCAGAATGTTTTGCATAGATTTCTGTAAAACCATGTAGAAATGAGTTTCATTTCATCATTGTGCCAGTCCTCCTTCCCTTTATAAACAGAGGTATTCCTTAGATTGATCACTTTTTTTATTCATCAATCCAGGTTGTAGGAATTTCATATTTATCAAAATTAAGTCTATTTTTAAAGGATGAAAGTTGGATTTTGTCAAATTATTGTTTTAGGTCGATGTATGCTGTCATTGTGAATATAGGAAATTCTCTGTATCCTTTGATGACCAGGCTCTTAGGAAGTTCTCTGCCATATGTATTCCCTTACTTGGCCTGGCTGACTTTATTTTACCTCTCTTGGAATGCTCCTTTTTTGAAGGTTTCTTCTTGGAACCCATTCATTATTGTTCTGAAGCATCCCAAGCAACCATGCGACAAGGTCATTGACAAGAAGTCACGTCTCTGGCCTAGAGCAGTATTTAAACCCACTCTCAAGCCTAGGGATGCCTACAGTTCTAGCGTTTCAACAGATCAAGTGAAACAGAATAGCCCAATAAATCCATTTATTGAGAGACAGTAAGTCATCATTCTAAACTTTACTGGGTATTCCTTGATAAGAATGCGATGGTTCTATGCATTGAAACAAGTCCTAAGCAAGCATTTTTTTTAAAACGATTTTATTTATTTATTCATGAGAGACACAGAGAGAGAAACACACAGGCAGAGGGAGAAGCAGGCTCCATGCAGGGAGCCCAATGTGGGACTTGATCTTGGACCCCAAGATCATGCCCTGAGCCAAAGGCAGAAGCTCAACCTCTGAACCACCCGGGCATCCTAGCAAGCTTTGATTATTGAAGAATCCATAGGAAAAATATCATCATTCAAAGAAATTATATTTTTATTTACAACTTTCATCTTTACTTTCATAGTTGTCTCATGCATTACAATGTCTTTTAAAATATATTTTTCTATACACGTATATTTTCTCTAGTGGCACTTTATTTTTTTCTAAAAGCAGTGTCTTCTTTTATCACTAAAATTAATTATCAAAGACTTTCCCAGGATCTTTTCTTGAGTGTGATTATAACATTTTAGGTGACAAAACACACACACACACACACACAACCAAGCCAATATCTTAAAAACTTGAATGAATATATTACATATTTTTTAATTTAAAAAAGAATCCCTGTATTCCATTATGACAAAGTAAAATGAGCTTTTCATTCATGTCTTTACAATGTTTTTTTCTTTATCTAACCACAGACAATTGAATATGAATTTAACAGTGAATATGGAGGAGAGCATCAACTTACTTAAGAAGCTATCACCCGACCAATTGAAATAACGATCTTTTTGAAACATACCCTTAAAGTTTTAAATATTAGATTTACCATTAAATGTGAATATTGATTCTTTCTGGCCTTTTACTTTATGTCTTTTATCTTCATACGGACCCTCACCTAAGGAAGAACAACAACAAAGAAAATATGGATCCTCCAGTATTGCTGAGTAATTTTGCTCATGGTTTTATCATCTGTTATACCGCTCATTCTTTTAAAGTGGTCGGCCACTTAAATCTGTATTTTATTTTACTTCCACTATAAAAATCATCTACAGATGACCCAGAGCAAATTTTTAGTTTAAAAAAAAATACTTTATTTTTTTCCCACCCATGACCAGGTGAATTTTCATCTCGTATTCCTCTCCTTGTAATATTTGCAATCTTCCATCAAAGCATGTTTCCAGCTGTGCTAAGTGACACTTTATTGTATCTAAATCTGAGTAAGACTTATCCTCTGCCCTTATTTGTTATTCTATCTGACCTTTCCCATTTTAGTTTGCAGTTGCATTATCACCACCATGCTGACAGCTCCAATTTGTTTCTTTAGCTGTCATTTTCCCAACAACATTCCATTAGTTCTTCAGATTGCCTAGTGTTTTCTCCAAATTATCCTAGTATATTTACTGAATAGTCTTCTCTACAGATAAAGGATGCTTGAATATAAATATTGCAGTTACCAAAACAAAACAAATATTTCCATTTTATTTTAACAATAGAAATACTAATGTCAGACTTAAGAATGTCATGGTACAAATTTACCTATACCTACTCAGATATTCCAGAAAATAAGTGTTAGGCTATTGAAATTTTAAGAGAAGTTCTACAAGTAATTTGAAGGTATTTGCTAACTAAAAATTTCAGTTTTGGGGGCACCTGAGTGGCTCAGTGTTTGAGCATCTGCTTTTGGCTCAGGTCATGATCCCGCAGTCCCAGTATCAAGTCCCACATCAGTCTCCCTGCATGGAGCTTGCTTCTCCCTCTGCCTATGCCTCTGCCTCTTTCTCTGTGTCTCATGAAAAGTTAGTAACCTTAAAAATGTTTTCAGTTTTTATTACCAAAGAATAGTGTCTGTGTCTTCTACACTGATACAGTAAATCACACATATTTAAGTGTGTTGAACATTTTCTGAACTTTTCACATCTTGAAAGTCATGTTATTTATGATGCATTCATTTGTCATTTTTTTTAAAAAATTGATTGATTGATTTGACAGAAATAGAGAACACAAGCAGGGCGAAGGGCAGAGGCAGAGGGAGAAGCAGACTCTTCTCTGAGCAGGGAGCCCGATGTGGGGCTTGATCCCAGGACTCTGGGATCATCACCCAAGTTGAGGAAGACACTTAATTGATTTAGCTACTTAGGTTCCCCATATTTGTCATTATTTATGCCACATAAGATTTATAGACAAAAAAGCAGAATTCTGTTGGATCAAACAAAATTCATGTAAGATACTGCAAAATAATTTTGTAAATCAGGAAATTAAGTTTCTGAACATTGAAATAGACACATAAATATGGTTTAATGTCTTTCTTTCAAATTCTGTGCCTGTAGTTTTCCTTTCCTTGCCTTACCACATTGGCCAGAATACCAGTATAATGATGAATAGAAGTGGTAAGAGCTCACATCTTTCTTGTAATGTGATCTTGGGAAAAAAGCATTTTGTCATTCATCATTTTGTATGATCTTAACTCAGAGATGTCCTTTATCTTATATTGGAGTCCTTTCAGACTCTACTGTGCTGAGATCTTTTATCAGGAATGAATGTTGGATTTAAGTTACCTGTCTTCATTTTTAAAATGTAATTCTTGTAGGTTGCCTTCAAATCTGTATCTGTTCTGTATTTAAAATATATTATAATAGGTTGCATTTTGTAAAATACTTCCTATATCTTGAGAAGATCATATAATTTTTCTTGTTAAGTTTTCAGTGTGGTGAATTTCATTTATTGGTTTTTGAATATTAAAAAATATCCCATTTATTTGAAAAAC
This sequence comes from Canis aureus, assembly GCF_053574225.1. NCBI lineage: Eukaryota > Metazoa > Chordata > Mammalia > Carnivora > Canidae > Canis > Canis aureus. The sequence continues at coordinate 32,055,453 of NC_135618.1, forward strand.
TATAGTCTGTTCTAGTGTTTTGTTTTTAGTATATACATTGTGGAATTCATTATGTTAAAAATTGTTTAGAATCTTTGCATTAATCCTATGAAGGGTATTAACCTGCATTTACTTATCTTACAGTGATTTAGTTGGCTTTAGATAGTTAAGTAATACTGTTTTAGAGTAATTTGGAAAGCTTCCTCTCTTTTTCACATCTCTGGAAAACTTTGCATGGATTTCATAGGATTTCTTTCTTAAATTCTTGGCAGTAGCAACTAGCAGACAACATCTGTACCTGTAGCTTCCCTTATATTAAGGGAACTAAGGATTTAGTTAAAATTTCAGTTGCTTTCATATGATAGATATGGGGCTATTGAAGATACAGATTTTTTTCTTCATAAGTTTATGTAGTTCGAGTCTTTCATAAAAATTTTTGGGCAGGGCATCCTGGGTCGTCCACCGGTTTAGCGCTGCCTTCAGCCCAGCGCATGATCCTGGGTCCTGGGATCGAGTCCTGCATCAGGCTCCCTGCATGGAGCCTGCTTCTCCCTCTGCCTGTGTCTCTGCCTCTCTCTCTCTCTCTGTGTCTCTCATGAATAAATAAATAAAACCTTTAAAAATTTTTTTCATTTCATCTAAGTGGTAGAATATATTGCCTTAAAGTTGTTCATAACATTCCCTTATTATCCTTTTAATGAATGTATAATCTATAATGTTTCTTATTCCTTATACTGGTAATTTGTGTTTTGTTTCTCTCTTCTTGGCCTGTATGGCTAATGGTTTATCACAATTTATTGACCTTCAATGAGCTTTTGGTTTTATTAAATTTTCCTATTGTATTTTATTTGTTTCATATGTATTTATACTTTCCTTATATTTATTTTGGTATTTGATAAGCTTATCTCTTAGTTTCTTAAAATGGAAGATGTGGCTATTGATCTTGAGTCCTTTGCTAATACCGTGTATTCTTTGCGAGTATTCACATTTGCTAAGTACTGCTTTAGTCACATTTTACAAGATTTGACATATTGTGTTTCATTTTTATTCACTCCAAATAATTTCTAATTTCTTTTTTGATTTGTTATTTGATCCATGGGTTATATAAAAGCATATTATTATTTTTTAAATATTTCTAATTTAATTGTATGTGGCTAGAGAATATCCTTTCTATCACTTGAATCCTTTAAACTTATTGACTGTGTTTTATGGTCCAGAATGTGATCTGCTTTGGTAAATATGCTGTGTGTTCTGGAACACACAAAGGATATTCTCGAATTGTGGAATAGACATTTATTCTATAAATTTCAATTACTTCAAGTTGATTGGTAGTATCATACAAATTTTTGATACCATTACTAATTTTCTGTCCATTTGTCTTGTCGATTATTGGGAGAATTGAAATCTCCAACTATACCGTGGCTTTGTCTACTTCTGCTTACAAATCTATCTTTGTTTAATCCTTTTTGAAAATCTCTTATTTAGTAGGTAGAGTTTAAGATTATTATGTCCTTTGATAAATTGATTATAACATTAGGAAATGATCTGTATCTCTATTAATATTCTTTACTTTGAAATCATTTTTTCCAATATCAATATGGTAACACTAGCTTCACTTTACTTAGATTTAGCAAGACATTTTATACAAAATTTAAACATCATTCTTTATATTTAAGATTTATTTGTTATGGATTGCATTAGTTGTGTCTTGCTTTTTCATTCAATCTTTCAAGCTCTACATTTAAATTTAAACCATTTATATTTTTTGTGATTATTGATATGGCTGATTGTAAATCTGTTATGCTGCTATTTGTTTTTATTTGTCTCTTTTATTTTGTGTTTTTATTTTCTCTCTTTTTAAGCCCTCCTTTCAATTTTGTATTTTTATGATTGCATTTTATCTACTATGGAAATTTATTTGCTATTATTCTTTGATTATTATTTTAGTGATAGCTTTAGGATGTATGGCATATATCTTTTAACATCCTTCAAGTGATATATCACCTTAAGCACAGTCAGGGGCTCTCACAATATAATTTCACTTTACCCATCCTAAGATCTGTGCTATTATTTCCTATAGTTTTCTTTTACAAATGTTATAAATCCCACACTATGTTATAGTTTTTATTTTACAGCCAATGATTTTTAAGGTATGTAAATAATAAGAAACTAGTATCCTATCCCATCTCCCTGAAGAAATGTCTCAACACTACTTGTACTATGGATCTTCTAACAATGAATTCTTTCAGCTTTAATTTATCTAGGATTTTTTTTTTCATTACTGTGGGACCCAAGGAATTTAACAAAACTCCCCTACCCCTGGACAAGCAGAGCAGGACTAACTCCTTTTTGTGTTACACCCGTCATCTCACGTATAACCCCCACATGACCTGCTTATTGCTTAAGGCACTCCCCCACCCTAGTCAAACCACTAAGCACACCCTCACCAGAAACCAGCTCATATAGGAATGCAGAACCCCTAGCCGCCAAAGAATGTAAACCTCCTTTTGCCTGCCAAACCTGCGTGCCAATTCTGACCAGAATGATAGGCTAGTTCAAACCGTCACTATAGGGTAAATTGTAAATCAATTGGCCACCTGTGTGTGGACTGACATGACTGTGCAACTTTCTGTGTGTGTTACAATCTCATTGGCCACTGGCCCCTATAAGACTGCTACACCTCTTAACCTAGGGGTCCAAGTCCTTGCTCTGCTGTGATGGGTATACTTGGACCTAAGCCGAGCTTGTTAATAAACCCTCATGTACTTGCATCCGTGTCAGCTCCTTGGTGGTTTCTCGGATTTGCAATCTTGGGCACAACAATTACTTCAGAAACATATTCTGTAATTATAGAATTCTAGGTAGACAGATTTTTCCTTTAAATTTTCAGTAACTTGCTCCACTCTCTTCTTATTTGCATCATCTCTAATGAGAAATATGCTGTCATCTTCATCTTTGTTTCTCTGTAACATTTTATATCTGAATACTTGAAAGACTTTCTTTTAAATCCAACTGTATGAGCTTCTGGAAAAGGCAAAATTATGGAGACTGAAAATCAGTCATCACCAGCAGTTACTGGGAAAGGAGAAATAAACTGAGCACAGAGGATTTATAGACCAATGAAAATACTCTGTATGATAGTATAATTTTGAATACATGTCATTCATTACAAATTTGTCCAAATTCCTGCAATGTGTAATGCCAAAAGTGAACTGCAAAGTAAACTATAGACTTTGATTGATGGTAATGTGTCAATAGGGTTCATCCATTTGAAAAAATACAACACTGATGGAAATTGTTAATAATGAAGGAGACTCTGCATGTCTGAGGAAAGAGGGTATATGGAAAATCTCTGTACTTTCCTCAATTTTGCAGTGAACCTAAACTGCTTAAAAATAAAAGAAAAATCTCAAAAAAGAAAGAAAAGAATGTCCTATAGTTGGAATCATACAGTATTCAGTCTTTTCAAATTGGTCTCTTTCACTTGCTAACATGCATTTGTTTCCTCTGCATCTTTTCATGGCTTGATAACTCAGTTCTTTTTAGGTCCGAACAACATCCCATTGTCTAGAAGTACTGGAATTGATTTATCCATTCACCTAATGGATGAAAGATCCATTCACCTAAAAGATGAAGGACATCTTTGTTATTTTCAAGTTTTGGCAATTTTGGGTTTTTTGTTTGTTTGGTGCAAAATGGTGGTTTTATTAAAGCACAGAAGCACAGGGACAGGACCTGTGGGCAGGAAGAGCTGCTGCACTGGGGTTGTGAGGGGTGGCTGATTGTATGCCAGGGAGATGGGGGAGGTAGGGAAAAAGGAGATTTTAAAAGGACAAAGAACAAGCTGATAACCCACAAAGGAACCCCGCCCAGGGTGGGATATGTGTGACATTTTTCATCAAGTTTCCCATTGTCTTAATGTTAATGCCTTGCTAGAGGGAAAAGCAAAGTTTTGGCAATTTTGAATATAGCTGCTATAAACATCCATGTGCAAGTTTTGTGTGGACATAAATTTTCAACTCCTTTGAGTAAATACCAAAGAGCATTATTGCTGGATTAGATGATAGCAGTATGTTTAGTTTGGTAATAAGCTTTCAAATTATCTTCCAAAGTGGCTGGACCATTTTCCATTCCTTTTTTTTTTTTTTTTTTTTATTTATTCATGAGAGACACAGAGAGAGAGGTAGAGGAAGAAGCAGGCTCCATGCAGGAAGCCCGACATGGGACTGGATCCTGGGTCTCCAGGGTCACAGGCTGGGCTGAAGGTGGCACTAAAATGCTGAGCCACACAGGCTGCCCACCATTCTTATCAGCAATGAATTAGAGTTCTTGTTGCTTCACTTCTTCATCAGTGTTGTTCCACATGTTGGTCATTTCTAATAAGTGTGTAGTGGTATTTTATTCTTGTTTTAATTTGCATTTCCCTGATGACATATGATATGAAACATCTCTTCCTATGTTTACTTGCCATCTGCATATTTTATTTGGTGAGGTATCTGTTAAGATCTTTCACTCAACTTTTAATCAAGTTGTTTTTTTGTTGAAAAGAGCTAAATATGTGAGCATTCATTTCACAAATAGAAAATGTGCATGGTAATTAAACATAAAAAATGTTTATTATTGATCAAGAAAATAAAAATTATTAGTGTTCAAGAAATTAAATTTATTAAAGATTAAATTAAGATTAAAAAGGAAATATAATTTTAATTCCTTTAATTTACAAAAGTTAATACATTCATTATAGCAAATGGTAAAAATATGGATTTCCATAATAAATTTTGTACATTGTTAATAGAATTATAAATTAGTACACCCACTTAGGGAGATCTTCTGGTTTCATAAATAGCATACAGTGTCAATGTTAGCTTTATGATTAACAGAAATTCTTGCTCATGTATTCTAGAAGACATCTATAAGAATGTTCAAAAAAGGGTGCCTGGGTGGCTCAGTCAGTTGTCTGCTTTTGGCTCAGGTCAAGATCTCAGTTTTGAGATCAAGCCCCCTCTGGGGCTCCCTGCTCAGCGGGGAGTCTGTTTGTCCTTTTGCCCCTCCGTCCTGCACATGCTTGCTCTCTCACTCTCTTTCCCTCAAATAAATAAAATCTTTAGAAAAACATTTTTTAAAAATAATGTTCATAAAAATTGTTTAAAATAGCAAAAAATATAAGCATAAAATATAAAATATTTTGGTATCTAGCTGAAGTATCTTGCAGTGAATGGGTTTGGAAATTTGCAAGTTATGGATTAAATGCAAAGTTATAATCTCAGCCAAGTACTTTAGGTGATAACACAATGGGATCTGCTTAATTAGGTTTTCCTAACTCTTTAGTGTCACACAGTAAATAAGTATGGATCAGTAGTATATGTTATTATTTTGTCTATGTCAAATGTCATAACATTTTAAATAGATAAGATAATATCTGGATGAACTAAAAAAATTTTCAGGCATCAGAAAAAAAATTCCATCAGTGGAGACACATTTTACATGACCTGTATGTAAAATATCCCATTCACATTATTTTGCTTTTTTCATCATCCCTGACTACGAATATATAAATAAAGATTTGCATGTAAATGTGAAGTAGCCACAAATATATATTTTGAAAACAATATTATGTCTAATAATTATTAAGCAGAAATTAGTAGTAACTGTTTCCATATAGAATTACCAATGTATATCATGAAATTAGCTTAAACATACATATTTTATTTTCTTTCTCCCTAAATTTCCTTTAATTTATTCCTTTGAATATTTAATTTTGTCTTACTCTATATCAGATATTATGAAAATGAAACTTAAGCTGTAAATTAAAATTTCTGTTTTCCAATCATTTCATAATTTTGATTACTATTTTGCTTATTTAAATCAAACTAAGAAACAGTGGCATAGTTTTTATCTCTATATTGTACAGATTCTATGAAACAGTGTACTCTAATTAAAATCACATTTATTAAAGCACTCATGAGAAAATGACTCTGTCTTATAGGGTGGAAGATGAATGAGTTTGAGTTTGGTCTTGCTTCAGCTTCCTTCTCCTTATCCATCTCCTTCAACTGGTGACAAAGAAAACTTTCAGTAGTAGATTATCAATGTCAGGTACTCTAGAAGAATTATGTGCTGAGGGATTTGAAAGTAGCAAAATATATTGGTATGCCAAGCAAATAATTGACCTAGGAAATATAAACTAGTAGTTGTGGAGGAAAGAAAAGTGAATTACCAAGAAAAAATGGAAAAAAAAAATTTCTGGTTATATCAACTGGTGGGGAGCAGCAACTTCCTTCTCTAACAAATTCACACTACAAGTAAATATTATATAAGAGTGAAAATAACCTCTGAATTTTTAAATTATTTTTATCTCTTGCATATGATTTAATGTGTCATAGTCAAGATGATAAATATTGAACATTAGAATATATTTGCTGTTTTAAAAATAAATATTGATTTAATTTGATTAAACTCTACATTAAAAATTTAGGTCTCCAGTAAATTAAAAAAAATAATAATTGTCAATCAATGATCATTAAAAATAAAATAAAGCTTATATTTCAATAGCAATAAAAGTAATAACAATACAATACATTCATGTAATGGAATTCCTAAGTTCTCTTAACCACAAATGGCATAAATATTGTGTTGTTTGCAACTAAGTTTCTTATGCAGTGAGTCAAGAAGGAGAGGATGTCTATGTCTTCAATATCTTTCCAAATAGTGTATCCTATGTTTTTACTTTAATAGCAATTCCCATAAATAGGGAGTTGAAATAATGCAGTTTCACCCTACTTTCTAGTAATGAATGAATAAATATAATTCATAGAATTACGTTTCTATAATTGGGAAAAATATAGAGATAATGTCCTTTGTCTAAAGTTTGTCATAGAAATATAATATTTGGAGACATTTTCAAAGCAAGAAAATTATTTTAATAATAGTGAAAGTTTTCACATGCAGATTTAAATACATCATTAAATTTATCATGTACTAACGTTTTTATTAAATATAAAGCTGTCTTTCTGACAATTTTGTCTTTTAAAAATATGTGAACACATATTTGTTATAGTACTAGAGCATTAGTATTTGGTGTAGTAGTAATTAAGGGCTAAGTGCAGATTCTGAGAAATAAATGATGGGTAGGACATATTAGTTACCATTTTCACAATCTAGAGTAAAGTTTGCTAACAAGTAGCAAAATTTTAAGAGAGAGAATGGAGATACAATATTTTTTTGTTTGTACTGATGGAAGAAAAGTTCATTTTATCTGTCTGATTTGTTTGGGGAAGTATTTTTTTGTTCTTGGCCTTGAAAGAGTAAGGAAACCATTGTGAGATGAATGTAGGAAAGGACACAGGAAAAACAAATGTAGATGTAAACAACAGCCTAACTTCAATGTCTCTCTTATATAGCAGACTGAATAGGGGCCATCTCATCATAGATAGAATGAGAGTTTAAAGAAAACTTTGGACAAGTTCTTTTTTTTTCTTCCCTTTAGGTGAGCTAACTGAAAATAGATTGATTAACTGGCTTTGATATGTATAAAAACATCTTTCCAAATTTGAAAACAAATTAAAGATGCAGAATAACTGAAATGTTTTTCTTTTTTAAATACTAATTAAGAAAGATGATTTATTCTAGCAGTATTTTAAGTACGTATTATTTAGTAAACAGAACAGGGATGACTGTTTTATTTATTCATGCATTTTCTTTTGTTTAGTACATCAATAATATAGCAAAAGTTTGCTGAGGATACCAAGCAACGGGCACAGAAAGATAGGCATTGAGAAAAAACTCATCAGATAAAACAGATATAACAAAGGCAATTTCTGGATGAATAAAATTAATAATAATTTTTCTGCTTCTTTGTGTATTTATAAAGGAACTAAAATTTGAGTTTGAATTTATAATTCATATTTTAACCTATTTAAATAATTATTTAAGCTGATTCAGTTTTCTCTACTACCAGATATATGCTTCATTACCTCATTTTTATTAGTTACCATGTTTTTAATCTGGAAGTAATATCTATTATTTTTGGATTGCAAGCTAATAATAAATTCTTTCTTTTCTTTCATTCTTTTACTCATTTAAAGATATTTTTCTACATACAATATATACCAGGCCATATTCAAGATAATGCTGTGGGTATAGCTCTCACATAGAAGTATACATACACAAAAAGAACAGAAAAAAATACTATATAAATAAATAACCATATACATAAATAAGAAATATTATTTTTTTTAATTTCTTAAAAAGATTTTATTTATTTATTCATGAGAGACACAGAAGGAGAGAAGCAGAGACATAGGCAGAGGGAGAAGCAAGCTCCATGCAGGGAGCCTGATGTGGGACTCGATCTTGATCCTGGACCCTGGGGATCACGCCCAGGGCCAAAGGCAGAGGCTCAACCACTGAGCCACCCAGGCATCCCAGATAAGAAATATTTAGATATAGCAGCGAAAAGGGGGAAATGTTATAATTTGAAAGATAACAGATGGAAAGGAGATCAACAATACTTACAGCAGCTAGATGTGCCTGGTGGAAGGTGATGACTATGAACCAGCATAGAGAGATCTAGTATAACCCTTTAGGCTGGCACTGTCCAGGGGGACTTTTGGCAATGATGAGGATATTTAATATATGCACTGTCTAATATTGAAACCATTGGTCACATGTGTCAATTGGATTAGAAATATAGCTATTTGAGAATTAAATTTTAATTGCCTTTAATTAATTTAAATTCCAATTGTCACATGTGACTGGTGTCTATTGGAACCACACAGCTGTAGGTCACAGGAACAGTAGTTCTTCAAGTGAGGATTTATGTCAAGATAGGAACAAGTACTGTGGCTTCGGTCACTAGGAGAATGCAGTAATAGTGAGATATGGGAGAGCTTGGGTCTTGTCTTATGGAGTCAAAGAATAAAACTTGCAGATAATAGAAAGTGAGCAAAGCAATAGAATAGAATTAAGCAGAGAAACAGAGAAAGCTCTCAAAAGTGAGAGGGGTCCCGACAGGGTTGCCATTGAGGGCTTTTATGGTCTGTCTTTTGTAGGAAACTGACCAGGGAACTTGGTAAACTTCTTGTCAATATCAGGGTGGATTTGTAAATATCATGTCTATATTTAGAACAAATAAGATGGACTCCTAATTATCATAATAACAAACAAACTGTTCTTGCAAATGTCATGAGCCCAACGAGGTGTTCCCTTCTCTCTGGTTAATATTTTCTCCATGACATTTCTCTACATCTAGGATTTCTGTGAACCTAGTCATTAGCCCATGGCCTTGAGATTCTTGTGCCTCTGTCTGTGGTTTGAGCAGGGACTATTGATAACACCTTAATGACCTGTGTCTTTGTAGTCTAGTGAGTTTCTGTGACTACTTAGTAGCCATCAAAGGGGGATACTCCATAACGTCTTGGGTCTAGGGAGCCAGGTTTATTTTTTCTGTTTTTACTGTCTTATCTCTGTTGTCTTGGGATGGGCAGGAGCCTGACTCTGGGGCCTTTGCCTATCTTTCGGCCTAGCCCTGTTCCTACATCAATAGGATTAAACAACAGGTTGAAATATATATAGAGAGAATCTTTTGACCATTGTGTGTAAAGTGTGAGTGATATTTGTTTCTCATCAATTTGTAAACAAAGTAAAAGCTCTTTTCTCTCAGAAATTTTCTTGATAATGCAACATATAAAATTATAAATGTGTGTGTTTACATTTGCCAGCATATATATGACATATGTCATCACTTAATATATCCACATCATTTATTTTTGATACAAATTGTTTAAGATAGAATTTTAGGATTTTTGCTTGTAAAAGACACAAAACTATAGCAGTGATACAAACAATGGATAGGACTTTGTGTGAAATAATGGTATACAACTATCAAAAATTTAAAAAAATTATATTCAAATAACCATCCTAAAGGTAGAAAATAATTCTTTCTATTACCTCTATGGAAGTATTACAAAGTTCTTGTCATAAGAAGTAATCAAAATGCATGCTTCTGAAAATACAGGAAAGAAAATAAGTGGGTGAAGCAACTGAAAATTTTAAAAAAGTAATGTAATATTTTCTGTGGCACCTAGGTGGCTCAGTTGGTTAAGTGTCTGCCTTCAGCTCAGGTCATAATCCTGGGGTCCTGGGATAAAGCCCTGTGTAGGGCTCCCTGCTCACCGGGAAACCAGCTTCTCCTTCTCCCCCCTCCCCTCCCCCACTTGTGTTCTCTCTGTCTCCCTCTCAAATAAATAAATAAAATCATTAAAAAATAAAAGTAATGTTATTCTTTCTATACTTTGTGATGACTGTTGTTTGTTAGCTTTAAAATTTATAATTTGTAATTTTTTCTTATTCTATATAATTTAATCTCATATTTAATTTTGATTTATACTTTTGTATTTTTTTCCTTAATAAGAGTCTCTGAATTTACATATATGCCTAGTTCCCATGAAACCTTCATCTGGGCATGAAAAAAAAAAAGATATTTTAATTAGGACTAAAGAAATAGCCCATATAATGGTCTTGGCTGTAAGGGAAGACTCCCAGAAAAAGCCTCAGCAATGACCAAAATGAAATGTAGTTGCTACATTTGCTGCAGTGGGGTGTGTACATAATTCGAAAGCTTCTTTTGTAACTATCACCTTTAAGAGCACCCTGTTATGGCTATAATCTTGGGATCAAGAAGCTTCCACTCCCATCCCTGCTACTGCCTCTCTAGATTCCTGGTGCTTGTGCTTTGACCATGGAACACTGCTGGAGAAAAACCCTGTCTCCAGGGTCAGGCTGGATAGAAAATAGCTGAAAGAGCCTGAGGATGACCTCTGCCTCCTCTAATTTGATTTCCCAAATAACCCATCTCTTCACCAGAACCTAATTCCCATGTTGAATAGTCTACAAGACAGACTGGGAAATGACATTTTTAGCTTTCCAGCCTCTGTGATATGGAAAGGTACATTAGAAATTCATGCTGATGATCAGTCTCAAATTCACCTACTTCTGGAACGTACACTTCAACAAAATGCTTCAGTGTCTCCTTTTAAAAAATAATTGCCATCCTCTAACATCATGGCTTCCTCCTACTATAATCCTATTATTAGAATATATTTTACAGAAAAAGGGCTTTGAAATAATTTTCTAGACTCTCTCATTGTATTTCCACATGTTCCTCACTTGATTTAAAATGTTTTTGCTAAAAGCTTATCAACTTTCATGTTAAAAATTTAGTGTCAAACAGTTCAGATGTTACTCAAACTCTTCATAACATTTGATATAGATAATTATGCCCTTCTGTAAAGTTATCTTATTTTTTCTAAGATATTACATTTTCTTAGTTTTTCTCCTACTGTATTTTTTTCCTTAATGTGCACATGCACATGTGCCCGTGCACACATACACACATACACAGACTCTCTCATACATTTTGCTTTTTTTGTGGTAGATATTTTTCATTGCATATGTTTTTTTCTCATTTCTTAGATTTGTTTTCTATTGAATTATTCTATTTAGTTATTTTGAATGTTCATCATTTCTGAGGGAGGCTTATATTGGTCTGCTTGGGCTGCTATAACAGAATACCACAGGCTTGATGGCTTAAACAACAGAAGTGTATTAACAGTTCTGGATCAAGAAGTCCAAGATCAAGGTACCAGAAAATTCAGTTCCTAGTGAAGCTGCTATTCCTGGATTGCCTCATGTTTCTGTCCTCACATTGCTTTTCATTCTGCATGCATGGAGAGAGAGATCTGGTCTTTTCCTGGACACAGCTTATTGGATTAGAACCCTACCTTTATGACCTCATTTAAACCTTATTATCTCCATATAGTCCTTATTTCCAACTATGTTCACATCATGGGTTAAGGTTTCAACAGATGAATTTTGGGAGGATGCAATTCAGTCCATAACAGTTATATTTGTTCAATGTCAATTTTATAGGGAGAGACACTGTAGGTTTCCACGGGCATTGCTTTAGTTCTTGCCAAAGAAAAAATGTTGAGCATTTGTATACCCTTGATTTTTACTTTCTATAGTGAAAGTTCATTAGATGTGAAGATTAGGGAGGTAAATACAGGGAGTTTTATGTCTGTGGAAAGCTATGCTTTTACTCTTTTTGTAATTATTGTTTGCCACTCCTTTGCCCTAACACTTCCCGACCTTGCAGGAGTGCCTTCAAAGACCAGGGTGACATGTAATGCTTTCCCTTTCTTTAAGATGCTCTTACTAAATTTACCTTGAAGTGAACTGGCATGCTGCATTCTTAAAGTCATTTGGAGAGTTTAACTATCTGCCTATCCACTATATCAAAATTTATCCTGTACTCTTTAGCTAGCTATCTCAGGACTCTCTGTGTTTGATAAGTCATTCCAATAACCTGTGAAAATGGGGGGGTGTTTGCCACCATCTTAGGGATTTATTTTTCTACATTTGTTGTACAGTCAGAAGTTAGGTGGGTGGGACATCTGGGGGGCTTAGCGGTTAAGTGTCTTCCTTCGGCTCAGGGTGTGATGCCAGAGTCCTGGGATCGAGTCCCACATCGAGCTTCCTGCATGGAGCCTGCTTCTCCCTCTACCTGTGTCTCTGTCTCTGTCTCTCTCTCTCTGTGTCTCTCATGAACAGATAAATAAAATCTTAAAAAAAAAAAAAAAAAGAAGTTAGGTGGGCTATGACCCCCTTTCTCTAACTAGCATAACTGCCATTTATTGGAGAACTCAGTGGCAATAACCTGCTTTCCTCTATATTTTATACATGCTGAATAGAGACCAGGATTGAATGAGTGTGTCTTTAGACCCTGTGTGACCATCTGTTAGGCACTGAAGCTCTACCAAAAGTGATCATGTAATTGAGAGTGCCTTGTTTTCACAAATTGTCCTATTGGTTCCCTTACTTGCAGCCTCTGCCTTTAAGGTAATTAGCTTGTTTGTGATTCTGCTGGGAGCCTATCAACTCACTTATGAGTTATTTTCTTCATATACACAGTGCTGAACTTTTTGATCTTCATTGTAAACTTATCATTATTTTTTTAAAAAAGGAAAAAAAAACCAATACATCAAAGACTCTAACCTATGGATCCCATGATATACTACTTATTTTTATATTTCTTTAAAATCAATTAAAAATTTTCCTGTCTCTTTTATTCCTTCTTTCATTTCAGTGTGTATTTCCAAAAGGAGGATGTACATAAATGTATGTACTTGAATTGTTATTTTAAACCAAGATCATAAACATCATGCATAATGACTGCAGAGGATATATTTTGAGAGTTGATTTATGAGATTAAAAAGTATACCAAATATGACATATTTTAGCAAAAAATGATACCTAACTAATTACAAAGTTAAAGTACAAATCAAAGACAACTATAGCAAAAATGGACCATGAATCAATCACAGGACTCAATTGAAGGGACAATGTCTGTAACAGGGGAAGACATTCCTATATTATATATAAGGTTCATTATTGTTGTGTTTGTTGTGTGTTGTGGGCCCCTGGAAGAATACTGGGAAAGATTTAGAGAGAGACATGTGACATGCATTGACATCAATGTCCTGAGAATCCTGAGAAGCTTATATTTTTTAGTGCAATTTGCTTTTTTGTCTATGTAGTAAATAAATCTGGACTAAGATACTTTTACATATTTCCTGACAATCTCAAGGGGACCTCATAAAAGAGGTAATCTATTAAAAGAGTTTTTCTCCTACTTACTTGAACTACATTCCATTATTAGTATTTTATGTCAAATGAGAAAGTCTATTGTATTTTCTTAACAAAATAGTCTTCACTTCATCAGAGAATGTATTTTTTTCGTACTGAAAAAAAGATAATTTTTCTTTCCTCAACCCAGGGAAAATTATAATGTTTATTTTCTTGAAACCACACAAACTATTGAAAGGATTTCTCTATCCATATCAAATATAGAAGCAATGTGGACCCCTTAAAAGAAAAGAACATTCAGAGGTATCTTTATACCTTTGCCAGATATGCACATTATTTAAACTTGAGAGGTAATAAAACATGTTATTAAAATTACAGTGTTTTTATTTTAAAGGTTAATTATATATTTTGGACATGAAATGATCCCATTTTTTACTTTTTATTACTGTCACTAGAAGGCTAATATTAGTGATTGCAATTAGTGACTAAGTCTTACCAATTATAATTTTAAGAGCACTTCCTAATTCTCTGCTTCCCACTTACCTATGTTATCTTTGCAAGCCTAAATGGTTATTTAGCAGTTTTAAAAAAGGCATTGCATAATTCCTGTACAGGCTAAAATCTCTCTGGCATAGATTCTTCTTCAAGAACCATTCATTCTTCCTCAAGAACCATTCCCTTTCCATCTCGCAATTCATTTCTCATACTTCTGAAATGTCAATATTCCTAAAATGAACCTTCTATCATATAATGACCCTGCTCAGAAATGTTGTTATTTCCTATTGCCTACAGGATAAATTGCCCTCCTAACCTGACATTCAAGGCTTTCAAAAATGAAGACTAAATTATCTTTTCAGAGCACTGAGTCTAAAATATATACTATATACACTTAAGGTAAAATGTTTCAACCATTTTATCTGAACACGCTTTTTAGTCTTCTTATAATACAGCCACACTGGTCTCCATTTCCTTCTCAACCAATGCAAATCTGAACCATATTTCAGGAGCTGACTCAGATTACTCTCCTGTCACAAAGTGTTCTTTGCCTTCTTTGATAGTCTGAAGTAATTAATTTCCATACATTCTGAACCAAATGATAGAATACTGAGTGGTGCTATCTGTTCCATTGTTATTTTAAATAATCTTCAAAATACTTTATTTTAAAATTATTTTATGTATATTAATCTCATCCCTCCAACACTGTGGTAAATACTTTATAGGTGCTCAGGTATTCTAAAATATCTATTTGTTTTAATACATTCTGAGACATTGTGACTAACAAGCTATTTTACTACAGGGAATCAAATTCATATAACCCTACTATAATGCATATAAAATAAGGCACTTATATGACTATAGACTTTTGTAGTAATTATAGAATAAATATCTAGTTTATAAGATATTTCTAATAGAACTCTATCACTTTGTCAGATAATCAGGTTTCAGGTTATTACTGGCTTAGATTCAACCTCTGATTGTCAAAAGACCAGTTTTCTCTCCTAATTTAGGCTGGTTATATTTCTTGGTGAAGCTAGATTATTCCTTTCCGATAACAAATATTGGTATATTTCTAACAATGAGGAATTAGAATTTTTCATTTCTTCCAGGTCCACCTCAAATGGCTTGGAATCAAGTAAGCCAAATTCTGCAATGTTTTGTTTTTCCACTTCCTCACTTTATAGAATGTAACTCATAGCTTAGAGGAAAGAAAGACAGACTTTGGTTATAGCTAAAATTCATCCTTAATCAGACACCTGTATTAACTACAGCCAGCTATCTACCTAGCTCCTAAATATCTAGAAGAAAAGTCCATACAAACATATACTATTATTGCTTTTCTTATTATTAATACTTTTGTCATAAATCATTACCTTGATGAATGGATGATGCAGCCGCATCATGCAAAGGATTTTTTTTTTAATGCTTGAAACAGAAGCAGTTATTACCCTTTCCCAAACATTACCTAAAAATCTTAGAGCAAGTTGGAATTTACCCCCTAAACCCTGGAGTTGAATTACTTTATATAGTCTACTCAGCTCCTTTTACCAGCTTCTCTAGTTCACTGGTAAAAGAGACCAATCTTGTGAAACAAAGACATCAAGTAGAAGGAAAAATTGTTCCGAGTTTCCTACTGAAACAGGTTTTTAGCTGCCCACATAGACGTGATGAAAACTCTGTCCTCAAGCAGTAGGACACAAATAACGTCCATAGACTTACCATTTCACCAGTTTCAACTTTCTCTATTGATAATGTTGTCTCATTACTTGAGTCCAGAGCTTGTCCCTTGAATTTTAATAAAATTATTCAGATATTATCGAATATCACACATAAGATAGATTTTTTGAGAACACAAAGTAAATAATACTGAAGTTAATTCCTTATTAAATATAGGGAAGAACTTATAAAACAACATTTATCATAGAATTTCTCATGTTAGCTACTATTATTACTATGAATAAAATATTGTGATAATAAAAAACATGAAAGCCCAGATAAATGGATGAGTTAATCTTATGGTAGAGGAATATTTGCTATCGTCATTATCATCAAATACTAATAATAACTGGTTATGTCAATCAATAATAATTACAGGAAATCAAAATGAGGAAACATTTTAGTAGATAACACTGGGAAATAGTGAAAAAGAAACTCTAGAAAGAAAAGAAAGAGAAAATGGGATAACATAGTATACAAAGAAATAACATTTTAAAATTCAAATATAAGAAATGGATTAAATGGATTATGTCAAGATGACAAGAAACAAAAACTCATGTAATCATCTTGACACATAGTGATTGAATTTTAGAGCATCAAAACTATAAAAATATACTTTAAAAAGTTTATGTACAAAGAAAAAAAAAAGAAGATTGACAATTCAATTAATTTCTATTCAATTTACAATAGACTCCGAATTAGAGACAACTAATTTTATTCCAGAATTTGACATTGAGTCAGAGCCATCTTTCAGTTCTGCAATCATGAATGAATGCCAAAACCATTAGTTTTATAGTGGAAGGATTAGGCTGATAATACTAAACCTATAAATTGATCTTAGTTATACTAAATGCATGTTGTCAGACATTTTTTTAAAGATTTTATTTATTTATTCATGATAGATAGATAGGGAGAAAGAGAGAGGCAGAGACACAGGCAGAGGGAGAAGCAGGCTCCTTGCCGGGAGCCTGACGCGGTACTCGATTCCGGGTCTCCAGGATCACCCCTGGGCTGAAGGCAGGCACTAAACCGCTGAGCCACCCAGGGATCCCCATCAGACATGTTTTTTGTGATGCGATGCAATAGGAAGTACACAACTCAGTTTAAAATAAATGAAAGTTTCAGAAAGAGAACATGTTAAATTATACCAAAAGGAATGCAAATTTTCCAAAGGACAAATGATCCAGTTTCCAGAGCAAATAAATAGAACAAAAAAGGAAGGATTATTAAACAATGGAAAGAATCAAGCAACAGAAAACCAAATGTAATATTTTAGATCAAGTTTATATTTTAATTCTAAAAATCACACATCAAAGGACACTTCTAAGACAAGATGGAAAATTTGAATATTAACTGGATAAACAAGAAATTAAGTAGGCATCATTAATTTTATTAGATGTGAAAATGGCCAGGTGATTATGTATATTTAAAAATATTCTTATCAAGTAGAGTAGTTTAATGATAGCTGACATTACACAATGTGCAGGATTTACATTGAAATACTCTGGAGCAATTAGAAAGTAGAAATTTGTGTAGAGGTTTTAGTGGGGTCAGTGAGAAATTACTGAATGAAAAAGATTACTAAGATATTAATAATTATTGAAGTTGGGTAATGAGTGCTTGGATGTTCATCATATTATATCTTTCTGTATGTTTTATAAGTTCTATTAATATATGTTACAAATGTATTTCATAGATCACAAATATGATACATAGACATAGATATGTATTTCAAATTAAAGAGCAAAAATAATCTTCAGCAACTATAACATTTCAAGCATTCAGGAGATTGTTGAAATTTTACCACTCATAGAATTCCTTTGAAATATAGTTAAACAGAATTAGGCTTTGTAGTTTAAAAAGTGGAACAGTGCAGCCCGGGTGTCTCAGCGGTTTAGCACCGCCTTCAGCTCAGGGTCTGGTCCTGGAGACCAGGGATCGAGTCCCACGTCGGGCTCCCTGCATGGAGCCTGTTTCTTCCTCTACTTGTCTCTCTCTCTCTCTCTGTCTCATAACTTAAAAAAAAAAAAAAATCTTTAAAAAAATAAATAAATAGTGGAACAATGTGAGTTGGATTAAATAAAGGAAAAAAATTGCCTTCACCATTTAAAAATTTCTGTAGGGATGACAATTAGGGCCAGAGAAATCCTGAATTAAAATGGGAATGTGACAATCGAATAAACAAATAGAAATATAAATCACAACTTTCTTTTTTATATATATATATATAATTTTTAATTTATTTTTTATTGGTGTTCAATTTACTAACATACAGAATAACCCCCAGTGCCCGTCACCCATTCACTCCCACCCCCCGCCCTCCTCCCCTTCCACCACCCCTAGTTCGTTTCCCAGAGTTAGCAGTCTTTACGTTCTGTCTCCCTTTCTGATATTTCCCACACATTTCTTCTCCCTTCCCTTATATTCCCTTTCACTATTATTTATATTCCCCAAATGAATGAGAACATATAATGTTTGTCCTTCTCTGATTGACTTACTTCACTCAGCATAATACCCTCCAGTTCCATCCACGTTGAAGCAAATGGTGGGTATTTGTCATTTCTAATGGCTGAGGAATATTCCATTGTATACATAAACCACATCTTCTTTATCCATTCATCTTTCGATGGACACCAAGGCTCCTTCCACAGCTTGGCTATTGTGGCCATTGCTGCTATAAACATCAGGGTGCAGGTGTCCCTGCGTTTCACTGCATCTGTATCTTTGGGGTAAATCCCCAACAGTGCAATTGCTGGGTCGTAGGGCAGGTCTATTTTTAACTCTTTGAGGAACCTCCACACAGTTTTCCAGAGTGGCTGCACCAGTTCACATTCCCACCAACAGTGTAAGAGGGTTCCCTTTTCTCCACATCCTCTCCAACATTTGTGGTTTCCTGCCTTGTTAATTTTCCCCATTCTCACTGGGGTGAGGTGGGATCTTATTGTGGTTTTGATTTGTATTTCCCTGGTGGCAAGCGATGCAGAGCATTTTCTCATGTGCGTGTTGGCCATGTCTATGTCTTCCTCTGTGAGATTTCTCTTCATGTTCTTTTGCCCATTTCATGATTGGATTGTTTGTTTCTTTGGTGTTGAGTTTAATAAGTTCTTTATAGATCTTGGAAACTAGCCCTTTAACTGATATGTCATTTGCAAATATCTTCTCCCATTCTGTAGGTTGTCTTTTAGTTTTGTTGACTGTATCCTTTGCTGTGCAAAAGCTTCTTATCTTGATGAAGTCCCAATAGTTCATTTTTGCTTTTGTTTCTTTTGCCTTCGTGGATGTATCTTGCAAGAAGTTAATGTGGCCGAGTTCAAAAAGGGTGTTGCCTGTCTTCTTCTCTAGGATTTTGATGGAATCTTGTCTCACATTTAGATCTTTCATCCATTTTGAGTTTATCTTTGTGTATGGTGAAAGGGAGTGGTCTAGTTTCATTCTTCTGCATGTGGATGTCCAATTTTCCCAGCACCATTTATTGAAGAGACTGTCTTTCTTCCAGTGGATAGTCTTTCCTCCTTTATTGAATATTAGTTGACCATAAAGTTCAGGGTCCACTTCTGGGTTCTCTATTCTGTTCCATTGATCTATGTGTCTGTTTTTGTGCCAGTACCACACTGTCTTGATGACCACAGCTTTGTAGTACAACCTGAAATCTGGCATTGTGATGCCCCCAGATATGGTTTTCTTTTTTAAAATTCCCCTGGCTATTCGGGGTCTTTTCTGATTCCACACAAATCTTAAAATAATTTGTTCTAACTCTCTGAAGAAAGTCCATGGTATTTTGATAGGGATTGCATTAAACGTGTAAATTGCCCTGGGTAACATTGACATTTTCACAATATTAATTCTGCCAATCCATGAGAATGGAATATTTTTCCATCTCTTTGTGTCTTCCTCAATTTCTTTCAGAAGTGTTCTATAGTTTTTAGGGTATATAGATCCTTTACCTCTTTGGTTAGGTTTATTCCTAGGTATCTTATGCTTTTGGGTGCAATTGTAAATGGGATTGACTCCTTAATTTCTCTTTCTTCAGTCTCATTGTTAGTGTATAGAAATGCCACTGATTTCTGGGCATTGATTTTGTATCCTGCCACGCTACCAAATTGCTGTATGAGTTCTAGCAATCTTGGGGTGGAGGCTTTTGGGTTTTCTATGTAGAATATCATGTCACCAGTGAAGAGGGAGAGTTTGACTTCTTCTTTGCCAATTTGAATGCCTTTAATGTCTTTTTGTTGTCTAAATCACAACTTTCAAATGAATAGAAGTCTTGCCTCCATTTCTCCTCACATCTGCTCCCCCATTATAATTTTTAATTAAGTTTTAATTTTTTCTCTTATATTAATTTTAATTTTCAAAGTATAAATAATCTTCACCCTTCTCCACTCTTCCCAACCCCCATCTCATTTCTTATCACTGGATAGCTACAAAATAGGTATCATCAACCCAATTTAAAGAGGAAAAAAATGCAAAAATCCAGTGACCCAATAATTTGATCCAGAACACAAGATATTATTATTGTTATTAATTTATATATAGTACACTGTTCCTCACAGTCTTCCTTTCCCTCCTCTTATGATTTTCTTTTGAAGGATTTCTGCAATGACAACATACATTTTTCAGGTTGAATAGATCTTCTATGCTTCTCATTTGACATGTAAGTTCAAACTGGCAAATTGTGGCACATTAATAAAGGTGACCAAGTTCTTTGCAATCATGGGAAACTTTTCTGTAAACAAGCTAATCCAGTAGCTTCCTCCTTGTCATTACTGATATTTTCTGCAAAAGTACTTCTTTAGATGTAATAGCTAGCTACCTTTTAGAATAAATAATTACATCACACATTTCCTCAATATCCATTCCTTTTTCAAGGTATACACTTAGGAAATCATGAGAATGAACATGAGTCTTAAGCATAATTTGGTTCAAGTTCTCGGTCTTTTAAAAAAAAATTAAATAATCATTCCCTCTTCGGTTCTTGATTTCTCATTTAATACTTTAATTAGTTTAAATGCCATTTGTTCATCATATGTATTTTAATATACACGGCCTGCCTTTCTCTTTAATATAGAACAAATTAGAACTATGATAAACAATCCCCTAAAAAAACTCTCAGTTGGGACTCCTGGTAGGCTTAGCGGTTGAGCATCTGCCTTTGCCTCAGGGCATGATCCCCTGGTCCTGGAATCAAGTCCCACATCGGATTCCCTGCATGGAGCCTGCTCCTCCCTCTGCCTGTGTCTCTGCCTCTCTCTCTCTCTAAGTCTCTAATGAATAAATAAATAAAATCTTTTAAAAAAGAAAAGAAAAGCTCTCAGTTTATTGAAACCTTATATAGCTTACATTACACAAAGTTTAAAAATTAATATTCATATATCTAAGTCTCATTGCTTTGATAATTATAGCTAATACTTATTAGACACTTATACCAGCCACTTTGCAAAAACACTTCATATATATTAATCTAACTTAATCTTCATACTAATCCTACTGATTATTATCCTTTTTTTTTTAAATGAGGAAAATGAACAGACAAGTTAACTAATTTGCTTCAGGCTGCCAAGTTATAAGGTGGTAGAGGCAAGCTTTGAATTCAGGCAGTAAGAATCAGATTATACTGCATTTTAAGATTTATGATATCTTATTAAATTAGGAGACCACTTAGTATATATCATTATTTTCTCTCTAATGCTAGGATGACTATTCTTAAAGTTAATTCATATATGATTTTTGGGGATACATTTATCATAATAAAATAAATAGAATCATGCATGTACATTTAAAAATTAAATTAACAGATATTTCTGAGATTAATGCTCTTTGGAATAATTTTGCTATGCTTTAGTTAAAAATTCTAATTGTAAAACTGAAATGACTAGTGTTATAATGAATAAATTAGAAAAATTTAAAAAGCAATTACTTTGAAAATTTAAATATAGAGAATAAACAGTATAGAAATTATTCTTGCAACAAGACAAGAAGAAAATTTATTCCAAGATGCTCTACAGAATCTAAACAAATTATTTCAACTTGTTTCAGTTCATATTGCTTATGGTGAAACATTCTGTCTTTTATTCAAGAGCTCAATTTAGAATTTAGTCATAAACATAAGAAAATATTATTCAGTTACAGTAAAATTTAGTACGGTTTTTTTTCTTCTGAAGGTAAATTATTTTTTCTTGATATCGAATTTCCAAGATGCTAACAAAATGAGTATTATAAATGGAGTCAGGGAAGGTTGTATTCTTAGTTAACCTAGAAATAAACTCTCACCCTAGAAATACATATCTGTAACTATCTCTTTAGAATTTCCAAAAACGTGTCAAGAAAGGAAGTAACAAAGAATTATGATATTGAAAATTCACTTTAATATGTGAAATTAATTCATTTAGCATTTTAAAATAAACTTACAATTCCAAAATAAAAAGATGAAAATTTGATAGGTTAAAATATTGCACTTGCCATTTTTACTAAATAGAAAAACAATATTGATCATTTTCTAGGAAGACAGTTGATCCATAATATAATATTAGTGTACCTCTTGCTTTTATGATAATCAATGGATGATTAAGTCTGCATAGTTTCAGAATTTAGGAGGGATATTAAGTTTCACAACACTTAACACTTAATATAAGATATATATAATATATGTATCTTATATATATATATAATATATATAATATAACACAACACTTAATATAAGAAAGTTATGCAAGCTGTATTTTTATCATTTGTAATACTGGAGGTTAATTAAATTTAGTGTTCTGAACCATTGAGTATAATATCAATAATATTCTTGGAAGTCTATGTCTTTTGGTTCCAAGAAGCATAATTTTGAAAGCCTAGAATATGGGGAAAAAGAAAATAACCTTCATCAAAATCAAAAAGCATATATATTTGTCACTGGCATTTCTCTATTTGTACTTCAAAATTTTATCAAAAGAGAACAAACCAAGTCTCGACCACTGAAATTAATCTCTACTTTATTATTGTCACCTCATCAAAGAAACAACTCTTTGTTCACAGATGGTGCATAATACTTGATTGCCACAATGACTGTAGTGAGGAATAAAATGGATTATGAATGAATCTTCTCTGACTTTTTATGCTAGATCTATATGAAATATCTGTATAAATATCAAAAAAATAAAAATTGTAATTCAGCATCAAATTACTTGGCTTCATAATTTACTTGCCTTTATAATATCAAATACATTGAGTTTGAAAATATTCATAAATTTAGATGTGTTGAATAAATGATTTACATTTTACTAATGAAAAGGAGATTGAGTATCAGTTTGAGCACTAAGTTGGGAAAAATAATGGCTTTGGTCTTTTGAAATACATGGTCATATGACTTGTTTGCTCCTTGTTTTTGTATACTGTTTGTTGTTCCTTAAATCTATTAAAATATTTTAAGAGAAAGCACATAATTATATTTTTATTTTACACTCCCTGAAGATAAGGTAAATAGATATGCATAATTTATTTTATTTTAGTATCCCTTTTTGCATTATGGCTGTATATGATCATAATAAATTAACCATAATGAATTAATAAGTATCAATGTTTTTTATCCAGGTATGTAAATGAAATCAGATTCTTTGGGAAATAGACTTTGGGAATGAAAATCAAGGCAGTGATTTTTAAATAGAATAGCGACTAGGAATTCAGAATCAAGGATGGCATCATTGGAAAAAACAGCATTTCGTTGATCATACCATGAAGAATTTCTTAGCTTTTTAAAATACATTTATTTAGATAGAATTCATATACTGTGCAATGAATCTGTTTAAAGTGTTCAATTCAGTGGTTCCTAGTACATTCACGATATGTGCAAGCATTACCCACAATTTTAGAATACTTTCGCCACATCCAAAAGAAATCTATTACCCCTTACCTATTGTGCCTCAGAACCTCAATATCCCTCAGCAGCACCTTAAAGCAACCACCAATCTACTTTATATCTCTATAGATTTCCCTCCTCTGCACTTTCAAATTTATGGTTGTGAGGATTTATTCCATCTTTTCTTCAAAGAGTTTTAGACTTTTAGTTCTTACATTTTGAATAAATTTTTGTTTATGGAATGACATAATTGTCTAACTTTATTTTGCAAGTGATTCTCCAGTTGTCCCATAACCATTTCTTGAAAATACTAATCTGTCTCCCATTCAATTGTCCTGGCATTTTTGAAAATTAGTTGTGTGTGTGCATATGTGTATGTATTTCTGGACTCTCATTTCTAGTCATTCATCTATGTGTCTCTTCTTCTAGTGCTACAATAATTTGATTTGCAGTAAGTTTTGTAGTAAAATTTGTGCTAAATTTCTTTGCAGTAAGTTTTGAAATGGACAATGTGAGGCTTCCTACTTGTCCTTTCTTGAGGATTTTTTTTGGCTATTCTGGGTCCCTTGCAATTCCATATAATAGTAGAACCAGTTTGCCAGTTTCTACAAAAAAGGCAACATTATAGAATGATGTTGAATTTGTAGCTCATTTTGGAGAATATTACTTTCTTAACAATTTTAAGTCTCCAATTCTTGAACATGGGATATGTTTCCATTTATTTAAATATTTAACAAAATTTGTTTCAACAGTGTCTTATGGTCTTCAGAGCATAAATTTTGCACTTTGGTTAGATTCATTCATAAGTATTTTACTCTTTTGATGCTACTGTGAATTAAATTGTTTTATTAATTTATTTTTGGATTATTCTTTGTGAATGTGTAGAAATAGAATTGATCTGTGTATTGATTTTATATCTTGTAGTCTTGTGGGACTAATTTATTAGTTCTAATATTTTTCTAGTGGGTTACAGGACTTTTTATATAAAGGATTATGTCATCTATGAAGAGAGATATTTTTACTTCTTTTCCAACCTGGATGTCCTTTATTTATTTTTCTTGCCTAATTATCTAGGCTAGAACTTCCAGACAATGTTAAAGAGAAGCAGCAAAGGCAAACATTCTTCTCTTTCTCCTGATCTTAGGGGGAAGTCATCTAGTCTCTCACCGTTAAGCATGATGTTAGCCGTGGGTTGTTTTCTATTGTTTGTGTTTGTCAAATACTCTTTATCAGGTTGAAAACTTCCCTTCTATTCCAGTTTGTTGAGCATATTTTTCTTGAAAGGCTGTTTGATATTGTCAGATGCTTTTTCTGGATCAAATGGAATAATGTGATTTTTGGTTTTAAATCTGTTGATATAAAGTATTATATTAATACAAAAATCGCACTTGGTATAAAAGTTTACTTGGTATAAAATGCCATTTATATATTGTTGGAGTTTATTTGTTAGTATTTTCTTGAAAAATTTGAAGGAGTCAGTGTTTTTACCTTTTAGAAATATTTCTGATCATCTACTAAGCAGAAGTATAATTATCTATGTGAGAATATTAAAATACTATTTATTCTCCCTGTCTATATTTCTCTGCATTTGTTTCCTTTTTAAAAGTAAGACCAGATTTATAGATTATTTCAAATTTTAAAGGAACAAATCTTGTTTGTGTTACATGAACTCTCCCAAAATATAGTCAAAGAAGGATAATTTCCCAAATGATTGCGAAATTATCAGCACTCTAAAGTGCACACCTGTCAAATGTAATTCCTCTAAAATCAGATAGAGCCTCACTTATGAATAAAGGACTAATAGAATCCAAATAAGATAATTTATTGAATACTAAATTATATTAAATGTGAGCCAGTAGAGTATATTCTAGATAGGAATGTATGGTTGAGTATCATCTTTGGCCTCTAAGGGGAGCTCAGACACCTTTCCAACCTCACCCTATCTCTAAGCACCAGAAGCAAGAGTGCAATAAAGGGAGTAATCAAATACAAAGCCCTATTTTCTTTTCTTTCTTTCTTTCTTTCTTTCTTTCTTTTTTTTTTTTTTTTTTGATGATGGTACTAGGACAAAAACAAAAAACAAACAAAAACATACGGGATACTTTGAAAAATACAGCTTCTCAAGCCTTGCCTGTGGTGATACCAGTTCATTAAGTTTGGCAAAAGGACAAGTTATGTGCAAGTTTAATAAGGAATCTAGGAAATTTTAATGAAAATTCACTGTGTTAGATAAGTTTGTGAGTAAAATGAAGACAGATAAAGATGAAGAAAGATAAAATCCCTAAAAAGTGTCCTTTTCTTTCTATCTCTGGCAGTGTAGTAGAACTTATTAATAAAAAGAGAAGAAATGATGGGAGTATTATATAGGAAATAAATGGTGCCACCCAGATTTACATCAAGAACATCTGAATCAAGCTTCTACAGACCCAATTTCATAAAAAGAAAAAGAGAGAAAAGAGATAGAGTGTTACTAAAAATAATTCAAATACTCTGACTTGAGAAGTCAAGAGTCTTTAATGAGAGGGAACATTATGGTCAATAGGCTAAAAACCTTCAGAGTTTGGTCCTGGAAAAAAAAAATTACTTGAGATTAGAAAAGATGATTTCAGAAATTCTGGGAACAATGAAGTCAGCTTAGGGACAGATTTTTATCTTACAGTCAAAAGCTGCAAAAGACTGTGTTAGGTCTACATAAGGTAGGGGAGAAGAACTACATCAAAGTTTTGAAAATTCAACTTGACCTGCTGGAAAGGAAAAAACAGCAGAGAGAAATAAAAATAAAATATTGCGGGAAATAAGGTCAGGGCCACCTGCAGTAGGGAAAGAATTGCCTGAAAGAAATGTTTCCACTGTCATCTGTGTTCTAAACTTTATTCAAAGTCAAAATTAAACAAATTAAGATAAAAGACAAAGTTTTATGGTGGATAATATGGAAAATAATTATATAATTCTCAATTACCTCCCAGGCCCCAAGATTTAGTAAGGGAAATAGAATTTTTGCTTTGGGAATCTATTAAGAGGTTTTCTACCAGGGATGTGTAGTAACAATTCACCTGCTGGAGATTAAGCAAATTTAGAAAAAATGCAGTACTATACAGGATATGGGGGGTAGAGAAATACAGAGAAAAGTAGGAGATTGAAAAAGTGGGAAATGAACAAAACAGTTACAAAAGTAGATTAACATGCTCATGAGAGAATAGGGAATATAGGCTCATTCCATTAGACATTGATGGTCTGACTGACATTCAGTCTACCATAAAGCCTAGATAAAACAAATAAACAAAAGTACTGGTGATTGGTAAGCATACCATTATACATTTCTAAATTTTATAGGAGATGAGTTTGGCAGAATAAGGAACTCCATTCAAATTCCCTTTCAAGGGAAGATTCATCATCTAGTCATGAGAAATAGGGTACCTGACAAACCTCCATATATTAGCTGCTTCTAATTCACCTCACCATTCAAGCCAAGGTCACAGCCTTCTCAGAGTGGCTCTTAGCTAATGACTGAGCAAGATGGTAATGCTTAGGCTTAGCCATTTTTGCCCAAGTTGGGGTTCCTCTATCTGATGATGTTTATTTGAATCCCAACATTATGATCCAATGACTCTTCTTGCCTAATGTGGTGTCTCTGTTTATTTCACAGGTATTACTTCCCACTATACTTCCAGGACAAAGGATAGCAGATGGAACTAGAATAAAAGTTTCTTGTTGTTTGTGTTCTAATTAAAAGTGTTTTGTTTGCACACTTACTCTACCACTCCAGAAAATAAGAAATTAAATAAATTAGGTAAAATTTATCATATTTGAGTCTTAGTTTTAGGTAGTAGACTGTGGGCTACTGCTCCATTTTTTTTATAGCCTTTATCAGTATCTTATATTTTAAACTTTATTTTTATTATTAGTCTACCACACTAGAAGGTGAAAGTTCTATAGCCATGGGCTGCCTTTTAATTTTTATCACTGTAGTATCCTCAGTGTCTCAAATAGCAACTATTACATAGTTGCATACAAGATGTGTATAGTTATAAGTGAATTGATGAAGGAATGAATGCTTTAATTAGCAGCTTAATCAATATTTCTCTCTCTTATCACAATATAGCAACAGACTTCAAAAATTTACTATAATTTGGGGCCCCTGGGTGGCTCAGTTTGTTAAGCCAATCTTGGTTTTGGCTCAGGTCATCATCTCATGGATAGTGGAGTGGGCTGGGGTTGAGCTTTGCACTCAGAGGAGAATCTGCTTGAGAATTTCTCCCTCTGCTCCTCCCCCCACTTTTACTCTCTCTCTCTCAAATAAATAAATAGATCTTAAAAAAATAATGTAATATGAAAGGACTAATACAGTAGGATGCAGTTTATAATGCAATATATAATAGTATAAATTACATTTGAAAACCCAATCTTATAAGACTTATACTTGGAATCACTATGGTTATGAAAAGTATATATGAGAACTGACTTTTTTTGGGGGGAGGCGGAAGCCAAGAATTTCCTGCAAATGTTCAAAATGCCCTCTAGTTAGTGACACCGTCACTGTTGAACATCACTGATTTCTAGTGTAACCTGCTATGATAGTCACGTTTGTGTATGAGATTTGCTTGAGTTTTCTTAGTATTATATGCATGAGTTTGGTGATATACTCTGCTTCTTGGTAGTGAAAACAGCAAAACTGGGGCATATGAAAGCGTTGGATTTGGGAGAAATGAAACTCCCAATGTACTAAAGAAAGTAAGTCATATTATGACTCATGTTTCAGCTGGTGAAATTGAAATTGGGACCACAAATAGGAATCTCAGTGGTTCCTGGCTCAAAATGAGCAAAATAAGGATAACCTTGGGGAGAAAAATCATTGTGATTATTTCAAGAACTTTACGTTCTCCTAAGAAAAATGAAAAGAAGAAAGAGTATTCAGTCAGCTGAGATTTCACTGATGCAATAAAGGGAAGTCTTGCTTGTCCAAAAGTCATATTGCTATGTCAAAGCATGTTATCTTATTTTGTATTTGAATATTAGCTAAAACTTGAAAATTTTAGCTGTTGTACATTAAGGAAATGAGCTTTTCTTTCTTTTCCTTCTTCTTATGATAATATTTGCAGCAACTGATGTTGATTGGGGTTGCCAGAATCCCAGGGAGAGGAATTGTCACATGAGAAACTGGTGCAGATGGGAAAAGTGAAAGTGAGTAAAGAGACAGCCCATCCCACTCATACTGCCAAGAGGAGTTGCTAGGAGACACACTCAACTGTGTGTGTGTGTGTGTATCGTTAAAGGTGAATTAACAGTGTTCTAGCAATAAATATGCAGAAGAAAGAGTTTATAAATCAACTGGACTTGAATTTTGGAAATTTAATGAAGTCACGTGATTTTTTTATAGTAGTATCGTAAGGTCATTTTTTTTTTTCATTTTAATGACCATTCTGCAAATGGCTCTTTGGCTAGCTCTCTAAGTTAAGGATTATTTAACATAAAAATTCACTTTAATAATTCACTTTTAAAACTCTCAATATGTTTGATATTTGTATTTACATAATTTATTTCAGCAATTTGTATTAACATGTCTTCAAATTTAAATGAAGGGCTATTATGAGGATGTCATCTAACCAGATCCATTCATAGGAAAATAAGTAGAAACAAACAAAAAAATTAAATGTCTTGCCAAAGGACATACAGCTTACTAGTGACAGAATCAAGACTAAAATTTAAGTCTATTGTTCTCCATTTGTGTTGTAAAGTACATTTCATCCATTTGTCCAAATATTAAGACTCAGAATCTTTGAGCTTCTGTACTAGCTTATTAATTCTGGAAGACTTTTCCAGCAGTGATAGATTTATGACCTTTTTTCAGAATTATTTTTATTTTATACATTTTATCTTATTTATTTTTATCTTATTTTTAAATTTTTACTGAAGCATAGTTTACTGAAGGACAATGTTACATTAATTTCAAGTATAAAACATAGTTATTCAACAAGTCTAAATGTTATACTACACTCACCACAAGTGTGGCTACCATCTGTCACTTTATAACCCTGTTACAATATCACTGACTATTCTCTATGCTATATCTTTATCCTCATGACCTATTCATTACATTTATGGATATAGGACTTTTTGATCAGCATATATATATATATATATATATATATATATATATATTTCTTATAAACATGTAAAGATAAGCTAAAAATAAATTATTTTGAAATCCTATCCCTTAATATAAAAGTTGATAATGTTATAATTTTTCAATTTTAAAAATAAAAATTTCAATATTTTATCAAAAGAGAACTTAATTGAAGTAATATAAACTAATTCTGGCTAAGTTAACAGAAAACTGCTCTTCTTAAAAGATATTGGATGACATATAGCATCTTGCCAAAACTTTTGAACCAGAATTGGGGGATGCCTGGGTGGTTCAGTGGTTGAGGGTCTGCCTTTGGCTCAGGGCATGATCCCGGGTTCTAGGATGGAGTCCCGCATTAGGGTCCTTGTGGGTAGCCTGCTTCTCCCTCTGCCTATGTCTCTGACTTTCTCTCTCTGTCTCTCATGAATGAATAAATGAAATCTTAAAAACAAAACAAAACAAAACAAAAACAGAATTAGAGGCTACACAGTTATTATCCAAAGTTACATGATAAAACTGATCCACAAAGACCTGGTTGCTGCTCTATGGAAGATTAACACAACCACATTCATTGTAAACATCATTAATACTTAATTAAAACCTACTGCTAAAAATGAAACTTTTGAAAACTAGATGTAACATTTTTTCCTACTGCCATAATTGATAAGTCTATTATTTGCAATCATTGAGCCTAATTCCCAGTACTAGCCCAGATATACTGCAGCAGATAAGAGTCAAAGTGACATACCTGAAACTCCCCTGCAAAAGAACCTGAGAAAGTGTGAACATGACCTATATTCTAAAATATGGATTTACACAGTAAAGGAATTTCTGAAACATTAAATGTAGGTCTGGCTTTACCCACGGAAATGATAGTGTGAAATAGAGATGGTGGTTTATCTTTTACTAATGAAAGGATGGAGAAGCCATGGAGTATTAGTGGTCCAACAAAGGCTGACTTGTGTAGAAAGTTCTAGAGAGGGAATAAAATGCACAATGGGTTCTTTTGAGGAGCCATTGAAAATTTGTCACTCAGACCTCTTAAGTTAAGAAATGAAGGCTTCTGAAAAACAGAATATCTTGGAGGTTAAAAACTAAACAAAAACCCTACATATTTTTCTGAGTTACAATGTTAGAATAAAAAGTCAACCAATGTGAAAAGCATGTTACAGATCCAATAATCTGTTGATCTGTATGATAATAATAGGAATGACAGAAATGGGACATTAGATAAAGACGCAATTTTTGAGACTCCAAGGTAGCTCAGCAGTTGAGCATCTGCTTTGGTTCAGGGCATTATCCTAGATTCCCAGGTTGGAGTCCCACATCAGGCTACCTGCACGGAGCCTGCTTCTCCCTCTGCCCATGTCTCTGCCTCTCTCTCTGTGTCTCTCATGAATAAATAAATAAAATCTTAAAAAAATCAATAAAGATGCATTTTTTGTAATCCTACTTCCATTATTAGATATCCAAAATAGATAGAAAAGGGAAAGCCAAAGAGGTAACCAAAATAGGGAAAACTTCACTACTCTCATCCAGTCATAGGAAAGGAAACCATACAAAAAGAGTCCAAGGATCATTTCTCCCAGTGGATATCTATACATACTCCTCATGGTAATATTGATTCATAAGAAAATGGAGCCTACTTTTGAATTTGATCTCAAAATTGAACTTTGGAAGGACAGGGGTGAATAGCAAAGGAGAAATAGATGTGTTATCCTAATAAATCTTAAGTGAAAAAATGCATAAACTAAGATTATTTTAGCGAGGATCTCTCAGGATGAGGGAATGTTCTATTGCCTTTCCTTATACTAACTGCTCAATGCACATTTTAAATAATTAAGCTCATAGAAATATGTTACAAGTTTTTATATTTTTAAGATGCCTGAAAAAAATCAACTAATTTATATTTCTTATGTCTAATAAAATAATATCTGATCAAAACAAAATAAATACCTATTAAAATATGACATTTGTTCGATATGTAGTAAATACTAAAAAAAACCCTTATCTAATTAAAGAATGGACATTTTTTAATGAAATTAAAACTGATTGGAAGCAGATATGAATTTGAAATTGGGTAGAAACGTGAATCAATGAAGTCATACTTCCAGAGACAATTAACTACAAAAGAAACCTGAAAGTTGAATATAGATAAATGTAAAAAGGTTATCTTGGGAAATAAAAGCATAGTTTGCAAAGGGGGAAAGTAAAAATAGAAAAGAAAATGTGTGTTAATATTATTTTATATTTTATACTTGAACTAGAAAATTTTAAAAAGTAAACACAATGTTAGAAGCTTTTCTTCTCTAATTTTTATAAGTAGTCTTGTATAGTTGGTCACCAAAGAGAAGTGAAAACTGTACAGATATCTCTTTACTCAAAAGACTAAAAATAACTTCAATAATCTAATCAAAGTATCCCCTCATATTCATAATAAAAGTATTTGGTGAGCTTTCAATTCTATTATAGCAAAAATTATGTAGGATGAAAAAGGAAGAAGGTCACATCATTGTAGAAGAGAGAGTGACATCATTTGCAAAGGAAAAAACAGAAGGTCAAAAGTATACTAAGAAAATGGATTATAATGGGCTTAGAAAATTCAGGTAGGAAAAGAATGTTTATATTTAGTCAAAACACTATTGGATTGCAAAATAAACAATACAGACGAAGCCTTTTATGTTTTCATTTTGTGAAACTTGATAAAAATGAAGAACTGAGAAAAACAAAAGAAGATATTGAATAAGAAATGATCTGAAGCAAATCTTTGAAGGTGAAAATGGATGGTTCTCCAGTTAGTTAATGTTAATTACCCAAACAAAGGACAAAAAATATATTGGAAAAAATGAATATGGAATATATAGTCAATTAACAGGCACTAATATGAACTGCCAACAAAAATATGAAAATATTTATCAACCTAAAATGTATCAAGATTATGCAAATTAAACCGACATTAAAATCTAACTACTTGAGAGGCAAGATATGTAGTGAAAAAAATATGACTAATTGGAGCCTTTTGGGGTGGCAGTTTGTCAGCATTATCAGATTATAAAGAGCACATACATATTCTTAAATACAGAAATTCTGATACTTATCCCTTTTCCTATTGCAGTCATTTAATAATTATTGATGTTTTACCCAGAAAGTATTATTTCTTTAAGATTTATATATCAAAGGATAAAAATTCAGGGATCTCTTCATGTATGAACCTCACTGGATTAAAAACAAACAAACACTATTCTAAAGGTGTTGAAAAATACCATCTTTAAAAAGGGCAATCTATTCTCAGTTCTTATTATTTTCAGTTTAATATGATTTTGTTTTCACTGCCTATGGGTTACTTGCCCTAGTGTCATCTTCATATAGTTTTACACATGCATTTCAAAATAATTAAATCGAAAATAAAGTCAATGGCACATAGGTGTTTAATGGGCTTATATTTTAAAAATTAAACAAAAATGAATTTGAATATTGAAATCTATCTTTTTAATATTTTAAAAGATTTTATTTATTTATTCATGAGAGACACACAGAGAGAGAAAGAGAGGCAGAGACACAGGCAGAGGGAGAAACAGGCCCCATGCAAGGAGCCAGATGTGGGACTCGACCCCAGGTCTCCAGCATCACACCCTGGGCGGAAAGTGGCGCTACGCCACTGAGCCACCCAGGCTGCCCTTGAATATTGAAATTTAAAATAATGAATGATAAGCAAATAAAGAAAGCTAAAAAAGCCAAAATGTTACATGCAGTGTTTGGTTAGACTATAACCCTTAACTAAGAGTTGACATCATAGTAAAATTGAAAAAATATATTAAATCATGTTTAAAAATTAAAAAGCTGTAAACTGGCACTCTGGGGCTTGAATATGTAATTTTTTGCCATTGCCTTTATGTCATGGGAAATTTGAAAAAATCTGAAATCGGAGATTAATATTACTTAGCAGAAATGTTTTTTTGATGTGCTCTTGTTTATTGCTTTCCACAGATTTAAGACAGCAGTTGTGTTCAGTTAACTAAGTTAAACTGAGGTGAGTTTATTGATTGGATGTCAAAATATAAAATTTTAAAAAATCATTTTTGAATGTCAAATGGCCTTTTATTTCTCCACCTTGAGAGTTATGTCTGTCTTCTTTCTCTATATTTCATGTCTACTTGTTCTTTCAACCCCCTTGGAGTGGAACCAGACACTGCAGTCTACAGTGAGAATATGCCTGCTATATTCCCGTTTGATCTTTTTCCCTTTATGTGTCAGCTTCTTTGTGGGCTGCCTACTTGTCAAATCATTTTTATTCTTCAAAACCTTATGCATAATTTTTAAATAAGCTGTGCAGATCTCAGGGCACTTGATGAATTTTTTACAAGTTAATCACACTTACATAGCATAAACACTACAGCTTATGTGTTTAACACTATAAGGACAAACATGTATTTACTCAACTGAAACCAATTAGATGCAAAATACGCAAATTATAGGTTAAGGAAAGCAGCGCTTCCCTTTGAATTAGTAAAATAAGTAGATTTAAGAAGCTAGCTCAACAAAATGCAGCTAGCACTTGTGAGCATCAAATTGGAAGGTGTATTTTAAGAGTATTTATCTTAAAAGCAAAAAGTAAATCAATACATATTATTTAGTGGATTATTGCACTAAGACATGAAAATCTCAGTTCTCATGTTATCTGACAGTTATGTAGTCATGACTCTTTTTCACCTAGGAGAAAATGCATGCCTTATCCTTATTTAAATCTCTTCTTATTAAAAAGAAACTATTCTATAGTCAGAGACATTTTTAAAAATCTGGAACTTGTCACGTGGGAAAAAAATAACAAAAATACATGTCTTTTAGCTCCATGCCTCATACAACCTGAGGCATGAAATAATTGTCAGGAAATGCAATACCTGTTGTGCTGTGGAGCTTAAATCATTCACCTCAAAGTCTCTGTAAGTTCTAATGAAAATATACTAATCTGTTGGAGGTAATCCATTTTTAAAAGCATTCTCAGGAAACTATTGGTAATGTTACTCTTGAGAAATTATATGGAGGATGACAAGGCCATTTCATATTAAAAAAAAAATCTAAAAGGTGGACCAAAAATCCATCTTAACCAAGCCTAGCAAAGGTCAAGTTAGAGAGAATTTTAGTAAACTGTACACTTTTATAGGCTATTGTTAAGGTCAACTCAAGTTAATATTTTTTTAGTGCTAGAGAGGTAATAGAAAGGGCAGGCATGTTCAGGAAAGTTAAAGAAAAATACTTTCATTGTGAACCAAGAAATATTTTTTTTCTCAGACATATTTACCATTGAGAGTCCGTGCTTACTTTTCTAGAAATTTTAGGTTATTAAAATTATTCCAAACCAGCAAGAATAATGAGTAACAGACTTGCACATTAACTTCTTTAAAACTATGAGAGATTTGTCACTGGAAATCAATACTCATGAAGAAGGGCTGTCAACATTACTGAAGATCTGAGGTGTATGAAGATGCTGAGGGAACATACATGCACCTGCATGTATCCAATGAGCCCAAGGTCATTGTCTAAATTGATGACACTTCATGAAGAGCAAAACCAAAAGTCAACAGTGTCGTGTTTGCAATAATGGGAGTGGCATCTGAGGCTGGTGGCGACAGTTACTCTGAATTCCATAAAAGAGGAGGTGGTCTTAAACAGAATATAGCATGCAGAAGGCTTTCCAGAGGCTATCCTTAGAGAAGAAGTGTGGAAAACGGTACTAAATTATGGGCAGATCCAAAACTGCCACTTGCTGTCATTTAGAGGTAAGTAAATATTAAAACAACTGCTTAAACCCACAGAGTCTGCAGTCCCTCAACTACACACACACCAGAAATATATGAAACTTCAAGGAGAATTGGTAGAAATTCTTTTGGGCTCTAGAGAGTACTGTCTCCACTCTTGGAAATAAATAGCTAAGGGTTATTTCTCCTTTTTAATCTGTGTCCCTTCTTATATGATCTTATCTGGTCATATAGTTATGAACACCACCTGTATTCAGATGATTCCAATTTGTATTTCTAGACTGTGTGTCCCTAGAACTAGATTTTTATATCCAAAGGTATGGTTCACTCTTGGAAGTCTGAAATTTATTTCACATTTATATTTGTAAAACCAAGCTCTTAATTCCACCACTGTAAAACTTTGTTCTCTCCACCCTTTCTCATATCAGTAAACAGCAACTCATTTTTTCCTGTTAAACTGGAACAAAAACCATGGAATCATCCTTAACTTCTCTCTTTTCTGACCTTCATTTCATCATAAGAGTTTTGAACTACCTTAATATAGTATCTAGAATTCAGTTTATTCTCATAGCATAACCACCTCAGCCCATGCCACCTTCATGCAATTTTTCATTGTTAATATTTACATGTTTCTTTTTTTTTTTTTTTTTTTTTTTTTTTGCTTCTCAAGGTATTTTCCTCCACTGATCTTGAAAGGCTTTCGGAAATATAAATATAAAATAAATCACACCATTTCTATTCTTAAAAGTCTCTGATGGCTTTCCTTCTAATTAGTAATAAAATGTATAGTTCTTACACTGGTTTATGAATCCATATACAGTCTTTCTCATTGTTAATGATATGCCTTCATCTTCCAATATACACTCATTTGCTAACACTAATGTCAGCTAAAGTTGTTCCCTTACTACTCCCAAACTGTTATGCATGTTCCATTAATGTACTTTCTTCATATAAGTTTTCTCTTCCTGTAATACCCTTCTCACAGATAAGCTCAGGGACTTTCATTATTTTGAAAATAACTATGAGTACTCTCCATATAACTTACAAGATAGTTTTTTTTATTAAAAACATTTTCCTTTTTTTTTTTTTTAAAGATTTATTTATTTGAGAAAGAGTGAAAGCACATGGGAGTTGTAGAGGAGAGGGGGAGTGAGTCTTAAGCAGACTCCATGCCCAGGGGGAGCCCAATGCTGGGTTCAGCCTCACAATTTGGAGATCATAACCCTGAGCTGAAACCAAGGTGTGGATGTTCAACCAACTGTGCCATTCATGCACCTCTTCTAAAAACGTTTTCTAAAATATCAACAATACGTTTCATCTTCCAGTTCTTCATTATGTTTCTTTTATAGAACTAACACCACTATATTTGATTGCTTGTGTTTTATTGACTTTTTCCTACCACTAAAGTGTAAGATTCATGAAAGTGTATTCTCTTTTCTAGTTTTTGGATTTATGTATCTCTGATTTTTACAATATTACATAGTTAAGTGTCTCCCACTCTCTCTCTTTCTCTCTCTCTCTCTCTCTCTATATATATATATATATAATATTACTTGAGTGAATATAATCACCTTAGTACAAACTTAAACCAAAAAATTACAAAAAAGAAAAGAAAAGAGTGGAAAATAGTAACCAAACTTAAGACATTTGTGAAAGCATCTCCAGAAAGAAGCTACAGAACAGATTAAAACTATAACGAAATGTGTGCCCATCAAATGAAAGAATCATTCAGAAATAGTCATGAAGCATATATGTTGAAACCAGAGGCAATCAGGAAACACAGATATTAGAGCTCAGAAAAGAGACAGACAAAGGGCAGTGATTCCTGGGAGACAGAAAGCAAATATGGCAAGTCCTACCGTTGTATAACCTTACTGCCTTGAGAGTTTTCAGGACACAGTACGAGGGGAACCCAGGAAGAGTCCAATGGAAGTTGAGGAGATGGAGCTGAATCTGGAGAAAAAAAAAGGGTGGGCTAAAGTACCCAGGACACAGGAGGAGGGGGGACAATAACTGCAGAGAGAGGATGCGAAAGTAGCTAAAGACGGGATCCCTGGGTGGCGCAGCGGTTTGGCGCCTGCCTTTGGCCCAGGGCACGATCTTGGAGACCCGGGATCGAATCCCACGTCAGGCTCCCGGTGCATGGAGCCTGCTTCTCCCTCTGTCTATGTCTCTGCCTCTCTCTCTCTCTCTCTATGTGACTATCATAAATAAATAAAATAAAATAAATTAAAAAAAAAAAAAAGAAAGTAGCTAAAGACGCCACTCAGGTGTTCAGCAGAATACTCATCAGTTTCCTGTGAGGAAAACATCTCAGAATGAGGAAAGAATCACCATAAAGGATTAGGGGAATCACACAGTAATTACAGATCACACAGATATTATAATGCCTACAAGAGTTAAACATGTGTGTGTACACAGAATGTTGTGTGTGTGTGTGTGTGTGTGTGTGTGTGTGTGTGTGTATACCCAGTATATTTATGGGTATGTTTCTCTGTGTATATGTAATATGATGCTGGTTTCATGTATACATTTGACAAAACTTTAGGAAAATTATACAGTGTTAATTCATGAAGTCAGTTATACTTTAATAAAGCTGTTTTAAAAATCTAGAGCTGTAATCTTAATACCAAAGGTAATGTGTTAGAAGCATTTATAATTCCAAACAATATCCAGTCCTGAATATCTATATAATCACAATTATGAAGTGTAAGCTACAGGCAATTAACAGAGCAATGTAAATCAAAAAAATAATTTGTGTCTCTCACCCGGTGAAAACATACACCAACATATATAAAAATACAGAATAACTAAATCAAAAACTGTGTGGATGTTCTTCAAAGAGTTAAAAATAGACCTGCCCTACGACCCAGCAATTGCACTGTTGGGGATTTACCCCAAAGATTCAGATGCAATGAAACAGCAGGACACCTGCACCCCAATGTTTATAGCAGCAATGGCCACAATAGCCAAACTGTGGAAGGAGACTCGGTGTCCATCGAAAGATGAATGGATAAAGAAGATGTGGTTTATGTATACAATGGAATATTACTCAGCTATTAGAAATGACAAATACCCACCATTTGCTTCAACGTGGATGGAACTGGAGGGTATTATGCTGAGTGAAGTAAGTCAATCGGAGAAGGACAAACAGTGTATGTTCTCATTCATTTGGGGAATATAAATAACAGTGAAAGGGAATATAAGGGAAGAGAGAAGAAAAAGACTCCTAACTCTGGGAAACGAACTAGGGGTGGTGGAAGGGGAGGAGAGCCGGGGGTGAATGGGTGATGGGCACTGAGGGGGGCACTTGACGGGATGAGCACTGGGTGTTATTCTGTATGTTGGTAAATCGAACACCAATAAAAATTAATTTATTTAAAAAAAAGAAATAAAAAAACTCATTCTCAAAATTGACTGTATATTCAGCCACAAAAAATACCTTCAAAAATTTCAAAAGCTCTAAATAGTATAGAAGACATTCTTTGACCTAGTTTTAATTAATTTGGAAATTATTAATAGAAGTATAAAAGAAAGAATGCAATATCAGATATTTTAAAAATTGTTAAATAAATGTTGTCTTGAGAAGATTAAATCTAAATACTATTTTATTTAGGGGCATCTGGATGGCTCAGCAATTGAGCATCTACCTTTGGCTCAGGTTGTGATCCTGGGATCAAGTACTGCATAAGGCTCTCTGCATATGTCTCTGCCTCTCTCTCTGTGTTTTAAATAAAATCTTTGAAAAAATAAACAAATACTATTTTATTTAAAAGCAGCAAAAACCTATACTATAGAACCAATGAGATACAGCTAAGACAAAGCCCAGATATACCATTAAACAGTAAAACTCTAAAAAAGACAATACTATAAGTGAAGCCCCCAATTTAAGTTAGTAATTGAGGTAGAAAATAAACCTAATTGGGAAAAAGCAATTAATGAAATAAAGTAGAATATGGTGGAACATATAAATCTAAGAGCTATTACTTTGAAAATAGAAAAAATTCATCAAGGCAGCTTTAACTGAATGAGGAGAAATAGACACAAAATAGAAATAGCAAGATAAAATATCCATAAGAGAATTACAATGAAAAGAATCATGAGAATTCTTTTCATGTCTACATAAATAAATTTAAATAGTAGTAAGATGTAGCTAATTATTAGGAACTTATAAATTGCAAACATAGAACAATAGGACAATAGAAAAAATAAAATTACCATAAACGTGTAAAACTGTTATAGGACTATTCTTTTTATCCCCCAAGCCAGTAATGTGCTATTTCTCAACACTTGGAGGAGAAATCTATCAAGTTTGTAAAGAATTAATAATGCAAATGAAAATCAAATCTTCCCAGAAGACAGAAAAAGAAGGTAAGATCCTAAATAATTTTTATGGAGCAATCATAAGGTTGATATCAAAACTAATATATATATATATATATATATATATGTTTATATATAAATATACATGTTTA
Organism: Canis aureus; assembly: GCF_053574225.1. Lineage (NCBI taxonomy): Eukaryota > Metazoa > Chordata > Mammalia > Carnivora > Canidae > Canis > Canis aureus. Next base: position 32,095,485 of record NC_135618.1, read on the forward strand.
TTTATCACATGTTTAATAATATACACGCATATATGTATGTTATAAAAAACACAACTAGATATTAATTTAACAATAAATAGTGACTAAATAAAAACCCTATGTGAGCTATTAGTAAACTCTACTCAAGAGCACAGTTAAATACTAAAGAAATAGCAATGGGGATGCCTGGGTGGCTCAGCGGTTGGGCATCTGCCTTTGGCTCAGGTCGAGATCCCAGAGTCCTGGGATCGAGTCCTGCATCGGGCTCCCTGCATGGAGCCTGCTTCTCCCTCTGCCTGTATCTCTGCCCCTCTCTCTGTGTGTCTCTCATGAATAAATAAATAAAATCTTAAAAAAAAAATAGCAATGTTTTCCAATGTATTTCTAACTAAGATTGTTGGCATTGTTCAATGTTGTTAGAGGAATATAAAAGTAACCATTTAATGCTCTGCTTATTTGCTGAAAAGTAATATTTATGTGCTTTTGTATATATACATACACACATATATTTATTTATACATATGTTTGTTTCTGTATGAGTAAAATTATATACATATATAATCTTCAAAACTTAAAAAAATAACAAACAAAACAAAATCACCTGGAATGAAAGTACCTTGATAACCTTGATAATTTTTATAGGATGGATGAGTGAATGAAACTCCTCAAATAAACATAAATATTAAAGAATATAGTTTTTGATAAATACAATATTCCATATCAGTGGGGAACAGATGTATTATTTAATAAACATGGTTGAGATAGTACAATAGCAGTCTGAAAAACATTAAAAACAGCCTCCTCACCTTCTCCCCAAATAAGATCCATATGTCAGGTTTTAAATCAAAATAAATACCTAATAATTCAAAGATTTAAGCAGAAATAATGTAACAGTATAAGAAAATATGATTATTTTATAATCATAGATTATTGAAAGCTTTTCTTAGTATGACTCAAAGCCTCAAGAGCACAAAGAAGACCAAATTTAAACGTTAAATTTTGGAGTGTATCATGAGAAACAGACAAATGATAAACTGGAAATGTATGCAAAAGGATAATTATTTGATAAATAAATCACCTTTACATATAAGCACCTACAAGTCATTAAGAAAAATCTTGAAAACCTAAAAAAAATGAGCTAAAATATGAAAAAAAGTTGATGTGAAGTGTAATAGTTATTAAACATATTATAGGTTGTGTAACTTTGTTCAATATAAGAGAAATGAAAAAAAAAAAAGAAAAAAGAAAAAATATAAGAGAAATGCAACAATGAAACCACAGTTACCTATTTTTATCAAATTATGAAGATTAAAAAGTTGAATAAATTTTTGTATGACAAGGATATGTTTGTGGAAGGGTAAATTGCTGTGACTTTGATAAAAATTTGGCAAGCTTATTAAAGTTTACAGTGTGCATTTTAATCCAGTAATTCTATCCCTAGGACTCTATTATATAAGACTATTCATGAAATTACAAATACATACAGGTATTTATGCATATGCACATATTTACACTTTTATACATACACATATCCACATGGATGGGTATATGTGTTTCACTGTACTTAATATCCGTGAGCTACAAATAAGAAACTATTTTGTTTGTGAGAATTGCATGGCTAGAGGACCAAGAATCTTTGTTTTTGCCATGCATATGTCCTTGTCTGCTTTTTGAATTCTGTGCTATGTATGATTAAAGTAATCTGTATATATATCATATATGTATATATAAAGTAATCATATATATGTGTGTGTGTATATGCATGTGTATGTGTGGGTGGGTGGGTGGGTGTGGGTGAATGTGGGTGTGTCCATGGGTATATTTACTCTAAAATTCCACATTTCTATATATTTAACAAAACTTGTACTGTATACCCATAACATACCTCAAATTTGCAATGTTTTAGCAATGATAAAATTTTTAAATGTCAAGAATCTTTGAATGCTTTTGCAATGAATTTGCTAAATTAAGCTAAATATATAGTGTATACTAAACATTATTTTAATATTGTTCTAGGACATAAGAAATGATATTCACTCCAAATAAGAGGAACTTAGTCTATTATTTTCAAGAATATTTCATTTCTTTCAAGTACTTATTTTGCTTCAATTTCAAAAAGCAAAAGGAGACTGATTCTAGGTTTATTGATATGGCTTAACGTATTTCCTGTTCTATTCAGAATATTACATATGAGAATTAAATTATTATGTATGAGTCAGTCAAAGTAATTCCTTTTCCCTATGTTTAAGCCTACAGTTCTTGAGTTTTCCCATAGATAATCACAGTATATATTTTATTTCCTTGAATGTTTATGTTTGATCAGTGTTATTTTCTGGGAGACTCAGGAATATTTCCTATGTTCTTTTTTGCCAAATTATTCCATTTTATAGGGTGAATTCTGTCTAAATTCTCACTTGCTTCTTCATGTGTTTAATTATCCAATCATTTATATCAGTGTGGGCTCATAGATATTTATTTTTAAATTTTGATTAAAATCCAATACTACTTTATCTGTGTTCCTGCTCAGGTTGCTCCAGCCTTAGGAACATTAGGATCTCTTCAGGGACTTTGGCATTTGGGATCTCTTTCAATTGGTTCTTGTGCTTCCTTGACTTATGACATATAAGTTAGTTTCTTGTCTGTTTGATTTTGTTTGTTTGTTTGTATGAGCAATGATAAAATTTTTAAATGTCCTCTGAAACTGAAAGAGCTCCAGGATCATCTGGTTTATTTCCAGGCCCAATCTTAGAATTAGCCATTTCCCCAAGGAGCACTGGTTCCTTTCATTGGAGAATCACACTAGGAACTAAGTCTGGGCACTAGGTGAGGTTATTAATAAGAAATATCCTAGTTTTTAGGCCCTCTCAGCTGATAAAGTAAGGAACATTCACTAAATACTTCATATGCAATTATATGTGTCTATATTAGGGTAAACCTGATGTCTCCAACTCTAGTGCATTACTACCATTCAAGACTTCTGCACATGCATATCAGTAAATTTCCAGCCAACAGTAAGAAACCCAGACCTACACCATGGGCCATTCATTTACATAATAGTTCAGTTCTTGCATACTTTTACAACAGTATCAGTGTTCTTAACCTTTTTGCCCACTGGACGCTTTATCAAGTAATTTTGCCTTAAGTGCTACAGATTTCACGCATTTCCAAAGTTACTTAGGTTAGTATCTTCCCTCTTCCCTTTCACTGAGGTTGTTTCATGCACTTGTAATATACAGTTGACCCTTGAGCAACACGAGGTTGAGTTGCACAGTCCATGTATATGAAGAATTTTTTCAATAAATACTTTATAATAAATACTTCACAATAAATGTATTTTCTCTTATGGTTTTCTTAATACCTCTTTATTTTTCTCTAGCTTAACTTTATTGTAAGAATACAGTATGTAACACGTGTAACATCTAAAATATGTGTAACCAACTATGTTTTCGGTAAGGCTTCTGGTCAACAGTAGACTACTAGTAAAGTTTTGAGGGAATCAAGTTAGATGCAGATTTTTGTCTGCCTGGGAATTCGCACCCCTAACCCCCACTGTCCTTTATTGGTCGCCTGTGGTTAGTCATCACTTTCTACATGCCTTCCTGGGGTATGTCTGCCTCCTAAAATGGCTTGTTAAAATATAAAGACAGAATTATTTTTTTTATTTTGTAAAATTCTGTGAGTTTTGACAAATGCATAATGTCATGTGTCCACCATTACAATACCATAAGGAATAGTTGCATAGCCCTAAAATGTCCCTCGTGTTTCACCTGTTCAACCCTCCCATACCTGTCAACCACTGATCATTTTTATTATCTTCATGGTTTTCCCTTTTCTAGAATGCTGTATAATTGGAATCATGCAGTATGTAGCCTTTTTAGACTTGCTTCTTTCACACAGCATTTCACATTAAAGGTTCTTCAATACCTTTTCATGCTTGATAGATAATTTCTTTTTTACTGCTGAATATTCCTTTGTATAGATGTACCATAGTTTGTTCATTCACCTGCTAAATGAAAAATTGCCTGTTTTCTTTTTTGCAGTTATGAATGAAGTTCTATAAACATCATGTGCAGGTTTTTTAGTGGAAATAAATTTTCAGATCAGCTACCTATTAACTGAAAATGCAATTGATGCGTAACATGAGAAAACTGTTTAGTTTTTTAGAAAATTGCGGAACTGTCTTCTAAAGTAGCAGTATCACTTTATATTCCCTCCAGCAGTGAATTAGAATTTCTGTTATCTGCATCCTCACAATCTTTTGGTATCACCAACTTTTTTTTGGTGTTTTTGTTTTTGTTTTTTTAAGCAATTCCAATAGGTGAGTGGTGCTGTCTTGTTTTAATTTACACTTTCCATAGTGACAAATGATGTTAAGATTCTTTTAATAAGCTTATTTTTCTTCTGTATATTTTATTTGGTATGGTATCAATTCAGATCTTTTGCTTATTTTCAAGAGAAATTGTTTTAACTGTTGAGTTTCAAGAGATATTTGTATGTTTCGGATTAGTCTTTTATCAGATATGTGTTTTATAAATACTTTCTCCTTCTTTGTAGCTTGTCTTTTCACTCTGTTAATAGTATCTTTATGCAGAGCAGATTTTCATAACTCCAACTTCTCAATTTTTTTTTCATGGATTATGCTCTTAGTATTGTATCTAAGAAGTTATCACCAAACCCAAGGTCATCCATATTTTCTTCTTTGTTTTCTTCTAGTAGTTTTATAGCTTGAGTTTTATAGTTAGGTCTGTGATCCATTTTGAAGTTACTTTCAGAAGTTGTGTGTCTAGATATTAATATAGATATAGATATATTTTTTATCTGGAAGTCAAAGTGTTCCAGCATTATTTGATGAAAAGAATACCTTTGTTCCAGTGAATTGCCTTTGCTCCTTTTTCAAAGATAAGTTGACAATATTTGTGTGAGTCTATTTCCAGACACTTCATTTCATTTTTGAACTGTGTGTTTATTCTTTTATCAATACCTCACTCTCTTGTTTATTATAGCTTTATAATAAGTCTTGAAGTCAGATACTACTCCAACTTTGTTCTTCTTTAGTATTGTATTGGGTCTTATAGGTCTTTGCCTTTCCATATAAACTCTAACATTATTTTGTCAATAGTTTTCCTGTCTAGTAATGCTTTTATATAGTTTTGGTATTAGGAAAATACTGACCATCAAAAGAAATGAGGTGTTCTTATGCTTCTGTTTCCTGATAAAGATTATGGAAAATCTTCCTTATCTCTCTTATGCTTCGCTCCTTTCTTTCCTTCCTGATGCTTTCTTTTTTGGAAGGTTTTTATTCAATGTTGTTAATATAAATGGACTTATTGTGATTACCTATTTCTCCTTGTTTGACTTTTAAAACTTTGCATCTCTGAGGTAATTTTATATATTTTTTTTAGTTACCAAATTGTGGGCATAAAGTTATTCATAGTATCCCTTTGTGTTAGTTAATTTGGGCTACTATAGCAAAGTACTATAGACTGGGTGACTGAAACAATATTTATTTCTCACAATTTTGGAAGCTGGGAAGAAAATAAGGAAATTGCTCACAGATGTTGGTGTCTGATGAAAACCCTCTCCTGGGCTGCTGACAGCTGTCTTCATGCTGTATCCTCACGTGATAGAGAGAGGGAAAAGACAAGCTCTCTCACCTCTTCTTATAAGGGCACTAATCTTATCATGAAGACCCCACCCTTGTGATCTCATTGAAGCTTAACTGCCCTTCAAATGCCTTGCCTTCTAACATCATCACATTGAGGATTAAAGCTTCAATATATGAATTTTTTGTGGGGGACCTTGTAGTCCATAATATTCTTTATTAAGCTTTTAATGTCCAGAGTATTATTTATAGGTATTTTGTGACTTTTTTTTTCTTTTTATTTGGTTAGCCTGGCTAGAAGTTTAATCTTTTAATGAATCCATCTTCTGTTTAATTTTTTCTGTTATTTTCCTGGTTTCTTTTTTCTTTTTTCTTTTTTTTTTTTTAAGATTTTATTTATTTATTCATGGCAGACAGAGAGAGAGAGGCAGAGACACAGGCAGAGAAGAGGGAGAAAACCAGGCTCCATGCAGGGAGCCTAATATGGGATTGGATCCTGGGTCTCCAGGATCACACCTCCAGCCGAAGGCGGCGCCAAACCTCTGGGCCACTGGGGCTGCCATTTTCCTGGTTTCAAGGTAAGAGATTTCTGCTCTATATTATAATTTCTTTTTTTTCGGTTTGCTTTGAACTTAAGTATCTCCTGTTTCTGAGATAGAAGATTAGACTATTTGCATGCTTTCTTCTTTTCTAAAATATGTATTTAATGCTCTAATTTTCCTTCTAATCACTATTTTCACTGCATACTACAAATTTAGATGTTTTATTTTCATTTTTGTTTACTTCAAAAATTGTTTTAATTCTCCTGAGACCTTTTTAGTTAAATGTTTGTGTATTTCATACTATTTTTTTTAAATGTCTGAACATTTGGTGATTTTTCTGCTTTTTCCTATTGATAACTATTTTAACTCCATTATGGCCTGAAAATATATTTTATGTTATTTGTATTGTGTTTTAGGACCTAGTATTGTATTCTGTGTTCATGAGTTTTCCATTTGAACTTAAGAATCTATATTCTGCTTCTATTGGATGAAGAGTTCTATAAATATCAGGTAGATAAAATAGGTTAAAAATTTGTTCAAGGTCACCTGGGTGGCTCAGTCCATTAAGTGTCTTGGTTCTTGATTTTGGGACAGATCATGATCTCAAGGTCATGGGATAGAGTCCCACCTTGGGTTTTGTGCTCAATGGGGAGTCTGCTTGTCTCTCTCCTTCTGCTCCTCCCCCTGCTCATGCTCTCTCAGTCTCTCTCTAATAAATAATAAATTCTTTAAAAAAAAAAAAAAGTCTGTTCATGTCAATTGTACTATTGCTGATTTCTATTCCTTGATCCCTTCCCGTTACCAAAAGAAGGGCTTTGGAATCTTCAACTACAATAGCGGACTGTGTATTTCTCCTTTTAGTTTTATCAGTCTTTGCTTCACATATTTTGACTATCTATTGTTATATGTATAGGTTTGTGTTAAGGGGTAGGAGAACTTACCCCTTTATCACTGTGTACTGCCTGTTTTTATGACTGATAATTTTCACGGTTCTGAAGTCTGTTGTCTTTTTCTTTACTACTATTAGAATGGTATTTCTTTCTCCATAACTTTAATTTTAATCTGTCTGTTTTTTTACGTTTAAAATGTGTTTCTTTTAGAGAATATGAATTGTGTTTATGTTTTATCTTTTAGGACAATATTTTTTATTGGTATATTTCGACTTTGACACTTAAAGTAATTGTTAATATAGATATTATTTGTAATTCTTTTCCTATTCATTGTACTTATTCTTTTTTGTTTCTTTTCCTCTTTCTATAATCTTTGTTTTGTTTTTTGTTTTTTTGGAAAAAGAGAGAGGGCAAAAGAAAGCATGAGTTGGGAGGGGAACAGGGAGAAGGAGTAGAGGAAGAGAGAGAAACTTTTTTTTTTAAGATTTTATTTATTTATTCATGAGAGAACAAAGAGAGAGAGAGAGAGAGAGAGAGAGAGGCAGAGACACAGGCAGAGGGAGAAGCAGGCTCCATGCAGGGAGCCTAATGTGGGGCTAGATCCCGGGTCTCCAGACTCAGGCCCTGGGCTGAAGGCGGTGCTAAACCACTGGGCCATCAGGGCTGCCTGAAGAAAGAGAATCTTAAGCAGTCTCCATGCCCCATGTGGAGTCTGACGTGGTGGGGCTCAATCTCTCAACCCTGAAATCATGACCTGAGCCAAAATCAAGAGTGAGATGCTTTACCAACTAAACCACCCAGGAGCCCCTGCAATTTCTATTTTTTGGTTTTTTGTTTGTTTGCTTGTTTTAAAGATTTCATTTATTGATTTGACAGAAAGAGAAAGAGAGCACAAGCAGAGGAAGAGGCAGAGGGAGAGGAAGAAGCTGACTCTCAAGGGAGCCTGATGTGGAGGCTCCATCCTAGAACTTCATGTCCAGAGCCAAAGGTAGACATTTAACTAACCAAGCGACCCAGGCACCCCAGAAATCTCTGGTTTTAACTGGCATGTTGTATGATTTAAGTTTTCTCTTCTTTTAGCATATCGATCATTCTTCATTAAAAAAAAAAAAAAAAAAAAAAGTTTAAAAGTTGTCCCAGAGCTTGCAATATACATTTAAAATTTAAGGCCATTTAAAAAAAAAAAAAAAAAAAAAAAAAACACCTTACCACTTCATGGGCAGTACAAATATTTTATGACAGATTATTCCCAGTTCTTATATCTTGTCTCCTAGAATACTTCCTGCACTTATCTATATGCTATAAACATCCAATATATGTTCACAATTACCATGTTAAAAAATTATTTTTAGGTCAATAAAAATAAAAGCTGAAAGATTTTATTTTATATTAATTTATTCCTTCCATGACATATTTCCTTTGTGAATTGAGTTTCTGACCTATTTTATTTTCCTTCCCCTTGAAGAACTTCTTTTTGACCTTTTTGGTAAGTTAAGTCTGATGGCAATGAATTCCCTCATTTTTTGTCTGAAGAAAATTTTATTTAAAATGTTTTAAATAAACATTATTTAACATTATTGTTAAAACATTAATGATATTGTTAAAAGATTATTGTTTAATTTAAAATTTTATTTAAAATGAACTTAAAATGTTTTTTATTTAAATTCAATTAATTAATATATAGTGTTAACCAATGGGTTTCAGAGGCAGAAGTTGGTGATTCATCAGTCTTATATAATACCTAGTGCTCATTACATTGCGTGCCCTTCTTAATGTCCATCACCCAGTTACCCCACGCCACCCCACTGTCGTCCTCTCCAGTGACCCTTAGTTTGTTTCCTAGGATTAGGATTGCCTGGGTGACTCAATGGTTGAGCCTCTGCCTTCTGTGCAGGGCATGATCCTTGAGTCCTGGGATTAAGTCCCACATTGGGCTCCCCACATTGAGCTTATTTCTCTCTCTACCTTTTTCTGTGTGTCTCTCATGAGTGAATAAATAAAAACTTAAAAAAAAAAAAAAGAGTTTCTTATGGTCTGTCTCTATCTCTGATTTCATCTTGTTTTCTTTTCCTTCCTTCCCCTATGATCCTCTACTTTGTTGCTTTGTTTTTTTGAATTCCACATATGAGATCATATGATAATTGTCTTTCTTTTATTGACTTATTTCACGTAGCATAATATCCTCTAGTTCCATCCACATTGCTGCAAATGGCAAGATTTCTTTCTTTTTTGATGGCTAAGTAGTGTATATATGCCACATGCTCTTTATTTATTCATCTGTCAATGGACATCTGGGCTCTTTCCATATATTGGCTATTGTGGACTTTGTGCTTTAAAACTTGGGGTGACTCTTCAGATCATTACATTTGTATCTTTGGGGTAAATCCCTAATAGTGAAATTGCTGGGGTGTAGGGTAGCTCTATTTTCAACTTTTTGAGGACCTTCAATACTGTTTTCCAGAGTGGCTGCCTCAGCTTGCATTCCCACCAACAGTATAAAAAGGTTCCCCTTTCTTGGCATCCTTGCCAACATCTGTTGTTTCCTGACTTGTTAATTTTAGACATTCCGACTGGTGTGAGGTAATATATCATTGTGGTTTTGATTTGTTTTACCACTTTTAAAGGGTAAATTCATGCATATGGAATTCTACATTGGTTGATTATTCAACACTGTATTTCTTTTTTTTGCATGGCTTCTGTTGAGAAGTCCTTTGTGATTCTTATTCTTGTTCCTCAAAGTTAGGTGCTTTTCCCCACATCATTAATTTAAATATTCCTCTGCTTTGTGCCTTCTTCTCTTTCAATTATTATAATTATGCAGGTTACTTACCCATTTTGAAATTATTCCAGTTTTCAAATTTAAATTTTTTTTCTTCTGTATTTCAGTTTGTGTGTTTATTGACTTATCTTTAAGCTTACTTATTTTTTCTTTGGGCATATTCAGTCTACTGATGAGCCAATAAAAAGCATTCTTAAACTCTGTTATAGCATTTTAATTTGTTTTGGGTTACTTCTTTTGGTTATTTCTTCAAATTTCCATATCTCTGCCAATATTACTCTCCTTGTTGTGTGCTTTGTCTTCTTTTCTATTAGAAGCCTTAACATATTTATTATGGTTATTTTATATTTCCTCTATGATCTTTCTGATCATCTATCTGTGCTATATTTAAGTCTGGTTCAGATGCTTTCTTTGTCATTCCAAATTTTGTGTTTTCTTACTTTTTAGCATGATTTGTTATTTTTTATTGAAATTCAAATATTATGTATTAGAAAACTAGATATTGAAGTAGAAGACATTTAGTATGAAGTTTTTTTTGATGATACAGCTAGAAATTAGACTGTCCTTAATGTTGTAGTTATTGGTGCTGGGGTTTCAAATTCCTCTAGTATCTTTGTTTTTGTCTCCCCTGTTATCTTTGGATTTCCTTAAAAACTACTCCGTAGGAACATGTGGGTGGCTCAGCAGTTGAGCGTCTGCCTTCAGCTCAGGGCATCATCTCCAGCCTAGGGATGGAGTCTGGGATTCAGCTCCCTGCAGGTAGCCTGCTTCTCCCTCTGCCTATGTCTCTGCCTCTTTCTCTTTCTCATGAATAAAAAATTAAAATCTTAAAAAAAAAAACAAAAAAACCTTACTCCTTAAATGTAGTTTGTATCTTCAGCAATTTTAGGCGTAATTTGCATTTATTACTCTGGAATCTTGTGTGGTGATGTGAAGGGAGAAGTGCCCTATAATATTACTATTAAATCTTAATCTTCCAGAAAACTTGTATTCCTGGGATGTGACCCTCACAAATCTTTCTTAGGATTTTTCCTAATGGAAGACAGGAAGAGCGAGGAGTGGAATTGGACAAAAACCCTTTGTGCTTTGTGGGATAAGGCTCTGATGGTCTTTTTCTCTGGTGAATGGTTCTTTGTTATTCAGAATGAAATCATTTTCAAAATGGTTATTTTTCCTCTCAACATGTCAGAACGTGATGGGATTTTTCTTAGATTTTACTGTGAGAACCTGGTGAAGTTCCAAGAGGTAAAACCACAAAAATATGGAGCCTCCTAAAATGAGTTCCCAGGAGTTTCTTAGTCTCATGCTAATTCACATTCATCCTTCAATAATTTGTCAAAATTGCCATTTAAATGTTTCTACCAGTTAATGGTTCTACTGTCTTCTATTCTAAATAATCAAACCTCAGCTGTGGTTCTTTGTATTTGCCTCCACAGATTTTAGGTTTTCTCTGTAAGGTCAGTTCTCTGATGGGCTCAAGGGGAAACATTGATTTCCTTATTATCAGTTGTTTTCTTTCTTTAAGGACGGAATTTACAACTTCTATCAGAGCTAAAACTAGAAGTCAATAATTTTTAATAAATAAAATATATTGAATGATAGCAATCATTTTAAATGTTTTTCTGTATTCCTTTCATTGCTTTCTATCATTGATTCCTTCCAATAAAACTCTAAGGCAGGTAGTATTATATTTCTTTTCTGCTTTCTTAGGCTTCAAGCTAATTATTACTTTCATAAACCAAAAAAGCTTTCCATTTAAAAAAAGAATCCCAGAGAAAGTATTTTTTTAAAATGTTGTCTTTAATTATCAGTTTTATTGATTTCATTTATTAAGATTGCTATCTGTATTATTTCTGCTTTATAGGACTTATTGATGCTTTCTTTTGACCTAATAATATGTGTGTGATTCATTTTGTGAATGTTCCATGTGTTCCTATAAAAAGGTATATTTTTAACAAGATACAATATAGTTATATGTATATTTATTGATTATGTCATTGAGATCTTCTACCTCTTGTTTAATGTTTTCACTTGATTTATACTGACAAGAAAAAAAAGAATGGCTTAAATCTATTATTGGTCTGTTTCTTTCTATATTATATCTCTTTAATGTACACTGTATGGAAATGAATTGTGGCTTTTATCATTATATTATGTTAATGGTGGTACATTTAATGCTTTTTTCTCAGTTATAGTTTGTCTGATATAAGGTTTCTATCTCCTACTTTCTTAATTTTTCTGTTTTCCTGTTGTATCTTCTCCATCCTTTATGGTTAGCCTTTGAGAGTCATTACTTTAGGTATGTCTGTGTTAAATCACAAAAATTTAGATGCTGCTGCTTTGTGAGATAAACTGGAATCCTTTTAGTTTTTCAAAATAAGTGAGTTAGGCATGTATTGTTATGTCTGATATCTGGTTTCAACTTCTCATCTTATTTAATAATAAAATAGTATAACTACAATAAATATTATATTCTGTTGCATCTACACTTATATGTGGTCCATTTACTTTTTCCTTTTTAAATCATAAAAGATTTGGACTTTTGTTCACATGGTTCCCTTTATAATAATATTTAGTAAATTACCTTTAAGTCTTTCTTTTTGTTTAACCATCTATTGTTTGAATTGTCAGGTGACGATAACATTCTTTGACTACCAACTGCTACTGATGTGACAATATACATTCCTCCTCCAACATTTTATTTGTATTATTTATTGTTGTCCTTTTTTTTAGAGAACATAACCATATTACTCTTACAGCCTTGTACCACCTTTGATATAGTCTTAGATCTACAGATCTACAATTAAGTATGGTCAGTACTTCCATGAGCCATTTTCTGAAGTTTCCCAGTTTTCACTTTGTTGGATATAGCTCATCTTTTAGTAGATTCAAGAAGAATTCATTTGCAGTATTCCCTGAAGTATTCCACATACAAGAATGTTTTTACATCCTTTATATTTAAGAGATGGATGGATATAACAGATTTAGCTCATACTTGCTTTTATTGAGCTTCTTAGAAATGGTAGTCTATAATCTTTATTGCATGTTGTTTCATCAGTGAATGGATTTTTTAAATTTTTATTTATTATTATTATTTTTTTTTAATGTGGCTCATTCTTAATTCCTGGAGACCTGGAGTTTTGGTGTGTGTGTGTGTGTGTGTGTGTGTGTGTGTGTGTGTGTGTTTAATTTTTAAAGCCCAAAAACTTTATCACAATATTTCTTTTTTTTAAAGATTTTATTTATTTTTTATTCATGAGAGAGATACAGAAAGCGACAGAGACACAAGCGGAGGGAGAAGCAGGCTCCCTGCAGATGGAACTTGATCCCAAAACTCTGAGATCATGCTGTGACCCAAAGGCAGACACTTAACCACTGAGCCACCCAGGCATCTCTATCACAATATTTCTTGAGTTGAATGTTCTAGGTCAATAATTCTATGATGCATAGTGAACTTCTCACTAGAATTGGGTCTTATTCATTTTCTGGGAAATGTTATTGAATTTTTTAAATAATAAATTTATTTTTTATTGGTGTTCAATTTGCCAACATACAGAATAACACCTAGTGCTCATACCGTCAAGTGCCCACCTCAGTGCCCGCCACCCAGTCACCCCCTCCCCCCGCCCTCCTCCCCTTCTACCACCCCTAGTTCATTTCCCAGAGTTAGGAGTCTTCCATGTTCTGTCCCCCTTTCTGATATTTCCCACTCATTTATTCTCCTTTCCCCTTTATTCCCTTTCACTATTATTTATTTTTAATATTAATTTTATTCTGATTTGTGTATGTGTGTGTGTTTTACATGGGCATAAATATATTTTATATGGGGCATATATATTCTTTTTAAAATGTTTCCTAGCTTTTGAATTTATGATTTAGGATTTTATTGTTTCTTTTAGAAATTTATGTAAATATTGGTTTAATGTTAACTCGAATTAGAATGCATTTTTTACTGTTTTTTGCTTGATGTGGTTTTGAAAGGACCATATTTATTAGTCAAAATATTTAAACTATTATTTGTACATTCTTTCAGAAGTTAACATTGTGAGAATATAATTTGCAATATCTGTTATTTAGTAAATGTTATTCCTCTAATAAATAGTAATAGTTATATGTAGAGAAATGTGAGAGTTGATATATTGATTAGATTACTAGTTCAAAGTACCTCTCTTTTTTTTTTTTTTTTTAATTTTTATTTATTTATGATAGTCACAGAGAGAGAGAGGCAGAGACACAGGCAGAGGGAGAAGCAGGCTCCATGCACTGGGAACCCGATGTGGGATTCGATCCCGGGTCTCCGGGATCGTGCCCTGGGCCAAAGGCAGGCGCCAAACCGCTGCGCCACCCAGGGATCCCAAAGTACCTCTCTTTTTGATATAAGAAACTGCAGGGTTTTTTTTCCTTTCTCTTTTTTTAAAAGATTTTATTTATTGATTCATGAGAGACATGGAGAGAGAGAGGAGGCAAAGACATAGGCAGAGGGAGAAGCAGACTTCCTGCAAGGATCCAGATGTGAGACTTGATCCCAGATCCTGGGATCACACCCTGAGCCAAAGGCAGATGTTCAACTGCTGAGCCACCCAGGTGTCCCACTGCTGTTTTTTTTGTCGTTGTTTTTTTTCCAATCAGTGATGATCATTTTTTTCACAGAGAAGAATCAATAATTTTATTATTTTCTTTTCTTTCTGATATACCCTTACTTTTTCTTTTAGTTTTTTAAAGATTTTAATTTTCCATATCTTGGCTACTGTGAATACTGTTGCAATGAACATGGTTAGCACAGAGATGTCTTCAAGATGCTTATTTCGTTTCTTTTGGATATATACCTAGAAATAGTATTGCTATGTGGTAGTTCTGTTAATTTTTTGAGGGATTCCATAGGGCTATATCAATTTACATTCCCACCAGTAGCATACAAGGGTTCCCTTTTCTCCACACCTTTGCTAACACATAATCTCTTTTCTTATTTTTTTATTTTTTAATTTAAACTCCAGTTAGCACATAGTATAATATTTGTTTCAAATGTACAATACAGTGATTCAACACTTCCATATATCACCCGGTGCTCATTAAAAAAAAAGTATATTCCTTAATCCCCATCACCCATTTAACCTCTCCCCCCCCCCCCCCCACACTCACCTCCCTTCTGGTAACCATCAGCTTGTTCTCTAGTTAAGAGTCTGTTTCTTGGTTATCTCTCTCCCACTCTTTTTCCTATTTACTCATTTGTTTCTTAAATTACACATATGAGTGAAATTATGTGATATTTGTCTTTTCCCTAATTGACTTTATTTCACTTAGCATAATACTCTCTAGTTACATCCATGTTGTTGCAAATGGCAATTTTGCATTCTCTGTTATGGCTGAGTAACATTCCAATGAGTGTATGTGTGTGCATATATACGTATATATACACACACATACAGTTCTTCTTTATCCACTCATTAGTTGATGGACACAGCCTATTTCCATAATTTGGCTATTGTAGATTTTGCTGCTATAAACATCAGGGTGCATGTATCTCTTTAAATTAGTATTATTGTATTTTTTGAGTAAATACCTAATAGTGTAGATACTGAATTATAGGATAGTTCTATTTTTAACTTTTTGAGGAACCTCAAGGTTTTATCAGAGTGGCTGCACCAAGTTTGCATTTCTGACAGGGTGTGGTGATATCTTATTATAGTTTTTATTTGTATTTCCCTGTTGATGAGTGATTTTAAGCATCTTTTTCACGTGTCTAATGGCTATCTGGGTGTCTGGAAAAATGTGTATTCATATCTTCTGCCATTTTTAACTGGATTATTCATTTTTGGGGTGTTGAGTTTTATAAGTTCTTTATAAATTTTGTGTAGTAGCCCTTTATCAGATATGTCATCATTTGGAAATATCTTCTTGAATTCTATAGTTTGTCTTTTAGTTTTATTAATTGTTTCTTTTGCAGTTCAGAAGCTTTTTATTTTTATGAAGTCCCAATAGTTTATATTTTGCTTTTTTTCCCTTTTCTCAGGAAACATACCTAGAAAACAGTTGCTAGGACTCATGTCAAAGAAGTTACTGCCTGATTCTCTAGGATTTTTATTGGTTCAAGTCTCACATTTAGGTCTTTAATCCATTCTGAATTTGTTTTTGTGTATAGTTTAAGCAAGTGGTCCAGTTTCATTTTTTGCATATTGTTATTTAGGTTTATTTCTAGGTATCTAGAACCATTTGTTGAAGAGACTGTCTTCTTCCCATTGTATATTCTTCCTGGCTTTGTCAAAGATTAATTCACCATATAGATATGGATTCATTTCTGGATTTTCTATTCTGTTCTATTGATCTATGTGTCTATCTTTGTGCAATTTCCATACTACTGTGATCACTACAGCTTTGTAATATAACTTGAAGTACAGAATTGTGATGCCTCCAGCTTTTCTTTTCTTTTTCAATGTTACTTTGGCTGGTCAAGGTCTCTTGTGGTTCAATACAAATTTGGAAAGACCACAAATACATAGAAGCTAAACAATAATCTACTAAACAGTGAATAGATCAATTGGGAAATTGAAGGAAAAAAATGCATGGAAACAAATTAAAATTAAAACACAATGGCCCAAAACTTTGGGGATGCAGTAAAAGTAGTCTTAAAGGAAAGTATATAGTAATACAGGTCTACCTCAAAAATCAAGAAAAATCTCAAATTAAAACTTAATTTTTCACCTAAGGGGGGCTAGAAAAAGAACAACAAATGAAGTCTAAACCCATCAGAAGGAAGAAAAGAATAAAAATTAGAGCAGAAATAAATGATATAGAAACAAAAACAAAACAAAACAAAACAAAAAAACAATAGAACAGATAAATGATTCCAGGAGCTGGTTCTTTGAAAAAAAATAATAAACATCTATCCAGACTTGTCAAAATGGAAAGCAAAAGGACCCAAATAAATAAAATTACAATGAGAGAGGAAAAATAACCAATACCACAGAAATGCAAATAATTATAAGAGAATATTATGAAAAATGCTATGCCAACAAATTGGACCACATAGAAGAAATGGATAAATTCATAAACATATAAACTACCAAAATTGAAACAGGAAGAAATAGGAAATTTCAGCAGACCAAAAATCAGCAAAGAAATTGAATCAGTAATCAAAAAATTTCCCACAAACAAAAGTCCAGTGCCAGATGGCTTCACAGATGAATTCTGCCAAATATTTAAAGGAGAGTTAATACCTATTTTTCTTGAACTATCCCAATAAATAGAAAAGGAAGGAAAACTTCCAAACCCATTCTAAAAGGCCAGCGTTACCCTGGTGCCAAAACCAGATAAAGACTCCACTAAAAAAGAAAACTATAGGCCAATATCCCTGATGAACATGGGTGCAAAAATTCTTATTAAAATTCTAGCAAACTGAATCCAACAATACATTAAAAAAGTCATTCACCATGATTAAGTGGGATTTATGCCTGGGCTGCAAGGGTGGTTCAATATTAACAAATTAATCAATGTGACACACCACATTAATGAAAGAAATGATAAGAACCATATGATCATTTCAATAATGAAAAAGCACTTGACAAAGTATAACATCCATTCATGATAAAGCCCTGAACAAAGTAAGGATAGAGGGAACATACTTTGACATAATAAAGGCCATATATTTTAAAAAAGCAAATATCATCCTCAATGGAGAAGAACTGAGAGCTCTTCCTCTACAATCAAGAAAGACAAGGATGTCCACTCTCACCACTGTTATTTAACATAGTACTGAAAGTCCTAGGCACAGCAACCAGACAAGAAAAAGAAATAAAAGGCATCCAAATAGGCAAGAAAGAAGTTAAACTTTCATTAAAATATATTATGTATATGTATATAATACAATATTTATATGATATAAATATATATATATTTTTAAAATTGTATTCATTTCTTAGAGAGAGTGAGCAAGAGAGAGAGCATAAGCTAGAGGAGAGGCAGAGGGAGAGGGAGAAGCAGGCTCTCTAATGAGTAGGGAACATGATGTGGGGTTCAATCTCAGAATCCTGGGATCATGGACTGAGCTGACGGCAGATGCCTAACTGACTGAGCCACCCACGTGCCCCTGACATGATATCCTATATAGAAAACCCTTAGATTCACCAAAAACTGCTAGAACTGATAAACAAATTCAATAAAGTTGCAGGATACAAGAATCAATGTACAGAAAACTGTTGCATTTCTATACACTAATAATGAAGCAACAGGGTCTGTTCTGATTTGCCTAGTTTATATTTCTCTGGAATCATTATTGCCATTTTAACATGTTGTTCCCTCATCCATCTATTCTTCTTTGGATAGAATTACAAGACAGAAAAACTCATCTCAAAAGAGAGAACAAGAGGCGGTACTCACTGCTATGGACCTAATCAGTATGGACATAAGTAAGATGTGAGAATTAGCGTTCAGAATAATTATTATAAAGATACTAGTGGGGCTTGAACAAAGCAGAGAATACACTAGCCAATAGGATTCAAAAGTATATTAAAAGGATTATTCACCGCATCCAAGTGGGATTTATTCCTGGGCTGCAAAGGTGGTTCAACATCTGCAAATCAATCAGGATTCAGGAATTCAGCAAAGTGGCAGGATATAAAATCAATGCACAGAAGTCAGTTGGATTACAGTAACAGTGAGCCAGAAAAAAGAGGAATTAAGGAGTTCATCCCATTTACAATTGCACCCTAAACCAAATGATATCTAGGAACCTAACTAAAGTTGCAAAACATCTGTACTCAGAAAACTATAGAACACTCGTGAAAGAAATGGAAGAAGACATAAAGAAATGGAAAAACATTCCATACTTATGTATTAGAAGAAGAAATATTGTTAAATGACTCTGATACTAAGAGCAATCTATACATTCAATGCAACTCCTATCCAAATACCATCAACTTATTTCATAGAGTTGGAACAAAAATTCCTAAAATTTGTATAAAACCAGAAAAGACTCCAAATACCCAAAGATACACTGGATAAAAAAACAAACAAACAAACAAACAAACAAAAAACAAAACAAAAAAGCAAAACTGGTGGCATCACAATTCTGAACTTCAAACCCTATTACTAGCCCTTGTAATCATCAAGATAGTATGGTATTGTCACAAAAACAGACATACAGATCAATGGAACAGAATAGAAAATGCAGAAATGGACCCTCAACACTATGGTCAACTAATCTTTGGCAAAGCAAGAAAGACTATCCAATGGGGAAAAAAAAAAAGTGTCTTCAACAAATGGTGTTGGAAAAATTGGACAGCCACATGCAGAAGAATGAAACTGGACCATTTCCTTACACCATATACAAAAATTGATTCAAAATGGATGAAAGACCTTAATGTGAGATAGGAGTCCAAAATCCTAGAGGAGAACACAGGCAGCAACCTCTTTGACTTTGGCCGCAGGAACTTCTTGCTAGACACATCTCCAAAGGCAAGGAAAAAAGGCAAAAATGAACTATTGGGATCTCGTCAAAGTAAAAAGGAAACAATTGAGAAAACCGAAAGATAGCCAACAGAACGGGAGAAGATATTTGCAAATGACATATCAAATAAAAGACTAGTATCTAAAATCTATAAAGAACTTACCAAACTCAACACCCAAATATAAATAATCCAATCAATAAGTGAGCAGAAGACATGAACAGACATTTCTCCAAAGAAGACATACACACGGCCAACAGACACATGAAAAAATGCTCAACATCACTCAGCATCAGGGAAATATACAAATCAAAACCCCAAGGATATACCATTTCACATATGTCAGAATGGCTAAAATTAACAAGTCAGGAAATGACAGATGTTGGCAAGGATGCAGAAAATGAAGAACTGTCTCCTACAGTGTTGGTAGGAAGGCAAGCTGGTATAGCCAGTCTGGAAACAGTGTGGAGGTTCCCCAAAAAGTTGAAAATAGAGCTACCCTATGACCCAGCAATTGCACTACTGGGAATTGACCACAAAGATACAAATGCAGTGATCTGAAGGGGCACCTGCACCCAATGTTTATAGCAGCAATGTCCACATAAGCAAACTATGGAAATAGCCCAGATGTCCATGGACAGATGATTGGATAAAGAAGATGTGATATATATATATATATATATATATATATATATATATATGAAGATGTGGTATATATATATGTATATATATGTATATATATGTATATATGCATATATACATATATATACACACATTTTTTCATGTGTCTGTTGGCCGTGTGTATGTCTTCTTTGGAGAAATGTCTGTTCATGTCTTCTGCTCACTTATTGATTGGATTATTTATATTTGGGTGTTGAGTTTGGTAAGTTCTTTATAGATTTTAGATACTAGTCTTTTATTTGATATGTCATTTGCAAATATCTTCTCTTAAAATGGCTTATATATAAGCCATTATATATATATATATATATATACACACAAGCCATTATATATATATGGCTTCTTATATATATCTTTTATATATATAAGAAGATGTGGTATATATATATGTATATATGTATATATATGTATATATATGTATATGTATATATATGTATATATATGTGTATATATATATATACACACACACAAGTGAATACTACTCAGCCATCAAAAGATAAAATCTTGCCATTTGCAACAACATGTTTGGAACTAGAGGATATCATGCTAAGTGAAATAAGTCATTCAGAGAAAGACAATCATCATATGATCTCACTCCCACGTGGAATTTGAGAGACAAAACAGAAGATCATAGGGGAATAGAGGAAAAAAATTAAACAAGACAAAATCAGAGAGGGGGACAAACCATACAAAACTCTAGACTCTTTTTTTTTTTTAATTTTTATTTATTTATGATAGAGAGAGAGAGAGGGAGGCAGAGACACAGGCGGAGGGAGAAGCAGGCTCAATGCACCGGGAGCCCGATGTGGGATTCGATCCCGGGTCTCCAGGATCACACCCTGGGCCAAAGGCAGGCGCTAAACCGCTGCGCCACCCAGAGATTCCCTAGACTCTTAATCATAGAAAACAACCTGAAAGTTACTGGAGGGGAAGGGGTTGGGGGAGGGGGTAACTGGATGATGGACATTAAGGAGGTCATGTAATGTAATGAGCACTGGGTGTTACATAAGACTAATGAATCATTAATCTCTACCTCTGAAACCAGTAATACATTATATGTTAATTAACTGAATTTAAATAAAATGAAAATTTAAAATTAAATTAAAAAAAAGTAAAACACAAAATAAATAAATAAATAAAATTTTGCCCTCCAGCCATTGCCATAAACTCCTGGAAGCATTGGATTTTCATTATGGTCAAAATTTCTATTTTAGAGTGTAGCATGTCACAAAAAATGGAGTAATTCTAGCAATGAGATAGCAATTAAATAAGTAGTTTGTTAAAGAGTGCACTGCAACTTGGCAATGTTTTTGTCATAATTTTGCAATCAGTCATGATCTATCTAGTAAGGTGACTACTGCCCAAGGATAGATAAGACAGCAAAACTCTAGGAGATTACAGAATAGAACAACATTCAAAGCAAGCTCATGTAATTTCTCACCAAGAATCATCAGATAAGCCAGGAGCCTGAGAAAAGTATGAATCTTGTCATCTCCTTGTGAACTCACATTGGGATTATGAAGCTGACAGGGGGTGGGGGATGGGCACTTGAGACAGACTATGAATTATGTTATACCTTAAGGGATGAAAGAGCCATAGGTGGAGTTACATGGGCTGGAGTGGTTCTCAAATCTAAAAAGGAAACCTTTCTTTGCAACACCACTGTCTAGTTATATTTTATTTTCATCCCCCAGTGACTCCCGGTGAGTCTTTATGTGGGTTATGTGACTTAAAGCAGAGCATATAGCTGAGAGATTGCAAGTACTGACTGGATGTGAATTTGGCATCATCAGTCATTGTTCATTTTTTCAAGCATATAAACTGTTGGCAGGGCCCTGTAGGAAAGCTCCCAGGTGGCAATTTTAGAGGAATGCCAGTCATTCTAGAAGAGATTCTGAAGGAAATTTTCTTACTAGGAGACACCAAAGTTTGTATTAATGGGTCATGATAGGACAATATGGAAAATAACGTCCAAGGATAATTTAAGAGACCCTCCATAGTATAAGGAAGATAAAAAAAGAATGAATATCTGTAAAAGTCAAATTCCATAGGTCAAACATCTCATGCTTATTCTCATTAACTTGAACTTATGATTCAAAGACAAACATTTTTAAGTGTTCTAAAACTAATACAAATGATAGAGGAAAATGCAATGACAATATGTAACAGTAAGAACGAATACTATACTTTTTACTAAAAACAAAATTTTTGGCCTAAGCTTATATATATATATATATATATATATATATATATATATATACATATATATGACCCTCAGACCTCTACTGAAGCCCAAGATCTTTAAAAAGAGGACCAAGAAGTTCATCCTGCACCAGTCAGACCGATATGTCAAAATTAAGCGCAACTGGTAGAAACCCAGAGGCATTGACAATAGGGTACGCAGAAGATTCAAGGGCCAGATCTTGATGCCCAACATTGGTTACGGGAGCAACAAGAAAACAAAGCACATGCTGCCCAGTGGCTTTGGGAAGTTCCTAGTCCACAATGTCAGGAGCTTGAAGTGCTGCTGATGTGCAACAAATCTTATTGTGCAGAGATTGCTCACAATGTATCCTCTAAGAACCACAAAGCCATGGTGGAACGAGCAGCCCAGCTGGCCATCAGAGTCACCAATCCCAATGCCAGGCTGCATAGCGATGAAAATGAATAGACGGCTTATGTGCGTGTCATATTTGTGTTAATAAAACCATAAAACTACCAAAAAATAGTGTATATATATATATATATATATACTATTTCTAAAATTAAGCCTATTGTACCATACTAATAGTCCCTATTATGAAGTTGAATTTAAAGATATATGGAGGAAGAAGAAATGGGAGTAAGATACTTTCTACCAGGAATTTTTGCTAAGCAAAAGAATCGGTATTGTAGATTATGGAGGCCTATGGGTAATAGCTGCATATGGCAGCACTGTGGAGCATGGCATGTTAAAAATAACATCTAATTCATGATGACTACATTTTAATTTTACATCTTTGAATCTCAATTTCTACCCAAATAATTGCATTGAATATTCTCTGAGCCAGCATATGCAAATTCTTTCACTTACAGTTCTATAAATGTGATTTCCTTTCTCATTCAAGGAAACAGATCTACTTAATATTGTTATTTAGTTTACATCACAAAATTCATGCAAAAGAATGGTATGATTGGTGAGTAATTGCTATAGTTTTACACTTCTGAATTGTGTTAAATAAAGCATATTTGTCCCCATAAGAATTCGTCTTATTATCTTCATTTTGTAGAAAAACAAACAAACAAACAAAAAACTCTTCTCTCCCTTGAGGTACAGACACACACACACACACACACACACACACACACACACACACACAGGTCTTTGTTCCTGATACAGAACTTCAAAAACTCTACATTTCCTGAGGGGTAGAAGTGTATTTCTAATCCTAAGAGGTGACTCCTGGTGGAGGCCCTCGCTTCAGGATGGATGGTCTCTAGAAAAAAAACTAACCCTCATGACTTGGGGGTTGAGCACCCTCTCAAACCTCTAGGGAAGGGAGATTGAGTTCATCACCCGGCCAATGATTTAATCAACATTGCCTTTGTAATGAAACCATGACTCAGAACCACAGGCTTGGAGTGCTTCCTGGGTGGTGAACATATTTATGTCGTAGAAGGGTGGCTTATCCTGACTCCACAGGAAAAAAGCTCCTGCACTTCTCCCCACCCTCCCAAAACTTCAATCTATTTGACTCTTGTGGAGGTGGAGAAAATTAAGGCCATTCAACTTTAAGTTCAGCACAAGCACAGCCATCCCAGGCCCCTGTGAATAACAGCTGAAATTTACATTACTTCAGTTACAGGAAGAAAACAGTTTACAGCTTAACAACCTATAAGCCCATATTAGAATAAGAACAGAGCCCAAGCCAAGGGCAGGAAGCCCCATATTAGAATAAGAACAGAGCTCAATGCCCTTGAAAGCCCCATATCAGAATGTAAACAGAATTTGAGAAATTCCATCCCCGCTTCTGGAGGTCCCCTAGACCAGCCCATAAAACTCAGCTGAAACCCACCTCAGGGTCCGAGTCCCTGCTCTGCTGTGTGGGGTACACTTGGACCCGAGCTCCAGCTTGTAAATAAACCCTCATGTGTTTGCATCGGTGTCGGCTCCTTGGTGGTTTCTCAGATTCGCAATCTTGGGTACAACATTCTGAGTTATATCCTTTATAATAAAACCACATATAGTTCTGTGAATCTTTCTAGCATATTTCCAAAACTGAACAGGGATCACGGGAACCTCTGAATTTGTAGCTCTGTCAGGAGGAGGTGTGGATAATCTGAGGACTCCACTGATGTCTTGGGGACTGTGGGATTTGGTGCTGTGAGCAGATGGGTGTCAAAATTTAAGGTCTTGCTTTTAGCCCTCTGGATTGGATGTTAATTCTGGATAGTTAGTGTCAGAAGTGAATTGAACTATAAGACATCCAGCTATTGTCAGAAAACTGGTATTGAAACTAACACCCATGTTATGTGGCTCTTCTGTATTTTTGTGTTCATAGAGTAACCTCCTCTACTAACTTCACTGAATTTTATGTTCTTCACTGAGGGCTTTAATTTTCACTCCTTGCTCTCGTTTTTTGTCATCAGATCATTGTCCTCTCATCCCTTTGTATGGCTTCTCTTTATGAGTGCATGATCCTCCATTAGCCCTTGATTTTTAGTTTTTTTAATGGTCTCATTGTGACATCTACCTTAACTACTCATTCCTATGTAAATTTATTACTATTTATATAATTAAAAACTACACCATGATCTATATCAAATATTTAAATGTCTGATGCTGTCATTAAAATCCTATAAATCCTTCATTGTACTTGGTGAAATGCCTACCATGTAACTACCCTTTACTCTCATGAACAGCATCAATACAGTAAGAGTCTTACCTCTGCATTCATCAGTCTTTCACTTTCTTCATTATTATCTAGCTGACAGTTGTGCACCAACATTAAACTATTTTCTTGTAAATATACACACTCATCCAGCTCCAGTCTCATTCCAATATACTCTCATAACAAACCCCGGCCATGGATAAATAAATTTCCAGCAAGTTTTCCGTTCTGGATCTAAACATTGGTGAGGAAAAAAGAAATCATACAAGTGGATGTGTCAGTTCATGACAGAAATTTCTGCTTATAAATTACAAAGTCATGATTGCCATTTTCTTTTGGGCACTTATAACTGCCCAGTAATATAATTACATATCACCACCTATGCCCACTCTTCAGGCTCTTCTGACTATTCCCCATGTCATACATTATCCTCTAATGGTCTTTCTCTTTTTGCCCCAAACACAGCTAAGAATAGCTGATAAAATTGCCTCATGATATACCGAGTTAATAGAAGCCTTACCACTCATGAATGAGCAACCTATTTTATATTTGTACCTATCTTCTTTTTGTTACAAAAAGAAAAATTGTCCATTTAGCAAAGGTCAAACACTCTACCTGTATTTTAAAGCGCATGCCCTCCTACCTTCTTAGGTAAATCTCCCCAACATTCCCGAGTGTTCAGTTATTAAATTTTTTAGCATCATTGTAATTAGCAGCCAGATTTGAACAGGTAACTCCCATCCTAAAAGCAAGCAAAACAGCAAAGACAACAAAAGTAACAATCATCTGAATTTCTTGAATTATTTGCTGTGTTTTCAAAATACTCTGCATCAACTTTTTACTTTTCCTGCAAGCTTATCAAGTTTTCTACAACGCATTGACTCTGTATTTCAGGGACAGTCAACTTCTCAAACAACTGCAGCTTTCCTTGCCATTAAGCAAATATGTATTTTAACGTTAATCTTATTAAACTTCTTAGTAGTGTTTAAACTAATTGAAAAAATGTATTGTTTTGAAACAATTCTGTCTCCTGGCTTTTGTTGTATTGCATTATGTCTCAATATTCTTATCTCAATGACAATTTTTTTCAGTTTCCTTCTGTTCTACTTATTCTCGGCCATTTTCTCCTGGGAGGTCAATCTTCTCAATCAATTGCAGAAGCATACATTTCTACAGGTGTACCTATATGTTAATAACTCCTTGGTATATATCTCATAGATCTTGCTTTGAAGCTCCAGGCAAATATTCAATGACTACTTTGCATCTTCCCTTGATACTTGGAAGCATACACATTTAATATGTCTCATATAGAAGTTATAATTTGCTTAGGTCACTGAAGCTGTGTATGATCCAGTTTCCCCCAAATTGATGACACATTGCATCTACCGAGGTGCTCAAGCCAGAAAATTGAAAGTTATCTTGAATATTTTTCTCTTCCAGCTCCTACATCAGATCCATCAATACAATCTGTCATTTCTGCCTCCTAAATATATATCTAATCTGTCCATTTCTCAGGATCTCTGCACCATGACAGCCACTCTTTTTTTTTCCCTTCAAACTCTAGTTGCACTGGGCTTCTTTCATTTCCATGCACTAGTCGAGCACTATAATAACTCTATGAGAATGCTTTGGGGACAACTAAATCAAATTGATTCCATCAAAAGTCTCACAGTTTGAGGTAAACTCAGGTGAATTTATTTCTCCTAGGTGGAGGAATACATGCAGAGAAAAATGTACAAGTTTATTCACAAAAATTATCCTACTAATTTATAGCTATTTCAGAGAAAGAATATCTAGAGGAGTGATTGATTTAATATTTTTTAGAGATACAGTGTGGAAAAAATGTTCAAATATAATGTATATAAACACTGTCTCATAAACGTAGTTCAAAAACTCCAGCATGAGCATCTCTTTATAATATTCTAGTTTATTGAAAAGATAAACCAACTGAGCTTTTTTTATCAATATGAGACAGGTCTATTTTGCGTATTAATTATTACAAAAGGCTTCAAATTTCTTAAAATAATACATGTATATAAAATCTTTTCTTCGATATAACATTTTTAATGGTAAGTGCTCAAATGGTTTTCTTTAAGTGGCCAATGTTGTTAGGAATCTTGATTTAGAAATCGTTTCTTTGCCTAATTAAAAAAAAAGAAAACACTGGAAAACTTTTCTATTAGACTTTAACAAATATACTCATATACTTTTACTGTTCATAGATCTGACTCAGGATGCTGAACATAGAAAATATTCAATCTACAAAGGGTCTAAAATATCTCAAAAAAGTAGCTCACATTCCTCTTGTCTAGGACTCTATTGCAATGAGGATTGCATTTAACTCTACAAGGTTCTTCCCTGGGCTCCCTTCTTATGTTATGGATGCACTCGAGTTGCCACCTTTCCACTTCACTACCTTCTACTCTTGCTGATAACGTTCTGAGGACTCCCTAATAATTCTTGCTGGTAAATCCCAAGCTCATCTCAGAAGTCCATATTTCTCTTAGGATTTCTGGATCTACTCTAACTTTCTATCAGACATCTTTATTTTAATGCACTAGCATCATTTTAAATATTTCTACCTTCACTACTCTCAGCTTCTATTCCGGTGGTACAGAGTTCAGTGAATGGCACCACAATCTGTTCTGTGTTTTGTTAGACTCTATATTTATCAATTTGACATTCATTCTTTACAATACCTGTATTTTTTAAAAAATATTTTTGGTGGCCAGAGATACATTTACAGTGTGTATGTGAGGCTTGGCTTTTAAAAAAATGTTATTTAAAATCAATTAACTTTTTGAGGAATCCCCATACTGTTTTCCAGAGTGTCTGCACCAGTTTGCACTCCCACAAACAATGTAAGAGGCTTCCCCTTTTCCACATCCTTGCCAAGATCTGTGTTTCCTGACTTGTTGATTTTAGCCATTCTGACTGGTGTAATGGGATATCTCATTGTGGTTTCAGTTTGTGTTTCTCTGATGCCAAGTGATGTTGAATGTTTGTTTTTGTTTGTTTGTTTTTTGGGGTTTTTTTTTGTTTTCTTTTTTTCATGTGTTTGTTGGAGGTCCAGATTCTTTACTGTATTCTTGATGCTATAGCATTTGAATACCTTACAGACCAGAGATGAGATTACCCCTCCCAGAGCTAGCTAATTCCTAAAGATAGAAACAATTTATAATACATTTTTGATATGCAAACCAATATATCCTGAGTCATTCCAGTCATGTCCTTATCTAATCTTCACACACCAACCCAATATTTCCTCTGTTCTAAATCATCCCAGGGACTAGGCAACTGGAGATCATTTCTATAGCCCTAAACCTGCTGGAATTATTCAGGCTAGCCAATCCTACATTTTTCACTCTGCCTGGCTTTCCATTTCCATGGAGACCTTAACAAAGGCTCTAGCTTAGGCTTTCTCTTTCCTTCTGTTTCTGACCTGAAAATCTAGTTCTTTCCCATGTGGCTATGCATGGTGTGTGCGCCTCTTGGGGAATGTAATAAAAATCTTCTTTTGATGGCATAGCTGCTTCTTCTTGCCACGCAGCCACCTCCATAAATTAAAATCCAGTGGGTACAAATGAGACAGCACCTACCAAATTATCCGATGTAGAAGCATTCTTCAAATTCTTTTTTAGGGATCCCTGGGTGGCGCAGCAGTTTGGCGCCTGCCTTTGGCCCAGGGCACGATCCTGGAGACCCGGGATCGAATCCCACGTCGGGCTCCCGGTGCATGGAGCCTGCTTCTCCCTCTGCCTATGTCTCTGCCTCTCTCTCTCTCTCTCTGTGACTATCATAAACAAATTTTAAAAAAAATTAAAAAAAAAAAAACAAATTCTTTTTTATCTTCTTGGCTACCACTATCTCCATGCTCACTGTAACTACCTCATCTCATGCCACCATCATCTCTTGACAGAAGTATAACAAGAACCAATTGTTGATACTTTTGCCATTGTTCCTTTCTAGTCCATCCTTCAAACTGAAGGCACAATAGTATCATTAGAATCAAAAATATCAGAATGTGGTTATTTTTTTTAATAACTCTCCATATCCCCAAAGATAGAGTTCAAACTCATAAACATAGTGAACAAAAGCCTCTATTACCTGGATTTTTTTACATATCCCACTTCACTAAGAAAACATCCACATTTAATTTCAAGACTCTACTAGGAATCGTGCAATGTTCTGGAAGCACTGTGTTCTTTTCACTTTCAAGCCTTTTATGCGTGCTTATCCTCTGCCTGGAATAATCTCCCTATACTCACCCAGCTAACTCTCAGTGTTCCTGAGACCTCAGAAGGCTTCTCTGACTCCTTAAAATGTTGGTTGGTTCTATAATTCCTTATAATTACCTCTGTCTTAGCACTTAGGTTTGTTTATTGAAATAACCTCTTTTCTGGTCTGTATTCTCTATTAGGCACCAAATGACTTGTGGTCTAACATTGAATACTAGTGACTACCTAACACAGTTTTTGGTATATATTTGATATTCCAAAATGGTCCAGAGAATTAATTAATTTAGTATTCACTCCTTAAATTTGAACAATCTTGTATTTAAACCTATACAATTTTCTATATTTAATTTAAAAAAGTAAATATAGAAAATTAAATATTTCTATAGAAATATATTATTCCCTTTTATAAAAAGTGCTATCATGTATCTAAGAATATCTCAGCCCATTTTTGTTTGTTTTGTTACATGTGGGCGGAGTTAGATTGGTTGTGGTAAATAATGACTTTTTTCATTATTTGATAGTAGCCAATATAATCCCAGTACAAATTGCATTTTCTAAGTATTCTTTCTGCTCGACTGACCTGTGAAAGTATTTAGTAACTCAGTTCTGATTAAACATAACAAATGTTAGGGATCCCTGGGTGGCGCAGCGGTTTGGCGCCTGCCTTTGGCCCAGGGCGCGATCCTGGAGACCCGGGATCGAATCCCACGTCGGGCTCCCGGTGCATGGAGCCTGCTTCTCCCTCTGCCTGTGTCTCTGCCTCTCTCTCTCTCTCTCTCTCTCTGTGAGACTATCATAAATAAATAAAAATTAAAAAAAAACATAACAAATGTTACATTTGTTTACTATTAATAGTTGCCTCTTAACTGATCTGTCATACTTCTTAATCCTTGATTTCTATTTACTCCTCTTGTTTTCAAATTTTTGAGAGAGACGGTTGTTTCGTTTGATTCAAGAGGCTCATTTACATTGTATTTGCAGACAGTTGACTTTTTAAAGCATGGGTTAACTTTGTCCAAATAATTCATTTTTAAAACAAAGAATCAATAAATATCTTAAATGCCATTTTATAAAAGTTTAAACTGCAATAAAAATGGAGATTTGCTTTCACTTGTAATGCATGGATTGTTTATCATGAGAATCTATATAAAATTTATAAATTTTCCAGGCTTATACTACTTGAATTAAATGTAAGCCTACATTCACTTCAAAAATATTTTGTCTTTTGACTCCATCCAGGCAGCATTGAGGGAGAGGGTGCTAGTTGCCAGGATGACCAATCATGTGATTAGAGGATTGGAGAGGAAGGGAGAAAGGCTAGAGTTTGAATCAACCAGTGGCCAATGACTTAGTCAATCATGACTATGCAATGAAGCCTCAATAAAAAATTCAAAAGACAGTTCAGAGAGCTCAGGTTGGTGCTCCTGGAGAAGGCATGGAAGCTCTGCACCCTTTCCCCATACTTTGCCCTGTACATCTCTTCATTTGGTTGTTGTTTCCCTTTATCATGTCCTTTAATCCTTTAAATGTAAGTAAATGTTTCTCTGAGTTCTGTGAGCCACTTTAGCAAATTAAAAGAACATAAGGCAGGGGTCTTTGGAGTCCTCAATCTATAGCTGGTTCATCAAAAGCACAGATAAAAGCCTAGAGCTTGTGACTGGTGTCCAAAGGGAGGTGGAGGACAGTCTCATAGGATTTAACCCTCAGTCTGTGGAATTTGATACTGCCTCTGGGTAGATAGTGCCAGAATTGAGTTGAATTCTCAGATAACCTGCTAATGGACAAGAATTGCTTGAACACCTGCCCCCACATTGGAATTAGATCCAGGAACCCCAAAAGACTCAATGTCATTAGAAATACTATCTTGAATACAGTAAGAACTAGAGAAGAGGGGCAGCCCTGGTGGCGCAGTGGTTTAGCGCCGCCTGCAGCCCAGGGTGTGATCCTGGAAACCCGGGATCGAGTCCCATATCGGGTTCCCTGCATGGAGCCTGCTTCTCCCTCTGCCTGTGTCTCTGCCTCTCTCTCTCTCTCTGTGTCTCTATGAATAAATAAATAAAATCTTAAAAAAAAAGAACTAAAGAAGACACGAGGTATAGAATATTATTTTTTTATTTTTTGTTGTATTTATTTTTAATAAATAATCAATATTAATTAATCAATACTCTCATTAATCAATACTCTCATGTTTTGGAATATTACAGCCTGAATATCAAAACTAAAGCATTTATTCATTAAAATGCATTGTGATAAGTTTTATTTTAAAAATGCATTTCTAAAACTGGGTTTTACTCCCCTAGTGGCATTTACTAAAGTCCTTTTAGGTCAGCCTTCTCTTAGACAATACATTTTAGAAGCAATATTCAATAAAGATCACATTATTTTCAATTTTACAAGATGAAGAATGCTGCTGAATACTTCAGTTCATCTATAAATATCATAGTGTGCCTATTTTTTTGAGAGTTTTCTCTTTACTATATGGACTATCAGGACTCAGATGATAAAAAGAGAGGATCTGAGAACACAGAACTTCACTTAAAGTGCTTTAACTAACTTTGATGAGCTAATTAATCTAGAAAGTTTAGGAGCCTAGATGTAGGGAGGTATATTAGCAGTCCCAGGTATAAAATCAACAAAAACAGTAAGTCCTTGGTAATTTTTTAAGTACTTGGGAAAATAGATACAGTATTTCTAGAACATTGCTTTTAATATGCTCAACTACAATACTACTTTCTTTTTTTCCCATAACAAAAATACAAGAAATATCAGCTAGCTATAGAAATAGTGGAATGACAAAAAAATTGGCTTAGTAAGGGAATGTAAAGTCTTCAAGCATTTGCATGCTCCAAATAAAAAGAATGGTTAAGTTGTACTCTACTATGGAATTAAGTATATTGTTTTATATTATATCTGAAATATTATGACACTGTAACATTATAAGATAATCACTGTGCCCTTCATTTTTATAAGAGAGAATTATGATTCATTAACAAATCATTTTTATCTGCAAGTGTGCAGCTTTAGTGTCATCAATAACTATAACATTTCTATTATATTTTTTGTTATTGTAATTTTTGAACTCTTAGATGAAAATGCTCTATTTGAAATATATTATTATATCTTTTAATTTTCCCTTATCCAAACATAATATCGATACTTTTTTTCTAATGCTTCCTTTTAGTTTGCCAAATTTGGTAATATTTTCTTTCATTTTTATGTTAACAAAAGAATAATGCCTGAACATTCTTTCTCTTGATAACAAAACTGACAAATTAGATCAGACTCTGTGTGTATGTGTGGTACCAACATTCACATTTTTATTCGATGGCCTAGAGGAGTAGAATATAATGAATTATCTCTATAGATGAAGACAAGAGCTATTTCATACATTTCTACTTACTGGATTGCCTCATGTAAAGATACTCATAAAATTTAATGAAGCCAGAGTTCTTCTGGGTAAGAAGTAACTCTGCTTTTTATGATTTAAGATAAGAATGCCTGTACAAAAAAGTTTTAAATTAATTTAAATAATTATTTTACTTCTGTTTTGGGTTGAATTGTGGCCCCATCCCTAAATTTATATTTTGAAATCCATCCCCCAGGACTTCAGAATATGACTTCGCTTGGAAATCAGGTCTTTAAGTTGAAATGATCATTAGGGTGGCTTGTAATCCAATATGACTGGTGGTCACCTGGGAAGGGGAAATTCAGAGGCATGCACACACCTAAGGGATTTGCCATGTAAAGAGACACAGGGAGAGAAAGCCATCCACAGACCAAATAGGGAGGCCTAGAATGGATTTATCCCTCAAGGAGAACCAACCGTGTGGACGGATACCTTTATTTTGGCCTTCCGGCCCTCAGAACTGTGAGACAGTAGATTTCTGTTGTTTAAGCAATCTAGTTTGCATTACTTTGTTCTGGCAGCACCAAAAGAATGCCAGCACTAAAATGCATAAATAAATAAATAAATAAATAAATAAATAAATAAATAAATAGTGTTGTTACTGCTTTAGGGGGGTAGTATTACATAAAATGATCCTTTATATCCTTTCAGGGTTTGCAGCTCCAGAAGTCATAAGAAATAAAATTCATTTGAGAGGAGTTTAATGTAACAATGTTTCATTTTAAAATCCCGTGAAACTGATCACTTCAAAAATATAATCAAGACCATAATTTTCAAAATTTAATTTTAAATCAATCATCATGTTTCCTTAAGAAACTAGGTGCTTAAAGAGTGTAAATGAATGCATGCTTTCTCTAGATTTTCAAAAGGATTGTTTCAGAAGACATATGGTGAGTTAGCCTGACCCATGGATATCAGCTATTTAGTTTCATAACTTATAGAAAAAGCAGGGCTATTTCAGTAGCAGAAGTTACCAGAAAGCTGTTTTCATAACCTTTTTCTCAGCATTATGCATGCTAGAATGAATAAGAAATCCCACTTTAATCAGATATTAAACACCAATAAAATGAAGCACATGCTATACAGTATTTAAGGTTAAGACCCAATAATATATGCATTAGTAACTTTGCATTGTTTAGTGTATAGTAAGACAGATTTTCTTTTTATTGATGTGTCTCTTACATCAGTGCAAAACTCCATATTTTCTGATCTGATATACAGTAAGCCTGTTTTACATTTGGAATCTCTTGACAAATGCCAGTAGAGATGAAGGAGAGAGAAAAATTTAGTTGACTATTTAATAGTTTGTGATGATTTATAGTTAAATATTACATCTGTCCTGATATTTTGGGCTGACTGGTGGAGAGGGGAAACAGCAGAGTTTGAGAATGACTGGTTCCCATGTTTCTGTTTCTTATCTATGGCAATTGACAGATCCATCAGTTATTTTCCGAATTAAAGATAAAAAACAATGACCCAGACAAAACTAGGATCATGTTCAAAGTGTGAGATTGGGTGAAACTAGTACTTTTGTGTTTTGTTTTTGTTTTGTTTGTTTATAAAACATTATAAAATCACATTTAAAATCACCTATTTTTTAAATACTAATTCAAAGATATTAAAATTATTTATTGCAATGCTTATAATCTATTAAACTTGAAATTCTAAACATTCATCCTTTAAATATTAAATTTAAATGATTTAGAACATGGAAGAAATCTATCACAGACAAAATACAAAAGAAGGGGATCCCTGGGTGGCTCAGCGGTTTAGCGCCTGCCCTCAGCCCAGGGCGTGATCCTGGGGTCCCAGGATCGAGTCCCACATCAGGCTCCCTGCATGGAGCCTGCTTCTCCCTCTGCCTGTGTCTCTGCCTGTGTCTATGTCCCACTCTCTCTCTCTCTCTCTCTTAGTGTCTCTCATGAATAAATAAGTTTTAAAAATCTAAAAAACAAGAGAATATAGGTATAAACGAAAATGCTTTTCTTATATTTAATATGAAAATTATATAACCTATGACATTCTTTGTTTCCCTCTGTAAAAGCTATTGTAATTAAAATGCTTTAAACATTATATGTTCTTAACATTCTAAATGAATTCTCCTTTATATCATATGTAATCAACTTTTTTTTAAAAAAAGATTTATTTATTCATGAGAGACAGAGAGAGAGAGAGACAGAGAGAGAGAGAGAGAGAGAGAGAGAGGCAGAGACACAGGCAGAGAGAGAAGCAGGCTCCCCGCAAGGAGCCCAATATGGGACTCCATCCCAGACCCAGGGATCATGCCCTGAGGCAAAGGCAGACGCTCAACCGCTGAGTTACCCAGGTGTCCATGTAGTCAACTTTCTAAAATATATTTATAAGCCGAAGATTATGTTTTTGTAATTCTAGGCAGTATGTTTTCTCTATATCTTATCAAACAGGTCTTTTAAATCATTTTCTAAGATACGTCCTTGAGTAAGTGGATTTAGGGAAGATGAAAGCTTAGGAAGCACAAGAAATGTCTGCTCACCTGGACAACAATCTCATTGGCATACTCACTACTGGAACTCTGGAGTCTATGGAGGGATATCTAGATAGATACAGAGATCGATAGGTAGATAGATAGATAGATAGATAGATAGATAGATAGATAGACAGATAGATCCATTTTCATTGAGAAGCTATGTTTTCTTTAATTGTAGTTTGTGTCCTCAATAAAATAATACATGCACATGGTAACAGAATCAAATTATTCAAGATCTAGTTTCTTGATTTTTGTCTCTTTGTAACAGTGCTACCACAAATTTGATGACTTAAAACAGAGCACTTTTATCATCTCAGTTTCTGTGGGTGAAGAACTGGGCCACAACTATCTGAGTCCTCTGCTTAAGAGTCTCACATGCTGCAGTGAAGGCCCTGGTTGGGAGTGTGGTTTTCATTTCACAGCTAAACTGGGGATGGTCCTTTAGCAATCTTAAATAATAGTTGGCAGCATCCACTTTGTGTGCTTTCACTGAAGGCCTTCCTGCCTTACTAGCTGTTGTCAGAGAGTGCTCTTAGTTTCTTGCCACGTGGTCTGTCCAACATGACCACTTCTTTTCTCAGAGATAATAAGGGAGAGAGTGTCTCCTATCAAGCCAGGTTTAATCTTAAGTAATATCATGAAAATGTCATCCCATCACCTTTGCTGTCTTAGTTAGCAAGTCATAGTTCTTGCTCACACTCAGGGGAAGATTACTCAAGGTGTGAATGCAAGGAGATGGGACGCTCTGGAGTGTGTACCACACATATGGTATAAAAAAACCACCTTCTGGTCCCCACAACACTCCATTTTTGATGCCTCAGAGCTAGTCACTTTTCACTTCTTTATCTGTCCTGGATTGTTTCTTTTCCTGTTTTTACCTCCATATATCTAAAGAATAACATATTTAGGGATCCCTGGGTGGCGCAGCGGTTTAGCACCTGCCTTTGGCCCAGGGCGCGATCCTGGAGACCCGGGATCGAATCCCACGTTGGGCTCCCAGTGCATGGAGCCTGCTTCTCCCTCTGCCTGTGTCTCTGCCTCTCTCTCTCTCTCTCTGTGTGACTATCATAAATAAATAAATAAAATTAAAAAAAAAATAACATATTTAGACTACTTCTTAGAATGATCAGTTTTAGAAATATCTTAATTTCCTACTATTTCCTAACAATGAAGCAAAACATTTATCTGATATATTTTACTGCATTACCAAATCATTCCCAAATCCCACACTCCTATAGATTCCTTTTTTTTATAGGTTGAAAATAGGTTAACTTTCTTATTTTGTTTATATCATTCATTGTTTACATTATTAAGACTACATAAATGTCATTTGCAACCTAACCTCATAGTATTGAATTATCATTTCTTTCTTAGGCAATTTGTTTTCCCTGAAATTGTTTTCTTATTTTGCATTTGCTTAGTCTTTATGTACTGATCATAAATTCAACTACAAAGACATGGTCTAGCAAATTATCTAAATCTTCTTGTAATATGTTGAAATACAAAAGTTTCTCAGTGTAGTGAGAATACAGAGGGACCATAATGAAAATATATATTTAACTACTACCTTTAATCTGAATCAAGAAAATCTTTATATATAATTTTTCAGTTAGTCAAAAGGGCCAAATACTAGTTTTATCAAATTGATTTGAAAAAATGACTCTTAGCTATAGAGAACAAATTGGTGTTACCAGAGTGATGGAGGTAGGGAGGTGGGTGAAACAGATGATGGAGATTAAGGAGTACATTTGCTGAGATGAGCACTGGGTGATATATGAAAGTGTTGAATCCCTATACTGTACACCTGAAACTAATGTTACACTGCATGTTAACTAACTGGAATTTAAATAAAAGCTTAAAGAAAAGATGACAAACTGAGCAACGGTTAGTAAAAATGAAAATTATTTGAAAGTGGCAGCTGGTTTCCCATAGCTGCTGTAACAAATCACCACAAGCTAGATGGCTTAAAATAATAGAAATGTACTACTCTGCCTCTGTTCTGGAGGCCAGAAGTCCAAAGTCAAGGTGTTGGCAGGAATGTGCTGTTTCTAGAGGCTCAGGAGAAGAATCTCTTCCATGCCTCACCTAGCTTCTGGTGACTGGTGGCAATCCTTGGCCTCCCTTAGCTTTCAGCCACACATTTCAGTCTCTGCCTCCATCTTTACATTGCCTTCTCCTCTGTGTCTCTGGGTTTCCTTTTCTGTCTGCTCGCAATGCCTTCTTTAAAATACATAACATGGGATGCCTGGGTGGCTCAGCAGTTGAGCATCTGCCTTTGGCTCAGGGTATGATCCCAGGGTCCAGGATGGAGTCTCACATTGGCTTCCTTGCACGGAGCCTACTTCTCCCTCTGCCTCTCTCTTTTGGTCTCTCTCATGAACAAATGAAATGTCTCTGCCTCTCTCTTTTGGTGTCTCTCATGAACAAATGAAATCTTTTAAAAAATATAAAATAAAATAAAATAAAATAAAATAAAATAAAATAAAATAAAATAAAATAAAATAAGATAACACTCGGTGTGCCTGGGTGGTTCAGTTGGTTAAGCGTCTGCCTTCATCTCAGGTCATGATCTCGGGGTCCTGAGATGAAGCCCCACATTGGGCTTCTTGTTCACTGGGGAGTCTGTTTCTCCCTCTCCCTCTGTCCCAAACCCCACACATGGTTTCTCTCTCAGTCATTCTTTCTCAAATAAATAGATAAAATCTTTGAAAAAAATTAAAAAATAAAATAACATTCACAGATTCCAGGTATTAGTGTGAGAACATATCTTTAGGTAAGACCATCATTCAGCCTACCATATTTTCTGTTGAAAATAATGTATTTTTCTTCCAATTTTGGTATTTTTTTAAAATAAAGAACACAAAGTTGGACACACTTTAAAATAATATGCTTATCATATCTATCCTGCAAAATTTTATTTAATACTTATACATTTCAATTGTAAAAGAGATAAACAAAAATGGACAACCCAAACAAAACTGAATTACCTATTTACTAATGCATAACAAAATAAGAGTGTTACTAGACCAAACATCTTAGGATAGATGGTATTCATTGTGTGTGCAATGTAGCAAACCATAATACAATATATGGAACTGACATAGTGCTATACTTATCAAAAATGGTTCACAGAGCACATGCTACTAAGACTTGACATCATATCTAAAGTAAACAGAAAACTATTCCTCTGAAAATGTGAAAAATAAGTGCAAGCACTATGTGATTTGATTAAATAATCTGAATTCCTGTTATACCATTAGAAAATAATTTGGTTTCACCAGCAGCTGTGTAACTGTGTTAAAAAGAGAGAGAGAGAGAGAGAAAGAGAGAGAGAGAGAGAGAATCCACGGTAAACTAATAAATGGAAAACTTTAGACTTGTAATATAGAGAGGATCATGAATAAATAACATTACACAGGAATTTCAGATTTTGAATAACCTAAAGGAGATTGTTAGCTTTTATTTTAAACTTGGCTCTCAAAAATCTTTCACTCCTTTTGGCATTATCAATGTATTCTAACATTATGCAGTTTATTGGGTATTTTACATAAGAATATAATGTTTTTTTAAAGTTAGCCATAAAACTCAGCATAGATGTGACAAATTTAAAATGTTAATATTTCTTTATGGCAGCTAAGATTTGCTGATTCAAAAAGCAATTACAATTTTAATTAAATTTATTACCATACTATTCTAGCAGTAAAATCCATTCTCTTATAATACTGACATTTATATTGACGTCTGACGGTTGGCTTAATTACTGTTAAGCTGTTAATAGAACATCCACCCTGCCTTGTCTTTCTAGATAACTTAACTTGTCCAGGTTTGTATAGTTTGTCAATTCAACTGGTTAAAGACTGTGCCACCAGTAAATAAGATTGCTGAATGGATAATCTAATTCAGTCATTAAAATGAAACCATCCTGTAATCAACATAGATCTTTTCCTTTTATAATGACCAAGTCAGCTTTACTTTGATGAAGGGTATCGGTTAGGAATTATTTGTCCTAAAGCTATTAAGAGAAATCTAATAAAATGATGGCTTAAATAGAGGTATTTCTCTTTCATATAAAAGAAGTTCAGATGTAGGCAGCCTAGAGACTACATAGTGAGTCCTTCAGCTTGCTCTTCTGCAGCACTTGTGCCCTGATCTCAGGGTACCTGCCAGAAGTTTGCCTTACGTTGGTCACGTTTCAAGCAGCAGAATGGTGTAAGATCAAGCAAAGGGTCCGTGAACCTCAGTCTATTTTCCTGTTGAGGGACTTCCCAGAAATGTCCCAGAGTAACTCATTTATTCATGAGAGACAGAGAGAGGAGTAGAG
This sequence comes from Canis aureus, assembly GCF_053574225.1. Taxonomy (NCBI): domain Eukaryota; kingdom Metazoa; phylum Chordata; class Mammalia; order Carnivora; family Canidae; genus Canis; species Canis aureus. Next base: position 32,134,740 of record NC_135618.1, read on the forward strand.
ACATAGGCAGAGGGAGAAGCAGGCTCCCTGCAGGGAACCTGATGCAGGACTTGGTCCCAGGACACCAGGATCATGACCTGAGCCAAAGGCAGATGCTCAACCATGGAGCCACCCAGGTGTGCCACCCCCCTCCCCCATAGTAACTCTTACTTCTGTTTACTAAGAACATACCTCCTGACCATCTTGCAAGGCTCCTTGTGGTAGGCAGAATGATGGCTCCCCAAGGAAGTCTCTGTCTCAATCCCAAAACCTGTGAATTTTTTACTTTATCTGACAAAAGATTCTTAGCAGATCTGATTACGGCAAAAGACTTTGATATGAGATTATATTGGACTATTCTGTTGTCCCAATCAAATCATAAATCCTTAAAATTAAGAACCCTACCCAGCTGGGTCAGAGACAGAGATGTGACATTAAAGAGCTTCAACTTCCAGTTCCTGGCTTTAAAGATGGAGGAAGGTGGTCAAGGCACGTGGGCAATATCTCGAAACTGGACAAGTCAGGGAAATGAACTTCGCCCTAGAGCTCCAGAGAAAAATGCAGGGTACAACACTTGGAGTTTAACCTTTTGAAACCTAGATCAGACTGCTGATCTACAAGAGTGTAAGATAATAAATGTGTGCTGTTTTAAGCCAGTAAGTTTATGGTAATTTGTTTCTACAGAGATAAGAAACAGTTGTTTTTTGTTTTTTGTTTTTTGTTTTTTTTAAGTGTGGAGAAGCTGTGCTTCCAACAAAATAAGATTTCTTTTGGTGAAGATGTAGAGAAGGGGTATTAGATAGGCAGTACTTTAATATTATCAACCTCCCATAAACCTTTCTTGCCTCAACTCACCTCCACTGAAAAACAAAATAAATAGAATAAACTAGTATCTCAACCAACTTAGGCTATTGCTAAGTTAGCAGATAAAAAGTCCAAACTATTGATAACATTAATAATATTCAATATTCTAAGATTTTAAATACTTATGTATTAGTGCTATGAAAAAATAAATGCATTAAAATTACTAAGAGACTTTGGAGACTGCTGTGGTTTCAGATTTTTATGATGGTACTCTCTATTCGAGGGACCTTTTATATCTTTCATATCTCAAATATTTTCTTTGCCAAGAAGCCACCTTTGACCACCAGAATGAAGTAACTACCAGGGATCCCTGGGTGGCGCAGCGGTTTGGCGCGGGCCTTTGGCCCAGGGCGCGATCCTGGAGACCCGGGATCGAATCCCACGTCGGGCTCCCGGTGCATGGAGCCTGCTTCTCCCTCTGCCTATGTCTCTGCCTCTCTCTCTCTCTGTGACTATCATAAATAAATAAAAATTTAAAAAAAAAAAAATGAAGTAACTACCACACCCCTTCTCATTTCTCTCTCAATAACATTACTCTATATTATTTGTATCACAGCATTAGTACTTATTACCATCTGAAATTATCTTTTTAATTAAACTTTTTACTTGCATATTTGCCTATTGCCCTATAAGAATGAGTTTTATATTGTGCACTCCGGTACCTCAGATACCTGGTACATGACATGCACTAAGTAAGATTTCTTTGAATTAATGAGAATTCAATGCACTTTAAACTCACAAAATGAATGAATTTTAATTACTTAATGTACATGAAAATCATAAGTCGATGTATTAGTTAACAAAAATATATTAAGTATTATGATGGAAGTGTGAGCTAAAAATATTGTTAAGAGTCAGGCATCATTTATAATGATATATTTTTCATTGCATCAAAAAATTGACAGAAAGGGGCAACTGGATGGCTTAGTCTATTAAACATCTACCTTTGGCTCATTCCATAATCCCAGGGTCCTGGGATCCACCCGGCATTGGGCTCCCTGCTCAGCGGAAAGCCTGCTTCTCCCTCTCCCTCGGCTGCTCCTCCTGATTGTGCGCTCTCTCTTTCTCTGTGTGTCAAATAAATAAATACAATCTTTAAAAAAAATTTTAAAAATCAAGAAGAAAATGACAGAAGTAAAATGGGCTAAGTCCATTTTAGGCAGAGGAGAGAGCAAAAAAAAAAATGCAAAATATCCTGAAATGGTCTAAAAGAACAGTCTTCCAGTTTTAATGTTCATGTGGATCACATGAAGCATTTATTAGAATGAATATTTCTGATGCCTAATCACAGAGATTTTTTAAAAAAATCAGATCCCACTAAGAAACTTATCTAACAAGCAAAAAGAAAAAAAAAAGAAGAAAAGAAAGATGAACAATAATTTAAAAGCCAATAGATTTTATAAATATATAGAGCTTTTACCTAAAGAAAACATATATGGATGTGGCATTGTTTCAAGATTTATTGCACTGGGGACACCTGGGTGGCTCAGTGCTTGAGCATCTGCCTTTAGCTCAGGGTGTGATCCTGGGTCCTGGGATCGAGTCCCACATTGGACTCCCTGCGTGGAGCCTGCTTCTCCCTCTGCCTGTGTCTCTGCCTCTCTCTCCCTCTGTGTCTCTCATGAATAAATTTTAAAAATCTTAAAAAAAAAGAATTATTGCACTGAAAACACAAAATTGCAGAACAGGCCAGAGTTCAGAAACATTTCTGAGATACAGTCAATAGTATTGATGGCTGATTGAATGGGAGAGAAATGTATAATTTTGAGGCAACTGCTAAGTTTCCCAAAGAGAACAAACACTGCAGGTGGTTGGAAAGGAGAGGGAAAATTTACCCTTTTAAAATAAACTTGGTTATTTGGAGGTATCTAAAATTGTTTTTGGCCTCGTCCTTCCTGCTCCAGTAAAACTACATCTTTATAGTTTTATAACCTTGTATAACAGCCTCTGATACTAAATTTGGGTTGGTTCACCTGAATTGCTTTGGGTAATGGGACATTAACAAGCTTGATGCAAGTGAAAACTTGAGAAGCACTTTCAGACAGGCGCTTGTTCTCTTGGCAGGGACTCTGCATTCTCCCTCCTGGAATTTGGCGCTCATTCTAAGAGAAAGGTAACTCAGCCATACGAAAAACTCATGTGAAGAAGAATCAAGACTCTGACCAAGGACTGAGCTTCTAGTCAACAGTGAACACCTACTTACCAAATAACAACTGAGCCATCTTGGAATTGTGTTCCCCAGCAGAAGCCATGAACAAATAGGTGATCCCTGTTGTCTCAAGCCTCAAAGTCTTGGAATGGTTCGTTTTATGCAGCAGTAGATTGGTATCCAGAAGTCTGGTGATGCTGAAAACAAAACCAAACCTGTGATATGGGGATTGGGACATTGAAGGAGAATGGGTGATATGGGTGCAAGATATAAAGATATGGTGGAAGACTGGGAGCTCAGTGAGGAATTTTTATTACACTCCAGAGAAAATGCAGCTTGTGGTATATAGAAGTAGAAGAATGACAATAGCTGTCGTCTGCAGTGATGGGCAAGACAGTAAATGTGCATAGTAAACTGGCATGTCAGCATCAGTAAACTGGCTAAGAAGATAAGTAGGAAGAGTTTTGAATGGCTTCTTTTACTGAATATGATAAAATAAATTTACAGAGAGATGAATTAAAGAAGAAACTGCTCAGTTTTCAAGCAGAATCTGGAGTAATATTTTTCTTTTTTTTTAAAGATTTTATTTATTTATTCATGGGAGACACAAAGAGAGGCAGAGACACAGGCAGAGGGAGAAGCAGGTTCCCTACGGGAGCCTGATGTAGGACTTGATCCCAGGACCCCGGGATCAAGGCCTGAGCCAGAGGCAGATGGTCAACCACTGAGCCTCCCAGGTGTCCATGGAGGAACATTTTCAAACCAGAACTTTCTGGGTTGAGGGATAAGATTGTTTTCATTCCCTTCTTCAGCTAACAAAGATTCCCAAAGAATCTGAGGATCTCAAAGACCAAGCCCAGGGTGCTACCACTAAAAATGAAATCAAGGTCAAGTCCCCATATATGGATGTAAGGTCCTTTGTTACCACCTCAGAAAAATTCAAGGGCATTGCCCTACAGCACCCTGACTCACAGCCTGATATGGAGGGGGGCTTATCTCAAAGATATTTATAGGTGTGGCTTTCTAATAGAGTAAACCCCAAAATGCTACACAGGAAATTCTAAATGTTTTCTTTTTTCTTTTTTTTTTTTTAGATTTTATTTATTTATTTATTTATTTATTTATTTATTTATTTATTTATTTATTTATGAGAGACACACACACACACACAGAGAGAGAGAGAGAGAGAGGCAAAGACACAGGCAGAGGGAGAAGCAGGCTCCATGCAGGGAGCCCGACGTGGGGCTCGATCCTGGGTCTCCAGGATCATGCCTTGGGCTGAAGACAGGCGCTAAACTGCTGAGCTACCTGGGCTGCCCAAAATGTTTTCAAATGCAAAGTCTTCATGGAAGCATCATAGCATGAACTAAAAAGGGTGAGAACAGTTGAAAATGGAAATAAACCCCAAAAAACCTTGCATCCCCTGTCAGCCCCAGTCTTTTACAGAGAGGAAGCAGACTGAGAAAGCTACTCACCCACAAACATGGACTGTTTCTTGTGGAAAAAGAAGTGTGACTCAGGAGATGGGGTCAGAAATCCAGAGGATAGAACCAAGTACCAGGGAAATCCACTCCCAGGGAGTAAAACTTGGCCTTGAGTTATTACTCAATTGAATCCACAGACCAAATAATCTCATTTATTTAAAATAATGGCAGGAAAAAAGAGAAATATATATTTATAAGATTATTTGATATCATGTAACTTTTTGAGCCAGAACAGGCAAGTTAATCCTTCTGCATTATTTTATACATTGGACATGACATTTTTATACAAAATAAAATATTTTAGAGTGGTAATCTTTTTTTTTGTGGCTAAGCCAATATTATGAGCCATATTACTTATCACTCTTTCTTTAAACTTTGTTTCCTTTTAAATAAAAACAAAACTTTAGCATTGGTTAGAAAAATTTGTTTTTCGTGTACTCAGATCTAGTTAGAACATTTTTAATGTCCTCAAAAAATAGTGATTTACTTAAGGTCTATATGTTTTTAGCATTTAGAACAAACAATAAACAAGACAAAAGATGATGTAACACCTCAGTAGTTAAATTAAGTTATCCAGAATCATTCTGAAAATACAGAAAATAAAATATTACATAATATCTAGTTATTTTTTCTCAAAGTTTTGCTAGAAGAACAAATCTCTAATATTGTTACCAATGTGTGTATTCTAAATAGCAGAGATATCTAACTACAGATTAAGAAACCCAAAATATATATATTTCTTTTAGTGACATTCTTACTAATTTACTTTCATTAAGCAGAAGAAAATGAAAATACTATTGTTCTAGATTTTAATTCAATAAAACAGCAGAATTGTGCTACAGGGAGAAAAAAGAATTGATTACTTTCCTGGAAATCACATGAATATCACATTTGCTGTAAAAGAGTAAGTAGTAAGAAGCTAATCAATGTAAACTGGAATCTAAACCTGGAAAAATACCAAGAAATGTGTGTGTGTGTGTGTGTATAAAACTTTAATAAATCTATATGGGTCTTCCTAATCTTGGTCAGATTCTTCAGGCCTTGATCTTGACATTCTCAAAACTTTTTTTTTTTTTTTTAAATGAAATCTCTGACACTCAGATTATTATCTTAGAACTGAGCTTAAAGAAATTACTTTGAAAGGTAAAAATGGAACATTGGCATTCTTCTGTCTTTGCATTTCTTCATTAATAATGCAATTGTTGTGGAAGCAAAAACTTGTCTTTATTAATAAGAGGAAAGTTACTTATAAGTAAGTTGTAAAAGAAAATATTTATAATATTTTGTTGCATTCTTTCCCATTATCCTTTTCTCATGCTGTATCTAAGCACTGTTGGGAAAACCAAATGTTTTCCTTAACCTTTGTGAAAATTTCTTTCCTTTTTGTCCTCCTTTCCCCTTCTTCCTCCTCTTCTTCCTTCTACTTCTGCTTGTTGCTTTTCTCCCCTCCTTCTCCTGACCTTTACCCTTGCCACCCTAGTACCACTTGGTCACCTAAAACTCTTAGTTTACAACTAGGTCTAGATGAGTCAGAATTTCTTCTTCTTCTTTTTTTTTAGATTATTTATTTATTTGTTCATGAGAGACACAGAGAGAGGCAGAGACACAAGCAGAGGGAGAAGCAGGCTCCATGCAGGGAGCCTGATGCAGGGTACTTGATCCCTAACCGACAGCATGCCCTGAGCCACAGGCAGAAGCTCAAACACTCACCCACCCAGTTGTCCGAATGAGTCACAATTTGTATTGGGGCATATTACAGTTATAGACATTGATCTAACGTCAAATTTACTCTTGGACTTGTACAGGTATGCACACGTAGAGTAGTAGTAGCTTTATACAAACTATAACTTCAATCAACACCCTTTTAAAAGACCCCTATCAAAGATGAGAGTCCTAGACTTTCTAAATGTTTAATGCATGTATTACATGCATGTATAAATATACATAATTTATTTTTTAAAGATTTTATTTATTTATTCATGAGAGATACAGAGAGAGAGAGGGGCAGAGACACAGGCAGAGGGAGAAGCAGGCTCCATGCAGGGAGCCCGACGTGGGACTCGATCTCAGGACTCCAGGATCACGCCCTGGGCTGAAGGCAGGCGCTAAACCACTGAGTCACTCAGGGATCCCCAATATAATTGGCTTGAATACAATGTAGTCAAAAGTTGGGGAAAATATGATTAAGTTAATAAGTGTCCTTTAGACCTAGTTAATTGACTATAAAAACACATGTCATATAAATACATGTATATACATGTGTGTAAGTTTACTTTTGCGGCAACATTCTCTCTGGGTAACTATATAAATATATACTATGATGCATGCATAGCTATAAAATACAAAATAGAGCTATAGAGTGTTTAATAAGATACACTTACTACATTAATCTATTTTGTTCCTGAGTTTTGGATAGCAAATAGCAGAAGTTAGGGCAGCAGCTAAAAATATATGTCTATTTATCTGAAAAATTTTATACCAATCTACTACGTATTTGAAGTCAAGGAAGAAGAATTCAGATAGAGAGAAGCCTACGTCTTGAATGGGTCATAAGTAAGGGTTTTGTTTGGCTGATTGATGGGATTAGGCAACTCTGCCCCCTTGTGGTGCTGATTAGACTCGTAGCAAACCCATAACGCCTGTCCTAACAAGTTTGGAAACCAGTCTTATGTGTCCTTGACTGTGACTAAGCATTAAAATCAAATACCCAGAAAATATCTTGATTTTTAATGGAGCCCACAAGTACTTGGTGGACAAATACATATCATTTCTGAGGAGGGTGGAGAACTGCTGAAACAAATTCTCAGTGGCTTTCCATATTGTCTCTCATTCAGTGTGGCTATTTGGCCCGTAGCCTTCCATAAGTGATACAGCAACTCGGGCTTTTCTATCTTGTGGTTGTGCCACCTTCCAGATCCCTTGAGTTCTCTGGTAGATGTGTAATCTAGATGCCTTTTTCTCTAAAGAATATAGAGCCTCGTATAAGAAGCTTTATAAGGCCAAACTGCGACATGGTATATTTCATTTCCACCCACATTCCACTGTCAAAACTCTAGTCACATAGTCATGCCTATCTGCAATGGTGAATGAAAATCAGGTTTTTGCCCAAGAGAAAGGGAAATGAGTTTGGTCAACAGCTAGCCAGCCTCTTTCTAAAATTAAGTCTCGGATATGTATACATCTCACTCACTGATTCATGAACTTAAAAGAAATTACACTGGAGGTAAAAAGAATGTGTCCCTTCAGAGAAAGTCACCATCAGTGATGTAAAAGGCCAGCAGAATAGGCTAAACTAAACAACACTATCCAGATATTAGAAATAGCAGTGATAGGCTCTTACTGAATACAATCCCCTTCCTCAGTTAAGTATCCCTGCTCCCTTTTCCAAAAGCTCATTATTCGGAGAATTGAGGCAAGTCACCAAACTCCCAAGAGCTTTCAATTAGGAATGTCTCAGAAGAGCTGGTCAAATAAGTAGAAAGTGCTAGAGAGTAAAATATTGAAGTGCTATATTTTCCATAAAATGTGGGGGGGAAATAAGACGTACCATCTGAGGAAAATCAGGTTTACTCTAAAAACAAAAGCAGAAGTGTAAGGGTGAACAGGTCAGTTTCACACCAAACCTGCTGTGTACAGAAATAGTCTATCACTGAATAAAACCCTCACTCATTAAATGAGAAACTCAAAACCAAAACCCTTCAAGGTACCACTCCTGTTAGAGCAATGACTAAACTTTCTGCCTCAGCATCCTGAAGGAATTTACTGGGCACCATATGGTTCCTCAAGACCATTAGTATCTTTTCTAGTACTGGGACAGAGGGGAGAGAGAGGAAACATAGTCTTTCTTCTAGTATTACCCATCTGCTCTTTGCTTGGCTTATCCTCAGCCGTCTTCTGTGAACAGCATCATATACTTGGGATGTTCTTTCTTCTTGTGGGTGTTTGCTTCTTTTGTTTCTAACCCATACTGCCTATCATTTTCCTCTACATTGGCAGGCATCTGAACCCTGACTCACTTGGGAGAGTACATTTGTTCTTTGGAACGCCATATTTTATATAATTCTCTAATTTGGGGGATTTGCATCAGGCTTAATTTCTTTTTTCCCCGCTACTTTATGGTTTACCCCCACAATCTCTTGCATTTGGAGTCTAAATCTCCAGAAAACTGTTTCTTGAGCTGAAATTATGGCCAGGCATAGCAAGACAGCATATATCATCTTCAGCAGTGACTTTCAGAAAACTCATAGAAAGTTGTCACATTAACTACAAAAATGTAAATATGCTCCCATATGCTCACCCTTGCTCTCATCCATATGACCTTTTTTCCAGTCCATTATGTTTATTCCACTTTCATAATGCTCCAGCTCTGTGGTTTCAGAGGATGAACACATGTCAGACAAAGAATTATCAATAGTCCTTGACTCCTTGACTTATTTGGATAGGAGTTATTTGTTTGTCTCCCAAACATTATAGAAAATGAGGTAAAGGGCTCATATCAAATTATTTACCATCATCATCATGCTCTTATTCCATTTTATTCCTAAAGAAGTTCTCTGGTCCATTTTATATACTTTGCACATTCATGGGCCTAGTTCCTTGCTATGAATGTGTACTATGATTTAATAGGCTTGTGTAATGTGATCATCTCTGTGACCATAATAGTACAACAGTTGCTGCTCCAAAATAATCATGGAAAATAGGAAGTGAAGTTTCACAAAGAAAGTGCTCTTACCAGAGGGGATCCCTGGGTGGCACAGTGGTTTGGCGCCTGCCTTTGGCCCAGGGCGCGATCCTGGAGACCCGGGATCGGGTCCCACGTCGGGCTCCCGGTGCGTGGAGCCTGCTTCTCCCTCTGCCTGTGTCTCTGCCTCTCTCTCTCTCTCTCTCTGTGACTATCATAAAATAAATAAAAATTAAAAAAAAAAAAAGAAAGTGCTCTTACCAGAGGAAAGAGAAATATTGTGAAGATAAAAATAAATAAATATCTCTTAACATATAAGTAGAAAAAGAATATATGTATAAACTTGTACACAGCTTTCTACATATTCTATCTGGTTATATATAATGTTAGAGAGGAATAAAAGTGTAGTAGAAATAGGACTTGAAGTTAGTAGACTTATTTCACATCTTTTCCTGGTTCTGCTGTTAATTCATTTTATGGCCTTAGGAAAATCTTATTCCCTTCTATAATCATTTCTCTCTCCCAAAAATCAAGGTTTGGACTAGATCAGAAGTCAAATTCAATTGCCTATAGGTGCCAAGAATATAACAAGATGTATAACTTTGGCAAGGTGCAGCTCTCTATGTAGCCTCTCTTAGTTTGCGTATTGAACAAAAGAGAAGGAAAGAAAAATGTTCTCTTGTTTTCTTAAACTATGCAGCCCTCTAGATACATCTCTCTCTCTTTTTTAAAAAAATTTGAGGGTTTGACAAAGACAAGCTATATGTCTAGAAAGTACTCTTATTCTCTCTCCCATATTATATAATTGAAGGAGCTACCAGATAAGGGGCTTCAGTTCCCAGCCTTCCTCACATTGAGGTGGGATATGGGTCTTGTCATCACCAAAGGAATGTCAGAAGAAATGGTGTGCATCACTTCCAGGTCATGGGATTACATAGTTGCAGAATAACAAAATGCATATACTAGGCACATCCTTTCTTTTCCCTTCACTAGGTGCTCACAGATAATTTTGAAGTCTCAGGGGATCTAAAAGTCATAAGATGAAAGGAGAACAAGTTCCTAAATCACACTGGATCTTGTAGAATATATAAGAATATACACATCTTGTAGAATATACACACTGAACAGTAACTTAAAAGAGAAATCAGGGGCACCTGGGTGAGTCAGTCAGTCAAGTCTTTACTCTTGATCTCGGCTCAGGTCATGATCTCAGAGTAGTGAGATGAAGCCCTACCTTAGGCTCTGTGCTGGGTGTGGAGCTGCTTGGGATTCTCTCTCTTCCTCTTCCTCTGCATGACCTTCTCTCATCCCTGCTTGCACACACACTCTCTCTCAAAAAAAGAGACAGAGAGAGATTATTTTGGGTTAAGCCACTGAATATTTTATTTTTGTTTTGTTTTGTTTTCCCCATAGAAACTATCCCTACTCTGATATAAAAATAAAAACAAGGGTGCCTAGATGACTCAAATGGTTCAGCATCTGACCCCTGATCTCCAGCTCAGGTCTTGATCTCAGGGTTGTGATTGCCCAATACAGAGCCTACTTTTAAAAAACTAAATAAATAAAAAATAAAGTAAGAGAAAAATTGTCTTTACTTAAAAGAGTAAGAGAAAAATTGTCTTTACTTAAAAAAATATTGATGTGCAAGTGTGGTGGTAAATGACAAGAAGACACTTGACTGATCGTGTTTCGGAGACATGACAGAGACAATCATGTGATTGTACATTGGGACAAGCTTGAACCCAGGTGCACATATGTATTTTCTGTTTTCCTGGAAGACTCAAGTTCCAATAGTTGTGGGATTTTTGTCTATTTTATTCATTTTAATTTCCTGAGCAACTAGACGGATATTATGCAGAACAGGCTATAAATAAATATTAGTTTGAATAAATGAATGAAGGAATAAATACATTGAAGGAGGCAGTTGCTTACTGCCCTAGTACATTGCTGCTATTCAATAATGTAGATTCTCTTTCATCAGATTTTTCTTTTTATTTTGAAGAGAAGCTACAAATGTGAATATTTTATGTTAATTTGCAACAATTGCAAATGCTCCATAGGCCAAGGAAATCATTTCTGTGAGTTAGATTCAGCCCCCTGGCAGCCAGTTTGTGACCTCCAAATGGCATTATTGATTCTCAAACCTGGATGAGCTGAGTGCCTTTGAAAATTCCTTTGGGAGCTTTATGCTAAAATTAAAAAAAAAAAAAAAAAAAGTCGGCTCTCTCCCCACCCTGTTAATTAGAATTTGTAGGAGTGAGGCATGTTCATATATATTTTTATAAAGGTCCTCAATTGATTTTCATATAGCCAACCTAGAATTAATCCATGAAATAGCACTAGGAATTACTGTTACATAACTGCAATTTTTTATGTTAAAATTTATATTTTCTGACAGAAAACCTAATAAGAAATCAGACTAAATTATGATAGAAGTTTAGAGCCCCACAGATTTAGACAAAGAAAGTACTTATTTATATTATTTCATTAATAGCTTATAGTTTTACATTTCATGAGAATTTCTAGAATTTCTTTCATATCTCAAGAGTCAACACATACTTGGCCTTCAGAATGTTACTATGTATTACAAGAGATATGTCATAAAGATACTGAGTAAATTATCTATAATGTATTCAAGTCAATATCTAAAAGAAAGAATGAAACCTTATGTAAACTGAAGGATGAACACTAGTCTTTTCCAATACTTAAAAGTAATCATTACCAGATTCATCAACTCACTTCTGTTGACTGTGGAACAATGTTTATTGTCACAAAATAAGAGCAAATAAGGGACTCGAATATCAAAAGAAATATTTGAATATTGGAAATAACACTATTAACTGTTAAATATTGATTTGAAATGTTAGTGATTTTTACAAAATTTAATGAGTAGGTTAAAGAATAACTGATTTACATGTTGTCTCACATTAGGTATCTTCCAGTAATGAATTACATATCAAATTATTACCCTTGTATTTATTTAAATGGTGCAATTGATCGTTTTTGTTAAATATGCTGACTGCATTGTAATCAATTTGTGCCTATTTTATCACTGCACTGAAGCTGATCCAGTTGTAGATTACTCTAAATGTGACACATCCGCTGATTTTATAATTGTTTATTGAGTTCATTGGTACAGCTGGCCAGTATTCCAGGCACAGGAGATACAAATGACAATTACATTTTCCAGCTTACTGTGTTTATGATGCATCAGAGCATATGGACACTAACCTATAACTACATAAATAATGATCAGATTGCAATTGTGGTGGAGAAGCCATTTGCAAATGACGGATCATATTGGTTAGTATCCAAAATCTATAAAGAATTTATCAAACTCAACACCCAAATAACAAATAATCCAATCACGAAATGGGCAGAAGACATGAAGAGGCATTTCTCCAAAGAAGACATACAAATGGCCAACGGATATATGAAAACATGTTTAACATCACTTGACATCAGGGAAATACAAATCCAAACCACAATGAAGGGATCCCTGGGTAGCGCAGCTGTTTGGCGCCTGCCTTTGGCCCAGGGCGCGATCCTGGAGACCTGGGATCAAATCCCACATGGGGCTCCCGGTGCATGGAGCCTGCTTCTCCCTCTGCCTGTGTCTCTGCCTCTCTCTCTCTCTCCCTGTGTGACTATCATAAATAAATAAAAAATTGAAAAAATTAAAAAAAAACCCACAATGAAATACCCCATCACACTAGTCAGAATGGCTAAAATTAACAAGTCAGGAAATGACAGATGTTGGTGAGGATGGGGATATTTATTGTTTTTATAGTATTATTTTCTGAGTATAAATTAGAACATAGGGAGACAAGAAGGGATGTAAGAAGTACATTTAGAGTGAAATAGAAAAACCAAAGAGAAGATGGTGACTTGCCCAATAAATATGGAAAGATGTGGGTTGATTAAAAAAAAAGAAAGAAAGAAAAGTAGAGGCACTTCCTCGAGAAGTCTGTGCTGAATCTTTCTAAACTAAATCAGGTAATTTTATAATAAAATTTCAAAAAGTACAGCATATTCCTATTACACAAAAATTCATTAAATATTCTTATTTATGTCCTTATTTTTTAAACATATTGTCCTTCACTAAAAAGTCCATAATTATAGGTTCCATGTTCTTCTCATTTTCCGTTGAAGTCACCATTCATGACAGAGGGTTTGGCAAAGAATATTTTTGAGTAAATAGTTTGATGTGATTGGGAGGATAGTCTGGAAAACAGAGAAATGAAAGTAACTTCCAGGTTTGTTTGTTTTTTAAATTTTATTTATTCATTCATGAGAGACACGGAGAGAGGCAGAGACATAGGCAGAGGGAGAAGCAGGCTTCCTGTGGGGATCCTGATGTGGGACTTGATTCCAGGATCCTGAGCTGAAGGCAGATGCTGGACCACTGAGCAACCCAGCCACCCCAACTTCTAGGTTTCTGACCCAAACGGCTAGAACTGTGGTGATTTATTTTAGGTGAAGGAAGAGTATTAGGTCTGTTTTCAATATATTGATGTTGAGGTTCCGGGATATCAATATGGGCTATTGAAACAGTTGGAAATATGAGTCTATGATTCAAAATAGAGATCTGAGGGATATACATATGAGATCGGTCAGCATGCAAACTGTATAAAAAGGATGTAGACTACATAATTTAAGCAAAGAGTATAAGAAGAAAAAAAATCTAGAACCATCTTGTGAAACTTCTAATAGTTTCTAATAGCTCTAAGAAACAAAGTTTGCTTTGAAAAGAACACCAATAATTGGCAATTTGATAGGTAGGAAGGAAAAAAAAAAGTGTGGTTTTCCTGAGACTCTAAAGGAAGAATGTGTTTGGAATAGGGGATTCTTAACTGGCTCAAGTAACTGTGAGGTCAAGGGAAAAAGGAAACTTTACAAATATTCATCGGACTTATCTGAGGTCGCTTGTCAAAATTCTTGACTTCTTTCCTCCCTAACTCCCATAATCACATATTACCTGAATTGTCATCACCCATCCATTGCCATATACTCATTTATTAAAACCAGAAATCCGAGTGTACTCATTGATCCGAACTTTCTCTACTTCTAAGCTCTTGTCCTTTAACAAAATATATTTGCATCTGTCCCTTTCATCTGACTTAGCCTATCACCATTCTAGTTCAAGCTACCATTGCCTCTTACTTAGATCATTCCACTTGTCCCTGTTCCTACCACTGCCCCCTGTACACCTCATTCCATTCATCTTAAAAGATAAAATCAGATGAAACCTCCTTCCTATTTAATAATTTTCAATGACTTTTTTTTACAATCCAGGTAAGACCCTATCTTCCTGTCATGGATTGTAAGATATTCATGACTTAGAACCTGGTCTAAAACATCTAGACTACCATTGCAGCCTCTTCTCACACTCTCCTGCTTACTCACTAGACTGTTCCTATTGTACCCTTCCCCCTACTTTTTTTTTTTTTTTTAATTTCCTAGACCACAATAATCTCTGTTACCTTAAGGTTTTGCTTATGCTATGGCTTTTCCAGGAATGTTTCTTTTTCAAATATAATTGGCTTTATATCTCAGGTTATCATCTGTTAAAAAAAACACAAGCAAATAAACAAAGTGCTTCTCTTGCCTCTTAGGTAGACAATGCCACTCTATAGTAAACTACCTTAAAATGTCATTATTATTTTTAAATGTGATATTATAATATTTCTTTACTTATTCTCTATCCTTTACTAGAGGAATAGTGCCCATGGTTGCATTCCTAGCCCAATCACAGTGTCTGCCAGAGTATGCATATACTATGTATTTGCTGAAATGGATTGAACTAGCTAGAACAGTGTCATCGAAGTGAGGAAACATTTCACTGTGCTGCAGTGGCTGGAGTAGTGAATGGGGAAAGAGAGACCAGGACAGTAGCTATAAAGAGATGCATTTTCCAAAGAAATATTTTAGTAGTCTTTTATTGGATATTGTAGAAAGAAGTAAGAATATATATATAGCAGAAATAGGTGACATTGGATAGTGAAAGATTACTGGAAAAAAAAAAAACAAGAGTTGCTGTGATTCAGATACTTGATGTGGATTAATTATTGATACAAGGACAAATTCTCTCCTTAAAACAGAAGTATAAAAATAGGAAGGAGATGGTCAGTATGCTTTTTTTTTTTTTAGTATTTTTTTTTGTGAACAGTTCTATAAATTTGCAATTAGTTAATGATTTCACTTCTGATGCTCCTTTTTTCCTTTTTTAAAAAAAAATTAAAAACCTATGTTAACTTCATCAGTAGAAAATTTCAAGTTGATAACTTCAGTAAGTTAATGGAAAATTGTCCTTATATTGTAGCAGTTGCATATACTCCTGACATTAAATATTAATGCAAAACTGTCCTACTAATTCAAATAAAATATATATTATTTCCCCCATACATTGGTCTCAAAAATGCTGGAATATATTAACAAGACATTAAAGAAAGTCATTGTGTTCTGGTTAAATTTGGAAATGCTATTAATGCTCTACCTATAGTTTCTACTGCCTGTCAAAACACTTTAGAAAGTTTCATAAACTAGTTTTCTGAACTAATAAATGCATTTCTCATTATTTTTCAGGTATTGTATATAATTCCTGTGGCTCCCAATCACTCTTTCTCATGCATGTATAATCTCATGCCTTAAAAACCTCCTGAAATCCTTAAGTGAGAGGTTGTCAACTCTGATAATTGGCAAGGATTTTCTAAATTTTTTCTCCTGAATAGGTTAGTCAAAATTATGGGGAAAATATATCTTAAAAATTTCCTCTGTTTATTTAGATAATCTGGCATAACATAACTTCATTTTTCATTGGGAGATCAGTAGATGGACTCAGTAATAGAAGGAGCTAGCCTCATTATTTAGGCTCATTCATGTCTGCATTAATGAGCTGAAAATAGTAGATGCACCCAGATATCAGGACTAGCTTTTCATTGGTAAGTTCTAAATGTTTTTCCAGACCAGAAGTAAAGAAAGTGTTAAATATGCAAGAAAAACAAGAATGTAAAAGTTATATTGCAGACAGTTTGCTGGGAAGTTTGTGTCTGTTGTGTCCATCTGCCTCTTAGTGAGGGCTCACAAAAGAGCAAGTGACAATATATTAGGGTAAAAAAAATTCACCTAAGAATAGCACTGACTTTAATATAGTGCAGACTAACTGAGCCAGATGTGTGAATAGACCTCTTTCATACTTCAAAAAGTCCTGACTTTAGACCTCCATTATTTCATGTCAGTAAATAAAACATGTTGTAAAGCCCTAGGATTGTGCTGCCAAAGGCACTGCATGCAGAAAAGGCATACCACCATCTGCAATACATATATTTCCAGTAGGGGTGAATTGTTGATGCCTAAAGCAGAGGGATTGTAATAAACTGGCCTGTTCTTGCTACCCAGTGCTGGTGGTCTTCTTGAAGAAGAGAGTACGATATTGAGGGCTCAGTTATGTTCTTTGCTGCTGACAGGTTGGTCTTCAGCAACAGTAGTCGGAGTGAGGCATCTTTGCTGTTGAACCAATTCACGACTTGCCATCTGCCATTCTATCTACATCATCCCTAGGTGCATTGCAAAGGCAATCTCTGTCTTATAGTTTTTAGAAGGTTGAATACAGTAAAATACTTCTCCCTAAAGGAGAAAAATAAATTGGACAGTGAGAACTATTCAGCAGTTAGTGAAATCAAAACTGAAAATGGGGAATGTATTAGTCAATATTGTGTGCCAACTTGATTGGCCATGGGGTGCCCAGATTAAACATAATTTTGGATGTGTTTGTGGGGATGTTTCTGGGCAAGATTATCATTTGAATTGATGGAATCAGTAAAGTAAATAGCCCTCCCCAATGTGGGCATCATCCAATTTCTTGAGGGCCTGACTAGAACAAAAGTTAGAGGTAGGAAGAATTCACCCTTTTTTCCTCTGCTTCACTGATTGAACTAGGACCTCTTACCTTTTTTGTCCCTTTGACTGGAATTTATACCATCAGCTAATCTGGTTCTCAGACCTTCAGACTCAGACTGAATTATACCATTAGCTATTCTGGATCTCCAGCTTACAGATGGTAGATGATGGAACTTCTCAGCCTTCATAATGACATGAGCCAATTCCTCATAATCATAACATCTCCTTTAATATCTGTATATAAATATAGGAAACAGATCTGGGACCCAGAGGTGAAAAGAAGGCTTAGCTGCAAGGGCCAGAAGGGAATTTCTGGGAGTGATGAAAATAGTTCTATCTTGATTGTGGTCATGGTTCCAAGGATATATGCATTTGTTAAAACACATCTAATTATACACTTTGTTTGAACATAGTTATTAACCTATTGGTATAAATTATGTCTTAATAAAAATAACAGTTTTTATTCACTCATTAGTTATAAAATTAAGACACTCATTGTGCATGTACCGAAAATACATAATGGCATAAGGAAAATAGTTTTAAAAAATCCAGAAGTAAACTGTATGTTAGTTTTCCTTTATACTTTTCTGCTACTCATGAATGTGTGCATATATTTGTATAAATTTAAACTTTTACTAAATATATACTCAATTTAATAATAGGTTTTATATTCTAGAAAATTTTGTTTTTGCATGCCCTTTTACAGAAAAGCTACAAGTACTATAAACTTCTCAGAAATGAAAATATTTGAAAGAAAACAAATCTAAAAACATGTGTTATAAACACAAAAATATTTTCTCAACTGAAATGGGTAATTTAAGCAATACGGTATTTTTTTCCTAGCAAAATGTGAAATGATTTCATTGATGAAGTTATAGTGAGATAGATAATGCATATGCTGATATTATAAACTGTGAAACACAAAACCATACAAAAATATCTTTTTTATAATTCATTTATTTATTCATGAGAGACACAGAGAGAGAGAGAGAGAGAGAGGCAGAGACACAGAGGAGAAGCAGGCTCCATGCATGGAGCCTGATGTGGGACTCGATCCTGGGTCTCCAGGATCACACCCTGGGCTGAAGGGGGCACTAAACCGCTGAGCCACCAGGGCTGCCCCCAAAATATCTTTTTAATGGTAATTTGTTTATACTTACCAAAAGCCATAAAACAATTCATATTACTCCTTTAGTTGCTTTACTATGTGTTATTTATGAGTAAAGAATCAGTAATTCAGCTAAAATCTAAGTTAAAAAGATGCTGACATAGTTTTTAAAATAACAAGAGGTTTACATAGCTTGGTTGTCCCAACAATACAAGAATAATTATGAAAAAGGAATCAGTCTCCATGTGAAACAGAACTTCGATGTATGTTAAATCTCAACCAATGCAGATTTTTGTATTTGCTTCTTTATTTAAACACTATAAGCCAGTTATAGATTTGAACTGTTTACTGCACAACTCATGTGACGTGTTATAGGAGCACCACGTGTAAGTAGCTTAAATTACTTTATAATTACAAATCTCTCTCTCTTTCCTAGTTGAGCATGTGCTGTTTTATTTCTCCCCTCTGTGGTAACAAGGCTCTTACTACCCCCCTGACCTCAAGACTAATCTGAAAGGGAGTCATTGATTGTAATTGTTTACCCAAAAAGCCAGTAATGTTAACATGGAACAGTACTGGGGTATTGCTGACTGGTGAATGCATCTCTCCTTCCTTTTCACAATTCAGCTTAAAGAGAACAAGGTTCAGTTTTTAATTTCTTAGTCTGTGGTATTATTTTTCCCAACATTTATGTAAATTGGTTTTATAAAGATATTATATATATTAAAAAGGCATGTGATCATAGTTTCCAAAACTATTCAAAGATTTATGAATATCCTTGACATATAATACTAGATTAAAATGGCAATACACAATTCTAGATCCAGCTTAAAGTAAGGAAAAAAAGACTAGTTCATTGCTGAATTAAGAAGCAGGTGTAATAATGAAAGATTTTTGGAAAGCAGTATATAGTTGTAATTGTACTTATTAATTGATTATAGTATTTCTGAATCGCTTATGTGTTTTTTGTTGTTGTTCTATTTTTTCTTTGTAGCACACAGCAAAGGTTGGGTAATGTTTGGTATCTTCTTCAAGTGCCACCTCTCAACCCCCACTCCAGGGTCTAGATTCTGTTAGTGCTTATTGTTAATTTGTTCCTTCCAGATAAATTGCTTTTACCAATAGATTTATCTCACACTCCACAGGTTTTACCAGGGTACAAGAAAGCACACACTTTAAATGATTGTTTCTAACAAACATTTATGAAGATTCTACTATGCTCAGAGTGCTATGGTGGTAGATTCTGAAAAGTCTAAGATAAAATACAGAATAACTCTGAGATAGCTCACAATGTTGGGAAGCACACAACTTCAGTGCAACCTAAAAATGCAAAACATTAATACGGGGATTAGAGAACACATAAAATTGTAGATGGGGAAAATGAGTAACCTTTTTTGAGTAACTGAGTGTTGAAGGATGAATTGTATTTTACTGTTTAAGAATCAGTATAACAGGTAGATTAAGTATAATGTGCAGACATTGTCATAGAGATAATGAGAATGCATTTAAGGAAATACAAATTGTCCAGTGTAGCTAAAACATAAAGTTCAATATGACAAGGGGAAAGAGATGAGGCTAAAGGGACAGAAGACTGTCAACTCACAGAGAGATGGAAA
Organism: Canis aureus; assembly: GCF_053574225.1. Classification (NCBI taxonomy): domain Eukaryota; kingdom Metazoa; phylum Chordata; class Mammalia; order Carnivora; family Canidae; genus Canis; species Canis aureus. The sequence goes on from NC_135618.1 coordinate 32,154,520, forward strand.
TGTTGTGAAAATAATTTTGACCTCCTTTTGATGAAGATAGAGAAAAATTAAAAAGTTTTAATCAGGGAGATTATATAACCGGTTTTGCATCTGGTAAAGCCATGCTGACAACAGGCTAAATGAACTGGAGACAGGTGAAGATTAAAGGAAAAGAGGTAGGAAGCTGTTTTAATAACTGAAATGGAAGATGATAGAGATCTGACTGTAGCAGAGCCAATGAAATCAATCAAATGGAATAAATTAAAAAGACTAATAATGATAGCTAGTATGTATAAAGTGCTTCCTATGTGTCTAAGTGCATATAACTTATTTAATGATTATTTTATTCTGTTTGCATATAATTATTTATTTTTTTAAGATTTTTTTTTTTTATTTATTTGAGACAGAGCCAGCATGCGGGTGGGAGAGGGGCAGACAGAGAGGGAGAAGCAGACTCCCTGCTGAGCAGGGAGCCTGATGCAAGGCTCTATCCCAGGATCCTGGGGTCATGACCTGAACTGAAGACAGACATTTAATCCACTGAGCCATCCAGGTGCCCACATATAACTTATTTAATGTAACTTATTTAAAGCTCATACAATATATGTGTTAGTCTCAGTTTAAAGATAAGAAAACTAAAACAGGGAGATGTTAATTTGCTCAGGATTACATAGTTAAAAAGTTCTGGAGTCAAGATTTGAAGCCAGACATTTCTGATCCAGAGTCCTCGCTCTGAACCATCATTCCATGTTGACTTGCTTAATAGAAGAAATACAAGACAAAGAACAAAAGGCACAGTTTATTTACTAATAAGAATGAGTGGTAAAGATAATGGGCAATCTGTCGCAAGCATTTAATTTCTAGAAGGAATTATGCCATTACTTTAAGTTAAACATGTATGTGAAGGAAAAGTCTATTTATTTAAGGGTCATAGGCTATTACTGGGATCCAAACCTTTCCAGAGGTGACTTATTCCACCTCCTCAAAAAGTATCTGTGAAAAAAAGTCAAAGAATTTATTTAGAAATTAAAGTCCATAAACGACAGTAACTATCATTACTGCCTGATAAATGCACTTGCTTGGACGTTCATTCCTTTTCATCAAGGCTATGAAAATAATCTCCTTTAAACTCTGTTTTCCGTTGACTCCTACAGAAATAACTCCAAAGTGCAGAAATGATATCATTATTGTAACCTTGCTCATTGGCTAGCAATAAGCTACTGGCTAATGAGTAGTGCGTAGTTAATCTCTCCCCTAAATTAATTAATGTGTACAAACGGGGTACATACGGATACATTTCAGATTAGTGCTTCTGGCAGCCAGTGTTCTTGTGAATTTTGTATTCTAGCCTGATGTGCTGACATTAGACAACCCGAATACCTACAACCAAGAGGGAGGCCAGCAAATACTGTGAACCTCCAGAAGTGCAAAATTTCTGATAGTAAAATAACTCTCTAGAGAGATTTAAAAAGAATGTTCAAATCCTTAAAATAATTTGAGCACAAACCAGGCTATATTTGTGCAGCTGTCATCTACGCTATAAACAATGCTCTCATAACCTGTTTGCAGGCGCCCTCTGATTCTAAATTCTACCTCTGGGCTGACCTAGATTTCCTGAGAATCCCTTCTGTGCACTGGCTCGCCTTGCTGTTCCTTCCCAGAGTTTCAGAGCTGTTTGTTCCTAGTGCCTGCCTCCTTGCTTACACTGAATTTCCCCTCCCAGTTCAGTACATTCCAGAACACCAGATTGGAGGTACATGTGTTATCAACACTCTGTGCAGAGAGCTATCGTGAACAGTATTTTCTTACTGGTAGTAACTGTTTGCCATTTAATTTTAAATCTACCTTCTGGCCTTCTAGGACCTGTCTAAATCTGTTGGCCACAAAGAACACGGCGCATTATCACCTCTTCACAGCCTTCATCACAGTTAGGCGCTTGAGGCTATTGGATGTCTACTCCCTCGGCCGGTCTCCTAAAAACCCAGCCTTCTCTTTCTTGTTTTCGTTTTTTCTACTTATTTATCTATCAGAGCAGTGTCATACAGAATGTGGTTTGTGAGAGATCCAAGCCTGGGGCTCCAATTAGAAAGGGTTGAATGAAACTAAAAGCCAGGCTAACTGCAACTCGTCTACCATTAACATCCTAGGCTCCGAGTGTGTTCAGTGTCGAATAAGTCAGAGGCCTGAAGGGGGAAAAAGAATATTTGTTTCATCATCTTTGGTATGTAAGTTAGGTAAATTTAATTCTCCTCATGCCTGCTTCACAAAGAAGCTTGCATGTAGATCCCACCTCATTATTACCATACTGCAAATAAGGCATGTTCTGTTACACTTATCTCTTCTTCTTACTAGTTTTAATTTTTTAAATCTTCTGATATTAAAATAATGGCACTTATTGCATGATGCAACGACTTTAAAACAGTGGGAAACTTTTATAAATATGAACCCAAATGAAGTCTGTCCATTCGGATGATTTTCAATTATAATTCTCATACTAAATAATAACATACATGGGCCATGGAAAGATCTTTATTTTATTTTATTGTTTTTAGGATTATTTATTTGAGAGAGACAGTGTGTGCGCATGAGCAGAGGAGGGACAGAGGGGGAGGGAAAGATGAAGCAGACACTCCATTGAGTGGGGAGCCTGACTCAGGGCTCAATCCCAGGAGCCCGAGATCATGACCTGAGCAGAAACCAAGATTGAGATGCTCGGATGACTGAGCCACCCAGGCACATTTTTATTTTTAATTATTCTTTGTGCATCGTTCATTTTATTTGTGTAGATGGTACTTTAATGTAAGATGTATTTGCATAGGCACTGTCTCCTATGTGTTAAAAAATCAATGAAAAAATATAAGTAATGTGTATTAGTCAGGGTTCTCCAGAGAAATAGAACTATCAGATATATCTGTATCTATTCCATATAGATATATAACAATCTATATAGGTATATCCAAATATGTGTGTATATGTACGTGTGCGTTTAGATCCAAAAAGACAGAAATAGAGATGACAGAAAGTTTGGGAAATTGAGAGAGAGAGAGAGAGAGAGAGAGAGAGAGAGAGAGATTTCTTTTGAGAAATTGGTTTATGTGATTCTGGAGACTTGATAAACCCAGTCTGCAGATTCAGGGAAGAGTTGGAGTCCAAGGGCCATCTGCTGGCCGAATTCCTCTTTGCTGAGGGTGGTCAGTCTTTGTTCTCTTAAAGTCTTCAACTGATTAGAAGTAGCCCATCCACATTATAGAAGATTATCTGCTTTACTTAAAGTAAATGTTAGTCTCATCCAAAAAACACCTTCACAGAAACATCCAGAATAATGTTTGACTAGATACCTGGGCAATGTAGCCCAGTCAGGTTGACACAGAATTAACCCTCACAAGCACCATGTATATTTTAGATTATAACAATAAAAGTAAAAGTAAAGGGTAGGATAAATTTGCTTGTCAGGATTCTTAATTATATTATTTATTAAAAGATATAGTACACTTAGTTTCCCCCTTAACTTTTAGCATTTTTTCCCCTTATGGAAACCTTTTTTTGGTTACTTTATATTCTGTAATGGTTTCAATTCTGTTCAACTAAATTAAACACATGCCCACAAGCAATATAGGGTAAAGTCAGAACTAATATTTTTCATTATTAAGAAGGGAGATGATGTCTCTCTCTCCCCTCATAATTTTCAACAATTTGCCAAATTGCAAAATGCATTACAAATGTTCTTAGATATTGCCAAAAATCATTAACTACTAACTTTAGCTGGCTCTTGATAAATTAAACAAGCTGGGGAATATATCCATTTCTTCTGTGAGGTGGGTTATAAACACCTTATCCTGTGTTCATTTTCTTGAGAAATACTGTATGTTTTCTGTGGATTTTTTAGCATAATTTAAGGAATTTATAGAGAACTAACACTAAATACCAAAATGCAGCATATGTTCTTTTAAATGAAGCTTTTTATTCTAAATCTCATTTTAATTTTTCTGCTCAAATGGTAAAATTGAGGTGATTATTTCTAAGGTTATTTATGTCCCTGATGTTCTATATTTCATTATCTTAAAACTAAACTACGTATCATGCCATAGAACATACGGTTAAGCCTGAGGTGCATGGTAATAACAGCTGCTGTTTGCTAAGGACATTAGTAAATGCTATATATATATATATATATATATATATATGATAATCTATTCAGCAGATCTATGAAGTAGATATTATTCTCTCTATACACTTAAAGACTCTAGGGTAATATAAATTACCATTGTCACATGGCTAACATTTTTCATAGTAACGTCATATTAGGTATCATAACCAGCCTAAGTTAATTCCGTCTCTGAGGTTATAAAAACTGCAGTGGACTTACTTACTTTGACAGTTTTGGGTCACCTTGTTTATATAAGCACCATTAGTAGAGTTGCCAGATAAAATAGAGGATGTCTGGTTAAATTTGAACTTTAGGGCAGCCCAGGTAGCTCAGAGATTTAGTGCCACCTTCAGCCCAGGGTGAGATCCTGGAGACCCCGGATCGAGTCCCACGTCTGGCTCCCTGCATGGAACCTGCTTCTCCCTCTGCCTGTGTCTCTGCCTCTCCCTCCCTCGATCTCTCTCTCTTTCTCTGTGTGTGTGTGTGTGTGTCTCTCATGAATAAATAAATAAAATCTTTAAAAATTTTTAAAAATAAATTAGAACTTTAGATAACAATGAATAATAATAATGTAATATACTAACTTAAAAATTGTCTGATCACTTTGTATTTTATTTGCCAAATCTGATAATCATTTATATGAGTTAAAAATTATTTATGATGTGGAATCAGTCAGTATATACTCTGGAAACAAGTCTCAAATCTCAGGGGATAAATTAAAAAGATTTTACTTTTTCCTCATTTTTAAGCACTATGAAACTATACAATCACAATTCTTTGATTCATTGACATCACTCTTGTGCTCACAACTCCTACATCCCATTTGTTTCTTCCCATATTCTTTGGTCTCACTTCCTGTCAACTTGTCTCATTTTACTCCTCTCAGATTTTTTTGTGGAGTGCCTTTAATATTTTAATATTTTAAATATTGCTAAGCAAAGTGATTGTTCCTTTCTCTCTGGTTGCTAAACTGATCAACTGTGTGAAAAATTATTTTTAGCATTTCTCAAATAGATTAATCACTGCTGAATATTTAGGGTTTTTTTTTTAAATAACATTTCAATGTTATTGGCACTTTTCCATATGCTCAGTGTGGTCAGAAGGCTGATCTCTGAAGAACTGAGGAATATTAGGATCACTATTTATAGATGGGTTGGGGTTCTAAAATACCTAGCAATTAACTTTTACTTTAAAGTTCAAATTACTCAAAAACCTCAGGAGGAAATTAAGTTATAAAATAAATTATAAAAAAGTAAAAAATAAAATTATTTTTTAGCTCATTTATCCCTTAACAATAGAAAACAGCTCTGCAACAAATTGAACATTCATGTGCAATCAGATCTACAAATTTTAGTTTTGGTCAAGGAACTTTGGAAAAATGACTGTGCTTGTTTGTGTGGGACTCTTGGTTGGTAGAGTATCCTCTATAAGGAACTACTCATTAACGTATTTTAGGGTTTTTGTTTGTTTGTTTTTAATGATTTTTATTTATTTATTTGAGAAAGAGAGATAGAGATAGTGACAGCATAAGTGAGGAGAAGGAGAAGCAGGCTCCTCACTGAGCAGGGGGCCCAATGAGGGGCTCAATCAATCTCAGGACCCTGGTCATGACCTGAGCCGAAGTCAAATGCTTACCCAACTGAGCCACCCAGGCACCCCTAAAGTATTTTAGTTTTATCTAAAACTGTTTATAATAGAATATATATATTAGTTTTCTTCTATATTCAATCACTCCATTGTAACTATGCTCCTAAATAGACTCTAGATTTAGATTTCCTTATAAATAAATAAATTAAAAGGAGCAGAAATAAAAGTATTAGGTGTTTCCTAAGATCTTGGGGTTGGAAAACAGAGTATGCATTAAATATTATTCATGGAAAATATACATCATCTCAAGTTAAATAAATTCTAACCTATCCAAGATATCCTTCCAGTTCTAAAACACATCTATTGACTTAGCATTACTAATGGTTTTCCTGAATCTGAGACCTATATAACTCACATAGTCCTGGTAACCTTACTCCCTTAGATAACGCTCACAGACTCTTTTACATAGGCATTGAAATTGCCTAAGAAAACATCAAAATTATTTCAATAACCCCAAGATTTATATAAAATTCAAGATTCCTAGGCCATCATTCATCTTCAGGCCTTTTCATATAGATACCTGTCTCCTTTGGGCTTTACATGGACTTAATCTCACACCCCATTTCTTAACTTAAACTCTTCCAGTCTGAGATTCACAATCTCTAGTCACCAAAATTGCCTTTTTCAGTAATGTCATGGCTCTTTTCCATTTCCCTTTTGCTTAAAGTGATAGCAATCTCTCTCTCCTAGCAATGGTTGATTCCTCTTCAACTCTCCCAATTAGTAGTTTGTTTGTTTTCCTATACTCCCTAGGTTAATTCTAGAGATAGATTGTATTTGCACCTTGGTCTTCATTGCCACTTCCTATAGTTATGAAATAAGAGAGTTAGACTCAGGGTTTTCTCATTCATGTGCAATAGAAAGGATAAGTCTCCAGAAGATTAAAGTGCATATAAGGAATTATTAAAGAGATGGATTCTACAACATAAACCAGATATAGAATGAATTGAGGCCATTGCAATTTAATCTTTCTGGAGACTCATATTTTCTATTGTACGTGAATGAGAAAACCCTGAATCTAACTCTCTTATTTCATATCTTCATCTAAATAGCTAAATATATGTATGTAAATACAAAACTGCATTGTCTAGCATCAGTTTAAATAGATGACCACTAACATCAAATTGGTCCTTGATGTTGTTTAGCAAAACCATACTTTTACATAGTTCACTCTCTTAATCTCCTCAAGACTATTTTACACCTCCTGTCTCCTCAGACATCATGTTCTCCTTATTTCTCACTCTCAAGTAAAGAAAATAAAAGCTACCCACCACTCCCACTAACAAAACTATCAACCATTCCAGACTTTACTTTCCATATTTTTTAAAGGATAAAGCGCTGGTGGCCATATGTAGGAGTATATCCTTCATTTGTGCACTGGATTCCCTTATTTCTCAACTATTCATATACTCCTCTTGTGATTGTCTGTTCTTTCTCCTTTTTAAAATTTTTAAACATTTTTAAAAGATTTTATTTATTTATTTATTCATTTGAAAGAGGGAGAGCACAGAAGGGAGGGGAAGAAACTCAAGCAGACTCCACATTAATCACAGAGCCTGGCTTGGGGCTCTATCTCAAGACCCTGAGATCAGACCTGAGCAGAAACCAAGAGGTGAGTGCTCAACTGACTCTGCCTCCCAAGCACTCCTGTCCTTTCTTCTTACTCATTGATTATTCCCTCCCTATCCCCATCAGCATACACCAGAGGTTTTCAGAATTTCTCATTTCATGCTGCCCCTCAGTGCCTCACTATTGTTTTCTGAGCTTCCAAACCAAAACAGATATCTAACCATTTCTTTTACCAACTACTCCAGTCTAAATAAGTTCATCAGTATTTATATCCTAAAAATCTAGTGCTCTGTAAAATAACAACTCCATTTTGCCTGTCAGTCAGGCCCCAGATCCTGACGTCCTCCTATCAAACTCTACATCTAAATCTATTGGCCTAACCTCGCAAAAACCATTGTCTCTAACTTCACAGATCTAAAATCTAACAATTCTCACTAGTTCCACCACTACCAGTCAACTTCAAGCCACTAGTACTTTTCATGTAGACTATTGCAATAACTTTCCGCTTCTACTGTTGCCCTCTACAATCCTTATAACAAGAGACCTTTAAAACCTGAGTTAAATTTTGACTCTCTTTGACAATCTGATGGATTCTCATTTCACTTAGGCTGAAATTAAAAACTACCCAATACTTCTTTACCCCTTTGACCTCATCTCCAGCCGGTTTCACTATTTTAGATAGGTCAGCAGCCTTCTTTGTTTCCCCAAATATGTAAGCATGGCTCATCTTAAAGCCCTTGCATTGTTCTTCCTGCCTGAACTACTCTTGCCTTATAAAGGAGTTTGACTCACATTCTTCCTCACATTCTTCTAGTCTTTACTAAAAATGCCTTTTAGCAAAAACACTATTTAAAATAGTACACTACTTATCACTCACCATCTTCTTACCCTGATTTTTCTTCACTTATCCCCATTAATCACTACATAAAATCTATGTTTACTTATATATTGTCTGACATCCCCCTTAAGAATGTAAATCTTTTGAAAACAAAGGCTTTTAAAAAATTTATTTATTTTAGAGAGAGCATGAGTAGGGGGAGGGCCAGTGGGAGAAGGAGAGAGAATCCTAAGGCAGCTTCCAAGCCCATAGCAAGTGTTCGATCCCAGGACACCCAGATTATGACTTGAGCTGAAATCCAGAGTCAGCTGTTTAATCGACTGAGCCACCCAAGGACCCCTGAAAACACAGGCTTTTTTTTTTTTTACTCCTATCTCCTGATTCTTATTACATTTCAATACATATTTTGATGCACAAACAGATGAATTAGTTTAAAAAACATTTTAATGACATATAGTGATTTAGTAGAATAGTTTGTGGTGATTGAATAGAAATACTTGGGAATATAATGTCAGTTGTACATTATAGTACTTTAGAGAAATAGGAATTGACTTTGTTTGACATATTAAATATTCTCAAAATGAGTAGTTCTTCAAAGTAAACCACGAGATTATTTCAGTTGTATTAGTTCCTGTGGTATAAGAAAGATTTATATTGTTAGAGCATAGGGTGAAAGGTGAATGGTGACCTGGTAAAGGGAGAAGTGAGGCAAATTCATGAATAGCTTCATAGCATGTAGTTGTATTTTGTTCTTCAATGTCAGTATCCCTCGGAAATCTAATTGCAGATCATGACAAGTTGGGCAGGAACTTTTATAATGTTCTTTTCCCAAACAGGCTAAATTAAATGCCTGTCACCTATTTATGAAAATAAATAATGCATTTTAATGTTTATCGGTGCTGTTATAAGTATTTTCTGTTCAGATGCCAACGAACTTTGTGAAATCCTGTTTCCTATTATTTTATATAGCAAAACCACATATAACAGGTTTATCAGTTATTTCAATGTGAGTAATTAAGCTTTCCATTTCCCTAATTAACAATACATAGTATTCTTGGTAATGTGTTTCCATGATCATGGCTAATTGTATCCATCTGCTCATTTTTAATGAATTTGATGGTACCATGTATGCAGAAATTAATTGACAATAAAACATGTAAATTTATTAGCTGAACTCAACTCAATGTCATTAGTTAATTGAGTTTTACTATGCAAGTATATTTAAAACATTTTAATGATTACTATTTTACCTACAGGTAAGCTCATTTACCTTAATATTTCAAAGCAATAATACTAAAGAAATATTGAATTAATTGCCAATAACTATAGCTTAAAATGATGTAATAACAAAAAGGATAATGGATATATATTTAAAAATCATCAATCTTACTATTGATGAAGAAATGAAAATTAAAATAATAAGATATAAGATAATAGAAAAGTATATTATGCAATTTGGGAAGTGCAATACATAGGGCCACCATATAAAAGTGTACAAGTTGTTTATTTGATTGAAAGTGTCATGCCAAGGAGAAAAATGGAGGCAGTCTGTGTTTTTTGCCAAGCCTCCTGTCCTGGATAGGACTACTTCTACCTAGAGGTATGGTGTGTTTTCTTAATTCACATAAAGTTGCTGTGTAGGCTGGTAGAAGTACCTATAAATATTTTAAAATTTAGTGCCATTAGAACTAGCTTTTTTACTTACAGATATCTATGCAGTGACATTCTCGTTACATGTTGTTTGTTGAAGAAATATTTCTAATAAAGAATAAGGGGCAATTGAAGTACCCATCAATAGAGAAGTAATGAAATAAGCCATATTGTATACTTGCAATGTGTACTATTATGCTGCTTTAAAAATAAGACAAGTCCTGAAGTACGACTATTAGAAGATATTAATAATATTACCATTAAGTGACAAAGTTATATACACAATATTAAAAACCATAGTTTCACCTACATTTTGCTATAGCCATCTGTACACTGAGGTACACACAATGTGTGTATTAAGTTATAAAGAACCCTCTATTCTAAGTTTTGCAATCTAAGGTATTTTTAAGAGAAATAAGAGAAGAAAAGAGAAGTAAGAGAAAAAAAAAGAGCACAGAGCACTTAACTACTCTTCGGTATATTAAAGTTCAAGTATATTAAACATCTGCTTGTAATTTTTTTCTTATACTTTAAAATGTGAAAAATAGATCTTGGTGAAGGAATATGTAATTTGGATTTATTAGAAGCATCCATAAGAAGATACAACTTGAATAATAAGAGGAATTACTCTTGGATCATGGGAACCAACAGATATGAGGTTAATTCTCCTACATTTTGATATACTTATATATTGGTGAAGTTTTCTGCATTGGTCATGTATAGCTTTTTAAATCATTTTATTTTAATACCCAAAATGGTGCAGATTGCTTAATTGTTTACGAGGATTTTAGTACATTGTAATCACCTTAGGGCAGATCATGGAAATAAAAATAACAAAGTATTCTAAAATATATAATGATTAGGTTTAAACTAATGTTTACAGGTTAATATTAGTCCTGTATCACTTATTCACAATTTAGTAAATAATATTTTTTTCAAGGATATTATAAACTTAGCACTCTTTCAAGCAATGCACTCTAGTAGTGGATAAGATTTACACCCTTCTTCCACTCATGAAAGTTATTTTAGAAGTATTTTTACATATTTATAAATGAAGCAGAATTTTATCTCAAGACTATCTGACTTACTATAGAAAGTTGCTGCTATAGGAAATCATGAAATTTGAATGGTTTCTCAAGAGCAGCAGATATTGAAATAAAATGAACAATAACTTGATAACCAATGTAAAACTTCAAATCCGTATCTCTATGTTGCTGAAAAATTTCTTGTAAAGTAAGTTTATAACAGGGTGCATTAAAGTGGAAATAAATAACAGAAATAGTTTACATAGAAAATAATAAAACAGGAATCTTAATAACTAAGGGGAACAAAGCTTAATCAGAAGAAATAATTTACCATTAAATGAGTCATTAAATAAGAAAAAAGTGAAGAAAAGTTGTGTCAGAAACATGCCAAAGTTAGAAAAATTAAGCAAATTCCCATCCTAAGAAAACCTGGGGAAAAGTGGAAAGGGAAAGAAAGAAAAAGAGAGACAGAGACAGAGAGACAGGGAAAGTGGAGAGAGAGAAAACAAAAGAATGAATACAAAGAATAAAGAAAGAAAGAGGGTGCAGAAGAAAGGATAAAAGAAGGAATGATGGACTCTGGATACAGAAGGTAAATAATAGCAGTTAAGAATAAATTGAAGGAATAAATTCTCAAAATAAGAGATTTCTAACATGTCATGAAAATCTTATTCGTTGTGTAGAAATCAAATCTATATAACAAGAGATGAGAGACTCCTAACTCTGGGAAACGAACAAGGGGTGTTGGAAAGGGAGGTGGGCAGGGAGTGGGAGTGACTGGGTGACGGGCACAGAGCGGGGCACTTGATGGGATGAGCACTGGGTGTTATGCTATATGTCAGCAAATTGAACTCCAATAACAGGACATAAAAGAGATTTTATAAATAAGAAAAAAATTTGGAAGAAATATAAAGATGTGAAAACTATCACCAAATATAAATGTAAAGTACCATCAATATTTTAATATATAATTCTCAATAAATAAACATTAGGATTAAAAAACATAAACAAATACAGAGACCAACCAAACTTGGAAAGAAAGGAAGCAAGAAATTCAAATAAAGTGATTAATCCAGTCGATAGGCCAAGGAGAATATCATATGAATATCTTTATAAAGATTAATATGTCACTTGAAATGCAGTATTTGTTTCCGATTAAAATTTTTGGAAAGTAATGTAGTTCCCATAAATAGTCTAAAACTCTATCAAATCAATAGAGAACATCTTTTTAAATTTTTAAAATTATTTAATTTTTTAAAAATTTTATTTACTATTATTATTATTATAATAGAGGGAAAGAAGGGGAGTGAGAGGGGCAGAAGGAGAGAGAGTCTTAAGCAAGCCCCACATCCAGTGTGGCGACTGACTAGGGGCTCTATCTCACAACCCTGAGATCATGACCAAAATCAAGAGGTGGATACAGCCAATTAAGCCACCCACGCAGCCTTAGAACATCTTTCTTAAAGGTGAATCATTAAGGAAGTCACATTAAAACTTTTGTCAACAAATAAATAAATAAATAAAATAAAAATAAAAAATAATAAAAACTTTAGTCAAGTAAAAACTATTCTCGTAATTATCACATGACACTTTTCTAGAAGTTATCCCTAAATGCAATACATGAAAAAATTTAATAACATGCACGTCTTCTGCACGCATGTGTGCGCACACACACACACAGAGGAATGTGTGAATGTGTCTGTATTTGTGAAGAAATAAAACTATATTTTATATTTGATTTCATATTTATCCTAGAAAAAAGTTTGATGGGAAAGCAATACCTATTTTAAACCAAAGATCTCAAGATGGTCTCTAGTTACTTTGTATCTGGAGGACATCTTAAAATCTAAAATAGGAGTAAAGGAAGCACGTCTAATTTATTTCAGACATCAAAGACTCTTCAAGAACCATCGTGATGTTTCCCTATGGAGTATTTTTCCATTATCATAATAATGGAAATATAAATAATATAAATTTATAATTTATAAATTTATATAAATTTATATAAATTTGTAATTTATATAAAAATGGAATTATAATAATATAAATAAATAATCATTATCATAATAATGATTAAGAAGTGACAACTTACTTGTCAAGCACACAATGCCCCCCTCCATTTTAAGGTCTAGGAACTGAAGCTTAGAGAATAACCTGCTGGATGAATACAAATTAGTAACACCGAAGTCAGTGCCCTCGCCATTAAAGCATGTTTAGAAAGTCAATTCTATTTTGGTTCTTTAGATTTTAACATGCAACAATTCATGTAATGCTGGTGGTAGTGCTCTGACAGGGCTCTGTGTTGTAAATTTATCACCTCTCATACCCCAAACCACTCTTTTTGCACTGCTCCTTGATAATGGAGGTACTGATGCACAGCTTTCTCCTTTGCCACTTACCACCTTGTTAAGCATGTTAGTCGAGGGTGCTGGAGAGACCCAGAAGGAGGAGGAGACTCTCTCCTCCTGGGAGCTGTTTAGCTCACTTGCCAGATTTCTACAGTGTGCTTTTACCAAAGGTGGGCCCCAGAGTTTGCACATTCTCTCCATCTCTGGAGTTCTGTAAAGCACATTTTCTCCAGCGTTTGGCTGAAGACGGTGTGTTGTTTTCTCCCCTCTGAGTTTCTTGAAGGGTGCAGCTTTCTCCAGAACCTGACATGAGCCCAGTATATCTTCTCGCGCATTCAGCTGCGATCTGTCTTTCTACCTGAGGCCTTCATACAGCAACAGGAGGAGGCGCACATCAGCCAACTAATCCCTCTGACATTTCCCTTGTCAGCTTTCTAGTGGAATGCCACAGATGAGGCACTTTCCCATGGACAGCCTGGCTAGCATCTCTACCAGTGAGTTTAATAGTGGGGTTTGTTTGTTTGTTTGTTTGTTTGTTTTTTAATTTATTTTTAAGAGTAGTTCACAGCAGAATTGGGAGGAGGTACAGAGATTTTCTATGTGCCTCTGCCTCCATTCATGCATAGCCTGTGCCATTATCAACATCCCCCATTGGATTGGCACATTTGTTATCACTGATGAACCTACATCAAGACATCATAACCACCCAAAGTCTGTATTTTACATTAGGGTTCACTCATGCTGTTGTAAATTCTGTGGGTTAGGACAAATGTATAATGGTATGTATCCATCATTGTTGTATCCTACAGAGCATTGTCACTGCCCTAAAAATCTTCTGTGCTCTGCCTTTCCATCCTTCTACTTCTCCCTATGACCCCAGGCAAACATTGATTTCTTTATTGTCTCCATATATTCATTTTGTCCTTGAAAGCACACAATATGTAGCCTTTTCAGATTGGTTTCTTTTACTTAGCCACACACATTTCAGTTTCCTCTATGTCTTTTTATGTCTTTATTGCTCCCTTATTTTTACTGCTGAATAATAATCCATTCTGGATATACTACAGTTTATTTATCCATTCAAGTACTAAAGGACTTGTTGCTTCCAAGGTTTGGCAATTATGAATAGAACTGCTATAAATATCCACGTGCAGATTTTTACGAGGACGTAACTTTTCAACTCCTTTGGATACACACCAAGGATCACATTGGTTAGAGTTTGTTTAATTTTGTAAAAACAAGTCGCCAAGTTGTCTTCCAAGGTGTCTATATCATCTTGCATTTCCACAACTAATGTATAAATGTTCTTGTGGCTCCACACCCTCACCAGTATTGGTGTTGTCAGTGTTCTGGAATTTGGTCATTCTAGTATGTGTGCAGTAGTATTTCATTGTTGTTTTAATTTGCATTTCCTTGATGACATGTGATGTGGAGCATCTTTTCACATGCTCTTTGACATCTGTATATATTCTTTGGTAAGCTGTCTAGTAAGCTCTTTGTTTTAATTGGATGGTTTGTTGTCTTATTGTTGAGTTTTATGTGTTCTTGGTATATTTTGGATAATAGTCTTTTATTAGATGTGCCTTTTGCAAATGTTTGCTCCTAGTCTGTGCCTATCTTCTCATGCTCTTTACATTGTCTTTGCAAAGAAGTTTTTAATTTAGTAAAGTCCAGCTTATCAATTTTTGTTTCATGGATTATGCCGTCAATATTGGTCTAAAAAGTCCTCACCATACCCCAGGTAACCTAAGTGTTCTCCTGTGTTATCTTCTGAGAGTTTTATGGCTTTTCATTCTATAATGAGGTCTATAATAATTTTTAAGTTAATTTTTGTAAAGTGTGTGTATCTGTGTCATTTTTGTTTTCATGTGGAGGTCTAGTTCTTCCAACAGCATTTATTGAAACATTTATCTTTGCTCTAGAGGCACTTGGGTGGCTCAGTGGCTGAGCATCTGCCTTTGGCTCGGGTCATGATCCCAGGGTTCTGGATCCCTGCAGGGAGCCTGCTTCTCCCTCTGCTTATGCCTCTGCCTGTCTCTCTGTGTCTCTTATGAAAAATTAGTAATATCTTTTAAAAAAGAGAGACTTTCTTTGCTCTAATGTATTGCCTTTGCTCCTTTATCAAAATCAGTTGGGCTCTATTCCAATCCATTCATCTATTTGTCTTTTCTCCCCCCAACACCATACTGTCTTGATTTATGTGGCTTGTTAGCAAGGGTTGAAGTTGAATATGGTCGCTCCTCCAACTCCGTTCTGCTCTTTCCATGTTATTTTGGCTATTCTGAGTCTTTTGCTTCTCCATATAAACTTTAGGATAAGTTTGTCAACATCCATGAAACAATTTGCTTAGATTTATATTGGGATTGCATTTAATTTGCAGATCAAGTTGGGAAGAACTTGTATCTTAAAAATATTGTCGGGATCCCTGGGTGGCGCAGAGGTTTGGCGCCTGCCTTTGGCCCAGGACACGATCCTGGAGACCTGGGATCGAATCCCACGTCGGGCTCCCGGTGCATGGAGCCTGCTTCTCCCTCTGCCTGTGTCTCTGCCTCTCTCTCTCTGTGTGACTATCATAAAAAAAAAAAAATTAAAAAAAAATATTGTCTTGCTCCTCATGAACATGGAATATATTTTGTATAGATTTTGTAAGATTTATACTAAATATTCATATTTTAGGTGCTAATATATGTGAAATTGTGTTTTTTTTAAGATTATTTATTTATTTATTTATTCATGAGAGACACAGAGAGGAGGGAGAGAGAGAGACAGAGAAGTGGAGACATAGGCAGAGGGAGAAGCAGGCTTCATGCAGGGAGCCTGACATGGGACTCAATCCCAGGTCTCCAGGATCATGCCCTGGGCTGAAGGCGGCACTAAACCGCTAAGCCACCCAGGCTGCCCTGATATTGTGTTTTTAATTTCAAATACTAACTGTTTATTACTGGTATATAGTAAGGCAATCCACTTTTGTAGCTTGACCTAGTATAATTACTTATTAGTTCCATGAGGTTTTTTTTGTTTATTCTTTTGGGTTTTCTACATAGATGACCATGTCATCTGTGAACAAAGATAGTTTTCTCTTTATTCCTAATCTGTATACTTCGTATTTTCTTTTTTTCTCTTATTGTGTTGTGTTGAAAAGGTGTGGTGACAAATGTCATACTTTCCTTGTACCTTATCTTAGTGGGAAAGCTTCAAATTTCCCACTATCAAGTATGATTTCAGCTATAAGTTTTTTGTAGATAATCTTTATCAACTTGAGGAAATTCCTCTATGTTCCTAGTTCGCTGAGAGTTTTTATTATGAGAGGGTGTTGAGTTTTGTCAAATTCGTTTTTTGTAATTATTAATAGGATATGTGATTTTTCTTTTTTAATCTGTTGATGTAATTGATTACATTAATTTTTTATGCTGAACTAGCCTATATAACTGGAGCACATTCCACTTGGTCATAGTATATAATTCTTTTCATACATTGTTAGAATCAGTTTCCTAATATTTTGTTGATGATATTTGAGTCTATATTCAAAAGTGATATTGATATTGATTGGTTTTGGTCTTATGGTATTGCTGGCCACAAATAATGAGGTAGGAAGCATTCTTTCTTTCTGCTTCTATGCTCTGAAAGAAATCGTAGAGAATTGACATAATTTCTAACTAAAATGCTTAGCAGACTTTACCGGTGAACCTACCTGAGCCAAGAGTTTTCTGTTTTGGAAGATTACTAATTACTGATTCAATTGCCTAATAGATTCAGGCTTGTTCAGATTCTTCGCCCTCTTATGTGACTTCTAATAAATTGTGCCTTTCAAGGAGTTGGTCCATTTCATTTAGGTTATCGGGTTTATGGGCATAAAGTTGTTCATGGTATTCCTTTACCTTCTAATGCCAGTGAGATCTGTAGTGATGTCTACTCTTTTATTTATGATGTTAGTAATGTGTGTCCTCTTTCTTTTCTCTTAGCTAGTCTGACTAGAGGCTTATCAATTTAATTGATCTTTTCAAAGAACCAGTTTTGTTTTGTTAATTTGCAATCAATTTAAAGCACATCCCCTCTTAGTAACCTAAATGGAAGATTTCTAGTAAGACTTACCAGCAAGCCCCTCAACAACAATTTATGCATCATCCAGTGAGCCAAGGATGTGTACCTTCCAATAAAATCTGGATCTTAAAATCTTTTGAGATGAAGGATCTATTTTGGAGGCCTTTCTATCTCAGCCTCATTGGCAGTGGCTACTCCTCACTTCTGCTATTGCTGTATTCTTAAAAGTTTTCTTTAACTCTCATTAGCCAGTTCATCATTGCTTCAATTTCCTGTCAATTACTATTTAAACTTTCTCTGTTCAAATTACTTCATGATATCTCTCTTTATTGAATCCTAACTGATACAGATTTGGTACTGGGAATAATGCCAGGATATAGACTTAGAAAGTTAGGAATTTCTTTTGTCTGAATTCTTAGGCTTTGTGCCATGCTGAGTTTCATGCCAATGGAAAATAAGATGCTAGTAATCCATGAGATATAATAGCATCACAATTTATCATCTTTGATTATAGTGAAATACCAGTGAAATACCAGTGAAATACCAGTAATTAACAGTTGACTCTTTAACAACATGAGTTTGAACTGTACAGGTCCACTTAAATGTGGACTTTTTTTCTCATACATATAGTACTGTAAATGCATTTTATCTTATTTATGATTTTCTTTTTTTTTTCATTTTTAAAGATTTTATTTATTTATTTGAGAGAGAGAGAGAGCATGAGCAAGGGGGAAGAATAGAGGGAGAGGGAGAAGCAGGCTCCCTACCAAGCAGGGATCCTGATGAATGACCCTGGAGTCATGACCTGAGCCAGAGGCAGATGCTTAAGTGACTGAGCCAACCAGGTGCCCTATTTATGATTTTCTTAATAACTTTATTTTATCTAGCTTACTTTACTTTAAGGATTTGGTATATAATACATATAACTACAAATTATGTACTAATTGACTGTTTTTTTGTTTTTGTTTTTGTTTTTGTTTTAATTGACTGTTTATGTTATTGGTAAAGACTCTGGTCAGCAGTAGGCTGTTAGCAGTGAAGTTTTGGGGAGGAATAAGTTACACACAGATTTTTGATAGCCTGGGGTGTTGGTACTCCTAACCCTCACATTGTTCAAGGGTCAACTGTACACTTTGGAATCCCAAAAGGATGCTTGCACTTGACTTTTATGGTGGTAATATGAATGTAAGGTGTGTGATATGGAATGAGTTCTTTCAAATGTAGTTGAGTAATTACAGAAATAAAATTGAAAGACCAGGTCCATTATTATCATATCAGGTCACAGTCTGAGAAACTGAGCTTTTGTTACAATTCACAAATAGCCTCCTGTTTCTTGTAGCCATAGACTTAATACTGAAAAAAAAAAAAAAACCCCACAAAATTTAAATATGCATGCCACTGTTTTAAAACAAGACTCAAATTCAGTCTTGTCAAGTTTTCATTTGGAAGTTAAGCACTGGTTGCTTAGGAATATGATCCTGAAACTTGGACTGGAGGCATCTAATATGAACTTTATGAACCTGAAAATTCTGAATTCTGAATTACTCTGAGTCACCCATACCAGTGAAAGTAGCTTGCCCTTCATTGTTTGAGGATACTAACCTTTCCCTGCTTGAAAACCTGTGATAATCTTACCTAGGGCAGATGCCTAGAAAGAAGATGAAAAACTCTTCCTAAGATCCACCAAAACTCCTCAGTGTTGTCACTGGATTTCAGCTAGTGAAAAATCTCTGCTTTCCCTGAGAGAACATGTTTTGACCAAGCAGGAAACAACTTCCTCAACAAAATAATTGGAAGAAAGTAGCAGAGTAGCTTTAGGAGCCATCTCTAGCTGCAAGTGTTAACCTACTAAATCATGAATCTCTAGTAATTGTATTTATATCAATGTATTTCCCTAATCTGCTGTTATAGTTTACTCTTCTTGTTCCCTAGGTTCCTGATAGAAACCCAAAATGCCACTATGGCCCACTGAGGTTGAGACCTCTGGTCATCAGATGACAGATGGGCTCTGTACTCAAGTTCATTTTCAAGTCCCCATTTGTCCACAGACTTATTCTGTGGCTATGCTACATAGGTCCCTAAATGTATAGTTGGAATAGTTAAGCTTTATACCAAATAGAAAGCCCACACTGGCTTTGTGATCCATGGTGATAGTACCATTATGGGAAGAGGACCTAAATGAAAGCCCTTTGAACTTCCACTTTCTACTAAAATAGTGAATCAGGGCAGCCCGGGTGGCTCAGCGTTTTAGTACCGCCTTCAGCCCAGGGCCTAAAAATACTGAGTTACCAAAATAAATAAAATAAAATAAAATAAAATAAAATAAAATAAAATAAAATAAAATAAAATAAAATAGTGAATCAGAGGTGATGCTTCATCCTTGGAGGAACTATAGAAAATAATGTAACCATCAATGACTTGAAAGAAGCAGGATGATGATACTCCCATTTAAGTTACCAGTTTGGCTTGTGCAGATGCCAGCTTGATCTTGGAGAATGACTGTAGACTATTTTAAACTTAATTGGGTGGTGACTCCAACTGCAACTGCTGTTTGTGATGCAGTATGTTTACTGGGACAAATTAATACATTCCTAGAACTTGGCATATAGATGTCGCTAATTTTTTTTCTTTCCATCAATTTATAAGGACAGCCAGAAACTGTTTGTTTTTACCTTGCACATCCACCAGTAAGTCCTACATATCTTGTCTCAGGACTATCTTGATTCCATTACTTTGTTCTATGCTATAATGTAGAAAAATCTTGATCATCTTGACATTCAATAAAATGTAAAACTGGTCCACTCCATTGATGACATTTGTTGATTGGATCAGAGGGTAGAAAGAACTTTAGATTCCTTAATATGACATGTACAAACTAAAAGGTGGTGGATAAACCACACAAAGAAAGTCATGATCTCTTGGGACACTGGGTGGCTCAGCAGCTGAGCTTCTGCCTTTGGCTCAGAGCATGATCCCAGACTCCTGGGATCATGTCCCGCATTGGGCTTTCTGCATGGAGCCTGCTTCTCCTCCCTCTTCCTATGTCTCTGCCTGTCTCTCTGTGTCTCTCATGAATAAATAAATAAAATCGTAAAAAAAAAAAAAAAAATTCATGATCTCTCCACAGCAGTGAGATTTCTAGAGATTCAATTACCTGAGACATGTTAACATATGCCTTACAAGTGAAAGACAAGTTCTCACACCTTTCACAGATTACTATAAAGAAAGAGTTGCAAATGCTTGGTAAGCCATTTTGGATTTTTGCAACAGCATATAGTTGAGTCTCTTTTAAGGCTTCCAGTTTAATGTAGGGACAAGAAAAAGAGAAGACTGCAACAGTTGAGGCTACGGTGATAGTTGCCCTACCAACTGGGACTCATAATGCTCTACACACATCATGATATTTAATGGCCATGGCAAATTGGAATACTGTATGGAGCCTCTGGCGAGCATAAACTGGAGGATCACAACACAGACCTTTAGGATTAGTAGCAACTCTATGCTTTCTTTTGCAGTTATCTATTATCCTCTTGAGTTTTTTGTCTGCTATTGGGCTTTGGTAGGTAACATAAACATGAAATATCAGCTTGAACTCTCCCACAATGTTATTAAATGTAAATGTTATATAAGAGGCCAAGCTGAGGCAGATCTGGAAGGAATGAATACGTTGCATGAACATATGACTCAAACTCTCTTGACACTGGTTCCATTGTATTTTCTTAAAATTCCATATTGTTGTGGGCCTCTGAGACATTCTGTACGACCAGTTAATTGAGAAAGAAAAAGAACAAAACAGAACTCAAGTCTACTTTGCAGATGCATCTGTGTGGTGTGCTGGTATTAAGCAAACAGAAATGGTGGCAATATCATAGCCTTGAGTGCCCATGATGGACATTGGTAAGGCGAGTCCTCCCACTGGGCACAACTTTGGGCATTGTTTACCACATCAGGATTGAGAATTGGAGAGAAGTAAAGATCTACTCTGCTTCATCCACAAAAGCTCCCAGTTTTTATTAGGAATTGGAAAGAAAAGTGTTAGAAGACTGGGTGACAAAAAAACGTCTGAGGAAAAGGCCTATGGATGAAACTGTCAGAGAAAGTGCAGACTGTGGGGATATTTCTCTCCGTGTGAATGCCTGTCAAGGGGCATACACTACAAAGTAGGTGATAGGCTATTCAAGTGGGAAAGATGAAGAAAATGGGCATATAGGTAGGGATGGCAGCTAGGCATAGACTCAATATCTTGGAGTTTCACTTATCAATGCTGTCCTGCCTAACACTCCTGCTGAATACGTAATCTGTCAAAGAAGAGACCAATACTGGGCAGCCCAGGTGGCTCAGCGGTTTAGCGCCGCCTTCAGTCCAGGGCATGATCTTGGAGACTCGGGATCGAGTCCCACGTCCGGCTCCCTGCATGGAGCCTGCTTCTCCCTCTGCCTCTCTCTCTCTGTCTGTCTCTCATGAATAAAATCTTAAAAAAAAAAAAAAAAAAAAAAAAAAAAAAGAAGAGACCAATACTGAGCCAATATGGCATTATTATCCAGGCAGAACAGACAGCCACCTTGTGGCAGGTTACTTACATTACACTTCTTCAATTAAGGACCAGACGTTTGTCCTTATTGATAAAGAGACATATTCTGGGTATGGATTTGCCTTCCTTGCCTAAGACCACCATCTGTGGACTGCCACCACTACCTATGGGCTCATATAATGCTTCCGTGGTTATGTTATTCTGCACAGTAATGTTTGTAATCAATAAATTAATTTCATTTAAAAAAAGAAATGCACCTATAAGCCCATAATACTATTTTTTTTTTTTTTGTTACACTGCACATCACCCATAACTACCTGGGCTAACTGAAAGGTAGAATGACTTACTGACATCTCATTTTAGGTCATCATTTGGGAGACCATACCCTGAGAGGATGTAGTTCGATCTTATAGGATGCAGTATTTGCTTTGAATCAGATCATAATATGATTCTATCACTCTGAAGCAAGAATACATGGGTCTGAGAGTCAAAGGTGTGGCAATGGCCTTTCTCACTTTTATACAGAGTAATGCACTTGAAGAAATTTAATTCTCTATTCAGGCAGCCTTGAGCTCTTCTGGTTTAGAAGCCTTTGTCCCTAAGGGGGTAATATTTTAACCAAGGATGCAATAATGATTTCATTGGATTGGAAAAGGAGACAGTCACCTGGGTATCTCAGCTCTTTATGCCACAAAACCAATAGGCAGAAA
The DNA here is from genome assembly GCF_053574225.1 of Canis aureus. Taxonomy (NCBI): domain Eukaryota; kingdom Metazoa; phylum Chordata; class Mammalia; order Carnivora; family Canidae; genus Canis; species Canis aureus. The sequence continues at coordinate 32,177,005 of NC_135618.1, forward strand.
GGAGCAGTGCTGCAGGCTGGAGTCATTGATTACAATCACCAGGGGAAGATGGTGTTACTGCTGCCCATTGGAGTCGAGGAGGGATTTGCTTGGATCCCAGATAATTCTCTAGGGCACCACTTAGTATTTCTGTGACTAACACTAAAACTTCATGAAAAATTTCAAGAAACAAAAGGGTAGCAAGCAGACCCAGGCCTTCAAGAATAGATGATTGGGTCACTCCACTAGGTGAAGAACACTGACCAGCTAAAGTTCCGGCCGAGAATAGGGAACATATGGAATGGGTTGTGGAAGAAAGATCTCATAGGTACCTATTATGGTTTTGAGACTGTATACAGAAATGATGGTTACATTTTCCCTTCTCTTTCTCTGTTTATGTGTGTTTTCTGCCCATTTTCTTCTTTACTCTCTTTCACATTTTTATTTTAGATACAACTCGGAGAGCAACTTTATATTCTTGTTTATGTAGTAATATTCAGTGATACTGTGATGGAATTTGAGGAATAATTAACTTATTGATAGCCTCTTCAATATATCAGTGAGGTTGGGACCATGTGTCGTCTCATCATATTTGGAAGAGAACTTCCTCATTTTCCTCACCGCCCCCCCCCCAAAAAAAACATGTTTGGTCACTTGGGAAACTATAGTTGTTTTAGTGTTGTATGGAAATTCTAATGTATATAGAATGCTGTGCGTGAAAGTACGCCACTTTCTGCAGCATTTGGCAATCAACTACACCCAGGGGACAGAGGATTTCCCTGGTATTTTTTTCTAGCAGTTTTGCAGTAAACTGCCACAAGTGAGACACCTCCTTGTGAATGGCCTGTCCCAGCGTCCCCCTAGATGACTTTATAGGGAGTTCTAAGTTGAACCAGTTTCTCAGACACCACAAACCCAATTTTTTTCAGCAAGTCCTGGTGAGACACTGAGCAAATTTGCCACCATCCAGTAAACCATGGCTGTGCCCTTTCCAGGAACGTCTGAATTCCAACCCTCCTTGGTAGAGGGGGAGTCCTTTTAGGGGAACTCTATCTCAACCCTCGAGGTAGTGGCTATTTTCTATATCTGCCACTACTGTATTTTTGTAGTTTTCCTTAATTATTATTCATTTTCCATTACTCTAGCCTTTGTTAATAGTTCTTTATAAAAACTTTCTCTGGGGACACCTGGGTGGCTCAGTCTCTCTCAGGTCACCATCTCAGTTCACAACCTCAGGGTCCTGGGATCGAGCCTAGCATCTGGCTCCCTGCTTAGCAGGAGGGTCTGCTTCTCACTCTCTCTCCCTCTCCCTTTCTTTCTGCCCCTGTTCATGTGTTTTCTCTTGCTGCTCACTCACTCTGTCGCAAATAAATAAATATTTTTTTTTTAAATAAAAGAAACACAGGCAAAAAAAAAAGGTTCTCTGTTCAGATTATTGTGTGGTTTCTGTCTTCTCATTGAACCCCAATTCATACCATATTAATTCTATTTTCACGAATAAAACTTTATAATTTTATACTTTCTTCAAGGTATTAGGCATGTGTGTATGTGTGTTTGTGTTATGTGTTTTTATTAGAGGAGTCAATTTTAAAAAATTGTTAGAGCATGAAATATTTTAAGTGATACATGTATTATTATATTACTAAATACAAAATTATCTAACAAGAAAACCTGTGAAAAGTAATAAAATGTTAGTGTGTGTCTAGAAAAAGAAAGAACAAATAATGGCATAAGACATGTAGAATATATATATGTTCAAGGCTTTCTGGTGTCACTGAAGAAAAGCACAGGGCATTTTTAAAGGGCAGTTGGACAGATGTGTAAGTTATTAATTTTGCAATCCTTTGTGTAATCTAATTAGATATTGTACTTATTACTTTTTGCATCAATTCATTTTACTAAGTTTGAGCACCTAAGTAGCAGAAGGAGAATAGTTGTCTCCCAATGTTACTTCTCCTCTATTCCATTGTTAAAGAATTATTTTCATTTCAGTATGGTGATTTCCCATTGAGCTCTTCTCAAGCTCACTGATTCTTTCCTTGGTTGTGTCCAGTCTACTGATGAGCCTATAAAAGGAATTCTTCATTTTTCTCTCTCTTTTTAAAAATTTCTAGCATTTCCTTATGATTTGTAGATTTTTCTACTTTGATTACCCATCACTGCTTGTTGACTACTTCTTACATTAGAGCCTTTAATATATTAATCATAGTTATTTAAAATTTCTGCCTGGGAATTTCAAAAACTGTGTCATATCTGAATCTGCTTGCTTTGTCTCATTCTTCAATTATGTCTTTTCTTTGCCTTTTTCCATCCCTTTTAATTTTTTGTTCGGAGCCAGCTCTGATGTATCAGGTAATAGGAACTGAGATAATAGCCTTTAGTGTGAGGTTCCATATCAATCTGGCTAGGAGTTAGTTTGTGTTTAATATTTGTTGTAGCAAACAAACTCTGTGGCTGCCAGAGGCTTCAAATTCCTCGGTTATCCTAGTTTTATCTCTACTTTTGACTTTGGACTTCCATAAAAAGTGCCTCTTCAGATGCTACATTTTGCAGGTCTTTCAGCTATAATTCTGCCTTTATTATACTGGAGCTCTGTTGGTAAGGTGTGGGCGATGGATAGTGTTCTATAATCTTATGGATATATCTCATGCTTTTAATAGGCCTCTGTTCCTCCTTCCCTTAGATGAAACAGGAAAGTTAGAGATGAGAGAAATGTCTCTCCTTCAGGTGGGATAAGACTCTGGTAATGTCTTTTCTCCATAGCAGGTTTTGGGGATAGATAACTCCATGAGCATATTTCCCAATGGTTACTCTTTTTCTACTGCTGTTAGAGCCATAAGATCTTTCTTGGGTCTTCACCATGATAACTTGGTGGGTTCCTGGAAGTGAAACCTATAAAATGTGGGGGCCTTTTAAGACCATGGCTCTTGGAGTTTCTTACCCACAAGCTAGTTCATGCTCAGACTCCAGTCATTTGTCAAATTACCATTTAATTGTTCTTACCACTTTATAGCTCCAGTGACCTCTGCTCCAGATAAGCAGCTCTTGACTATAACTCTGAATTTGCTTGTCTCTCCAGATTTCAGAGTACCACTTTGCCCTGCAACCTCAATTTTCTGATGGGCATTCCCATTTGTTCCAATTTTTCTTGTATGAATACATGAGTGAGGAGTTGCTTTACATGTTAGCACTGGAACCAGAAGTGAAAAACTCGTGTTCAAATTCTAGAGTTATGGTCAGTTCTCCACTTTAGTAGATAAAACCATCCAACTTCTAGTCTTTTTCTCCCCTTAAAAATTTATATTTTTTTTCCAAATTATAAGCTTTGCCATTGCATTTTCCTCACTAGGAAAATGAATATAAAAATACTGATGAAAATATCTGGCAGTTGGAATCCTGGTGTAACAAAAAAAGTAAGCAGTGGGATCTCAACTAGGTATCTGAGTAGCTCTTTCTCTGTCTTGCTGATTAGAACGTTAGCAGAATTTGAAATGGCTGATGATAAGTCTAAGAAGGACCCCAGAAAGCTGGTTTCCTGCTCACAGATAGCCAGTTTGAAATTCTTGGTTGGCCATATTATATTCCTGGCACCCGAGATCTAGGGTGACTAGCATTGGCATGTGGGCACAACTGCCACTGCACCATGTATAGTGCACCCATCTTTGGAGTACCTCATTATAGAGAATCTTGGACTGGCAGGAAATGCACCACAAAACTTGAAGTGTATCACCCCAAGTTGCATCTTGTTATTTGTGCAGACCAAGAATTGTACTCTCTCATTAAAGCTATAGTTGTTACGATTCAGCAGACCCATAGATCTCTGATTGAGAAAATAAGATAACAGAAGACTGTTTAAAGGCTGTCTGGATTCCTTATTATCTCAGGATCCTAATACTCTCACCACCACCCAGTTTTGAAATTCCAGGGGATTGTTATCTCTGTGAAAAACACATGTTTGCACTTTGGTAATTTTATTTGAGCAAGTTGGAAATTTAATTAGCTTTCCAACCAACAAAATTTTTGCATTTGAGTCTTAACCATGTTTAACCGTTACTGTGGCTTCAAAGAAGACACTAATTCTGAAATGACTATTTTTAAAGTTTGTATTTTAATTATGATGTGGAAGTCATGATAACAAACATTCAGTTTTGTACAGACATTATTTCTACTCTGGTGAGTAATCTCAATAAAGGTCATTACCCATTCCTTACTCTGCCCCCCCCCCCCCAAAATCTTGCTCAGAGTTCTCAGAAATGATAGGAGAAAAATAAAAGGGAAGTATTTTAAATTGTAGAATTTTAACAATGCATGTGAAATGTGCTTTTGGAAGAACATAATAGTTTTCAGAAAGATGCACAACATTTTAATAAATGTTTTAAAATTATTTTAAGAGGACTAAAGTACTCCAGGAGTAAATAGAATAGCGTGGGCTCTGCTAAACGATGCATTTGTCACAATGTCTAAGTAGTGGGTCATGGATCACAGGCAGTATATCAAATTTAAACATGACTCATTGCAAACATTATAACAGTGTCATAGGACATAATGCCAAAATAGAAGGTGGGATGTATACTTTTACAAAAGTGGATCTGTAAATCTTGATCTCAGAAGTTATTCTCTGATTCACCCCCCAACACTTGCTCCTGTGGAGTAAATCATTAAAGCTGGTTACAATTATTTACCTAGTAATGGAAAGAAAAATAGAAGAAAGCTCTGGTTTTATCATATGTTTGCTTCTATTTTTCCCCCCAATGCATAGATTGATGATAGGTTGATTCATTCAACCTATTTAACTATAATCATGGATTATGATCACAATGATCAAAATTAGCAATACTTCTAAAAATGACAGTTAACTGGCTATAAAATATTTGAATTGGAATCCAAATTTCTGCTTCCAGCAATATGGCAGAAAAGATGAGTATCGAAACTGAAGACATGACATAAAAATTGAGTTTAATTAGACCAGATGTGGATCATCTGAGTATCTCCAAACTGAGAGCTGTTAAACTTTTTCTCTAATGTGCCAACTTAGTAAACATTTTAGACTTTGTGATCCATTTAGTTTTAGGTGCAACTTCTTAACTCAGATGTTTTAAGGTGCAAAAAAGGCAATGTGTAAACAAATGAGCACGTCTGTGTTTCAAAAAAATTTACTTTATGGATACTAATATTATAATTTTAAAGAGTTTTCACTTGCCAAAACATACTATATCCCTTTTGAAGTCTTTTAACCATTAAAACATTAAAAAACAAAAACAAAAACAAAACCAAAAACAAAACCTCTTAGCTTCTAGGTGATGCTAATGCAATCCAAGAGCTGTAGGTTGGCAAACCCTGGTCTAGATTTTAAATAAGTCCTTCAGTGTTTTATCAATGAATTATTTTATTTTCCATGTCTTTCAGTGTATAAAATATTATATTACTTATTGGATTATAAGAAATCTAGGATATGGGGTGTCTGGACATGTGATCTTCAATGTGTTCCCTTACTTATACCATAAGGACACATTTATCTATTCAGAAATGATTTATGAAACACTAATATATGTCAAACTGTTGAAGTTTTGGAATATAGGGGAGGTCCAGAGCCAACAACCAAGAAATAATTCTTGAGATGTCTTTGGTCAAAATGGTGGTTTTACTAAAGCACAGGGACAGGAATGCCTGGGTGGCTCAGCAGTTGAGTGTCTGCCTTCAGCTCAGGGTGTGATCCTGGAGACACAGAACCAAGTCCCACATAGGACTCCCTGCAGGGAGCCTGCTTCTCTCTCTGCCTGTGTCTCTGCCTCTCTCTCTGTATATTTCATGAATAAAGGAATAAAAATCTAAAAATAAATAAATAAGTAAATAAAGCACAGGGAAAGAACCCTTGGGCAGGAAGAGCTGCTGCTCCAGGCCTGTGAGGGGTGGCTGATTATATACCAGGGAGTTGGGAGGGTTTTGAGGATAGCATACTCTCTAAAGAATTTGGAAGCAAGGTTTCCAGGACCTTGAGGGGGCTGGTTATTATTGGGAAAAGGTCATTTATCACTGCCTAATAAAACCTGAGTCATGAGACCTTTCAGATGTATATCGGTGGGCCATGTGCTTGGGGGATGATTGCCAACATGTATCCTGAAGGCTTTAGAGATAAAGAAAATTTCTAAAGGAATTGTTATATGTTAAAGTAGACTTACAGGATCCTGGGAGTTGGGCTAAGATTGCCCTTTGCCCTTAGCAAAGTATGAACATCGAGGCAGTTGAGTCCCTAGAAGAATGTCCCTCTGCCTATTTCAAGAACTTGATGTGCTTCCCTGAGCTTGCACTTCATCCTCAGCTAGCCCTCTGTTCCCCCAACAAAACACTGTTCTGGTATTATAACTATGAGCAACACAGATAAGTTGTTGCTCACCAAGGAAATTAAGTTGTAGAGGTGGGAGATAGACCATGAACAAGCAAACAGATATATGATAGGTCACCAGATAATAATTGTGAAGGTTATAAAATAAATTAAATCATAAAAATGTTGTAACACTTATTAGAGAATTAACAAGTGTAGATATACCGCATTTTAATGCACTTTGCTTCATCGCATTTTGCAGATACCAGTTTTTTGTTGTTGCTGCTATTGCCATGTTTTTTATTTGTTTGTTTGTCTTTTACAAATGGAAAATGTATGACAACTCTGCACAGAGCAAATCTATGAGCTATTTTTTCCAAAAGCATTGGCTCCATATACGACAGAGAATTTAAGTGGCAAATATTGTGTTTTTTTAAAGATTTTTTATTATTTTAAAGTATTATCTACACCCAACATAGGTCTGAAACCCATAGCCCCAAGATCAAGAGTCACATGCTCCACATTTAGCTCGCCAGGCTTCCTGTGTGTCTTCTGATTGAGCCAGTTGTTCCCCCACCCCTCTCCCTCTTCTTAGGCCTGCTTATTCCCTGAGACACAGCAATATGGAAATTAGGGCAATAAATAGCCCTGTAGAGGCTTCTAAGTATTTAAATGAAAGGAAGAGTCATTCCTCTCTCACTTGAAATCAAAAGTTAGAAATGAGTAAGCCTTGTGCAGAAGGCATACTGAAAGTCAAGACCGGCTAAAAGCCAGGCCTCTTGCACCAGCTTTCTGAGTTGTCCAAGCAAAGGAGAAGTTTTTGACAGAAGTTAAAAATGCTACTTCAAGAAACACACAAATAATAAGAAAGTAAAACAGCCTATTGCTGATATAGAGAAAGTTTTTAGTAGTCTAGATAGAAGATCAAACCAGCCTCTACATTCCTTTAAACCAAAGCCTAATCCAGAGCAAGGCCCCAACTCTTGTCAATTCCATAATGGTCCAGAAAGGGGAGGAAGCTGCAGAAGAAAAGTTTGAAGCTAGCAGAAGTTAATTCATAAGATTTAAGGAAAGAAGCTGTTTCTGTAACAGAAAAGTGCAAGGTGAAGCAACAAGTGCTGCTTTAGAAGCTGCAGCAAGTTATCCAGAAAATCTCTCAGATAATTAACAAAAGTATATACAATAAACAACAAATTTCCAATGCAGATAAAATAGCATTCTACTGGAAGGAGATGCCATCTAGGACTTTCATACCTAGACAGGAGAAATTGGTGCCTGGTTTCAAAGCTACAGATGACAAGCTGACTCTCTTTTTAAGGACTAAATCAGCTGATAACTTTAAGTTGAAGCCAGTGCTTATTTATCATTTTGAAAATCTTAGGGCTTCTAAGAATTATGCTAAATCTCCCCTGCTTGCACTCTACAAATGGGACAAATGGATGTTTGTTGTAACAAACAGATCTGATAATAGCACATCTGTTTACAACATAGTTTATTGAATATTTTGAGCCTACTGTTGAGACCTGCTGCTCAGGGGAAAAAGAAAACTATTCTTTTCAAAATATTAGGGTTCATTGGGACTCCTGGGTGGCTCAGTTGGTTAAGCATCCGCCTTTGGTTCAGGCTGTGATCCCAGGGTCACTGGATTGAACCCTGCATTAAGCTCCCAATCTGCAGGAAGCCTGCTTCTCCTTCTCCCTCTGCCTTCAACTCCCCCTCCCTGTGTGCTCTCTCTTTCTCTGTCTCTCTCTCTCCCTCTCTCTGTCAACTAAATAAATAATATCTTTAAAAAATATATTACTGCTTATTGACAGTGCACCTGGTCACCAAAGAGCTCTGATGATGATGTACATTGAGATTAATATTGTTTTAATGCCACTAACACAACATCCATTCTAATCAAGGAGTCATTTCTATTTTCAAGTCTTATTATTTAAGAAATGCAACTTGTAAAGCTGTAGCTGCCATAGATGGTGAATCTTCTGATAGATTTGGGCAAAAGAAGTTGAAATCTTTCCAGAAAGGATTCACTATGCTAGATGCCATTAAGAACACTGTGATTCATGGGAAGAGGTCAAGATAATATTAACAGGCTTTTGGGAGAAGTTGATTCCAAAATTCATGGCTTACTTTTAGGGGTTAAAGACTTCAGTAGAGGAAGTAACTACAGAAATAACAAGTGAACCAGAACTAGAAATGGAGCCTGATGATGTGACTGAATTGCTGAAATCTCATAGAAAAACTTTCGCTGATAAGAAGTTACTTCTATGGATGAGCAAAGTGAGTTTTTTGTTTGTTTGTTTGTTTTTTAGAAGTAGTTTCTCGAGATGGAAACTATTCCTGGCAAAGATGTTGTGAAGATTGTTGAAATGACAAGAAGGCATTTAGAATGTTACGTAAACTTAGTGATAAAGCAGAATTTGGCAGGATTGACTCCGATTTTGAAAGAACTTCTACTGTGGGTAAAATGCTATCAAACAACATCACATGCTACAGAGAATTATTTGTGAAAGGAAGAGTCAAATCAATGCAGCAAACTTCACTGTTGTCTTAGTTGAAGAAATCTCCACAGCTCCCCTAATCTTTAGCAACCACCACCCTGATCAGTCAGCAGCCATCAATATCCTGGCAAGACATTCCTCCTGCAAAAAGATTACCACTTGCCGAAAGCTCAAATGATGGTTAGCATTTTTTAGCAAGAAAGGATTTTTTTTATTTAAGATATTTCACTATTTTTAAAGGCATGCTATTGTACACTTAAGACTACAGAATAGTGTAAGCATGACTTTATATGTACTGGGAAACCAAAAGAGTTATTTGGCCTGTTTTATTGTGATGGTCATTGCAGTGGTCTGTAACCACACCCACAGAAGCCTGGGTTTGCCTACAGTTTTTTAACAAAAGGTTGTTAAAGGAGGCCCCAAGAAGGTGGAAATTAGAGTAGAAAAGAAAAAAAAGAGAAAACCAGAGTATGTCATGGGCTATTTGGAGAAAAGCATTTAAACATAAACCTTCTGGTTGTTTTTTAAGAATAGTCAAGAGGGTCCATGTAGCTGGAAAACAACAAATGAAGGATAAATGGTAGAAGACAAAGTGAATTATCAGGGATCAGACTATGTAAAATATTTTGGGCCATCTTGAGGACTTCAGATTTTACTCTCAGTGGATTATGAAGCCTTTGGGTGTTTTTGAACAGAACAGTAATATTATTTCTGCTTAAAATGATGACTCTGGTTGTTCTCTGAGGCGGGAAGAAATGCAGGGATATCAGTTTAGGTGGTTATTATCCTAATCTAGGTGAGAGATAAGAGTGATTTATACATTTGTATTGTGGGATTAGTAGGGATGATGAGCAGTAATTGGAATCAGATATTTTTTTCTTATTTTTCACAAATTATTTTTTAAACATTCTGAATGAACATATATGAAACTGCTGTGAGTATCCTGCACATTGCTTTTAGCCTCTGTCTGGATGTTAAATGGAGGATAATATGTGAGTGAAAATGGAGGCGACAGCTGAAATCACTCAAACTCCTAAAAGTATATTGTTAAATGCTGAAATTTCTATTTCTTAGTTCATGCTTTAGGTGAGGTGATTTGAACAGTGCTGTATTTTAATTATCATCAATTTTGAAAACATATAATTCAATGTCAGTCCAATTTACAAAAGGCTATTTAATTTTTGCCTTAAATATACTTTCCTTACCTTTGCATGCTTAATAAAAATTATACACCAAACCAAGTCTATCTAAAATTTCCTTTACAAATAGAGCTAAGTATGCATTATTTAGAAATAAGGAGAGACTAAAAGATTTACTATAAACAAACATAAATATATCAAAGAATGAAAAAACATTTTTCATAAGGCAATATAAAAGATGTACAGAAGTTGATAATGGCAATGTTGCATCCTTGTGCAACTCATCTTTTGAAAAAAAAAAAAGAAATTATCCAGCAGTCATAAAACTGAACATGTACTCAAATTTAATCATCCTTTACAAGAATACTTGTGTATTTCTAAGAAAGATTTTCCAAAGACATACAAACTAATATCTGCAAATTAATATTACATGGGTTTCTGATCTCTCTCTCTCTCTCTTTATCACAAGATTATAAAAGCTTGGTTTCATAACCAATAAAGGATTATGCAGAGGATGAATTTAATCTGAGGGCTATAAGAAAGAATAGTCTTTTTTGAATGTGACTTTACCTCTAATGATTTGAAATTTTCTCAAAGATCTATATTTTTATTGGCGTGTTTTCAAATACTAGGAGAACTGCAATGTGAGTGCATAGGGATTTTAGGCAAAAGAGAAAAAGAAAATCTGAAACACATGCAACAAAGGGAATTGTGAATGGAAAGCAGAATGCGACCTCTTGCCTTGGCTCTGATGCCCCCAAAGGCTGCACTTTGAACAGCATTCTTCAGGGCCATTGCCAGAGCTCCATTTAAAGCGGAAGAGGTTTAAATCATCGGCACATAAAGTCTCTTCTGTAAGTGAATTTTCTGGTCACTAAGCAGACGACCTTTAAGAACAGTCTAAGCAGGTTGTTTTCTTCATACGCAGCACACATTGGAAAATGTGAAATGTGAGGAAGGCAAAGTTAGAGTTTGGTTTACTCGTGTGAGAAAAGCAGAACTCACAACAGAATTGATTCTTCCTAGTTGTTACCTGTTCTCTTCCTTGACCATGTTTCAAATACAGAAGCTACCATGTTATTCCTAAAATCACCTTCTCTAATATTTTTCCTCCACTACTGTGGTGGAGTATTTCTCTGTCCCCTTTCTTCTCTTCAATAGCGATCATGCAAACGTACCCAAGTCCTGACTGCTTTTTGTCTAAAGCTTAGGGTTTTACTGAATGTGTTATTTTCAGAGATCTCCACGGGGGAAAATTTAATTGGTTAAATAACTAGAAGCCAAATTCACGCCTGAGACTTGCTTATAACCTACAAGAGTCATCTTCCAGTTTAGAGAGAAGACTGATGATATTAATCGAATAGCTGTTCACGTAAATGTAACATTACAAGGTATCTAGTGCCACAAATGGGAGATACTTGGTCCCGCACAAGCATCTATTAAGGGATTGATATACTCAGGGAAGCCAAAGAAGTTCTGTCCTTGGAAATGATGATTGGACTTGTGTATAGATACGAAGATGTTAATTTCATATTAGGTGAACCCCGATGCAGAAGCTGTCACAAGTACAGAGTAGAGTGTCTGTCGTTAGGGGGACCTGGAATGAAAACAGAGATGAGGCTTGAGAAGTGAGTAAGTATAAACTCTTACAGAGGTTTTTTAGTCATGTTTAAAGAAGTATTTTTTTGTCCTGAAAGTAAATGGAAAGTCATGGAAGACTTTTAAGGAAGAAATAATTATATGATCATATGCGTGTTCCATAAAGATTTCTCTAGATGCAGTGAGGATGAAAAATTGGGAGCAGATGAGAACTGATACTATTTGACCACTTAGAAAAATGTGGAGTTGTCTCAGAAAAAGATGATGGTACTTTTAATAAAATTAAAGTTTTATTACTTGTGGCTTAATTTAGCCTTCTTCATACTAGTATAATATGTGGGTAGTATTTGTATTCTTTTTATGTGTATATTCTCTATCCCAAACAATACATAATTTAAAGTCAAGAACAAAACATTTTATTTCATGGTTTACAAATGAAGAGGGAGCCACAGACAGCCTTGTGTCAGGAGATAAGTCCATCCTTACAATATCCACATCAATACCAACCCAATCTGTTTAATACACTATCGGGACAGTTCTCAAAAAAGTTACAATAAATCGTCAACTCTGGACCTGTGCACATGCTCGTCTTTTTCCACTTCTCACCTCTTTCTCATTGCCCAAATTTTCCCATTGTGCCCTTCAGATCTCACAGACTGTCATTGGGATGTCATCCCTCATATCCTCAACCTTATCTCTGAATTTTTTCCAACATCTTGTCTAGCTGAAACCTTAATTTTCCTGAGCAAGCTTTCCTTCAGCTTATATAGGTTCCCTTGCTATTGGTCCTGACTCTGGGCTGGATATCTTCTTTCTTTATCCAGATAATTGTTTTACTCTTTTCTCTAAAATCCACCAAGTTTGAAGAATATAGTTCCAAAGTACCCTCAATATTAATTATATTATAATCTCTGAGGTAGTCAAAACTGTGTAAAATAACTTTTCAGTAATCTGACCTCTTAAAAACTTGAGCTCTCACCTTTGGTCTTGCCCTCTATCTTCCCAGTCCCTGGTTGGAATTTAGGCTTCTTTCTTTCCATTGAAAGCATTCCCTCCAGAATATAAGCTCAAGTACTGCATTAGATACTTTCTGGCACACTCCCTTCCTTGCTCCTCTCCTTACCCACCCCACTTGCAATTTTCATCTGCTGACTTTGTCCACTTTCCCGCTTTCCCAATTCCCTTAACTCCTCCCCTTATTCAGTCTACATATATTATTATTATAATTAAGTCATTGCATACATCCTTATTCCTTTTATCTCTGTTATTCTGGCCTGGAGAAACACCAGTCTAGTTAAATCCAAATTTCTGTCTATTCTACAACTTCTCTAGACAGCTAAACACAGCTGGAGAAAAATGCACAAGCTTGATAACTGCTCTCACTTTAAATTTATGACCACCAACATCAAATAGACACCCACTGCTATCCATCATTTCTATGATATTTACTGAATACATTCACTCTTATACAAACTTTTTTCTCTTTAAAGTTTTAATGCCGGCTCCCATCTCTTAACTCACCAGTGTTAAAGGTGCTATCAATTTTCAGCGAAAAAATAGAAGTAATCAGGAGAAGCTTTCCACTAGACTTCTCCACAAATTATATCACCACATTCACATCTTTAAAAACGCACTCTGATATCTCTTTTCTTAGAAAGGATGACTCTTCTGTGTTCCACTTTTGCACAGAGCCCATCTCCCTCGTTTCTACTCAAGGGCATCTCAAGAGCAATTCTTGCTTCTCTCTTTATCACTGATGTCCAACTAGTGCTTCAATTCTGTACTATTCTTTCTGATAAATTTCTCCGTAATTATTTTCTAAACCAATTACAAACAATTCTACTTCTCTCACTCTCTCGATACCAAATAATTTTCTTACCACACTACCCAACTATTCTTACCAATTTGCAGCAATAGCAAATCCATTGGACAAAGATTAATGATTGCCTTTCTGATTATCCCTTCCCAAACTCTCAATTGCCTAGCCTGAAAAAATCAACTTAGATGTTTGACATGCATCTACTAAGAGAATCTGCTGACCCTCCAATTTTCTAAGACTTTATTAAATGTTTGCTTACTTCTTTTAATTGTTATTTTTTACTTCTTTTAGTTGTACATGCAAAAACTTAAGAGTTTTATTTTAGTCATTGCCTCTTTCCATCAATTATTCGTACTTATTTTTACCAAAAAAAAAAAACTTACTTATGTTTTCCTGTATGCTTAGTAAGGCATACAAGCTACATAATAGTCAAAATATTTCTTCAGGGATCCCTGGGTGGCACAGTGGTTTAGCGCCTGCCTTTGGCCCAGGGCGCGATCCTGGAGACCTGGGATCGAATCCCACATCGGGCTCCTGGTACATGGAGCCTGCTTCTCCCTCTGCCTGTGTCTCTGCCTCTCTCTCTCTCTCTCTGTGTGACTATCATAAATAAATACATAAATAATTATTTAAAAAATATTTCTTCACAGGGATTATAATACTGTAAACTCTACATGTAAATTTCCAAGCTTTACAAGGTGGATTGGCACCTAGATTAACCATACATAAATTTCTATTTATTTTTTGATATTTCTATATAACCTAATTTCATAAAAGCTTGGTCTATATATCTTATAGCAGTTAAAGTATAGAATTTTAAAATATATACATACTGAGATGTCATAAACATACAGAAAAGTTTACAAATTATAATGCAGACAAAGGTATTATCAAAAATTAAAATATTCATCTAACCATCGTCCTGGTCAAGAAAGAAAAAATTGCCTGATCCCTAGAAGCTCATGCCCCTCCCAATAACAGTTATCTCTCTTCTCCCAACTCTTTTGACTTCCAGCATTATAGTTTAAGTCTGTTTTGTTAAAACTTTATTTAACACAATCATGCAATAAATATTTCAGTCATGCTTTCCAGCCACTGGCACAATAATACAGCATAACAAATTGTCTCAAGCACATGGCTTAAAACAATAATCATTTAATCTCATATATACTTCTGTGTATTGGCTGATAAAGACAGGGTTTGGCTATTTGGCTTTTCTTCAAATATGCAGCTAGCTGATCTTGGCTCTTTACTGCTTGTTGGGCTCACATATGCCAATGTGAGTTCATTCTTATTGAAGCTGAAGGAATTGCAGTTATGATGGAACCCTCATTACTTGCTAATTACAGAATTTCAAGATGGCACACACCACCACACAAGCTTTTCCTTGTGCCATGTTACTAATAGTCCTCTAGTCATGTTACGTGGCCAAGTGCAAACCTCAAAGATGGTGAAGTACTTTGTCTCTAGTGAGAAGAATTGCAAAGCTTGTGTGACAACAGGCATGAATATAGGGGTGAGTAAATAATCAAGATCAATAATTCAAAATATAAAGTTTGTCCTTTTGATCACAATTTCTCATGCCTCTCCCTACCATTAAAATATATTCCCCCTACTGTGAGCAACAAAAATCCAACCCAATTATGTCTTCAGGCTGTAAGTTCTAGATTCATGAAATACATAAGGTCCACACATAGGTTTTCTTAACACAGACACCTATGGTCTAAAAGAAAGTTGTCTTTCAACTTACAAGTACAAATATCCAGGCACAATGATGGAACAAGGACAGAATTACTACAATAAATTCTCTCATTCAAAAGGGACAATGGATACCAGAGACTGTTTGTTGCTTCAAAACAATCTTGAAAACTTGAAATTTTCATATACTCTAAATTAAACTCCATTAGACTGGCTTATGTACCTAAGATTCTTTTTCCAAACTTAACATTATATGAATTTTAAAAGTTTTAATTTTTTAAGTAAATTGTGTACATGTGAAAAGATATTCCCCAAGATGAATTTCTCATATCGTCATCTTACTCAACCTAGGAGTATAAGCTCTCTAGAAGCAGCTCCATACTCAAATCTCCAATGACTGGTTTTCGTAATGAAGATGTTCCTTTCTTTTCTACTCTTTTTCTTGCTCTTTCCTAAGAAAAGACACTGAATAATGTACTTCTTTTAAAAATAAATCTTTCCTAGCCCACTTCTTTTCTGTACAGCTTTGACTCAGAACTCTTTTTGTCTCTGAAATAGTCTTGTTCTCCTTTAGCACAGACTGATGTGGTTGTTGTCATTGTTTGCCAATATAGTTTTGGACTTCATGTTTTTTTCCATGTGTTTACCTCAGCTAATACCATCTTCCAATAGTCACACCCAGTTTCTTTTGCAGAAATATTTGTTCCTGTAGACTTGAATATAGTTACTTTGAGCGCATTAGGTAGCTGAAAATCGGAGTCGGTCGTTTGTTGCTTTCCTTGATATGTTTAATCACATTGATTTGGTTCCCTGTGCACTTGAAGAATTTTGATTAAATGCCAAACAAAGTAAAAAATTTGAGGGTTAATTTAAATCTGAGTCTGGTATAACTTCCCTTGAGAGAAGGCACTAATTCATTCATTCTCTTTTCCATTGAGGTAATTTGAAGCTGAGTCTCAGGGACTGTGATGGCAAATTTATATCTAGCTGTCATTATTCTTAGAATATATTTCTCTTTGGTACCAACCAAACACGGATCCTTACCTATTAGTTACACTCTCATCGCTAATTATTATTATTATTATTATTATTATTATTATTATTATTATTATTATATTTTGCATTTAGCCACGAGTTTGCTCAACTGCTCAGCCTCTTATTTATCTCTCATCACTCAGAATACTCCAAACAGGACAGCTGTAGAGCAAAAGGGACTCCCAAATCTAGGCTCACAATTTTAAATTTCTTTCTTCTCTAAGACTTTGGGCTAATAATTCTTTATCTTGTCATTAGCCCTCCAATGCCTTCAAACAGATTTTTTCTTTCTTTCTTTCTATTGATACAAGTTTTGTAGTTATTCCCTGTGGGTCATCTTGCCCATTACTGAAAGTGAATCCTCTATATTAATTTTAATGGCTTTATAATCCTGAGTAATTAGTTAACTTTTAGAAGACTGAACTAGCTCATGTTTAAAATATGAATACATGTATCTCATGGTCATTATCAGAATCTTAAAGATTGGGGCACCTGGGTGGCTCAGCGCTTGAACGTCTGCCTTTGGCTAAGGGTGTAATCCCGGGGTCCTTGGATTGAGTCCTGCATCAGGCTCCCTGTGAGGAGCCTGCTTCTCACTCTGCCTGTGTCTCTGCCTCTCTGTGTGTCTTTCTTGAGTAAATAAATAAAATCTTTAAAAAATCATAAAGAGTAATACTTTAAATACTGAGCCACATATTTTATGTCTGTTATGATATAATGGCCAAATGAGTTATTAAATGTTATTATTTTTTTAATTTCATGTAACTTGCCAGATTCTTTTTCCAAACTTAACATTATATGAATTTTCAAACTTTTAATTTTTTAAGTGAATTGTGTACATGTGAAAAGATATTCCCCAAAATGAATTTCTCATATCATCATCTTACTCAATCTAGGAGTATAAGATAAATAATGTAGTAAAAAATAAATCCAAGTTTGTTGGTTTAAGCAAGAGGATGGCTGGAGTGGCCATTGAGTGAGACTGGGAAAATTGCAGTTAAAGGAGGTGTGGTACCAAACTCTAAGGTATCTCTGACTGTGGATATTCATGTGATGTGTAAACTCCTCCCATGTCAGGAAGGGCTGGCTTATGTAACTAAGAGGGTATTGTACAGCTTCCAAGCTGGCTCATGAAAGGCATTATGGTCATCTTCCTGCTCCCCCTGTACTCACCCCCTCTGCAGGAAGCTAAAGGCCAAGTCATGAAGTCCCATAAAAAGGTACACATGAGGAGGAACTGAGGCCAGACAACAGGAGATAACTTGCAAGGAAGGTGAGTGAACCTTTTTGGAAATGGATCTTCCAGCCCCAGTCAAGCCTTCCGATGAAGACAGCCCTAGGTGAGATCTTGACTGTAAACTCATGAGAAAGCCTGAACTAGAAATGTAGGCTGAGCCATTCATTCCTGTATGAGATAATACATGGTTATTGCTTTAAGCTTCTGAGTTTTGGGGGTAATTTCTTTTGCATCAGGAAATGACTAAAATATCCAGTCTCAGAAAAGCAAGAGTTGAGCTTTGGACAGTGCAGCAGGTGTTTGTGTTCCAACTCTGCTGGGCCGTGTACTCCAGAGCGGCTAGAATGAACAGGCGCTTGCCAGTGCCCATGGAACAATGTATCAGAGCATCTCTCTGCTTTTCTTTTCAGTGCTTTCTCTGGGGTTTCAGAGTCTACTTGACTAGATGTAGGTACAGCTCTGAAGTACAAGGGAGGCAAAACCCAAGATTTTACTTCAGATTGTATTTTCAAGGTATAGAACTTAAAAATACTATGTTTGAAGTGCTTAGTAGATACCTAACTTATGCTGGTGATATAATTTTGACTATAATGTCTGGAATTCAAAGCAGAGGCCTGGACTACAGACATAAATTTAATAGTTGTCAGGAAGAATATTAAGCCATAAGACTAGATGATCTAAAGGAATAAGTATAGAATGAGAAGATCTAGTACAAGAAGAAAGATATGAGGTACTCTTGCAATGCAGATGATTCCATTTTTGCTTCTAAATAAAATAGAGGCTCTGATAAACTTATCTATTCTGCATTTTCAAATATTCTTTTCATTATATACTGCATAAACTATATATGAGTGTGCATTAGTCAGGATTCTCTAGAGAAATAGAACTAATAGGATGCATGTGTTGGTATACATAAATCATATCTATATATTTCCTTCCAATAATGGGGAAAAGCTCTTATAGGATATGATGGAAAACTTAGATTAAATAGGAAAAAAAAACCCAGATCTGTTCAAAGGCATTGGTGAGTTAATGATAAGATAAAGAATTATTGGGCCAAGGCCTAGAGAAGAAAGAGACCCAAAATTATGAACCTACATTTTGGAACCAAGTTACTTTATAGATGTTTGAAGAGGCCTCTTCTTTCTTCTACTCTGAGAATTGAGAATTCCAGCCCCCACCACCATCAACACATATATTCATTTGATTGACCCTACATTTCACTGAAATTGGTGTCAGAATTGAATCTCCATTTACCACTACCATAAATATCTCTGCTAAAAAGACTTCAGAATTTCTTTGCACTTTGTTCTTTAATCCCCACAGCCCACCAAACTCCAGACTCAAGAGTATATAATCGAGTAGTATGTATGTGTTCCTAAGCTATCTGCATGAGCTGATTTTGTTTTGTTTTGTTTCTTTTCTTATTTTCTTTCCTTCTCTCCTCCTTCCCTTCTTTCTTTTCCTTTGTGGTTGCAGTTCTTTTGAAATATATTTAGGATCATTTGTTTTAGTTTCCTCTTAGTTTGAATTTTTTCCCCTCTTTCCAAATCTTACTGATTAAATTTATTTTTATAGACACAGTATCAACATGCTTTTACAAGCAACAGTTGTATAAAAAGGTACACTTTGAAAAATATCGCATCACTCCCTCGTGCCCCTCTCCCTCACACCTACCCTATCCTTTGTATGTATAAACTTCATCATTTTATGATTTGTCCCATTATTACTTTTTGTAAAGGTAAGCAGATGTAGGTCTGTTTTCTTATTTTCACTTCCTTCTTACAGAAAATGTAGGGTACTATGTATCTTCTTTCATACATTTTTTTCTCACTAACTAAAATCACCTAAAAATTACTCCAAGATTACTCCAGTTTCATATAGGTCTTTCTCATAATTTCCATTAAGCTGTATAAAATGCACTTCAATCATTAAAATTCACCTCTTTTATGTCATTTTTATTGGATATTCAATAGTCACTTCAAACTTTTCAATTTAATGTCTTCTCTGAGGTCATCTTTTTGTTTCAGAAAGTAACACCCAAAGGTAAACTCAATTTTCATTTGATATCTTTGTAAATCTTTAGACTGCCAAATAATTCTTCTTCTTCTTCAGTACATTTGTCATCAATATCTTTCATTTTATTCTTTGAAGTATATTTTTTGAGATTTGTTTGAGAGAGGGCATGAGTGGTGGGAAAGAAAGCAGCAGAGGAAGAAAGACAATCTACAAGCAGACTCCCTGTTGATCATGGAGTCAGCTTCAGGGCTTGATCCAGAACCCTGAGATCATGACTTGAGTCGAAACCAGGAATTGGCCTCTTCACCAACTGACCCACCATGGCGCCCCTGAAATATTTTTATTCTTGGAATACTTTTTGCATCATATTGCTATCATCTCAGACCTCAACATTTCCATCTTGTGTGGGTTTTCCTTTATAATCTCCTTGTCTTTGAGATTTCCTTTCCATTATAGTCCAATTTACTTTGCATGTCAATCTAAGCTTTCTAAAATATCACTTTCCTAACATTCATTGTGTTCAAAACCTACATTAGCTCTCCACTATTTATTTTAGTATGTTAAAAACTGCACGCTGGATGCTAACAGTCTTACTATTTGGGTTCTTTCTTAATTATGACAGCTATTGTTCTTAATATCTCATATCAAACACATTATATGTTTGCTTTGCCCTCTCTGCATTTGATTAAACTGTTCCTTTAAACTGGAATGTTCTTCTCATCTGATAATCTGTGTCATATTTCATCATTCTCTGCAACTGCTCTTGACCCATGCCTTTAAAATTCAATTACATTCCTCATAATCTCTAAGGTATCATGTAATTGCATGAAAGTGTTATGTTCATCTCTATAGCTTTATAAGATGGACTATATGAAATGTTACTTGTTTTTTTCATGTACTTCATAAAACAAAGCAGAATTATTAACATTTATGAAATAGTTCCTGAATATTTAAAAAATCCACTAAAAATACTTTGTTTTAAAAGTTATATTTCATTGTAAAATTTTAATTTATTTATATGTTTTCTTTATGCTATTTTTTAGAAGATTTATTTATTTATTCATGAGAAACAGAGAGAGAGAGAGGCAGAGACACTGGCAAAGGGAGAAGCAGGCTCCATGCAGGGAGCCTGATATGGGACTCAATCCCAGATCCCAGGATCATGCCCTGAGCCTAAGGCAGACACTCAATCACTGAGCCACCCAGGCATCCCCTTTTATGCTATTTTGATTAATAAAATATTATTGATATTAAAGTCATTTTGGCTTTTTCCAAGGAACATTGGTATTTAAGATTTTATCTTAGAAATTGTACTAAACTAATAATTAGTGTTATTTATATGAAAATAATTATTTTGCAAGACTGATATACTTTTTTTCCCTCTTTATTTAGTCAAGGATCTGTTAAATACTAAGACAGAAATAAATGAACGACAACCTAGCTATACATTGAATCATTCTATCTCCGTTCTTGAAATAGCTGACAGTCCTGTTATACATACTATATTTTAAAGTATTTATTTATTTCAGTTTATTATTCTCATTATATTTAGGAACTATGCTCCTCAGGGTCACTTTTTAAATGTTTATGTTAACTATTGAACTAACAGAGACTGAAGTCTTCATTAGATATAAATTTAATACTCTTGTTGTATAGCTGGTCTATACACTCTTCTCCAATAAACACCGAGAATTAAGCTCTAGCTTCATTTATAATAATGTTACTATTATGAAAAAAGTCACCTTCCAATTTAAGCAAGAGACCAATAGTCTTAAATACTATTTATTCTATTGCTTGGTGCATTTTTAATACCGTGGTTTATTTACCCCACTAGTATTATTAGCAATAGATCTGAGATTACCAAGTGTATACAGGCTTTGCTGCATCCTAAGAATCTAAGGATGCTTAAATTAAATGCCAAATGATTGATCAGGATAAGAAATAATGGAGTTAAGTATTGTTTGAGGTCACCAAAAAAATTGTAGAGGATAGGGCAAATTTAACCTGAATTTTGAAGGAAGATTAATATTTAACTAGAGAGGAGTAAGTTTGGCATTTCCAATGAGCCAAATCACAGAGTAGGTCATCTTGGAAAGACCAGAAGAGAAAAGTTTAGTCTGAAAAACAGATTTTTATACATTAATGCCAAGTGCAGTAGTCTAGGTCCCAATGCAAGCTTTCAGATCTGTCTTCCAGATGCATAATAGTAATACCAAATAATATATCTATGTGATTTACAATGAATTTTAGTGGCAATAAACCAGTTAGAATCAGTTGAAATAGGTGTAAAATGTGGAATTCTTGAATTAGAGTATGTGCTAAATTCTCATTACAGTTGTAACCAGACTGCATCTTTAGCTTTTACATTTAGAGTAAAAGCACAACCTTGCTGCATTTGTAAAAGAATATTAATCAAAACTCCTTTCCCTTTCAGTGTAGTTATTTGTATGAGATGAACAGTAAGACCTTAGTTCTATTACTTTAAAAAGGTCTTGACCACCAGATAAAATCCATTACAGAAAATTCCACTTGTACTAGATACATGTTGCCTCTTCAAGACTGGCAAAGTGCAATAAATCTAAAATTCTCAATACAGTAATTACAACTTCAGAGAAATTCTCAGATTGGATAAAGTTACAAAGTAACTTCTTATCATTTCTGGACTTTGAACAAAGGACAAAAAGTTAATTGACTAAAATGATAGAGTTTACCCTCAAAATGAAAGCACATTAACCTATAAAGTCAGTCTGTCTCATTGAAAATAAATGATTTTACCTCCATATTTTTACTGTAGAAATCTCTTGTGGGAAAGAAACATCGTTAAACCATAAATTGTGAGATTTAACAAAATTCATTAATAATGCCTGAATAAATTCATGGTATCCAACCAAATATAGAAGGCACACAATCATGTGTTATTAGCTTAGAACTATTAGGACATCATTAGAAGCATACACTTGTATATATTTTATGACCTTCTTTAATTAGGGGAGCACAGAAATATAAAACAATGCACCTATAAGCAGTAAAGGAACAAAGATTGAGAAACTGAGTCAGTAATGTTTGCAACATATCAAAGACTGTAGAAATATATAGAAGGTGTCTCAAATTGCATATTTAAGCATATTTCTTTGAATAAGGAGTTTTGCCCTATTATAAACTCCATGTAGGATTAGCTTTAAAAAAAATCTGCACTACTGAGCTGTTTTAATCAGCATATAGCCCACATTCCAAGACTGTAGTTGACATACAGTTTAATGTAAATATTACATTTAAATAATCTATAAATTATAGTTAACTCAAAGAAGTATGTTAAAAAAATTGTTTACCAAATATGTTGGGTTTTCATTATTTCTGTCACTCCCTAGCCCTTAGCGAGTACCTCATACTTTGTAAAGTGCTAACCAAATGTAAGTTATTATTAATATATCTAGCTCCGCACAGCTATAAAACAAGTTGAGTAAATATAAACAATAGAATTACAAACTCCTCTGGTTTAAGAGACAAGCAAAAATTTGCCTACAAATATACAATATTAGCTGTAGAAACAAATGAAAAAATAATTCGCATTGAAAGTGAAATGAACTTTGAACAACTGTTAAGTTTTGAGTACGTTTTGGATAGGAGAGAAAAAACTATAAACAAAATAGCAGTCCTCTAACTTTTTATGAGTAGCTTTACATCTCCGTTAACCTCTGTCAGAGTGTGAAAAACTTTAGTTGGGGTGCCTGGGTAGCTCAGCAGTTTGGTGCCTGCCTTTGGCCCAGAGCATGATCCTGGAGTCCCAGGATCGAGTCCCACATCAAGCTCCCTGCATGGAGCTTGCTGCTCCGTCTGCCTGTGTCTCTGCCTCTCTCTGTGTCTCTCATGAATAAATAAATAAAATCTTTAAAAAAAATAAAAAAAGAAAGAAAAAGAAAAGCTTTAGTGACCAAGTGGTTCATTTTCTTCATTTTACTGATGAAGCAGTTGAGACACTAGAGAATATTTGGGCTTCCAGTCTCTGGTCTGTGTGTACTTAAGAAGCTTAGAGGTCACCCTCCTGG
Source organism: Canis aureus (assembly GCF_053574225.1). NCBI lineage: Eukaryota > Metazoa > Chordata > Mammalia > Carnivora > Canidae > Canis > Canis aureus. The sequence goes on from NC_135618.1 coordinate 32,200,399, forward strand.
CCTAACAAGTAAAAATCTGAGCAAACTGAAAAATCAACTCTTCTTAGATCCTTAAGAGAAGTGAGGTCTTCGGAAAATATCCCCCAAATTGGAGGGAACACAGAGAATCACAGCTTACAGGAGCAGAGCCTCACAAACTGCAGTCTTGGTGGGAACCACTGCTGGAGTAACCAGAACGGCGACTGAATGGAAGGAGTCTCGATATGGACAAGTGTTAAGAGCTAAAAACTCCTGCATGACCCAGTTATAGTGAGTTTTACCTCCATGAGCTCAACTAGGTTCTCACAGTAAATATCAGAGAAAAGACTGCTTCTGGCAGGCAGAGGGGGAAGAGAACCATTTAGAAATAATGCCATAGCACTCTGTTCCAACAAGGGCTGCCATCAGGAGAAACTAATTAACCCAGCCTAATCTGCTGGGGTTTTATCAGAACCTAATGACCCGAGAAAAGGGCACTACCCAACTTCGCCTGGATCTAGCCTTCTACAAGGAGAAAGAATACTGAACTCCAGGCCCCTCTGGCCATCTGATCCTACCTAAAGGGGTAGGGGAAGGAACAGAGAAGCACAGTGATGGTCCAGAGCCACAGGTTCACTAAAAGAATGACATCTACTCATAGGTCTATAGGACGTGTTCCCTCCCCAGACCTCACTACCACACTAAAGGTCCTCACTAAAGGTCTGCTTATAGCAGTACCTTCTACCAGTACATCAGGTCCAAATATAAAGAAGAAGAAAAAAAAAAAGAATACAAGACATGCTAAAATGCAAAAAACAAAACAAAACAAAACAAAAAAAACACATTGGAAGGGACAGAGCAAGCATCAGGAGCAGACTTAGATGTGGCATGGATGTTAGACTTACCACACCAAGAGTTTAAAGGAAATATGATTAATATATATGTGAAGGGCTCTGGTGGGGAAACCACATTGCTTACAAGACCGGATTGGTAATGTATGCAGAGAGATGGAAACTCTAAGAAAGAACCAGAAAGAAATGCTAGAGGAAATAAAAAATAAAAATAAATTATAAAACAACAAAGAAATAAAAATATAAAAAATACTGCAACAGAAGAAGAGTGTCTGATGGGCTTATTAGTAGATTGCACATGGCTCAGGAAGAAATAGAGATTTCTCAATAGAAACCTCCAAAATTGAATGCAAGCAGAAAAAAGGACTGAAAAAAAAACAGAGTTTTTAGAAATCTAAGAACTGTGGGACATAAGGATAATAGGAATATCAGGAGACTATTTGAGCTTAGTCAGTGATAAAACCAGACTATAATTTAGGCCTCATGACTCCAGTTCTGTTTTTCAGATCTATGCCATGTTCCTGCAACACAGAGGTCTGCTTCCCAATTGCCTAGTTGCTTCAGATTGCTGGATGCTAGTAAACCCCTCTTGGACAGTCTCCTTGCAAATGCCTTTGATCTCAATTTACTAATGCATATCTATCCACAGCCAAAAGAACATCACACTAATAAAACTGCAGAGTACCAAATAACTATATTAAATGACGGTTAACAGGTTAACAAACTCCCTCCCTCTGTGTGTGTGTGTGTAATTTATTTTCTAAAGCACACAAGTAGACACCAATCTATATGTCCTATTAGTTACATAAAAAGGGAAGGCACTCAAAACAAAGACAAAGAGAAGTTTTCGATTACCACACTCAGGATTGTCTTGCCAACATTTCACTAGAAATTAAAGTAATGGCTCATTTCCTGTTGGTACAGATTTAAAAAATAAAATGTCTATTGCTTATGCTTCCTGGAAAACAATATTTGCACACCTGCAAAGTAGTTCAGTCATTCCCAGATATGAATTTTGATTGTGTCAACATTATAATGGCAGTGAAAATAAAACAAAACTTGCCAAATTTAAGTTATAGATGAGCGGCTGGTTCCGAACTATCACAAAGACAGAGTGAAATATTCACATCATTTTTGGCTCTGGAATGAATTAATTACTTGAAATGTACTTTACCTGAACTTTGGGAAACATGCTAGAGACACATGAGGTTAGAGAAAGGAGATAGTAGTGATTAATGTTTCTTCTTATTTCCAAAGTATTGTTTACTCTTGTCTGGTGAAGGTAGTTTTATTTTCCGTGAGAGAACACAGTCTTGTAAAAAGAAAACCCACAGCTTTCTGAAAGGGCCGTGAATTTTGGAAGTTAGCTTCTGATACATGTACTTTCTTTACTTACATTTCTTCTAATGTCACAGCTGCCTAAATATTTGTAAAAATACCTTCACATTACTGCCTCCTCAAGTATCTCCTGAGCAGAGACCTTTTAGGAGAAAAGCAAAAATATTTTCTTAATTAGAAAGCATCATGGATTCTGGGTAAAGTTGCAGCCTTGAAGTTAATGGGTATCTTGACTTTGTCCATGAGTTTCCTATCCAATGCAGGTGCTTTTATTTTGCCAGGAAAATTTTGAACTCAAAAGGAAAGGATAGTTTACATGCCCATCGTTGTTACTTCCCCACAATAATTAGTGGTACTGTTTCTTCATAGCCGTGCACTAGGCCTCTGACATGTAATGTATGCGGGCCTTATGATAGCCCTGCTAGATAGATATCATTAAATCCACCTGTCTATATGGAAATTCAGACCTGAAGATATTAACTAACTTGATTGATTACAAGTCCTGAGCAGCTTACTAAGGTCCTTAGGACAAGATCAAGGAAAACCACTTCTATCAGAATCAGATCCTTCAGGTGAATGAAAGGATGTATTATGATATTTTTTCCTTATCTTATTGCATTTGATTTACTCTTTTGGAGTAAGGAATTAGAAACTTTTTCAAAATAGTGGATAGGTAGGGAGAAGCCATTAACCCTTGTGTTTGCATATATATTTTTAGATCTCCCAAGAGAAATGGGAGATGGATCTTTTGTGGAACAAGTAAAGATAATCCTGACAGTTCTGGAGTGGTGTGTTGGGTCTGTGGTGCCCTGGTGATGTCCCAAGGTAGGTACCTGGGAACCCAGAAACAGAAAAATAAGGGGGACAATCAGCTGGTTGTTCATCATTTATTTATTTTTTTAAGATTTTATTTATTTATTCATGAGAGACAAAGAGAGAGACAGGCAGAGACACAGGCAGAGGAAGAATCAGGCTCCTCACAGGGAGCCCGATGTGGGACTCAATTCCAGGACCCCAGGATCATGCCCTAAGTCAAAGGCAGACGCTCACCCATGGAGCCACCCAGATGGCCCTTGTCATTTACTTTATTGATGATTGATATTAAATATTTTGAGGAAATATTTAGACTGGAAAAAATATTTGAAAACCATAAATTTAGAGAATGAGATTTGAACAGAATATGAGTCATCAACAATCAGTGGACTCCTCAACCAAGAGAGTCAGGAGAATAGCTTGCCTGCATTAAAATTTTCCTGGACCTAAGCTGATAGGAGACCTGTTATCCCATTCAGAGGAGGGAACTAAATACAAATACAAGGCTTTACCAAAACTGAGAGTGTAGAGTGACCCCTCTGCTGTCACTACTCATATGCCTCTTTGCAGTGCATTTGTCACCACTCATACCCATAATTTGAATGTTCCATCTACTAGTTTGCTGGTTAGCACTGTGTGAAACTCTTTAATGCAATTACCAAAATTAAACTCAGTTATAATCCCTGATCTAGGACCACAAAGCTGTTGTACTTTGTATGTATTGTGCAAAGACCCTAACCAAGGGGACAGATAGGATGTGAAATCCACTTGGCACTCGACTCATCAGCCTTACTCCTTGGGTTGGGAATGTGTCTGCATGGAGTAAGAGGTACCTTTTTTAACTTACACAAAGAGACCACATGGGCTAGTGACAACCCTGACTTGTGCCATGGTCCCCGCTACATCTACCCCCACCCTCTGTAATCTGTGTTTACCTCTCTTGTGGAATTTTTGTACAACATGGTAATGTAACTCCCTGTATATTTGGGACCTTATTCCTTGCCATATAATAGCATAAGCATAATGATTTGTTGTTATATCTCCTACATCTTAGAACCACCCCTGACACCTAATATATGCTCCCTAATTATCTTTGGGTTATTATTGAATGTATGTTCCAATGTGGTAAACTTAATTTATATAAATCTCAATAGAGAACTTAAAAAAATGTGTGTGCTTATATGACTTTTATGTTAAGTACAATGAGATATTTGATGCACCATGTAAATTATGAACCATATAAAATGTATTTAATTCACTCTAAATCCCAGCATCAAATTAGGTTGCTTTCTATCATGCATTACTTGTCTTGATTCTTAGACACTATGATACTCTCCATTGCCTTAGAGAGTAAAATATAAAAGTCTTAGGAATATCACATAATTTAATCAAATCCCATACCTGACTAAGAGGTCCTGGACTGGAGGAGGGAAGAAAGAGTTTCTATTACATGATAGATTCTGTGTCCACTTGAAATCATTCTATTTCACTTTTAACATACAACCACTCTTTGAATCAGATATTTCATTTTAAAATGAGATAACTGAATATCAGAGAAATAAATGTCTTGGTAAAGTCACTTATCTTGGAGTGCCTGGGTGGTTAAGTTGGTTAAGTGTTTGACTTTGGCTCAGGTCATGATCTCGGTGTCCTGGGACCAAGCCCCGTGTTGGGCTCCGTGCTCATCGGGAAGTCTGCTTGTCCCTCTCCCTCTACCCCTCCCTCCCATACTTTATTCTCTCTCTCTCTCTCTCTCAAATAAATAAAATCATTAAAAGCAAGTCACTTATCTTGTAAATTCTAGAATCGGGAAATCCAGTGTTCATATAAGAGACTAATTTGTCCAGCTGATATTTTACTTACACTGATGATACCTTGACAATGATGGAGTATTTTGTTTACTTGAGAATTTCAGCTAATTATCTCAATACTTTTTCTGATACAATGAAAAATAACCATTTTGAATGATGGTATTTTTTTCTCAATAAGGTGATTTTTTTCCCTCATTTAACTGAATGTTTTGATGTCATAGTTGCATAGTCCAGAGCCAGCCTCTAATTTCGCACTGCATCCTGGTGCACAAAGTAAAATACCAAGACACATTCAAACATAGGCCAAGGATATTTTCATTATCAGTCTCCACCAAGCATGTATATTCCTCCTTTAATGAAAATTATCTTTTCCTAGCTTTGTTCATTGTTTAAAAATGTTTCCCTGCCTCAGTCTTTTCATCTATTGCCTTTCTCAGATGAATGTTTTTCTTGTTGTGTTTTATTTTGTATTAATTCTACTGAGTGATTCTCAGCAATCTTACATAATACACACTTTCTCAAAAAATTGATTAATATAAAATCATGTTTGAGTATATATATTTTTAAAAATAAAAGATACTTAAGCATGCTAGATAATAAAATATAGCAATCAGTTACATATACAGATTTTATCTATATTTTGTAAATCTACAGTAAGAAAGATAATAAAAAACTTAGATCTCTCTCTGAAATGATTATGGAAGATTTTATACAAACATACACATACTCATATATATAGTAAATGCCAATAAGGCCGAATTTGCAAAATGTTGTCCTTCTGGGGTGTTTGTTCAGATGTCATGAAAGGTTGAGCTATTTCTCATAAACATCCAAATTTAAAAGACAAGCACCCTAGGCTATGTGTGGGTGCTGGTGTGACTATCCATTAGATAAGATGTCCTCTCGGTTGTCATGGGGCATGTCATCCTTGTATACCTGAGGTTGGCCTCACCTGAATTAGGGACTTTTTTTACCCATGTATCTTTGTTTAGGATGGTTGAAAAGGAAAAGAGATTGACAATAAAGGCCTCTAAGGCAAGCAGGAGGAACCAACGTGATTTAAGCTTGGATTGGGCCGGCAAGAGAAATTTACCTGGCAAATGAGACTAAAGAGCGTCAAAGAAATACAAAGGAAGACACTTTAGGTGATTTCAAACCCTGAATGTTATTAAATGAACAAAATAGCATACAAAACTTTCCATATACTTTATTGGGTAACAACATAATTAATATTGTTCAGATATCTTGTGCAAACTCAATTTAATAACTTTTCAGCATGTACTTTATGCCTAGCATCACGCTGGGCCCTGAAGATGCCAAAATTGAGAAGATAGTTCTGCCCCAAGAAAGTCACAAACCAAAAAAGAAGAGTATTCTATATAATTGCTAAAAATAAATGAATTTACAACTCTTTAATAAAGAGACAAATAAACCACTGACAAAATAGATGAAGGACTTACCTTATACTACATAAAAAATTTAATTCATAATGTATTGAAAACCTAAACATAAGAGCTAAAACTATAAAAGTCTAGAAGAAAACTTAGAAGAAAGTTTTCCTGATTTTGTTTGACAATGGTTTATTTGATATGATACCAAAAGCGCAGCCACCAAAAGAAAGAATAGATAAAATGACCCATTCTAAATTGAAAACTTTTGTGCATCAAGGAACACTATCAACAGAGATAACCCACAGAACGGGAGAAAATGTTTCAAATCACATATCTGACAAGGGATCCAATCCAGAAAATATAAAGAACTCCTGCAACTCAACAAGAACAATGAAGTAGCAAAGCAAACAACCCAATTAACAAATGCAGAAAGGATTTGGATAGACATTTCTTCAAAGAAGTTATATTGATGGCCAGGAATAACATGAAAAGTTGTTTCTCATCAGTTTTCAGGGAAATGCAAACTAAAATCACAATGAGGTATCACTTTACACCTATTAGAATGGCTATAGGGAAAAGATAGTAAGTGTTGGCAAAGATGTGGATAAATTAGAATGTTCATAAAGTGCTGGTGGGATTGTACAATGATGCAGCTGCTGTGGAAAACAGTCTGGTAATTCCTAAAACAGCTAAACATAGAGTTACCGTGTAATCTAGTATTCCAATTCTAGGTATATACCCAAGAGAAATGAAGATGTATGTCTACAATAACTTGCACACAAATATCAAGTAGCCAAAAAGTAGAAACAACCCAAATGTCCATCAGTTTGTGAATGGATGAACAGAATATAGGCTATCCTTACGATTGAATATTATCAAGCCATAAAAACAGGAATGAAATCTGGACACATGATACAACATGAATAAACCTTGAAAACAGTATGTTATATGAAATAATTCAGTCACAAAAGACCACATATTTTATGATTTAATTTATATGAAATGTCCAGAAGAGACAAATCTATATCCAGAGAGTAGAGATTAAAGGTTGCCTAGGGCTGGGGTTAGTGGATTGATTGAGGAGTGATGACTAACAGATGTGAGGTTTCTCTTTGGAGTGATGAAACCAAAAATCAACCAAGTGACCAATTATGCCCAGTATATATGTTTAAGAAAATGAAAGATAAATTTAAGCATGCCAGATAACAAAGTATAGCAACCAGTTACATATAAATATTTTATGTGTTTTATAGTATACCCAAAGGAAGATAATAGAAAATTTAAATGTCTCCCCAGAAATACTTGTGGAAGATTATGTATACCTGCATGTATGTTTTATTTTTGTTTCAATAAAGTCAGAGTTAAATTGTAACTTTATTTAGAGGGAAGAACTTTTCTTCTTCAAATACAGATAGGATGTTAGACATCTGAGCAACATTCAAACATTAAACGTGGCCTAAGAAGGTAGTTTAACTATGAGCAAATTCTAATTTCATGCAGAACTGGTAAAAATATGTTTAATAATTCAATTAAATATCAAAACATTCCAATCATGTGTGTCATGTTCTTTAAACTTAAAATGTTAAATTAGTTCTGCAATTACATATGACCATAGGAAGTAATTCTTAGCCATGCATTTCAATGTTTTTTTAGTATGTTTGTGGAAAAAAGGGTACTATACTCTGCTATTAGTTTTTCAAAATGACTATTTGCAGATAAGGCAAACATACATACAAGTACAGCTGTGTATAGCTGTAGGTATGGATACAGATATAGCTACAGCTTTAGCTATAGATCGATATAGACATAGATATAACTGAAATCTTTGGTTATGACTTCACCACCCAAAGATCCTTTCATACATATATTCCCCATTTTAAAGAGTAATAAAAAGGGTAAATGAGACATATTCTCTACAAATAAGTAGATAATCTATTAGAAGAAAACTATAAATATGCAAATACAGTAATTCAAAGAACACTAGAAAAACCACAATAATAGAGGTGTGAAGTAGTATAGTGCACCAAAAGGAAATAAATTAGCATATGATTTGATAAAACTTGTCCAATATTTTGAGATGGGCTATCTATTTTAGCCCTAGGTTTGCCATTAGTATAAATGGCTTTGTAAAATTGTTGAGCAATTTGACACTAATTTTCTTGCATGAAAAATTAGTGAATCGTCCTAGGTTCACTTCAGCTTTAACTTTTGATGACAAAATCATTAGGTGACTGTCATGAAGACCCTGTCCTTTGATGAGACAGGAAAAAAATTCCAAAGAGAGGAAAACATAACATATACATGAAATTTCTAGAGATAAGTAAATAAATAAAATAACAAATCAAACTAAATAAAACTAAGCAGCATCCAGCATAGGGACTGCCCCCAAAAGCAAAATTTTTTTTTCTTTTAAGCAAAGTCCCTTGTTCGGTTCAGGTGGAGCAGACTTGTAAGTAGTTTGATGATAAGCAACAGAGCTAGAGTTGGAGATAGTGGTTGGAATCATGACAGTCAGAATTGTATTGTGTTTACAGTTGACTTGGTAGGTAAAAGGGTCAGGAATGCATTTGACTATGAATAGAGCTACTCTGGCAGATTTGAGAGATGGTTAATTTGAAACCAATGCTGGGAATTTGGGATCGAGTTTAAGAGAATCCAAATTAATGTGAGAAAAATGAGAGGAGAATGGAAAAGAGAACAAACTTCAAGAAGAACAAAATATATGAGGTGGGTTTTTTGTTTGTTTTGTGTGTGTGTGCGTGTGGAGGAGTAAGGATAAAGGAAAGAATATACTTTGAAAATTTAAATGTGAATAACTGGATATATGATGGTGTCCTTGCAAAAAGAAAATCACAAGGAGGAGCTTGTTCTGGGGAGACCAGACACAAAACAAAATCTTTTACTGTTTAAGAGCTGGGAGAAAGATTAGGATAATTGTATATTTCACACATTAAGAAACCAAAGTTCAGAGAAGTGATTTAACTAAATCAGTTGACTAATGAAGAATGAATTTTTGAAACATGCTTAGTTGGAGGGCCTAGTAAAAGAGCAGATAGAAATACCCAATAAGGCAGCAGGGTATAGCTGATGACAGCAATAAATATATAGTTTACTGTCACAGTGAAATGATCACCTCACTATAATAATAACTTTGAAAGAAACATACAGAAGAGCAACTTGCCACAGAAGTGCCAGGAATTGCAACAAACTGTATTATAATTTTATGAAAACTAATTTTCTCGTGACATGCCCAGATTACATATTGTATGAAAAACTGGGAAAAGAAAACATTCTTAAGCCTCAGAAATACTTCCTGCTGTTCTGTTACACTGAGATTAATTGCAAGTCACACAAGTTAAACAGTGCAAAATGTTTTACAGAGCACATGGAAGGTTTCACATGCCCTAAAATAAAGGGCTATAAATGTGACATACTACACTCTCCTGGAAGAATTTCTGAATATTTCTATTATAAACTAATTTTCTCCTACTGCAGCTTTCCTAGGAAAGTGACAAGATAAAACTGATTTCTTAAGTCATCATTTCAAAGGATGATATAATTATCTCATTTTAAAATTAAAAAAAAAAAATAAAGCAGTGATGCTATTAGTAGCTTTCATGTTTCAGAGAAGTTTCCATATATTTGCATACTATAATTAATTAAGAGATTGCTAAAAGGGGCCAACTGAATGAATTTATAAATAGTAAAATTTGTCTCTATCTACAAATAGCTTTAATCTTCACAGTTATATTTTTAAGGATGCTTATCTGTGTCATTTCTTATAAATACATTAATAATGGTTTTAATAAATATAGCCATTAGATAAATCTCTACTCACTTGTAACATATTTCATGTAAGTTAATTCCCAAATATCTATTTCAAAATATTTATTTAACCAAAATTTTTAACATACTTGCAATTTGCAATATGATACTCAATTTTAAATAAATGGATTTTCTATCACTTATACTAATGGAAACTAATGGGAAAAAAAAAAAAACCCTAAATGTTTTATTTTAAAAATGTTCGGAAAAATATGCATTTCACAGTTACTGACCTCTCATAAACTACAGTATCTCAAGTAGATGATCCAACATGGAGGTATACAGATATGTATCTGTTTTTTGTTTTTTTTTTTAAGATTTATTTATTTATTCATTCAGAGAGAGCGAAGAGAGAGGCAGAGACACAGGCAGAGGGAGAAGCAGGCTCCCTGCAGGAAGCCCGAGATGGAACTCGATCCTGGTCTCCAGGATCACACCCGGGGCTGCAGGTGGCGCTAAACCGCTGGCCACCGGGGCTGCCCAGATATGTATCTGTTGAGTAGAAATAATCACTTGGCCATCCAGACATCTTTGAGTACTGATGAATCATCTGAAAAAAAAAAGGGGAAAAAAAATTGGAGAGAGAGAGAAAGAGGAAGAGGAGGAGGAGAAATAGCAGAAGTTGGGGGAAAGAAAGAAGAGAAGAAGGAAGGGAGGAGAAGAGGAATGAAAAAACCAAGGAGAGAAGTCATAAAATCTGATGACTTTGTCTACCGTTAAAGTGACAAAGTGAGGATAAAGGTCAGTAAGTACTCAACCTATACTCTCAACCTATACTCTCTATACTAAAAACTTCACATCTGCCATATTCTGTGCCTAGAGTTAGAAACATGACTCTTTATACAGGTTTTCCCCACTATCCAAAGTGGAGTGTTTCTGTAAAACATTTGGTAAGCAGAAATGGTGGAAAGCAAAGAGAAGTGATTACCATTATAATTGATATCAACAATTTTTGCACATTCTCAGGACCCCCCCCCCCCCCAAAAAAAGGGCCAGGGAGGGTTAGGCAGGGAGAGATAGGTGGGAGCCATGAAATCAGGCGCACAGAAATCTTGAGGGTGCTGAGATATAAGAACCCAGAGATAAGGAAACAAACCAGACCACCTGGCCCCTGATGTTAGGGAGTGTTTTTCTTTGGCAGCTATACCGTAGTCACAGAAAATGACCAGACCACAAAGAAATAAGTCATTAAGGGTGTTATCAATAGTCCTTGCTCAAACTAAGACAACAGAAGAATCTCAATGCCACAGACTCCTTGGTCAAGTTTTCAATAAAATACCAGCCTAAAAACCTTTCAGTGGCAACCCTGTCAGGATCCCTCTCACTTCTGAGAGCTTTCTCTGTTCCCTCACTTAATAAACTTCTATCATTTTACTCATTCTCTTTTGTCTGCAAGATTCGTTCTTAACTCCATGAGACAAGAACCTAGCTCTCCTGCTTCATTAGGCTTTTCTGGTACCTTAGAACACATCTTGCTAAAGAATGCACAAAATAAATCGAGATAAAGCACAGATGCTCACAGACACAGTCCAAAGTTAATGCAGCTTCGCAGGGCCACTTCTGCTGCTTGAAGAGTGTGATATCACTGCAATGGCTTCCTGCAAAAACACATGTTGAATGCTGTTTTCACTTTTTCCATAAAAATGAAAATTCTCTTCAGATTCTTTCAGTTAGAGAAAACAGATACTAATCTAGGTGTTTCTTATAAGCAAAGTGACAAACCTGAACTTTTGAAAAACAGGGGATCCCTGTAATGGACATTGGAGGAAGGAGACAGGTTTAGGAAAGGAATAAATGCACTGTCTCTGTTGCAGAACCCTCTTCATTCTTCTGGTTAATATTCCCTTTGTACCTTGGGGTGCCTGGGTGGCTCAGACCGTTAAGCATTCAACTTTTGGTTTCAGCTGAGGTCATGATCTCGAGGTCATGAGATCCAGCCTTGCGAGGGGCTCTGCTTAAGGTTCTCTCTCTCCTTCTCCCTTTGCCCCTCCCTCACACACGTGTTTTCTCTTTCTTAAAAAAAAAAAAAATTTCCTTTGTACCCTTTAGCTCTTGCTTTCCTCTTCCATGCAACTAACCTATGTCTACCTTTCTTGGGCTTTGATCATGGTTAGCTATCAAGAAAATCTGCTGTAAAATTATCTGCTGAATAGATTATCTCCAGGTATTTACTTTTTATTAGACAAGAAAAAAATCCTTCTTTAAATAATAATGTAAAGATATTATTAATTATTATTAACAATTGTAAAGATTGCCATCAAAAGAGATTGCTTCTGAAGGCAAACCCCCTTAGAAGATATATTATGTCAAAATCCTCTTAGAAAATTATGATTTTTAAATTATAGTAAAATCATAAGTGTAAAATATTATGACCAGTGATACTGCTATCTATTATATACAAGAACTCTATTTAGTTCTGATGAGATAGTTTATATACTTCAAAATTTCACGTGGCAAATATATGTCATACTGCATAGGATAAAATATAATACTCATGGTCTTGATAAAATAAAGATATTCTCTTGTATGAGGTTTGAGTTTAGTTAGATACTGAAAACATTCTGTGAGTGTTTTTTATCATATGGCCCAGTTTTATATTAATATATATTTAATCAAATCAAACCATTTGGTTTCTGTACAAAATGAAATTGTATATATTATGTAGATTGGGATTATTCATCTGCATTTAATATTAACACCTCATTAAAATTTAAGATCCTCTCCAATATCACACTCATAAATACCATGAGCTATTGAAAATCTATGGTATAAATATGAGTTGCTGGTTTAAAAGTTTTCCTACTTGCTGATGCTATACCTTCCATAGCCTTGTAAACTGTCATAGTGATCTGCAGAATCCATTTATTTTTTTAAAAAATTACTTAGCTATCCATGCCATCTCTGAATACAGTTTATTCTTTGAAAAGGCAATGTCATAGTCCACAGTTAAAATTATTTTTATTTTTATTTATTTATCCTTTATTCAAACATGTACTGAATAACTGTAATATACCAAATATTCTTCTATTCTTATGAGGTTAAAAATGATAAAAATGACAATGTCCCAGTCCTCAAATTGCTCACTACCTAGAAAGGGGAAGAATATACTATGTATATAATAAGGGCAATGTCATTATAGCTACATATTCTGTAAACCTAAGACTACTGTGTAGTAATTTAAGTGAATATGCATGTAAAACTCATAGGTGAAGTAGAGATTGATTAACTCTATCTGTGCAAGGTCGCAAAAGGTTTTAGAAAAGATAATAAGACTCAGCAGGGTGTTGTGGTATGAACTAAATAGTCTTAAAGATAGTAGACTATTTTAAATAGAGAAAGAAGCATTTCAGTGTTTCTAAAGTATCTCATCAATTGTGGTTGGTAGTTAAGATGACTCTGAATATATACACTGAAAGAAAGTCATGAAGCATCATTTATGTTATGCCAACCTGATAGCTGAGGAAGGGTTCTGAGCAAACAATTGAGATAGCCAGGTTTTATTTCAGAAAGTTCTCTTAATATTTGCATGCAGAGGATGAACTATAGGGAAGAGATACAGTTATACTTCTACTTATAATAATGCATTAAATTCCACTTATTTTAATTCATTTCTAAATTTCCCTTTTCTTTAACAATTATTACTTTGTCACATATGTTGTAATTATTTGTTATTATTTCTGTTAATTCCAGGCTTTCAAATTTAAACTGCAAGGAGGCTGGAATCTTTGTATGTTTTCTTCACTGATGTTTTGCAAGTACCTAGAAAAGTACCCAGCCCAGTATGGGCTATTGTTTAATGTTTTTTCTATAAATATAATGTATGAATTTTGCTACTTTGAAAGAGTAGTGATTGACTTACTTATAGTTGGTTTGATTGCAGTCCTTGACAAATTCTCTTAATAGTCATAGAATTTTTGTGTGGATTTCCAGGTTTTCTAGGAATGCAAGTATATGATCATCAAAAGGAGAAAAACTTGTTTTTGATATGCTAATATTTTTACAAATTATTTCTTGATTTGGCTGATTGCATTCAGTGTTATATCTTAAACAGATAAACAACATTAGCAATAGTCAATATCTTGTTATTTTCTTGGCATTAAAGATAAAAATAGTTAACTTTCAAAAATTTTAAATTATGGTGAGGAATCTGGTGGCTCCTCAAAAAAAGCAAGGAGGTTAGTATAGCAGGAGTAGAATAAATTATGACTATAAGATAGCTATTTTTCAATATTTCATATTTGGCTCTAATGTAGTCTCCTGTATTTTCAATTTTTGTCTGTATTCAGTTTTAATATTTTTCCATTTACCTTGTATTTTTATTTGCATTCCCTTATGTCTTTAATTTTATCTTTTTCACTTAAAAAAATTAAAGATTTATTTATTTGAGAGGGAGTGAGCACAAGTGAGGGCAGGAGAAGAGGGCCAAGCAGACTCCCAGCTGAGCACAGAGCCCAATCCAGCACCCCAAGATCATGACTTGAGCTAAAGTCAGATGCTGAACAGACTGAGCCACCTGGGCGCCCCTAATTTTATCTCTTCATTTTACATGGTATTCAAAAATCTACTCCTTTCTCTAATTCCCAGAAACCACCCTGTGCTATACCTTTTTGCTCATACCAAAAATTGGTAGCTGCTTCCCTGTGAAAAGTGGGTGCAATTTATAAACACAAGTACTTCACTTCTCTGGAATGTTAGATTATCCCTCCTTACTTCAAGATATTTTTGATGCTTCTGAGTGATTCTGTTATTGTTTTTTTGCCTAGCTTTCTAGTATGGCATAGTACATTAGTCTGTTCTCCAGTATTCCAGCTTGTAGGAAGTGAAAATTCTGATGTATCTGATTTATTTGATCAATTTGCCTGCTCTCTTATGAACCAGCAAAAATAGAAGCAAAAAGTTGTGTTGAAAGGCCATTGCAGTATTCCAAAACGTTGATATCAATGCATTCTACGTTTGCAGAAGTGGAGGTATTGGAGAGTCACTGGATTTCGAAAATAGGACCAACAAGATTTACTGATAGATTTGATGAGGTGAAAGAAAGGAATGACGGATGATTCTAAACTTTTGTTTCAGTCAAAACCCAAGCAAATAGCCAACCATGTAATTTGTTGGCCTGGGGAACATTGGTAAGGAAGAATGTTTGAGAAAAATGTAAAGTATATTAGAAATCCAAGAGGAATTATTGGATAAGCAGTTGTATGTACAAATCTGGAATTCAGAGAGATTTAGGTCTGAGGTAATCCTGTATAGATAACGTTTGAAACTGAATGAAATTATCCCAGGAGTAAATACAGATACAAAAGATGGCAGGCACAGAATTACAAAGAAAAACACTTCAAAGTGGGTGAAGGCAGAATTAGGCAAAGAAGAACAAGTTGGAATATGAAGTGGCTATAAGGAAAATCAGGAAAGAATGGAAATCCAAAAGCCAAATGAAGTGTTTTAAAATTGAAGGAGTGACCCACTATATCAAATGCTGCTGAGAATTTAATTAAAATGAGGACTGAGGGATCCTGGGTGGCTCAGCAGTTGAGCATCTGCCTTTGGGTCAAGATGTGATCTGGGGTCCTCCGATTGAGTCCCACATTAGGCTCCCTGCATGGAGCCTGTTTCTCCCTCTGCCTGTGTCTCTGCTTCTCTCTCTCTCTCTCTCTCTCTCTCATGAATAAAAATATAAAAGCTTAAAAAAAAAAAAAGACTGAAATGATGAGATCATAGGTGACTCACTAGTGATTGAAGGTTGACTCGAGAGCTTGACTGGGTTGGCTCCAGCCAAGTGAGGAAGCACAGACCAGGGTGGAGGAGTTTTGCTCTAAAGGAAAAGAGAAAAAATGAAATCAAAGTAGTTGGGATAAAGAAAAGATTTGTTAGTTGGAAAATGAAAAAAACTATGCTTCTTTGCTCCCTTACTATTGGAACTGATCCTATAGAGAAGTAAGATGAGATGATACCTGTTTTTTTTTTTTTTTAATTATTATTTACTTATTCAAGAGAGAGAGAGGCAGAGACATAGGCAGAGGGAGAAGCAGGCTCCCAGCAGGAAGTCCGATGCGGGACTCTGTGGGGCTCAATCTCCCACCTGGGATCAAGCCCTAAGCCTAAGGCAGACACTCAACCCTTGAGCCATCTAGGCATCCCAATAAGGTGATACTTGAAAGAACAAAGCCCTCAAGGCAAGAAAATTTGCTGTGCTTAGGTAGGAATATGGTCAGTTCATACACTGTAATGGGAAAAGAGTGCAGCCCATACATTACACTTTCACATAGTTGAGGGTTTACTGGCAAAAGATGGGAAAATGTATTTTCTTCTTCTCATGTGTTTTCCCAATGAAATAAAGACCCAGTTTGTTGATATTTGAAGGGAAGGAAAGTGCTAAGGTAGTTGAAGAGAGTACAAACTACAAAATAGTCATCTAAGAGAGCAGAGAATGGACAGTTTAGGAAAATATAGTAAGATTGTTCTTGGGACTGAGGGTCCATGTGAGATGCTTGCTCATGAAAGGACCATGGCTTATGTTTTCCCGAGTCAAACTTTGAGGGTGAAATGAATGATTGTACTAGATCTTAAACCACCTCTGCATTTTTAGAATAAGAATAAAGTTTAGTTGGTTCTCATAACAAAATAATTTTCATGGTTCTTTTTGGTGATAGAATCCATAGTTTAAGTTGCACAATTAGATATTGGGCCAAACAATGCAAATTTTTCATCCTCCCTTCAGCTAATTGTGTTTTTATGGCAGAATTCAGGGTAATGAACTATGAAAAAATGACATGTTTAGCTTTTAGTTGATCTCATTGAAAAACCCAGATTCTTGTCCTTGTAGTTCTCTTTGTTTCACTGCCTACAAATAGCAGTTGATGGTAAACCCTGAAAGGCATGTATTATGCAGGCACAACTGTCCTGCTAGCCTGTGTCACTAGAGGACCCATTTGTACTGCACCATTTAATACAAGACAAATGAACATTTATTTGGGGTCTTGTCTTAGAAGCTTATCCTAAAAAAAAATACTAGAATATTGTTTTGCAAATTATTTGCTAATGTTTAATTAAAATATTTACATTCATAGTCATAAGCAAAATGTAATCATGTTTCCTTTTTTAGTATTATCAGTTGTGCTATTAAAGTTATATGTTGGTTTTCTAATACTTAATAGAGAGCTTTGCATATGTTTCTTTCTGGATCTTGAAATAATGTTTAATTATAGGGCCTTTACCAGATAGTTGGAACTCAGTTTTGGAAATAACTGTTCCAAATGCTTATTTTAAAAGACTAATTTTGAACATTTTTATTTTCAGATGTAGTTAACCAATGTAAGTGTACTAGTATGTCTTATGTCAAATTTTTGGTTTATATTTTGCTAAAATATAAGCAGTTTCCTTTAGGTTTTCTAATTTGTCATTTATATTTACTCTCTTTCTTATAGCTTACTCCCTTTGCATTTCTAAATTACATATATTTTTATCCCTTTTTTCTTTAAGCTTGTTGAGCTATTCATTCAAAGAATCATGTTTTTAAGATTTTTTTGTTTTCCATTTCATTAATATCAAATATTTACTTCATATTTCCTTTAAAAAATGTATTTCACATATTTTCTAGTTTTTAAGCAAGTGACTTTAATTTTAAACTCACATTTTTTTTTCTAAATTTTAAGAAAAATAATTTGCTTAGGAATTTATTGTGTTACCTCTCAAATACTATATATCTTTTTCACCTCTTCTGAATCTGAGAATCTTTAAGTATTCTGTTATTAATATTATATAATGTTAGCAATAACTAACAATTATTGTTAGGCTATTCAGCTTTTCCTGAGCA
The DNA here is from genome assembly GCF_053574225.1 of Canis aureus. Lineage (NCBI taxonomy): Eukaryota > Metazoa > Chordata > Mammalia > Carnivora > Canidae > Canis > Canis aureus. The sequence goes on from NC_135618.1 coordinate 32,218,199, forward strand.
CTTGACTATCAGTAAAAATAACCAATAATTGAGATAACTCATCGCTATATATTCATCTCATTTTTTCATACATCCAGCATCCTATAAGCTTAGTTTTCTCTGTATTCCAAAACACTTGTTCAGATATTCAACTGATTAGTTATTTTTTTTTCAAGTTTTATTTAAATTCCAGTAAGTTAACAAGCAATTCGATATTAGTTTCAGGGGTAGAATTTAGTGAGGAGTTTCTTATTATTTGTAAAAGAGAACACAGTCCTGAACTAAATTTCACTGTTGAGGTACAGGCAGCACTGCTGAAACTTTTGCATGTTTTGGCTTTATAGAGGTAGAACAGTTGGATTAGGGTTTGGGGGCAAAGAAAAGCAAGAACGCATGTATAAATGGCTAACCTACTATTATCTGTCAGTAGGTGTATGACTTCCTAAAATCACTAAAGTGATTATAACATATTTTGCTACAAAAGACCTATAAGGGGGACGCCTGGGTGGCTTAACAGTTGAGCATCTGCCTTTGGCTCAGGGTGTGATCCTGAAGTGCCGGGATCGAGTCCCACATCGGGCTCCCTGCATGGAGCTTGCTTCTCCCTCTGCCTGTGTCTCTGCCTTTCTCTCTCTGTGTCTCTTATTAATTAAAAAAAAATATGTATATATATATATAAGGATATGTAAATCTCCTCTGTGAATTATTGCTCTAAAATATACATATATCATATATACATGTATATATACATAAGAATATACATACATATGTGTATATTTTTCTAGAGAGATAGAGGGGCAAGGGCAGAGGAAGAAGAAGAGGGGGAGAGAGAATCTTAAGCAGACTCTGTGCCCAGTGTGGAGCCAGACTCAGAGCTAGATCTCACAATCCTGAGATCATGCCCTGAGCCAAAATCAAGAGTCAGACAGATGCTTAAAGGACTGAGCCATCCAGACACCCCTAAAAATATTTTTTAAAACAATTTAATGACCCGATCTAATCTAGTGGTAGGGCTATAACAGCTAATGCTTTTGAAATTGGCAATCTAGATCTATTTTTCTAGTGGATTTAGATAAAACGAGATAGACCATAATCAAATATTTCTATTATTCAATCAGATAGCATTTCCATTAAGAAACAAAAATGAAATTCGATAAAATTATAGTTATATCAATAATACACTTCATTTTAAATAATTATAAAATTAAGTATGAAAAACAGATTTTAAAATTTTAAATTTAAATTAAATTAAAATGGAGATGCCTGGGTGGCTCAGTCAGTAAAGCATCTGCCTTTGGCTCAGGCCATGGTTTCCAGGTCCTGGATGAAGCCCCAAGGTGGGCTCCTTGCTCAGTGGAAAATCTGCTTTTCCCTCTCCCTCTGTGTACTCTCTCTCTTTTGCTCCCACTCTCACTCTTTCTAAAATAAATAAATAAAATCATTTTTAAAAAAGGAGTTAAAATATTTTAAAAATAAATAAATTAAAATGCAAAAATACTACTAAAACTTCTGTGTAAATAAGATAATTTAAAAACCCTATTCCGTCCCTAATGTGAATTACTGAAGTGCTTTTTTTCTATCTTCAAAACATTTATTTAATTATATAAAATATTGTTTAAAAATCTTCATCAAGCATATGACAACATTGATGATTATAACCTCAAGGGCTTTTGAAGGCTTTTTTCTAATTTGCAATCTTTCCACATTTTGAATCTTTCCATAGTTGATATATGCAGGGAAGCACATTTATAGACATGTTTATTTAAATTGTTTTTTTCTATTTATCTATTATTTTCATTGGGCTATAGATAGATCTTGATATATGTATTTGTTGCTTAGATAAGTGCTTTTTTCTTACAAGGTCTATAAAGATTTTTTTAAGTAAATTAAAAAGAATCTTTTATGATCACTGGTTTGTCAGGAGTTAATAGTACTAATCTATCTTTCCTAATATTAGTATACAGTGTTTCTTTTCTTATTTTGCTCACTGAAGAGTAAATCTCAAGAATTTCCTTTGGGATCCTCTTTAGAGGTTTGTTTCCAAGATGACTTAGTAAAATCATTGTCTAGGTGCATAATATATATTCTACAATGCTTAATAGGATTTTATAATAAGTTTTTCCTAAAGTGTTAACAATGAAAATTATAACGCCCCTTGGAAGTGATAAGAAACTGAGAATTTCTTTTTTGGATTGATGTTGTGGGTATAACACAGCCGTATTATCCATTTAAGAGATAATGTCTTGAATACTTTTTATCACTGTTGTTAAGAAATTAAGTTTAAATATACATATTAGTCTTTAAATTATTATTTTCAACTGGTATATTCCACCTAATTTCCTAAACCTAAATAAGCTTAAGTAACAAAACAGACTGTGCTAATGTAACATTTCTCAAATGTTCAAATTCTAAATTATATTTTAAAAGCTTATAGCATACAGGAATAAGTGCAACTAGTGAAGTGTAACTTTTTTGATTTAACATACTCATCTGTAAACACAAGTGGTATAACATAAAAATGCACTAATAGGGGTTTTAAAAGTTCATAGATCTCAAGAAGAAACCATAGTACAAATCTTGTAGAAAGATACAGAAGAAAATGATTTGGGAAAGGTCATGATGGAAATATATTTGAAATAATCTCAAAAAAAATCAATTAATAAAATTTCAGTGATTAATTGGATCTATATATATATGCAGGTAATGAAACTAGATTTTCCAATCAATGTGAAAATTGACTTCCATGAAGTATGCCAGGATATTTTTTTCTCTTGATTTATGTGTAGGTCTATATCATTTCTATAGATTTTTGTTTAACAGCTGACTTCCCTCCTTTTCTATGGACCCAGTATTCCAAGAATGTCTAGAAACTATATACTAAATTTAATTATCATGGGTGCTTCTGGTAATCATCTTCAAGTGACTCCCAATGATTCTTGCTTACTAATATTTGTGCCCATGTGTAATTCCCTTTCCTTCTATGTGACCAGACCTAGTGACCTGCTTTTAAAAATAAAATACGGCAAATGTGTCACTTGTGAGAGACTTCTAAGATACAATTATAAAATATTATGATGATATTTCACAATTTCTTATATTTCAGTACTGTTGATAGATTCAGTGTTAGTTATGAATCCCTTCCCTTTTTAAAGTCTTAGATTTCCCCTCTGGAAGCTTATAGGATATCTTCTTTGTTCCAGAGTTTAGCAACTTCACCAGAGTTTAACACGTGGTGTCTCTTTCATCTATATTTCAAACTCAAGAGAATTTGCCTCCTCCTCCAAGGACCACTTTCAGCAAATGTTTTCTTTGAGCTTCTTTTGAAAGGATCCAGTGATATCTGCCTTGCTCCCAGCTTCAAGGAGAGAAAACCAAATCGTATACTCTGAACAGCCACTGATTCTAGCTGCTGCCACGGGCTACAAAGCCATCCACCCTCGCAAAGGAACCTCAGAAAAATCATTTTTTCATTCACGTAATTATGATTTCATCAGTATGCTAACATTTACTTTCTCCAAGGAGAAAAGTGGAGAGTTAAAATTATATACTGAAGTCATAAATTTTTTCTTACCAATATAATTAAGTAATTTTTTGATCACTTTAGCTATTTGATGTAGTGTTATCAAAAGTCCAAAAAATTTGGAACACTGGAGTTGAAAGGTGGTGATAACATATTATACTGTACAGAATACTCTAAGAAATATATCTGAAATGTTAACTTTTGGGCTTAGAAATATATTCCAATTTCTGCTTTTGTTCTTCATGACATTTGTAAATTATTATATATGTGTACATATATATATTTTTTTTTCAAGAAGCTTTCATCAAATTCTGACCTAGGTTACTTGTTTGTTTCTTATAGGCCTTCCCTACCTTCAGGTAGTTGATTCTCTACTAAATTGCTTATTACACACACATGTACAGAATTGTGTGATATCCATACATACAACCCCCAAAAATCTAAGGTTAAAATCTAAACAGTGTTTTAAAATACTATTGTTCAGAATATATAAATATTTGCATTGTGTTCCTGGAGAAGGCTTGCTAGTTTCTCTGCTTGTAGGAGAATTATATTTTCCATTGCTCTTAAATCTAGGAGTATGGTCAGATAACTTTTTTTTGCCATTTCAGAGCTGATGCTTGAAGAAGCAATGATGGTTTGTCATGGGTCTTTTCCCACTAGACCTACAATGTTGTAGATAGAGGCTGCTTTGCTCATGGCAGATATTGAATGAGGATGATGTAAAACAGAGCAAAAGCTAACCCAGAATTAATATTTAATAAAATGGCAACAATTATTTTTTTAGAAGCTGATGAGAATTGGGAGTTCATTACCATAGCAAAATGTAGTTTATTTTGATCAATGCACCTTTCGAAAAAAATAATTTTCTCAGACTTCTTGTTTAAAATGCCAAATAAAAGTTTGCAATGAAATATTTTAATTTTTATTTTATTCTCCGGAAAACAAATAAGAAAAAAAGGAGTTACAGTAAAGAAAAGAATCTACCCTTCTTATGTATATTTCCATTATTTTTTAAATATCCCACCACTGTGTTACGTTTTCCAGTTCTCATGAACTACATTCTCAGGAAAATCACAGAACACCCACTAAGGATTTTATTTGTGTTTGCCTACTTAGTAGACTTGTCATTACTCAGCTTTAATGGGATCTACCCAGATCCACAGCCCTGTTAATCTAAAGTCTGAGACACTGGGCTACCAAATTACAAATTACAAATTATGAAGCCAAGACGATAAAGGTACAATGAGAATTGGTTGAGGAATGGGCAAAAAAGAAAGAAAGAAAAGAAAAGAGAAAGGAAAAGAGAAAGAAATATTCAACTTAGGACCTGCCATGTAAATTTTTTGTCCAAGGATTCCTCTAGATCAGAGATCAGCAAAGAGCCAAATAGAAAATATTTTAAGCTTTGAGGGCCATATGGTATCTGCTGTTATAGTGTGAAATCAGCTGTAGACAATACAATTGATTGTAAATAAGTGAGTGAGATTGTGTTCCAATAAAATTTTATGTACACAAATAGGTCACTGGTCAGGTTTGTTTCCATGGGCTTAACTTTGCTGAATTCTGCTATAGATAGGACTCCTCTGTAATTGACTGCAAAGCATTAGATACTTAAGGAACTTTATTTCCACATTAATTTGTGTATATCACTATTTTGCATCTCTCATTCTAGATAGTTACTGTATGTTTTCTTGAATTGAATAGTATCATTCTATCTTTTGAGATGCAACTTATTTATGCCATTTTCAAAAACCACATATTGGTTGATATGAAGGAAGCTTAAATATTGAGATCCATTTGGTTTGAAAACTTTCCTTAATAATTACTCACAGGATCCCTGGGTGGCTCAGTGTTTTAGTGCCTGCCTTTGGCCCAGGGCGTGATCCTGGAGACCTGGATCGAGTCCCACATCAGGCTGCCTGCATGGAGCCTGCTTCTCCCTCTGCCTGTGTCTTTGCCTCGCTCTCTTGTGTCTCTCGTGAATAAATAAATAAATAAATAAATAAATAAATAAATAATCTTTAAAAAAAATTACTTACAAAAATGTGAGCATATATCAATTAGATTATTTATTCAAAATTACATTATCAGTTTTCTGGTAGGCAATTTGAGTTGAAAAATAAAATTTAAGCTAAAATTAAAAAATAGCTATCACTGCTAAAGAAAGATTATTTATCTGTGCAGTTGCTCCTGTTTTAATATTATTAAAGCTTATAGAAATCTGAATAGTACCTAAAATGTTCCTCATTATAGAATAGGGTATCGGCTATTAGCACTAACAGTATTTATTGCATATAATGGCATTACCTCAATTACAACCATAATCAAATTAAAGTTGTACCATAATAAGAGGTATAGCAGCATGAAATAAATACAACATTAAGCAAGCATTAATTTTACTTAAGTGATTAGTCGTTTCAGTTGCATATTTTATGCTTATTACTATAAATTATATTGTATGTAATTCATTTATATCGAAAGTACAAGTAATCACTTTCCTTATTTACAGCAGATTTTTATTTTAGGTCTTTACTTGTTTTGTCTCCAAATGTTTTATTAGCAATTGAGAAAAAAGCCAGTAATAATTCAGAAATGATAATCATTCATTGTAAGAAATTTTGTGTGAAACTTGGAGTTAATATTAAGTTCTTAGGCTAATTCTCTTTTATTTTTATTTTTTATTTATTTATTTTTTTGCTAATTCTCTTTTAAATGCTTAAAGTTATTCTTATGAATCACACGTTCAGAGTGGTTAGCATATAATAAACTTAATCTTATCTTTTTTGATAACTGGCATAGCATTTTCCCTAAATACTTTTATTGGTATACAATGCAACCAAACACTACCAAAAGAATCAGAAATTTTATAGTTAATCCTTTAGATAGGATTTCTGCTTAAAAATAAGTTGTTTAATCAGATAGAGCCAGTGAACTAACATTATGCATTTCCATGCCCTCTTCTTCAGCTAAATTTATATACTCTGTTTTTCTGCAAATATTTAAGATAAAAACATGCCTTAAAAAGTTAAAACAAACCAATGACAATTGGATTTTACCAGGTAAGCCTGGTCAAACCTAATTTGACCTTATTTATCCAAGTGTTTTAGAAAATTGATTTGGATCTACTTGCACATCCAACTTCCTCAGGAAAAGTTGTTTGTATGTTTGTTTTAGGTTTTGTTTTCTTTCTTTTTTTTTTTTGTTTTCTTAAGAGGTTTTAATTATTATAAAATCTATGGTAATGGTATCAGTGTAATATTGACCACATGAAATACATTAGGAAGTATCATTTACTTCAATTTTCTGAAGCATTTTTTAGAATTGGTATTATTTTTTTAAATGTTTGGCAAAATTCACCAATAAAAATATTTGGGTTTGAGTTTTTATGTGTTATATAATTTTTAACTATAAATTCAATGTCTTTTGGGGATCCCCAGGTGGCTCAGTGGTTTGGACCTGCCTTTGGCCCAGGGCGTGATTCTGGAATCCCGGGATCAAGTCCCACATCGGGTTCCCTGCATGGAGCCTGCTTCTTCCTCTGCCTGTGTCTCTACCTCTCACTCTGTCTCTCATGAATAAATAAATAAGATCTTTAAAAATAAATAAATAAATAAATAAATTCAACGTCTTTTGTAGACGTAAAACCATTCAGATTATCTATTTCTTCTTGAACGAGTTTTGGTAATTTGTGCCTTTCAAGGATTTTTTTTTTTCGATTTCATCTAAATTATCTTATTATTGGAGATAAATAATAAATAATAAAAATTATTGTTCAGTATTTCCTTATTATGCTTTTAGTCTATATAGAAACTGTAATGGTGTCACCTATCATCCCATTCCTGATATTGACTAATTTGTGCTTTTTCTTTACCTTCTTTATCCATATCCTTCTTGTGTAATGAACTTTGAATTTTATTTTGCTTTTCACAAAAAGCCATTGATTTTCTAGTTTTTTTCAATCTCACTCTTTTCCGTGCTGATTTGAAGTTAAGTTGTTCCTTTCTTTGTGACCCCCTAGACTTTCTGTAGAGTTCTGGAATAGAACTTAATTCTCTGAAATTTATTTACTGCACCAGACTGAGTTAAGTGATATTAGGGGTGATGTCATGACTTTGTAACTTTAATAATTACCAATGAATAGATTTTCAACAAATATTTGTGAAATTAATTTTTAAAATATTAACACAAATACCAACAAAATATAAAAACAAATGTATGGACAATACTTATTATATGAGTCTGTTATTTTGGAATCCTAGGCCTGAATCTTTTAAGGGATAAGACATATGTTGGGGTGCTTGGGTGGTACAGTTAAACATCCAACTCTTGGTTTTTACTCAGGTCTTGATTTCAGGGTCACGAGATCAAGCCCAGCATCAAGACCCACTTTGGGCTCCATGCTCAGTGTGGAGTCCACTTGACATTCTCTATACCAGCATCTGACCCTCCCACTTGCTCTCTCTCTCTCTTTAAAATAAATAAATTTTTTTTAAATAAACAAATTTTTAAAGGATAAGATATATAATTTCACATTTTTGTTCTAGCTTTACAATTTGTTATATAATTATTGTTCTTTCTAGCCATTCAGTGCTTTGAATTATAGTGACTACTTGTATGATAAGAAAACAAAACCAAAAACAAAAGAAAAAAGAAAACAAAACCAAAAACAAACCTACAAACAACTTTTCCTGAAGAAGTTAGATGTGCCAAGTAGATACAAATCAGTTTTCTAAAACACTTGAATGAATAAGGTCAAATTAGGTTTACCTGGTCAAAATCCATTGTCATTGGTTTGTTTTAACTTTTTAAGGCATGTTTTTATCTTAAATATTTGCAGAAAAACAGAGTATATAAATTTAGCTGAAGAAGAGGGCATGGAAATGCATAGTGTTAGTTCACTGGGTCTATCTGATTAAACAATTTATTTTTTTCCTTGCAGCAGCCACTCCCACTTCCACATCTTGTGGATTTCTGATTAAAAGCATAAGCTGAGTCCTGTAAACAGAATATCATCCTTTTAGGTGATTGTCTCTTAACTGGTAAGAAAAAGAATCTTCTATATGTAATTGTAGCTTTCAATTAGTCTAACTTCTTCAGTTAATTGGGAATACATGAAATGAGCACACTGGTATACTTCCTTTGCTCTGAAATGAGTTCCTTGGTCTTAATGCTGTGTGAAATGACATGAGTCTTAGGTGTCTTGGTCACCTGAGGTTCCATGGTTAGGCTTTCAGTCTCTACCAAGAGTAGGAGAAAATCTGAATCTGTTTTTCAAAAGAAGACTAGTTATCTGCTGATGATGGCATAGATTCTTTTCCTCAAAATTCTAGAGATCTCTGCAATTTTCCTATTTTTAGTTTGCTGGAGGTCCATACAACCTATCTATGTGCAAGTATTATTAAATATGTTAAATTATGAAGCCTAAGTGGTAGAATGCCTTATACTGAAGTCTGTATGTGATGTGGAGTCTTCTCTTCTTCTGGTACCTACTTATAACTGAAACTTTATGGGTAACTGTGTAGATGAGCCAAATTAACACACTGCAGTATATGTTGCCACAAAACTCCAAAATTCCCTGCCAAGTATAGTGCCTCTTTTCTCATAATAGGTGGTGAAAGTTGCAGCAACCTGTTCTCTTTGGAGATTTCTTGACATGCTCTAGACTATTGAAATAACAGAAACTACTCTGCAGAGGCAGGCTAGTGAAATCTGAGTATGTCTTCTATCCTCTTTGCATGATGGACTTGCTACATCCTGCTCCTCAGGTCCAATCAGCATAATGTCACTAGGGTAGTGGACCACTTAAATGTTTGTGGAGTATCAAGATGATCAACATCAATAGACTGTACTATGGCAAGAAGAAGAATTAACATAGCCCTGAATGAACATTCAAGAACTACACCATTGGCCCTGCAGGCCAATACAAACTGCTTCTGGTGATCCTTGCAAATTGGTACAGAAAGAAAAGGATTACTCAGGTCAATAAATGGCATACCAAGTTCAGACATTGTGGTAACCTAAATAATAGTCCCTTCAAAGATGCTCAAGTCTTAATCCTGTAGCCTGTGAATATGTTACTTCACAAAAGGGGCGTAGTAAATGTGATTAAATTAAAGGTTTTGGGATGGAAAAATTATCCTAAGTTAATTCACATGGGCAAAATGTAATCACAAGGTTTTTTATAGGAAGGTGAAAGAATGATCAGAATCAGAGAAGATGTGATGACAGAAACAGACGTTCAGTTAGGAAAAAATATGCAGTACAGTTGGCTTTGAGGATAGAGAAAGTGTCTACAAGCCAAAAAAAATATAGGTGGCCTTTAGAGGCTGGAAAAAAAAAGGGAAAGGTCGTCTCCTAGAATCTCTAGAAACAATGTAGACTTGCAGACACCTTGATTTTAGCCCACTGAAACTGATTTTGAATATCTGATCCCAAGAAACAGAAGATGAAATATTTACGTTGTTTTTATTCATTACATTTTTGGTAATTTGTTAAAGCAGAGCAAGGAAACTAAAACAACAGTTGTGTTGATTTGTTCCAAAAAAGATATCACATCCGCAATTGAATATGAGATGATAAATCCAATTCAACTGTCCCCAACCTCCTTTAAGCCTTTGCATTTCCATTCTCTGCATTATGCCGGGGCTGCTTGGGCTATTCAGGGTCAGTAGCTACTTTTGAGTCCCAAGTTTCAGTCAGCCAACCAAGTTAGCTGATAGAATGACATCTAGCCACACAAGCAAATATATTCACTCCAGAATCCTCAGTAAGTTTACTAACTATTGGAATAACAGATAATAGAACATGAATCATGCCTAGGACTGAGAGCAGTCAAGAAATAGTACCCTCCTCTCAAAACACACACATCGGCCTGATATCAAGATGTTGTGGAGAAGCAGCATTGTGGACAGAGAAGCCACTGTGGTAAACTTGCCAGAAATTTGTTCCCTAGGGTGCTAATGAAAGCTATTCCTGGGGAAGTGTCTCATAAAGGGCACTTCAGTACAAAATATTTGGGAAATGGGCAGCCCGGGTGGCTCAATGGTTTAGCGCCGCCTTCAGCCCAGGGCCTGATCCTGGAGACCTGGATTGAGTCCCACGTTGGGCTCCCTGCATGGAGCCTGCTTCTCCCTCTGCCTCTCTCTCTCTCTGGGTCTCTCATGAATAAATTTAAAAAATATATATTTGGGAAACGTGTTAGGAGAAAGCTCTTGGTTTGTAGATGCTGCGGCCTGCCGTAACTGAACCCAGGCAGTGGAGGATCTGTGAGCAATACAGGAGCCCAGTGTTGGAGAAAGTCCAGCAAGCTGTGGGTCATGCCAAAGGAGCACCATACTAACAAGAAACAAAACTTTGCTCTGAAACTTCTCTCTGCCCTCCTCTACTGATAAAGCTTCCGTGTCAGGTGAAAACTGAAAAATATTTAGGGGGGGTCAGGTTCATTTTCCCAGAGCAGGCAAAAAAGGATGAATTTATAGCTGAGAGAATAAATGACTGTCACACTATATTAAAAAATTAAAAATAAAAATCTATAGGATCATCTCCATATATGAAGTTTATTCAACCTCAGTTTCCAATATTTTTCAATACAAAGTCTTGCATGCCCAATGAAAAACTTTTAGAATGATATATTCCAGATATATTTCAGTTTTATTTAATAAACACCTTCTGTCCACTCTTAGTGTGATATTAAAATGAAATATTGCCAAAGTATTGTCATTCATTTTCTAACCAAGCTACTGAATTCACAGCATTTACAAATTCGTAATGTTATTTCTTACATTTGTTCTGCTATTTCTAGCTGTAAGCTCGATTTTAAATTGGAAAAAATATGCTTATAAGTGTTACAAAATTGCTCTTGCAGATCTTCTGGCACATTTTTCATAAATAAAAATAAGCATTTTCGGGCAGAATTCCAAAACATAGAAAAATGATTGAATCTGATCATGGGGGAAATCTCCCTTGGCTAGGAAGGAACGAATCACACATTCAGTGAAGAAATTTACATATTTTAGATATTTATAAAAAAGCATGGTACATCCTAAAATAATACAGAAGACAACAGCTAGAGAGGACACGATTTATACAGCAGATACACTGGCTTATGAAATGTACATAATTTCTGGCAATAAGATTTTATTTGGGAAACCACTAAAGGTGGAACAATGAAGAGATGAATTTTTCCTAGTGATCGATTTTTGCAATAAATAATTACTATGATTTGATCACTTTTAATCTAAACAAAAAAATCTTGCTGAGATATATATTCAGGCCCCAGAATATCTTGTTTTTATTATTCTATTATTGTATACACAATTGTTAGATTTGAATAACTAATGAAAGGGCTAAAATAAAGAACTTTAAGAAGGCTAGTAAGGAAGATGGTAGGCCATTTAAACAGATGCTATTTTATTATAGTGTTATGTGTGTAACACTGGATCAATAAATTGGAAAACTTCATTCTTTTCAAAACCAGTGACTCAGATTATTAACATTATTGACTCAAAATTATAATCTGCTAATAATTTGGACAAATTATTTTTTGGCAAATGCAATGATTTTAAGTGAGTTAAAAGTCTAAATCTGGGTAACAGTATGCCATAGAGTAGATTCATATTTATTGTTTGTTATACATGTTCTAAGGATCAGAAATTAGGGTTTGCAAGTTTTTTCTTAAATGTCTTTTGGGTTGGAAAAGAAAAAAAAAGTCTGTAAGTACATTATTCCGAGAAAAAATATTATCTGCAAAAGAAAATAATAGGAAGTGAGAACAAATGGATAAAATGTTTACATAAAAAAGTTGTTTCTTTTTACATGGTTAACAGGACTTTCAACTCTACAATCTTATTTGCAAATCACTAAAAGAACATGGATAAGGACATCCTTTTCCATTTAATTAAATTAGCTGTCATTATAATTTATTTTTCCTAAATCAGCCTTTTTATGAATACACCTGTCTGCATTTCTGTTATTTTCTTTGTAAATAGTATGGAGGCCAGATATTTCATACTAATAAGGAACTAAGCAAATACTATGAATGCTGATGGAATTAGAGATGGTGGGAACTGTGAGTACAACTGCCTTTATTTTACTCTTACAAAAAGACATTGTGAGTCAGAGCACTAAGCCCAAGGTGTGATGAAAAAAGTGAGCGAGCTGAATGCCTCCTTCATATGAACTAGTCAAGGCTGAGTCAAACCACCACCCAGGCAGACCAAGTTTTACTTGGTGTTTGCTGTTTCATAATTAGAACAATAGAAAGAAGACGTGGGCATTGATGAAACTGCAGAGCTTCCGTTACCGTTTTATTTGAATCTGTTAGTTTTTAACGGCTGCCTCAAAGGTAAAAGGTAATTCAGCATCTATGCCATCTTCATTTAGATGGCAGCAATAGTATTACAATTCCACCTGGTTTCTCAATCTGGAAATCAATTTAACCCCGTAAGAAGAAGTGCCATTATCTTCCCTAATAGTCACTACCTTAGAGAGGTAAGTTTGCAACGATGATGATACCAATTTAAGTTTCTGCTAAAAAATTTTGAATAAATATGATTTTATATCCTCCTTTCCTTTTTTTAAGGTAATACAAGCCCTTTGTAGAAGAGTTTCTGAAATATTTCATTTCTGAAGCTTTGAAATGATATATATTTAATGGTTTATTTATCTATTTATTTGAGAGAGAAAGAGAGAACATGAGTGGGAGGGGCAAAGGGAGAGGAAGAGAGAATCTCATGCAGACCCCATGCTAAACATGGAGCCTGATGCTGGACTCGATCTCTTGACCCTATGATCACCATCCAGTGGAAACCAAATGTCAGACACTTAACCCTTTGTGCCACCCAGGCACCCCTGAAGTGATATATTTTACATAATAAACAAATATTAAGTCTTAAATAAGACACTTTGAAGTGTTATACATTTTATGATAAAATATGTTTGTAGAATCAAAGTTCACAGCAATTGGGAGTATAAAGATTTAAGAAAAGTCTAGAAAGGTAAGACTAAATATTTGCTGGTTTAAATAAAGTTATACATAATTATTGCTGTATTTTACCATATGTGTTTCTTCTTGTTTATTTTCTCCTATACTTAGAGTCAAAACAAACTAGAATAGAAAAGCTGAGTGAATAAAGTAATGTTGTCTCTAATTGCCTTACACAACTCTAAGAAGTTATGTGAAACATTTGGCCAAAGAAAAAGAATGGACATAATTTAATGCCAATAAGGTTCTATCTCCACCTCAATTCCAATATAAATTTTAGTACTATCCTAGTGCTTCAAAAAAAATGTTTGAGCTTTCAACTCTCAAAAGTAGGGATGAATTGTCAGAGAAAAAATAATTAGAATATAATTTAGCTATATCTTTCAAATTGTTTCCAAGTTATCAAAATTACAGTCCATAGACTCCTTCACTTACACTAATTATTTTAAAATTTGCTGTAAAAGAAAAATGTGCTTTATATTTGTTTAATGAAAATGTTTTTTTCTTTTTTTAATTTTTATTTATTTATGATAGTCACACAGAGAGAGAGAGAGGCAGAGACATAGGCAGAAGGAGAAGCAGGCTCCATGCACCGGGAGCCCGACGTGGGATTTGATCCCGGGTCCCAGGATCGCGCCTTGGGCCAAAGGCAGGTGCTAAACCACTGCGCCACCCAGGGATCCCTGAAAATGTTTTGATAAAACTATTTTTTTTCTAACTGAATTATATCCTTTTTATAAAGACTTTGTTTATTTGAGAGAAAGATAGAGAGAGAGAGAGAGAGAGAGAGAATAAGAGAGTAGGAGGGAGAAGGAGAGAGAATCTGAAGCAGACTCCACACTGAGCACAGAGCCTGACACAGGGCTCAATCCCACAACCAGAAGATCATGGCCTGAGCCAAAACCAAGAGCTAGAGGCTTAACTGCCTGAACCCTCCAGGTGCCCCTCTAACTGAATTAAATCCTAATAAATTTTGAGAATTACTGTTCAGATTAGTTGGTCACATCACACTATCTTAATAGCTATATATGTTATATCATAATTATTATATATAAATATATATAATTTATGTTTATGTACACATATAAAATTATAATTCATAATTATGTATGATAGAAAATTGATAGATAATTCAAAATTATGTATAATAGATATTGATGAGGTATGGGGTATCTGAGAAGGCAGTATTTCAGCAGAGACTTAGTAAGCCTCTGAATAATGGGGAAAAGAGAATCTCAGAACAATTAGGAAGAGCTCAGAGAAAAAAAAAAGAAAGGAAGAGCTCAGAAGCAGAAGTCAGTTTGGTAGTGGTAAAGGAAAAGGAAGAAGGCCAGTGTGACTAAAGCAAAATTCATGAAATGAGAAAAGTAGGAATGCAGGTTATAAAGATAATCACATTTTAGATGTTTAGAGCCTTATAGGTTATAATAAGGACTTTGGATTTTATTTTACATGTGATGGAAGTCTTCATAGTATTTTCAGTATAGAAACAATGGAATGACATATTTGAATTATATATGTAAAGGATCACAGCAATTATAAAATATCCTACAAGTTTTTAGTACTGAAAGCAAAGAGAATAGTATGAGAGCTATCTCAGTGATGACTTTGACTAGAGTGGTAGCAGTGGAGAACTTAGTAAGTGATCAGAGTCAGCATGTTTTCTTTCAGGTATTTCATTCAGATGGTATAATCACATGTTTTGCTGATATGATCTGTGGTGGAGGTTTAAGAGTCAAAGATGAGACCAAGTTCATTTTTTTGTTGTTGTTGCTTTTTGTTTGTTTTATTTTATTGACTTGGGAAGCAGAACTCAAAGAGGAGCAGATTTTTGTTTGGAATCTACTAAGCTTGAAAAAAACAATTACACATTTGAGCAAAGATATTCATGAAAGAGACACCATGAAAAAGACTACTTGACCAGACTTTAGTTGGGTTCCTCTGAACCCCACTCTTTTTTTTAAGATTTTATTTATTTATTCATGAGAGGCAGAGACATAGGCAGCAGGAGAGGCAGGCTCCCTGTGGGAAGCCTGACCTGGGACTTAATTCCAGAACCGCAGGACCATTCTCTTTGGTTTAGCCAGTGGGGAGACTCAGCAAGAGAAGAGAAGGAAGAAGCAGAGCAATAATGGGCATTTATTTTTTCTAGTCCAACCCGCTGAGATCATATTAGGCTTTCAGGGCTATCAGTGTTTCTTGTATTAAGGTCACTGCTTTTATCAGGATGATCTTCTATATGACTTCCTTCTTCTTGGGTTTGGACACTACTCCTGGTCTTAAATTCTTTGTGTGTAGGGATATGTATAGCTTCTGGGTTTAACCTTGATGTGCTGCATTTTCCTTTGTATTTCCATATTTTCCATTTCCATTTCAACAAATCCTCAAATTATCCAAATTTTAGGGAGCACTATCTAAATTATGAGTAGACTCATTTGATACAGTTATTGATACTGAATGAAGCCCAGGTAGCAAATTCTCCAAATAGAATTTGTGGATCAGGATGATCATATATTAGAGGAGCTCAGAGATAATTACTTGACTGGAAAAATGGCACATATGGATATAAGTTGTCTATGCTATGCACTATGATCATGATCAATAAAATGATCAATGCTGGTAGCATGGTAGCAAGTTGAGGTCAACACATTGTGAGAACAAGTAACTATGATACTTAGATTTTATGTTAAAATATTGTTAATGAAGTTTATAATGTCTCCTGGCCTCTTAGGAAGGTACTAAAATCTATACCTAGGCAATAGGGAAATTAAAAGTCATGGGTATACAATTAGGAACCCCCCATAAAAATGTTAAAAGGAGTTCTTTGTCTCCTGTAACAGCTGGGAATGTCAGATGCAATCTGAAAGTAAGAGAGTTGACTGCCAGTGAAATGCCCCACACTCCTCACTTCAAATCTCTGCTAAAATAATGACATTGTGGAGAAGGAATAAGACGCTCAAACATGGGATAAGGAAATTAAGGCAGACATACATAAGGCCAAGAATATGGAACTTACTAATTCCCATAAATCTCTTACCCCTGGAGGCAGATATCCATCTTCTGCATTAAAAAACTTTTCTGTAACTTCATCTGAAGAAGGTACTCCAAAAGTCCAAGCTTATTTTCCTCTGACCATAATGTGATAGTAGTGTCATACTTCTTGTTACCTATAAACCTTACTGATAGTCACCATGGCATGGCCTGGCATAAGACGTAAAAGTCACAGTGAAGACAGCCTATATGCCTCACAAATCTATTTCTCAGCAGTGTGAGGTGCTTAAGTGAGGAGTATGATTAGGATAATAGAGCAAGTTGGACAAAATATCAGACTCAGTTGGCCATATTCCTAGCCATGGGTATACCTTATCTAGGGTTTTGGATTTAATGGGTTGTCTTGAACACCTGGAATAGAAATAATTAGTCTACTATGTTAGTTAATCAAGGTGTGCCAATTAATGACATAGTTGATAAGGTAAAAACTTACAGCTCTCCTGGCATACAATAGCAGAGAGCTCTGGGAAGGGGCCCAAGGAACTAGGACCAACTACCCCTTAAGCATTATTCTACTCCCACTTGGAGGTTATGGAGGGGCTATTTACAAAACTATTTTTAAGGTCAAGGAAAACTGTAGGGGATTTTGCAATATCCTGCTGGTGGTAACAAGGCCCCTCTAGGGCCACAGGAAAATGTATTCCTATGAAATAAGAATTAAATAATGAGATGTAAAGCACAAAATGAAGACTTTTTATTTTTTAAGTGAGCTGGCTTACAGCAAGCTAGACAAGCTAGTAATGAGATATTTTGATATGAATTATTTGATTGTGGAAATTGTAATTACATTAGAATATATCACCTCTGCATTCAGTACTTGGTTTCTTTTTCATTACAGACCTGCCCCAACCTCAACTTACAGAAGATACTTGGTTTAGAAATTGTTTTTTCATTTTCCCTTTTGAGTCTTATTTCTAAATCTATATCTAAAAGCGTATCTAAAATGGAGATAATCTCTTCTGCATAAGATGCTTGTAAGGATTAAAAGACGTAAACTGCAAAACACTTAGAACAGTACACTCAATAAATCTTAACTCTTATTAGCATTAATAGGATTCCGTCTATTATAAAAGCTGCAGAATCAGCTAGATCAGTCCTTTAACTTTCACCTGAATATATCATTTCATTTTTATCTCCACATTTATATGTATTTTTACAATCTATGTCTTAAATAAAATCATATTTAACTTTCTAGATCTAAATAAATTGTTTGAATTCAACTAATTAGCAGTTGTATTACTCATTTGGCATCTTAATTATGTATATATATTTACTTATAATGATTGATTAATTAATTACTGCTGACGTGATTTATGTATACATGGCTGATATCTGTTAAAGAAAACCAGAGCTCAACAGTACTTTAAAGTGGTAGAAAGCAGATTTTATTCAGGAACTATTATAATGAGAGAAAGAGACCTCAGTGTAGAAGTAGGCTTAGTTCCAAATACAGCATGGACAAATGGGAAGACAGCCAAGCAATATGAGGACTGGCGATTAGAAAATTATTAAGAAGAAATAGCAAGAGTAGGGGAGATTCTGATTAATCAAACCTAATAGGATTCTTGTTGAAGTCAGGCCAGAGTGGTCAGATAATACTTAGGAGATGGTAGCAGATGAGAAGTTGAACAGACATCAAGGTGGCCAATTCTGGTTTAACTGACTTAGCAGGATTCATGCTAAATTTGGGTGACACATGTTGCACAAGAATAGATGCCAAAGTTAAGGCTTAAGCCTGACTAAAGTTAGGTCAAGGACAATGTCTTGTCTGTGTCTCCTCTTGTTAAGTAAAGTAGAGGCATTCTTCTTTCCTTTGAATGATATAAGTCCATCTCTCATCTATTCATTAAAGATCAGCTGAACCATCTACTGGGACTTTGCATTAAAAGTTATTTGCTGGATGGTGCAGAGTCAGGCATTTAATTAGGAGAGTTTCTATGAAAATTAAAGAAAATCCAACTAGTAGTTGAGTATATAGTGTCTGATTCCATAGGAAGATCAATTGGGAAGATTTCTAGATGTCAGGCTGGAAACATCTTTAGATAATCGTATGAGGACAGCAGTGGCAGTCCCATGGAGTTCCTGGTTTGCAGTGCAAATGTATTTGATGATGGCATTGGGTGTTACAGTGAACTTCCTAAATGTCCCACACAGTAACAGGCATAAAGGTTGCCCATATGTGTTATGTTGTACTGGTTTTTTTAAGCTATATCAAGTAATCCAGCTTCAGCTCTCAAGATTTAAGGAAAAGGCCAATTTTAGTTCTTAGGGATGCTGAGTCATGAGGGTAGGTGAAAAATTGGAAATGTTAATTGCTAACAAGACACATAAAAAGCAGGATCTAGTCCGGTATACTGGCTGATTAAAAAAAAAAAAAAAAAAGAAAGAAAGTAAAATGGAGTTTACCTACAGGTGAAAAATAGCTCAAAGACAGTAAACAAGATGTATACTGTTCTTCTTAGAAACACAAACTTTTTCTCTCCAGTCACCCCTGCTTTAATTTGCCATTACAAGATAAATTAAAACATAAGTGCAGTCTTGGTAGATTTGGTCTTACTATATACATAAGCACAATAAGAGTGGTAATTGATCACATCAACCTTTATCAGTTTGCTTTGATTATTTTAAGTTTCTTGGGCCCTGAGACACCAAGCCAGAGACTTTTCATCAGAGGTTTCCAGTATTACTTATAGATTTGGAGGAGTTCTCTCTTCTTGAAGTTGCTAGGTGTATTAAAGGTCCCAGGCTGTCTGGGAAGTAAACTTCCTTACTCACCTGTGAGACTAGGAAACCTATAAGCCAAATTGTTCCAAGAGAACTTTGTAAACATTGGCTCCATAAAGTCAACCTTAGTTCTTTAAAACTGTCTGGTCATATTTGATTCTATGCATCATTCTCAAATATGACATTCCATTTGGAGCCTGGTAAAATGTAACTGATGTTTCTGATTGTGTTTTGTTACAAGGAGAATAAATTCTTACAGAACTTTTGCAAATAATTATATTGCTATAAAAATAAGAATACTCCACAATAGTTCCCAAATTCTGGAGGGATTAGGTAGGGAGAAAGATGTTTCATTTTTGTTTATGAAAGTATATCTACTGTCATATTGTTAGTTCACCGAAAGCTTGAGAGAAAAGAGTTCCCAATATAAAGAATATAGAACATTAAAGAACTAGCAGCATTCCAGACAGAAATTGTAATTATTCCTTATTAACCCATTCAGTCCCATGGAAGTTGCTTTTGTTCTGTTTGATCTTGAGTTAGCAGTTTTATGAACTCATTAGTCTCTCCCCTAGAGTTCTGAAAATCTTTATTCAGTCCAGCAGTGTGTGTTCTTCACGTTATTTAGGCAATGCTTTCAGAACCCTGTCATAGTCCTTTTCGTAGGTCTCTTAGTCATGTTTTGGTTGAAGATGAAGCATTCTGGCCTGTAACCAACTACAAATGCAGCCAAGGAAGAATTGGAATAAAAGAAAAACTAACTGTGGATGACAAAAGAGCATGGCAAAAGAGCTGAGAGTTCACTTGACAACTCTGTTTATTTTTGTGGCACAAACATTTTAAAATCATAACTGGAATTATAACTTACAATATTATGCAAGACCTATCATGAACAGTGAAGGTAATGACAAATTTCTATGAAGTTCATATAAGTTTCTAAAATACTTATATTAATAATATTTACCCATGCAAATATAACCTGGTGTAGGTTAAGACATTTCTGCTTATTTGATAATCTTTTTATGTAATTCAGCATATCAAAAAATGAATCCATTTAGCACCCTTTTACGGTGTGAGAGAACAAATCCTATGAGATTTTCAAAGAACCCTTGTGAAATCTCAAGGTCAGTTTGAGAACAAGAAGATTTAATTTAGGATTTGATTTTGGGAAACTGTCAAAAATGTCAAAAGGTTTGAATACTTGATTAAATAGGATCACAGATCACTATGAGTCAGTACTTAGATTCTCTTAAATATTTGAGGACATGATAAAGATTAACATGTAGTACAGGAGATTATTTGGATAAGATAACATCTTAGATTCCAGGCAGTTCCTTAAAAGGTAAAGAAAAACCTTTTTTAATCTATTAAGAGCAGGCCAATAATACAAGAAAACTTTTTTGGTTTAAAAGAGAGAAAAAGGGTGGCTCAGTGTTTTAGTGCCTGCCTTTGGCTCAGGGGATGGGATCGAGTCCCATGTTGGGCTCCCGCCATGGAGCCTGCTTCTCCCTCTGCCTCTCTCTCTCTCTCTCTCTCTATCATAAATAAATTTTTAAAACTTACAAAAAAAGAGAGAGAGAGAAAGAACTCTAATTTTGCATCATTATGCTATTGAATTCATTAAAAAAAAAAACCTTATACATAAATCCATCCAATCTTAGCTAGCTTTGGCTGCATAAGGTAAGATTACTTTTCTAAGATCTTTTTCCCACAAACCTCCTACACTTTTTTTTTTTTTTTTTTTTTAACATTCATTACTGTTTGGATTTGATTTTATTTTCCTATATTTTCCTCTTTCTCATTCTGGAACAAACCATTAGTAGCTGGGTTTTTTGTTTTTTGTTTTTTGTTTTTGTTTTTGTTTTTGTTTTTTTCCTTTACAAAGAACTCCCAGAAGCAGAAAATTGTGCAGTGTCGTCATGTACTAGGATTCTGTAGCAAACTAGTAAATTTTATGCATATACCCATCTCACAATTCTTACAGGTGTATGCTTCCTCATGATACTATTTCTCAAGGTGGCAAAAGGAACATATTCATTAACAAGGCCAAATATATTCAGCTTCTTTATATCATATAAAAATAAAAAAACAAAAGCGTAGAAACTTAAACTTTTGCTTAGCAGTAAGTATTTAAGTAGTTTATCTCACTTAGAACTGTCTAAATATTTAGTGAATATTTCTTGCTTATCTTAATTTGGCAGAGGTCTAATGTTTCAAATTACCAAAAAAAAAAAAAAAAGGACTTTGGAAACTATTCTAACACACACATATTATAATACTTAAAAAGGTAGGCATGATCTCAAGTTATTTCCTTGTTTTTTTGTTTTTTTTTTTTAATTTTTTTTTTATTTATGATAGTCACAGAGAGAGAGAGAGAGAGAGAGAGAGGCAGAGACTCAGGCAGAGGGAGAAGCAGGCTCCATGCACCGGGAGCCCGATGTGGGATTCGATCCCGGGTCTCCAGGATCGCGCCCTGGGCCAAAGGCAGGCGCCAAACCGCTGCGCCACCCAGGGATCCCAAGTTATTTCCTTGTTAACTATTTTTATAGACCATGACCTTTAGACTAGTATTACAAAAGCAAGAAATCTAAAAAATTAGTTACAGAATGTGTGTTTACATTATACTTAAAACTAGCTGATAACTCAGAAGACACAGCTCTTTTTATTAAACCAACAATACTAAACTAATCTTATTTGCAAAGATTTACCCAAGTTACATGAACTTTAAAAGCTTTGAGTTAGATTCTATATTTCTGGGAGTTTTAGATATATTTAATATCAGTGCTCATTTATCTCTAAGCTAATTTGAACTCACTTCTTTAAAGGATTTTATAATTTAATTTGGTAATACATTCCAGAAGTAGAAAAATACTACACATTTATATATATATATATATATATATATGACATACACATATAAATATGTGTAAACAGACATACCGGCACAGAAATGATACTTTTTTTCCTAAATTTTTAGTCATATGTCAGATAAACATAGTAATATACTCTCATTTATGCCTTCTTTCTATGTGTATCTGAATTGGGTTCAGAGAAAATTGTGTGTTAAGATGATCTGTTCAATATGAACGCTAAAGCTTTTTATCAATATTTATGGAAGAGACTTTCAAAATTTTCATTTGCTCTAATATATAAACTGATATACGGTATGGTTTATGTTTTAGGTGAGAGACTGAAGGGACCTTAAAGGGTTGTCTGGGTATTTCCAAAGACCATATGAGTGAATGAAATATTCAATATGCTTCTAATTAGCTCCATTTATTTATTTATTTATTTATTTATTTATTTATTTGTTTCTGTATTCCTCTTCCTTTAGTGTTCATGGTTCTTGGTCATGCCACTTTGAAGAATAAAGAGGTATACCAGAAGAAGAGTGGTGGGCAGCAAGACAAAGTTTATTGAGTGATAATACAAAGCTTTTGAAGCTGAAGGAGACCCAAGAGGACTGCCTTCAGAATTTCTAAGTCTAGCAGTTTTTTATGAGAATGTTGGTGGGCTATTTTAAGCTGATTAACCCTCCATGCACCTGTCACCCAATCAGGTTTTTGTCTATGCGCTCACCTACCTATCAGGTAGTTGTTCACATAAGAAAAGGTGGAGGGCTCCTTCAAGGGTGGTGTAGAATATCAGAATGGGGTCTTTTTCCTTTTAAGGGTAGTTTCCTCATAGGCCAGGGCCCCTTGACCCTGTCTACCTTTCTTCTAACTATCCTCCAGTACTTTGCTTATTTCAATTCAGCCTCAGGTTTAATAAGGGAAAAAACTTAGCATGTCTGATACCATGTTACTTCTATTTCCCTTGCTGCTGTGACCTGTAGCTTAAAAATTTCTACTTAGCCCTGCAGATAGGCATGTTAATCATTGGAGGAATTTTGCTCATAGCTAAGCTAAGACTTGCAAAAACCATTTTTTACTCAAATCCTATGTAACCTGAAGAAATGAGGAAGAGCCTACAGAAAGGATTATGCTATGTTTAAGATTTACAGGAACAATGTGACCAGATGCCTTCATGAAAATCAACTGACCAAGGACAAAGAAGTTACATGGCCTTCCTCAGATGTCTACAGATGCCAGTCATCTTTTGGCTCCAACTTCTCCCACTTCTTCCTTTGCCAACATAGAAGTTCAAATTTCATGCCAAGGAGAGATGGTTCTATAGAACAATAGTCCATCATCTCCTCAGTTTGCTCACCCTCCAAATAGTCACTTTCTTCGCTCTGACATCTTGCCTCTCGATTTTACCTCTGAGCAGCATGAGCTTGGAGTCAATTGTACAGGCAGTTGCTTTTGGAGGTTCCTGAGTTCCTTGAGAGACTGATTGGGACAGGAGTCTGAAAATTGAGGGGCTGGAGTGGAAGGGGAAAGTCTGGCGGGGGTAGACAGAGGGATGGAGGAGGACATATGAAAGGACTCAAGGAAACTGAGTGGAAGATCAAAGGTGGCGAAATAAGGAAGGAAAAGCAAAAGCAATAGGAATAAAGGAAGGTCTTAGAGGAGCCTGTTTGAGATCTTAGGTTTCCCAAAGAAGCCAGTAGAATACAATGTTGTTATTCATAAAGTTATGCCATCAAAGAAGGAACAAAATGGAGTTGATGGAACATAAAATCAGCATGGTTTCAAGAATGAGGTTTCACTTAGCTGAGCAGTTCCCATGAGGAATCAGGATTGAATATAGAGAACAGAGAAGCCTAAAAAGAGTGAGGAAAATTGTTCTAGACCAGGAGTTGGAGAGTGAATTCCCACATGAGATGAAGCAATGAGTCAAGAAGAATTTTCTAGCCCGGGGAGTGAGGAAGTGAATTCCAACTTGAGCCAAAGACTGAAAAAATGTTGCCAGCCCAGGAGTGAGGGAGTAAACTCCACAGGAAATAAACAGCCAGGAAGAAAAGCTTCCAGCCCAGTAGATGCCTTTCAAATAAAGAAACCTGATCTTCTAATTCATCTTCAGAAAGCATATTCAAAAAATCAAAATCTGTCCTCACTGTGCTTCAGTGGACTGTCATCCAGAGCACTGCTTAGGAGTCAGACTCACTAGTGGGTCCTTTATCGACTGGCCAGTAATGAAGACAGAAGCTTCCAAAGTGTGCACTTGGGGTACTGGCGAGAAGTCCAGGGGTCCAGTGGCAAATCTGATCCTGTCAGAGTAACAGCACTGAAACTGTTCAAGAAAACCAGAGCTGGACAGTAAGATGGTAAATATGGATTATTCAGGATCTTATTGTAATAGGGCAAAAAAGACCTCAGTACAGAACTTGGCTCAATTTTGAATGAAACATAGACAAGAAGAGATTTATTTACAGGGGAGAGAATGGGAGTCAGGGGATAGAAAATTATTAAGAGAAAACATCAGGAGTGGAGTGAGGATCCTGTTTAAATAGACCTAACAGGATTTTTGCTAAAGGTAGGCCAGGATTGTCAACTATCACCTAGAGGACTGGATAAATGAGGAACTTGATCAGACAAGATATCAAGGGTGGGGGACTCTGGCTAACCTGTCTTAGCAGGATTCTTGCTAAAATAGGGCAATCAATGCAGATAGATCTGAGGAGCACAGGGTAACCAGGTCAGACTTGAAAACTTTCAAAGGAGCCTGGCTAAACTCAGAGAGGGATCATATTACATCTCTAACTAGCCATAAAACCATTTTTTTAAAAAAATGCCTCGTTCTCCATAATACTTTACTAAATCAAATAATACTTTATGCATGCATAGGAGGCGTGAGTAAACATTTATCAACAACCCTCAACATTCACCATTCCCTTATTCCTATTGCCAGCATCTTTTCCATATCATCAACCTACTGAAGAAAAGGACATACACAGAAGTGGAAAATATGGTACCTGATATAACACAGAATATACCTAAGGTGGAATCATATCTATTTTGAAAAAGAAGAACTAACTTGGAGGACTTGCACTGCCAGATGACAAGACTGCAGTATTTTAGAACTTGTGCTATGGGCACAATTTTAAATGAATAGACAAAAAAAAAAAAAAAAAAAAAAAGGAAAACAAAAACCAAACTTCATACTCAGCCCAGAAACACATCTGGCTATACAACTGATTAATGACAAAACCATCACTGTAAAGTGGTGAGTGGAAGAAAAAAATGTTTTTTTCAATATGTGGTCATGGGTCATTCAGACACCTATATAGGGAAAATAAAATCTTGTTCAGATTCCAAGGAGTTATAGATCTAAATGTAAAATGTAAAATAAGGAAGTTTCTAGAAGGATATCATGAACCTAGGATGAGTAAAGAGTTTTGAAAAGGGTGCTGATAATGTTCCATATGTTAACCTGGTTGTTAGTTACATAAGTAAAATAACATTAAAGTAATGTGCGAAGTGTACAAAAAAATAACTAGAGTGGAACTTCTCAGTAAAGGACTTCTGGTATTGAAATCTCACTTAACTCATTTGCTTATAATTAGAACCCTAGGGCAATAATTATTGCCATAATAATTACATATTTCCAAGAACACGGTACTTAGGAGAGGTAATTATTTTTGTTTTCAATCTGTTGTTACAATAGCCATATCACTCTAAGTTAAACATTTAGATAATGGGTCTCTCACTCACTCTGATTTCTTCTTCAAAGCCAATTTAGCTGCACCCATCTCTTGTGCCTACTTCTAAGTTTCCTCTGATATTTCTTTTTTTTTTTTTTTTTTTTAGGATTTTATTTATTTGAGACAAACTGAGAGAGAGAGAGAGAGAGAGCATGTGTGTGCACAAAAGGTGGGGAGAGGCAGAAGCAGGCTTCCTGCTGACTAAGCCCTGATTCAGGCCTTAATCCCAGGACCCAGAGATCATGACCTGAGCCAAAGGCAGACGCTTAACCCACTGAGCCACCCAGGTGCCCTCCTCTGATATTTCTGACAGTGACAGTTTGAATGATTCAAGTGCATGTGGATGGATACCGTCAGAGCAAATACAAATTAAAAATAAGATGCTTAATTCTCCCTGTTGAAAATAAGGGAAGAGACTTCCCTCCTGCCCTTTCCATAGAGCATTTATTTTGGAATCCTATAATTGTGTTGTCTTTGTCTTTTGGAAATCGATGTAAATCCCTTTAAAAGCTAAGACTTTTACCAGCTTTGTGACCTCGGGATGTCTTTTTCAAATCCCTCAGAACCATGTCCTTCAAGGTGATCAAGGAAGATACTGTCCCATCTCTGTGTTTCCATGAGAGGACAGGAGGTTAAATTTATGGATACCTCACTCTAAAACTAGTTCCTGTCATAAAGATATGAATTTATTTTTCTTTTGGGTAAAGCCTATTAGTGGACACAGATCGTCACCCAATTATCTGGTGAATTTAGGATGAGCTATGTGTGACAAGTGATGCTGGCAAGTCCTCTTACTTAAGGACTAGTTGTAATTTATTTTGAAAACATGTATGTGATGGGCTGCATATGCTTACCTATTTAAAGGGTGAGATTTATTTGTCTTTGCAATCTCTAGCAGATTGCCTGTGATGTAGATCACATTCTAGTTTAATGTTCATTCAATGATACAACTGTTTCTTTCTCTTCTACTTTAGCAGAGGTTATCAAGTGAGAAGATTTAGTTTTTAATTTTCTTTACCAAACAACACTTTTCAATCAGATCATTCTCTTGAAAACAATTTGTCTTTTATTTTATACCATCAACCAATGTGAAATAATTATTCTTTTCTGAGGGGGGAGGCAAATATCAGCCTAATATCGATGGTCAAATACTACAGATATATTGAAAGTTATAGCATATTACTTTTTCAAGTACATCACTTTGAAGGATACAAGCAATGTTATATTCATAACTGTTATTTTCACTATATTCTATGATATTTCAAATTTTGTTTGACTTTATGAACTGTTGAATTATGAAACACTGTAGTATTGGTATCAAGGACATCATTAACATGATATTCAGTTAGAAAAAGGGAAACTTTGCCTTCAGGTAGAAGTAATTATGTTACTTTGAAAAAATATATAGTTTTCAGGGTTATGAATTACTTTTTCAAAAAAAACTTTCATCTTAGGATAGTTTGACTTACTATTAGTTTGGAAAAAAAATTTTGAAGGTAATACAGAGAGTGCCCACATAACACACACCCAGCTTCCTCTATTATTGTATTATTATAGGAAATATTTGTCATAACTAGTGTACCAACAGTGATACATTATTTTTAAGTAAGTCCTTACTTTCTTTAGGAATTCTTAGATTATACCTAATGTCTTTTTTTCTGATCTAGGATATCACATAAACCTTAGTTGTCCTATCTCCTCAGGCAACTTTTAGCTATGACAATGATTTAAGTTTGTTGCTCTTTGTGTGTTTTTAAAATAAATAAAATTGTAGAATCATTTTCATTTTGTCCTTATAAAAATAAGGTCTTGTCCCATACTATTGCATCATTGTTATGAACTGAATGCATTTGTCTCCCCAGAATTCTTCTGTTGTATCCTAATCTGCAACGCGATGCTATTTGGAGGTCTGGCCTTTAGCAGGTAATTGCCTTTGGAGGTGATCATGGGTGGGGCGAGGACCTTCATAACAGGTTGGGGATTATAATGGAACTATAGGGCCCAGAACTTTCTTCCTCCACCATGTGAGGACACATAGGAAGATTACCAGCTATGAACCAGGAAGAAGGCTTTCATCAGATATGAAAACTGCTGGCACCTTGATCTTAGGCTTCTCAGCCTCTGGCACTGTGAGAAATAAATGTTTCTTGCTTAAACCACCTAGGTTATGGTATTTTTGTTATAGTAGCCCTAACTGGTGAAGAGAATTATCCATTCTTTTTTTACATAGTGTGTTAAATTGTCTTTACTCCAGGAACAAATTGTTAATTTTTTAAAAAATGGCATCTGTTACATTGTAGCAGCTCAATATATGTTAAATAGTCACAAAAATATCAAAATGGTAAAAATAGCATTTTAGTAAGGCATGACAATTTTGTACACTTTCATTTGGTAATAATTAAATTCATAGAATTATTATTTTAGATGTACACATTCCAAGCCAAATTGACTTATAATTATTGTTGTGTCATTATAAGTACTGTTTCATTGCAATCTTCCAATTACTTCTTACTGGAAATCTCATTACTGAAGTATATGTATTTAATTCATTATCTACATCATCACATTATTAACTGCGATAGTTAAAATGCTTGTTAAAGATAATCTTTAGCTATTAAAGTCTGAAGTGGATTTTTACCTGAAATGTTTTTCTAGTAAATGATTTAAAATATATTTTAGGATTTGACATGAAGGCTTTATGTTTAGTGAAATACAAGTAATCTGTTTGTTTTGCAGTATTTCTCCTGAGAATACAACACTCTGTTACAAATGTTAAAGACAGAGTTTACCATCACCAGCAAGGGAGAGCCGAATACATGACTCCAGAATGTGCCACTTTAGCAGGTGGACTATTTCAAGCTGAAAACAAAACCCAACAGACTCAAGAAGAGCTTTTTATCTACCCCTTAACTGCCTAAAAAAATTTAGATAGAGGGTCTGTAGCAAAAAAAGAACTAATACCAAAGATAGTTTTTTATATCAGAAAGACTTTTTTTGTATGGCCTAGCAAACATACATTTACCAAACATCCGTTTTCTCATTTTCTCTCTACTAATTTTCTCATTTTCCTGAGATTTCTCTTCCTCCTCTTTGAGACCTCAGGCCCCATCCCCTTCTCTTTAGCTCAGAATAATATAAACTACAATTATCCAACTACCAGGGAGCCTCTTATGTCTTTGTGTGGCTTCTGTTTATACAAAATTAATTTTCCCCCTGTTAATCCATCTCATGTCAATTTAAGTATTAGACCAGCCAAAGAACCTAGAAGGGAAGAAGGGAAAAGTTTTTCTCACTTATGAATATTTGATGTGTTGGCTTATATTTCACTTATATGTAGTTTGGAGTCATGTTACTAATTTTGGCCAAGAGACTGTGAGACTGTGAGTAGAAGGATGGAAATATATATAGTACTGTTGCTTAATATGTGGCTTCGTATGTGGCTTTATTAGATGGGCAGCACATAATAGAAAATAACTACATATTTTTAAAAACTATAATCTGTGGATGCTATTATGTGGATCTATTAGATAAATAGATGTAACAGATTTCGTATGTGGCTTTATTAGATGGGCAGCACATAATAGAAAATAACTACAAATATTTGAGGACTGTGAGCACTAAGTGGAAGATAAGTGGAAAAAAATCCCAAGAACAGAGGTAAGTCATTTCTGTAAAAGTAAGACATTTAACAATTAGTTGTACAGATACTGTATCTGATGATACCCTTTTATATTGGAGTAATAAAGAGCTTTCTGATCAGGCCAATTTTAAACACTTTTATAAACCAATTAAACAACAAAGTCAACAGACCTATCAAGAAATTGAGCTATACACATATTCTGATAAATCTTCTAAAAAGCTCTTGAAAATGTTCTCTTCACAAAGCCCACGGATGACTTCCATTAATTCAAAAGGAAATTTTGCATACATTGTACATCAAGTGGAGATAAAGCCCTTTTTATGTTCAACTCTATAGATTCTGTACTGTACATTAATTGTTTTGATGTATGATACAAAGTATGGATTACGCGTAATGCATAAAGCTTTAATAGATGAAAAGAGAATAACTGAAGCTTAACACTTCTGCTTCCTTAAACAAAAAGGTGAATACAATGGAGAGGGAGAAGTACGTGTGTTTTACATAGAGTCAAGGAGAAGGTATGTGAAGTTTTATATAGTGAAAGAGGGTAGTGAGGAAAGGGGCAGCCTGGAGCTTTCTTCCAGGGAAATTTTTTTTTTTTCAGCTGCTTAATACTTACTGAAAGTTTTCTGTGGTACTCACTGTTCATATATATAGTAATGAGAAGGGTTTGGTTTGGTTTTGTTGTTGTTGTTTCTCCATTTCCCACTCTTACAGACTAATGGAATAGTTTGCAGCTTAAAACTTCTGACTGCTCTCTTGTGTCCTTATTGGCAGCTAGAGTGATCCAGAGACAAAAGTAAGGGCAGGATACTCCTCTGCTCAGAATACTCAAATTCTATTAGATTCAAGATAAAGTCCAAAGGCCTCACATTGGCCTGCAGAGCCCTAAATTATTCATCTCCTGTTTCCTTTCTAACCAAAGCACCATCTTCTCTACCCCCATCCCACTCTGCTCTTTCGAACGGGGTAGGCACGTAACTGGTTGAGGGCTATGACTGCCTGGCCTGCTTTTCCTACAGACTGAGTGTGGTTCATTGATTATGTCTTCAGGTCCTTGAACAAATGTCACCTCAAAGAAGGCCTTCTCTAACCATTCTATTTAACTATTAAAATTAAAGCTGCCCATTCTCCACTGTCCAGTCATTCTCTACTGTCTTCCCTGCTTTATATTCCTCCACAGCCTTAGCACCAGGAGAGTACATATTTTAGTGATTTGACCGAGTGTGTATGCACCTGTATGTATGTTGTGTATGAGTCTATATTCTCCAGGTACAAATTAAGATTCATGAAAACAGGATCTTTATTTTGTTGTCTGAACCATACAACCTCTATAATAATAGTTCCTGGCACATTTTAAGTGCTCAATATACATGCAGTGAATGAATATTTGATGAGTAAACAAGCACATGATCCTAGAAAGAAGCTGATTTGAATTACTAGGTGGTACAGTTTCACTTTGAACAAATCTAACACGGATGCGCCTGGGTGGCTCAGCCGTTATGTGTCTGCCGAAGGCTCACATCATGATCTCAGGGTCCTGGGACGAGCCCCGTGTAGGGCGCCCTGCTCAGTGGGAGTCTGCTTCTCCCTTTCCCTCTGCCTCTGACCTCCACTCGAGCTTACTTTCTCTTTCTCTCTCTCAAATAAGTAAATAAATAATCTTAAAAACAAATCTAATCCTTGAGATTCATATTTACAGAGTTTTAACAGAAAATGCTGAGGTTTTTTTCTCTATAGTTTCTGTTTCCTTTTCTGTTTCTTGAATTATCGTAGAGTCTAATAGTCATATAATGAAAATAAAGGTGAAAATGGAGTGACCTCATAGTTTTATAATACTTATGGTTTTCTTTGTTTTGTTTTGTTTTAAGATTTATTTATTTTAGAGAGAAAGCATGAGGGGGAAAGAGGGGCAGAGAGATTCTCTAGCAGACTCCACACTAAGCACAAAGTCCTCATGGCCTTGAGATCATGACCTGAGCTGCAACCACGAGTCAGGTGCTCAACTGACTGTCATGGTTTATGTCTTTCTAAAAGATCTAAAAGATCCCTTGCGTGGGTGCCTGGGTAGCTCAGTGAGTAAGCATCCAACTCTTGATTTCCGCTCAGGTCCTGATCTCAGGGTTGTGATATGAAGCCCCAAATTGGGCTCCTTGCTGAGCACAGAGTCTGTTTAAGATTCTCTCTCTCCCTCTCCCTATGCCCCTCCCCACCACTCTCTCTCTTAAAAAAACAATATATATATATATATCCTCATGTATGTAAAAATGCAAGAATAGGAGAAAATCTTTTTCTTTTTTGTGATCTGGCATGTAATTTCTATTTCCTGTGATTTTGTTAAACTGTTATGGTCAATGAATCCTATGAAGAGTGTGGAATGTGACATAGGAAAAAATAGAGCAATATATTCAACTTGAATAGTAGAGCAGTGTTGTTTTCAGAGTAGCTTAAAGGGAGTAAATAATAGCTGACTATAAAAACTGACTAATTTCCATAATGGGAAAATAAAAAAATAATGAATAATTTTTAAATTATTTCTTATAGCTTCATGTGAATGTATAATTGTTTCAAGATAAAAAGTTTTCAAAATAAATTTTATTTCATTTTTAATCACAAATTTAGTGATTTAGACACTAGTTTATAAGTGTCTCTTGTGTTTCACACATATTCCTCAAGTGTTTAGGGTAAGTATGACATTTGGATCATTGTGTTACAATTGTGGAGAGAAAAACAAAGTCTCTGCTCCAAGTTATCTTAGACATTGGGAGGGATAAAATAAATAAATGAGGTTATGAAGACAATTCTAGAAGAAAATAAAATGGGATAAAAGGTCAAGTATTTATTGGTAGGTGAGGCACTTCTGATAACATGATGATAGACATCATCTCTTAGAAGTTATTTTAGAAGAGAGAGAGAGCATCTGAGATATCTCAGAGAGAATATTTCAGGAATAGAAACTGACAATTGCAAGTCTGGAAAGCTCCAGATAGACTTTGGATGTTGGGGCTGGAGAAGCACAGCTTCTATCAGCAAAATACATGAATTTTTCCCACTCTTACATTGCATCTGTCTGTGGCCATAGGACTTTTGACTAATAGAACAATCTAAATTATAAGGATGCACAGAAGGTGAAAATTCACTGTTTTATAATATGGAGCTCATTATGTACAATCATCAGATGGCAGGGATTTGAGAAATGCTACAGAATAGCAATTGGGAAATTTGGCATTTCTACATTATCACAAATTCCTCACAGTTGTCTTTCTCCTCCTTCATAACATGAATAGTCGTTAGAGATATATGTTTAATGACCAGATTATGGCATAATTATTTCAGGCCAAATCCAAATACTTCTTTTTTTTTTTTTTTCAAATACTTCTTTTTTATAAAAGATGTATGTATGTATGTATGTATTCATTCATTCATTCATTCATTCACGAGAGACACAGAGAGAGAAGCAGAGACACAGACATAGGGAGAAGCAGGCTCCTCACAGGGAGCCTGATGTGGGACTCGATCCTGCAACCTGGGATTATGCCCTGAGATGAGGGCAGACACTCAGCCGCTGAGCCACCCAGGCATCCCCAGGCCAAATCCAAACAAACCTCCTCATCAGCCCAATCCTCTTTCTTCAGTGCTTCGTCCATTTTTCCTTCTGCTTTCTTTCTGTATTCTGTTATTTTACTTCTCTGTTGTCTTGGCATTTATATGTTCACATGCATATATACACTTATATAAATACTATTATATTTTATTCTGCATTTCAACTTGGTTTGAACATGCCAAAAGCAAGAATCACTTATTTTAATCTGTGTATGCTTGATAATATGCAAACATATGCAATATTACCTACAAGCGCAATAAATATTTGTTACTTGAAATAATGATGCTAAGTTAAACATGATAAAAGCATTGGGATAGGCCTGTACAAAGTAACTCTCAGAAATTGAGTTGTTCCATTTGAGCTAAAGGTTAAAACATTGTGAATGGCAATAATAATGATCATTGTCCTACTTTGTTTTGCTTTGTGCCAACTTTGATGAAAGGACCCGTTGTCTCCTTTAGTCCTCATACCAACCTTAGGATATTGGCACTTTCATCATCCTTATTTTACAGATGAGGACACTTTGGCATAGAGAAGCTAAGCAACTTACTAACTGCATCCATCTAATAACAAGAGAAGTTAGATCCTATAACATCTGATTTCATAACCTGTATTTATAAATCTATGCTAAAATAGGGTGGCGTATTTTGCTTACAAGTAACAAAATCCCTATTCCAACTTACTTAGAAATATCAAAAAAAAAAAAAAAAGTTGGTTTCAGGTAGAGCTGGATTCAGTCAAAAAATACTGTGGAATCACAGTAGTCTGTCTGTGTTGATGCTAATTTCCTCGGGCTTTACTCTCAGGCAGATTCTTTATATTGTGTATTTAGCTTCCAGCAGCTTCAGCCTACTGTCTAACCCTTAGCAGCAGCACTCATAGGAGGGAAATAATCTTTTCCAAGAATTACCATACTTCTCCAGAAAGCCCTGTTAGCTCTGGATGGTGTGATGGCCAGTTGTCCCTGTCTGCCCTGTGGTTTCTGATATAAAAGGCTCCAATGGGTCAGGTCCCCATCACAATGTCTTCTGTGAACTACAGGTGTGGTCAATTATTCCCTCTCCTCTCCAGGTAAACCCCTGGATTGAGGGCTGGAAAGAGAGAGATTTTAAGTAAAACATGTGCTGCTGCCAGAGGAAGGGTCAAACTGCACTAAGCAAAGAAGAAGTATATGCCTACTAGAGGTAAATAAGCATCCATTCAAGTCATGGAAATAATTAAATGCCCAGTATAGGAGCTGGAATAATAACGTTCTAGATGTTAGGAAACCATTAATCATGGATATAAAGATCTATTCTCAAAGAATTCTATAGTTTCTTAAAGGAAAGGCAGTGAGTCTCTATTTTTTACTATTGTATCCTGAAAATCTAGAATGGTATCTTGGCACAGAGTGGCTGCATAATATATTTGCTGACTTGGAGTTAATTTAACTGACTTCAGAAATAGGCAGGATAATGTAGGAGATTAATGATCAGTCCTAGTGAGATATCACACACAACTTTTCAGTCTCATCTCTCACTTTTCTTATCCATTCTCAGAACTTTAACTTCTATATTGTAACTTTATATATGCTTAAAAATCATATACCTAATTCTCCAGCCTTAACTGCTTCTCTGAACCATATAGGAAACTTCCTTTTAGACTAGTTATTCCACAGGCACCTCAAATTAAGTATGTTTAAAACCGAACACATTTTCAGTTATCCAAAGCTTGCCCTTTTCTTCAATGTCCATTTAATAAATTGCACCACCTTGTGTTTCTGGGCTTAGTTACAAAAATGTGAGATATAAAAATCACTTCAGATCTTCCCTTTATCCAAGTGAACAAGTGTGAACTTGTGAAAAAGTTCTCTCAACTCTGCCAGCTTATCAGTTCTCATATCTGTGTCCTCCAAGCTTATGGATTATAGTAACTTAATTAGTGCCTTACTTACCCTTTTTACTTGTTTATAAGAATGTTCAAGTTCTACTCTCAGTAAATTCCAGTTTACAGTGTTGTAAATTGCAGTAACCATATCATACATGAGATCTTCAGACCTTATTTATGTTATAGCTGAAAGTTTTACCCTTTTACTCACCTCTCCCTATTTTCCTTACCACCCCAGCCCTTGGCAACCACTTTTCTACTCTTTGTTTCTATGAGTCTGACTTTTTTTGTAGAGTCCATGTATAAGAGATCCCATACAGTGTTTGTCTCTTTCTGTCTGGCTTATTTCAGTTAGCGTAATGCTAGTTATAGTTTGTGGGGTTTTGCTTGTTTTTGTGAATCCTCCAGGTTTATCCAAGTTGTCATAAATGACAGGATTTCCTTCTTGTTTAAGATTGGATTATCTATCATCTATCTATCTATCTATCTATCTATCTATCTATCTATCTATCTACCTATCTATCATCTATCTCTGTCTCATACTCCATCCTTTCATCTGTTGACAGACACTTAGGCTATTTCCATATTTTGGCTATTGTAAATGATGCATCAAAGAAGTACAGACATTTCTTTGAGATAATAGGGTTGTGTTTTTTTTTTTTTTTTGAACTATACCCAGAAATAGGACTGCTGAATCATATCATAGTTCTATTATTAATTTTTTGAGGAACCTCCATACTGTTTTCATTGTGGCTGTACCAGTTTACATTCCCACCAACGATGTACAAGGGTTTGTTTATTTTTTCCCCATATTCTTATCAGCATTTGTTATCTCTTGTCTTCTTGATAAAATCATCCTAAAAGATGTGAGGTGATATTTCATTGTGGTTCTGGTATGCATTTACATGATTAGTGATGTTGGGTATTTTTTCATATACCTGTTGGTCATTTGTATGTCTTCTTTGTATGTTCTTCATTGGAAGAAAATCTATTCATATCCTTTGCCCATTTTTTATTTTTATTTTTTTAATTTTTTGCTATTGAGTTTCATGAATTCCTTGAATATTTGGATATAATCCCTTATCAGATATGTGGTTTGCAAATATTTTCTCCCCCTCAGTAGGTTCCCTTTTCATTTTGTTGATAATTTCCCTTACTGTGCAGAAACTTTTTTAGTTTGATGTAGTCCCACTTGTTTGTTTCTGCTTTTATTATCTTTTCTTTTGATGTCAGATCCAGAAAATCATTGCCAAGATCAATGTTGAAAAGCTTATTCTCTGTGTTTTCTTCTAGGATTTTTAAGGTTTCAGGTCTTACATTTAAGTCTTTAATCCATTTTGAGTTGATTTTTGTGTATGGTGTAAGAAAAGGGGTTGTTTCATTCTTTTGTGTATGGCAGTCCAGTTTTCCCAACACTGTTTATTGAAAAGATTATCCTTTCTGCATTGTATATTCTTGGCTTCTTTGTCAAAAATAAATAAGAGTCCCCTTTCTCAGTCTTGACAGAGTGATCTTCTGTAGTAAATGAACCTCATCAATCAACCTGGCCTGAGCTTGGGCTTGTCCCTCAACCTTTATAATTGCCCAAACCACATTCTTTGTTCTTAGTGGTTTACAGTAGTAATTGAGGATATGCTAAGACCCTTAGCGTCCCAAAGGGGGAGACTGCATTCAGCTCAGTTCAGACTAATTGGAAGTCAGATCCTTGGGCAACAGTTGGGAAAGTATGCAGTTCGTCCCTTCCATGGAGAAACTGGGAGATGGGCACTGTTGCCACTTCTGCCCTGGGCCGGGGTGTGTAGCTGGTGGTTGGGAGGGAGAGAGGGCAGTGTACCTGTGCCAATTAGGAGCTTCTGCTTTGTTAGCTGTAATCCTGTGGAACTTGCGAATGGAAATCTCCATTGGATTTCAGAGCCAGCTAATCTGGAGACCCATCTCTTGGCAGCAGCTACAAAAGCTATGGCACAGAGGTGTTACAAGCTCCTTTCAGGGAAATACTGGTGTCTTATGGTGTGGTATAGGGAGATGGTTGAGAAGGTGTCTCTTGGTTTCCTCATTTCCTGAGAGGATCAGAGACAGACCCTGGATTCATGATAAATTAGAAGCCTGACCCTTAGGCAGTAATATTTAAAGTATGCAGATGGAATATATACACAGTGGAATATGACTCAGCCATCAAAAAGATGAAATCTTGCCATTTGCAGTGACATGGATGGAGCTAGAGTATAATTATGGTAAGTGAAGTAAGTCAGAGAAAAACAAATACTGCATGATTTCACTCAACATGGAATTTAAGAAACACAATAGGTGAACATTGGGGAAGGGAGTTAAAAAAGAGAAGGAAGCAAACTGTAGAGACTCTTAATACAGAGAACACACGGAGGGGTGCTGGAGGGAAGGTGGGGGGGGATGGGCTAAATGAATGATGGATATTAAGGAAGGCACTTGTGTTGAGCACTGGGTGTTGTTATGTTAAGTGTTGAATCACCAAATTCTACTCCTGAAACCAATCTTACATTATATATTAACTAACTAGAATTTAAATAAAAATGAGAGGGGAAAAAGTATGTAGATGGACCTCTTTCAGGAAAAGGCTAAGAGGTGGGCATTATTGTCTGTTCTCTCTTAGTTGAACCCTGAAAAGATAACCAGTTAAGAACTCCTTAGTTTGCCACAGTCCTTTGGGTCTCAAGAATGTAAACCTTGATTAACTGTCAGAGCTGGACAGTGTGGGAACCCATCCCTTGGGAAGCAGACATAATACCTGGCTCCAGGGGTGGAATTTATAGTCAGAATGTATCTCCACCTCTCCCACCCTTTTGATGTATTTTCTTGTTTGCCCACTGTGGAGTCGTCATTCAGTGAGTTTTTGGATTTCTTTCAGAGGTAATTCCCTGAGGTGTAGCTGTATATTTGATGTGTTCATAGAGGGAGGGGTTTTTGGAAACTCCTAAGTCACCATCTTGTTTTATCACCCTCTAAGAAATCCTCAAAATAATTTTCTTAGTGTTCCTTCTTCAATTGGAATTTCATACTTTGAAATCCTCCTATTTTTTCTTCCAGTTTTCTTTTTTATTCAGTATAGACTCTCTCTCTCTCTCTCTCTATCTATCTATCTCTCTGAAAGAGAGAGAGAGAGAGCACACACACAAGCAGGGGGAGAGGCATTGGGAGAGAGAGAAGCAGACTCCCTACTGAGCAGGGAGCCCGAAGTAAGGCCCCAGCCCAGGACCCTGGGATCATGACCTGAGCTGAAGGCAAGATGTTTAACTGACTGAGCTGCCCAGGTACCCCTTAATGGCCATGCATTTAAATGATGTTCTAACATATATCTGAGTTCTTCTCCCTTCACCTGTTTCCCAGATCCCAGGCTAAGGTATCCAATCCCACCTGCTTTCTCTTCCCTGTATTTCTTTTTAGGCAGGCTAGGAAATTGTTGTGGTTCTTTTCTCAATATTTTATATGTAGACATGTAGATCAGAAGAAGAAGAGATTTAGGGAAAATCATTTAGGGAAAAATCATCTGGCAATGTTGAGCAAGGGGTAAAATGGTTACACTCTTTAGTTAGAGTGGCTGATTCCTTGTTCTTTTTTTTTTTTTTTAAGATTTTATTTATTCATGAGAGACACAGAGAGAGAGAGAGGCAGAGACACAGGCAGAGGGAGAAGCAGGCTCCATGCAGGGAGCCCGACGTGGGACTCAATCCAGGGTCTCCAGGATCACATCCTGGGTGGAAGGTGGTACTAAAGTCCTGAGCCACCTCGGCTGCCCTGATTCCCTGTTCTATGGCTCTTTGTGTTGTGATAATATTATCTAATTCTTGTGGAGAGTGGAAAGGTGAAGGTAAACACATTCTGGAGAAACAGAATGAGGTAGAATTTTGTTAGTGTAAGAAATTACAGTTGATATAATAAGTCAAAGATGGTTGTAGATCTTTTAGACCAAAGTCGAGTACCTAGTGTCAAAT
Source organism: Canis aureus (assembly GCF_053574225.1). Lineage (NCBI taxonomy): Eukaryota > Metazoa > Chordata > Mammalia > Carnivora > Canidae > Canis > Canis aureus. Next base: position 32,257,122 of record NC_135618.1, read on the forward strand.
AAGTAAATCCAGGCTTAGTAAGGGGAGATATTCAAAAGCATTATTGAATGGAGAAGGAAAGGACTGTTGAGATGGGGTGGGAGTAGGACTGCTGCACTAGAGAGAACGCTGAAATAAGCTCTGCAAATGTCTGATGGGTTGGGGAAAAATGGATTTTCTTTTATGGAGGGAACTGAACAAGGCCAGATGAACTGAGTGTAGTAGGAAAGTGGGATGAGAAAAATGCCATGTTTGGATAGTAGATCAAAGCATGTTTTATCAGGCAGTGAGTCTGTTCTTGGAAGAGGCCTTTAAGAAGAGGTATATGTTGGCTCAGGGTGAGGATGGGCCAAAATTAAGGATCTAGGGCAAGAATCTTAATGTTTTTTTTTATTTTTTTTATTTTTTTTTATTTTATTTTATTGGTGTTCAATTTACTAACATACAGAATAACACCCAGTGCCCGTCACCCATTCACTCCCACCCCCCGCCCTCCTCCCCTTCTACCACCCCTAGTTCGTTTCCCAGAGTTAGCAGTCTTTACGTTCTGTCTCCCTTTCTGATATTTCCCACACATTTCTTCTCCCTTCCCTTATTTTCCCTTTCACTATTATTTATATTCCCCAAATGAATGAGAACATATAATGTTTGTCCTTCTCCGACTGACTTACTTCACTCAGCATAATACCCTCCAGTTCCATCCACGTTGAAGCAAATGGTGGGTATTTGTCATTTCTAATAGCTGAGGAATATTCCATTGTATACATAAACCACATCTTCTTTATCCATTCATCTTTCGTTGGACACCGATGCTCCTTCCACAGTTTGGCTATCGTGGCCATTGCTGCTAGAAACATCGGGGTGCAGGTGTCCCGGCGTTTCATTGCATTTGTATCTTTGGGGTAAATCCCCAACAGTGCAATTGCTGGGTCGTAGGGCAGGTATATTTTTAACTGTTTGAGGAACCTCCACACAGTTTTCCAGAGTGGCTGCACCAGTTCACATTCCCACCAACAGTGTAAGAGGGTTCCCTTTTCTCCGCATCCTCTCCAACATTTGTGGTTTCCTGCCTTGTTAATTTTCCCCATTCTCACTGGGGTGAGGTGGTATCTCATTGTGGTTTTGATTTGTATTTCCCTGATGGCAAGTGATGCAGAGCATTTTCTCATATGCATGTTGGCCATGTCTATGTCTTCCTCTGTGAGATTTCTGTTCATGTCTTTTGCCCATTTCATGACTGGATTGTTTGTTTCTTTGGTGTTGAGTTTAATAAGTTCTTTATAGATCTTGGAAACTAGCCCTTTATCTGATATGTCATTTGCAAATATCTTCTCCCATTCTGTAGGTTGTCTTTGAGTTTTGTTGACTGTATCCTTTGCTGTGCAAAAGCTTCTTATCTTGATGAAGTCCCAATAGTTCATTTTTGCTTTTGTTTCTTTTGCCTTCGTGGATGTATCTTGCAAGAAGTTACTATGGCCGAGTTCAAAAAGGGTGTTGCCTGTGTTCTTCTCTAGGATTTTGATGGAATCTTGTCTCACATTTAGATCTTTCATCCATTTTGAGTTTATCTTTGTGTATGGTGAAAGAGAGTGGTCTAGTTTCATTCTTCTGCATGTGGATGTCCAATTTTCCCAGCACCATTTATTGAAGAGACTGTCTTTCTTCCAATGGATAGTCTTTCCTCCTTTATCGAATATTAGTTGCCCATAAAGTTCAGGGTCCACTTCTGGATTCTCTATTCTGTTCCACTGATCTATGTGTCTGTTTTTGTGCCAGTACCACACTGTCTTGATGACCACAGCTTTGTAGTACAACCTGAAATCTGGCATTGTGATGCCCCCAGATATGGTTTTCTTTTTTAAAATTCCCCTGGCTATTCGGGGTCTTTTCTGATTCCACACAAATCTTAAAATAATTTGTTCTAACTCTCTGAAGAAAGTCCATGGTATTTTGATAGGGATTGCATTAAACGTGTATATTGCCCTGGGTAACATTGACATTTTTACAATATTAATTCTGCCAATCCATGAGCATGGAATATTTTTCCATCTCTTTGTGTCTTCCTCAATTTCTTTCAGAAGTGTTCTATAGTTTTGAGGGTATAGATCCTTTACATCTTTGGTGAGGTTTATTCCTAGGTATCTTATGCTTTTGGGTGCAATTGTAAATGGGATTGACTCCTTAATTTCTCTTTCTTCAGTCTCATTGTTAGTGTATAGAAATGCCACTGACTTCTGGGCATTGATTTTGTATCCTGCCACGCTACCGAATTGCTGTATGAGTTCTAGCAATCTTGGGGTGGAGACTTTTGGGTTTTCTATGTAGAGTATCATGTCATCGGCGAAGAGGGAGAGTTTGACTTCTTCTTTGCCAATTTGAATGCCTTTAACGTCTTTTTGTTGTCTGATTGCTGAGGCTAGGACTTCCAGTACTATGTTGAATAGCAGTGGTGAGAGTGGACATCCCTGTCTTGTTCCTGATCTTAGGGGAAAGGCTCCCAGTGCTTCCCCATTGAGAATGATATTTGCTGTGGGCTTTTCATAGATGGCTTTTAAGATGTCGAGGAATGTTCCCTCTATCCCTACACTCTGAAGAGTTTTGATCAGGAATGGATGCTGTATTTTGTCAAATGCTTTCTCTGCATCCAATGAGAGGATCATATGGTTCTTGGTTTTTCTCTTGCTGATATGATGAATTACATTGATTGTTTTACGGGTGTTGAACCAGCCTTGTGTCCCAGGGATAAAGCCTACTTGGTCATGGTGAATAATTTTCTTAATGAACTGTTGGATCCTATTGGCCAGTATCTTGTTGAGAATTTTTGCATCCATGTTCATCAGGGATATTGGTCTGTAATTCTCCTTTTTGGCGGGGTCTTTGTCTGGCTTTGGAATTAAGGTGATGCTGGCTTCATAGAACGAATTTGGAAGTACTCCATCTCTTTCTATCTTTCCAAACAGCTTTAGGAGAATAGGTATGATTTCTTCTTTAAACGTTTGATAAAATTCTCCTGGGAAGCCATCTGGCCCTGGACTCTTGTGTCTTGGGAGGTTTTTGATGACTGCTTCAATTTCCTCCCTGGTTATTGGCCTGTTCAGGTTTTCTATTTCTTCCTGTTCCAGTTTTGGTAGTTTGCGGCTTTCCAGGAATGCGTCCATTTCTTCTAGATTGCCTAATTTATTGGCGTATAGCTGTTCATAATATGTTTTTAAAATCGTTTGTATTTCCTTGGTGTTGGTAGTGATCTCTCCTTTCTCATTCATGATTTTATTAATTTGAGTCTTCTCTCTCTTCTTTTTAATAAGGCTGGCTAATGGTTTATCTATCTTATTAATTCTTTCAAAGAACCAACTCCTGGTTCTGTTGATCTGTTCCACAGTTCTTCTGGTCTCGATTTCGTTGAGTTCTGCTCGAATCTTTATTAACTCCCTTCTTCTCTTGGGTGTAGGATCTATTTGCTGTTTTTTCTCTAGCTCCTTTATGTGTAAGGTTAGCTTTTGTATTTGAGTTCTTTCCAGTTTTTGAATGGATGCTTGTATTGCGATGTATTTCCCCCTTAGGACTGCTTTTGCTGCATCCCAAAGATTTTGAACGGTTGTATCTTCATTCTCATTAGTTTCCATGAATCTTTTTAATTCTTCCTTAATTTCCTGGTTGACCCTTTTATCTTTTAGCAGGATGGTCCTTAACCTCCATGTGTTTGAGGTCCTTCCAAACTTCTTGTTGTGATTTAGTTCTAATTTCAAGGCATTATGGTCCGAGAATATGCAGGGGACAATCCCAATCTTTTGGTATCGGTTCAGACCTGATTTGTGACCCAATATGTGGTCTATTCTGGAGAAAGTTCCATGTGCGCTTGAGAAGAATGTGTATTCAGTTGAGTTTGGATGTAAAGTTCTGTAGATATCTGTGAAATCCATCTGGTCCAGTGTATCATTTAAAGCTCTCGTTTCTTTGGAGATGTTTTGCTTAGAAGACCTATCGAGTATAGAAAGAGCTAGATTGAAGTCACCAAGTATAAGTGTATTATTATCTAAGTATTTCTTCACTTTGGTTAATAATTGATTGATATATTTGGCAGCTCCCACATTTGGAGCATATATATTGAGGATTGTTAAGTCCTCTTGTTGAATAGATCCTTTAAGTATGATATAGTGTCCCTCTTCATCTCTCACTACAGTCTTTGGGGTAAATTTTAGTTTATCTGATATAAGGATGGCTACCCCTGCTTTCTTTTGAGGACCATTCGAATGGTAAATGGTGCTCCAACCTTTTATTTTCAGGCTGTAGGTGTCCTTCTGTCTAAAATGAGTCTCTTGTAGACAGCAAATAGATGGGTCCTGCTTTTTTATCCAGTCTGAAACCCTGCGCCTTTTGATGGGGTCATTAAGCCCGTTCACATTCAGAGTTACTATTGAGAGATATGAGTTTAGTGTCATCATGATATCTATTCAGTCTTTGTTTTTGTGGACTGTTCCACTGAACTTCTTCTTAAAGGGGAATTTTAAGAGGCCCCCTTAAAATTTCTTGCAGAGCTGGTTTGGAGGTCACATATTCTTTTAGTTGCTGCCTGTCTTGGAAGCTCTTTATCTCTCCTTCCATTTTGAATGAGAGCCTTGCTGGATAAAGTATTCTTGGTTGCATGTTCTTCTCATTTAGGACCCTGAATATATCCTGCCAGCCCTTTCTGGCCTGCCAGGTCTCTGTGGAGAGGTCTGCTGTTACCCTAATACTCCTCCCCATAAAAGTCAGGGATTTCTTGTCTCTTGCTGCTTTAAGGATCTTCTCTTTATCTTTGGAATTTGCAAGCTTCACAATTAAATGTCGAGGTGTTGAACGGTTTTTATTGATTTTAGGGGGGGATCTCTCTATTTCCTGGATCTGAATGCCTGTTTCCCTTCCCAGATTAGGAAAGTTTTCAGCTAGAATTTGTTCAAATACATATTCTGGCCCTCTGTCCCTTTCGGCGCCCTCGGGAACCCCAATTAAACGTAGGTTTTTCTTCCTCAGGCTGTCGTTTATTTCCCTTAATCTATCTTCACGGTCTTTTAATTGTTTGTCTCTTTTTTCCTCAGTTTCCCTCTTTGCTATCAACTTGTCTTCTAGGTCACTCACTCGTTCTTCCACCTCGTTAACCCTCGTCGTTAGGACTTCTAGTTTGGATTGCATCTCATTCAATTGATTTTTAATTTCTGCCTGATTAGCTCTAAATTCTGCAGTCATGAAGTCTCTTGAGTCCTTTATACTTTTTTCTAGAGCCACCAGTAGCTGTATAATAGTGCTTCTGAATTGGCTTTCTGACATTGAATTGTAATCCAGATTTTGTAACTCTGTGGGAGAGAGGACTGTTTCTGATTCTTTCTTTTGAGGTGAGGTTTTCCTTCTAGTCATTTTGCTCAGTGCAGAGTGGCCAAAAGCAAGTTGTATTGGGAAAAAGAGAAAAAGAGAGGAGAGAAAGAAGGAAAGAAAAGAGAAAGAGAAAAAAAAGGGAAGAAAAAGAAAAAAAAAAACGAAAAAGAAAAAAAAAAGGGAAGAAAAAGAGAAAGAAAAAGAAAGGAGAAAAAAAGGGGGTGGGGGAAGGAAACAAATCAAAAAGCAAAACAAAACAAAAACAAAAACAAAAACAAAAACAAACAAAAAAAGAACCACCGGGGAGTATCTTCTGATTCTGTGTTCTTTAAGTCCCTTGGCTTCTCCTGGAAGTTGTCCGTCTAGCTGGTGTTCTGGGGGAGGGGCCTGTTGTGCTGATTTTCAGGTGTTAGCAGTTGGGGGAGCTGCTGTGCCCCTGCCTGGTGCAGGGCTCGGTGGGGGTTGTTTACCCCGTGAGGCCGCAGGAGGAACAGCCCCAGTGGCGGGGCAGCTCTGGAAACCTGGATTCAGCTCCGGCAGGAACTCCGTCTGCAGGGCCTGGGGGCTCCGGGGCGGGGCCGCTGATGTGCTCAGCTGGGGCAGGAGCGTCCTTGCTGTCCTGGGCCCTCCCGGCCTCTGCCTGTCCCGGGGGAGGCCGGATCCTGGGCTGTGTCCCGGCGCCCTGTGCCTCGGAGCCTGCGCTGTTGGATTCGCGCTCCCGGGCCGCGCAACCCCCTCCGCGGAGCTGCCGCCCGAGCCCCTCCGAGCTGCTCCTGGAACCGCGCAGCCCCCTCTGCACGGAGCCTCTTCCTCCGCCCGAGCCCCTCCGAGCTGCTCCCGGGGCCGCGCAGCCCCCTCCGCGGAGCCGCCCCCGAGCCCCCCGAGCTGCTCCGGGTCCCGCCGTGCGCGCTGCAGCCCTTAGGGAGCTCGGCGCATCTCCCGGGGCGCAGGTGTCTGTTACTGTCCCGGGGAGCCCGAGGGCATCCCCGCCCTCCTGGGTCCTGCTCCAACTCCCTGCGAGCCCCTTTCCGCCCGGGAAGGTCGGTGCAGCTCCTGCTCCTCCGGGACGGGGCTCTCCTGTCCTGGGGACACTCGCCCCGGCCTCAGCCCGGCTCCTCGCGGGGCCCCTCCCCCTTGGAGGCCTTTTGTTCCTTTATTTCTTTTTCCCCGTCTTCCTACCTTGATAGATGCGCGAACTCTTCTCACTGTAGCATTCCAGCTGGTCTCTCTTTAAATCTAGGCTGAATTCATAGATTTTCAGGATAATTTGAAGGTTTTCTAGGTAGTTTGGTGGAGACAGGTGATTTGGAGACCCTACTCTTCCGCCATCTTGCTCCTCAAATCCTTAATGTTTTGTTAATAAGCATTCTGTTCTGATTAATTAGTGGAGAACAAGTAGTTAAACTAATCATTTGTGAAGCAACGAATGGAGAGTTGGATGGTCTGTGTCTGGGTTTATCACAGATAAACAATGGAGCCTCTTGAGTCTCACCTCAGTCTTACAGGGAGGGGTGGTCTGTGCTGTAAGCCATTTCTTGGGACACACAATGCGAGAGAATTTCTTAACATTTCCTGTTTTCCAGCATCACAGGGGTTGAACAAAGTTCAACATGGTCATTGGACAAACAGAAGAGAAAGTTCAAATTAGGATAAAAAGTCCAGCTTGATACATTCTTAGTAAATTATCTTAATAAATGTGTACTGTAGATGGTTTGTGAAATAAAGCTCGGTTGGGAGGAGAGGGCTAAAAATATCTGAAGCTATTACTAAAGGCCTAAAATAATTTGTACATTTTTTTTTCTTGAGTGACTGAATAGATAAATGAATAAAAATGAATAATATCCTATTGAGAAAAACAGATCTAATAAACATCTTATTGAGTCTATAAAGAAAAAAATGTTCATTTGACACTTTTACTTAGACACTGAATAGATATCTCAAAAGGAATTTTCAGGTTTAGTCATTCTATGCACCACTGCCTTGCACTAAAAAAAAAAAAAAAAAAAGTAAAACTGATTCTTCCATATTCTCAGATTAGTAAAATAGACTACCATTCAGCAATTTTTCATGCCCAAAGCTAAGTGTTATCTTTGCTTCTTTTCTTTTCTATCTCATATTTAATCTATCAAGAAGTACTTTGGGTACAATCTTCAAATATATCCTGAATTTAACTAGTTCCATTCACTTTTTCTTGTTGTTACCACCCATCACCTGTTGTCAGCACTATCTTAGTAACTAGCTGGTTGATTTGTTTCCAAGTTGGTTGCCTTAGACTCTGTTTTCCAGGCAGCAGCCAGAATGATCATTTAAAAAGTTAAACACACACACACACACACACACACACACACACATAAAAATAAAAGATAAATAAGTTAAACACATCATTCCCTGTTTTGAACCATTTTATAACTTCCCACTGCTCTCAGAATAAAATTAAACCTCTTATTATGGTCTAAGAAGCTTTGCATAATCTTTTACTGCATAACTGTGGGGCCTGCTCTCTTATATTGTTGTTCTTGCTCACTGGACTTTATCCAGTTTGACCTCCTAACGATTCTTCAAAACACCAAACTCGTTGCAAGTGTATAGACTTTAGTCTTGCTCTTCTCTCTGTCCATACATATTTCTCCAGATCTCTCATCTTTTTGTATCTTTTTTCTCTTTTACACAATTATGCATCAATTTTCATTCCAGCATTCACAAAATCCTCTTATCTTTTTCATTCACTTTATAGATTGTATCACTATCTCATCATCTCACTGATAAAATAGACACAGAGGGTGGCTACATTAAAATGGTAACTAATGCAATAATAACAAAAAAAGGTGCTTAGGATCTTTCTTAGCACATGATGATATTCAACATCATTGTCATCTTCGACATCACATCTACGAAAATATTTTACTAATTTATATGTATTATTATTGAATACTGTCTCTCTTAGAATAGAATGAAGTTCTATGAGGGGAAAGACTTTGGCTCGTTTACCTTTTATAACAAGAACTAAGTATAGTGTAAGGCATGCAGTGAGGAGTTAGGAAATATTCACTGGATGATTTGTCTAAGAATTGTAGTCCAAATAGTAGCTCTATATTAGCGCTTTTAGTTTTCAAGAGGCACAAGTATTCTCCTGTTACTCAGGTGGTGGTACTTATGTTAAGAGAACACAGGGAAGCCAAGGAGAGAGAAAACCCAATGCCTTATCAAAAGGGCAAGATATCAAAGAGCACTAGAAAATCATTTATCACCATTCAGACCATAAAAGTAGCTCCAGTGACCCATAAGCAACTCTAATGACCCGGACAGTAGATATAGTGAGCCAGTAATTTTGTTGTTGCCTTTGAATCAGACATCTATTGCTTTTTGGTCTAGTAACCTGCCACACTGATGACTCTTTCCTCCCTTGTCTGTTATGATTTCTACTTTCAGCACTTCTTAACTATGTCTCTCCTTTCACTGTGTTATCTATTTAGCCATGTGTTTAAACTCTCTATTATGGATTTGATTACATAATGATCATCTGTGGCAGATGCTGACATCTTTGGTTGTCTACTTAATAGCCATCACTCATATATTTTTGCTAACAGAAGCTCTATTTTGTTTAGGTACCAGTGGTCAGTTATGGTTATTATTCATAATTGCTTTAGTTCAGTTATGCTTGTCTGACTCCCAGTGAAATAGAATGTGAGTGAGAAATTAGGGGTTGCCTATTAGAGAGCTTCTGAGAAAGGTTTTTGTTTCCTAATAAAAATTGAGTGTCATGAGAAGACACTTTTGCTCCGATTTACTTCCATTTCATACCCCATGCTGTCTTGGGACCACATGATGCCTGAAACTGTGACAGCCATCCGAGAGCTGTGAAGTTTGAAGCCTGAGATCTAAAGATAATATGCTGAGAAAGGTTTCATGTAATGATATAGTTATGCCTCAGTGTTGTTCTTGAGTGGCTCTGCTCCTCAAATAGCTACTTAAGTGAATGATACATTTCCTGTGGTTCAAGCCACTTTGGGCCAGTTTTTGTTACTTTCAGCTGAATAAATCCTGATACACTCACTACTCAATGGATAAACATATTAATGAGTTGGTTTCTCTACAAAGGACACCAAAACATCATGAAATGCCTTTAATTTCTAGGGGAAATAATTGATCTAGCATGTTGTGACTATGGCACTGGAGTCACAAGATTCAAAGATGGCCAATAATGGGTAAAGGACTATTTGTATCCTCTATGCTCAGAAGATGATGCAGTCTGAGAGATACTCCATATATTGATTCCCAAGCGGTGCCAAATAAAATGCCACCATTTCAAAATTTGAAGAATTAACTTTTTACATAAGACCCATAACTGATCACAAAACAGCATAGATGTGTTGTATATCACTGACTAAATCTTTGTCCTGTTTTTCCTTGCCTCATGCTCCCTTATCCAACTCTTACATAAGTTTCCAGTGGGAGAAGATGACTCAGAACTTTTGTCACATAGAAGAAAAGTGGATGTTAAAAAGGTGGTAGGTAATTAAGGAGATACAGATTATTGGGTGCAAAATAATGCTGTGCTCTCACCTCAAAGACTAGAATGCAAATATTAGAACCTAACACAGAGTAATTAATGGACAGTGTTATATAAATTTATAAATGCGTATTTTTTAAACCAAAATCACCAATATAGGGCTAGTCTTCAACAAAAGGCTAGTTATCTACTCTATATCTAAATACACAAGTAGTTTGTTAAAAAACTTCAGAATAAGTGTACGTAAAAAAGCCCAAAAAATAGTCTATTCTACTTTTGAATATTTCTAAATTGACTTACTCTTTGTGTTCCCTAATGTACTCAGAGTTCATTGTTACTTCTCTTCTTCATAAGTAATGACAAATAAGCCGCTTAAGCAAATCTGATTATTCTCTCAGATAACCCCTTTATAATGTATTTTGTGTGTGTGTGTGTCTGAATCAAGTGTTTGTAGTACTTCTTTGAAAAGAAGGAAACACTCTCCAACTGAACTGAATTATTAGCATTTCCAACAATTGTATTTTTAAAGTATGTCAGAAAGTGACATAAAAGTACTAGTTACAGTCAGTCATGAAACCACGTTATAAAGTGGCCTATCACATTTCAAACCTTGCATTTTGTCATTCTTAGAAGTAGTCTTCTTCCTCCAAAAGAGGAAGGGGGGGAATCTATCACTAAAAAATGACATGAATATCAGATACTGCTGACAGACGGAACCTGTCACCTCATCCGTGTAGTGCTGTAGGCTGCTGAGGGTTTGTTGAAAGATGCACAGTGACAGAAAATTTTATATACCCAGTTTTTTTTATATATGTTAAATAAATAACTCAAAGTGATGTGTTATAAAGCAACATTTCTTAATCTATGGTAAATACTTAGAAGGAATTATCATATAAATATGTAAAACATAATAGTTTATTAACACATACCTATAAAGCTTTAGAAAATGGCTAATTCCGAGTCATTTCTTTTCTTTTTTAAAAAGATTTTATTTATTTATTCATGAGAGACACAGAGAGAGAGAGGCAGAGATACAGGCAGAGGGAGAAGCAGGCCCCACGCAGGGAGCCCGATGCGAAATTCGATCCCAGGTCTCCAGGATCAGGCTCTGGGCTGAAGGTGGTGCTAAACCGCTGAGCCACCCGGGCTGCCCTTCCGAGTCATTTCTTTTTTTTTTTTTTTTTTTTAATTTTTTTTTAAATTTTTATTTATTTATGATAGTCACAGAGAGAGAGAGAAAGAGGCAGAGACACAGGCAGAGGGAGAAGCAGGCTCCATGCACCGGGAGCCCGATGTGGGATTCGATCCCGGGTCTCCAGGATCGCGCCCTAGGCCAAAGGCAGGCGCCAAACCGCTGCGCCACCCAGGGATCCCTTCCGAGTCATTTCTGATTAAGAATACTTTTTGAAACCATGCAGGTAAAGTAAATTCGTTCTCCTTTAATCAATAACTTTTTTCTTTTTGCCTTCACATCATACCTGTAATGGTTTAACAAATTATTATGTCACTTTATTTTATATCATCACACATATTTTACTCATTGGATCTTAAAACTATTAATTAGCTGACCCCAGCAAAATTACAAGATACTTAAGAAATTTGTCGATTGAATCAATCTTACTTACTATACTTGTTTTAGCAATAAATTACTCTTTTTTTTAAAGATTTTATTTATTTATTCATAGAGAGAGAGAGGCAGAGACACAGGCAGAGAGAGGGAGAAGTAGGCTCCATGCAGGGAGCCCGATGTGGGTCTCCAGGATCACACCCCAGGCTGCAGGCAGTGCCAAACCGCTGCGCCACTGGGGCTGCCCAGCAATAAATTATTCTTAAAATATGTTTTAGTGTTTTGTGGAATTGCATTATACATATAGGCAGTGCACATGCGATGTTCAACTTGACGTATTGCTGCAAACTAAATACACCCATAGCAGACATAAAGTGCAAAAATCTTAAATATACAACTCAATTTTTATAGATGGCTATATATGTATAGTAACTACCAAAATTGAAATACAGAACATTTCCCACAACACACAAGGCCCTTCCTATTGATTCTGAGTCAGTATGCCCCCAAAGCTAATCAGTTATTCAGACTTGTGTATTCAAAGAGTATATATTTTTGCTCTGTTCTTTTTTCCCCCATTCTTTTCTTTCTTAGAGTATTCTGTTTATATATTTTTATATTGAGTTGCTTATGTTTACAAATTCTGTATTCTGCTGTGAAACTCATTAAGCACCTAGTTGTATTTTACAGTTTTAAAATACCCATTTGGGTTTTTGTTTTGTTTTGTTTTGTTTTCGTTTTCATCCATTTTACTTCACTGTTGAAATCCTCAATTTTAATCAGTTTTTTTCTGATCTTTTCCTATATATTTTTTCAAAGTAGTAATCACAAATAAAAAAAATCTCGTCTGCTATCCCCAGAGACTAGGTTATCTATGCATTTGCTTTCTTTTATCTCTCCTTTGACTTTTGGTCATATTTTCTTAACATTTCATGTACATTATGTGTTTTTGTTATATAGCTAGACAAAAAATTATAGAAGCTTCAAATGACATCTTCCACAGGAGAGGGTTTTCCTTTGAGGCTGAGAGTCTATTCACCGCAACCAGAGCTAGGTTGCTGGTTTAGTAAGACCCAGTCATTCTTGTTCTTCAGGATGACCCTCCTGGTATTTTTAAGACCCTTAATGGATCTCTGACATGTTAGACCTTTGGGACTTCAAGAGTTTCAGTTCTGCCCTTAAGATTTTGTGCTTAGCTTTTTATCCTTCTGTCTTACATGACTTCAAAAGTCAAAAAGGAAAATATTATTTATTTATTTTTGTGTGTGTGGTAGATTCCTTCCTTTAGTGGAACTTTGTCTCCTAAAGTGTTACTAAGCTCTGGAAGATTTCATCCCGCCTGGCCAGTTCATCCCATTCATCTCCTCACTGTACCCAGAAGTTATGGTTAAGCCCAGCTATGAATTTGAAGCTCTCTTGGTTGCAGTCCATCATACCAGCCCTAACCAACTGCCAAAACATCATTGCTTTCTTTCCAACAATAAAGTCTCTCTGCCTGGGCCAAGCAGCATTTTCAGCCTATGCTCAGAAATGGCAAGCAACTCTGCATTTTAAGTTTATCTGATCCTCATTAATTCCACAGTCCGTCAGTGTTTTTATTTATTTTTTATTTTAAAGATTTTATTTATTTATCCATGAGGGACACACAGAGAGAGAGAGGCAGAGACACAGGCAGAGGGAGAAGCAGGCTCCATGAAGGGAGCCCGACGCGGGATTCAATCCTGTGTCTCCAGGATCAGGCCCTGGGCCAAAGGTGGCGTTAAACTGCTGAGCCATCCGGGCTGCCCTCTTCAGTGTTTTTTTTTTTTTTAATTTTTATTTATTTATGATAGTCACAGAGAGAGAGAGAGAGAGAGAGAGAGGCAGAGACACAGGCAGAGGGAGATGCAGGCTCCATGCACCAGGAGCCTGACATGGGATTCGATCCCGGGTCTCCAGGATTGCGCCCTGGGCCAAAGGCAGGCGCCAAACCGCTGCACCACCCAGAGATCCCCTCTTCAGTGTTTTTAAAATAAAGTTTTAAAGCTTATCTGTCTTCAGCAGCATTAAAAGTTTTGGCCAAGATTTTCCCCATCTTTTGTCATAATGATACTTTCCATATAAAGATGTATAGTGTAAGAGATTTCTTTTTCCCTTCTCCTTCCAATTAAGCCCTTACCTGCTCAGAGTACTGTTTCAGAAATCTAATTTTTAGAAAGATTACAAAAGCAGTAACATTTTTAAAAAAGATTTATTTACTTATTTTAGAGAGAGAGAAAGAGAGTGAGCATTAGCTGGAGGGGCAGAGGGAGAGCAAGAGAGAATCTCAAGCAAACTCCACACTGAACATGGAGCCCAATGCACAACTCAGTCTCACAACCCTGAGATCACAACCTAAGCCAAAACCAGGAGTGTGAAGCTTTAACCAACTGTGCCAGCCAGGTGCCCCCAAAGTAGTGACTTTTTAATACACATATGCGTGGATGTATGGGTGTATGTATGTGTAACCATTTGAAGATGTTCCAAAAATATGTCACATTCAGTGTATCATAATCAAAGTCTTTTCCATCCCCACCATAATTTTGTTTTTCTTCCATCTCTATTGCAAAGTGCCCATTGTGGTGGCATAAGGCTAGAAGGTGGGACATTATCTCTTTTATCTCTGGACATGAAACTTATAAATGATTCCTGAGTTTCTCCTTGCTAAAATTGTCTCCCTTTCCTCCATTACAGCTTAGTCCAAGTTCATTTTTTTAGTACCTTCATTACAGCCACCTCCCAGTGAATTTTTCTCTTCCAATTTGATGCCTTTCTGATCAGTCTTTGCCATAATTGCCATTTATATTTCTAAGAGAGGAAAGAATTATATAACTTTTTTTACTTAAACATTTCTGAATAAATTTGTTAGTAAGCACAAATATATTGGCTTTGTACATCATGCATTTCATAATCTGATTTCTGCCTACCCTCCAGTGTCCTACTCTTGTCTTCTACACCCTTTATCTAGACTATAATGGCCCCTGCAGTGTCCCAAATGCAGAATGACATTACCATCTCTACATTTTTTTATGATGCTTTTCTCTCTACATGGAATACATTTTAAATTTTCATGTGTGAATAACACCTACTATTCCTTCAAAAGCACCCCCACATGTTTGTCTTGATGTCTCATGAGTGTTAATAGAGCCTCCTTTGTTGAACATCCAAAATATCTCCATGCATACCTCTGTCAGGGTGTTATCATAGTCATTTTAAATATTTGCAGTGTTTCTCCTGCTAGAGTGTAAATACCTTGAGAACAAGCATCTTATTTATTTCACTTTATATTCTTAAGACTTATCACCATATCTGTTACAGAGTAAAGTTTGTTGAGTAGAGTAAGATTGTATTGATGAATAATCTACAAATTCGTTTATTGTGCCTTTATTCTTTCCCCATATTACAGTGTTAAATCAGTAGTGTAGGCATATTACTCTCAAGAGGACAACTTATTATGGAGCAATCTATTATTTTTATCTTTGAGTTATTCATTTTACTTTTAATTATTTTCCTTCCCTCAAGAAAGTTTTAGATGTTTTGTTATACTTTTCAAAAATTCTTAAAGGTCAGTATCCATTAGGTAAAACACTTATTAGATAAACCTTTTCCTAAAGAATCATGTTTTCATTATTTCATTTTCTGTCAATGTTATTTATTGGTAAATACTGGTCTGTTTCAGGATTAAAATTTAGCAAGAATATCCTATTTATGTGCCATTTTTTGTCAGATTAGCACACGATTTCCAAGTGATTATCTAGAATTAGAATTAATAGGTTTTTATTTTAGCCATGAAACTTTGTAACCATCAATATGAAATCTTCATAATTTGAGATAAAATTCATCTTACTGCATCCTTTTTCCTTGACTTTTCACTGAATTAAATATTAGAAGCTGGTAACACCCTAAACTGATGCCATCTGCTGTGAGGACAGAATTTCAACATTGTGACAGCAATGTCATATCAAACATAAAGACTGATAGATTTAGGGAGAATTAAATAGTGTAAAAAGAAATGTTGAAACAATTAGTAAATATGTTAGTGAACATTTTTTAAAATGTGAAAGGTAAATGGTATGATACAGTTTCAGTTTCCTGATTTTTCTCTTTCGTGGAAACAATGCGTTCACCATGTTTTATTGCAGTAGTATTTTATTTTATTCTATTTTATTTTTTTAAAGATTTTATTTATTTATTCATGAGAGACACGGGGGGCAGGTGCAGAGACACAGGTAGAGGGAGAAGCAGGCTCCATGCAGGGAGCCCGACGTGGAACTCGATCCCGCAACTCCAGGATCACGCCTTGGGCTGAAGGCAGCGCTAAACCACTGAGCCACCAGGGCTTCCCTGTAGTAGTATTTTAATCAAAATAGAACTTTTTTATGGCAGTGGATATGTTCTCTATATATAGCTTTCTATGTGATATGATTTCAGGCCCTACACCTTAATGGTTTACCTAAAGGAACAGCTCTGGATTATAGAAAAACTCCTTAGCATAAACTTGGTTGCAGTATAGGAAAAAAAAAAGAAAAAAAAAGTTGTACTGGTTAAAGATGCTTACCACAAATATTATAATATAAGATAAAAAAAAGTGTTGCATGTACTAAGAGATGCTAAGCAAGTATGGTCACTCATGTTTCTTTTTGGTTTCTTAAGTCAGAGGCACTATTATACTCAACTCTTAGCACAAGTAAGAGGCTACAAATGTTTAATACCAAAATAAACCTAAAATCACATAGTGAAAAAAATCAACTTTAAAATAGGCACTGATTAGTATATCAAAAAATGAAATATAGAATATACTCTTCAGGTCTATAACTCTCAATGATATAGGATATCTGTAAAAAATTTGATGAATCTGCAAAATCAGTGTTAATTTTAAAATGTGTATCAATTACTTTTTGTGAGATAATTTTAATTATTCACTTTTAATACTTTAATAAATTTTATTGTAAACTGATATTACAGTAATCTATACACAGTACTTAATACTTTACTGAAAAAATGTAAGCTATTATATTTCTAGTAGAGTTTTACTCTACTAGATCACATATATCTAATCAACTAATATATCACATAGGCTTTTAAGTGCTGAATTTTATGGTATAGATAGGAGTTTATAGAAAGGAGAGACCACAGCAGCAGGTCAAATATTTAGAAATGTTACAAAACAACTGGATTTTGAGCTGGACCTAAAATAATGTGAAGTTTTATAAAGTTGAACATAATTTGAATAAAGTAGTATTATAGTATGAATAAATATAAAATAATTATTGTATTCAACAAATCCATAATAACTTCTATAGATAATAAATATGTAATAGGTATATATTTACTTCAAAATAAAATGCACATATCTTAAATATTCAGATCAGTGAATTTAGAGAACTATAAACGTAGGTAGCCAACCCCAAAACAAGATACGTAACATTTCTGTCACCCTAATGTTTCCCTCTTGTTTTTCCAGTGATGTTTCTCTCTTTCTGCCTCACACACTCCCAGTTTCTGGCTACCACCTTTTGATGTCTGTTGACATAGATTGTCTGTTTTGTCTGTTCAGGGGCTTAATAATAAATTCAATTATACAGAATGTAGTCTTTTGTGAATGACATTTTTTTTTCTCTGCATATATTTTTTTTAAAACTCATCATTATTTTTCAGAATCAATGATTCATTCATTTTTTTGCCAAAAACCATTTCATTGAATAGATTACTACAATATATTTATCCGTTCACCTTTAGTGAATATTTGAGTTGTTTCCAGTTGGTGAAATGTTATTCATAATTGTGATAAATATTCATGCACAAGTATTTGTGTAGATAAGGTGCTTGTTTGCCATCAAACATTCCTTTGGATATTAATCTTTTATGTTATTTTACTTCTTATTGGTATGTTATTATGTAAGTGTTCTTTATATATTCAAGATAAAATTCCTTTTCAGATATATATATATATATATATATATATATATATATTCACATATGTGGCATGTTTTCACTTTCTTAATGTCTTTTAGAAAGAAAAGACGTTTTAAAATGTCTTCAGAAAATACACACACACATGCATGTATGCAGTCTATTTCTAGAATTCCTGTATGAATTCTGAATGCCAATAATATATTCTTTTGATCAGTATAGGTTGATAGCTAGCCTTAAAATACGAGTGTAAATACACCAACCTAGTCCTTTTTCAAAATTGATTTAATCATCTTAAATTCATTGCATTCTCATAGAAATTTTAGAATCAGCTTGAAGCATTTACAAAAATATCTTGTTAGAATTTTTGAGATTGTGTTAAATATATAGATCAATTTGGAGAGAATGAATATGTTAGTAACTGTAGATGATGCAAACTCTGAGCTGAGAGAATGATAGATCTTTCCATTTGTTTATGTCTTTTATGTTTCTCCCAGCAATATTTCATAATTTTCAGTATACAGATATTATGAGCTATATTGTGTTTCCCCAAAATTCATGTATTGAAACCCTCATCCCTAGTATCTTAGAATGTCATTGTATTTGGAGTCAGGGCCTTTAAAGAAGTAATTAAGTTAAAATGAGTGGGCCCTAGTCCAATGTCTGGTGTTCTTATAAGATTAGGACTCCAAACGATGCCTGGATAGTTCAGCGGTTAAGTGCCTGCCTTCGGCCCAGGGCATGATCCTGGAGTCCTGGGATCAAGTCCCACAACGGGCTCCCTGCCTAGGGCCTGCTTCTCTCTCTGCCTATGTCTCTGCCTCTCTCTCTCTCTCTCTCTGTCTCTCATGAATAAATAAAATCTTAAAAAAAAAAAAAAGATTAGGACACAGAGAGCAAAGGTCCCACCACGTGAGCACACAATGAGAAGGCAGCCATCAGCAAACCAAGGAGAGGGCTGACCTACCACTTGACCCCAAATGCTTGAAATCAAAAGACACATCACCCAGGCTAACCAGACCTGAGAACCCACAGCTGATCAATAAATTTGAGAGAGAAATAAATGGTGCCTTGTTGTATGTCAGTAAGTTTTGGGGGATCTTTTTATATAATAAATATTAATTGATATAATTTAGATTGAAAACAGAAATAACAAGAATTATAATAAACTTTAATCAAATTGTAAAGTTCACAAACAATTATGTACTGATAAATTTGAAGGCATAGATAGAATGGAAACATTCCCAGAAAATATAGAGTGTGAAAATGTAATAAAAGAAAATACAAAACTTTAAAAGACCTATGATGAGTAAATAAATATAAATCAACCCAGGGCAAGATGATTATAAATACGAGCTCTATGAAATTTTCAAATAAATTTGTTCCAGGAAGTATAAACATCAGGAAACTCAAGTTTTCATTTGATACAGTAAGTATAATCTTGGCACTATACCAAAGATTGTACTAGGGAAAAAATATTGATTTTATTTATTAATATAAATGGCAAAAATCCAAATATAATTTTTTAAAAAAATTTTACATTGTGATCAGGTAGGATTTTTCCCAAGAACTGAAAAAATAGTTTTATAAATTGTTTATATAAAAATGGTTATATATGATTTTATATGTCTATATCACTAATGTAATTATATCAATACCCTAAAAAGGGGAAAATTATATCATGGTTTCAATATTTGTAAAAAATGTATCTGAAAAATTTCAAAATGTAAGTAAGATTAAAATTCTAAAAACACTAGGAGGAGAATAAAATTTCCTCCTATAGAAAAACTAAATTAAGAGGGTTACAGACACTTAAGACACTTAACAGACATTTAAGGTCAGAAATAAAACATGGATTGCTACTGTCATTTTTGCTGTCCTTTATGGTATTGGATGTTCTGTTTAATACTTTAAGTAAAGAGAAATGTAAATGATTACATTAGTTTGCTGGGGCTGCCATAAGGAATTACCACCAGGACAGTGGCTTAAACAACAGAAACTAGAAACTTACTGTCTCACAGTTCTGGAAGCTGGAAGGTAGTTTCTTCCGAGGGCAGTGAGGGAGAAACTATCCCATTTTCCTGCCCAGCTTCTGGTGAATCACTGGCAGTTGTTGGCATTTTTGGCTTGTAGAAATATCACCCTTCTGCCTTTATCACCCTTCATAGTGTTAACTGTGTGTCTCCAAATGTCCCCTTTTTCCAAGAACAGCAGTCAGTTTGGATTAGGGCCTAATGACCCCCACTTTAACTAATTACATCTGAAAAGACCCCATTTCCAAATAAGGTCAGATTCTGAGATGCTGAGGGTTAAGACTTGAACATAGACTTTTGCGGGGGAGGGGGTGTCACAGTTTAACCTATAACAATGCTATAAATTTGGAAAGTATCATTCACTTTAATGCACATTAAAGGCAAGAGAGAAATAACAGACTTATAAATAAATAAAAGATTTCTGTATGTTTTCCAAATTTGATGATAATATCTAGGTACCAAAGTTTAACACGTGAATATAAGACATTGCTTGATCTGGGAGGTACAGCCCAGGGAAGCAAACATGATGAGAAATGCAAGTGGCGCAAGAAATAATGTAAATCATTGCTTTTGAGTTATTGCTTCATAAGAACTAACAAAAAGAGCATTTCCTCATTGGATGAATGAGTCTGTTCACATGGAGGAATTTTGTAGAAACTTTGCAGCTGGAAGTATGTCTTGAAGCATCTACATACGAGATAAAAGAGATGGAATTTTCTTCCTGGTTGCCTCACATCTGAAGTAGCCTGTTGATCAGTGTTTAGCCATTGGTAGCAAAATTTCTCACAGTTCTGATTTGCTTTTCTGGCAAAACAGCTCTTTTACATAATAAAATAAGATGCTAGTGAGAGATATTATTCCTTGAGCTGCAGTGATAATAGGTGAAGAAATAATACCTTAAGTATTAGTAAAGCAACCTTGGCTAGCTAGAAGATTTATCTACTGTATTATAAATTGCTTCTTAAGTTACCGTTTTTTTCCCTTTACCTGGTAACATTAGCAGAGCACTAGAAATTGTGCAACCACTAATCTTTTCTGTAAACCATATTGCCCAAATGAATGTGGAAAAATAGTGAGCATCTCATTCAAATAGGGATTTCTAAATATACCAATATATTCCTGAAGCTACATCCTATTGTTATGCTATACATAATCTTTCTGCTTCTTTAAATATTCATATCTAGGGATAGAGATTTTAAAAGGAGGGATTGATGTATCCTGCATCATTCATTAGATACTTTTAGTGTGGGCATTATTTTGAAAATGTCTAACCACCATTCCTTTAACCTTTAATCTGCTGCCATCCTAATATCCCATCTGTTATCATCTTGGAATTATTACCTAAAATAAAACAAACTGAAATAATGAAATAATGAAATAGTGTGCATGCTTTGAGTCAGATCTATTGCCAAAAGCAGTAGTCCAAAGGGATCAGTCCCTTTAGTTCTTTGTTTGCCCGAAAACATAAAGATACAAGATAAAGCTGTGTTTCAATTAAATATCAAACAAAATCAAAGTCATTAGATTAGTGTAGACCACACAGGGTTCTTATGAAGAAACTTTTGAAAAGTGTGTCATGATAAATCCCCTAAAATATATTGACTTTGCCAGCGTTAGTCCACATGGCAGATCTTCCATTCTGCAACCAGCCTATTTCATGTAGAGATTAACCCAGTGATCCTACACTTGAAAGAGAATGCTCTAGGACTTAATTTATATTCAAGCCTCACTGTTCTTTGGGGAAAGGCTGGGTAATCCATACAAATTGCCAAGTGATGAAACCGAGAGCAGAAATGGAAATGACAAAACTGTCACTGAGTTAGCTACCTTTAGAAATAAAACTTAAAAAAAAAAAAAAGAAATAAAACTTAATAGAAACTGGTTAAAATATGTTACTGTTGACTCCTTATAAATCATGACTTAAAAGAATACATCATTCTCATGATAACATGGAAATTTTTGGCTATTAAATTAATATTTTCTGGTCATAGTCACTGACTTTAAGGCTGCCTAATATTTAATGTTTATAATTAGGTTATACATTTATTTTAAAACTGCAAAGTTTATGTTTAAAATATCATATGGGGTGGGGGCACCTGGGTGGCCTAGTTAGTTAAATGTCTGCCTTCAGCTCAGGTCATGATCCCAGGATCCTGGGATTGAGCTTTGCTTTGGGCTCCCTGCTCAGTGGGAAACCTGCTTCTCCCTCTCCCTATACTGCTCCCCCTGCTTGTTCTCTCTCTGTCTCTGTCTCTCTCTCTGTGTACCAAATAAATAAAATCTTAAAAAAAAAATCACATAGGGAAAAATTCTTCTTAATAAAACAATGAAAAACCAGTAACAATATATCACTGCAATGTGAAATTTATGATTTCATTAAATGAAACTTCCTTTGTGATGGGTCTATATACCATAGTTATATGGTATCTATTTAATATACATAATACGTAGATACAGATAAACAACATCTGATTTTATAAAATGATAACTTTTATATAAAGTTGAAATTATATGAATTACATAAATGAAAAAACAGTTGAATATTGAAAAATCTTGGCATATGAATAGATTAGTATAACTCCAAATATATAGTATGTAAACACAATGATTTTATACTTCTTTTTTTTCTAGAGTATCTCTTTTTTTTTAAGATTTTATTCATTTATTCATAAGAAACACAGAGAGAGAGAGGCAGAGACACAGGCAGAGGGAGAAGCAGGCTCCATGCAGGGAGCCCGACGTGGGACTCAATCCAGGGTCTCCAGGATTACACCCCAGGCCAAAGGTGGCGTTAAACCACTGGGCCACCAGGGCTGCCCTCTAGAGTATCACTTTCTATGTGACATATACATCCAATGATAAAAATCTCTTATTAAACAATTTTAGAAACATATTTTATCATTCATAACTACTGAGAAAGCAAGTGCCAGGTATATGTGAATGTCATAGGATGATAGAAAGATATTCCATTCAACAAATTTAAAATATAGTGGCATAGAAAGATTTACACACAGTGATCTACAAGGTCAGATAATTGGTATCAGGAAGATATAAACAAGGTACTAACAGTAATGGTGAGTGGAATTCCAGGCAGAGGGAATGCTGCACAGAAAAAAAAGTAAGTAATTCCTACGTCCTAGATTCAAGAGTGTCTGGAGACTAGAGTGTGAGTTTGTGTTGGTGTCTGTGTATAGGTAAATAAGCTCATCTGTGTTTATGGAAGTGGAGTTGTAATGAGCTTAGATTTTAAAAAATTTAATTGAAGTTATGGGACTTTCTATAAACCAGTTCCTACAAAAAGCACACCAAGTTGCCACCTCCATTACTTCTGTGAGTTTACAAAACCACATTGAACAGTGGATGCTAAAGTTCCTCTAGTTTCTCAGAAGCTGTAACTGAGCAATCCATCCAAAGGTGTCATAAGTAATTTGTGTACAGACAAGAGACAAACAAAGTAGAACAATAGGTCCCTCTTTTTTGTTCTGTAAATCTATTTAAGTCATCTGTCTCTATGTGTTAGGGCCACGTCCAAAGCTTCTCATGTTTACCAATTGACAGACATTCAGACAGTTGTTAAGGGGAATTAGATGAAATAAGGCTGTGCTATTTGAAATAGAAAACTAGATAACTTTCTTTATATGTCTATTGTGATATAAAATTCTAAAAACTAAATTTCTTAAATAGCAACTATTTATATGGTTACTGATAGAATTAATTTAGTATATTACAGGATTTATAGGATTTAAGTTTGCTTGTTTTTGATTTAGGAAATATGGATTAAAAACACTTAAGTTTATAGAAAATTAGTTTGAAATTAGTTTTTGTGGTTTTTTCATGTTTTATGTTTTCATTTAAATTCTAGTTAGTTATTGGTTTCAGGAATAGAATTTAGTGATTCATCTCTTACATATAGCAGCACCCAGTGCTCATCACAAATGCCCTCCTTAAAACCCATCACCCATTTAGCCCACCTCCCAACCCCCTCCCCTCCAGCAACCCTATTTGTTTTCTCTAGTTAATAGTTTGCCTTCATCTTTCTCTTCTTTGTTCTCTTCCTTCCCCTGTGTTCATCTATTTTGTTTCTTAAATTCCACATATGAATGAAATTGTGATATTTGTCTTTCTCTGCCTTATTTCACTTAGCATAATACACTCTAGCTCCACCCATGTCATTGCACATGACAAGACTTCATTCCATTGTGTATATGTACATCACTTCTTCCTTATCCATTCATAAGTTGATGGACATTTGGGCTCTTTCCCTAATTTGGCCATTAATACTGCTGCTATAAACATTGGGATGTATGTGCCCCTTTTGAATCACTATTTTTGTATCCTTTGGGTAAATACCTAGTAGTACAATTGCTGGGTCATAGGGTAGTTCTATTTTTCTCTTTCTGAGGAACCTCCATACTGTTTTCCAGAGTGGCTACACCAGTTTTCATTCCCACAACAGTGTGAGAGGGTTCCCCTTTCTCCACATCTTTGCCAACATCTATTGTTTCTTACATTGTTAAATTTAGCCATTTTGACAGTTGTGAGGTGGTACATAATTGTGATTTTGATTTGTGTTTCCAGGGGATCCCTGGGTGGCGCAGCGGTTTGGCGCCTGCCTTTGGCCCAGGGCGCGATCCTGGAGACCCAGGATCGAGTCCCACATCGGGCTCCCGGTGCATGGAGCCTGCTTCTCCCTCTGCCTGTGTCTCTGCCTCTCTCTCTCTCTCTGTAACTATCATAAATAAATAAAAATTAAAAAAAAATTGATTTGTGTTTCCCTGATGATGAGTGATGTTGAGCATCTTTTCATGTGTCTGTTAGACATCTGTATGTGTACTTTGGAAAAATGTCTGTTCATGTCTTCTGCCCATTTCTTAACTGATTATTTACTTTTTAGCTGTTGAATTTGAGAAGTTCCTTATAGATTTTGGATACTAACCCTTTATCAGACATGTCATTTGCAAATACCTTCTCCCCATCTGTAGATTTCTTTTTAGTTTTGTTGACTGTTTCTTTCACTGTGCAGAAGCTTTTTATGTTGTTGAGATTCCAGGAGCTCAGTTTTGCTTTTGTTTCCCTTGCCTCCAGAGATATGTCTAGCAAGAAGTTGCTGCAGCTGATGTCAGAGAGGTTGCTGCCTGTCTTCTCTAGGGTTTTGATGGTTTCCTCTCTCATATTTAGGTCTTCCACCCATTTTGAATTTACTTTTGTGTATGGCACCAGAAAGTGGTCCAGTTTTATTCTTCTGCATGTTGCTGTCCAGTTTTCCTAACAGAAATTGTTGAAGAGGCTGTCTTTTTCTCATTGGATATTGTTACCATATAGTTGTGGGTTCATTTCTGGGTTCCCTATCATGTTCCATTGATCTGTGTGTCGTTTTTGTGCCAGTACCATACTGTCTTGAGGACTACAACTTTGTAATATAGCTTGAAGTTTGAAATTGTAATACCTCCAGCTTTGTTTTTCTTTCTCAAGATTGCTTTGGCTATTCGGAGTATTTTGTGGTTCCATACAAAGTTTAGGTGTGTTGGTTCTAGCTTTGTGAAAATGCTGGTGGTATTTGATAGGGATTGCACAAATGTGTAGATTGTTTTAGGGGTAGTGTAGAAATTTTAACACTATTTGTTTTTCCATTCCAAGAGCATGGAATGTTTTTCCATTTTTTTTGGTGTCATCTTTGATATCTTTCATAAATGTTCTATAACTTTTAGAGTACAGATCTTTTACCCCTTTGGTTAGGTTTATTCCTAGATATCTTAATGGTTTTTGGTGCAATTTTAAATGGGAATCAGAATTCTCCAAGGCGTCACCTCATTCCTACTGAAGAAAGTGATAAAAGTATAATGTTTTATTCCTTTTCTGACATTATACTCTTTCAGTCCTGCCTTACTGAATTTTTAGATAGACTTTTCTTGTCAAACATTTACTGGCTATATTTTATAATCTCCTAATTATATGATTTTGCTTGAGAGAATTAGAACTATTTAAAAATGTAATACAATTTTAAATTAATAGATTAGTTATAACTTCAAGCTTTGTATATTTTTTATCTATATTTATACTTTATGACCTACTGTATAGTGTGCATACAAAAAATCCTTGCTATTACTTGTGTTGCTTACAAAAATAAGCAGTTTAGTTATAAATCAATGTTTCTCTGTTTCGGATTCTGAGCACCTGTCTTTGTATCTTATAGTAAGAACTATAGCTATACTCATTAGGATCTCCAACTTTTGACACAAGAGTGGTTCATTTATTTATGAAAAATATTTTAAAAAAATATTTTGGCCGCTTATTGTGAACTAGACACTGTTTGGACTAATGGAGAGCTAGAGAGATATGAGGCATGCAATAGCTCTGTTCTCATAGAATATATATTGTGTTAAGTGGAAGAAATTGATTTGCCTTATGTTCTTCCTACAGTATGTTGGTATGTTTGGGGGGGAGGGCAAAAGTCTACACACAGAAAGAGAGAGGGAGGGAATTAATATTCAATTTCTTCAGGTTGTTTCATTCATTAATATTTCAACAGCACATTTTGGAATATGTAATAAATTCTAGAGCATATTTTAAACTACTGTTTTCTTGCTTTGTTTGCAGCATGTGCCTTTCTCAATCTGTATTGTAGTTATCTTGTCATACCTCAACGGCGGTGCTCTATTGCTCTGAGGGAGGACTGTGTCCATGTTCTTGGGTCCCTAAGATTCTTTCACATTGACATCAGTTTAGTTGTCCTTAAAAAGCCATTGCTTTCCCATTGCCCTTCAACATTATTAACATTCACTTACCTTCAAAAAAGTCTCTTTCAATTGGCTTATATGTTGTCATTCTTCTCAAAATGATATTTAGACTCTCAAAACTCTCTTCTTAGCTTCCAGTAGTGTGGAACTAAGACTTATTGATCTTCAGATTGGAATGTTGTCCAATATAATTTGTGTTTATTCACTGAAAAATGAAATTAAAATCAATCACTCTGGAAAATTAATATTGGAGTTCCCAGACATACAACTATAGAAAGGTTTGAAACACATACATTTCTGAAATCATCTCACTAAAACCATGAAATAATGTATAACCCTACTATGCTTAAAAGAAAAAAAATTAGCCCTTTACATTTCTCAAAATAGATATTGAATATTTTAAGCAGAACTGTCAAAAGTGTATTAGTGAAATTTATAACTTTTCATGTTTAAAAAGAAATTCAGATAGTTTAGTTTATGCAATATTATATGTATATTATATTAAAGTAAAATTATAAGTTATATATGCCATATATACAGTGTAATATAATAATACATATTGATGTATAAGGAACCTAATTGTTAAAGCTAAGATTTACTGTTTATAAAAAACTCAAGCAACCAGTGTGCCCATCACTCTCTGATATTATCTCTAAATGTAATTAAAGGTCAGAAGGTATGCAGATTAATTGATTTACTTGTTATTTTATGTATTTCTGTCTTTCCAACATCACATTTAAGATTTTACCAGGACAAAAACCTTCACAGATTTAGTCACAATTTAATGCGCTGTACTTAACATGTTGTCTGAGTTCACAAAAGGAGCTCAATAGACATTCAGTCAATGAATTGTAAAATGAATACTTTTATTATGTTTGTAAAATAAAATGTAGCCAATACAAATCCTGAGCATTTATATAAAATATGAAAAGAAAGCAAATATAGGTACATAGTATTACATTAATAGTTTTATTGAGAATTCCTTGTGCAAATGCTTTTCTGAAAAAAACTCAGAATACAAAATGTTTAAATGCAGCATTTGATTAGAAGCAGACAGTCATTTCAGAGTCTCACAGAGATGTCTTTTCTAAAGTCATGACATATAAACAAATGGGAAATAAGCCTCTGGTGCTATTTGTGTGTAAAGTGAAGGAACAAATTGGACACTGAGACAAATGTGAGGCATGGGCAAAAGAGGCAAAAGAGAGAGTAGTTTACGTGTCTGTCAATCTGTGGGGGGCATTAGGAAAATTAACAAGATGATAAATTTGCTTGCTTACTCCATCCTTAATGTCATTTATAGTTAAATTCAATTTTTATTATTTTACCATAGAAGTTCTTGTTTGACCAGAAAGGGGGGGGGGAGGTAAATTACTAAAAAAACCCTCTAGATTCGAAAGTTATTTATACATATTCGAAAGTTATTTATACATATCATTGAATACATATTCATTGTATTCATATTTATACAATACAATTGTATACAATATGTATACATTGTATACATATTTATACATATTCGAAAGTTATTTATACATATCATTGAAGAGCAAAACTATCTAAGGACAAGAATTTTTACCAGTTATGTTCCTGAAAAAACAAATGATCATGATGTTTTGCCCTCTAAGTCATTAGTAAACTAATAGTGACTGAAGACATGTTTCTTTTTTTATTCACTATGGATTAAGCTGTTGATTGAAATAGAGGCAGAGAATATCATCAATTAAATTACTAAGTAAATATACCTTTTCATGAACCGGATACAATTTAATTTTGAACACTGAATGAAGAAGAGTTTTATGTTTCCAAATGGTGATCTTTACTCATCATTAAAAAAATAAGTAGGTATTCCATCTTTGACATCAGCTTATTAAATATCAGTGAGTTAGTCATTTGTACATGAAGATGCTAATGCCACACAAAAAAGACCTAGCAAAGGTAAGAATTTAATAAGAGTTTAACCTAATCTTGAAATTCCTGAATAGAGCAAGAAGAGCAAGCATGTACTAGGGACTTCAATCCATAGTAATGAATTATTTGACATTCAAGAATCCATTGAATTCATGGCTAGTCATTTTCATGGCTAGTTTAATAGTTTTCTTTGAACTATATGCCTGTTTTTTAAGGATTTACAAAACCCAGAATTATCCAAAAAATTAGAAAATACTTTATTTAAAAGTAGGTTATAATCTAAATAATGCTTTCAGAAGAAAAAAAAAAACTTTACTCCTCTGAAGTAAAAACTTCTGCAACTTGTAGCAGAGATCTAAAATTTCATTAAGCTGGAATATTTTTCCCCCTCAATTTAAAGTGTTAACTCTGCATCAAGATAAAACACCAATATGGGATAGCTGTATTTGAAAATCTAAAGGAAGATTTGATTGAAAATAACGAGTCAGGAGCCTTCACAGGTGAATGAGAATGATTTCCCAGATTGTGTAGAGCTAGAAGAGAGGAAGCCAAGAACAGAAAGGTTAGGGACCTTAGTATGGAATGACCAGGATGAACTGAATCAGTCATGTTAAATTACTGACAAAATTCTTTCATACGTGGAGAGAGGGGAGAGGGGATAGACAAAATGGGTGAAGGGGAGTAGGAGATACAGACTTCCACTTATGGAATGAATAAGTCATGCGGGTAGAAGGTACAGCATAGAGAATATGGTCAAAGATATAATAATAGTGTTGTATGGTGACAGTAGCTATACTTGTGGTGAGCATAGCATAAGGTATAGAGAAGTTGAAATGCTGTGTTGTACATTTGAAACTAATGTAACATTGTGTAAACTCTACTTCAGTTTTTTTTTTTAAAGTGTCAAAGACTCAGAAAAAAACAAAATCGTATATACATTTGGTCAAATCACAATTCCATCCTCAAAAATATTTTATATAAAGATGAATGCTGATATTAAATACATATTTATGATTTGTAATGATAATATTAGGAATATTTTTGTGCATGTACAGAAACAACAAACACTTCAAAGTATTCCTCTTATAAAAATTAATAAACACATTAATATGATTTATGCATTGCATGAGAACTAATACAATTATTTTGCTCTATGTAATATTTCACCATCTTCTTAACATCTATTGAAGTCTTTTGTAAATAATCAAATAATATAAAATATAACTCAGAGAAGCATTTATAATCTATAATATGTATAAAAATTATATATGAAAAGTAATGATTAAAATGGAATGTAAGTGATACATATGCAATGCATATTTAATTTTTTCTAAATATTAAAATTGCTTATTACTCCATAATCACCATTTTCTAGAGGAAATGTTTTTACAATTCAATAAAATTTCATTAAATGGAGGAAGTATGTAATTTGTCATTATTCAAATGAGAAATTTCAATTAAAGCCTAAAGTCAGTATTTAAATCTATTTTAAAAAATCTATTTTAGCTTTAGTAAGAGTTAGTAGCCTGATGTTGCTGACTCATTATGTATTTGGCTATAACTTAAAATGTATGCCCTTCAATTATGTATCTTGCACCTGGAGTATATAGGTTTCCCCCAGATCTGGTTTAGGTCATTTTGAGGAGCACTTTTCTTTGGTGATTGTGATTATTCACCAAATATTTTTTAATTCTTCTTCCTTCTATTTACATGTTAGACTTGCATTTTCTGGCTTTCTCATAGATTATTGTAACTGATTAATAATGGTTAACGAGAATGTTACTTCCAGACTGAACATTTAATTACTTTTTTGAGTCTTTCTAAAACATCTTTGCCATGGCAACTAGCAATGTTTAAGGCTGTGCCTACTCCATCATCCTGAGAGAATTTTCTATCTTTGATAAGTATAGTGTGACCAAGAAATAAATTTTTATTATGGTAAGCCACTAAGATTTTGCAATTTTTTTTTGTTACAATAGCATAATTCAGCCTATCCTTACTGATGTAGAAATCGGTACCTGGATCGGAGATGCTACTGTAACAATCAATTACAGATGATTTGGCAAGCAAAGCAAAAACTATAATTAAAGGGTTGGAGAATGGAATTTGTAATGCAGTGGAAAAACATTGGGTAAACTTTTGCCTGCAATGGTGTTAAAACAAATGTACCTAAGGAGTTATATTCCAAAAGGAGAGGTCAGAATATAAGCAATCTGTTCATTACTATTGTCTGTATTTACAAAACACTACAAGGAAGAGATGAACAAAGAACAATGAAAAGAAATAGAGGGTCTAGAGATTGGGGGAGTAGGTGAGTTAGAATAGGCAACTGCCACTCATCTCTAATGTAAATAGTGTACAATATAAAATACAAGATTTTGAGCAACAAAGTCTGCTTAGCACTTATCCTTTTGCATGGTTGAAATCAGAAGTATAGTAGTTACACTCACTCATATACTCATTGCCAAGATAAATGTAATTTATCACCTGTTTTTCTTAATATCAATTAAAGTAATCATCACTGTGTGTGCATGACTTTTCTTCTGAAAACTGGCAAGCCCAACACAATGTAAAGTTTTCAAGTTATAGAGAAACGTGTATCTGAACAAATAACAAACGAAAATACTCTGTGAAATTGTTATTACATGGATCTTGGTAGAAGGTAGAATAAGGAGGCTAAGTTTGTGGAATGCACCCCAAGAAATGATAATTTTTGTGACTTAAAACAACCCTCTGCTCAACTTTCTGGATATGGAGCCATACCCAGAATTCATGTAAAGACTATCATCTCTTTCTGACTTCCTGGACTCTGGGTTAGTGTAGGAACTAGATGAACTCCTTGAAAGCAGTGAGGGAGGTAACACATTTTTAGGGTGGGAAGGAGGGTGAGTTTTTGAAAGATAGAAAGGAGGATTAGTAGTTCATTGCTGCAGTTTGCCAAATATCTCTATTCCCCTCCCCTTTTGGGTGAAATGGTGGGATTTTGTTTCTGGTTTTGCTTATGTTTGAATGGGAATATTTGAATAGTTCTGGCCTGTGAATTATATATGAGCATAAGTGATGCATGACATTCCCATGCTAGGCATTTACTTGGCTATTCAAAACCTCAGGAATAACATTTTCTCTGGAATGGCATACAAAATTTGATTGAAGCTTCTCTATCAACCTAGAGAACTAGGTTGGCTGATTAGGGGACTGTCCCTTCTCTACCCATAACTGACTTATAATACACATGTAGCACAAGGAAGAAATATACTTTTGTTGTTTTGTTGAGATTTGGAAGTATTTATGACTGACACATGATCAAGCCTTTGGTAACTGACACAGGGAAGTATGTAAGTTTGGTGAATTCTCCATTCTCAGTGGAGTCAACCTCTCAAAGGCCCACCTAAACCATGAAAATTAAGGCTGCGTGTAGTATGACACAATTTCAGTATGTCCTGTATTATTGAAGAGGAAATGGGTGAGGATACCAGGTTTCCTTATGTTGTGTTCCCAAATGTGGTTTGGTGGCTTATTATGGCTGGTATTACTATGAAGGAAAGTTTTAGTAAACTACAAATTTATGAACTGGGAAAACCAGGATCCTCATAGTATTTGTGACAGAATTAGATTCTGACCAATAACCTCCTGGTTTAGTCATTATGACTTGTCATTTATAAGTTGAGGCTTCTCATTTTATGATTAAAGAGGTTGAGTTACTTTCTTCCCTAAGTATTTAGTAGATTACAGAGTATAATCTTAGGACTGTCAAACACCTACGTAAGATTAACTATAGATCTAAAAGTACACCAACCAGGTAGTCTTTAATAAGATCTTTAATAAAAACTTTTAAGTCATAGAATAAATTTAAGTGCAAGAAAAATGTTCCAAACCTATAGGTATATCTACTAGAAAAGTTTCCTATGTCTCAAGTATAATTTAGGAATTCTAGTAGATAAAAAAAAATCCTCAGACTAACAGGAAATTATAGAAGTTTGGCCAAATTAAACAACATTCTTACTCTTGGTATGACCTTTTTTTGCAACACATTTAAAAATAAAATAAGATTAAAAAAGGAAAACAAATCTGAGTCTGATTAGAAAAGTCACCTATTTCAATTTCACTCTTCACCCTACTTAAGGGATAATTTGATAAGAAGTTGCAATTGCAGAGTGAGACGGATAGGATGCTGGATCATTTTGGAACATTTTGAAAGAGCAGAATATCAGTTTGTTTTTTTCTGCCATTTTTGCTTGAGGAAACATCATTTCTTGTTAGGTCATTGTCCATAGTGCTGGGCCAGTTTAGGCTAATGATGTTCACTCCCAACTGGGCCGTCATTACTACAACAATCCTGGGAGAGGAAGTGGATAACAAGTACTCTTAAGCTGAAGAATTTTTAACCTCCTTTCAATAATAGTTTCTATAAACTCCTACATGTTTTACATAGCATAACAATATGATTCATGAATTTGACAGGAATTCACAAAATTACAAAATCATTATTTTAAACTAAATTTTAGGGCAATAGAATAAAACTGTTAGCTAACCCCAATGTTATCCCATGTTTACATGAACAAATCAGATTTTGCCAAATAAAAGAAGAAATGTGAAAGGGTCAGGAGGTTTTTCTGTGTAGTGTTTGGTGGAAGCTCTAATGATGGCAGTTACTCAAGAGCAATTTCTGCAAGGAAGGAGATTACTTGTATACACTACCAAGATTTCTGTTTGTTAGGTTTTCCAGATAAATAAATAAATAAAATCATCCTTCCAGGCTATAAAAGGATAAAATTCAAAGCAGAAATGATAAAGGCACACTGCTTGTATTCAGAACCAGCAATAATTCAGGTGGGGAGAAAAAAATGAGTTTTGGTACCTGAAAATAACTTAAAACTCTGAAGAACAAATATTGCACATGTGGAACTTACTTAAATTTTAACAACAAAAACAAAGTAAAAACATTGGTAGGAGAAACAGTCAGCAAGATTGTCTCTAGAGTCATGATTCCTCTTTAGAAAAACAAAAGTACTTGGTTTAGCATTGAAATAATTTGGCTTTTAACACAAAGATGAAATATAACCTTTGATTTCCAGATCTCCTAACTACCTGGGTAAGAAATTAATGTATTGCATTATCTGAGAAAATTCTTCTGAAGTGTATTCTACTGAATAGAGTGACATTTTATGATTTATTTTGATTCTTTGATTAAAAATAGGCATGTATGATCTTATGGATTTTATCTTATTTATGTTATTCAGCTTAACATATCAGATACTGATAAAATACCAATTGATAAATTATCTCGGATACTTATTTTTTATACTTAATTTCTCCAAGAAATAATTCTTTACAAATATGTAAAGAACTAAATTTATAGTCTTTGTGGGCAAAGACTATATTTACCTGTTTTTATTGGGCTGATCAAGGTTGTATGTGTTCAGGACAATAGCCTGTCAGGTATACATGTTAGGGTCTCTCTGGGGCTAAACTTGCCAGAATGTTTATCCAATAATTAAAAAATACTTTCAGCTACATTAAATCATTCTTTTTAATTTTATTTGAAGGCCTTCTCCTAATTTGTAAATTTAAGTATACTATTATATTTTTGGGAGTTCAGAAACAGAATTAAGGTATGTCAATTAACTTATCCATTCAAAAATTGCTTATTGAGACTAGGGCACCATGCCAGCTAGGAAAATCATTCTCAACAAGAAAGACATGGAGCCTGGATTCCAGGAAAATCATTATCAAGAAAGACATAGACCTTACAGTCTGATTGAGGAAATACACAATTGCAATCATCATCATCATCATCATCTTCATCATCATCATCACCATCACCATCATCACACAAATTTATATTTAATTGTGATAAGGTACTGGGAGGCATATGAAAGGAAATTTCCACGTTAAATATTTCTTTAAGAGAAATTTTGTTTATGCTGGAAATCTGACTGTGGACTTTTTTGATTAAAAAAAATGTGGAGTATACCAGGAAAAGAAACCATCATGTTTTTGGAAATGAAATAAATCATGACAGTGTTGTAGAAAACTCTGCTTACCTTATTAGTAAATGGGGAGAAAAAGAAGTGGTATTTAAAATTTGTAAATAGGTACTCCAAAGAAATTCAGAATGCTATCCTTTCATGCTGGGAATGAGAAAATTTGCATGAGAAAAATAATTACTTACTAAGCATTAGGTATCTCTCTACCCCATCTCAACCCAGGAAGTATCAAGAGCTAATGGACTCATTTCTCTTTCAGAACAGGCTGCTTATGACCATGTAGATGTCTTCAACTGGTGGGGAAAATAAACAAACAAAGATTTAATTCCAAGTTTCTACTTAGATGTATATATTCTAAGTAGAACTGTGAGTGTAGGTGTGCATGTGTGTGCATGCACACACATGTGTACAGGCACACAACACATATGCACATGTCCACACATGCAGGTTTGGGGAAACAGAAGCCTCTATGTCTTAGATGCTGCCTTTTTCTCTTCCACATTACATAGAAACACAGGCAGAAGAAAGCTGAAGGTGGGGATTTCCTCTATATGAGAGTTAAATTTCTCATCCTGACATTAAAAAAAAAAAAATCAAATTTTGACTACTTTATAATAAACCTCCTTGTTTTTTTTTCTTCTTTCTTCTGCTATAACATGATGATTCCCTATGCTAGGATAGAATACAATAGCCTCAATTCAAATTTTTTTTGGTTCACTATCTATTTATAATAACCACAAATTTGATATGGGATTTAAAGATGTACATCACAATAGACTTCTCTTTTACATCTAGACTCAGTGGAGATCTGCATCTCAATTATCTTAAATGGGACTTTAAACTTAGGTATTTTAGCTAAGTCCATATTCACTTGAAATAACCATTTCCTCAATCAATTTATATTGCTTATTTTCTCCATACATTTGAATCCCCACTAGATTATAAACTAATTTGTATGTTTACTTTGCTCTGCTCTTTGCATATGTTAGATGCTCAATGAATAATTTCTAAACATTCCCAAATGTAACTCAGTTGTACAATTCTTTCCCATGTAAGACCACACTATTACTCAGGTTTCATACTCTTACTCAGGTTTCATTCAAGGGTATTCTTTATGTGTGTTTAGGGAAATATGCTATATATAGATCTCAGCATTAATTATATTTATATAGAAGAATCTATTCATGTAAATAATGGATAAAGGTTTACTCCCAGTTTCCTTTTTCTCTACAATGGTTATTCTCATAAAAAAAAAAAAAAAGACTTGAAAAAGTAGAGAAGCAGTGAGGTTAAATGTAACAATAATGAGATTCCATATGCACAAGTTGACTTGTTAAGATTTTTTAAAAAAATTTTTTTGACTTGTTAAGATTTTAAAGACTGATTGTTAGGTATTACCAAAAAGAGAATTTTATGATGCATGGCTTCATTAGTCCTTTATGTGACATGTTGAATGTTAGATTTGTAGTGACCAAAATGTTTCTAATAGTACATCCAATATTTGAGAAAAAGTCAATTCATTAGGTCAACTATTCAATCCAGTTACTCCTATACGTGATTATAAGACTTTAAATAAAATTGAACAAAAAGTCATCTTCCCATAGAGTTCTCAAAAAACTGTCCAAAGTCTCAGTATTTGAACTGGGTGCTAAAAAAATAATGAAGCATCTTGATAGGGATTGCATTAAATGTGTAGATTGCTTTGGGTAGTATAGACATTTTAACAATATTTTTCTAATCCATTAGCATAGAATGACTTTTCATTTCTTTGTGTCATCTTCATTTCTTTCTTCAGTGTTTTATAGTTTTCAGAGTACAGGTCTTTGACTTCTTTGATTAGATTTATTCCTAGGTCAACCTATGTTTTTTTGGTGCAGGTGGAAATGAGATTGATTCCTTAATTTTTCTTTCTGCTGCTTCATTATTGGTGTATAGAAATGCAACAGATTTCTGTACATTGATTTTGTATTTGGCAACTTTACTGAATTTGTTTATCAGTTTTAGCAATTTTTGGCTGTAATCTTTCAGGTTTTCCATGTACAATATCATGTCATCTGCAAATATTGAAAGTTTGGCTTTTCCCTTGACAATTTAGATGCCTTCTATTTCTTTTCGTTGTCCAATTGCTGTAGCTAGACTTTCTATTGCTATGTTAAATAGCAGTGGTAAGAGTAGACATCCCTGTCTTGTTCCTGACCAGAGAGGAAAGGTTCTCAGTTTATCCCCATTGCAGATATTAGCTGTGGGTTTTCATATATGACCTTTATGATGTTGAGGTATGTTCCCTCTATCTCTACTTTTTTGAGGGTTTTTATCATGAATGGATGCTGTGCCTTGTCAAATGATTTTTTTTTTTTGGCATCTATTGAAAAGATCATATGGTTCTTATTCTCTCTCATTAATGTGATATATCACATTGATTGATTTGTAAATATTGGACAATGCTTGCAGCCCAGGAATAAATCTCACTTGATTGTGGTGAATGATTCCTCTAATGCACTATTTAATTTGATTTATAGTATTTTATTGAGAATTTTTACATCTGTGTTCATCAGGGATATTGGCTTATAGTTCTTTTTAATAGAGTCTTTGTCTGGTTTTGGTATCAGGGCAATGCTGGCCTCATAGAATGGAATTTGAAGTTTTCCTTCCCTTTCTATTTTTTGGAATAGTTTAAAAATAATAGATATTAACTCTTCTTCAGATGTTTGGTAGAATTTGCCTGTGAAGTGATTAATTCTGAACTTTTGTTTGTTGCAATCCCTGGCAAAACACCAAAAAGATTTTTCATAGAGCAACAGCAAACAATCCTAAAATTTGTGTGGAATCACAAAAGATTTAAAATCACCAAAGCAATAATGAAAAAGAAAAACAAAGCTGAAGGCAGCACAACTCTGGACTTGAAGTTATGTTACAAAGCTGTAGTGATCAAGACAGTATGGTACTGGCAAAACAATAGAACAGAATAGAAAACCCAGAGATGAACCCACAATTATATGGCCAATTAATCTTCAATAAATCAGAAAGGAATATCCAGTGGGAAAAAAGTCTCTTTAACAAATGGTATTGAGAAAACTGAATAGCAGTACAAAAAAGAATGAAACTGGACCAGTTTTTTGTACCATACCTAAAAAAAAGTCAAAATGGATGAAAGACCTAAATGTGAGACTTGAAACCATAAAAATCCTAGAGGAGAGCACAGGCAGTAACTTTATTGAAATCAGCCATACTGACTTCTTTCTAGACATGTCTCCCAAGTCTAGGGAAACAAAGGTAAAAATGAACTATCAGTACTTCATCAACATAAAAAGCTTCTGCACAATGAAGGAAACAGTCAACAAAACTACAAGGAAATCTACAGATGGGGAGAAGGTATTTTCAAGTGACATATCTGATAAAAGGTTAGTATCCAAAATCTATAAAGAACTTTCAAACTAAACACCCCAAAAAATAATCAGTTAAGAAATGGGCAAAAGACATGAACAGACATTTTTCCAAAGAACACATACAGATGTCTAACAGACACATGAAGAGATGCTCAACATCACTCATCATCAGGGAAACACAAATCAAAATCACAATTATGTACCACATCACAACTGTCAAAATGGCTAAATTTAACAATGTAAGAAACAACAGATGTTGGCAAAGATGTGGAGAAAGGGGAACCCTCTCACATTGTTGTGGGAATGAAAACTGGTGTAGCCACTCTGGAAAACAGTATGGAGGTTCCTCAAAAAGTCAAAAATAGAGCTACTCTACAACCCAGCAAGTGCACTACTAGGTATTTACCCAAAGGATACAAAAATAGTGATTCAAAAGGGGCACATACATCCCAATGTTTATAGCAGCAGTATTAACAATAGCCAAATTATGGAAAGAGCCCAAATGTCCATTGACTGATGAATGGTTAAAGTAGTAGTATATATATACAATGGAATATTACTCAGCCATCAAAAAGAAAGAAATCTTGCCATTTGCAGTGATGTGAATGAAGCTAGTATTATGCTAAGTGAAACAAGTCAGTCAGAGAAAGACAAATATATGATTTCACTCATGTGGGAATTTAAGAAACAAAACAGATGGACAAGGGGGAAAGGGGAAGAAAAAAGAGAAGGAGGCAAATCATAAGAGACTTTTAACTATACAGAACAAATTGAAAGTTGCTGGAGGAGAGGTGGGTGGGGGATGGGCTAAACGAGTAATGGGTGTTAAGGAGGGCATGTGTGATATGTATGGAGTGTTGATATAGAAGTGATGAATTTCTAAATTCTACTCCCAAAACCAAATTTATATTACATGTTAACTAACCAGAGTTTAAATAAAAAACCTGAAAAAAATAAAAAATGAAAATAAATAAATAAAAACCCTGAAACAACAAAAAATATTATATTTTAATAGTATTTTTAGAACAAATATGCTAACAGAAGAATAATTTATATTAAAAAGAGAATATATTTATATAAAACTCAGTACAGGGGGGGATCCCTGGGTGGCTCAGCAGTTTAGCACCACCCCAACGCCTGATCCTGGAGACCGGGATCGAGTCCCCACATCAGGCTCCCTGCATGGAGCCTGCTTCTCCCTCTGACTGTGTCTCTGCCAATCTCTCTCTCTCTGTGTCTCTCATACAAAATAAATAAATAAAATAAATAATAAATAAATAAAATCTAAAAAAAAAAATAAAACCAGACACAGTGTAAACAAATTGTCAAGCTGACTGCATTGTTCAAAAGAAGATGAAAATCTGGGCTCAGTGGTCTGCTTGCCTGCCACAATGTATATAAACCCAGCCCTATGACTGGCTACATGCCTCATAGCTTTGGACAAGTTCTTCTTCTGCTTCAACTTCCTCATCTCTAAAATCAAAATGGTGTTTACATTAAGCTACAGGGGTTTGGTAAAAATTAATGAATTAATATGTGAGAAGTTCTTGGAGCTGTGCCTGGAATATTCCAAGAAGTCAATAAATGTTTGTTATGAAGATGATGGTGGGTATGATGATGATGAAGATCTTTAGAAACATTAAAGTGTGGAGGAAACATTCTTTTGTTCATTTAAACTCTATAGTCAAATAATTTTCTGTGATACATTTCACTCTATAATTAGAACTTACGGTTTTGCACTTGCATTCTCCTTCTATTAGCCAGTACTAATCTCATTCCATTTCTGATATCTCTCTGGGTGGGCCACTGTTTTTGTAAAAAACACCATGTGTCTTGTCTCCCCTTAAAGTTCAAGCTCATAGAAACTGGGATCTCTTTATTTCTTTTGTAAACATGAATCCTATTATATACCTAGTAGGTACTTAATGAACAATCAAAAAAAAAATAACCCCACTATTTGTGACTACTTAGTCATTCTAGGTCATCTTAGGTAATGAAATGGATGCAAACAAATGATCTTATATATTTTAAATACCATGACTTAACATAAGTACACATAGCATAACCTGCCTGAGTTTCATATATCTTGACAAATCGAGTCAACTGATACTTATTTTAAAATACTACAAATTACAAGCCCTCAGTGAACAAAATTTCAGAAATGTTCATTTTGATTGGGCACAAGAAAGAAAGGGCATAACTTAGAAATGAAATCTGTAGTTGAGGTTAATCGTGACTTGTGAGGAAATATTTCATAAGTAAATGTCTATTTCATACTATTTTATCTATTCTGGATGTGGAAACTGTGAGTTTTAAGTCCAACAAAGCAAACAAACCACCACCACCACCACCACCAACAACAACAACAACAAAAACATCAACCAAAGAAAAGAGAAAGAGATATTTCTTGAAAGAAAAAAATCTGGACCACTTTGGCTTCAAACATTTCATTGCTCATTTATTTGATTATTGGCCTAAACTTAAGTAAAATTTCAAATAAAATAGCTTTTCTTCATATCAGTTTTTGGGGTACAAATGAGGACACAAAGTAATAAATATTCGGGGAGTTTTGCCCTCAAATCTATCATTTTTCTAGTGTCTGTTGCACACAAAGTTTATAGCCACGTGTCCAACTGTATTTCAATATTTTCAGTCAAGAAATCTTGAAATTTATATTTAATTCATTTACTTAATCATTTATTGATTCTGTATCAAAGCTTTACTCCACATAAGACTTGAAAGTGGAACTAAAATCTATTTTCTTAATTGGACCTTCAGTACCTTATCTTAGTAGAAAGGGATCCTGGATACATATGCTGAATCAATCAATTAAACGATAAAAGATGTTATGTAATATCTTCATTGTAATTAGGAAACAACTGAAGACCTTGCACATTACCTTGTTAAAGGTAATTTAAATGAAATTACCTGATTAGTATTGAAAAGCAAAAAGTTCATCAGAATTTAGGCACAGATGATCTTAATTTTCAAATTTGTTCATCAGACTCTGACTCTGGATTGATTAGGCATCTTCTTGTGCACACACACACACACACACATACACACACCCTTCTTTCCAGGCATACATAACAAGAACATCCATGCCTAATTTATTTATAATATGATATTTGAGAATTGAAGTACTTGGCTTCATATTCCAGGTGTGACATTTCCATCACTGTAGAATCCTGAGCTCATTTTTTTTGTTTTTGCTTTTTTTTTAGTTTTTAATTTTTAAAATTTTTAATTTAAAAAAATACTTTATTTGAGATAGAGTAAGAATAAGAGAGAGAGAGAGAGAGAGAGAAAACATGAGTGCATGAGCAAGGGGGCAGAGGGAGAGAGAGCTCTCCACTGCGCAAGGAACCCAATGCAGGATTGTATCCCAGGACACGAGGATCATGACCTGAGCCAAAGGCAGATGCTTAACCATCTGAGCCGCCCAGGTGACATGCCTTCCCCTTTTTAAATCTAATGTTTCATTTAAATATCTGTAAAAGTGTCAATAATAATGATGTCCTTCTCATGGAATTATCTAAAGGATTGAGTGGAATGATCCAACTTGAAAGGGCCAGTATCATGTTTGACAAATAGTGGTTATTCAGTAAATGATAGCTGCTATTAATATTGTGGCTATTATGATTGTTCTACATACAGTAAAAATGTCCTTACTAGCTTCCAAAGTTAGACAACCCTAAATCTCATCTGCTAAATCTCAAATAATATCATGGGGCAAGAGTTCCCTGAGTCAAGAATACTCAGTATGTTTTCCTTGAATCAGCAATAGCTGTAGTTTATCATGGTTCAGAAACCTGTGGCTTAGTAGTCAACAACCAGTCACAATACCTTCAATATATGATCATGTAGAAACAGCAACAACAACAACAAAACAGAGACAGGCAGGATAATTGCAGTATTAAACACCATTTGGAGGTGAATAGAAGATACACAACATGCAAATTTCAGTGTTGAACTGCATATGTCCTATTTATCTGGACTGCGATATCAAAAATTCTCTGCCCTGCTGGCCAGGACATGAATTCTGCATTCTGTATATGTTTATCTCTCTTTCTGTTCTCTGAAAGGATCTATTTTGATAAGTTTATCTATGGCCAGATCTCAGAGAAGTGAGGTGGGGTCCTTAAAGCTTTATCAGAACTCTTCTTATTCTTGTCTATTTAAGAACTGGGGATTTGCTTAGGGCTGGGCAATGCCCACGTTGCCAGATTAAGGTATCTCTGGAAGTATGACTCCCTTAAAACTCAGTTCGATTCCACTCATTCCAATTGTTGGAAACTCCACAAACTACAAGCAGGAACCTCACATCTTTGTTACAGTCCTTGTTCTCGAATCTCCTTTGCCTTACAGGGACATAGCCACATCAGCTTATTTTGTATTTTTTATTAAGTATTTTCACATTATAGCTTTTTATATCTTTTAACTTTTAGTTTAACTACTTTCTTATATTTAATATGGACTTACTTTAGACAGTATATAGTGAGATCTTTTTTTTCTTTTTTTTTTAAAGTTCTATTTATTTATTCACGAGACACACAGAGAGAGAGGCAGAAACACAGGCAGAGGGAGAAGCAGGCTCCATGCAGGCAACCTGATGTGGGACTGGATCCCATGATCTGGGATCTCGCCCTGAGCTGAAGGCAGCTGCTCAACCACTGAGCCACCCAGGTGCCCTGGGATCTTCATTTTTTGAATCAATTTTTTCAATCTCTACTTCCAAATTGAAATTTTTATACACCCTAATCTAATGATTGATTTGGTTGGATTTAATTCTACATCTAGCTAAATATGGTTATTTTCCTATTTATTTTTAGTGTTTTTCTATTCCTTTCTTGCCTTCATTGGGACTATTTTTATGCTTCCATTTTATTTCAACCATTGCTTATAAGTTACAACTTCTTTTTTACTTGTTTGTTTACTTGTTAATTTCGTTTTATTTTGTTTTTGATGGTTGCTTCAGAATCTATAGTGTGCATAATGAACTTATCACATCTACTTTTAAATGATATTATATTGCTTCAGTTATAGTGGAAGGACTTATTATAACACTGTAATTTCATTCCTACCTCCCATTCTTCATGCTATTTTTCTTATATATTTTATTTCCACTTATGCCATATGCCCCCAAATACACTCTATTGTCAGTACTTTATCCAGTCAGTTCTCTTTTAGAGAGATTTTAAACTGAGAAAAATATATGTATCACATATTTATCAGTTCCAGTATTATTCACTACATTTAGAACCAAAATTCTGGTATCATTTTTCTTCTACTAACATCTTCAATGTTTTATAGTGTTGATTTGCTAGTGATAAATTCTGTCAGTGTTTGATTATCTGAAAAGGTCTTTATTTCTCCTTCCTAAAAAATATTGACTTATAAATGGTATAAAATAATCTGCACATAAGTACATAGTTTGATGGGTATTGACATATATATACAATCTAGATAATGGATTTTGCATCAACCCCAAATTTTCTCAAATTCTTCCCTTCTGCCTCTTACCACCCACTCTGATCACTGGCAACCACTGAGATGCCTTCAGTTGCTGTAGATTAGTTTGCATTTCCTACGATTTTATATAAATAGAATCTTACAGTACGTACTCGATTTGTCTGGCACCTTCAACTAAGCATAATCATTTTGAGAATCATCCATTTGGTTGCATACAAGAATAGTTCATTCTTTTTAATTGCTGAATATTTCATTCCATCAGGGAGAGCAAGGAATAAATGATGGAGTCAGCATGTGTTTAACGTTTAGAAACTGTCAAATTATTTACCACTTTCCCAGAAGGCTATGAGACTTTCAGTTTCCCCACCATCTTGGCAGCACTTGACATTGTTAGTCTTTTTAGTTTTAGACCTAATAGGTTTGCAGTGATATCTCACTAGAGTTTTACTTTCCTTTACAGCTAATAATATGGAATATCTTTTAGTGTTATTTGTCGTCCATATATTTTCTTTGAGTGTTAATTTAAAAAAAATTAATTGGCTTTTATGCTATTTATTGAGTTTTGGGTTCTGTATATGGTTCTGTATGTTTTGTTCTTTAATGTGACTAGAATATATTTTCTCCAAGTCTGTGCCTTCTCTTTTCATTCTCTTACCAGTGTCTTTTAAAGTAGAAATTCTTAACTCAGATGGATTTCAGTGTATTGATTTTGTCTTTTATGAGTTATGCTTTGGTGCTGCATCTAAGAAATCTTTGCCTAACCAAGTTTACAAAGACTTTCTCAAATGTTTTCTAGAATTTTTTGGTTTTATATTTAAATATATTATCCATTTGATGTAATTTATGTAAATGTGAAATATAGGTACAAGTTCATTTATTTTTGCATATACATTTCTAAAATTCAGAAACTAAAACTTATGAAAAGACAATTGTTTTTCCACTGATCTGCCTTTGTACCTTTGTTAAAAATCAAATGACTGTATATTTGTACATCTGTTTCTGTACTTTTTATTACATTACATTTATCTCTTTGATACATATACTACATTGCCATGGTTGCTGTACTTAGAATATGGGTAATCTTTCCACTTTTTCTTCTTTTAAGAAAAAAAATTCTATTCTAGGTCCTTTGAATTTAGAAATAACTTGTTTATTTCTACCCAAAAAGAAAAATCTCCTGAGATTTTGATCTGAATTCGAATGTATCTAGGAATAATTGATAGCTTAAAAAATGTTGAGTTTTCTGATCTATAAATATATCTCTCTATTTAAATAGATATTTTAGGAATTCCACATATTTTGTAGTTTTTAGTGTATAAAACTTGCACAGTTCAATTTCTCCCAAAATATTCTATATATCTGATGCTACTGTTCAGTATACCTTTTTTTTTATATTTCAATTTCTGATGACTGTTGATAGGATATAGAAATATCATATAATCTGTATAGTCATTTTTATTCCACTGCTATGCTAATCTCTTATTTGTTCCAATAGCTTTTTGTAACTAACCAAATGATGTTTTACATAGATGATCTTCCATCCGTGAGTGAAAGACAGTCTACTTCTTTCTCAATGTGAAGATCTCTGATTTCTTTATTTGTCCTATTCCTCTAGCTAGAAATTTTAGTTTAATATTGATTAGGGGTTGTGACAGTGGATAC
Source organism: Canis aureus (assembly GCF_053574225.1). NCBI lineage: Eukaryota > Metazoa > Chordata > Mammalia > Carnivora > Canidae > Canis > Canis aureus. Next base: position 32,301,646 of record NC_135618.1, read on the forward strand.
CTTAATTTTTTTTTCCTGGTCTTGGGGCAATTTCTGTTCTTGCAGTCAAATATGATGTTAACTGTAGTTATTCCAAAGGAGCCTTTTAGCTAGTTGAAGAAATTTCTTTGTAATTCTAGTTTATTGAGTTTTTTTTTTTTTTTTAATCAGGAAGGAGTAGATGCCAGTTATTGTTAAAGTCTATTTCTATATGCACTGAGATGATTTTCTGTTTGTTAATATAATGAATTCCATTGATTTATTTTTTAATATTAAGCCAACCTTCTGCTCATGGATCAAACCAAATAGTTCATGATATTTGAGCCTTTGTATATATTTTTAAATTTAATTTTATTAAAATATAGTTTAGAATATTTGCACTGATGGTCCATGTGGGATATTTCCGATTTTTTTTCTTGCAATCTCATTGTCTGTTTTGTACCATTATAATTCTGGCCTCACAAAGTTAGTTGTAAAGTCTTCCTCTGCCTTCTAACTTAGTTTCTTGAAGGGTTTTGTGTAAAATCTGTATGATTTTTTTCCAAATAATGAATATAATTCACCAATAAAGCTGATTGTGCTTGTAGTTTTCTTTGTTGAATGATTTTTACTTATAAATTTGATTTTTTGATAGATATAGGGCTATTCAAGTAATCTGTTTTTCATCAGTGAGCTATTCAATTTGTATGTTTCAAGATATCTATTGTTTTCTAAAGTGTTCAGTATATTTGCATAAAGTAGTTTTCAAAATACTTATCTTTTAAAAATATGTATAGTGATGGTATCTCTCTCTCTTTTCTGATATGAATAATTTATGTTTTCCCTCTATTCATGATCACTCTGGCTAAAGACATTATTTTTATCAATATTCTCAAATAAGTAGCATTTGCTTTTAGTAACTTTATTTTTTATTTTATTAATTTTTACTCTGATCTTTATTATTTTATTTTTCTCTCAATGTGGTTTTATTTATAGTCTTTTGTTTTTATAATTTCTTAAAGTAGAAACTGATATGGATTTTTGTCCTTTGTTCCCCTCTAATGTATGTATTTGATGCTGTATATTTTCTATAAACACTGCTTCAGCTGTACCCCTTGAATTTGGCATTTTGTTTTTATTTCCATTCAGTTAAAATTACTTTGCTTCTTTTTTTTTTTTAATTTTAAGTTTGTCATTGACCCATGGTTAATTGGTGTATGTTATTTCAATTGCAAATATGTGGCAGACAGTTCAGAAATCTTTCAATTGTTTATTTCAAATTTAACTCCAGTTTGGTTGGATAAAATACCTTTTATGATTTTCATTTTTATCTATGTTTCATTTTATCTATCTCTCTTTTTAAAAAGTATTTATCACACAACCTTTATCATCTCAACCATTTTTAATTGTACTGTTCAGTAGTGTTAAGTACATTCACACTATAGTGCAGCCAATGTCTAGAACTTTTCATCCCACAGAACTGGAACTCTATACCATTAAGCAGTAATACCATATCCTCCTTCCAGCCTTTGGTAACTGCTATTCTATTTTCTGTCTTTATGAATTTGATTACTCTAGGTGCCTCATATAAATGAAACTATGCAGTATTTGTCTTTCTGTGACTGACTGGTTTATTTACCTTAGTATAGTGTCCTCAGGTTTCATCAATGTTCTTGAATATCATATACTTCTCTACCTTTATAAAGGCTGCATAGCATTCCATTTTATGTATATACCACATTTTGTTTATCCATTCATCCATAGATGAACACTGGGGTTCCTTCTATTTCACAGCTATTTTGAATAATGGTACTTTGAATGTGGGTATACAAATATGTCTTTATGACCCTTGATACCAATTATTTTCATTTATATACCCAGAAGTGGAATTTCTGGATCATATGATAATTCTATACTTAATTTTTTGAGGAATTGCCATACTCTTTTCCATAGAGTACTCTTTTCTTTGGGCTCTGCAAAATGATGAGGAAAGAAGGTGATTTCTTTCTTGCTGCATGTAGTTCTACATGAAGTATATGCCCCCAAATCAAGTTATCTTCCAACTTGAGAACAAAAAAAGTAAAAATGGCTGTACCATTTTACATTCACATCAGAAGTGTGCAAGTATGCTAGTTTCTCCACATTCTCACCAATATTTGTTTTGTTTTGTTTTCCTGTTTTTTTGAGAGTAGTCATCCTAATCAGTGTGAGGTGATCTCATGATTGGAGGTTTAAAAAAAAATTTTTTTTAAGATTTATTTATTTGAAAAAGAGAGAGAGAAAGAGTGTGAGCAAGTAGGGAAGGGCAGAGGGAGTGAATCTCAGGGAGACTCCCCACTGAGCACAGAGTCTGACATGGGGCTTGATCTCATGACCCCTGAGAGTAGGACCTGATCTAAAACCAAAAGTTGGACACTCTACCAACTGAGTCACCCAGATACCCTTTGATTTTCATTTTTATAGGAATTCTTTATATCTTTTGGTTATTAATCCCTTATCAAAAAAGTGAGTCGCTTGTGTTTTTCCCATTCCATAGATGGCTTTATTAATTGTACCCTTTGATGTACAAAATGTTTTAATTTTAGTGCAGTCCAGTTTATCTATTTTATTTAATTGCCTCTACTTTGGTATCATATTCACATAGTCACTGCAACATTCATGTTATGAAACTTTCTCCCTTGTTTTCTTCTAAGTTTCATAAGTTTGACTCTTATTTTTAGGTCTTTGCCCTATTTTGAATTATTTTTTGTGTGATATAAGAGAAGGGTCCAACTTAATTTTTTTGTGTAGAGATACCCAGTTTTTCCAACACCGTTTGTTAGAAAGACTTCTCTCTCCATTGAATGCCCTTAGCACCTTTGTCAAAAAACATTTGATAACATATGCAAGAATTTACTTCTGGGTTTGCTATTTTTCCATTTGTCTGTATGTCTGTCTTAATGCCAGTACCACACAATTTTGATTACCATAGCTTTTTAATTAGTTTTGAAGTTAGGAAGTATGGCTCTTCCAATTATATTCTTCCTTTTCATGATTGTTTTGGCTGTTCAGGATTGCTTGAGACTCCATATGAATTTTAAGTTGGATTTTTTTTCTATTTTTATAAAAAAATTTTTGGGATTTTGATAAGAATTACATTAAATATATAGTTAACTTTGTGTAGTATTAACAGCTTAACGATATTAAGCCTTCTGATCTGTAAACATGAGGTGTGTTTCTCTTTAATTGTTTTTAATTCTTTTGTCAATTTTTTGTAACCTTCAGTTGTACAGATGTTTCACTTCCTTAATTAAGATTAATCCTAAGTATTTTATTCTTTGTGATGCTATTGTAAATGAAATTGTTTTCTTAATTTCCCTTTTGGATTGTTCATTGGAAACTTTTTTTCATAGTTGAGAATCTTTCTGGAAAGATATTCTAGGTACCCCTAAAAAGAAGTTGGAAATTTCATTTGCTGTATAAATGTTTTTCAGGTCAAAAAAATGTTTTTCAGGTCATGTTGGTTAATAATTTTGTTGTTGTTTGTTTTTGTCTTCTATACCTACTGATTTTCTGTCAAATATCCCATCAATTATTGAGAGGGGAATATTAAACTACCCAGCAATATTTGGTGATTTACAGTGACATCAGTTTTTGTTTCATGTATTTTGAAGTTGTTATTAGGCACAACCATTTAGTGTTACCCTATCCCTGAATTAAATGACCCCTTTTTGTCCTTATGAAATCATCCACTAAAGAGAGTGATCTAAATGAAAATGACATTTGAATTAAAACAGTTGCTAACATTTCTGAGATAGAAATAGAAAAAAAAAAGATGAAGGAGGGGGGAAAGAAAAAGGAAGGAAATAAAGAGAAGAAGAGAAAGAGAAGAAGGAGAAGAGGAAGAGGAAAAGGAGAAGGAAGAGGAAGACTAGGAGAAGAATGTAAAACAAATATAGATTTTACTCTAAATACAGTGCCAAGCCCAGAGAACAAAATAACTATTAGACCATGACTATGTTAGTCAAGTAAGAACTTTTCTGGCCTTTGATAAATTTCTTTTTTTTTCTATTATTTTTTTGAACCCTGAAGAAATAAAAAACAAAGTTAGTATACAAGAATGAGAATATAGAAGAGCAAGGTTGGGAAAGGAAGACACCTACCATAACACCTTTTTCCACTGAAGGTATGTACCCTGCCAGAGACCAAATTGAGATAAGAGTAAAAGCTAAGCTTTATCTTAGCTTATAAATTTTAATTATTAATTTGGACTGGCATTAATTACTGACTTGATATAACTTTTATGACTGGAAATAATTATAAGAATTTATGTTACTAAAGTATGGACGGAAGCCACAGAACTTTCTCTGATTTGCCTGAAAAGTCAGAAATTGCACTGTGAAAGATAAAAAGATGGTAATTTCTGACTTTCTCTCATTATATTGCTTGTTTAACCTAACATTAACTTTATCATGATGTCTTTCCAATTTGTCTTTGGCTTTTTCCTAGGCTACCTTGATCTGACCTTCTTCTTATTAGATGCCAATTTGTTTAAATTCTACTAAGCTACTTTCTTCTCATCTTTTAAACACCTTAAATTGTCAATAAGATGACAGATTTTTAAATCAAGATGGGAAATGAAACTCAGAATCTATTCTTTACTGGCTTTTCTTGTAAAGCAATTAACAAGTATTTTGACTGAGGAGCTTCTTTACTTTGCAAAGAAAGCTATTACCAGGTTATTTATCAAAGAGTTTTGAAGAGACCTCAAAAAAGCATCCTTCTTACACATATTTTGCCTCCCTATTCTTCACTTGACAATAAAAAAACAATTGAGTTTAGCTATATAAACATTATGCTAATCACATTCATTTCTGCAAGCTGCTTAACATTGTGCCTAATTACCATGAAGCACAATAAGGATTAGTCATATTATTAAATATGCTAGATAATTTTGTTGTAAATTTTATTTGATTAAAACCCTAAATCCTGCTCATATGTGTTCAGACATCATAATATGTTGCTCAGGAAACATAGTCAGCTACTCACAACTTAGAAAAGAAAGCTCGTACTTTCCTTCTTTTTGTTGTTTTCTGTTATCTTGCCGCTCTGAAGTTCTCTTGATGGCTTACATGGTCTTTAATTCCAAGGTGGATAGCCCTAGCATGTTGAGGAAATGTATAGGGAACAGCTTATTGATAATCTTATCCTTTAGACTTTTCTCCTTCAATCTCTTTATAGGTGGTAGAGTTTCTCAGGCGATGTCATAGGTCCCCTTCTTTTATTCAGGGAGAGTGTAGACTCTCATTTTTATTCATGGTTTTAGGTTTCATCTATATGCAGAAGATTCTAAATATTTATCTTTTATCCAGACTGCTTCCCTCTTCTATTTCTCAACTCTGATTAATTCACATCTCCACTTTGAAGATTCAAAAGCATTTTCAAATTAATGTATCCAAAGCTCAGCTTGTGATATTCTACACAAAGCCCCCAACCCATAGTTGTCATTATCTCAGTAAGTGCTACCACTTGGTTCACTCATTAAATAAGTGTTAATTCAATGCCTGCTATATTAAAAAAAAAAAAAGCACTGATTTAGCTCTACATAATAGCTTTAAAAAAGACAAAGCCCTTGCTTTCATGGTGCTTATGCCTCAGTATACACAAATGTTCAACGAATACAATTATGAGTCTCTTGAGAATTCTCTTTCTCTTTAACTTTGTAGATTTAACTTCCAACATAAATATCAAATTAGGTGAATATGACACTGAAGCAGAAGCAATAAAATCAGACCAACAGGAAAAGAGGATTAAAACACCTACAGACTAGGACATACTAGTATAGCTATATACTAGTATATATACAGACTAGTATATATACAGGGTATACAGACTAGGACCTACTTCAGCCACAACAAGTACTAAATGTATGGCCATGAGACTAATTACACATCACACTGGCTATTAAGTCTGAATGGACAAATAAAATGCCTTACCTGATAAAGATTTACTTGGAGACAAGATAGAGCTGATACTTTACATGGATGTCAGTTCCTACATTTTAAAGTGGCCAAAAGAAGGGAAAAATTGACACAACACATTTTGCCAGTAATATTTAACTGAAAATACTTGGAGTGCCATAGTGCAAAAAGCAGTCAAAAAGGGCATCAATGGCAGTTATCCAGTGAAAACATTCCATTTGTGCTGTGAAATTGTGGGCCATCTTAGCTAGCTATAACTATTTACTTCAAATAAAATACTGGAACAAACCTTGCTATTACAAAATCTTTGCCAGTAAAACAAACACTTTTCTTTAAAGCCTGTATTTGGGCTGTTGGTACCAAAAACCTTCACATTGGTTTAGGAAAGCATGTATGTTATTTGAAAGATGCACTTTAATGAAAATACTATTTATATGCACTTTTTATTTGTTTCCTACTTGTTTTAAGGCAATTACTATTGACATCATGATATTCAAAAATTCCTTAAATGTCTCTGAGTTTGAGTACTGGATATGCTCCCAGTGATATGTGTAATATTATAACAGATAACATAAGCACAAAAAAAAAAAAAAAACATAAGCACAATTTTCTCTTCTACACAGGGGATAAACAATAACTTTGATTTTTGTAATAATAACAAGTGATGGTATATATGATAGCTCTTTGTAAACTATGTCACTCTCTACAATCCTAATATTATAATAAAACTATTTTTTGAGCAACTTCTACTCTAGTGATTTAATTCATTTAATAAAATAATTATTATTATTACTGAAAGATTGTTAAAATGTAAAGTTAAACACACACACGAATGCATATACACAAATATGTCATTACTTCATAGAGAGATCATCTCAAGGTCAATATTACAATGGTTGGAGAACTGCCATTGTAAAAAGAGTCCCCTTGAGACGTTTATATGCTTATTTATTTTCTAAAATATTACTCATTTCAGTATGCTTTGTTAACAATCATTTAACTGAACTCTCTAGATATATTAGTATATTATTCAAATAGTAAAGCTTTGTTCCAGACAAAATTAGTGACCTGAATGCTTTTGCTGCTCATTATAGTAAATTTTTGCTAATTCCAAAATGATATAATCTTATATTAATATATCAAATCCATGACAGAGCTGTTTGATTTAAGAATTAATTTTTTTCATTATTGTGTAAGTATAAAATCTGATAGAAACTACAAAAAAGTTCCTAGAAATAATAAAGATATAAGATAAATATACAAAAATGTATGTCTATATACAAGCATTAAATGACCAGAAACTAAAATAAAAATAATTTAGGATAGTAAAAAAAAAATACTTACCGAGTCTTCTAAACCGGGAACATAGAAGAATGCCACCATTTATTTAGATCCTCTTTAAATTCTCTGATAAATGTTTTGCAGCTTTTTATGTACAGGTCTTGCATGTTTCTCATCAGATTAATCTCAACATATTTCATATTTGTAAATCCAACAAAAGCTGTGCAAGACCTGTATACTGAAAACTACAAAATATCATTGAAAATTTTTAAAAGATCTAAATAGATAGGGCTATAATGAGTTCAAATGTCCAAAGACTCAATATTGTCAAGATGTCACTTCTCTCCAAATTGATCAACAGATACAAGTCAATTCTAATAAAAATCCTGGTGGGAACTCCAAGACTTACTATAAAGCTACAGTAATCAAGTCAATGTGGTATTGGAGAAAGAGTAAACAAATAGATCAATAGAATAAGACAGAAGGTACAGGAATAGACACTCCATTAATATAGTCCAGTGATCTTTGATAAAGGAGCAAAGGCAATACAATGGATCAAAGAAAGTCTTTTCAACAAATTGTGCTGGAACAACTGGACATCCATATGCAAAGAATCTGAATCTAGACAGGCCTTATATGCTTGAAAAAATTTTATTCAAAATAGAACATAGACTTAAATGTAAAATACAAAATTATAAAACTCCTAGAAGATAACGAGAACCTAGATGATGCTGGGCTTGGCAGTAACTTTTTAACTACAACACCAAAAGGATAAAAGAAAAAATTGATAAGCTGGATTTTAGTAATATTTAAAATTTTGTTCTACATGAAAGACATTATCAAGTATATTAGAAGATGAATCAAAAACTGGGAAAAATTATTTGCAAAAGACACATCTGATGAAGGATTGTTAACCAAAATGTAGGGGGGAAATCTTAAAACTCAACAATGCAGTATCACCTCACACCTTCAAAATGGCTAAAATCAACAATACAAGAAACAACAGATGTTGACAAGGATGTGGAGGAAAAGGAACCCTCTTGCACTGTTGGTAGGAATGCAAACAGGTGCAGCCACTATAGAAAACAGTATGGAAGTTCCTCAAAAAATTAAAAATAAAACTACCTTATTACCTAGCAATCACACTACTGAGTATATACCCAAGGAATACAAATACACTAATTCAAAGGCATACATGCACCTCTGTATTTATAGCAGGATTATTTACAATAGCCAAGATATGGAAGTAGCCTAAGTGTCCATCCATAGATGAATGGATAAAGCAGAGGTGGTACATGTATGTGTTTGTGTGTATATCTATATATACACATATATAAATAATGGAATATTATTCAACCATAAAGAATGAAATTTTGCTATTTCCAATACCATGGTTGGAATTGGAGAGTATAAAGCTAAATGAAGTCAGTCTGAGAAAAACAAATACCATATGATTTCACATATGGAATTTAAGAAACAAAACAAATGAGCAAAGGAAAAAAGAAAAGAGAGAGACAACCAAGAAAGTGACTGTTACTATAGAAAACAAACTGATGGTTACCACAAGGGTGGTGGGATAGGTTAAATAGGTGATGAGGATTAAGGAGTGCATTTTCAATGAACACTGGGTGATATAAGAAATTTTTTTTTATATATATATTTTATTTGGGTAGCCCGGGTGGCTCAGTGGTTTAGCGCCTGCCTTTAGCCCAGGGTATGATCCTGGAGTCCTGGGATCGAGTCCCATGTCAGGCTCCCTGTATGGAGCCTGCTTCTCCCTTGGCCTATGTCTCTGCCTCTCTCTCTCTCCCTGTGTCTTTCATGAATAAATAAATATTTTATTTACACACATAGAGAGGCAGAGACACACATAGAGAAGCAGAGACACAGGCCGAGGGAGAAACAGGCTCCCCACAGGGAGCCCGATGTGGGATTCAATCCCCAGACTCGAGATCACGCTCTGAGCCAAAGGCAGACACTTAACCACTAAGCCACTCAGGCATCCCTGATGTAAAGAATTGTTGAATCACTATATTGTACAACTGAAACTAATACAACACTATGTTAACTAATGGAATGAAAATTAAAAACTTAAAAAAATATATCTCAACAATAAAAAAAATAATAATAATTAATAATTGGGCCAAAGACCTTAACAGATACCTTGGCAAATATATAGAGATGGAAAATAAGCACATAAAAGACATTCCACATCGTAAAGTCATCATGAAAACAAATTACAAGATACTAGTACATACCTATTACAGAGTGGCCAAAATGCCTAACACTGGCACCATATGCTGGTGGGGATGTGGAGCAACAAGAAATCCCATTGATTCCTGGGAGGAATGCAAACTGGTGGAACCACTTTGGAAGGGAGTTTGTCAGTTTCTTACAAAACTGAATATGCTCTTACCATATGATCCAGAAATCATGCTTTATTTAGTATTTACTCCGAATTGTAGAGGAAACTTAAAACATGTTATTTAATGAAAGAAACCAATCAAAAAAGCTACAAATGGCATGAGTCCAACTATATGACATTCTAAAAAAGGCAAAACTGTGGAGACAAGAAAAAGATCAGTGGTTCCCAGGGGGGACGAGGAAGGAAGTGAGGGGTAAATAGGTAAAGCACAAAAGATTTTTAGGGCAGTGAAACTATTCTGTGTGATGTACAATGGAGGATACATACCATTATACATTTGTCAAAACTCATGGACTATATAATGTCAACAGCGAACCCTAATGTAAACTATGGAATTTGGGTGATATATGTCAACCTTAGTTCATCAGTTATTACAAACACTTCAGTCTGATGGGGCATGCTGATAACGTATGAGGCTGTGCATGTGTAGGGACAAATGGTAGACAGTAAATTTCTATACCTTCGTCTAAATTTTACTATGAAACTAAAACTGCTCTTATCGAAGTCTATTTTTAGAATTATTTTGGAAATGACAAATGGATTCTAAAATACATATGTCGATAAAAAGAACCTAAAATAGCTAAAACTACTTTTAAGATGAAGAACTAACACTACCTGAATTAGGAATTTATTTAAACACTTCCTGATTCCAAAATTTATTTAAACTTAACCAAGACAGTGTTACTGGCATAAAATAGACATATTGGATACTAGAACAAAGTGTACATAAATGGATAGACAAATTACAGACTACAAGAACGTTAATTATTTTCCCAAGCACATAGTATAGAATCATCATCATCATCATCATCATCCAGAATCAATTATTTATTTGCTTATTTCTTACGATATGCCTGACACTGTGCTAAATGTTTTACATTACTTATTTAATTAAATCATCTGAAAATCCTGTAAGAAAGGTATAATTTTCTTCATTTCACACATGAGTAAAGAGATTTGAGGGATTAGGTAAAATGTTTAGTTCAAAATCAAAGCATCTGAAAGTGAATGGGTGTCTAGTCTTTTCAATACCCACCACCTGACCAAATAAAACCCAGAATTATTGGCTCATGTAAGAATTATTGAATAAATAAATTGAACACAACAAGGGACAGACATTGGCTTTGGCACTCAACACATCAGCAAAAACAGACCTTGGTCAGTGATTGAACTGCAGCACCCTGACTAACCAGAGTGTATTATTTTATATAATTATTAATATATTAATAATATAATATAATATAATATGATTAAAGAAGATTTGTGACTTTGACTTAGGCAAAGCATATTTAAAATATAACTTCAGAAGCACGATCCATAGAGGAGCAAACTGATTGGATTTTATCAAAATTTTAAATTTCTAGTTTCCATAGACACAATTAGAATGGGTTGGTATATTTTATTTATACCTGTGTTAATTTTCAGTTTCCTACTTACCCCTTCCTCCCTCACTCCTGGACTGAATACAGTCTCTCTTCTTCCTTTCTTTGCTTTTCCTTCTAGAAACTGGTACTGCCATGTCATTTAAGAGAAATTTTAATATCCTAAGTATCACTTACTTAGTACATCAACACATCACAGTAGTTAATGGGTTTTAAGCATATAGATATGTGAAGATACTGAAAAATAGAAAACACTAATTTGTGTGGGTTTTGTCCTCCTTCTCCTGTTTGGAAAGAGGAGAGATTTTGAAGATACAATTAAGATAAATACAGATGGTTCCCAATTTACGATGGTTTGACTTACAATTTTACAACTTTACAATGACGTGAGAGTGGTAAGCACTCAGTAAAAACCATACTTTGAATTTTGAATATTGATACTTTCCCAGGTTAGCTATATGTAGTGTAATACTCTTGTGATGCGGGCAGCAGCAGCTGTAGCTCCCAGTCAGCCATGCAATCACGAGGTAAACAACCGACACACTTGCAACCGTTCTGGACCCCCACAGCCATTCTGTTTCTCACTGTCAATACAGTATTCATTAAGTTGCGTGAGCTTTTCATCAGTTTATTATAAAATAGGCTTTATGTCAGATGTTTTTGCCCAGTTGTGGGCTAATGTAAAGGTTTTGAGCACATTTAAAGTAGGTTAGGCTATGATGTTCAGTATATTAGGTATATAAATGCACTTTTGACTTCTGATATTTCTCACTTATGATGAGTTTATTGGGACATAACCCCCTTGTAAGTCAAGGAAGATCTGTATAATTTCTTAGTAATTCTTATTATGGATATAATTATTTAGAAAATATGACTATGCCCAGATGGTTTGTATTTACTTCTCACTCCCCTCAGTGGTTCCCTGCTTTTCTGAATGTGTTAACACAATGTGAATTTCACTTTACTAATGGAATCAAATCTGAAGAAATAAGAAATAATGGCTCCTAATTATGCCAAAAGACCTTCCTGAATTAGCCCATCTTCCAAATAGCATCTAGTTTGGTTTCATATTTAGACTCTTAACAGTTTTAAATCATATCTATGGCAGTATGAATTGCATTACTTTTCTATATTCTGTAAAATATTGGCTGACTTCCCCAAGTGAAACTCTTTTTCTCTGTTTAGCAGAATCCAAGTAATTAAAATGCATTTTTTTCCTCAGTTTCATTTAATCTTTCTGAAGGTGTTTTTATCTGACTGAAAAGTAATGCTTTCAATTTTCTTACAGATTAAAATATCCTAGTAGAAATTTTCGCATTTGCTGAATAGGTTTTACATTTCCAGCTTTATATTTCTTTCTTTTTTTTTATTTAAACAGTTTCAGATGTAGTGTTCAATAATTTATCAGTTGCATATAACACCCAGTACTCATCACATCATGTGCCCGCCTTAGTGCCTATTACCCAATTACCCCATAACCTCTCCTTCCATTCCAGCAACCCGCAGTTTGTGTCCTAGAGTTAAGAGTCTCTCATGTGTTTTTTCCTCTCTGATGATTTCCCATTCCATTTTCTCTCACTTTCTCTATGATCCTCTGCACTGTTCCTTAGATTCCACGTATTAGTGAAACTATATGATAAATGTCTTTCTCCAACTGACTTATTTCACTCCAGCATTATACCCTCAGTTCTATACAGGTCACTGTAAATGGAAGTATCTATCCTTTCTGATGGCTGATATTCCATTGCAGTTTGGCTATTGTGGACATTGCTGCTATAAACATTGGGGTGCAGGTGCCCTTTCAGATCACTACAGTCATATCTTTGGGATAAAGTGGTAGTGCAAATACTGGATTGTAGGTTAGCTCTATTTTTAACTTCTTGAGGAACCCCTGTACCATTGTCCAGAGTGGCTGTACCAGCTTGCATTCTCACCAACAGTGTAAGAGGGTTCCCCTTTTTCCACATCCTTGCCAGCAAATGTCATTTCCCGGCTTGTTAATTTTACCATTCTGAGTGGTGTGAGGTGGTATCTCATCGTGGTTTTGATTTGTATTTCCCTGATTCCAAGTGATGTGGAACATTTTTTCCATGTATCTGTTGGGCATGTGTATGTCTTCTTTAGAGAAATGTGTTTTCATGTCTGCCCATTTCTTGATTGTTTTTTTGGGTGTTGAGTTTGAAAAAGTTCTTTATAGATCTTGAATACTAGCTGTTTATTGCTAAAGTCACTTGCAAAGATGTCCCATTCCATAGGTTGCCTTTTAGTTTTGTTGACTGTTTCCTTTGCTGTGGAGATTTATATTTATTTCATTGGGCCTTTGACTGATTCCCCAAATCAAAAAGAGTAAATTATTTGTCCTCATTTTGGAATATGTGGAGAAAAGAGGCTTGAATATCCACCTAGTCTTAGGTATTTCTTTTCTTAAACTTGGTCATGTTAAGTATCTTCCAAGTTATTGTGACAGGTGGAAAGTAACACAGCAATTACTGAAAACACTTCCAAAAGAAAAACCTTATGCTTCCTGAAGGGACTGTGTACTGTTCAAAACATCAAGTGACCAATTTGCTTATTACATACAAGAATCAATCTATCTGAAAACTAAAATAAATAAACTCTTAGTATATATAAGAACAAAATGTATGAACAATTTGACGTGAAAAATATATTTACACATAAAAATAAGGAAACTTGTTCCACTCTCACCAGTAATCCATTTAAACCATATATTAGGTTAATGTCCCGTTTGCTAAATAATAATACTGGTAAGAATGTGGTGACACTACTATACTCTGTTACTGTTGGATCATACAGCCCTTCATTTATTTAAGACATTTAGTAAACAGGTATTGTGTGTTAGGACTTGATGACATAATTCTGATCACAGCAATTCACTGACATGTTACATTCCATTGGTACAATGTATATGTATTTATGTATATGTAAATATGTGTGTATGTGTTTACAAAGCTATGAGAACTTGGAAAATGTAAATGTGCATCATTGGTGATAGGTAAAACAAACTTTAGAGTGCCCACTCTTTTTTAAGTCCATAAAACAAATAAAATACACATAAGTGTTCTAAAATAGAAAAACACCAAGACAAAAGATATATATATCTTATTTCTGTGTATGACTAGTATGTGCATATACAGATATACATATATACATATTCTATTTACTTCTAAAATTATTTTTCTTCATATATAATCTCTATGTTACATATGTAGAGATAATAGACTCACAAATATGAGTGTGTTCATTTGGGTGGGAGAGTCATTGTATGGATGTATGATGATCTTTTATATAAATCCATAAGCCTAAGTGTGCACTCAAAACTGTAAAACTGTTAGGGATGGTTACATCCAGGGTGAGGATTCTGGGAAAGTGATGAGTAATAAAAGAGTTATTTTTAGTTTGCCCTATTTATTTTGGTTGAATGTTTTACAGAGAATATTTTCACATATATCTATGTAGTAAAAAAAAAAAGAGAGAGAACCAGATTGGTATTATTCTTTAGAATATTAATTTTTGACTTAATAAACTAATATGTTATTAATGAAATAGATTATCTGTTCTTGCTTCAAATCTTTTTTTTTGGCAGATTAGGAAGTATTTAGACTACTTTGCCAATTCTAGACTCAACCTCATTCTTACACCATATGTTGTTTGAAGGGGAAGTGCATGGTTGTAGGGAGGGGTTATGTCCCTGTTTCTTCCTTGAAGAAGTCTTTGAAACACTTAAATTGTAAAAGTCTATCAATCATATTGTGGAGTGAGAGTCAAGGTATTGTCAGTTTTATAATTCAGTTACATTTGTTAAAGTGTATGTTTATTTCTCCAGTCTGTGTTCATCCCTGTACTAGGAGAAAGATATGCTTTATATAAGTCAGTGGTTCACAAACTTTGCACTTATCACTTACGGGGCTTCTGAAAACAGAGATTTCTGAGCCCCTCCCATGGTGGCTATGATAAGCCTTTTGAGGTTAGAATGGGTTAATGTGCATTGTTGTTAAAGCCTCAGATGATTCTGAAATTGCGATTTCAGGCACCATACTTCGATAGTCAATGAGACAGGGAAAAGAGAAGAAATTCCCCCAGACTTCATGGAATTTAGAATCTAATTGGGTTTTATTAAGCTTCTTATTGTTGCTATAACAAATTACTATAAAATTAGTTGCTTAAAATGACACAGATCTATTGCAGTTCTTGAGGTCAGAAGTATACAATGGTTTTCAGGACTGAATCTTTTGGGGACTCTAGGGGAGAATGTTTCCTTCCTTTTCCACTTTATAGACACCAGCTGCATTCTTTGACTTGTGACCCCATCTTCAAGGACAGTGTCTTCAAATCTCTCTCTTCTCTGCTTTGTCATCACATCTCCCTCTCTGACTTTGACATTCCTGACTTTCTGTGATAAGGAACACTGTGATTATGTTGGGTCTACCTAGATAATCCAGGATAATCTTCCTATCTCAAAGAGCCTCAGTTTTTGCTCTTGTAAAGTAGCATAGTTAGAGATTCTCAGGATTAGGATGTGGGCATGACAAGATTCTGAACCATAGAAAATCATATTTATAGGTATGTTGGTAAATTAGAAGTAGTGTTGAACAATAAGTAAAAACATATTTTGCCATGGAGTTCTGGCTTTCAGTAAACCAACCAACCAACCAACTGTACAACCTTGACTAAGTCAATAAATCTCTTTCAAACATTCATTCATTGTTTAAATAGTTGTTTCTGAAACACCTAATAGTTTTTACTACTATGTTTCTATAACTATAAGCTAGTTTTGATTTTTTAATGTCAATCATATGTAAAAATAAGTGCAGATTTAAAAAATGCAAGTAGTCTAAATTTTAGGATTTATGTCTTTATATTTCAATACCCGTGTATCTTCTTTTGTGTTATAATTTCTGTGTGTACAATTATGCTATGTTTACTTGTAGAAAATATTGTTTTTCTTATAGTAGAAGTCTGGAACAAATGTATTTTATTTATTTTTTTATTTTTTATTTTTTTTTAAATTTTTAATTTATTTATGATAGTCACAGAGAGAGAGAGAGAGGCAGAGACATAGGCGGAGGGAGAAGCAGGCTCCATGCACCGGGAGCCCGATGTGGGACTCGATCCCAGGTCTCCAGGATGGCGCCTTGAGCCAAAGGCAGACAGACAGCCGCTGAGCCACCCAGGGATCCCCAGAATAAATGTATTTTAAATGTCATCTAACATATAATCAAGAATAAGACATTACAAGAATAAACTAGTTAGTTGTGATAATTGCATTCCTTTAGAGTCCTATGTCAGCAAGAGAGATGTGGGTTCTCTAACCTTTAAACAGAGATAAACAACATGATGAGAGCTTGTTGAGGGCATGGGGAAAACTGGGTGGTGATATAAATTGGTAGGTGGTTGAATAAGGAAACGTTCAGACTTTGTAAATTTTCCCTAGATGGTAATTTTTTTGTCAAAATTCAAATGGAAAGAGAATCCATCAAATAATCTAATTTAATATTGTAATACCATTCACGAGCACAGGCAGGGTGGAATATTTCTTATGTAACAAAATTTGTTTTGCTTAATTTCTAAGGAAATGAAATGTCCCACACAACATTCAAAACAGTTAGTTTAAGCACACCTATTTGTTAATACAAAATATAAGGTTTTAGTGTTTTCTACTCAAATATGTGTAAATTCGGAATTGGCTGTACCAAGAAAATGGTGTTTTCAGTATATTTTGACATTTATTAAGCACCACTAGAGGGCAGGATTATTTCTCAGTTTTACTTAAATTGATGCGGTAACTATGAGATTAACAAACTAATGGCGTCATACTTATATTTTCTCAAGCAATTTCTATATGATAGAAGTTTCAGATTAACTTCATTCTAATATTTTCTTGAGCTGTCCTTTAAAATAATCTCAAATTCCATCCTACTTCACAAATTATTTTACACATTTAAAAGAAGACATTCATAGTTTAGAGACAGAACATGCTGTTTTGAATTTAAACCATTCCTGGTTAATTTAAATATAAAGGAAGATGATTTTTGTTTTTGGTTTTGTTTTTCAGTCCAGAAGAACATGAAGGAAAAAAAATAGTGGAATCATAATATATTGTAAAAAGTTTAGCTTAAAGTCAACAATTAATTAAACATGTCTTTATTGCAGGCCATTTTGTTAGACTGTAAGCACAGAAATATCTCATGTTTTTTGTTTTTTTTTTTTTTAGGTATATCTTCTTTTGGAAACCAGTCTTTATTCCTTTTTATAGAAATGAATCAGAGTACATTCTGTATGCTTTTGTACTTACCTCTATTTCAGATAAAACATTGAGTTATGGTCACCCTCTGACTATACTCCCTCACAAGACTTGTGAGCTCCTTGGGCACAGATCCAAGATTTTGTTGACATTATAACCCAGTATGCCAAGTGGGAATTGCCAGAAAGCAGATAGATACTCAATAGAAATTTGTGGCTTTATTATAATAATGGTATGGAAAAATCAATGAAAAATTAATTATTTAATATGGTAATATCTATACCGTATATTATTTTATTCAATTTCACATCAATATAGTATTGATTTTAAAATGACATATGGAGAAGAGTGAACCAACAACTTAGTTCTCAGGGATGTGCAATTCAGCAGTCATGTTTTAGGAAACTAATATATTTCTTGTATTATGTCCAGTGCTGAGCATAAAAATACCAAAGGACTAGTCTAAGCCCTTAAAAGACCAGTACAGATAAAAGTACATAAAACAAATAGCTTTAATCCTTAAAATTAAGGTTAAACATTTTGGTCAATTTGTAACAGGTCTGCAGGCCAGCTAAGGAAAATATATGTTCACCATTTGGATTATGCGATGGCACAGCATTGGGGAACAAAGGTTCTGCCAAATGACTGTAACATAGTAAGGTCAAACTGTATCATGAAATAATGTCAAAATATTATATGAAAATAATGGGTGAACCACTCAAACAGGTGTGCTCTTGGGCAAGTGATAGATAGCTTTTAAGAAGTGCTGCTTCATTGGCCTGTGAGCCCTGGGCTCAAAGCCTCGAGTGCAAAAAGCCACAAAAGTGTACCAGAGTAAAAAACACTACCCAGCAGTACCAGACAGTAATTCAGGAGATTTTGAGCATATCTGTTGTTTTCTAAATTATCTGTATTTATTCACTCACGTGTTCCTTTTACTGCATATTTATATAATGTGTATTATATAGTCAGAAAAAAAAACATATACAGACACAGACACATTCACACATTCACCCACACAAACATACCCACATGGGAACAGCTACAAACACTATAACTATATGAGATTATGTGATTATGTGATTATTTGATTTTTCTTTGTAAACATTCGATGAAAACTTAAGCCAGATGTGACATATATGAAATATGACATACACATATATAGTCTCTATTACAGCCTGATTCAAAATTTCCTTCTCTTAATTTGTTTTCTGTCATTTGCTGGAAATTACATATCTGTGATACTCAGTTTTACAAATTCTTCCCTATTATTTGGATATATTTTTGCACCAAAGCTGTGTCTGCTTTTAATTGTTTAAGTATATTTTTAAGGTACAGAGTTTTCAACACTGTATTTTCTTTTTCCTGCCAAATAGTTCTGTTTATGTTTAGTCTTAAGTTGATTTATAAAAATTTGGGAAAATTAATGTGAACACATATTTGAAGTGGTAGTCCATAAAGATTACTCTATACAGGAAAGGAAGTGAAAATTAATAGAGCTAAATGGATTGGAGGAAAAAATAAAAAAGTGGCTTAACAATGGAGAACCTTCTTATTAAAGGAGTAGGCCCATCCACGTCAAAGCAAATGGTGAGTGTTGGTCTTTTCTGATGGCTGAGTAATATTCCATTTTATATATAGACCACATCTCCTTTATCCATTCATCTGTCGAAGGACATCATGGCTCCTTCCACAGTTTGGCTAGCAAATTGAATTTAAACAAAATAAAGTAAGAAGGAAAAAAAAAGAAAAGAAAAGAAAGGAGTTGGTCAAATATACTGGGACTAACCAGAGAAAGAGCTGTTAGAGTAAATATAATCAGAGAGAGACTTTGTGATTTCAGTGTTAATCAGCTGTCTGAATAAAAGAAGAAAAAAAATTTTTTTTTTTTTTGCTTTGCTGCCAGGACATTTCTTGGAGTGAGAGATACTTTCTGAGGATGACTTAAGTCTCTCTATTCTCATTTTTAAGGACTGTATATACTTTATCCTGACTTCCTATATGCCACATCTTTTACAAGCAGCAGGAGTTTGATGTCCTTTGATGTCCTCGAGTACTTGTGATTTTAAAGTATAAATGTATATATGAAATCAATTATATTATTAGCATATAATTATGTATAGAATTAATTACAAATGTACATATATGTATATGGGAAAAAACCTGATGGAATTCATAGTTTCTTTTTCTGCCTTTTTCTGTTATATGCAGGAAATATCTACTTTTCTAAGTTAAGCAGTTCTTATTTGTGAACACTGAGAATGATTGCTCTTGTCCTTGAGTGCATTTACTAACATAGGAGGGTAAATATTTAGAGCAATACATAGGGATTTAGCCTTGTGATTCCCATTATTGTGAAGAAATGTAAATATTTACAGTATATTTATCCCATGATGTTTGTCCTGGGACTCAGAATAATGAAATGAAACAACTGTTTAAAACAAGTTATCCACAGCCTTGAATAAATTTGTGACTTAACACAATGTGGAAGACATTATGGCTTCCTACTATCTTAGAATGCACTAAAACATAATCAGTGCCAGTATAGCCAACACTTTTTAAAGATGGAAAAACTTAAAATTGAGACTATAAGTAATCTGTAAGTGGCTTAAAGAAATACATTTTTAAGTGGAAAACTGGAGAACTAGTTAATTATAATTTTCTACCTTATATCATAAACATGGAAAGCCAGCAGGATAAATTTAACTTTTATTTTAACACAATATGTTATAGACTCTACCAGTGTAGAAATATAAGTAAATTAACTTTAAATGATATTTTCTGAAGATTTGTCATGTTAGCAGAAGGTAAGAGTAAGTATTGTACAATAGCCACTTTTGAGAATAAGAAAATAATTTCCTTTTGCTTTCTCTATTTTTTCTATCAATTTATTTATTTAAAATTCACAGTCCTAATTTGAAGGCATTAAAAGATCAGTTTTTTTTTTTTTTTTTTTTTTTTTTTTTTAATATTGGAAAATAGTAGCTCTTTGGAGACCAGCTCAGGCATTGACATTATTCTCCTTGCTGTGAACTTGTCTACTCTTGAAAACATTTCTGGTTCTCCAACTTGCTAGCTATGTTTCCATCAGTTCCCATATTAGGAAAGTTGCTTGCAAGAGCATATTCTGTAGGTGATTTCCTACCTTGGTTGGCCTGATTCAAGGAGGAAGATGGCAATAGTCCTTTCTTACCAAATGCCTCTCTTTCTGATTGGTAGGGAAGCCTTTTTTGTGTGTCTCCCCACCATGTGCTTATCACTATTGTCACCCTTACCACACTTAATTATTATAATTATTTATATGGTTACCTTTCCCAGTAGACAATACACTCTTTGAGAATAGAGACTGTGTCTTAAATCTATGTGTCTCCAAATTTTTTTGGAGACCAAATTTTTTATATCAATGTATATATTTTTTATTCAATGTATCTTTGATACCAAATTTTATTCAATGTATCTTTGACTATTTATCTAATTTTCACCATTTTATCTATATCTATAACCCTATCTTGAATTGTGTTAGAAAACATGGCTTAATTGTGGAAATGCACTTTTATGAAAATTAACATTCCACTGAATAAACCTAATTCCCTCTTGTTTGACACTGGGGACTATCTAAATAAAATTCCAAACTATTCTATGTGGCTCAGGTTTTACATTGTTAATTATCACATAAAATGGATTTGCACAATTCTCTTGGGATTTCAATTCTCAAAATGTGTTTAATCAAACATTAATTTAGTTTAGTTTTTAGTTTGCCAGTGAAATGATCTAGGGTATAAAATGAGTATGTATGTGTGTATTTTGGTCTGAACAGATTTATAGTGTCTATAAATTAGTGAACAAATAGTGTTATTCATTTAAAATAACAGAGTTGGGAGAAAATATTGGAAGTGCTCATTTACCAAAGGACTGTTTGTTTATACTAGAGGGTAAAAAGTAAAGATACTATCATAAATACCTATTGTTTTAGCCTTGGATAGATGCATTAGGGTCCAGCAGAAGGGCACTAGAACTGCCAAAGCCAGGAAAGATACTGCGCATATGGGTTAGCATAAAACACAAACACCTTAAAAAAAAAAAAAACACAAACACCTTTATTGACCAGACATTGTGTTTTAAACACTGTTCTCCACTAAAAGTGACTTAGGACTCCTTGGAGAAATGATTGATCCTAAGGCAAGGGAAGGGAAGTACAAGGTGAGCCTAAATATCTTATTGTATCAGAAAGTAGAAAATATTTTTATTTTCTAGAAATAAAATTATTTTTATCAGATAATTATTACCAGTTAAGGGATCACGTTGATCAAATCTAGGAGAATTTGGATATCAAAATAAATAAAATAATAATGGATCATACTATAGCATAAAGGAAGAAACCATGATCCATACTTATGTAAAAACTAAATGGATAAATAAATATTTGATAAGAAAAAGGATATTCGGGGATCCCTGAGTGGTTCAGCGTTTTGGCGTCTGCCTTCAGCCCAGGACATGGTCCTGAAGAACCGGGATCGAGTCCCGCGTTGGGCTCCCAGGATGGAGCCTGCTTCTCCCTCTGCCTGTGTCTCTGCTTCTCTCTCTCTCTCTCTATGTTTATCATGAATAAATAAATAAAATCTTAAAAAGAAAGAAAAAGGATATTCATATGATCTCAAATTATCTTCGAACAAAACACAATTACAAAAAAAAGAGTAAACCTTACTGACAACACCTTTACTGAGCATCTAAGTAAATATAACTAGTATTAGAACAAATTGAATTTATGTACTAGATGATATGAATGCAAAAGAAAAACACAGCATCACTCCTGCAGTATTCATGCCAAAGATACAAAATGTGAATCATATCAAAAGGAAATCTCAGACAAACCTAAGTGTAAGGGCATTCTGTAAAATAGTGGGTCCTGTAATCTTTTTTTTTTTTTTTTAAGATTTTATTTATTTATTTATTTATCTATCTATTTATTTATTTATTTATTTATTTTTATTTGAGTGTGAGAGAGAAAATGTGAGTGGGGTGGGGGAGGAGGATGTGAAGGAGGAGCAGAGACAGAGGGGCAAGCAGATTCTGGGCTGAGCCTGCACAGTGAGGGGCTTGATCCCAGGACCTGAGATCATAACATAAGCTGAAACTGAGTAAGACCTTTAACCAACTGAGCTACCCAGGCACCCCTGGGCCTATAATCTTTAAAAACATTAAGATCATGAAAAGAGACACCGAGAAATTGTTCCAGATTGAAGGAGGTTAATAAATGAATGTAACTCTATTTCTGAACTGAATTCTTTGTTAGAACAGATTTGTTTAGGACAATGATTGGCTAACTTGAATGGGGTTTGAGGATTGGATGATGATGATGTATTATTCTAGTTATCTATTGTATATGAAAACATTCTCAATTTAATGGTGTAAATTATAATAATAATGATTGTATCATGCTTACAGATTCTGTGGGTTAGGAATTTAGAAAGGGCCCAGTGAAGATAATTTCTTTCTACTCCATGAAACCAGAGAGTCGTCTAGCTGAAAACACTTGTTGGCTGGAAGCAAGAATCATTTGTTATGTTATTCACTTGCCTGGTGGTTGATTCTGGCTATTGGCTCAGAACCCAGACCTCCATGTTAGGCTTGTATTTCGGCACACTATGGTAGCTGGGTTCCAATAGTGAGTATCCGGAGAGAATCATACGGAAGTTCTATCATCATTTATGACTTAGCCTCAGAAGTTACTCAGATGCAAGGACAGTAAATAAAGACTTTCCCACTTTCTCCTTTTTTTAGGCTGAAACCACAAATTTGATGGGAGAAATGTGAAGCTCACTTTATAAAAAGAACATGTGAGATGGAAGAGAGATTAGGTTTTAGTCATCTTTAGAAAATAAAGCCTGTCTCATGTGCAATGATAATTGACTGATTTTGATAGTGTTGCTGCAGTTTTATAAGGCAGTCACCTTATATATAGAAAATCATAGTTAAATATTCAAGAGAGATGAGACATTATGTTGGCAATGTATCCACACATGGTTTCAGAAAAATATTAATTTATGTATGTATGTATGTTCCAGAAAAATATCTAATGGAAATGTTCTATTCTTACAAATTTTCTGTAACTTTTTAGTTGTTTGAAAACAAAAGCAAAAGCAAACATCTAGAAATATAAAGGGAGATTTCCAGGAGGACCAGATTAGACTACTTTGTAAAATGGAAATGAAGAAAGCAAACTAAAATAATGCCCCTGGGAGGGGACGGGAGTAGGGAGGGTGGATTTCCATTTGTAGGAGATGATTAAGCTGTAATGATAAAACTGTAACAATGATGACAGAAATGGTAAATAGAAGGCTTCCTAGGCTTTCTCTACTGGGAAGAACTAACTTGTTTTACAGAAATATTCTAGTATTCATGAATGGAGGAATTAGGTGTTCAGCTCCAACTTCAAGTGGAAAATAGCCTATCCTGCCAATAAAGTTGTTTTGCTTTTCCATCAGTAAAGATTTAAAACAGTTCTTTTCTACCTATTTTTCAGATAGTAAACTGGTCTTTTAAAGATAATGTAAATATAGAAATAATTGAAGAAAAGATTTTTCAGGTTAGAGAGAATTGAAGAATCACATTCTTAGCTGTAATATTTAAGTATTGTTTTTTTAAATCCTTAAGTGAAAGAGAAATTATAATTGCTGTCAAAATCTGCTTTTTATCCTTCAGAACAGCACTGCACAATGGAAATATAGTGATGACTATATACATGCTATTAAATTTAATAGCCACATTATAGAAAAAGTAAAAAGAAGTTAATTTTAACAACATATTTTTAACCTGACATGAAGAAAATATTATTTCAATATGCAATAAATAGTAAAAATTGAGATTTTTTTAAAAAAATAATATTTATTATTTATTTGAGAGAGAGAGAGAGAGACAGAGATCATGAGCTGGGGGGAAGGGCTAAGGGAGAGGGAGGCTCCCCCTGAGCAGGAAGCCCAATGTGGAATTCAATCCCAGGATCTGGGAATCGTGACCTGAGCCAAAGGCAGACCCCTAACCCACTGAGCCACACAGGCACCCGAGATTTCTTACTTCCATTTTTTGGAAGAAGTCTTCAAAATCTGAATTGTATTTTACACTTAATGCACTTTTAAAAAGTTTCTATTTATTTTAGAGGATACAGAGAGTGCAATTGGGGAGGGGCAGAAAAAGAGGGAGAAAGAATGTGAAGCAGACTCCACACTGAGCTCAGAGTCCTGATGCTCAATCCCACAAGCATGAGATCATGACCTGAGCTAAATCCAGCAGTTGGATACTTAACCTTCTGAGGCACCCAGGTGCCTCTAGAACACATTTTAACTGGACTAACCACTTTTAGGAGTATTCAGTAGCCCCATAGGACTAGCGGCTGCTATATTGGGCAGTGCAGCTCTGTAATATGTATGTGTACATAGTACTCATCATAGGATTTTTTAAATAAATATTTTATTTATTTATTCACAAGAGACACAGAGAGAGGCAGAAACATAGGCAGAGGCAGAAGCAGGCTCCCTATGGGGAGCCTGATGTGAGATTCGATCCCAGGACTTGATTCCAGGACTTCAGGGATCCCGACCTGAGCAGGAGGCAGACGGTCAACCACTGGACTACCCACGTGCCCCCCGCCCCCCCCCCGGAATAGGATTCTACTACTGAGTATGAACTCAGTATTTGTCAGTAAACCTTTGTGGTATATTTAAAGTCCTGGATTGAAGAATTCTCTTCAGGTACCATTACATCTGAAATGTTTGAAGCCTCACTTCTCAATCCAGTAAATACTCAGGTACACAGTAGTATTGTTATACAAATACCTTCCCTGAGACTTATTCACTGTGGGCATAGCAAGCATTTATTCCAAAAAACTAATTAAAAAGGTTATTTTGTACCCTAGCTTAGATAGTATAAAATACTTCTCAAAAGGGAAGATCAAAATTGAAGATATTTTGTTGAAGTGTCAGGTATTTCTTGACTAGGAGGACATTGAATGTCTTCTGAGTGACAGATGCAAGATTTTTAAGGTAGTAGTAGAGGGAATTTCTATACTGGTAACTGGGCAATGACTTCTTGAAAAGTTTGCTTCTACTCTTTTGCTGCTTATCAGCTGCCTGTGCCTCCTGAGGTTTATGCGAATGTTACTAAGATGCAGGAAAGCATCAATCTATACTTCACTAAAATATTTAACCAAGAAATCTTCTGATTTAGGAGCAAATGGAGTGCAAGAAAATCAATCCTATCTATTTACATAAATACTAACATTTGGGTCTAAACAGAGGCAAGAGTTAGAGTATATTTACTATAAACAGAGTTAAGTAATTTATATGTATTTGCTTATTTAACCTTGAGAATAACTCTTAAAGGACCATATAACCATCAACCACCAGTATTTCTTATGGGAAACTGGAGGTATAGGGAAGTTAAGGTAATTGCCCAGGTCATGTAGGAGCTATATTCAGGATTAAAACTCAGGATTAAAACCTGACTCTAGAATCAGGGACCTTAACATCTATACTACCTGTCAAAAAATATGAAATTGTTTCTTCCATGGAACCACCTGCTTCTTCAGTTATTCTTGGTATACGTATTCTTTGGAGATGTCATATTGAAGGTTTTTTTTGTTTTGTTTTGTTTTGTTTTGTTTTGTTTTTTATCCAGTAGTTGACTTTGACTTCATATGAATAAAACTTAAGTTTATTTTCATGCTTAGAACACTTGAAATTATATACCTCTACTTTCAGACAAAATATCCTCTTAATGGTGCCTAGTGGCCCTCATCTCCATTGGCCTCACTAATCTTCCAAGAGTTTTTTGTGTGTGACCACTTTGGATTCTATATGTTCTTCCTCTCTGTGTGACTAACACTATTTTTTTCCCCAACTTTGAAACCAAATGAAATTTAGTACTTCAATTCCCCTCTGACTTCTAACTGATTTCTTCTGTTCTGAGCCAGTGGAGAATAACAACAGGCAGTAGAATTTCTCTGTGTCCCAAACTATCCTTGCTTATTCTGCTGGCTGCATCAAAGACTCTGTAGCTGGCATTTTACTATGCTGCTAGAAATTTAACAGTAAACAGAGCAATATCCAGTGTACTCCACCCATCAATTCGTGCACACAAACCTCACTCATCCAGGACTCATGGGGGTAATGAAGTGTTTCTCTGGCATCTTAGCAATAGACCCCATTTATTTCAGAACAGTGAAACTGACAGTGCTGCCAAAAGATCATTCTGTTTTGAAGACTTTCCTGACTGGTGTCAATCTTGTTACTGTTTTGTTTTGTTTCTTTTCTTTCTCTTTCTTTCTTTCTTTCTTTCTTTCTTTCTTTCTTTCTTTCTTTCTTTCTTTCTAATTTCTTTCTTTCTTTCTCTTTCTTTTTTCTTCTTCCTTCTTTTCTTTTCTTTTCTTTTCTTTTTTCTTTTCTTTTCTTTTTTTTCTTTTTTTCTTTTTTTTTAATTTATGGCCATTTCAAAGTTTGAAAATCCATGGTCTCCCTAAATACTCTATTTGAAAATGCAAGTGCTTACTGACTCTATGACTCCAGGCAATAGGGATACCAGTTTTACTTAACAGGAAATACCCTATGACTTTCCTAGCAGCTTCTTTCTAGTTAGATTCAGTTGGGACCACGTGGCTTTTTTTTTTTTTTTTTTCTTAACTGGTAAAGGATGCAAGGTCTACTTTTCATGATATGTTTAGACTAAGCTGACACAAAAATTAACACATGAAAGAGATTATTTTATTTGAGGGTAAAAATAAGTGCCGGGAGGTTGATCTCTCTAGTTGATAAAGCAAGCTAAACTAATCAGTAGTCTATCTGAATGTTCTGTTTTCATGAGAAATAAGTCAGTTGTGCATTGGGATGAATAATCTTAAGTAAAGAATTCTATTTTGCTTTTTTAGGAGGCTCCCTACCTCCTGTGGTCGACTTAACGGTAAGAATAAAAACATTAAAGTATGATTTTTCCAAACTACTTCAGTTTCTATCTTTTATTGCTTCCTTTTGTAAAGCAAGCACTGGTAGTCTTGGCATACAGTGGTGACACGGTTACTTAAAATTATCACCTGTAGACAACTGTATTTAAGCACCTAGGAAGAGAAAGGAGGAAGAAGGCATGATAAGTAGTTGCTACTATGAAACACTTCAGTGAAAATAAACAGTAAAATTGAGTTGGTTGTTAACTTATAAACACAGTGGAGAACTTGTAGAAATAAAATCATGAGCTCAGGGTCATAAATCTTTCACTCCAGTTCAAGGGATTAGAAGAACTCAAAGACTACCCTGTAAGAAATTCTCATTTCTTATAGCTACATGGTTGAGATTTCTGAAAACTAAACCAAAGTCTGTTCCTGCAGATAGGGGAATTACAATGCAACTTGAATTCCTCTGCTTATAGGATCTCTTATATTAGATAAAGGGTATTGGTTTGGAAAGACTTAGTTTCTGAAAATTGGAATGGAACATGAAGGCAGATTTTTATGAAACTGGGGACCTTAGTCCCCTAAATTTTACTGAGCCTCATTTGATAGTAAGAGTAGACATCGCCTCTATTTTAGGAAGTGAATCTGTCTTTGCCTGAATCTCATAATGTGTCTTTCTAAGGCACTGTCTATCCTCCTCAGAAGATAGCTTGTAGATATACAACTAGACTTAAGTTCCAATTGGTCCCAGAAGATGAATTAAAAAGTATGAACAGTTAATACTATGACATACACCAAGATAATTGCATTACTTTCCTAATCTATATAGACAGGAATCTGGGGGAAAATATGAGAAAATGGGTCCCAAGGGTCTTGAGTTCAGTTGGAAAGAGTATAATATTTGATTGGGCTGAATCTATTGATGTAAGATTCTTAGTTGAATTATTAGCTCAAATAGAAAGGAATAGATCTAATAGTTTGATGATGACGGACATATGGACCCAAATGTGGCCTACACCTATGCTAGAGAAAATTTAAATACCAGAGCTTTCTGAGTATATTGTAGAGGAAGTTATCCAAAGGCTTAGAGAGATTAGAATGTTAGATATGACTTATGAAGTAAAAGTTGCCTACTATTCCTTTAGTATATCACCTAGAAGGGTCCAGAATCTACTCTTTCATGAGGAAAGCTTTGAAGAGCTATGTTATAGCTCTTTATTATTGAAGAGCTGTTTTGTTTTTGTTTTTTAGAGACCTATTTATTTATTTGAGAGAGACAGCACTTACAAGTGTGCACACAAGGTGGGAAGGGGCAGAGAGAGAGAATCTTCAAGCAGGCTCTTCTCTGAGTTCAGAGCTCAATGTAGGACTCTATCCTATGACCCACAAGATCATGACTTGAGCTGAAATCAAGAGTCCAGTGCTTAACCAACTGAGCCACCCAGGCACCCCAAAGAGCTGTTGTTTTTATTCATTTTAGCCTAGAAATGAAAAATGAGAATTGCTACTATCAAACCAAGGTCCCTTAATGCAGTAAGGATGATGAGATCCCAAAGTGGCTGTAACCAGGTTGAGGCTGTAAATTATCAAAGACGTAGGTGCTGTTAACTTAATGGGAAATAGAGATAAAGCAGTAATCTAATAATCTTATCTGCAGATATATTTGGCATTGATGGGTCATGTTTCCACAGATGGACAGACTACTAAAGATCTCACTGATTTGTATGAGTTGAAAAGTTTAGGTCCGGTGAATAGAAATCTGACTTGAGTTACTACTATACAGGATTTTGATTACTTAACCAATTCCTTGGTTATGCCATTTCATGGGCACAGAACCATTTAAATTAAATTTAAATCTTGGTTTATAAATTATACTGGACAATATGTATTACACAAAAATAGATGTCTGCTGTCTGCTATCCCGAAGCCCAGTTACAGTATGGCCTTGAAGACAATAACGATGGAAGATCCTTTCAGTAGACAGAGCTTAAAGCAGTGTGCTTGATTCATTTTTCCTGGAAGAAGAGATGCCAGAGTTAGAGATCAACAGATATTCATAAGCAAGGTTAGTAGTTTGGCTAAATGGTCATAGATTTTAAGGAAGGTAATTGAAAATTGGTGAGATGAATGACTGGGGAATATTTATGTAGCTAGACCTCTTTGAATGATCAAAGAGCATGAGGATATTTGTGCTTCATGTGAATGCTCACCAAATAGAAATCTCTTTGCAGAGAAGAATTCATATAATTTTGTGCATAGCAAGACCCATTCTGTGGATACCAGTCAGCCTGTTACTTCAGACAACCTGGTCATTCCCCAGTGAGCTCATGAATAAAGTGGTCTTGGTATCAGGGATAGAGTGCAAATACAGGCTCAGTACCATGGTCTTACACTTGCTAAAGGCAACCAGACTAAAACTATCGCTAAGTGGCTAACTTGCCAAAAGAAGAGGCCAACACTGAGATCCATTGTGGCTCCATTCCCTGAAAGAAATAGCCAAGCCTCATGTATTGTATTGATTATATTTGGATTACTTCTATCACGGAAAAATCATCAGGCTTTTTGTTTTGCTTTGTTTTGTTTCACTTGAATAGACACTTACTCAGGATCTGGATTTGCCATCCTTGCACATGATACTTTTGCTAAGTCCATGGACTTACAGAAGCTTAATACATGATACTCAAACAGAATTTTATAGCAACTGAAGGGCAGTAATGTGGCCATGTTCATGGAATTCACTTCATTTTACCCATCTTGAAACAGGTTGTCTGGTAGAACAATGAACTGTCTTATAGTAATATGTTATGTTGGTGCACTGTGGTAATGTTGTCCAGGATATGTCTTAGATCAGAGACTAATTTATGATGTTTTTTTTTTCTTTCCATAGCCATGATTCACCAGTCCAAGAGTTAAAGGGTGTCTTTCTTACTCTCAGCCCCTGTAAAAATGTTTGTTTCCTATCCATGCAACTCTGAACTCTAATGGGTCTTAGAGATTCTAGTTCCCAAGGGGAAATAATTCCATTAGGGGATAAACCAATAGTTTCATTAAACTTAGAATTGAAACTTCAAATAGTTGCTTTGTGTCTTAATGCTGAGAGAGAGGGAGAGAGAGAAAAAACAATCAGGTAAAGAAAGTCAGGGTTGGAGTAATTTACCCTGACTACAAAGGAGTATTGGGTGGCTGCTGTACAATATGGGGCAGAAGGGATATATCTGGAAGGCAGCTGATTGCCCCAGGTGCATCTTAGAATTCCCATGTCTTCTGATCAAAGTTAAGAGAAAACTATCACAATCTAATCTTACAGATTTCTAATGACCTAGATCCTTCAGGAGTGAGGATTTGGTACAACCCACCTGCAAGAAATCTTGATTAGTGGCATGCATTGCAATAATTATGAGTATTTCATCCTCAGTGTGATATTATGTCTATGCATATATGAATCTATTTTTTTCTTCCCCTCTCCCATCCCCCTTCCATCTAACATAAGTCATGTTAATAGTAGTTTTTCTTGTAATCACAGTGTTTTAAGTTATAAGATACATAAGACTATGACTCATCTAGAAGAACTTTCTTTTGGAAAAAAATTGACTTTTGGCAGACATTGTTAGCATATTTTCAGTTGTGGAAGGAGTGCTTTCAGCATGTTAGGCAAAGTCATGGCTTGTTCTTGTCTCTATTTGGAAGTCATTTGGTTAAAAGAATCTGTAGATGGAAATTCACCAAGGAGTGGACTTGAGTGAATTCACACTGTATTAATTTGGCTAATCCGGGACTGTGTTACCCCAAATTCCCTTCACTGTGTGGTTCTGTGTTAGCATTGTCATAAGAAGTGTTAAAAAATTATCTGGAAAGCAAAGAGAAGTAGGAACTGTATCTTTTCATACTCTGAAGACCTATGTGGGGAGCTACAATAGCTCTGATGTGTTGTCACTAATTCTATGGCTCATCTTCTTGGTGTAAGGAAGCACCTGGACCTTCAGTTCCTGCCAACTTCTCTGAGTCCTATGCCAAGTGCATGTGTAGCTCTGAGATGAGGAACAGAAGCTTTCTTAACAGGTCACACATCACATCAGAGTTGGAGATAGTACAAGACAGGTGTGAATTCTGTTTCTTTCTTTTGGGTTCCATTTTGCCCTTACTCTTTTCTATATTCAAGTTTTCTTTTTTATTACTGTCGGCCTAAGCCACAATGACTTAGGTGTAACACTGGTCACAGAGACATTAACCTGCAGGAATTTTTCCATCAACTCCCACAGTTGCTTAAGATCCAACCTCTGTACTAAATTAAATCACTTATTCTACATCACTCATCTTGATGCTGCTTGTCTTTGTACCTCGACTGATATAAATATTAAGTGAACGTAATGAATTCTGTAGTCCTGAACCTTAGAAATGTGAGTTGTGTGAAGTGTTTGTTCAACATGCAGAAAGATTAAAAGTGACCAGGATAACCATAAACCTACTTAAAAAGTATCGCTTCCTCTGACAAAATAGCAAGAGGAGAAACAAAATCAGAGTTGGTTTATCATAATCTTTTTAGAAACTAATAATGAAACAGAGGGGAAAAGTTAAGAGTAGAGAGAAAGATCAAAGATTAGATAATGGGACTCACTAAATATTGACTATATCTATCCTCTGAAAGATGGTAATATTTCATCTTTATTCTTTTTTTTTCCTTCAGCCACCTACTGTGCACCACTTTTTTTTTTTTTTGAGAGCAGAGGAAAAAAAAAACATTTAAATGATAATCTGTGTATAAACTGTCTTCTGAGACCAGCACTTCCAAGGCCTATTTTACTTTTCGAAATGATACTCATGTCACAGAGACTGTGAATAGCTGGCAGGCCTTACTTTAAAAAAAAAAAAAAAAAAAAAAAAAGTCCCACAATGCATACAAAGTACTGCAACTACTGTTGATAAAGATCTTTCTGACTTTTTTCTAGCGGTGCCTCTATATGTTTAGAGACACTGAAATTACCTTTACCTTTTCCAGCGATATTGATGTGTCAGTTCTCATTTCAGGGGTAAGCTTGACATTATGTGTCTTCATCTGTGGATTTTTTGTTTAATCCCATCTCTATTTCCTTTGCTCTTCGTTCTCTTTTGTTGGGTCTTATATTGTAGGTTTCTAATAATACTAAAGAGGATTTCATTCTGTTCTTTGTATTTCATTTTAAATTACTTGAAATCTTGTATTCTGATGCTCATAGTTGGTATCATCATTTGAACTGCAAGTCTTCATGTATGAGGTGAGAAAACTTAAGCAAACAGAAGATAAAAATAATCTGAGAAAAATTCCATTTTTTAAAATAATCTCTACACACATTTATTTCTGCCAGGAGTATTACATTTAATCATCAAGAATTGGAATATATCAATGCACTCTCACCCCCATTAAGTTTAAAGTAAAGTGTGTGTGTGTGTATGTGTGTGTGTTATTTTTATATTCAAGCAGTTTTACATTATTTTTAAATCGGAAATTTTTTTCTCTTTGCAACAGGGTTTTTTTCTCAAAATGTAGCCTTTATGATATATTCTAAATGTTTTGCTATCAAATTTTCATCTCATTTTATATTTTTTTAACTGAAAATACATTAAAACTCCCCTTTTTGCTCACACCTGCTCACCATCCACAGTGGAAAACAGCACTGCCGTGCCCAACCCCCACATTCAGCCCTGAGACCAGGAAATGTTCCTGCTGCTTCATCACACCAAGCAACATTTGGTGGGGGGGTCATCTATTCCCAGTTTGAATTCCGAGTTTTAGAATCCTACTCTACATTTTTTAGATTAACAGATGTTTTGTGGTATTTTATGTTCCAAGAAGCATCACTGCAAAGATTGATCTATAGATGAGTAATGATCAGTGAAAAGCTGACACAGAGCACAAGGTATAATAACTTTTATGGTTAGGAATCTGATATGCTGCCAGCAGAGTTTCTTCAATTCACACCTCCGTTTACTTATTGCCTTGATGCTTGGATATGGCGCAGGGAAAATGAGAGTGAGACCGCAGATGAAAGTCTTTTATAACAAAAAGAGGAAATCTTATTGATGAGCTGTTTCAATCACTTATTTTGATAGATGAAAAAACTAAGGCCAGTGGAAGTGAAGTGACTGGCAAAGTCTCAGAGAAAGAGAATGGCAACTAAAAAGCTCATATGGAAAGTAAAGCCACAGAGTGGGTTGGGTAATCTCAGGAGTGTAGTCTGGCAGACACATGAAGTAGAGCATGCATGAAATGTTCACAGCTACAGACATGCTCAGATGCACTCTCTCTTCCTTCAGTGGCAAAGGTGACCCTGAAAGAGCTTCTAACCAAACAGGTGCTTTACCTTCACTTGCTCTCTCCTCCTGGCACTGGGACGTGGAAAGGAAGAGTTAGTCCCTCAGATGATATTGTGACAAGTACACTACATGAAGGCCTGGGAGTAAGTATAATCTGGCAGCCCTGTGAACTCAGATACTATCTAAAATAGGAGACTGCAGCCATTTCAACCCTTCATATACACAACGAACCCCTCCAACCTCTACTTGCAAAGGAAAAATGAGATTATGAGCACAGCTATCAAAACACACAAGGAGGGGCGTCTGGGTGGCTCAGTCCGTTCAGCGTCTGCCTTCGGTTCAGGTCATGATCCCAAGTCTTGAGATCAAGCCCCAAGTTGGGCTTCCTGCTCTGTGGGGAGCCTGCTTCTCCCTCTCCCACTCTCTGCTCATGCTCTGGATCTCTGTCAAAGAAATAAATAAAATCTTAAAAAAAATGAACTTTAAATTTCTGAGCAAGATCAACCATTAAAAACACACTCACTACAAGTACAATAGAAAGCTATGAAAATGGTAGTACCATTTTTCACATGTTAAATGGTTAAGAATAATAAAGACTAAATAAATATAATCTCCTCTTAAAAAGACCCAGCATTTTCTCATGGAAGTGTATGTTAGAAAGATTGCTTTTGGGGCATTTTTGTGAAATGATAAAAGAAAGATTATTAGACTTTAGATAGACAGTTGTAATCCCAAATATGGTTGGATGTGGCACATACCACACACAGGTGACTTACATTATCTAGGAGATATTTGATGTGTGTGTGTGTGTGTGTGCATTTTGCCTATTCCTACATAACACAGTTCAGCTGGGTACGGTTTTCTTCATTCACCTAATGTTTCTAGGGTACAAAAGTACACATAAGGAAATGAAAAATTTGCATTATGCTCAATTTTTTCTTAAAATATTAGTTGTGTTGGAACCAATATGTATTTTAAAAACAAGCATGACAGTACTATTTGTAATTTAAAATTCTTCAGCATTGCTATGTATAGTATGCAGGAGTTACAAATTTGGCTTCAAGAGGTATAAATTACATCAGGGAGATATTTATTAAGACCCCATTTTGAGTGTGATGGGATTTTATTAAAATAAAAGAGATTACAGAGCACTATGGGAATACCTGCAGGAGTACCTCTCCTGGTTTGAGACTGAGATGGCTATTGCAGGTCTGTGAAATTTAAGCTAAGACTGTAAGTATATGTGGAACATAGGAAAGTGAATTGGCAGAGATAATTTTATTGGGAAAAAGAACATCCAAGGGGCACCTTTGGCTCAGGTCATGATCCCGGTCCTGGAATCCAGTCCCACATCCAGCTCCCTGCAGGGAGCTTACCTCTCCCTCTGCCTGTGTCTCTACCTCTCTTTCTGTGTTTTTCATGAATAAATAAATAAAATATTAAAAAAAAAAAGAGGATCCAAGTTTCAGAGCCTAGAGACAAGGTAATACAGCATGTCTAAAGAACAGGTAAAAGTTTAGTTAAGTCTGCAGCATAATTCGTAAGGGAGAGTTTGCCAAGAAATGAAGCCAATAACTAGGATCACGATAAAATAAATATTGCACATCAGCATCCATAACTTTGCTCAAAATTCAGTAGACACCTTTGTAGGCTATAAACAAAGAAACATTCAAATAAACTCTTTTAAAGATTATTCTTATAATAGTTTGGAAGACAGTTTGGGTTACCAGAAGATTAGAGGCGGGTACGGCACAGTTTATCAGGTGATAACCAAAAAATGAATCACCTTCCATCTTGGCACAAAGCTACATCATATTTTCCAGACTTCTTTCATTTGGTTAAGGCAAATAACCAAATTCTTGCCAAGAGAATGTAAGTGGAAGCTATGTGAGCAATCCCTGGATTAAGGCTATTAAAGAGCCTCTGAGTTCTTTTTCCTCTTGCTAGCTGGATGTAGATACAATTAAGGAGTCATGAGTTGGAAGGAGGTGCAGTCTCTGAAATCTGCATTAAAAATAGCTGTGTGCAGGCCAAAACCACTCAACTTGGACTATTATATGAAAAACATGATACTTTTATTGTGCTTGAGCCATTGTACTTTGGGGCATAAGGAGAGAAGCCCTATCTCACCTCTCCCCCTTTTTTTGCAGCTAGGCATATCCTAACCAATATAGGCAGAGATTAGTTACAATAGTCCAAATGTGAGATGAGGGACAGTTGGTAGTAGTTGAGATGCAGAGATATGGATGAATTAACACATATTTAGAAGATTGCACAACGTTACTTCATGGTTAATAGGCATTGAAAAGAAGAAGAAAGAGAATAAATCAAGGATACATATGACAAAGGGTTTGCATATAAACTTCAAAAGACCACACATACCTCATTTCATCCTTTGACTGAGAGATTAGATTAATACATTTATTCAATTTTCCTGAAAAAGTATGTTTCTGATAGATCAAGAAAGTTCTGTATATTCTTCATCCTCCCTTTTATATTTGGGAATTATGTCATAGCTCCAGAAGATTTTACACTAATATTTTTCTGTGATTTAATTTAGTTTTTTTTTTTAAGATTTATTTATTTATTTTAGGAAAGACTGAATCCATGGGTGAGTAGGGAAGGGGGTGGGACAGAGGAAGAGGGAGAGAGAATCCTCTAGCAGATTCCTCACTGAGTGTGGACTACAAACAATGTGAGTTCCAAAGTTTTCCTGAATATTATCTTAATACTTTACAGCATTCTGGAAACCTCACTTATCCTGAGCTTTCAGTTTTTTGTCTTTTTCATTTCTCTGAAGACCAATTTGAAATGTGCTATTAGAATAGACTGTCCTGCCGAGCTTTTTCTCCTATGCTACTTCTTCATGCTCCCTGTTCTCTAACTCTAAATAATTCACACTGGAATTCTTTTCTTTACTCAAAGGTGGTATACTGCAACTAGCCTCATAGCCTATACACATGTTATTTCCTTTTGCCAGGAATGTACTTCCCATTAAATTGTCTACAAATCAAGAAAAGGACTTGATTTACTCTGACTTATAATTCAGATTATAGCTCAAATACATTTCCTCATGGAAACCTTACTTTACATGCCATGTTAAATAAAGTC
The DNA here is from genome assembly GCF_053574225.1 of Canis aureus. NCBI lineage: Eukaryota > Metazoa > Chordata > Mammalia > Carnivora > Canidae > Canis > Canis aureus. Next base: position 32,338,253 of record NC_135618.1, read on the forward strand.
TACTATTAAATGCTCTTAGTATCCCTCTGTACATTTTCTTTAAAAGCTCATTGTTATTTGTAATTACTTGTGGATTATTTAATAATTAACTCAATATTTTCTAAGCTCCCTGAGGTCAGAGGCAAAATCTATGTGGAGATTTCAAGGAAAGTTTTTCTTGCTCTTAAAATTTGATACATAAGAAACAGTACCTCTTCTGAACCCTTCTTGAGTTCATGAGGTAAGGAAAGCAGAGATGGCAAGGCAGAGCAATGGAACGAATCCTGGTATTTAACATTGGTAAAGACACCAAATTTATCCACTTCAAAGCTACATTACATTAAAAATCTTATTTGATATTAAAATATTTAAATCCATCAGTGAAATACTTTTCCTAACATTTTATTTTTATTTTATTTTTCAGGAAGCTATGTTTTCTAACATAGTGTTATATGTACTTACCAAATACTTATTGAAAGAATGAAAGGGGGCAGCCTGGGTGGCTCAGTGGTTTAATGCCGCCTTCAGCCCAGGGCGTGATCCTGGAGACCCGGGATCGAGTCCCACGTTGGGTTCCCTGCAAGGAGCCTGCTTCTCTCTCTGCCTGTGTTTCTGCCTCTCTCTCTGTCTCTCTCTCTCTGTCTCTCTTTCTCTCTGTCTCTCATGAATAAATAAATAAAATCTTAAAAAAAGAAAGAATGAAAGGTATATATACTTAGAGCCTAATAAACAATGCATATAGTACATGGACATGTTTCCAAGCTTTGGCAATGATATTTCCTCAGCCTTGAATATTTTTCTTATCCCCACTTGACCAACTCAAGTCTTTCAAGACTCAGAACATATCCCTATCTCCAGGATGTCATTTCTCTCATATTGTTAGGCCAGCAGCCCCTTTTTATACTCTAACACCAGCCCAGACTTCTACCATAGCCTACTCTTATATTCTTATTGTATCTTTACTTGTGTGCCTCTTCCCACATTTCAACCAAAAATCTCCATGAAGAAGAGAACCACAATAACTAAGGCTGAGCCTGGTATTTAGTAGATACTGAATATATAAATGCTCTTCAGAGGGAAGGAGTTGCATAAACTGAAATAACTAAGGAAAGCTTTGGAGAGTAAGTGGGAACTTAGTTGAATCATTGCAGACAGCTAGATCTTTATAATGTGTGGAGGGAGAAAAAGCATTGCTGTAGAAGATCATAAAATGACAGAAAACAGACTTTTGTTTTCCTTAGGAAATTGGTGATTAGAGTATATATTGGTAGAGGATACTATGAGGAAATATTGGTACAGCAAATCTCATTAGAGCAGTATCTGAATGTCAGTCAAGGGAATTTAGAAATTTAGAATTTATTTGCAGTTATAGGAAAGGCATATTGAGAATGCTCATTTGATAGTCCATAAAAAGTTGGTGATGTCAGGTAAAGTGACTTGCAAAAGTCAATCATAAAAGGAAAATAAGGCTCTGAAAACAGGTGCTGGGAATCAATATGAAAAAACATCTTGGAAATAAAAAATAAAAAGAATATATTGTCAGGTCAGTGAGTTTTTTGGAAACTAAGTTTATCCACAACCTATGAGGTGGAAAGATCACAGTTTTCCTTATTGTAAAGTCTATTTTCACATATTTTACTGAGGCAGTAAATGATATTGACAGTTCTATCAGGGATCATTTTGTGCATCCACATGATGCACATCATCTATTTTTGTCATCAAGTGTATTGAATTTCCACCAAATGTATAGCTTAATAGTGGTATATTCGATGGAAGCAATTTGGACATTTTTATTTAATAATTACACTTATACAACATATAAAGCAGTGAAAAAAACTGTTGCTCTGTATTTTACATGTATTAATTTGGATTTGGAAATGAAAAGAGGGATGGATTATCTCAAATATGAACTTGAAATTCAGGATCAAAATGTCTGGAAGAAGAGACCACTTACTCAAATGTGCAGATGTCAACACAAAGATACAAGCATGATGAAGAATCATGCAAACATGAAACTACCAAAAGAAACTAATAAAGGTCCAATATCTGCTCCTAAAGAAATGGAGATCTATGACATGCCTGACAAAGGGTTCAGAATAATAATTTTAAAGAAATTCAGGGAACTACAAGAACACATGGAGACACAACTAAACAAAATTAGAAAAAGGTAAAATAAAATGAACAAGTTTAAGAAAACAAAAATAAAAACAACAAAAAACCCTCAGAAGCCCCCCAAGAAATCCAAACAGAAATCCTAGAGCTGAAGAATTCAACAGAGAAGTTCACAGCAATTGGATGAATCAATAAACTCAAACACAAATCACTTGAAATAGCCAGAAAACAATAAATGAAATGGCAACAGAAGTCTTTGCCTATTGTAACTGCTTCAAAGGTAAATAACTTATCTGATGAAAAGATATAAAAAAAAGAGTAAAAAAAGTTCTGTTGCTATGCTAGCTATAAGAGACTTACTTTAGCTTTAAGGACACACATAGGCTGAGTAAAGAAATGGAAACAAACAGAAAAAGTAAAAAAGTAAGCAAAAGTAAGCAGAGGTAGCTGTACTTACATCAGAAAAAAATAGACTTTAAGCTAAAAATGGTCACAAGACATAGAATATCATTGTAGAATGATAAAAGGAGTCATTTCATCAAGAAGCTATCACAATCATAAATATTTATGCACCCAACTTTGGAGCATTAAATATATAAAGCAAATACTAATAGAACTAAAAGGAGAAATTAATAGCAATACAATAATAGGGAGTTTAGTACCCCACTCTCAACAATGGGTAGATCATGCATACTAAGGAATCAGTGTTTAGAAAAGGACTACAGACCAAATGGACCTAATATACATGTACAAAACATTCCACCCAAGAGCGACAGGATACACATTTTTCTTAAGTGCACATGGAACATTTTCTAAATCATTTGTAAGGTCACAAAACAAGTCTCAAAAAATTCATGGAGATGGAAATTAACTATATTAAGTGTCTTTTCCAATCACAATGGTATGAAAACTAGAAATCAGTAACAACTAAAAAATGAACAAGTGATAAAAAAAGAGTAGAAATTAAACAACACACTCCTTAAAAACCAATAGATCAAAAGAAGAAATCAAAAGGTAAAATGAAAAAAATCTTGAGATAAGCAAAAATTGAAACACCGCATATCAAAACTAAAGGCCAATATCAGTGATGAATGTAAATGCAAAATTCTCAACAAAATACTAGCGAACTGAGTTCAATGGCAAAATAAATGTATAATACACTATGATCAAGTAGGATTCAACTGTAGGATGTAAAAATATTATAAAATATACAAGTAAGTAAGTGATGCATCACATTATAGGATGAAACATACAAATTAAATGATCATCTCAATAGTTGCAGGGAAATCATTTGACAAAGTCAACATCCTTTTATGATGAAAAACTCTCAACAAATTAGGTGTAGGAGCATACCTCAGCATGACAATCTGATATCATGATCAATGGTGTGTAACATCACACAGCTAATATCATACTCAATGGTGAATGTTTGAAAGATTTTCCCTTACGATCAGTAACAAAATAGAGTGCCTGCTCTCATTAAACCTATTCAACATAGTATTGGAAGTCCTAGCCAGAGCAATCAGGCAAGAAAAAGGAAGAAAAAAAAGTCACCTAATTGGAAAGGAAGAAGTAAAATTATCTTTGTGTGCAGATGACATTTGCAGATTTATATGCAGAAAACTCTAAACTCCACCAAAAACACTAGAACTAATAGATGGATTTAGTAATGTTTCAGGATACAAAATAAACATACAAAAATCAATTGTGTTTCCATGCACTAACAACAAACTATATGAAAAAAGAAAGGAAGCAATCTAATTTACAGTAGCATCAAAGACAATATATAACTTAGGAAGAAATTTAACCTCATAGATGAAAATATATACATTGAAAACTACAGAATACTAATGAAAGTAATTGAAGACCCAAGTAAATGGAACGATATCTCATATTTATGGATCAGAAGAATTAATATTGTTAAAATGTCAGTATTATCCGAAGTCATCTATGTACTTAATGAAATCTTTATCAAAATTCCAATGGCACCTTTTACTGAAATAGAAAAACTGTCCTAAAATTTGCTTGGAAACATAAAAGACCCTAAATAGCCAGAGCAGTCTTGAGAAATAACAAATCTGGGAGCATCACACTTCCTGATTTCAAACTATATTACAAAACTATTGTAATTAAAACAGTATAGTAATGGCATAAAATAAAATATAGACACATAGAACAATAGAACAGAATTGGAAACCCAGAAATAAACTCCTACATAGACAATCAATATATATTTGACAGGGAAGCCAAGAACACTCAATGGGAAAAAGGTTGTCTCTTTAAAAAATATTGTTGTAAAACAGGATATATTCACAGGCAAAAGGATGAAACTGGACCACTTTCTTATGCCACTTAAAAAATTTAGCTTGGGGATCCCTGGGTGGCGCAGCGGTTTGGCGCCTGCCTTTGGCCCGGGGCGTGATCCTGGAGACCCGGGATCGAATCCCACGTCAGGCTCCCTGCATGGAGCCTGCTTCTCCCTCTACCTGTGTCTCTGCCTCTCTGTCTCTCTCTGTGTGACTATCATGAATAAATAAATAAAATCTTTAAAAAAATAAAAAAATAAAAAAATAAATAAAATAAAAAAATAAAAAATTTAGCTTGAAACTGATAAAAGACTTAAATGTAAGACCTGAAATCTTAAAACTCCTAAAAGAAAATAGAAGGATACATTCCTTGACATTGGTCTTAGCAATGATTTTGTGGAAATGGCACCAAGTGTGTCAAGAACAAAAGCAAAAATAAATAGGAAATATTAGATCAAAGTAAAAAGCTTCTGCACAGCAAGAAAATGATCAACAAAATGAAAACAGCTTATGGAATGGTAGAAAATATTTGCAAACAACACATCTGGAAAGGGATTAATACACAGATTACATTTTTAAAAAACCTCATACAACTCAATAGCAGAACAAACAAAAAACAAATAATCCAACTTAAAAATGGACAAATACCTTAGGAGGCATGTTTCCAAAGAAGATACACAGATGGCTAAGAGATACACGAAAATGTATTCAACATCAGTAATTATCAGGGAAATGCAAATTAAAAGCAAAAAAGATATCACCTCACATCCATCCATTAGAATGACTATTATCAAAAACAAGAACAAAAACAAGAAATAACTAGGTGAGGATGTGGGAAAAAAGGGAATCCTTGTGCACTGTTGTTGGGATGTGAATTGGTACAGTCACCATGGATAATACCATGGAGCTTCCTCTAAAATTAAAAAGAGATCTATTATATCCAGCAGTCCCACTTCTGGATAATTCTGAAGAAAATGAAAACAATATCAAAGAGATATCTGAACTTTAAAAAAAAGTTTTTTTTTAAAATCCCAGTTAATATACAATATAATTTTAGTTTCAGGGATACAATATAGTGATTCAACACTTCCATACAACACCTACTGCTCATCATAGCAAGTGCATTCCTTAATCCCCATCACCTATTTTCTCCATCCGTCCACCCACTTCCCCTCTGTTACCTATCAATTTTCTCTCTATAGTTAAAAGTCTGTTTCTTGGTTTGCCTTTCTCTTTTTTTCCCTTTGCTCATTTGTTTTATTTCTTAAACTCCACATGTGAGTGAAATCATATGATATTTGTCTTTCTCTGAATTTTTTGACTTAACATAAATAATACTGTAGCTCCATCCATGTCATTGCAAAGAGGTATCTGGACTTTTATGTTTACTGCAGCATTATTAATTGAAACAACCTAAATGTCCATGGATGGTTGAATGAATAAAGAGGATATCACACACACACATACACACACATCAACATACATGCACGTATACACACATATACATATATATATATACACACACACAGTTTAATATTATTGAGTCATAAAAAGAGGAAATTATCCCATTTGTGACAACAAGAAGAAACTTTAGGACATTGTGCAAAAAGAAAGAAATTAGACAAAGAGAAATAATGTGTGATCTCACTTATATGTGGAATTAAAAAAATTATTGAATCAGAGTATATAATGGTAATTTCCAGCAGTGGAGGGGTAGAGAATATGGAAGGAGGTGGTCAAAGTGTACAAACTTCTAATTATAAGATATATAAATTCTGGCAATCTAGTGTACAGAACTTTATGTGAATGTGATATCTGTGAATGATAATTAACATTGTATACTTTAATGTTGCTAAGAGAGTAGATTTTAAATGTTCTCAGCACACACACATACACAAAGGTAACTCCATGATTTGAGGAATGTGTTATGGAACCATACTGTAGTAAGTAGTTCACAATATAGACATACGTCAAATCATCAAATTGTATACCTTAAATTTACACAATATTATATGTCAATTGTACTTCAGTAAAGCTGGTAAAAATAAAAAAGATACTCAATATCAACTTCAATTTAGGTTGGTGTTCTGATCTTGATAGCTTGATTGAAAGACTACTTAATGAAACAGATAAGTATTTTTTATGTTTGTGTGAGTTTTTTTTAAGGGGGTTTATAATAAATTTTAGTAAAAACAAAGATTACTGATTAGAATGTAAAATTTTAATATTTTTATTATAAATAGAAATTAAAGATTCATATTCCTGGAAGTGTTATTCAAATCATACACCTATAGTCTTTGGAGGCACGTCCTCCAACTTTCTTACCACTAGGAAACATTTGAAAATTCTAAGTTAGGAACAAAATTCTTGGTTGTATATTAACCATGTCATGAACTCATCATATCATCAGTTTTATGTAAATCTCTTAACTTCTCTGATCCTACTCTCATAATTTGTCAATTTAGGAGAGTTAATTAAATTATTACTAAAATGCTTCACATGTTATCTAAAGAATTGAGAATCCTCAGAAGACAATGTAATGAAAACACTAATAATGAAAATATCAATGAGCATACCATATTTCTTCTGGAATTGTGTATCTTTCAGAAAAATTTTAGTTGATAAGTGAACAACTTAACTTTTTACATTTTCTTTTTTTTTTTTTTAAGATTTTATTTATTTATTTGAGAGAGAGAGAAAGATAGGAAGAGAGAACATAAGCAGTGGAGAGAGGAAGAAGCAGATTCCCCACTGAGCAGGGAGCCCAGTGTTCAGGCTGGATTCCAGGACCTTGGAATCATGACCTGAGCCTAAGGCAGACACTTAAACGGCTGAGTCACCCAGGTGCCCCACATTTTACATTTTCAAATCGGTGTAAATGGATTTACATTTCCCCATCTAAACGTTTCCACTAAACTTTAGTTCTGGCTAAATGATGTTAAGTTACCTGTACACCTGTCTGCATTTAGAAAGATTGGCATCCTTTTCATGCCCAAGGTTTTCTTGTGCCTTATGTTAATAGCAAAACAAATATGATAGTTTGCTTATACCATATGATGACATATACATAGACAATTAATTGAGTTCTTACTCCTAAGGTACCAGCTTTTACTTTGAATCAGTTATTTGCCTTCTTAAAATTCATGCTATTCATCCTAATTATTTGTAAGTTAAGCCTGTCAGTTATTCTCCACCATTTCCAATGCACAACCGGGGACATCTGAGAAATTTAATCATTCTCAGTGCTTACATTTGGTCAAAGTATATCAAAAAGTATTTCAGGATCATTCACAAAATCATTTCAAAATAAGGTCTGGTCTAATTTTTTTTTCACTTATCCCTTTATTGTTTCTATCTGTCATGCACAGCCATGTGTGATAAGCAATTACAGAAGATCCTTTATGAAATTGCATTATGTTTTGCTATGTTCTATGTTCTATGTAACCTAAGGCATTTATCTTTACAGCATTGAATCAATTAAAAGAATGTGGAATAATAGAAAGATAATAAGAACAAGTAACTCAATTTGACATTTAACTCTTAAGGATTGATTCTCAAGGTTATATCAAATATAAAGTTGTGGGGGTTTTTTTTAATCCTTTTCATCTTTGTATTTAGAAGTCTAAGAGAACAAACAGCAGAGAATACAGAACATATTTCATTTTAGCTGTGAGTAACTTCCATTGTGAATTAAGAATTCATTCAAAACACATCTGGTTTAAGGATTTCCTTTATCAGTAAAAATGACAACTCTAACCTTATCAGAGGTGAAGACATAGTGATTGTACTTTTTAGAGATATACAGATTCTTAGATTTCATATAATTACAAAAGGTTTCAAATGTAGAGGAAAAAGTAAGCCTTGTAGTTATTGAAATAATGAAAAATTCCACCTACATAGGAATACCAGGGGTTGTCCCTTCTCTCTCCAGTTTTCACTCAGCTTGGTTTTGGTATTTCTGAACACTCTGGAATTAAAAGTGCAAAGTGAAGAGAGGTAAAGAGGGGCAACAAAGTTCTTACTTGACTACTACTGCCAAAAACTTAACACTAAGTTTCTTAGACCTGGCTAATATCTAAAGATTCCTTTCTCTCAAAGGGGACTTTTATGGTGGGTCAGTTAACTTTTTCTGTGGGCAAACTATCACAATACTTAGTAACTAAAACAGCAGCTATTTATTATTTCTCAGCCGTCCATTGGTCAGCAGTGTACTTCTGCTGTTTGGGCCAGGCTGGTTTTATCTTGATTTAGTTGACTTATATGTCAAAAAATGTCTAACTTGGGGCTAGATGGTCTCACAAAGGCTTCGTCATATATTTGGAGGTGGTATTACTGTTATGAGAGACAGAAAGTTTAGGTCATAGTCTCATCTTTTAAGAGGATATCATGCCGTCTTCACATGACAAGGTACAAAGAACAGTAAAAGAGAGGGTGATCTCTGATGTATGAGTACTTTTCAAATTGCTGCTTGTGGCATTGTTGCTTATATCCCATTGACAGAAATAAATTATGTGATAAAACACAAAGTCAGCATGGGAAGGCATAGGGTGTGGTTTCAAGGACGAATGTCAGATCCTCATCAATAATTTATCATGTATGCACCCTTCAGAGATTCAATCCCTTGTGATCTGTCATGTATTTTTACCTTATTGCTGCTGTGTCTTGCTGCCTATTACTTATTTGGTAGCCCCCCCAAACCCACTGATACCCAAGGCTTCTCTTTACAGAGGTTTCCAGTATATGGAAAGTCTTCTTGGACATTATTCAAGAAAATGTTGACCACCTCTCTTATCAACATGGCTGAGCTGATCTCTGGGAAACATTCATATTCTGTCCAGAAAAACTCTGGAAAGTAAAGACTGAGCCCAAGTCAGTTCCCTCTGATTTGCTTCCACATTTGAAAGACCTAGCCATCCCACTCCTCCCCTTTCAGATTTACTAGCAGGAGTCCAACAGTATCCACTGTATCACCCCAACTTTAGGAAATTCATATCAACTCTTACACACTTCTGTTGAAGCTAGTCTCATCAAGCTTGAGATAGAGGTCAGGCATCTGTTAATTACCCTTTATGTGTGGGAATGGTTAGACCCATAGTTCATCAACAGTTATCTCCAAAATATAGCTTTCAAATCTTTATTGATCACCAACAATGTGATTCTTCAAGAGCCTGGATGTAGGTGAGGAATTAAGAATTGTGTATCCAGATTTTTTTCCCTTTGAAATATTCATCTTAGTCTGACATCTCAGTTTAGAGTTTCATAAATATCATACCTGTGGTCTTCAGGCTCCTCAATTATGATTGCCAAATTAGCATCTTTTTGTATGTGGTAAATGACAAAATTTGTGATAGGCAGTTGCCCTACAAGTGAAAAGGATGTTAAAGTAAATCATAATAAAAATGTACTTAATTTTATACATACTGATTTAAACTCATTGTCATGAGCTAGGTAGATCATCTTAAAGACCACCTGTTAATTACAGCATTAGCTCTTCTACTGAGACCTACGTTAATTAAGAATCTGATGATTGCACCTTTATTTAAATAAATGGTAAAACTGTTGAAAACTAGAGAGCCAGTAACAAAGTGCAAGTCCCTCCATAAAAGAATTTCCTACTGATGAAAATAGTCATTCATAATGTATTCATTAAGCATTCTAGGTTATTAGTATAGCAGATACTTAAAAGGCAAATATCACATGAGAACTCTAAAGGAATGAATTACATGAAGTAATTTACATAATACCTGGGATCTGACACATGGTAAACATACAACAAATGTTAGCTATTTCTATTATTATGATAACAACAAATAATAATGTTTCCGAAAATACTTAAGTTAACAATTGTTAGTATTATAAATTTCTCATGTGTTCTCTCATCTACCCATCTGTCCTCTGAACTCTCTATCACACCAAATACTCAAACAGCATTTACTATATAGACTTTGACAATTCATTAATTTTCTTGAAATAATTGAAAAATGTATTTCTCTAGTATGTACTATCCTGAGTATAGGATAAACGTTCAGGATAATAGTCAACTATTTCTATCTTTAAGTTTGCACAAAGTTGCTGCTCCTCTCTGAGAAATACTAGAATCCTGTCAACTCCCACACATATGCTGCTATCTGAAAATTACTCTCTACGATCTCTTCTATCATCCTTGAATGTTGAGAATTTAGGTCCTGTTCTTCCAGAGACAGGAATTGAACAGACTTCTTCTCTACCTGGACCATCTTATCTATCCTAGGGTAGCCTTCCCAGATTTCTTCCTTCCCTTCACCTTTTGGAGAAACCCTTTCTGGGGAGCTCAGAACTCCAAGGCAAGTCATTCATGTAGCCTAAGCATGGGCCTCTTATGATTCTTTTGTATTTGTCCCTGACTTAACACTCACCCAAAAAGTGATTTTGTTCTGTCCCTCAGTTTCATCTTCTCACAGCAGACAGTGGTTCCCAGACCTCTCCAAATACCAGTCTCCTCTTTTTTTTTTTTTTAAATTTAATATTTTATTTATTTATTTGAGAGAAAGAGACAATGAGATATGGTGAGGGGCAGAGGGAGCAGGATAAGAAGACTCCCCACTGAGCAAGGAGCCCAAAGGGGGGATCTATCCCAGGACCCTGGGATCATGACCTGGGCAGAAGACAGATACTTAACTGACTGAGCCACCCAGGGTCATCTCAATCTCCTCTTTATTCATGTCTCCTTCAAGAAGTTGCTGTGATATGTCTCTTTTTATTTCTCCTTCCTTCTCCACATAGAAAGTAGTTAGCTACCTTGACTCATTTTTCTTAGGAGTCTATAAACATTTAATATATTTATTTTTTTTCTAGTGGACTCCCTGTTCCTTTTCTTTGTTTTTATTATGGTATTATATGTTGGGGACCTAGCACTCATGTATCATTTATTTTAATAAAATTCAGTCTAGTCTCTCAAACTAGAATGTGGATCAGACCTAGTCTTGCTTACTACTTGTATTAGTCTGCTCAGACTGCTATAACATAATGCTATAGACTGAGTGACTTACACAACAGAAAAATATTTTCTCATAGTTTGGAAGTTGGGAAATTAAAGACCAAGGTTTTAGTTGATTCAGTTCCTGGTGATTGCTCTCTTCCTGGTAGATAGCTGCCTCCTTCCTGTGTCTTCACAGAATAAAGAGAGAGAGAGAACTTTCTGGTGTCTCCTCTTAATAAGGACATTAATTCTTTTGGATCAGGCTACCATCCTTCTGACCTTAAGTGCTTCTTTATTCTAAATAGTTACATAGGGGGTTAAGGCTTCAATACCCAGATTTTTGGAGGACACGGTGTAGGCCATAGCATCACTGAAGCCCAGGACCTAAACAGTGTAGAACATAGTAGGCTCTTGATAATTATTTATTGAATTAAAATATAAACGAATGACTGGAATCTTTCTTTGCTTAAGTGCCTTTGTACTACAATATTATAAATCAGTTTTCTATCAAAATGATTAACCTGTTAGTCCTCCTAAAGAGCCTTTCTATATATATATAACATTTCTGTTATGAAAATGTCCATTTTATTCTTCACTTCACAGAATAGTACAAATATTCTAGTTCATGGTCAACCAATTTATAACATTTATTGAGTTCCTATGCTATAAAAGTATATGGGGTTCAGACACACCTTACTCTTCTCCAAAGTGAGTTTTTTCTCAATCTAAAAAAGCACAGAATAGTTTAAACCATGGTAGAAAGAAAACAATACCAAAAGGGAAATATAAAAATAAACTTTGATAATGTCTAAGAGGTTATCATAAATAACTTTTAGCAGGGGACAGAATCAGGGAAAGTGTCATAGGAGGTTAGTTTGTTTTGACAGAGGTTACTGTAAGAGAGAAATGTAGGTAGATGTAAAAATCAGAGACAGGAATGTCAAGTGGTCCAGTTTCAGAGTGAAAGAAGTCTGGGAGTGCTTAAAATCCTATTAGTTTTTTCCTTAAACACACCAGACATGTTCTTACATGTTTATTTAACACTCTTCATTGAATTTGAATTTGAATCACTATAATCTTAGTTTTCTCTAAATTTTCTAACCCTTATGTTTCATGCAAAAGGGACACTCAATAGTTTTTCTTGAAAATATTCTAAAGTTAAAAAATAGTTAAGTTTCCTCAATTCTGAAATCAAATATTAGAAGTATATCAGTAATGATTGGGACTTTGTAGGAGATAGAGGAGTAGTGGGGGGAAGTAAGTGATCAGAGAGCTGTGGCCTCGAGCCACTTCTAGGCCACTATTCTCTCAGTGAGAATGCAGAAGGCAGCCATGTGAATGCTCCTCCTGCAATCAACTCCTTTCATTCACAGGTGTGAGACTTGGCTCCCCAAGAATCCAAATTCAGTTATTTTCTGGACTCATCTCTTTTCTGTGGGTAGTTCCCATGATGTAGATATATTTATTAGGTGACTATTGTGTTAGGTGGTCTGGTTATAAGGATATATGACATGTGATTTTAGCACTCAAGGAATTTATATCTTAGTGAAAACATAGTTACACATCTAGTTTGAATAAACTAAGGTAAGTATAATGAAAAAGTAAAGGACACATGAAGACATTTACCACATGCTGGTTTGAAGCATGACTAGGAAAAGAAAATTGATCAAAGGAGACTTCTTGGAAAAAATTAGTCCTGCAACTCGAAATAAGACCACAAGGTTAAATAAGAGTTAGCGAAGTAAAGGTGACAAGTACCAGCATTACAGACAAAATAGCCTACTTAGAGAGTATTTTTTCCCTTTTATTCACTAATGTATTCTAAGTACTGAAAATTGGGTCTTACATAGTAGGCATGATATAAATGTATGTTAAATGAATAGATAGGTAGCCTTCCAGAGACTAGAAATGAACAGAGTAGAGAAATATTAGCATTTTATTTTTTTAAGATTTTATTTATTTATTTATGAGAGATACAGAGAGGGAGAGAGAGGCAGAGACACAGGCAGAGGGAGAAGCAGACTCCATGCAGGGAGCCTGATGTGGGATTTGATCCTGGGACTCAAGGATCATGCCCTGAGCCAAAGGCAGGTGCCCAACCACTGAGCCACCAGGGGTCCCAATATCAGCATTTTAACTGGTTAGTACCAGTGGAATGTTGGGAGTGAAATGAGTCGTTGGAGAGCTTTAGGACAGTTGCCTCGGAGCAGCGGCAGGATTATGAGAAGGGGAATGGCATGGTGAGATTTATTTTATAATAAATCTCTCCAGTGTAGATGAGAAGGATGGACCGGGAAGAGCAAAGGACAAGGTAGCAGGACCAGGTGGGAGGCCACTACAAGGGCACACGTCAGAGGTGATAAGGATTTCCATTGGAGCATAGAGAGGGAGAGGAGCTCACAGGTGAATCTTTATAAGGCTGCAAAATCCTTATAGTGCTGGAAGTTCAAGCTCCCTTGCTGACATGGCATCTCAGGATTGCTTGTGTGTTTCCTGGGAGGTAAAAACAATTCAGTATCAGAGTGGCCAAAATGTAGCAACGTAATTTTATCTAGAAATTATAAGCTCACAGGGAAGGGAAAGAAAATTTGGACTCATTACTGAAAAGAAGAGCTTCTGAATAAATAAAAAAAAAAAAAAAAAGAGGAAAGCAGACATTTCACAAGCAAATATTGAAATGGCTATTAGCCCATTTAAAAAAAATGTAAAAGTATTCAATATCATTAGTTATCTGTGAAAAGTAAATTAAAACCATGTTGAGATACTACCACATACTGGACAAAAATGGCTAAAATAAATAATAAATGTCACTAAACACTAACTTAGCAGCTGGAACTCACATAGATTGGTTTTTGGTGTGCAAAGTAGAATGGCCACTTGAAAAAGCATTTGGCAATTTTTTATAACATCCTTCTTATAAAGTCAAACATACACTTACCCCATGGCCAGCAATTCTGCCTTCAGACATTTATCTGAGAGAAATAAAAACATATCTCGACAAGTCTTGTACAAGAAAGTTCACTATAGCTTTATTCATAATTGTCCAAAATGGAGACAACTACCAGTGCTTCTCAATAAGAAAATGTATAAGCAAAATTGAGATAACATTCTACTTTGGAACATTATTTGGTGAAGATCCTGATAGATGCAACAACATGAGTGTGAGGAATCTGGCTTTAGGCCAAAATCCTATGTGTGATCTTTCAGGCCAGAATGCTAGAAATTATAAGGCTTTGCTTAGCTTAACAGGCCTCAAGGGGGTGGTAGGATCGGGGAGGACTGTCCTCCCTACACCAGACTTGGTGAACAGCCGTTTTGAGGGAATTGCAGTTAAGGACTCAGGTACCCCTGGGCCAGCCATGCCCAGTATAACTGTATTCCTGGTCCAGGTGCCTCCATTCAGAGCTTCATTATGGGGGCCTTGATTGAGATATTCTTCTCCATTAGTGCTCTACCTTTCTACTTCAAGCTTTCCTTTTTCCTCCCATTGGACCATGATCCATAAAGAGGCAGAAGATTTTTGTTCAGAGTTCCTTGGCGGTGGAAAATGGAAAATGAAATACTAGGAAGTTGAGACTGCTTTTTGCCTCTTGTTTTCATTGTCACAATACATGAACAAATGTTTGATTGTTACTTTCAACTTGGTTCATTGTCCTAATTGATCACCTTGATAACCTGATTGGTCAACTGGGTGGATCTCATAGACATTATGCTGGAATAAAAGAAGCTGACCACAAGTGAGTGCATACTGCATGATTTCATTTACATGAAGCTTAAGAATAGGAAAAACTAATTCATGGCGAAACCAATAAGAAAAGTAGGTTCCTGTAGCTATGGCGGAAGGGGAGATTGTAGTGAATTATTGTAATGGGAAATGGGGTAACTCTCTCTAAAGGGTTGGAACCATTCCATATTGTGGTGAGACATTTGTTAACATTCATTGAATTGTAAAAATAAGATCTGTGCATATTACCATACCTAATTTTACCTCCAAATTTATAAATAAAATAGAACAAAAATACAAGTTTGGTGGCCATTACCAATTAATGTGATTATTGTGATTATAACCAATATTTTGAAATCTGCAAAACCAAACTTCTAAGTCAAATTCAATGACATTAAATGAATTGAATCTTACACATGTGTGTTCCAAAATCCTATAAATGAGAAACAAGAAGAGTTTTCTTCTGGTTTTAGTTGTAATTATAATCACCTTTGTTTATGCAAAGTTTATTATTTTCAAATTACTCACCAAGGATCTGATTAAAAATAGTGTGCAGGCTTGTCATTCTTTAGTTCAGTAATGTGTTCCTCAAAGACAAAAATGCTTATTTATGCACCCAAGTTAATTAAATTCAGTAAACTTATTCATTAAACCTCCTTCGATAATGCACCTTTCAGTTGTGCTACTGGGATTAAAGAAATCTAAAGAAAATATAGAAGGAAGAAAAATAAAATTAAAATAAAATGAATACCACTCAAATGTACACATGTAGCTACTGGGGTAGAAATCGTGCACAAACATCAGAGAGAAGAAAAATATCCCCATCTCAGGAAACTATTTCCTACTACACATTTGTTCCCAGCTTTCAATATATGTTCCATTTGCTGGGTCCTAAGGATCCTTAATTTCTTAAGACATTTCTAGTGGGTTTTACAAGTTTTGTATGCAAGGCAGATGAAACAGAAGAAATTTCACAAAAGGGAATTTGGACTGAGAATTAATTAAGAATATAAAATCCATTGTCTGTTGTAAAATGTAGGTAAACCTGTGGGTAAAACATTATGTTGTTATAATATATGCCAGTTGTTACTACCATATTAATTCTTAGATTGAAGACAAAATGCAGTCAAACCATTTTAGTCTCAAAACAGGTACAAAATTAATAAACCTGAACATAGATACAGAAATAGTAAAAGCAATAATAACAAGAGCAGATGTAGATGAGCGATGGAGATAGGAGAATGTGCAGATGTGAAAACAGAAGTGAGTATAGGTATAGGTTTAAGTGTCAAAACTTAGCTGGAGATATTAAAGGGGTAAGAAATGGAGAGTAATAAGAATCACGATGAGTAAGGCAATAAATAGTTTTCTGGAAACCTGCAGTAAGGATTAAATTTACCACCAACTCTCTTAGATACTAATGATATAAAGCTTAAAAATTTCATTATTTTTAAAACAAAACAAAACTATGTCCGTTATTCAAGAATAATTTTTTTATTTCTATTTTTTTTAAACTGATTTCCAGGAGAGTTCTATCATGTGGTGCTTTAAATCACGAACAGAGTCACATAATTGACAGTGTCTTAAACAGCAGTTTTTCGGCATTGGTCCTTAAAGGCCTGGCCTAGTTAATGAGCCCCTCTATGGTTAAGTCAACAACCAGATGTCTGCAGGACAGTGAAAAAATTGTGATGTTATATATAGCCTTACAGGGCTAAGGGTGAAAGCAAAGGGTTGATAAGCAGGGTTCTCTAGATGTGGGCAACTGAAGTTCCAAGGACTCAATTATCAGCTATAAAACATGCTTTAAATGCTTGAGCATATATATATATATGCTGTATATATATATACAGACACACACACACATATTTCTGTATGCTAGGAATCCATGTATAGTGAAATTATAAATATGAAGCTTAAACTCAGAAATGCAAAGAAAAGAATGATATTGTATTTTTAATAACTGCTTCTCAGGTCGTGAACCATTTTCTCTGGGTCCTTCAATACTTGGAGATCCTCCCCTATCACTTTTGACTGATGTGGCTTCTTCTGGTGCTGGAGATCCCACTGAAGGCTGCCTATAGCTTCAAGTTGGCCTCTGGTTGTCTGTCTTGAAGCCATAGACCACAGAATACTTCCCCAACCTCCCTGATCCCATACATAAGCCTACATGTCCATTTAGAGGTAACACTGAAAGAGGAGTTCCCATTTAGCATCAAAAGCTCCAGTTTAAGTTCCCCATGGGGCAGATGGAAAATTATGGATTCCTATTATTCATATTCCGACAAGAGGAACCTTAAAAGTAGAAACTCAGGTTCTCCCTCTCTGCCTCCTCACCACAGCACTGCCATCACTGTGCTGGACACTGCTTTACATGTGGTGATAGCCTGTCCCTGAGCAGCATTATTGAATTGCCTCCTCAGAGATCCCCGTGGGGTGTGAGAAGCCAACATTCCACTTTTGATTTCCATGACCCAGTCTAGCATTCCTTGTCCATTAGAGTATCACCCCTTGAAAAGAGATTATAGTGTCCACGTTACAGAACACATGCCTGTCTTCTCTCCAGTATCTCAACCAGTAGGTTCTTCTTGCTCAAGGGGCGTTCATCCTTTCCTCTTTCCTGGGGCTTTACTATCAGTATGATTTCCCAAACTGATTGAAAAGGAAGAAGAAAAAAAGAAAAAAAAAAAGGAAGAAGAATAAAAAGCATACTTGTTTATTCAATAGTTTCAAAATCTTATCTTAATTATACCTGATTAATTTCCCAACTTAGTCTCCATATGTAGTGCTGCCTCTGACATGACAGTTTGGATACTCTAAAATTTTAGATGACACCTATAAAGCAATCTTACATTTTTCCTGGCTTCAGGGAGAAAACACACAAGTGCATTTTCTAGATAAGTGAATCATACCCCTGGATATCACTGCTTGAAATTATTTAATCATTTTAACACATATTTCTGAAATAAACACTATCTCATCTTTTCCTCATAAATAGCTTATTAAACATAATCTAGTTGGTTTTTCTAGAAATTGTTATTAAAATAAGCAGCTGCATAGCAATACAGTGTGCTAATATCCCCCCAGAAACCCTTGAAAAGGTATGTAAGGCTTTTGTTAATGGCTGTGTATGCCTTTGGGTATGTTTGGCTTTAAGCCTCTCTTTGCAATTTTGTCTTGATATTGTCAATGTCACTGTCAATGAAATACTTTCTACTTGATGGTAAGCAGCAAAGGCTGGATTCAGAACCTTTGCTCCTTAATTAAAAATCATGTGTTTTTCTAATTATAACATGTTATCTATGAAAACTATATGTCTCAAGACCATAAGAGCCCTAAAATTATCTGATTCTAGAATCAAGATGCGGTAAGTACTGATCTATATTGTATGTCTGTTCTTGTGCCAATACAATGTTGTCTTAATTACATTTACTTTCTATAAGTCTTGAAAGTGAGAGGTGTCTTCCAAATTTGTCCTTCCTTTCTAAGATTATTTTGGCTATTCCTGATCCATATAAATTTTAAGTCAAATTGTCAGTTTCTGGGAAAAAAAAAAAAAGCCAGCTTGAAAGTTGGTAAGGATTATGTTGAGTATAGGACTTTGTCAGTAGGTGTGTGTATGGTAATAATTGTTATGTATTTCTGAAGGACTATCCCCTTTTATCATTATGAAATGACCTCCCTTGTATCTAAAAAAGATATCTGCCTGGAAGTCTATCTTTGTATATAGTTGTAGCCACTCCAACTCTGTTTTGCATGATATTGATATATATTTTTCTGTCCTTTTATTTTCAACCTATTTGTGTATTTATGTCTAAAGTATGTGTTTTATAGACATCATTGAGTTTCTTCACTTTTAAAATGAATTCTGAAAAAAAATAAAATGAAGTCTGCAAAACTTCATTTTGATTAAGTTTACTGTAAAAACTAATAATGTAGGATTAATATTTGCCATATTCTATTTGATTTCTGTATGTCTTATGTTCTCATTACCTTCTTCTATTACTGCCT
Source organism: Canis aureus (assembly GCF_053574225.1). Classification (NCBI taxonomy): domain Eukaryota; kingdom Metazoa; phylum Chordata; class Mammalia; order Carnivora; family Canidae; genus Canis; species Canis aureus. The sequence goes on from NC_135618.1 coordinate 32,357,343, forward strand.
TCTTTTGTGTTAAATATTTACTAGTAAATTAAATATTCCTAGTTAATATTTTCTATTTAAAATTCCTTCATGTTTTACAGCCTATTTGAATTATTTGTCTTCCTTTTTTTTTTCTTTTATTGGTTGCCCTGGGGATTAAATTAATAGTTGTTATGGACTGTATTTATATCTTGCCCCAATCTCATATGTTGAAGTCCTGTTCCCCCAACATGATGGTATTTGGAGGTTGGTATTTGGGAGGTAATTAGCTTTAGATTAGGTCATAAGAGTAGGGCTCCCATAATGGGATTAGTGTCCTTATAAGAAAAACAAGAGAGACCAGAGCTTATTCCTTTTGGGTGTGCATGTAGAAGAGATCATGTAAGCAAGCTGTTAGCCATCTACTAGCCAAGATGAAAGACTTAAGACTAAAACCTGTTGTGCCAGCACCTTAATCTTGACTTCTCAACCTCTAGAACTGTGAAAAATAAATGTCTGTTGTTTAAGCAGCCCAACTGTTTAAGCAATACTGATACCCTGTGGTATTTTTGGGGCAGCCTGATAAGAAGTAAGACAACATCTTAACCTAGAATGATCTAGTTTGGGTTAATACCAATTTAATTTCAATAATACATAAAAACTATTTTCCAATATAGCTCTCTGGTCCCTCGACCTTCTTTGTGCTAGTACTGTCATCCAAATTACATCCTTATACATTACAAATCCATCAAAATTGTTTAATAATTATTTCTTTTTGAATTTGCCTTTTAAATCATATAGACAAAGAAAAGAATCATAAACAAAAATGTATTCAGTGTCTTTTATATTTAACATTGTAGTTACCAAAAAAAAAAAAAAAAACATTGTAGTTACCTTTATTGCTACTCTTTATTGTATGTATGTGTTTGTGTAGATCTGAATTTCTGTGTATTTTCATATCATTTTAACCTAGGGACTCCTTTTAGTATTTCTTGTAGGGCATGTCTTCTAGTGACAATTTACTTCAGCCTTTGTTTGACTGGAAATGTCTTAATTTCTCCTTCATATTTATGGATAGTTTTGTGGCATATCAAATTCTTATTTGACCTTTTTATTTCAGCACTTTAGTTCTCTTATTCCACCACCTTCTGGCCACTATGGTTTCTGGTTAAGTCATTTGTTAATCTTATGAAGGATCCCTTCTATGTGATGAGTCCTTTTTCCTTGTTTTCAAGATTCACTCTTCATAATTTGGCTTTCAAATTATGAAATTTGACTATGATGTGTTTGGCTGTAGCATTTATGCTACTTGGAGTTTGTTGTGTTTCTTGGATGTGCAGATTAATGTTTTTTCATCAGATGTAGGAAGCTTTTGGCTATCATTTCTTCAAATATTCTTCTACCCCTTTGTCATATTCTTCTCCTTCTAAAAACCTGTCATTCAGATGTCAGTAGCTTGATGGTATCCTGTAGGTCTCTGAAGATCTGTTCATGTCTCTTCTTTTTTCTTTCTGTTTCTCAGCATAGATAATCCTGATTGACTTCTCTCTGATTTGCTGATTCTTTCTTCTGCCCATTCAGATATACTGCTGAGTCTCTCAAGTGTTTGTTTTCATTTCAATTATTGAAATTTTCAATTGCGGAATATCTATTTGGTTGTATTTTAATAATTTCTATACCTTTATTGGTATTTTCCATTTGGAGAGACATCAGTCTCACCATTTCCTTTAAAATTTATTAGTTTCCTTTAGTTCTTTGAAAAATATTTGTAATAGCTGACTTAAGTCTTTGTGTAGTACACAGTGCATCTGGGCTTCTAAAACTATCTTCTGGATAGTTTTCATTAACTCTTTCCCCCTCACCCCGGTGCCGGTCATGCTTTCCTGTTTGCTTGCACATTTCATTTTTGTTGTTGTTGAAAATTAGACATTTTAAATGATATAAAGTAGTTATTCTGGAAATGAAATTACCTTTCCCCCTGCACAGGGTTCTTTGTCATTGCTGCTATTCTTGTTTGTTGATGTAATTGCTTTCCTAAACAAACTCTATAAAGTCTGAATTCTTGTTGTGTGTAGCCACTGAAGTCTGTGTTCAGTTAGATTAGGAGTCAGCCCATGATTAAACCAAGATTTCCTTAAATGCACTGAATCATAAGATTTCTATGTTTCACTAAGGACTTTATGGGTATGTTGTTGATACACAATTGCCACACTCTGCAATGTGTACCTTTGCCTCTTGATTGTTCAGGACTTCAGGATTAGCCAGTGGTAGAAGACAGTCTTCTTAGTCCTCCCCTTGGATGCACACACTCGTGCACATGAGAATGTCCTAGAAACGCGCCCCATCTCGTCTGATCTCGGAAGCTAAGCAGGGTCGGGCCTGGTTAGTACTTGGATGGGAGAATGTCCTAGATCCCCAGGAATGTGTCATAGACTTTCAAAGCCACAGTAGATATTCCACTTCACGGATGTTCCTTTTAAGTTTTTGCAAAGTTTCTTGATTGTCCAACTGGTGCTATTTCCTCCTTGGGAAACCCCAATATTAAACCGTTGCTGCTGATTTTATACATTTTTAAATTTTTTTTAACAAAACACTGGGGATAGGGCTTTTCTCACTGAGTGGTCTCTGAGTCCAGTCAAATCAAGACAAGCCTTTGGAGTAGGCCTTCTCCAGAGTGCTAATACATAGGTCATGTAGTAACATTTCTCTAGTGATAAGAGCTTCTGAGGAGCTTTGAACCCTCTGTTTACTGCCAGACTACTCATTTTCAAAGCTTGCTTGGCTGTGTGATTGATGGTTTTCAAGTCTACCTTAGATCTGGGAAAGGAGGATGGGAAAGAACAAATAAAAATGCCACAATAACTTCCTATTCTTCCCAAGATTCAGTTATTTTCCTTGAGAAAATACTCCTAAGATTATAGCAATCCTTTGGTGAATTCCAGGGTTCAGAAAAGTTGATATTGACCATTTTTTACAATGTTCTCATTCTTCTTGCAAGAGAGTAGGTTTTTGGATATTCTCACTATACTCTTCCCAAAAGTAAAATGGATTTTAACAGAAAAGAAGGTAAATATATCTGAGGTGTAAAATTGACATTAAAATTTTCAAAGTAAAAAAATAATAATAAATAAAAAAAATAAAAATAAAATTTTCAAAGTAAAAAAAATGTGTACTGGTAGAGGTTGAATATAATCTACAAATCATGAAGTAGCCTTGGAGAGATCAATTAGTGGTTTGAAGTGACAGAAAAATACTTTAAAACTGCATTGGATAGGAAACTATTGACGGTGTATTCTAGTAATGTTGCACACTTATTCTCTATTTTATTTATTTTCCTCAAAACTCTATGTTTATAGTGGATCAAACATAGAAAGATGAAGTAATTTTTTTCTAAGAGAAAATGAACACAGGCCTAGGTTAATCTTTCAGCTTTAATACAACTGATAATAATACAACACCATAGAGGGCCCTATGGTTTTGAGATAGTGATATAGAAAAATCAAGTATATCATTTTTCAGGATTGTTAATTGTCTGACTTATAATACTGATTCACTGTTTAAATTTTTCTATTGAAATTTTTATGTAATGAATCTCTGGATGCCTCAGAAGAGATAAATGAATATTTTTTCTAAAAAAAGAAAAATCAAAACTATTTGAAATTGTCCTTGTATATAAAAACCTTTTAGTAATGAAGTACTGTCTTTAGCCATCAAATACACTAGTCGTCTCGTGTGACCCTGATCACTTGCCCTGCCACTGTTCAATTAACCTGTCATCCAACGTTCCAACAAAGGACACAGAGCATTACACATCATAAATGGCTCTCAAGTGAGCTCACTCAGCTGTGGTAAATACATTATGAGGGCCTCCTACAGAAGAGAAACTCATAAAAATACTCTACTATCCCTTTGTGTTTGGTTAAATCCTTCTCAATAATCCAATTCACCATTCTTCTCAGCTCCCTGCAATCCCTCTCAGTCAGAACAAGTGACCATACCAAAAGAATATTGGACACTGGTATGCCATATTCCCGTCACAATTACTGTCTTATTCCGGGGAAGTGTGTAAATGGCAATAAGTTAACGACTATGCTGATTATGTATCTGCCTCTTCTATAGAGTGCTTGTTCTCAAATTTGTTTTTTCGCTATGACTAGCAGAGATCTTACACGTAACTTTCTAACTATAAATTCTGTCCATTTTCCTACTCTGCATTAAGTATGTTTGACTAGATGATTTTTTTTAATCCTCAGATAATGTCAGCACTTTGTTTCTTTTTAATTTGAGATTTCTTCCTCAACTTACAGAAGTGAAAGGAGTGGGTGCAAGGTTAATTGTGATAGCAGCACATTAAAACAAATCTTTTAACTTTACCTTGCTGATTTAGGGGTATTCAAGATCGTCTCCTCATTGGGAGCTCTGTCTAGGTAATATATTTAAAAAGTTGTCTTTTTTTTTTTTTTTTTAAGTTTGAGGAGCTACTTTCTGCTTCATTGTTTTGCTTATGTAAATATAATTAATTCATTAACTCTTGCCAGAAAGCAATGTGACTGGTATTAAGTGATTTTTCTACATGGGATTTCACAGACCATTTTTTACTTTCCAATTAAGAGCCAATTTGCTGCTAATCATAGAGCCATCTGTGTGAAACTCAGTGTCCTTCAATGTAAAAAATGAGGAGTTTGGATCTCATATGAGAAGGAGTAATGCAGCCCATCCCTCCCCCTGAGAAGGAAGACTAGGAATCCAACAAATATGGAATTTGAATCCTGGGTTAATATTTACTATCTATATGTCCTTTACTGAATGCTTTACCTTCCTGAGCCTCAGTTTCCTCATCTGAAACATAGGGTTGATGGTATTATTTATCTCATAGGTTCCTTTAGAATAAAAGAGATAATGTATATAAAATTCCTGTAGCCTGGTAAAGTATGTAGTGCATAATAGGCACATATGTTTTAAAACATATATATATATTTCCACTTCTTTTTTTAAGATTTATTTTATAGAGTAAGCAGTGGCGGGGCGGGGGGGAGAAAGAGAGAAAGTCTTAGGCAGATCCTGCACTGAGTGTGGGCCTCCATGGGCAGGGGGTGGGTACGGGTAGGGGGGTGGCATTCAACATCAGGACCCTGAGATCATGGTCTGAGCCAAAACCAAGAGTCTGACACTTAACTCACTGGGCCACTCAGGTGCCCCTGTGTGTTTCCACTTCTTAAGACTCTCCTCTGTCTCATTCTCCCTATGCTGTACATGCTCTCTCAGGATCTCTCTCACACTCTCACACACACTCAAACATGCAGCGTGAAGCAAATAGAATATGCTCTATTGGGACAAATAAATACATCTTCTTTACCTGAAATAAGGTTGTACTTTATTAATCTCAGCATTTCTAGAAAGCCTATTGTCAAATGAGTGTACAAAACAAAATAGAGTGACTAATTAGTTGCTTTCAGATGGTTTTTGAGAAGACATTCAATTCTCTGTGATTTTGATTTTGTTTCTTTATCCATTACATTTATTATTCTTGCACACATTGTCTAATTGTAAGAGTACTAGAGAGTGTTAATTTATGAACTAAAGGCACTTACATTTAGTTAACTCTTAAATAAACCATGAGGAAACTCCACTAAGGCAGAACTAGGAAGGCCTGATGGTGAAATAAAAGTTTTGTTTCTCTTGTTGTTATTGTTTTAATATTATATATTTCCTGCTGACTACAACTTATATTAGTTTTTATAGTGTCACTCAAAAGTTACCTCTCTCTGACAGTAGCTCTGAAAAAAATTATGGGGATCACTATTTACACCTGCATTAGACTAAAACCATCAAGGACACAGAGTTTGCACACAGTAGACTCTCAGTAAATATTTATTGAAATGCTGATTAATGAATGAATGAATGTTAAAAATGTGTCTGTGACATCAATTTCTCAATAAAATGTCCAAAGCAATACTTCACCTAGAATGGAAATTTCACATACCATCCAAAGATTATTAAGATTTAATAGAGGTCAGTCACAAGTTACTTAATATATCAAAAATAAATTGCAGTTTAATTAAAAGTTTAAAAATAAGCAGGATTACAAAAGATGATTTTTTATCTAACAGAAAATCCTACTATAATTTCATTCTTTAAATCAAGAAACTCAGAGTTAAGTGCTTTTGAAACTTTAATACCCAAACAAGTTACCTGGAGATCTTTTAATATGTAGATTCTGATGTAATAGGTCTCTAATGGGGCCAGAATTCTTCATTTTGAACCAGCTTCCAGATACATTAGTTCTGCTGATCTGGGACCACATGTTGTGTAGCAAGTACCATCTCATAGAAAGTTCAGTATAACTGGAGAGGAGGATCAAGTAAGCCCAAGATTAAGCAGGGAGGAGAGAAAGACCTATCTGTATTAAGGGATGCTGAACAAGATGAGGTCTAGAATATTGCTGGAGTCAGTACTAATGCTGTTAGGTGAAGTGGACCAAAGCAGGAACAATTGCAGCTCCAGAAAACTAGTTACAAGCTGGGGACTCAGAAATACTAGGAAGCAAGAAAACTTACTGTACTATGAAGATAGAAGATGAACAACTGGTCCTAGGGAATATAGTTCCCTTCAGGATCAACTGAATGAAACAATATTATTATGAATTATTATTATTATTATTTGCTTTAATCTGGAGATTATCTGGTTTAAATGGATTCAACTCCAAAATCAAAGTTGTGCATGTATGTGTGTGCTTTTTTCTTTCTTTCTTTCTTTTTTTTTTTTAGTTTTTTGTCTTTAAAGAATCTTGTTCAATGATGAATGGTTTTCTCTCCAATATCAGAATCTATCCTCAAATATTCCTAAGCTTCTCATTAGTTGTGTTCATTTATTCATCCATTGTACATCTAATGACAGCCACCACACCACCCTAAATGTTTTTGCATATTCAGTATTTTTAGCTAGACTGTCAGCATCATGTGTCAAGAGTCAGGGTTTTTTTTATTTCTTTGTTTCATTTAGCACCTGCCACACATATTTTTTCCAAATATTTTTAGTTTAAATTTTACTTTAAATACATAGATTTTTAAAAGTTGAATCTAAAACTTATCAAATCAACCTTATGATATTTGATGTGTACTACTAATCAAAGACTTAGAAAAACAAAGGCAATATGTATATTTCAAAATCAATAAATTGCAGGCTATTTTATTTTTCACTTATATATTCTGTGCTTGTTTCTTCTACCATTTCATTATTTCTTTTCACTCAGAGAATAAGAAAAAAAAACAAGTGGTATATTGAGAACTATCGCTCATAGAATAAGTAGAGGCAGTAGAAGACAAAAAGATGAAGATTCAAGTAAGTAGAGGTATCAATTAGGTCATAAGCCCCTAGATTGGGGTGTGGGGGTCATTGGAAATATTGTCTTAGAATGGTAGGGACTGAAGTCAACAGTACAGCATAGGAAGAAAATATGTGGTTTGGAAGCAAGAAAAGCAAATCTAAAATAACTGCACTTAGAATATCAGTGATTGAGAACAGTTTTCCAGAATTTAAAAGTAAAGGAAAAGGCCTGAGATGAGAGCTTAAAGGGAAAGAGAAGTTAGTTGCTTATAGATAGTTATAGATGGAAGAGGGATAGTAATTAATAATTTAAAATACCATCGGGATTGAGGAAAACTTGGACAAATGGAAAAGATAAAGGTAGAGACAAAAGCTGAAGAGAAAATGAAATATTTATACTATATTATGTATCCATATATGTGTTTCACGCTATAGGAATTTGATTGCAAAAATGTCTCTCATTCTCCATCCCACCCTATACTTATACCCTTTAAAGACGATTTAATAATATTTTTCATCAAGAAATGGGAGTATATTTTCCATCCTTCAAATATTGGCCTTATGACTTGTTTAATTAATAGAGTGAGAGTGTTGTGAAAGTATGACTTTCTGAGCCTTGTTCTCAAGAAGCCTTACACACTTCCTCTTTTCTGTCTTGCTACTTTGTGTTCACCATGAGGGTATGTCTTGATTGTCTGCTTAGACTATCATAACCAGCCCAAGCTAGTTAATAAAAGATGAGAGTTGACATGATACAGGGATAAAATGTCCTACCTAAGGTTATTATAGAGCTGCTATTCCCTAGTTCACTTGCCAGGTAACCACAAACACAGGAGATACCAGCTAAGATGAGCTTATCTTGACTCAGATGACCAAACGCACCTTGCTGACCTATAATGTAACAAACACAAATAAATATTTATTGCAGAATGCCACCAAGGATTTTGAAGTTAGCTGTCATACCACATTGGTATTGTTATAGATAACTGATACATCCATCCAAGACCATTATATCTTTGAAACATTAATATCATATTATTTTCAATGATAGTCCCAGGATCTGTCATAGGCTGTGAGATAATAAATGGATGTTAAAAATTATTTGTTTATGAATGGATAGATGATGAGTAGATGAATGAGTCAATTAATGAAAGAGATATTGAAAAAGAATAATAGAAATTTCCTGCTGGATGTTAGGTAAAGACAGTGTCTGATTTTATGTCTTATATTAGGATACTACATATGTGATCAAAGTTGGATATTTTTAATGCTTCTAATTTTTTATCTAGGTATAATTTGTAAAACATTGCTGTTATTTTAAGATACTTATAGCAGTTTAAAAAGAGCTTTCACATTTTATTCTCCTTTGATTTCACAGTAAATTTGTTCATCAGTTAAGTATTTGAATGAATATCTTATAGATGTGAAAGAAACAGGGTGATTAAATTAATCACCTAAAGCCCAGCATTCTAACATCATACACTCTAATTTTCCCACTATATCACAAAGATTGGCTATTTTAGGAAAAGTAACTTGGTGGGATGAGAGACATATTAGGATTTTAATTTGAGACATTGATTAATATTTTTAAAAAATGCGGGGCAGCCCTGGTGGCTCAGCGGTTTAGCACAGCCTACAGCCCAGGGTGTGATCCTGGTGACCTGGGATCAAGTCCCACGTCAGGCTCCCTGCATGGAGCCTGCTGCTCCCTCTGCCTGGGTCTCTGCCTCTCTCTCTCTCTCTCTCTCTTTCTCTGTCTTTCATGAATAAATAAATAAAATATTTTTAAAAAATAAAATAAAATAATTTCCTAGGAACATTTTGGACATTAATAGTATGCATTCCTTTTTTCTAAAATTTTGTAATACTATTAAGCTCTTACTTGATTTTTTGATATTTTTGTTTTCTTTCTTTAATAAATCAATGCAATAAACAAAAGAGGAGCTGTCAATAAGTGTAAGTGGTATAATAAAAATAAGACTTGAAGGCATGAACATGATTATGTCTAAATAATAGTAAAATCTTTTAAAAACTATATCACAGCAGTAGTTATTTGAAACTTGTTACATATATTTGATTCATGTAAAGACCTACAAAAAAACTGCAAGTCATTTTTGCTCTCTGTGTCACCTTGATCATCTAAGTCTACCTAATTTTTTTTACCACTCATGTTCCATAGGAGCCATGAAAAGCCACCAGGTCTATCAATCAGTAGTATATAATTCTATAAAGATAGTCTGATATTTCACTGAAGCTCACTTCAGTGATTATTGTTTGTCGTAATTATGTATTTCTCAGAGTAAACACGAGCTGCAAAATTAGTTATATTCTATTTCCCCTTTCTTAACTACCCGATTGCCCCCCGCTGAAATGTATTTCTTCCTAAATTGATTTTTGAAATTATAATGCATTTAGTTTCCCACCTTTTCCACTCCATCAGATTTTCTAAGATATCTGTTACTGACAACTCCTTGGTTTTTTTTTGTTCTGTAAAAATGATTATGCCAACCTACTTCTGGGAAAAAGTTCAATTAAGAAAGGATCATGGCTCCCCTACTTTAAAGAATAAGAATAAAATTTTAGTGAGAGAGTAATGCTTAGTAGGATGGGTAATATAATTGCTTGACAATAACTTTAAGACATGAAAAAACTGAAGCACGCTTACTACAAAACATTTCTTTCATATATTTAATCATTCATCCATATCACATTAAAAAAAAAAAAAAAACCTACTACTAGCAGGAGCCAGAATGTTTTGAGATGAAGAGACAATAATAATGAAGAAAGTAAATTGGCTAATAGAGCATAGAATTCAATGGGGATGGTAGGCAACTATAGGAGAATTAAAAATATGTGATAAACTTTTAGTGATGGACAGTCCTATGTAATTAGCATAAATTTCAATAAGATAGAATGAAGTTAAGCAAGAAAAGAGAAGAAAGGATAGAGGGAGGAAAGAAGAGAGATTGAAAGAAATGCTTACTCTTACCTTATATATGCTTTCATGATCCTAAACCATGAAACCCTCCAAGGATCCTGATAGGGAAAATCAGAACAGTCACAGACAGAAGAACAAGGGTTAGTAAATGTTTGGAATATATACCAACAGTTCACACATTTAAAATTCTCTTCAGATACCACATTACTAGATCCCAAGGGGTCTGTCTCACTTCTCAACACCTGCCTCAAAGGTGCTGTCCAAATGGTTCATGGAACTATATATGTATATATTATCCATAATATATATGGAACTCTACTGTATTCTGAGGGTGAAAAAACTGTGCTACCTTAAAGGGAGAACACAAATAGGAAACACAAAAAGAGAGCTATAAATTAAAATATATTTTGTTATCTACATTAAATATACTCAACCTCGAGATTTCTGATCCAACTGCATAGTCCCCTCAGTGTCCCGCATATATAAATCCATTAATAGGTACTAATATGCCTAGTGGGGAAAATAAATAAATAAATCCATAAAGATGGTTTACTTCTTAATATCTTTTATGAAGGAAGAAACATTTCCCAGCAGATCCACAAAGCCAGAGTGCTAGATCCAATGGAAATCAAAATGGTGGCCTGAATGAGATTATAACTAAGTTAGATTAATTAGAACATACTCCTAAATCATGTGGGAGTTGGATAGTCCTTAAAATGGAGATTTCACTAATACAGAAAAAGTGGGTAACAACTTTAACTCAAGAACACACATTGTTTGTTTTTAATTTTATTTATTTATTCATGAGAGATATGGGGGGTGGAGGCAGAGACACAGGCAGAGGGGAGAAGCAGGCTCCATGCTAAACCCCTGAGCTACTTGGGCTGCCCCACACATTGTTTTTGTTAAAGCCAGTTACATAAGACCACCTGCCATGTAGTCCCAAGCAACCATCAACCACCCTGCTTATCATCCCTCCTCCTCCCTTCTCAGCCCCCTCCTTTTCCTCCTCTTCCCCTCTCCTCCCCCTCCTCCTTCTTCCTCTGTCTCCTCCTTCTTCCTCTCCCTCACCTTTTTTGAAGAGTGACTTGCATTAGTTAGAGGAACTGGGGAGGGAGGACAGGTCCATGTCTCTAAGGGAGGATATAGAGAAAACATTTATTTTTTCTTATTTTTATTTTATTATTTTTTAAGATTTTATTTATTTCTTCATGAGAGACAGAGAGAGAGAGAGAGGCAGAGATACAGGCAGAGGCAGAAGCAGGCTCCATGCAGGAAGCCCGTCGTGGGACTCAATCCTGGGACTGGGATCACACCCTGAGCCAAAGGCAGATGCTCAATCACTGAGCCACCCAGGCGTCCCCAGAGAAAACATTTAATGCAATCTACATAATTGGACTTATAATATGAGTTACAGAAAATAAGGCCCAATGCTCTGTGTATTCTGGGCAACATATGAAGTAGATGTGTCTATTTAAAGGGAGTTAATAGGAAAATAAGTATAGGTATATTAAATTTTGCAATATAGGTAAGTGATTGGAATTCAAACATTCTTAATATTAAGGTATATTTGCACTGTGAATACTTAGAATTGTAGATATTCACTAGGAAAATTATACTTTACTAGAAACCATATTACTGATCCTTTATACATACCAATTTTTTTCATTTTTAAAATTATAATATATTGTGGCTTTAATGTAAAGAAATATTTTGTATATATATGAAGTCCCAAATACATATACAATATTAAAACAAAGCATAGTTAATACATATTTAAGGAAAAAGTCACATTTAAAAAAAGAAAAACAGTGGAGAATGTTTAACATAAACTGAATCTGGAAAACTTTGTGATTGAGGCATTCCTTATAACAAATGGATTTGGGGGTTTATCACTTAGACTTTTCAGTTTTCTCTCTGTAAAATTAAGAGTGTTTTAAGGTTTCCTTCCATTTCCAATATGTCTAAATTCAATAAAAATAAAAACCAAATATACAGATGAAGAAATATACAGTTTTTCTACTTTTTTTAAAAAAAGTAAAAGCTTTCTGTTTTTCCTCTTCTAGTGCCATGGTAAAATATTCACGTTTATTTAACTTAGTATCAAATACTTCCTATAGTCAAAGTCCACTGCTTAATAAGATGGCCTTTAATCTCTGTAAAGCTAATTTAGCTTTTTTTCTTTTTAAAATATATCCTATCTGACAACTTTTATCTCTCACATTAATGCACATGCAGTCAGTAAGCCAGAGATCAGTGCCTTATTCCTGGCCATTTTTCAGCTCTTATCACCTCTGAGTATCTTTCTGTCTCTTCCTTATCATGCAATTACACAGTCTTTAGTGGTTTCAATTCTCTCTTCTTCTCAGAGCAGTACTGACTCTAGCATATCAGTGTGACAAGTTGCACATTTCTAATGGAGCCATATTCTTTTGGTGTTGACCAATAGAATGAGAAAGTAAATTCATTTAAGATTGATTCAATGCATCAAATACTTTTCAAATTATGAGGTTTATTTCAACAATAAAGAATGTTAAATCACCAAACACATACAGTTTTATCAATATAAAATTGTGTGTATAGAAAAAGAGTTTGGTTTTTATTGAGAGAAATTATGGCATATGATTTGAGGCTCTCCTTTTCACTCACTGGAAATAAGCTAGCCTGGCACAGTACTTGAATAATTCATGAGAGAAGAATAAAAGATTTACCAATAAAAACATGGTCAGGTTTCCAATGCGGAGCTTTAAAATATAACTATATGCTAGAACAACATCAGAAGAAAGTTATATATTTGAATGCTCAATTTAAGTCCAGTACAGGCCTTTGTTAATAACTTAACATAGGAAATTCCCACCTTACCACAGAGCCTCTGATATTTCAGATTCACTGATTTTTAAATATTACTCTGGGGGAAAATCTTCTCATGCCTCTGAAATCATTTTCCACTATATCAGTTTTTAAGAACCACTCAAGTATCCTTAACATAGTAAGATAAGTGTTTTCTGTCCACAGAGGCACTTATATAGCTTCATGCAGCATGGCATTTCCGAAGAGAGAATCACGTAGACTTCTTGTCATCTACAGATGATGTTATGTTTGATTCACGTATATGTGTGGCTATAATATATTTATGCTACATATTCTCATATTTGATGAAGCTATAGGTGAATGCTAAAGCAAGGCCATGTGGGTGTGATTACACCTCAGGCATACATTTATCAGGAGTGGAAGAAGAACTGTCAGCTAATGTCCCTGCATACAGCAATCATAACAACCCTGACAGGTTGCTGCCAAGCAGGCTGGGGCATTCCAGAGATAGCACAACTGCCAAAAGCAAGACAAATGCTTTTAGAATTGGTAATAAATCATATCAGCTGTCTCAAACTTCTCCTTAGTGTATTGATTATAATTAAAATAAACTAATTAGTTAGAATTATAATCATGATGCACGTAAATGTTGAGCTCACAGATGAGAGGGGAATGGCACTATGGATTCTCGGGGTGATGTTTAACATCGATAAGGATGAACTAAATTTGGAAACCTCACCTGTGAAACATGTAGAGAAAGTATTACAGATTTTTTTTCACACAAGTATTCTGAGCATAACAATTTCCTACTTAAAGGTTTTTGTGGGTTGTTGGTGTTTTGCAGGGGAATGTTGCTTTAAAATCTTTCTCGTAGGAAATATCCCCTCCAGGAAGGTTTAATTAGTTGGTCACTTTTAATGATATTGCTTTAAGTGTGTCAAACAGTGTCAGAATGCACATTATTTAAATTATTAATTTAATTATTAATAGTCAACATATATATGAATTTATAAGGCATATACCTGATAATACACTTTAAAAATGATTATATTGGTTCTTAAAATCACATAATGATTTTTTATAATCCCATAATATTCCTCACACGTTTGACAGTTCATCATTTATGGATAGTAATAATGAAAGGCAGCCCCTGAGACTAGGACTTGCTAAAGTTTCTAAAACTTTAGCAAATTTGCTATTACTCTTAGCCATCGTATCAGTGTCTTAACAACAGTGCAGGATTCTCTTGGCAGATAATAAGCAGTTTACTAAATGTGAACTTATATTATTGGGAACGGGATATAAACATCAATATTTATTTAGAGTCAGATTACAATAAAGACCAAAATAAATACCAATATAATATTATTACATATGACTCTTTAAAAAACAGATATTTTTCTCCTTGAGAATTGTTTTCATTAACGTATAACTAATTCAGAATACTATATAGAGAAATATCAAATTTAAAATAAATTCTGCAATCTACATTGCTGAAAACATTTTTTTTTATGAAAGAGTGAATGAGAGACAATGAGTCAAGTTCTGACTAAATAGTATTTCATGAGCTATACCTACAAATGTTAAGAGTTGTGTTTTTAGAATTTTAATGTGTTGCTCTTACACTGTCAGCTAAGAATAGCATTTTTAAAATTTGGTGAACTTGTAGTCAGAAGTGATTTCTTAATTTAGTAGGACCTGGTAATGGATATGAAAAATTCATAGCTTCAACTAAGCAATGAACTTTTTTAATACCCAAATATATACACACACACACATATATATCATATATATATATATATATATATATATATATATATCAGCATTGAATTAAGCTATACTACATAATCATCCATAAAGTGCTGTTATTACTACCTGTTTTCTTAAGATAAATCTGATAATAACAACAGCTAATACTCATTTTATAAATAGTATTTGCTAAGGACTGTGTATGAACTTTATTTACATATTTTTTATTCTTTATTTTAACCCTGTTTATAATGTAGATATTATCTCTGATACACTTGGAGTGGTGTGTCTTTCCTAAGATAACAGAGTAGCAGTGGCTGAGTCAGCATATGGATTCAGGACAGAACAGGCTTTGAAAATAAGGTCTTTGGTCATAAACATAAAAGCAAGGATTATAATAGATTAAGGTTTATAGGATGATATAGCCTATTATACTATTAACTCCCAAATGTAATCAAGAACAAAGCTACAGCCCTTGAATGATGAAAGCTAGGATTCACAGATGGTTTGAGGTGAAAATAGTTTTTATTAAATACATCAGCAATTGACCTAAGGGCTTCCTTATAATTAAACACCTGCTCACCTTACTACTATTACACACATGAGCCCTTAAGGATAAAAACCATAACAACATTAGACTTCCTTGAAGTACTTTACTTTTAAAAACAATTTCTTAGAAATGTTTAAGTAAGCAGAAATTTGTAAAGGATCCCATTCAATTCAGCATGCATATATTTTTAATGCCCAATGCATAGAACTGGTCTATTGCAGTAAAAAGATAGATAAACAAAATAAAGCCCCTACCATTACACTCAATGCAGTGGGAAAGACAAACAGATAAGTGCAAGACAATTTGATAAGTGTTGAGATAGAGATATGCCCAGGGTGCTACTGAAATAGAAAAGATGGCCCAAGTTTGTCTGCCTGTTTCAGTCAGGTTTGAGCAAAGAAGCATAACCATTAGGAAATGAAGAAAACACACTTCTAGAACAAGTTAAGTGATTATATCAGCACTGCAGGATACACGGTTAATACACAAAAAATTATTGCTTCCCTATCTACCCGCTGAACTGGTGAAATTTAAATATAAAACACAATACTTTCTACATTAGCACCCCAAAAATAAAATACTTAGATATAAATTTCAAAAGACACATATGTAAAACATCTATATGAGAACAACAAAACACAGATGAAAGAAATCAAAGAGCTAAGTAAATAGACATTCCATAGCAGTTCATGAATAGGAAGACTCAATATTGTCAATGTCATTTTTGAGCTATAGATTCTCTGTAATCCCAATCAAAACCCAGCAAGTTATTTTATGGACACAGACAAGCTGATTCTTAAGTTTATATGGAGAAACAAAGCCAGAATAACCAACATAATATTAGAGAGAACAAAGTTGGAATACTGACACTACACAACTTAAGACATACTGTAAAGCCGTAGTAATTAAGACAAGGTGATACCAGCAAAATAATAGATAAATGTATCAACGGAACATAACAGAGAGCCCAGAAGTAGACCCACATCAATGTATTCAACTGATCTTTGACAAAGGAGCAAAGACAATACAATGGAACAAAGATAGTCTTTTCAACAAATAGTGCTAGAACAACTGGACATATAAATGCCCCCCCCAAAAAAAATCTAAACACAAACATGATATCCTTCACAAAAATTAAATTCAAAATGGATCACAGACTTAAATGTAAAGTGCCAAGCTATAAACTCCTAGAAGTTAACATACAAGAAAATTAAAAAAAAAAAAAACAACCTTGAGTTTATTGATGACTTTAGATATAACACAAAAGGTACAATCCATGAAAGGAAGAATTAATAAAATGGATTTCATTAAAACTTCTGCTCTGCAAAAGACAATGTCAAGAGACTGAAAAGCCACGGATTGAGAGAAAAATATTTTCAAAACATGTATCTAATAAACATGTTATCCAAAATATACAAAGAACTCTTAAAAGTCAACAATGAGAAAACAATCAATCTGATTTAAAAATGGGCTAAGGATCTTGACAGACACCTTACCAAAAATGATATAGAAATGGCAAATATGCATATGAAAACAGATGTTGCACCTTTTACATCATCATGGAAATACAAATTAAACAACAGTTAGATACCATTACAGACCTTTTAGAGAATGGCCAAAATCCAAGAAACTGACAACAAGAAACTCTGGTGAGGATGTGTAGCAATAAGAATTCTCATACAGGGGATCCCTGGGTGGCGCAGCGGTTTGGCGCCTGCCTTTGGACCAGGGCGCGATCCTGGAGACACGGGATCGAATCCCACATCGGGCTCCCGGTGCATGGAGCCTGCTTCTCCCTCTGCCTCTCTCTCTCTCTCTGTGACTATCATAAATTAAAAAAAAAAAAAAAAGAATTCTCATACAGCGCTGGTGGGATGACATTATGATACAACCAGTTTAGAAGACTATTTGGTGTTTCTTTTTTTTTTTTTGGTGTTTCTTATGAAATAAAACATACCCTTACCATATGATTCAGCAATAAAACTCCTTGATATTTATCCCAAGGAGCTGCAAAGTTCGATCTACACAAAAGACAGTACCCAAATATTTATATCAGCTTTAGTAATAATCACCAAACCTTGGAAGCAACCAACAGGTCCTTCCGTAGGTGAATGGATAAATAAACTGTGGTATATCCGAAGAGTGGAATATTATTCAGAGCTATCGTGCCGTGAAAAGACATGGCCAAACCTTAAGTGGATATTGGTAAGTGAAATGAGCCAATCTGAGAAGTCTACATACCGTACAGTTTCACCCTGTGACATTCTGGAAAAGACAAAACTATGGAGACAATGAACAGGGTGTGGGGGAGGGAAAGATGAACAAGCAGAGCACAGAGAATTGTTAGGTCCATGAAAATACATTATATGATACTATAATATATTGCACATTTGTCCAAATCCGCAGAATGTATGACATCTAGTGAAACCTAATGTAAAATATGGACTCTGGATATTCATGATGCGTCAGCAGCGGTTCACCAGTTGTAACAATTGTACCCCTCTGGTGGGACATATTGATAATTAGAGAGGCTGTGTATGTATAAGGACAAGGAGTTATATGGGAAACCTCTGTACTTGCCCCTCAATTTTGCTGTGAACCTAAAAATACTCTAAAAAATAAATTTCAATCAATCAACCAATCAATCTTTAGAGAGGGAGGTATTACACACCAACATCCCAACTTAGATGAGTAGGCATTACAACAGAATGGGAGAATTTGAGATGTTTGCATGCTGAGAATCTGCAATGGCTTGAATTCACACCCTGACTGTACCGTGTATCCAGTACAGTTTACTTAATGTCACAGCCTCAGGGTTTTTTTTCCCCTATGGCATTTAAGTATTGATATTATCTAGGTCACATTGGTTTTTATTATTGTTAGAATCTAAATAAAATATTTCATATAAATGGCATCTCTTGAGTGTTCAACCAACTGCCAAGCACTGTGGAATTCTTTTACAGAGTGTAAATGTACAGGGTGTGGAAAGGTGCACGGGGCGGGGGGGTTAGTTTTGCTTAGATCACTGTTTCTCTCAGCCCTCCACCCACCTCCCTATCACAAGTGTTCCATATAATGTTCCTTCGACTTTGTTTTTGGGAGGCACACTGATTGTCTTAAATACGAAGCATCTTACTTCAGCCTGTTACCTCCGTTAGTGTGAAAGTCACAGTAATGATGACACCCTGTCCCGGTGCGCACATCATTATAGTCCACCTTGCTTTCTTCATACCATTATGACATGGCTTCGATTTTGCTAATTTATTTTCTTCTCCGTGCAAGTGGACATTTCTCAAGTTATTGCTACTGACACTGATTCCTTATACATTTTGCCTTGGAGATTCATACACAGTTTTTAGCTCCGCAATGCTTATTTGCGCAGCTACCAAATCTATATGTTATGATTTATATGGATAAATACATAGATAGAAAATATGTAATATAAATATTAAATGTGCATATATTTAATAGTATATACATATATATTAGTATCTATAATTATTTACAGCTGTATCAATAACTATATCTATACCTAAAATCTGTACCCCTTTCTCTTCAACCAGAGATCTACTTTTCTAAATAACTGTTTTCCCTTAAGGTTTACATGTATAATACTAAATTATATATATAGCAGGCTATCTACAACGTAAAATCTCATGTTTTCTATTGCTATAATCCTAGATTCTACAAGCTTTGCTAAAGTTTAGTACCCACTAACATGATTGATTGTATCATATGAATGGAAATAATGTAAGCTGTACCGAGTATTTGTGTAAAGAATAAATTTAGCTCCTAAATTTCCCAAGTATGTCTGGTGAATCTCAGTAACTTATTCATGCTTAAGACCCACACTGTCATGTTCTCCGACATAGACAGTTTCCTGTCCAGGAATCTACCTCAAGGGAATAGAAGGTCTTCTTTCTACCACATTGCTTAAAGAATCCTGATTTTTTAAGTCATGGGTTTGCTCTCACATTTTTCCTTTGAGATCTCAACGTGGCACCTTAGCTCCCTAATCCTAATATAAACAGGTCATTTTTGGAATGGGGAAAATCTGCCCACCACACTAGATACCACTTTTTTTTCCCCTCATTCGGACCCTAGAGCAATGATGTTGTGGCTTTGAAAAGTACATCAGCATTTATTTGCAAGACTTCTTTCTGTACATGTTGGACTTGTACCTACAGGTGCCTGAAAACAAAAATTTAAAAATATATGATTGATTCTTGCTGATTACAGTATTTATCTACTACAAAGTTGCCACAAACACTGACTTAGCTATACTGAACCATTTCTCCTCAGGAAATAGAGGATCAGGTTCTTGAGAGTCTCCAGTCACAATGTTTTGTCAACTGAAATGCCATTTGCACTATAGAATTCTTCGGTGGAATTTTTATAAAACAAGCTCTTCTCATCAGCATTGAAAATCTGCTGTTCTACGTAACGTTTTTCCTGATATAATTTAGCAGGTCATCAAAACTTTTTCCATAGCTTCCCAATCTGTAGAACCTGTGTTGCCTGAGAGTTTAACATATGACCCATGCCATATCATCTTTTGAAACAGGATCCAACCAGAACGAGCAGGAAAAGTTTCCTTATCCTGGGTAACATGACAGAAAATTTCTTTGTATTTCAGCTCACAACAATGTTATCTATTACACACTTTAAAAAAAAAAAAATCTGTCTTCCTTGGCTGGATGTATGTCATTGTTGATTCATTAGCATTGAACTCACAGCCAACAATACTATAACTCATGACTGAATGAAGCTTATCTAATACACATATTTTCTCCATAAGGCACGTTGCAACTTCCTGCACTTAGCAACACTAGACATCACTTCAGCACTATACTTATGGGGCATTTTAAACAGCAAAACCACCAACAAAAAGCACAAAAATGTAAAAAAAGAAAAAAAAAGCAATAAATAGATTTTGAAAAGAATACTTTAGAACGGTATAAAGACCAAAGCAAGAAGGCAGAGCACAATCTCATTTTGCCTAAACTGGAAACAAGTGAACTGAGTGATGCAAATTTCACAAATTTTTCTCCCTCTGAGCATGTCTGTGAATGACCGCAGAGTACCTGTTAAGTATTACTTTTCGGGTTTCATATACATTTTAATGAGTAGGCTAATTTGCAAACA
This sequence comes from Canis aureus, assembly GCF_053574225.1. Classification (NCBI taxonomy): domain Eukaryota; kingdom Metazoa; phylum Chordata; class Mammalia; order Carnivora; family Canidae; genus Canis; species Canis aureus. Next base: position 32,377,820 of record NC_135618.1, read on the forward strand.
CAGAATCTGAAAATAACAAGAATCATCTGTATAATGCTGTTCCCTAAATTCTAATTTTCGGGTATTTTATGAGATTGAACATATTTTTTCGGTTCCAGGAGAACAAGAAATATTAATATGAAATACATAAAATAGTAGCTTATCTATTCTATATTGGTCATTCGCACTATCATCAAGTATAAATAATTTCTTCAATTATGCGATTATTTTGTAGATGTTTTTCATTCCAATTGATATTAGGAAAATCTCAGATGATTAAATATGATTAGGTATCTAATTTGGAAGATTTGTGTCTTTTGTTTTATTATAGCTTGCCTAATCAATGATGAAATACTTAGAGGTTCACAGGATAATGGCATAAATTATGCTTGTTTTATCATTTTATAATATATTACAGAAATATTTTTCAATCAATATGTTTGAGTTTCATAACTACTAAAGGATGGTAAACAGTGTTTCCCACAATTGAGACATTATAAGCAAAACTACTAGAAATGAACGATCTTAATATAAAAATTTCTAGACCTTCCCAGAACAGTACAGTGCCCATCCTGAAATCAATCTTGCCTTGACAAACACATCTTTTCCTTTTTAAGATTTTTTTTTTTTAATTTGAGAGAGAGAGAGCATACCTGTGCAAGGAGAGGGAAGTGGGAGAGGGAGAGGGAGATATTTCATGCGGACTCCCCGCTGAGCATGAAGGACCCCCACACAAACACATGAGGGGCTCAATCTCACAACCCTGAGATCATGACCTGAGCAGAAATCAAGAGTCAGATGCTTAACCAACTAAGCTACTTAGGTGCCGCCCCTTTTCTTATTCTTTTATCTTAAGGTCTATGGGGGCTGGGAAGACTTCTTACAATAACATGCACTAAAAAAGGGAAAAATGAAAAGTGGGAATTTTATGGAAAAGTAAATCCCATAGACAGAGATTTATTTTTCATATTTACTACTACTTCTTCAAATTACTTAAGAAATTGTTTTCTATACAGATCTTCTTGAATGAAAATACCATTAGATGTCTGCTAACACTCAAGAATTAGCATTTTCCAAATTGTTTTTCAGAACTTCCTTTGATATGTTCACTATTCCTTTCTGTACAATTTCCACGGTCAAAATAAATGTAGGCTGCCCTACATACGATGTGCCTCTTGAATATTCAAAATAAATCTTAAATATTCCAAAGTATTTTGTATTCAACTGATTTTTTTCCTGTAGAAGCCAGTGTTTCCCAAGTTTATTTGAGCAAAAATACATATTTTACAAAGTGTGGGCAATGCTTACGGTTACAGGTTATTAGACCAACTGGCCTAGCATCCTAGTTTGACTGCTTACTAGCATAGGAAACCAAGGCAAATCTTTTAGCCTCTCTCTAGATTGATTTCTTTGCTTGTAACATGAAATAACAGCATTTCCTGGTCTTCTAGACTTCTGTGAGCACTCACTAAGAACACTGCTTACTCAAATTATTTAACAAAGCATTAGTTATTACAAAAAGAAAAATGGCCTTCAGTAGAAAATGGCTTGGGAAACATCATCCAAGAAGATTTATTTAGTGCATTTGATACTGTCTTTTGACTTATATTTATTCCAAATTTGAATTACAGAAATTTCACCCTGGGCCTTACATGCCATTTACTTTTGTGCATGAGGAACACAAACCTCGGAAATACTAAATGACTTGCCCAAGGTCACACAACTCATTTGTGGTGCAATTAGGTTAAGAAATCCCATCTTCCAATTGTTAATTGAAGAGCATTTTCTTTGCACTTGGCTGCCTCTCATATGCTCAGATGTTCACTTATTGATTCTCTTTCAATCTAAGGGAAAAGACACTATGCAAAGGGAAAGGTGTTAGGAAATCAATTTCCTATTACATTAGTCATTAATGCTATCGAATGTCATGCTTTTTCATCACTAGTCACTCCTTATCATTGAAACACTTCAAGGTTACAGTCCATGATGACACAGAAGTACTAGTTCACCAAACTTTATATCCTGTCAGTTTGTACTTCTCCCCAAGGTATACTATTCATTACTTAGTCTTTAAATATATTTTGTTAGCATGTTATTACTTTTCTTCTTAAACATGGTCAGTTTTAATTTTAAACTTATTTCACAAGGGCACAAGCATCTTCCATTTTCAGCATTTGTAGCTTGTAATTTGTTCAGCTATTTGACTTAATAATGTGCTATATGATACAGATAATCACTAGATTATTTCAGGTTAATATTAACCCATCCATAGCAATGGTTTTCATGTAACATTTAAATTGGTCAATTATATGATTCATTCTTTAAAAATGCAATTTTATCAATTCCGTATTGAATATCCTCACATAGCTCAGAATGAGAAAGTTTGCAGACGCCATTATTTATTAAAATACATAAAGGATGCTTCATCTTTACTAGAAAATGATGAAAATATGCCAATTGAAACACAAATAACTTGTACAAGAAATTTATTTTTAGCAATCTAATATTAAATATTTAAATTACCAACTTTTTAAAATCAGAAAAGAAAATTAAAACAAAATCATGTTCAATAGGATAATTAATGCATGCAAAGAAGTAACCATTTACATGAACTGCTTAAACAATTCACTTGCATGAACTGCTTTGCAGGAATTTTCTGAAGGCCATTTGGGCATTCTCCCAAAGCTAAATAAAGGGTGAAGGGAAAGATGTAGCTACAAAATACATCTTACAACGTTCTTTATAAAAATCCAGATTTAGAAATTTCTAACCTTAAGAATGTTGATTAAATACATGATGGCACATAGAATATATCAGAATACTATAAAAATGTGGAGGAAGGATATTACATAAATTTGCTGAATGATTCTTTTTTTCCCCCTTTTTCTAATTTAGGTATGTAGCAGTGTCTGGATAGCATAAGATTGGTTAAAAATACCAGTCTCTGAGATGTGGGAATTTTGATGTATTTTATTTTATTCTTTTTTGGGTTTTTTTTGCCCTTGAGTGTGCATTACTTTAATGATAAAAATGTGTCCACTTAAAATTATAACACCATAATAATTTGTATTATATTACTTCTCCATATGGAGAAATCAGAGCCATAAAAGTCAAGTCATTGTTAATTTTTAATTACTTCAAAAGTAAGATTCCATCAAAATCCTAGAGAAGAACACAGGCAACACCCTTTTTGAACTCGGCCATAGTAACTTCTTGCAAGATACATCCACGAAGGCAAAAGAAACAAAAGCAAAAATGAACTATTGGGACTTCATCAAGATAAGAAGCTTTTGCACAGCAAAGGATACAGTCAACAAAACTCAAAGACAACCTACAGAATGGGAGAAGATATTTGCAAATGACATATCAGATAAAGGGCTAGTTTCCAAGATCTATAAAGAACTTATTAAACTCAACACCAAAGAAACAAACAATCCAATCATGAAATGGGCAAAAGACATGAACAGAAATCTCACAGAGGAAGACATAGACATGGCCAACATGCATATGAGAAAATGCTCTGCATCACTTGCCATCAGGGAAATACAAATCAAAACTACAATGAGATACCACCTCACACCAGTGAGAATGGGGAAAATTAACAAGGCAGGAAACAACAAATGTTGGAGAGGATGTGGAGAAAAGGGAACCCTCTTACACTGTTGGTGGGAATGTGAACTGGTGCAGCCACTCTGGAAAACTGTGTGGAGGTTCCTCAAACAGTTAAAAATATACCTGCCCTACGACCCAGCAATTGCACTGTTGGGGATTTACCCCAAAGACACAAATGCAATGAAACGCCGGGACACCTGCACCCCGATGTTTCTAGCAGCAATGGCCACGATAGCCAAACTGTGGAAGGAGCCTCGGTGTCCAACGAAAGATGAATGGATTAAGAAGATGTGGTTTATGTATACAATGGAATATTACTCAGCTATTAGAAATGACAAATACCCACCATTTGCTTCAACGTGGATGGAACTGGAGGGTATTATGCTGAGTGAAGTAAGTCAGTCGGAGAAGGACAAACATTATATGTTCTCATTCATTTGGGGAATATAAATAATAGTGAAAGGGAAAATAAGGGAAGGGGGAAGAAATGTGTGGGAAATATCAGAAAGGGAGACAGAACGTAAAGACTGCTAACTCTGGGAAACGAACTAGGGGTGGTAGAAGGGGAGGAGGGCGGGGGGTGGGAGTGAATGGGTGACGGGCACTGGGTGTTATTCTGTATGTTAGTAAATTGAACACCAATAAAAAAATAAATTAAAAAAAATAAATAAAATAAAATAAAAATTTTACACCTCCAAAAAATAAATAAATAAATAAATGACAATCATAATATAAAAAAAAAAGGTATGGTTAAAATTTAGAGCTTGAAAATATGATTTGACTATAAAAATATAAAAGAAAGATAGAGGAATGTGGACAGAATTTACTTCCAGTAATGTTTATTTATTTTTTTAAGATTTTTATTTATTTATTCATGAGAGACACACAGGAGAAAGGCAGAGACACAGGTAGAGGGAGATGCAGGCTCCATGCAGGAAGCCCACCGTGGGACTCGATCCTGGATCTCAGGATCATGCCTCGAGCCAAAGGCAGACAGACACTCAACTGCTGAGCCACCCAGGCATCCCATCCAGTAATGTTTAAAATATATAACCATGAAATTAGAATTCAGAATAATTTTTTTAAAGATTTTATTTATTTATTCATGAAAGACAGAGACACAGGCAGAGGGAGAGGCAGGCCTCCTGCAAGGAGCCGCAACTCCAGGATCATGCCCTGGGCCGAAGGCAGGCACTGAACTGCTGAGCTACCCAGGGATGCCAGAATTCAGGGTAATTTTTGTCTAAGTTAAAAATCTTCATTATCAATTTCACTATTATCATAAATAATTGGCAAATAATATAGTTATGCTTTTGTTTGTTTCCAAGGGACTTCTTCCAGCAAACTGGTTGCTATTAGGAAATGTAATAGTCTTAACAGATAAATTAGCACTTGCTATTTTAAATTCTTTAAAAAGATTGCTTAGAGTAAATTAAGTACAATCTTTATGATTTCTCATTTTACTTTACACACAACATCATCATGCATCATATGTGCTCTGTGAAAGAGATCTTTCTATTCACATTATTTCTATTATCAATCTGTATCCCACAATGAATGTTCAGTCCACCCTGAGTCTGCATATACAAAGGAAATGAGATTGTACCGGCTTTTGTTTGTCAACTAAATAAATTTTTCATGATGATTTTATTTAACACAAGCCTTTGCATGAAGAGAAATTGTCATCACTTCAGCTTTCATTCAATAAGCAAGCTTGCTTTTGCAAGTGATGTATTGTTTTGTACTGAACAATCAAAGGACCTCAAAAACTCAGAAAGGATAATAGCATGATCAGTAGTCCGTGGCGGGGCCCACCTCGTAGGTGAGCGCCTGGAGAAACCAAACGTTGCTGATAAAGCACCTTATTTTGTTTGTAAAGGGATTGGTTATTTGTAGTTATTCATACCATTCTAAATATAAAGGAGGTTAATATAGCTTTTGTGCTAACACTTTTCTAACCAAAACATAACAGAGCTCAGAAATTGAGAAATACCCTTTATACTCCAATGCTTTCTTCATTTCCAAAAGGGCTTTGTTTTAACTAATGCTTCTTGTAAAATATCTTAACTCATTATCAAATAATAAGAAAGGAGAATATTCTTTGCAAATAAGTTACACGGTGAACATTTTTCTTAAAATGTGGTCTCCAAAACTATTTGGAAATGGAAGAAAAGGGCAGAGATAATCTTATTAGTGTTAGCAGGAATTTAAACATAACAGATGCCAGATTGTTCTACCTATATATAATCCATCTTCCTGGGAGTTGCTGACCTTTGGAAAGGGCACTGAGAGTTGCCTAACTACACAGAGAAAAACCGTCCTCTGTAAATACCTCTGTATTACAAATAATTGGGATTGACAACATATTTTGTATTCCTATCCTCACCTACTCTATGCATCTTAATTTGTTAAAAGTCTTCTATTTACCCTTCAAATTTCCTAATATCATTTATATTAGGACACTATACTTGATCTCATTCCCCATTGTATGTACATACATAAAACATATCCATTAAAATAGACCTGCCCTACGACCCAGCAATTGCACTGTTGAGGATTTACCCCAAAGATACAGATGCAGTGAAACGCCGGGACACCTGCACCCCGATGTTTATAGCAGCAATGGCCACAATAGCCAAGCTGTGGAAGGAGCCTTGGTGTCCATCGAAAGATGAATGGATAAAGAAGATGTGGCTTATGTATACAATGGAATTTACTCAGCCATTAGAAATGACAAATACCCACCATTTGCTTCAACGTGGATGGAACTGGAGGGTATTATGCTGAGTGAAGTAAGTCAGTCGGAGAAGGACAAACATTATATGTTCTCATTCATTTGGGGAATATAAATAATAGTGAAAGGGAATATAAGGGAAGGGAGAAGAAATGTGTGGGAAATATCAGAAAGGGAGACAGAACGTAAAGACTGCTAACTCTGGGAAACGAACTAGGGGTGATAGAAGGGGAGGAGGGCGGGGGGTGGGAGTGAATGGGTGACGGGCACTGGGTGTTATTCTGTATGTTAGTAAATTGAACACCAATAAAAAAAAAAAAAAAAAAAACGTCATTGTGATATCTGAATCTACAGAATTTCCTAAATAAATCCTTAAGGATCAGGTAATCTCCTTCCAGTTAATGTTTCTTATGCTTGAACACAGTTTGAGTAAAATGCTTTCTTAACACAACAATAATAGTACGAAGATGGAATAGATGTATGTGTTATACAAAATCTTTAACTTTTTTTTTTTAATTTTTAAAAAGATTTTATTTATTTTTTCATGAGAGACACAGAAAGACAGAGAGGCAGAGACACAGGCAGAGGGAGAAGCAGGCTTCCTGCAGGGATCCCACCGTGGGTCTTGATCCTGGATCCCAGGATCACACCCTGAGCCAAAGGCAGACGATCAACTGCTGAGCCACCCAGGCATCCTGAAAATGGTTAACTTCTGATTTATTTCCTTCCTCCCTTCCTTCCTTCCTTCCTTCCTTCCTTCCTTCCTTCCTTCCTTCCTTCCTCCCTCCCTCCCTCCCTCCCTCCCTTCCTTCCTTCCTTCCTTCCTCTTTCTTTCTTTCTTCTTTTTTTCTTTTTGATTTTATTTATTTGAGGGAGAGAGATAGAGAAAACATGAGAAAGGGAAGAGACAGAGGAAGAAGCAGACTCCACTGAGCCAGGAGTCTAAAGTGGAGCTCCATCCCAGGATTCTGGGATCATGACCTGAGCTTAAGGCATACCCTTAACCAACTGAGCCACCCAGGCACCCCACCTCTGATTATTTTCAAGACTGTTTTTAGTTTCATGATAATCCCTCATAAAATATTATTTTCTTTCAAAATAACATGGCTTAGGGGTGCCCGGCTGGCTCTCTTGATTTCAGGGTTGTGAGTTTGAGTCCCTGTAGTGTTTAGAGCTTATTTAAATAAATAAAAACAAAAAAAAAACATGATTTAGATTTTGATTGCTTGAATTCAATTTTACTGGCACAGCAGTGATATGTTTCTTTAAACAATAGTAATGAATGTTTTCATCTCAAAATAAATTACTAGCAAAATCCAAAGCAAAGAAAGGCAACAGTCCCGAACTGACCCGTCACAATCTGCACTTGTTATTCTTGGTGTTCTCGATTTTGCCTCTGTTCTACAGAATGTGTACTTGCTCATAAAGTCTACTCATTTGTGCTAGCTCTCTACAAGGGCACCTTTGAAAGTATGGATCTGGAAGCTCTGCAGTATTTCTACATCGATGGGCACCTCCTCATTATACATTTCCTGGCAGTTTCCCCCTTTTGTATGGTAGTACTCTCATCTCAGTCTTGTTTCTGCTTCTAACCTCTATATAATTTTTACCATCAGAGAAAGGAGAGTGAAGATGCTTCATCTTTTATACTGACTGACTGGAGACAACTGCCTAGTAGAAAGGATTTGAGGCTGCACTATACCTCCTTTGATTACCACCCCCCCAAAAGTCCTATAAGAGAAATAGCGCATCTTCCTACACGCACCCCATAGCAACTCGCTTATGCCTTTATGATAGCCACGTCACATGGTACTCTTGTTTTAATTTGCATGACACTCTCGTTCACTAGGTAAGTTCTGAGCCAGAGCTTATCGTTTTCGCTGCTCTGTTCCTTGTTCTTACCCCAGTGCCTAGCTCAGAGAAGCCACTCAACAGATGCTTTTCAATAATTGAATAAATGGAAAGTAAATGAATAATGCCACATTTTATGGAGCTTTGACTTTTGAGTTCACTGTTCTAGACAATTTGCTGAAGGAATTTGATCCTTTATCAGAAAGGAAAACAAAAATATTTCTTATGCATACCATTGTATTGATCAATAAGAACTGTGTAACTTGACTTACAAATGAGATAAACTGAAAGGATCCCCCACATTTGTGAAACTTCTGCTGAAAAGAATGTGTCTTTTTTTAATTGTTGAAGATATTAATAGCCCCCAGCACAGCCTTCTGAGAGGAGTGAACAAAATGACCCAAATTGGCACAGTGAATGTTATTTTACCAGTGATCACATTTTATACAGTTCTAAAAATATATATAATATTTTGAGATCAGAGGTTATACTTTACCCTTATGTTGTATATATCTTATAGAAATACTATAATGTGCCAGCCAGTGTGAGAATTCAGAAAATATACCAGCCACAGTCCCAGATTCATTGCCTCATTATTCCCACCCCCCCCCCCTTTTTTTGGTTTGTTTCTTTGTAATAATCTGCTCAAGGGTTTGGTAATAATTGGGTTATGGCCATGGTGAAAATGAATGAATAGAGAATATCTTCTCTGATCTACTTAGTATCTTACCAAATGGAAAACAAAGTGTGATAAAGTGTGTGATACTAATTTATTATAACATCCAACACATCTTGCAAATGTTTTCCAAAAACATGAGGTTCTCCATAAAAAAGAGAAGCATCTCTAATTATGAAATATCAATATTTAATCTTTTGTTATGAACAAAGCTACTGACAGAACAAAGCCACTGCCCCTCATTTCCCCAACCTCACACATACATGTATGCAAAATAGACATAGCAGTTATTTGAACAGAAATTCATTTGGATGGTGTTACTTTGGATTTATATGCAAATAGGTCTATAAGAAGTATTTTTGGAATATTACCTTGTAATTAAGAAACTACCATCTCTTTGTTCAAGTGAACAGACTTGAAATTTGGAAGTCTGGCTCTCTAAATCAGAAACAGATTATAGCCTAGTTTACTTCATAAAATTATCATAAAAACTGAAAAAAAAGAAAAAAGAAAACTATTTCTTGACCTCCTTGCATGATTCACTCTAAAATTCTTAAGATTCTGATCAGTTTTTTTTTCTCTTTTTTCATTCTTTTCTTTTGTACCTTCTTTAAGTTCCTGCATATGTTTTCATGAGCAGTTTTTAGATTTGCTGAGTTAAATTGCATGCTGTATTTTATTGTTTTGTTCTAGTAATTTCATAACGAGATACTGTAACCACCAAACACTTTTAACTTAGACATTGATATATATAATTTCTTTCTTGGGAAAGCATTTGGATTGTTCTTTAAAAATAAAATATATTTCTAAGTAGTTAAAGGTAATTCTAAAAATTTGAATATTGTATTTGGTACTTGTAATTATGAACTTGAGAGCCATAAATGTAGCTCCTCTTACCCGTCTTTTAAATAGGATTAAAATAAGGGTAACTTTTGGGACGCCTGGGTGGCTCAGTGGTTGAGTGTGTGCCTTTGGCTCAGGTCATGATCCCAGGGTCCTAGGATCAGAGTCCCAGAATGCGCTCCCTGCAGGGAGCCTGCTTCTCCCTCTACCTATGTCTCTGCCTCTCTCTGTGTCTCTCATGAATAAATAAATAAAATTTTAAAAAAAAATTAAGGCAGCTTTTGAAGCAAACGTCCAGGGATGAATACTGTGATCTGTGGCTCAAATGATTAAAGTAGCAATAAATTCAACAAAGCATATATGACTTGGTTTTAAAACAAAATATTTTATGAGTATTTTATTTTAGTTAAACTTCTAGAGCCTAGAAAAGGCAATACAAAGGCTATAGTCTGACACTTTTTTTTTTTTTTAACTCTGAAAAAACAAAGAGTCACATTGTTTCCCTCCAACCTTCCCTTGATCAAATGAATGCAACCTTTCAAAATGGCCTAGGGTGACAGCAACATTTCATCAGTGATCTCAAAACACACATTCAAGAAGTTATGTTTCTTTTCCTTTTTTTTTTTTTGAATCTCTCATTTTCAACAGCAATTTATGTGACAAAGCATATCTACTCTTTTCACAAAATTTTCGAACATCATGTAACTTTTGCACTTTCTAAAATAAAATAGAATTTTACACCTTTATGTGATATGATGCATTTGCTCTGATAATATCCAATTTTAATTTAAACTCGTCAGATGCAAACAAGTTACTTGACTCTATTTTTTTTTCTGTAGTTCACTTTAGATGTTTATTCTTTCAGTTTTTACATACTCCACTGTAAATTTTTTGAGAAGCTTTACTGACCTATGGTTTTAATTTTGTGATAGGACTTGCCTTATTTAAACTAATGAGATGAGTTTAATGTAGGTTATACACTTCACAGATTTCAAATTTCAATTTATGACTCTTTCAGTCCCATTTTCTTTCCTTATTTTTTTTTTATTATCATTGACAGTTCACCCTAATCATTTCTTTTCGAAGTACTCCTAGTAACCTCCAATTAACTTGCAGGAGAGTGATGATAATTTACCTCCTGTCCATTCAGGAAACACCAGCATCTTCAGTGGTTGCTGCCCAGTTATTTTTCAGCAATGCCGTTTGTTACAGGCTCTTCTCTTCCTAAAGTTCTTTTTTTTTTTATTTCCATCTTTAAGGTAGGATTTCTGATCCTGGCTTCGTTAACTTTCCCAAAACTATGATATACTTCATTTGAACATTCTACTGATATTGCACTCCTCAAATAGTTCAAAGCATGGGTATCAGAATTATATGTACTCATTGAAAAATGAATATTTCTTGCTGCCTGGTTTAATTATCTTCATTTCTGTACATATCTATTTGTACTTATTACTTTTAATTACACCAATGTAATATTTTCACATTACATACATGATTATATTCTATCTGTATGATAAATCTGTGAGAATAATGTTGCTTGAATTTACAGATACAGAAATGTGAAAAATCGCCATCCCTTCTGGTAATTGGACAAATCCTAGCACAAACTCCAACAAAAGTAAAGTTCAGTGATCTTTCTAGAGTGCCATAGCTGTCACCTGGGAAGACAGATATAAGAGAAAATGTATCTACATTGGGGAGAATTTACGTGTTCTACTCACCTTGAAATGTGCTCAAAAACGTGCTAATTGTTGATGAGTACCCATAAATACTGAAAATTATAGCTGACACTGACTTCATTAGATAATTAGTAAATGATTAATTGATAGAAAAACTATGGAACACAGTCAGTTTGTAATGTGCATTATTTCACCGAGGGTTCCGGGTATTATTTTCTAAATATGCACTTCATTGATTCAAATGCTGAAAGACAGGCTACATACCTGAGAGTTCAGGTAATATATTAACTTTCCATTTACATTTCCCTTAATTTACCTCCTTATCCTACTACCTTCTCAACCTCAGATAATAATTTATAGAGATCTGTAATGAAAAATGTACCCAAATATCGCATTTAATAGTACTAGCTATAGGTAATGTATGAAATTGTAATATTATTGATACTGGTTAAATAATTAACTTTCTGTTAGCCTCAGGAAAAATGCACATGTTTATCTCAAAATGGAGACTTTTTTTTTTCATTTCAAACATGGTATCAAAACAGTAGTCTCTTATTTTCCCATATTTTCCATAGTCAGTGAAGTGAACAGATACTCCTTTCTATGAATAATTCAGTAGAGTGAATTCTAATTTAAATCAGCAGTCTTAGAGTTTAGAAAGCATTAGTTATTAGTTATTAGTGATTATTATCAATTTTTCAATTTACTTTTTTCTAATTGTGATTTTATTTTATTTTTTTAATTCCAGTGTAGTTAACATACAGTGTTATACTAGTTTCACGTGTGCAATATAGTGATTCAACAATTCCATACAACACCCGGTGCTCATCACAACTGCACTTCTTAATCCCCATCACTTATTTCACCCATTCCCCCACCCACCTCCCCTCTGGTAATCATGAGTTTGTTCTCTATGGTGGAGAGTCTCTTACTTGACTTGTTTGTCTTTTTCCTTTGCTCATTGTTTTTTAAATTCCACATATGACTGAAATCATACAATATTTTTCTCTGACTAACTTATTTGCTTAACATTATACTTTCCAGGTCCATCAATATCATTGCAAGTGATAAGATTTCATTGTTTTTAGTGGCTGAATAATATTCTATTATGTTCACATACATACACACATACATACACACACACACACACACACACACACACATATCTTCTTTATCCATTCATCTGTCAGTAAACACTTGGGCTGCTTCCATAATATGGCTATTGTAAATTTAGTTTACTTTTAGTTTACACAATTACTTTTAGTTTTATTTGTGAAATCCTAAAGATTAATAAGAAAATGGTACAAATTACATTTATCTATTTAGGGAGCTGAATTATGATTATTAACCTTTACTTTTTACATAATTGTTTCAACTTATTCTCCCTCATTTTTATGGTACCATTCAGTGTGGTGTGGGTGAAAATGCCTTTTCAGGTTCTTCTCTGAAATAAAAAATTATCTGAGGATCAACCATATAACTTGTTCTCATTGATATATTTACACTAAACATTAATTTAGTAGAGTTTACTAAGTGATCAGAAGTGGCACAGAAGAAGCCACCCAATCAATGCCAACCTTTATGAGCAAGGGTTTTGGAAATAAAATTATATATATTATGATATTACATATGGTTTATTATCTGACATATTGTAAATACAAATATAGCCTTAACATATAAATAGTTATTATATATCAGTAATATAAATAATATCTTAAGTAAATATATGATTACATGAACAGACATTTAAAAAAGAAATACCAAAAAAAAATAAAAAAATAAAAAAATAAAAAAAAATAAAAAAGAAATACCAATGGTGAATATATATTCTTAAATAACTTCAGCCTTCTAAAAATCAATAAAGCAATTATAATAAAACACATTTTTGTTGTGGTTACTCATTTAAATAATCATCCCCCTCACATATACATTCTTAGAAATAGGGTTAAGAAACACACTTAAAGAGTAATATGACAATATGTATACAAAGTTTTAGAAATATTCATACTCAGAAATAGTAACTCTAAGAAGTTATTCAATGGAAATTGTCTTAGCTTAAATGTCCTTAAATAATTGTAAACAAGAATGCTTAGCACTGCATTATTTATGATTGTGTAATAGCAAATGTATTAAAGCATTATTTACCTGTATATAGAGCTTAAGAAATAAAGTATCGCATATAATATAATATAATTGTAAGTGAAAGTTCAAAAATAAAGCTTCATATAGTGTAAAATACAAATTTTATAAATATACATGCATTTATATATGGATATCATAGGATAAAATATACCACATTTTAGAATGCTAGGTAATATTCATACCTTTATTTACTAAATTATATTTTCCTTTTTTTTTCAAATTTCATCCAGTATGTATTGTATTTATAATTAGAAAACATATTGCCAAAACATTAAAAAGCCATGCATTCATATTGGAAAAAAATAAAATAGTGGCATGTATAGTAATACAACAGTAAAATTCTTGGTAAGCTGCAATTAAATCAGTTTTTAAAAGTTAACCTCTGATAAATGACCATATATAAAAGGAAAAGAAAAAAATACAAAAGACAAGAACAGATAATCCATCAAAGAATTATAAATAATTAATAGACGTGGTAATAGTGTTCGTAATCTTAAGCAATCAAAATTATATAATATAACCATTATAAAATTTTCAGTTCTAAATTTGGCAAAGTTTAGAGGTACCTGGGTGGCTCAATCAGTTAATCCTCTGCTTTCTGCTCAAGTCATGGTCTCAGGGTCCTGGAATCGAGTCCCATATAGTATCAGGCTCCCTGCAGGGAGCAGCGAGGAGTCTGTTTCTCCCTCTCTCTCTCTCCCTCTGTGCACTCTCTGTCTTGCTCTCTCTCAAATATATTTATAAAATGAGAATAATGATCATGCTTACCTCATAGGTTTGTCATGATAGTTAAGTGAATTTACATATATAATATGTAAAATTCTTAGAACATTTTCAGCAATGTTAAGCATTCAATCAACATTACTTTTATTGCTATTATTCATAGTATTATTGACTTTATTAGAACCCATTTTAAAAATAGAAGGAGCCAAGCCTGTATGAGGAAGTAGGAAGAACCACACAGGAAAGAGTACCTACAACTCTAGCCAGGTTTCTGATCCCTAAAGCTATGCTTTCTACTCAAAACTATAGTCATTCCTCCTCTGGTCTTGGCCAAGCACTCTTTGCCTTTTATTTCTTTGGCTAAAACCTGTTGTATGACCCTTCATTCATTTTCCCTTGAGTGCACTAAAACTATCTAGGAACATTTTACTTTTTAGAGAACAAAAATGAAGTCAATGGAAAATAATATAGAAATCTGTATTACATGCTATTTTGTAAAATTATTTATCTACAGCTACAGCCTATGAGGATGTCTCATTCTTACTTTTCTCTTACCTACAATAAGATCCTCCCTTCCCTCAAGCATGATTGAATTTTTTTGAAATAGAGATTCAAAGAGTGATTCCCAAAACATGTGTTCTCCCTTCAGTCTGAGACCAGATTACCCTCCTTCCTATATCTGGTTCTCTTACCAGAGATTCCACTTAGGCAAGACGGGACCACTCCTATCTAAAAAGGGCTGTAAGCTTATTCTATGATACAGCTTTTTTGAAAAGCAAGATGGCTTTTCAAACTATCACACAATAAGTCTAACAACAGCTACTAAATAAAGCACCAGAGCCAGTTGTATTTTTACAGATATAATAAAATATGTTTATAACAGTGTTATTTACTGTAGTAAATCACTGGAAACCAGCTTAGTATCCAGCAAGAAAGAAAGGTGCTAGTATGTAACCATAGGATATAATGTAAATATATTAAAAATAGGTTTTCAAAGAATTGTAATGCAAGAAGGTAAAAAAAAAGCATGATACAAGCATGTCTTTGAATTATGAAAACAATTATATCACTTATATGTATGGATGTGGGTGTATGTGAACAAAATGAGACAGATTGTCCAGCTGTGTGTAGTGAAGAAATGGCTTATGGGAAATATACCATATTTTAATGGGGGTTATACTAGATTTCTGGAACTACAGATAGTGATTTTTTTCTGTTACAATTTTTACATTTTCAATATTATTTTCAATCAGAAAATATTCAAAAAGCTTAAATTACTACTTATATTTCAACCATCAGATTTAAATGTTTCAAATAGGCAAGATATAGGCATGAGTGAATTTAAGACTATTATTGACCAGGGCAGCCCGGGTGGCTTACCGGTTTAGTGCCACCTTCAGCCCAGGACCTGATTCTGGAGACCCAGGATCAAGGCCCACCTTGGGCTCCCTGCATGGAGCCTGCTTCTCCCTATATCTCTGCCTCTCTCTCTCTCTCTCTCTCTGTGTCTCTAATGAATAAATAGATAAAATTAAATATATAGAGTCTTCTCATTATTCAGTGTACCTAAGAAAAGAAGCACACTCACAATTTCGGAGAGTATTAATAGATGCTGCAGTTTTGGAGAGAAAAATGAGAGCAATGGACATCTGTTTATCCTTGCCTAGAAATCCCTAGCTATGAATTAAACTTGTTCTAGTAAAAAAAAAAAAATGTGTAAAGAGAAATATGTATGAATAGTTTATATGATTTTTTGTAATAGCAAAAAATATGTATTATGTATTAATGCAATGGTTAGTGGTGTGAAATTAATGCAAAGTAAGATATAAGATGTAGAACATCCTCTAAGGTATTTTGTTAATTAAAAATTCTGATATCAGAATGATATATAAATTTTTTTTTACATTTTTACATAAAATCAAGATTAACCAAGAGGATTTCAATTATTTCAATCATTTATAAGATACAATTATACATATATTTTGTCTGCCTAGAAAATTTAGGAAAATATACTGTAAAAATCTCTGACAGTGATTATCTTTGGTTAGTGTTGATTGAGGTCTAGGAATTTTTACTTTTCACCCTTTATTCCATGGTGTGTACTACTTTTAGAACAGTACTATTATAGTTAATAATGAAAAGAAAACAACTATCACATATTCACTGCCATTAACGTCAGAGCTGATTTAATTTTCCTTAATTAGTATGCTGAATCTCTTGATACTGAAAAATTATAAATGCCATCTTTCTTACCAAGGGAATAAACATTTTCACTTTCAGAATAATGACCTGCTTTGTTCAGTCGTATTTTATTACTGTTAGGTCGGATTTCACTAAATCCTTTGTGTCATCTGGATATTATGTAGAATAATAAACATTTTATTGCATTTAATTATTTTAACAATTGAAGGCTCACTACTGATTTCCATTTTTACTTTTTTTCCAAATCATTATTTTTATTCACCACAAGTAATTCTTAACAAGATTTTTTAAAAATCTAAAAACTAGAAACTGAAACACTCATTCTAGAAACATTCAGGATGTCCAGAAGAAAGTGGTATTTAAGCCATCACAAAGAAGTATTTTAATTAATAATATAGAAAATAAGTCCAGATATTAGTTTCAGTAATACCTAAAAACTAAGCATGTAAATTCTCATTTTAAATAAGGGTCATGAAGTAATTATTATCATAATAATCAATTGTGTTGTATCAATTACACCATTGAACTCAGGTAATATAGAATATACCAAAAACAGAGGAACTTTAAAATCTCAACCATGGCTACTATTTTCCCCACCACTAATTTCAAACACATGTATATCCTAAAATAGTAACTCATTGTATGTAAGTATACTTTACAATACTCTGAGTTCCAAAGAATCATCTTATAGATAATATAATGTATCCCTAAAAATAGGCAAATAAATAAAAATAATACAGTACTCTAGAAAATCTATACATATACATAATAAACATTAAATATTTTAATTGTTCACATACATCTCATAAAAAAAAAGCTACAAGTAAACCGGTGATTGTTTCCCCAAATTGAGATTTCCCTGTTCAGTATCTTTGATCTTTTTAGTAAGCCTTTGCCAAACTCATTTTCCACATGAGATTTCACTTCAGATACAGGATAAAATACAGTGACTGGGCTTAATTGTTCAATTCAAGTTTTCTGATTCACCTAATGTTTCTCTTTTTAAAAAAAAATGTTTTTGGGGGGCACCTGGGTGTTGGTTAAGCCTCTGACATCAGCTCAGGTCATGATCTCAGGGTCCTGGATCCATTCACGTTGGGCTCCTTGCTTCTCCCTCTCCTTCTGCCCTTCCCCTTGCTTGTGTTCTCTCTCTCTCTCTTAAATAAAATTAACATTCAGTACTTTTTATCATCATTTATATAGTTTTCTTCAATATGCCCTCTTGACACCGTGAAATACAGTTTGAAAACTCCACGTTTTGAAAACTCCTTACCCAAGTTCACAAAATAGCTCTCTCTTTACGTTAAACATGATCATCTGAATAGTCTCCTTAGGAACCTTCACTATTAACAGTTAGTGGAAGGAGTGCCTGGGTGGTGCAGTCAGTTAAGTACCTGAGTCTTGGTTTCAGCTCCAGTTGTGATCTCAGAGTCTTGAGATGGAGCCCCATGTCAGGTTCTGTGCTCAGCGGGGAATTGGCTTGAGATTCTTCCCTTGTCCTCTGCCCCTCCTATTCGTGCTCTCTCTCTCTCTCTAAAAAAAAAAATAAATCTTTACCACAAGAAATTAATGGTAAAACTAGTAACAGCTCTTTATTGTTTTTGAGGCAGTTATTAAGACAACAGAAGCATATCATATTAATATTAGATGCGTACCCCTAATCTGGGATACACAGATGAGCTTGACTACATCCTAGACACTGGAAAAGCCTGCAAATTGCGCGTGTGTGTTTCCATGGGCGTCCTACACCTTCTTTGTCTTTTTTTTTTTAAGAATTTATTTATTTATTTATGAGAGACAGAGAGAGGCAGAGACACAGGCAGAGGGAGAAGCAGACTCCTGCGGGGAACCTGTGCGGGACTCGATCCCAGGACTCTGGGATCATGACCTGAGCCAAAGGCAGATGCTTAACCACTGAGCTATCCAGGTGACCCTCATTGTCTTAAAAACAGTGGAGAAACTTCCCCTTTCACAAAAGGGTTAATAATGGGTTAAGCAATTACAAGTCATCACTCAGTTTTTTTCTCTACTGAAGGCTGAAACAGTGGTTGCTAGTCTCCAGCTTTAAGGAAAGCAACTTATTTCATAGTATTCATCTATATCAGGTATTGATTTTAGAATAATAATTCAATATTGTGTTGCCTAAATTATTTTTAAATTATTTATCAAAAGATCATAATACATGATTTTTAAGGCTTTTTAAAAAGATATAAGAAAAAGAGTAGATTACTTTGATGTACAATTAACAGAGCAAGAGAGACTCTAAGATGAGAAATAGTTGAAACTAAGACATGCTTTTTATTCCTCAATTCCATTTTACTAACTGAAAATATTGATTAGAAAATAATAAATTTAGACCTTAGTGTCTCATCTATCTTCTTGTATTAAGGTAGCATTAATAGAGAAGCTCCTATTAAATATAGGTGTCATTTTTATTCCTTATGCACTTCTTTCTATTCTGTACAGTTTCCTGAAGGGTGTGAAAATAAACATTCTTAAGAGATTTCACAAGAACTCTAAGTATTATTTCAAGGTGATATGCTGCAATTTGATCCCCCCTGCTATCTTTTTTATTTTCTTCCAAATAAATCAGGTCTTTTATTACTGTGCCATTTACTCATATTTTGGGCCTTTAATCTGTATTTGTGACTGTATGCAGGACATAAATGCCATAATTAGTATGAAAAACATCTAAGTGGAACAACAACTAATGTTGGTTAAAAGTAACAGTTCCATGGCACTAGAGGCTGCATTCCTTGTGTGGCACAAGTAGAAATATGATTAAACAGTAGAGCAGGACACCTACCCCCCAAATACTGAAGTACAGATGTGTAACTTGTGTAGCATACAAAATGTGTGTTTTTTATTTCTACATGTATTGAGACAGAGGCTTAGGTATTGTTTTATTATTAGTTAATAATTTTATTGACTTATAATCAGAGTGAAATTGGAATAAAAATGACCTATTTTAGAGTTTTTGTTTGAAAATTCTTTGTGACCTATTACACAAGCATGAAGAAAATATGGATCTTCTATTTTCAGGTATAGGATCAATCTATCTATCTGTCAATGAATTCACACAGGCATATAAAATCAAATTTAAAAAATTTTAAATCAGATTATCTGTTCAACTCTTATTGTTTCCTCACTAAAATTTTCAGACTTTATTTAATAAATCATTTTATTAAATTTTTATACAACTTTTCTTTGACCTTACTCGTTTTTAATTGCTTTATCTATCAGTCTCTGAGACAGATGTGTGAAACCTCCCATTGTGATTGTGGATTTGCCAATTTCTTCTTTTAATTATTAGCATTATTTAAAAATATTTCTAGTAGTAATTTTAATAGCATTCTATTGCATTGTTATTGTTGCTGTTACAAACATTCCTCTAATTTCTGTATTTATGCAAATATTCTTTTTAAAAAGGGGAAGGTTAACTCACATTTTACTGGACTAAACAATGAAAATTAAAACTGATTACTTTGTAATATTGGGTACTGGCATCTGATATAAGGAAAAATAAAGCTGTGTAGAAATAGGATGCAATGGCAAGTCCCTTTGAGCTGTTGGCTTTGGAACAGAATACTAAAAATGCTTAAGAGATCAAATCATGTCAGCTACTATGCAAATAGTGTCCCGGGAAGTAACTGCATCTAGTTACTAGTATTTACTAGGTGCATTTTTCTTCCATCAGTTATTTGGTATATTCTAGGTAGTTTTGTTTTATGAGTATCTTTAAAGAGCACCTTACAGCTTGTTTTTTTGTTTTTAAATTGAATTATATTTGACATAAAACATTGTAAAATTTAAGGTGTACAACATATTGGTTTGATCATTTATATTGCAATCTGATTGCCATAATAGCATTCATTAGCTAACACCTCTATTGTATCACACACATAATTTTGTTTCTTCTAGTGTTGGGAACAACTAAAATCTAGTCACTTAGAAAATTCAGTGTTTATAATAGTTTTGTTGTCTATTACTACTGTACTGTGTATTTGATTTCCAGGACTTATTTATCTACTAGTTAACAAATATGTACCCTTAAACAACATATACCTCATTTCCCCATCCTCCAGCCCCTGGTGACCACCATTTTACTCTCTGCTTCTATGATTTTTTTTTAATTCCACATATAAAATATGTCATCCAGTGTTTTTCTCTATTAGACTTATTTCACTTCACATGGTGTCCTCAAGGTCCATCTATGTTGCTACAAATGATAGAATTTCCTTTTCCTCAGGACTGAGTAGTATTCTGCTGTATAAATACACCACACTCCCAAGTTTACTGCATCATTCATTATTTACTATAGCCAAAATATGGAAAGACCTAAATATCTGTCAGTGGATGTTGTTTGTAAGCAACAAACATGACTTTGTTGTAAGCAACAAACTATGACTGTCAGTGGATGTTGTTTGTAAGCAACAAACATGCTTTGTTGTAAGCAACAAACTATGACTGTCTGTATTTTTGATAAGAAAAGAATGGTCTTCAACAAAGTGCTCTCTAGATATAGTTTTGTGACCTGGGGCTAATTTACCTAAGTTTTCTAAGTTACAGTTTCCTCCTTTGTCAAATAGGAATAATTACAGTAGTTATATAATGGGTTTATTTGGCAGAAGTAAAACATTTGAGATATATATGAAAAGCCTTTAGAACAGTAGTTTGTGGAAGGGCTTAATGTTAGTGTTTATTATTAACTAAATATATTTCATTCACATTTGTTGTAATTAGTGATTTTATACACAAGCATATACATATATGCAGTTATTTGTAGTATCTTATTTTGAGTTTTCTTCATTTATTTTTTCTTCTAGCTTTAGGTTGCATTAATAGATTTTTTTTCAACTATTTTCTTCAGAAGCTATACATTGCACAAGTTCAGAAGTTATAAATTGCATGTTTGCTCTGTTAGTGGTTATCCAGTTAAGAACTTCTTAAAATTCTGCTTTTAGAAGTAAAGAAAGAAAGTAAACGATGCCTTTTTATGAACTAGAAGGGTCTTGAAAGCAAAACAAAAAAACAAAATAACAGTGCCATGTCATTCTAGCTACTGACTAATATCTAGTAATACTTAGTATACTCAATTACGCCTTACTGAACAAATTAATTAAGAACCCTACCCAAGGAGTTGGGTTTCAAATAAATAAGTACAAGAGAAGTGAGCTATTGCTTCTAGTATAATAATTTTTTATATGGACTATTGAAAATTTTCAGGAAAAAAGAATTGAAAAAAATCATTTTAGAAGGAATCAAAATAATAAAGTGATCTATTAGTTACTGACTTAGAAGGCTGTAGTGTATACCTTATTTGTTTGAATGATGCTTTGAAAATAAATCAACTCATTTTGCTTCTCCTATTAAAAAAATGAAAATTGTGGACTCTATCCAAACTTTGGTCCAAAAGAAGACATCCTTCTAATAACTGTTGAGGGGTGTTACCAGGGCTAAGAGAATGTTCTGCTTTGAGGACTATAGATGGAACTGATTATTTCTTTTGTTCTTCATGGGATTTACCAATTAGATCTCTTTTAAGACCTGTCTTAGTTGATTAGCCTATGTTAAATGGGGTAGAGATTGGAAAACACAGTTTCCTCCAGTGCTTTGATTTTTTAAATAACTATATACCAAAAAGAACTAAGTTCCAAATCACCATTATTAATTTTAATCAGAAGTTTCATTTATTTAGGAAAATTGTTTACAAGTCAGAGAAACCAACGGAAACTAGCTTAAGCAAAAGACAATCAAGTTCATTATGGGGATGCAGAGAGAGTGCATGAAACCAAAGAAGAGACAACTATTTCCATCTTTCCTTTCTGCTTTCCTCAGTCTCTGCTTCATTCTACTCTGACTCTATGCACTGGCTTTTCTGTCTCTAAATCCACATGACAACGGTCCAGGCTTTTATGCCTTCTCTTTTTAAAAGGCAAGCAGATATTGAAAATTAAATTCCTTGGTCACAATTCTAAATTTCCGGAGAAATGACTGTAGATAAGAAAATACACTTGGTCAATTAACTGGCATGAACTCTGATTATTTTCTGTGTATTGAAAGTGAGTCTGGAGAAAATTCAAATCTTTTCACTACCTACTATGAATATTGTACTGTATTATTATCTGAAGATCAAAACATCTATTTTCTCTTCTAGTGAAGTAAATTTATATCCATAAAGAAGCTATGACCTCTCATTTCTATATGTGCATATAATTCTGGTTATTTTGGTTATGGACTTATTTCAGGGTCTGAGACTTATTAGGTTCTTAAATATTACTTATTATTAAGATATGTTTATTTTTTAATTTTTTAAAAAAAGATTTTATTTATTTATGAGAGAGACAGAGAGAGAGGCAGAGACACAGGCAGAGGGAGAAGCAGGCTCCATGCAGGGAGCCTGATGTGGGACTCGATCCCGGGTCTCCAGAATCACGTCCTGTGTGGAAGGCAGAAGCTAAACCACTGAGCCACCCAGGGATCCCCTTAAGATATGTTTATATGGTTCACATTCCTATGACTGACTTGGAAAAGATAAATATCTTTAGATGGGAAAAAACAATTAAATGTGGGGACTTAAATCCTACTTCTTAATAGTCCATTGCTTCTAAATACATGTCAGTATATTTTTGATTACATATAAAATCTTCATATAGTCAGTTCTCTATGAAACAATATATTGAGTATATTATATATACGTATATAAACTCATATATGTAATATATTGAGTATATGAAGAATATATATTATTATCCATTATTTGCTATTTTTTTTCTTAATACTGATGGAAAAGAACCAAGACAACCTAGATTATAAATGAAAATATGTTTATCTATCATAGCTCTTCTATTAATTAGAATGAGACTCAAAAATTAATTTCTAATAACCTTCTGGGAGAATAAAAGTTCAAACTTGTTTTCCCATTAGTTCCTTCTTGCTTACCAACCAAAAGCTCTTAGTTGCCCTTTCTGGCCCATATGCATTATTGAAATACCACAGCTACAGTTCAGCAATTGCAGTGCTCCTAAGATCTGTGCTGGTAGGCAACACATAGTCATGGAAGCACACTATTAAACTTAAAGTTTTCCAGTAAAATCGGTTTGAAAATATTTCAATAAAAAATGAATTCAACCCCCTTTTTAATATATCATGTCTATAACTGAAAGTTTAGAAGGTGAAGAAGAGAGATTGTCCAAGAAGTTGTAAATTAATCATATGTATTTAAAGCAGTTAAGATTGAAATAAAGGGGACACCTGGGTGGCTCAGTGCTTGAGCATCTGCCTTTGGCTTGGGGGTGATTCCAGGGTCCCAGGATGGAGTCCTACCTTGGGCTAACCCTCAAGGAGCCTGCTTCTTCCTCTGCTTATGTCTCATCTTTTTTCTCTCTTATGAATTAATAAATTAAATTAAATTAAAAGATTTAAATAAAGGTAGTATAAGTTCCTTATTCCCTCCTGGCTTAAAGTCTATCAATAAGACCAATATTTTGAATTATATATTATTGACTCTAGGCTAGAGCTAGGAAGTTAAGTGTCTGCATATAATATGTAATATTGTAGTCAATGAATTCCACATTTTAAACTCTTTAATTACACAATACAAAAGCCCAAAGAAAGATCATAGGGGTGCCTCGGTGGCTCAGTGGGTGAAGCACCTGACTCTCTTTTTTTTTTTTTTAAGATTCCATTTATTTATTCATGAGAGACCCAGAGAGAGAAAGAGGCAGAGACACAGACAGAGGGAAAAGCAAGCTCCCTTTTGGGAGCCCGATGTGGGGCTCAACCCTTGGATCCTGGGATCATGACCTGAGCTAAAGGCAGAGGCTCAACCACTAAGCCACCAGGTGCCCAGCACTTGACTCTTGATTTTGGCTCCCATCATGATCTCAGGGTGGTGGGATCGAGCCCCACATCAGGCTTCATGCTCAGTAGAGAGTCTGCTTGGGATTCTTTCTCCCCATCTCTCTATTCCTCTGTCCCTGCCCCTTGCTCACATTCTTATCTCTCAAAATAAATACATAAAATCTTTTTAAAAAAGATCAGAGATCATCTATATATAAAATATTTATAAGGCCCTAGTCTTAGTGCTGTAGATATTGTTGGTTTGGAGGAATTTTGATAAAAATAAGTTGATTACAAAATTTTGTTTCAAATGGCAGTTGGTACATTCTAAAGAATAGCCTAGTCTTATATTTTGTTTTGTTCAAAAATTCCCCTTAATGTTGAACATCTAACTCCATAACAAGTAATACAGAGTAGAAATAATTCATTATCTAGTTGCATTTGTTGAAAATAGATAAAATGCTGAAACATACATTAATATTTACAATGCCACATCATGTTTATTATCAAATTATAATTTAGGCCTAAGCTTGCTGTAAATTAAAATCCTTTCAACAAAATTGCATGTAACTCTATCACTCACATCTTTTCACTAGCTACTGTGAATATTGTGCTGTATTATTTTCTGAAGATCAAAACATCTATTTTCTCTTCTCGTGAAATAAATTTATATCCATAAAGAAGCAATGACCCCTCATTAATAAGCAAGCCATGTATTTGATGAGTTTGTTGCTGAGAAAAAAACAATTATTTCTATCATAATAATACTTTCTAGTAGGTCATGTGGATGAGGTTGAAAACTGGGAATACTCGTGTCTTTTAAAAGGAATAGCAGAAAGGATATTTTATAACTAAAAGCAGATGAAACTGTTTTCTTCTAAACATGAGGAAGTGTGTTCTGAAGAAGAAACCCCTTCTTTAGAAGCCACAAGAGTTTTTCCACCTGAAATACCTGAAAAAGCTCTCCAGTTTTTTTCATTGAAATTCCTTAGTTCTTGGAAAGCAGTGACTTTATATCATCACTTATCTTACTATTTATATGAGCACTTTCCATTTTATTGCAAATGAGCTTAACCATCAAATATTCAAATAATTTATCTGTATTTTATGACTCGCTGCTTCAAGACATACTTAAGATTTATCCCAAGTACTGTGGTCAGTCTGCAAGGCAGCAAGTATTTATTGAGTATCAGATGCATGAATGAAACTATTTTAGGCACAGGTTACCCAACAGAGAACTTAGATTTTAGTAATTATGTTTAAAAATATTTACTATGATTTCATGTTCCCTCGCCTCTAATTTCTTAGGAAAATAACAATGTTATTAGAAATGCATATGACTATGTATTTAGTGAGATTGGTGATAATTATGATATGACTAAAAACATCTTTCTTGAAACAGTGTTATCTTGACTGCCTAATGTTAACAGCATTCCTGGTGGATTTTGTAATTAAGTTGTTATTTGGTAAATCCACATAAGAGACTCAGTTGAATAGGAATATCACTAATTACCAACTAACAGCTCATAAATACATATTAACAGTTTTCAGTTCCTCCGAAGTACTTTTAACTTTCCAATTAAAAAAAACACAGGAATATTGAATTTGGTAAAAAATTTTCTAAGACCATGTAAGAATGTCTCCTTTTATCCTCTATATGTTGGAAAACCAGACTTTTGTTTTGAAGAAAGAAACCTCATCCAGGCCACAACCCTATTCATGCGGTAAGGGCAGTGGCAGGACTCAGAAAGGCATACTTACAGATTTCTCCCAGCCTCGTTAGTGAGTGAGGAATATGTATGCCATAAACCCAGTTGGGCTACATCAGCAACACTACATTAAGCAGCATATACAATTTGCACATTTATGGACTGATATGCTTAGCATTTATGAAGACTCATTTTTCTACTGCCCGAAAAGAAACAATACTAATAGTGTGTGCAATTAAGAGCTCCCAAGAATAATGGAAAAATTGGTGACCTGTAACCACTTTTAGTACTATGTGCTGCTTTGAAAGCATAATGAATTCCTCCCTGTTGTCTTTGCACAACATCAATGCAGATAAATAATCTACAAGATTGCTAGAATAACACAGGAGACAACAAAAGGGTGGTAGGCCAAGTCAGTCTCTAAAGATGCAGCCTTACTTCCCTGTATATCCCTGGTTCCCAACTTACTGATGATTCTTCTCGATAACTCAATTCAATTCTAAAAGTGTTTATTAACAATCTCCTTCTCTTGTAGGTGTTACACAAATAGGAGTCCTTTGTCTTCGGGAATAATAAAGCACACTGAGAAAAGAGACACTTAAATGAAAAAGTTTTATAGCTCTGTACAACATACAGAGGTAAGGAACAAAATGAGTAGTGGAAATAACACTTAAAGAATCCAAGGAAAAATGCAATCAGAGGCAGAAGGAAAAATTGGAGAACTTTTAGAATGGAGTAAGAGCTTGGAGAGATACTAATGTACGAGTATAAAAGTGATGTGAGAGAAAGGAAGGGAGCATGCAAACAGTAAATGACTAAATGTGATGATGCAGGTCAGGTTATTCTGGCCTTATCCCATGCTAGTGGTATGTTCTTATTTAGGTGTGTGGCCCTCTTTAGGAGAAATTTAAACACACACACACACACACACACACACACACACACACACATTACGTGTCATTACTCCAACTGCAGGTGTAGACACAATGGAAAGATTAGGTATTCTGGGGTTGGAGTGATACCTGCGACAACCTTCATGAAAAGGGAACAGTAGGAACTCTTTCGCAGCTTAAGGAAAATATTTCTCCAAGAAAATGTCAGTTGAGAACAGTGTAAGTTTGCCGAGGACTACAGACACCGTCTTTCATGTAACTTCTTAGCAAAGACCTATTTCATCCCCTGCAGAGAATACCACTCTAAAATAGTATCAGAATTCTAAGAATTATTAAAGACTATACATTTCCAACCCCCAATGATTAGAATAAATGTTGTGGCCACAACTGGGCATTGTTTTACATGCAAATTGTTCGATATCATAGCCTTAACTCCTCTTCTGTGACAACAGTCCCTGCCTGGCCTTGCTCAAGTTCCTCCCTTTGTTTCAACTTCAGCTACGCTGATCTCATGCTAACCACCTCTTTCTATGCTTCTATCTTCTTTCTCTAAGTATCCTGCTGGCTTCACATTCTTCCTTATCTAACCATGAGTTGCTGGTTTATTTTATTAATCACTCCCTTGTGAGCTTTCTCAAGTTCTTCTATCCTGTGTCCTTTAATAACTACACTTCTGGATCAATCTAAGTATTCAGCTTCCCCATATGTGGACAGCTGGTAAGTACAACTGCAAGAAACAACCAAACTGCACATTGCTGCAGCTACAAATATACACCATAGTCAAATTTAAATGAATCCTCAGTATCTGTATTCTTATTTGCCTTAGGTCAACTCGACTTTCTGTTACCCAAATTTACTATACAAAAACTTAAAAAAAAAAAAAAAAAAAAAGAACTTACTTGCTTTTAAGTATCCTATTGCACCTTGAAATATTTTGTTTTATGAAATCTGAGGAAATGATCCAAGATATTCCTATTTGTATACTGAAATGTAAAACAGTGATTAGACCTAATGAGTTAGCAAGAAATACTGTTTTGCTTTGTTTTGTTTTTCTTTTTCTGGATGGATAGGAAATAAGCAGTATGTAATACAATTGCTTAGTTAATTTGCATTCTATATCTTTGCTTGTTCTCAAGTTTAAGTCTTAATTTTAAATTGTCTTAAAAATGTATAAAAAAAACGTATTATTTTTACCCTCCATTTGGGGCTCCCAGACCCAATTTCAATATATGCGGATAGGTCTCCACACATAAGCAAGCAGTGCTCTGACACCAACCGAATGTCCTACAATTCAACTCGATTCTGACACTCTTCACACAGAGATGGCATCACTTCCACAGGTTAAGGTTTCAGTCCTACAAAATTGCTCCTCCCTAGCTCACTTCAGATGCCAGTCACAAGCCTAGGCCTGTTACTTGTGCCTCTGACCAACCAGCGACACATCAGAGGTTCCCATGACCTCTTCCTCCACATTGATTAATTGACTAGAGCGGCTCACGGAACTAAGAAAAATGTTTTACTTACCAGATTACTAATTTATTATGAAAAGATATAACTGAGATACAGCCAGATGTTAAAGATGCTTAAGGAAAGGTACAGGGCAGGGGTGTGGAGCTTCCATGCCTTCTCTGAGCATTTCCATGTGTTCATCAACCCCAGAAAGCTTAAGAGTGATGACAGAAAGTGTAGACAGCAGCAAGAAGAATAAGATAAGAAATAGATAATGATATAATAGAAATAGATAACTATCTATCTATAATAGATAATAGATAATATAAGAAAATGATAATGGCACTGCCCAAACAGGAGGTTGATTGGAAGAAATAACACACGGAGATAGTGAGAGGGTCCTGACTTGGTATCTGGGATTTCAGAAAAAGATCAAAAAAATTCCTCAGATCCAGTTCCTGACTTCCCTGCAGGAATTATAGTGGCAAGAAGATTCTGTGTCTGAAACTACAAAACTTTGATGAACAAAATCAAAGAAGAACTAAATAACTAAATAAATGGAGAGATACTTAATATTCATGGATAGGAAGGCTCAGTATTATAAAAACATTAGTACTTCCTAACATGATCTGTAGTATCAATCCAATCCTAATACAAATCCCAGCAAGTTTTGTTTTATTTTTTATTTTTTTGTGGATATGGACAAACTGATTCCAAAGTTTATACAGAGAACAAAAAGATCCAGAATAGCCAACACAATATTAAAGGAAAACAACACGTCCTGATGTTTTTTTCAATTCAATTATTAACATAATATATTTCAAATTGAGTTCCTCAGAAAACATGTAAATAGGTGTTATGGGTTAGATTGTGTACCTTGCCCCCACCCCAAAATATATACTGAGATCCTAATCCCCTGTCCCTCAGAATGTGTCCTTGTTTGGAAATTGGGTCATTATAGAAGTAATCAAACTAAAACTATAGTCATTACGTTGGCCCATAATCCATTGTGACCAGAAGAGGAAACTTGGATACATATGAAGACATAAACAGAGATTGGAATTTTGCTGCCACAAACCAAGAAATGTCTGGGGAAATGCTATGAAAGATCATTTTTCTATAAGTTTCAGAGGTATATATCCCTGCCACCACCTTGATTTCAAATTTATGGCCTCCAGAACTGTAAGACCATAAATTTTTGTTGTTCTAAGATACCCCACTATGGCACTTTGTCAGGGCAGCCCTAGGAAACTAATACAGTGGGTATTGATGGGAGAAAATAGTTTCATGGTCAAAACACAGTGAGGAACATACACACAGCTAAACTGAACTGAACAGTTTCTCAGTGACCTCACTATATTAACCCTTATTTTGATGCTCCTACAGAGGGACTATTGCATTAGATATTTTCTAGAAATATTCGTTCATGGAGCAAAACTTTTCCCACAGTGTTCATGCCACATATCTGCTGCTCTATAGAACATAATTTGGGAAATGCAGACATAGAGTGTCTAAATTTAAAAAACTACCATGATTTTTAGAATAGTCTCAAAGAAAATCATTTTCCCGCAGGTTGAGTCGATAAACCTCTTAATTTTGCCTCATTCCTTAGCCTTGATATATGTTTTCACTAAATGTTCTTTGAATGTCAGTTGTGCTCTCGAGGGTGAATCTCAGCCTGCAAAATTTTTGTTGAACATAGAGTCTGCAAAACCAGATGCTCAGGTTGTCAAGAACATCTGTAGGAACATAACATTACATTAGTTTCAAGAATCCACCTGTCAGGTAAACATAAAACAACACCAAATGCAACAATTCAAATATTTGGTTGGGCAAGATTTATCCTAAACATGTTTCTCTTTGAATTTAATATTTATTAGCAAAATAGCCAAAATTATATATTTGAAAGACAGATGATTTAAAATAAATACTTTAAGACAATTATATAATTATGTCTTTATAATATACTGAAATATAATGCATTATTAGATATTCAAATTTATGCAGACTCCGTATGTTTATTTTGCCCATTACATTATCTATTGTGTCAGATAATGTTACTTCTTTATTAGCTCATTTCTTTTTCAAACTGGATATATATATATATATATATATATATATATATATATATATATATAAAACCAATGTGGCCATCATATTGTTAGCTCATGAAACGTGAATGGTAATATTGTGAACCAATTCAAGCCTTAGCTCTTAAAAATATACCCAGAATGTCCCCAGAATGAGCACAATTCCAGGATAATCCTGGAAACTGTTAAGTGAAAATGGTTGATTCACACTGTGGAAGGTGTCAGAACTTTTGAATCATCATTTGGAGAATTGCTGACTTAGAGCACATTTATCAAACTATTACTTAAAGTTTAGCTACTGACAATTCAGATATATCTGTCATAATAGCTGGTGTTTCTTTAACCAGAATTCCTGCCGTGTTGTGTGTGTGTGTGTGTGTGTGTGTGTGTGTGTGTGTGACAAACTGAGATCTATTAAAATTTTTGATGTTGTTTCTAAATTCACATTTTATTCCCAATTCATTCAGTGGTATTTATTAAGCACTTATAATGTGCCACATAAATCCTTACAGATAAAGGAATTTTAAAAAACAGACAAAAGTATTCCTGAAGTTTTCATTTATGAGGGGTTAGCAGAACTGTTGCAGAAATAGAGCAATGTAAATAAATGTATAAACTGTATAGTAAATCAGTGCTATATAAAATATACAGGAATAATAAATTAGGGCACTATTGTAGCACCAAGAATTGGAGGAAATATTATTTTAAATAGATTGGTTATGGAAGTCTCACTAAAAACATGAGAAAGGAAGGAAAATATTTGGATATCTGGAGAAAAAAATCTTTGTAAAATATGAAATTCCAGGGGCAAAATCTAAAAGGAAAGGCATTGCCTGATAAGCTCAGGATAGGTAAGGGCATACACAGATGTGTAACAGGGTAAATGGCCGTGAGAGCAGTTGAGAAGTGGGAGGAAAGCAATAAGGAATAGACAACCCAGGGTCCTGTAGGCCACTGTGATTTAAAGACAATGGCTTTTGCTCTGAAGAAAATGGGAAACCATTAGAATGTTTTGAGAAAGAAACTTCATGTCTCTCTAAAGTTTTACAACATAATACTGGCAAGTCTATTGAGGCAGGCCAAAAGACAAGAGTGTAAGAAAGGAGGCCATTTATATGAGTTTAATGAAATATTCAAACAGGAGATGATGGTGACTTGGCCATGATCTGACAGTATTTTAATAGTCAAAATCTGAGTGCATTTGAAAGTAGGATAATAGGATTCTCTAATAATCCAGATATGGTTTATAAGAAAAAAAGAAAGATCTAAATATGATTCCAGAAATTGGCTTAAGAAACTAGAAGTATGGAGTTTCCATTTACTAAAAGGATCAAACTGAGAGAAGATCAAGTTTGATAGGGGAAGATTGGGAATTCAGTTTTTGATGTGTTACTTTTGTGTCATCTGTAAGACCTCTAAGTGACATAGTAGAAGGCATTTGGAATCATGAAATTGATGGTCAAGGGTGGGGAACTAGGTAGAGGTATAAATTTGCAAGACATTGCATAGATGCATTTAGAAACAAGAGATTGAGGTGTGACCACTGAGGGGAAATGCGTAATCAGGAGATGACTATGTAGTAGCACACCTGGCATATTTAACACCCAGAATAGGGAATTTTATTTTAAGATTTATTTTTTTAGAGAAGTTTTAGGTTTACAACAAAATTGAAAGGAAAATACAGAGCTCAAGCAATTTTGAATTATCACAGGATTAGTCTGAGAAAAAAGGCTTGTAGCTGAGCCTGTGAGTCAAGGCTGAAAAGGTGCTTATATAAAGATTATAAATTTTTAACATTCTACAGTAACTATAGCAATTCTTAAACATCAATATAAAAAATATCTTTTCTTCTTGGGGAAAGGTATTGCTGATAAATTGTGACAATCAAAACAGCATTTTATTAAGTTGTGTCATTATTTTTAGCTTCTCTATGAACAATGCATAACCTTTCTGACTGCATGTGGGCCAACACCTCTGTCTTAGAAACCAGAGATGTGATGTTATGAAAGTCAAACAGAAAAATTATTTTAAAGAGGAAGTAACTGGGTACCTAGTAACTAGGTGGCTCAGTAGCTTAAGCATGATGATCCTGGGGTTTTGGGATTGAGCCCCAGGCATTTGGCTTCCTTGCCTCGGCCCTTCCCCAACCCCCCACTGGCTCATGCATGCACTCTCTCTCATAAGTAAATAAAATCTTTTTTAAAAAATGAAATAATAATCAACTGTGCTAAATTCTGCTGCTGGTTAATTATAATGAGCTCTGAGATGAACACTGAGAATTAACCTCTGTAACTGCCAATATGGAGGCCACTCATGACCTTGACTAGAACAGCTTAGATGGAGTGGTATGGGAAGAAGATTGACCAAAGAAGATTGGAGAGAGAATGAAGAAAGGGAAATGGATTTATGAGCATAGACGACTTCTAAGGAATGCTTGGTCTAAAGGGGAGAAATGAAAGGGAGAGAGAAACTAATTAACAGCAGGAATATATAGAGTGGAAAATAGTTTTAGAGATAGAAGAGAGCTTGTTTTCATGCTCAGGAGAAATTATTCAGCTGGAAGGGGTAAAAAGAGAGGGGTATAGAAAATAAAATATAGAAACAGAAAAGAGAGAGGGAGAGGGAGAGAGGAGGAAAGAGAGTAAAATTACAGATCAAGTGATGGATCTATCGGCTGGTTGAATGGAATTGAGTTAGCAGGGTTGAGCTTTTGCAAATAGAGGTAATTGGATAAAAGATGCAAGGGATTTCGGGGTGTGTTCTTGGAAAGATGGAAGAGAGGATAGAAGGTTATTGAGAGATAGTGAAAAATAATAGAATCCGTGAATAAACAAGTAGTATACAACTTTAACCTTGTTTAAATATTTTTATATAATTCAAGGTTAAACAGTGATGGACGTAACTCTAAAACGTAGAGGGAAAATTGTTAATATGGAAATAAAAAATATGTATGTCTTTTCCCTAAAGAACTTTTGTCTAGAAAAATCTCACCCTTAAAGTCAGAAATGAGGCCCACTTTAAATGAAGGGAAAAAGTTATAACAATTATTCTTTTCTTTAAGGAACATGAAATAACAAATCACCGTTATGCATTTATTCCAAATCTTTTTTAGCAAGTATGCTATATGTTGGAGACAAAAAGACAATTAAGTCATCTTTACTTCATGTGGAATAAACAACTAATTTATTTAAAAGGTACTAGAATAACCTAATATAGTAGATGCTATGAGAGCAAAGGAGACACATCTAACCTTATCAGATTTAACATTTAAAGAAGGACTCCCAGGAAAATTGAAGTGTGGTCTAACAGAGCAGGCAAAGAAGGATGAGAATGTTCCAAGCAGAGGAGCAACATGGGTATGTCAGGAAGGCATAAAAAGCACACAGTGGATGCTGGGAACAACTTCAGTGTCAACAGAGCAAAGGACACTCATAGGTGAACATAGGACAAGAGGCCAACTGGAGAGTGATCAGCCTCAGGCAAGGATATACACAAATTAGAGTAAGCCAGTTTGCATCTTGAGGTTATAGATGATATTTATTCATTTCTTACCTACTGTAAAATGGACCAATGCACACTGGAAAGGCAGGAAAACATTTCTTCTGAAGTGAGAGCAATCACCTCCACTTAATAGACACAGGGGGAAAAAAAGAGCCCAACTAACAAATACTGTAAGTTTTATGTTATTTTCTCCTGAAATTATAACAGAAACAAATGGATTGTTATATCCCCTAAATGAGGAAGCCATATATTTCATTCTTAGAAACCATAAAGCTTATGAATTTGTCACTAGGTAGTCCTATAAGAACCTTCAGGTTCCCTGATTCCACTAATGAAAGGTCAGGGTCTGTCAGCATGTTCTCCATCGAGCTGAGGAAGGCAGAAATGAAACATTCCTAATATGCTGGAAATAAAGGCCGTGTCCTGATTTTACCTGCTGGCAGCCAAAGTCCTTCAGTAGATTGGTGTTTGTCTTCTCTTGGGAAATCACCAGAATGCAACTGCCTTCATCAATGTTCCTTTCCTGCTCCTCTTTCACTACTGCCATGGCTTAGTGACAGGCCTCGTGAAAGATGGTAATGTAACAGGACTGTTACAGAATTAAAGTCCAGGCTGTTTCAGTGAAGCAATGTATTCAGTTAGATGTCCTGCCTGCTGCAGTAAAATAACTTGGAAACAAAGCACTGATGGTATAGGAAACAATCCTGAAATTGATAGGCCAGGAATCTAAGATGTTAAATTTTGCCAACATAATATTCTTTGATTAAAAAAGAATGTGGAAATATTGTTAATATTTCTTCATAACCCAATAAATGATGAATCTAATCATTTTTTCTTTAAGATCGTAATGTATTTTGGGAGGATTTTAAAACATGGTGGTGCTTTTAAAATATGATAATTACTTATTAAAAATACTAGGTATAATGATATAGAAAAGTAGTGTAAAGATAACACTAGCTTTTAAGAACTTGCTTTTTTTTTAAGATTTCATTTATTTATTCATGAGAAACACACAGAGAGAGAGAGAGAGAGAGAGAGAGAGAGAGGCGCAGACCCAGGCAGAGGGAGAAGCAGGCTCCATGCAGGGAGCCCGATGTGGGACTCCATCATGGGTCTCCGGGATCAGGCCCTGGGCTGAAGGCAGTGCTAAACCCCTGAGCCATCCAGGTTGCCCAGAACTTGCTTTTATTAAAAGGTTATAAGTTCAATGAATGAAAAATCTAGATTTTAATTCCATCTGAAGACTAATTTTCATCACATGTATGCTTCTACCATAACTAATACTCATTAGATATTCAAAGAGAGAAAAAAGAGAAAGAACACTTTAGACCAAATTGTTTTATTTTATTTTGTTCTGTTTCCAATCTTTATGGAAGTCCTGGGAGATAGTTTCTGACCGTTTGTCCACATTCGTGTATCTGAAACAAAATCCTGGGAACGACTATTCAAAAGGTCTCTCAGTCTGAAAATATTTCATAGGTAAAGGTTGGTATATGTAAAAGTCAAGACAACGGGTCAGGTCAAGTGATACCTTCAAATACTTCTCAGATCTCATACGTGTATTTTGTGGATTCAGCAGTTGCAGAGAAATGTTGAATGTCCTGTATATATCTTCTTTAGTCCTTTTGTCAGTGCTTGGAGAATTACACTGAAGCTTTTCTCAAAAAATGGAAAATGTGAATATAAGAACATTCTCTTAAAGTTAAACTATAAAAATAATACATTAATATCCAAACAAAGCCATCCCAAGGAAACTAACTCCTAGGTTTATAAAAATGGACAGTCCTTGTTAAATTTACATTAACTAGTGAAAAAATAGTGAGGAGAAGGGGAGAGGTTAGGGAGTGGGGATGAATTGAACCTCAGGCTTAGAGAGGAAGGAAAGTAAATGAAGTGGTCAAAAATTCTCAGCCAAGCCCTGATGGAGAAGAGAGCTAACACTCAGGGAGAGGACAAAGCCCAGATGCTTCAGTGCTAATCATGTGGTTCTTTGATCCATGGAGACATGTATGGAGATGTGGGCATTTTGAGTGTCTCTAATTTGATTGATTAGGTCAATGAGAGTGAAATCACTCATAAGGTTGCCTTATTTAATTTACCTTATTCTGATAATATCTTTCCCAAAAATCTTCTGACTACAAGGAAGAATTCTACACTGACTAAAACTAGTATTTTCTTCCATGTGACAAAGTCATTTAAAACTAAATATAAATGCATAACATTTCTAGTTAAGACATCAGTCTCTTGGTGACATTTAATGAGTCTATTTCAGAAAGTTGATGGTTATCGAGATTCCTAAGCTGAAGAGTAGACTAAATATACTTTAAGTAATCTTAAATACCTAAGATAAGGTAAAACTATAGGATAAGATAAATAATCAAGATAAACAGTCCAATTATATCACATCTTTATAATAGTATATGCCAGATATCTCCAGCAACAATTTTGCTATATGCAGTTCCAGTTATTTATTTTTTATTTAAATGTTGACCTTCAAAGTTCATTCAAAATAATAAACTATTATTATTATTATATGGAGAGATGGCAAAAATATATTTTTTAAATTTCAGTTATGGAAATTTTGCTTAAAGCTTATGAGTGAAAGGAAAAAAATATATTTTACAAAAAGTGAAAGATTATCAAATCAACAGTCATTCACATTCTAATAATATCAATGATTGGTTGATTCAGAAACTTAAAACGTGGGCAGCCCGGGTGTCTCAGCAGTTCAGTGCCACCTTCGGCCCAGGATGTGATCCTGGACACCTGGGATCAAGTCCCACGTCGGACTCCATGCATGGAGCCTGCTTCTTCCTCTGCCTGTGTTTCTGCCTCTTTCTCTTTCTGTGTCTCTCATGAATAAATAAATAAAATCTTTAAAAAAAAAAGGAAGTTAAAATGTTCATATTTTAGATTTAGAGAAATTGTGCCAAAAAAGAAACACTAATTAATATTTTGATTACTTTTTTTTCAAATTTGCATTTATATCTATAAAAGAAAAATTACTGCTAAAGATTTTTCCAGGTATATTGAAATTTTTTTTTAAGATTTATTTCTTTGAGAGAGAAAGCATGGGGAGAGGCAAAGGGAGAGGGAGAGAGGGAATCTCAAATAGATGCCCCACTCATTGTGGAGCTTGATGTGAGGCTTGATCCCACAACTCTGAGATCGTGACCTGAGCCAAAATCAAAAGTTGGATGCTTAAATGCTTAATTAGCTACCCAGGTGCCCCCAGGTTTATTGGAATTTTAAGAGACTAATGTTTACCTTGTTGCTTTATTGCAGCATGTGATATGTACTGAAAATGCCTGTGCTCAGTTTTCTAAAGCAAAAGGCTTAAAAACTGCCAGGGATATAGTGGTTCTTTTTTTTTTTTTTTTTTTTTTTCAGAATATACATGCAAACACCATAAAAAAAATTACCAGTTTTTGAAACCATTGAAAGAAATGAGAGACAGTGTTTTTACTGATCTTAAGTCTATTTTCAATGTTCATTGATTGAGTTGTGAGGAGTCTTGCAAAGATTTAGTATGACGATTCAAGTTCAAGATTTTTTTATATGAACAAAACAAATTATTGCCACATGTTGTATAATCAAACACACACACACACACACACACAAGGGTAGCATGATTTATTTTATCTCACTGAAATCACAGTACATAGAAACAAGAAAATCCACACCACCAATGAAATGGAAAGCTTATTGTGATCTAACTAGGCAGGTTGAATTACAAAATATAAGAGACATTGTTGAAATCAAAACCAAACATAATACAATCAATAGTATTGATTCCATGCATTTGTTTCTAGCATGAATAAATATGTAAGATTTTTCTTGTAATCCACAGAGACATATATTCTGCCTATAATAGAAAGAAGAAAATTTCTAAGAGGGCTTTTTCAATATTGATAAAGTTAGAATTGCCCTTCAGTTTAGGCAACACCCTTCTGAATTTGATGAAAATAACAATAAGCTAGCAAAAAAATTAGAGAAGTTGTTCAACTTGGACATATGTATTTGTTAAATGGTTACGCTTTTAGCTCAAATCCAAATCAATCCTTCTTAAAAAAAAAAAAGAACCAGTTTTGTTTATAGGATGCAGATATTAAAGGAGGTATTATATTTTGGGTACTTGATATGGTTTTTATTTTTAGAAAACGCCCATTTAGAAAAATGCGTATATAGACACACATTTTTTTAAATATTTTTTAAATTTTTTATTTATTTATGATAGGCACACAGAGAGAGAGAGAGAGGCAGAGACACAGGCAGAAGGAGAAGCAGGCTCCATGCACCGGGAGCCCGACATGGGATATGATCCCGGGCCTCCAGGATTGTGCCCTGGGCCAAAGGCAGGCGCTAAACCTCTGCGCCACCCAGGGATCCCAAGACACACATTTTTAACTGTGAATTTTCTGAAACATACATACATGTCATGAATGTCCCATAAAAATTCGGTCTTAATTCAGATATGTTATAGTTACCACATAAGCACTAGATTTTAAGGACTTAGAAAAATATATGTAAAATGCCTCAAAAATCTTTATATTTTTGAAGGGTTAATATTCTAGGTATATCATGTTAAATAAAATATGGTAAACTCAATTTTATCTATTTCTTTTAACTTTTAAATGTGGCTATTAAAAAAATAATTATATATATGGTTTACATTAAAATTCTGTTGGGCAGCATAGATAAATCACTGTCTCTCTTCCACTGTTATTTTGAACTGTTTGTGTAGATTTTATATGCTGCAGCTAAATTTTTGGCATTCGTGCATCTTTTATCTCCAAACAGATTATAAGATCATGAAAGTCAGGGATTCATTTCTCTGAAGAACCGTGTACATTCTGCTCAATCGAAAAATACTTGTTAAACTGATTTGATAGTGGATGTGGTTTTCAGATAGCGCGGGCCTTGGTACCTAAAGGACATTGAAAGCATGCAAAAAAGAAAGAATATTACATTTAATTTTAGGATGCATGAGTTTTACCTATGCCTGGTTAGACAAGGTCAGTGTGTCAGACTTTTAATTAGACTAATGTTTTAATTCATTCATTAAACAAATACATATTAAAATCTACCATGTATGTAATATTGGATATATTCAACATTCTGTAGGTCACAATATTATTCACAATATTATTAAAGATTTTATCATCTTGTAAAATAAATAGATCCAATACAGTTGGACACAGCCTTTTTAAAAGTATGCAAAGTGTACTGTTAAAACACACACACACACACACACACACACACTATCTAATTTATTTTGAATAAATTGAGAACCATTGGAATACCTGATTCAAGGTAAGACAGAAAAAGAAAAATCCATGAAGGATGCTAAGAAATAGTGGCCAATGAGGAAAGAGAAAACCAGATAGTATTGTCAAGAAAGCTAAATGAACAGTTTTTAAATGAAAAAGATTGACCCAGTGTAAACTGATGCAGCTAGAGCAAGGAACATAAGAATTCAATATTAGATTTAATAATGATGAGTATTGCTTATGTTTCTAGACAAGCTCGCATAAAGTGATCAGGACAAAAACTAGATAACAGTTGATTGAGGAGAAAAGAAATATAAAAATGAGATAATGAGTAAAGATAATTTCATCCATAAACTTAATATGAAACAGAAGAAAGGGAGAAAGGTTGCTACTTAAAATAGGACATGCAGTTAAGAATGAAAATAAAAGCATTTTAAGTCATGAAAGGAAAGAATCAGTAAAAATGGAAATCATGAGTAAAAAGAAGTGAAGGAAAAAATGTATGGGACAAGATTCCTAAAGAATTTAGATATTTTGTTCTATAGATATTCAGCTCAGAAGAGAAAAAGGGGAAGATGATATGAATAAAGGATTGAAAAAGTGGATAATATTTGAATTTGTGATTCTCCTAATTCATTTAAACAGAGTAAGAGAGTAGAGAGCCTAAGATCAAGAATCAAGGAGTTCTAACATTTGAAGGTTTGGTAAAGCAGGATAAACTATCCAAGGAGTGTGGAAAGAACTATCTACTGAAGTCAGAAAATAATCGGAGTATGCATTCTTGGACTACATGGAAGTCAGTGGAGACGGGAGATTAGAGACAGCTGAAGAGATAAACATTGCATGGGATGTATATTAGAAGATTAAAAGAAATTCATGAGAATCAAATCCAGAGAAATAAAACAAAGGAAAATACAAGAGCGAGGTTAAGACACACAGGGAATGTCATGAGAAAGCCTAACATACATATAAATAGAATCCTAAAAGCAAAGGGAAAAAAGTGGGCCAGAAGCAACATATAAGACAATAATGTCTGATAACTCTTTAAAACCCTAGGGAAATATCAGGTCTGTGAACCTAGAGCAGGATAAATACTAAAGAAATGAAGCAGGCATGTTATTGTAAAACTGCAAAAGTCAAAGTGAAAATTATAACACCTGCCTAAGAAAATTGATAGACTACTCAAAAGGAGACCTGCATAGACATCTGGCTTCTAATAAGAAACAAGAAACAAAGTAAGGCAAAAACAATGGAATTATATCTTAAAAAGGTGATTTTTTTTTGAAAACCTGAAACCTTGAATTCAGTGAAAGGATTCTGTAAAATTGAAAGTCAAATAAGATTATTTTAAAATAAAAACTGGATGCTCTTTAGAAACAGTGATAATTTCAAAAGGAAGAATATGCAGATAAGAACAAATGGCAAAAACAAAAAAGAGTAGATATGAAATTAAACCTAAATTACTTAAAGTGGTAGTGAACATGTCTTATTAAAGGCATATTGAGAATTCAAGTACAAGTCCTAAAACTGGCAAATTAAGAGGTCTATAAATGGGGTTAAATTATTTTAAACTGTTAGATGGTTCTTCAACAGTTTAAACTGTTTAAATGGTTCTTCAACAGGAAGAGGGAAAATATTAATTTACATTCTACTTCATAAGTCAGAGACATAGGTTATTACTTTTAGAAGAACTGTACAGAGGATATTAAGAGTGCATTTATCAATAATCTAAAGTGGTGAGAACAAATAATTAAATATATGCAGTCATTCCAGAATAATGAAGGAAATGAGAGAAAAAAGTAATAGAACAAAGGGAATACATAAATAAAATAAAATTGCATTAAATAAAAAAGATGAGGTGCAAATATGTCTGCCTCAATTTTTGAAAACTCAACTATGTGACACATAGAAACTTTTGAAATACAAGAATACAGAAAGATAGAATGTAAAAGGAAAAAATTGGAATGCCTGGTGTTTAGCAGTTGAGCATTTGCCTTTGGCTCAGCGCTCGAGTCCCACATCAGGCTCCTTGCATGGAGCCTGCTTCTCCCTCTGCCTGTGCCTCTGCCCCTCTTTCTATGTCTCTCATGAATAAATAAATAAAATTTTTTTTAAAGTAAAAGGAAAAATATCACCACTGAATAACTGATCAAAGTAAGCTATGAAGTTACATTAGAAAAATAGATTTTAAAGCAAAAAGTATGCTGAGATATAAAGGAGAACACTTCCTACTAATACAAGGATCAGGGGGAGGGGCAGGATGGCGGAAGAGTAGGGTCCCCAAATCACCCGTCTCCACCAAATTACCTAGAAAACCTTCAAATTATCCTGAAAATCTACAAATTCGGCCTGAGATTTAAAGAGAGACCAGCTGGAACGCTACAGTGAGAAGAGTTCGTGCTTCTATCAAGGTATGAAGACGGGGGAAAAGAAATAAAGACACAAAAGGCCTCCAAGGGGGAGGGGCCCCGCGAGGAGCCGGGCTGAGGCCGGGGCGAGTGTCCCCAGGACAGGAGAGCCCCGTCCCGGAGGAGCAGGAGCTGCACCGACCTTCCCGGGGGAAAAAGGCTCGCAGGGAGTTGGAGCAGGACCCAGGAGGGCGGGGATGCCCTCGGGCTCCCGGGGACACTAACAGACACCTGCGCCCCGGGAGAGCCCCACACCCCGCCGCCGAGCTCCCTAAGGGCTGCATCGCGCACGGCGGGATCCGGAGCAGCTCAGGGGGCTCCGGCGGCGGCTCCGCGGAGGGGGCTGCGGGGCGGGAGCGCGAATCCAACAGCGCAGGCCCCGGGAGCACAGGGCGCCGGGACACAGCCCAGGATCCCGCCTCCCCCGGGACAAGCAGAGGCCGGGAGGGCCCAGGACAGCGAGGACGCTCCTGCCCCAGCTGAGCAGAGCAGCGGAGCCCCCAGGCCCTGCAGACGGAGAGCTCCGGAGTCACTGCGGGGGCTGAATCCAGGTTTCCAGAGCTGGCCCCGCCACTGGGGCTGTTCCTCCTGCGGCCTCACGGGGTAAACAACCCCCACTGAGCCCTGCACCAGGCAGGGGCACAGCAGCTCCCCCAACTGCTAACACCTGAAAATCAGCACAACAGGCCCCTCCCCCAGAACACCAGCTAGACGGACAACTTCCAGGGGAAGTCAAGGGACTTAAAGTACACAGAATCAGAAGATACTCCCCGGTGGTTCTTTTTTTTTTTTTTTTTGTTTTGTTTTATTTTGTTTTTGCTTTTTGATTTGTTTGCTTCCCCACCCCCTTTTTTTCCTTTCTTTTTCTTTCTCTTTTTCTTCTCTCTTTTTTTTTCTTTTTTTCTTCCTTTTTTCTTTTTCTCTTTTCTTTCTTTCTTTCTCTCCTCTCTTTTTCTCCTTTTCCCAATACAACTTGTTTTTGGCCACTCTGCACTGAGCAAAATGACTAGAAGGAAAGCCTCACC
Organism: Canis aureus; assembly: GCF_053574225.1. NCBI lineage: Eukaryota > Metazoa > Chordata > Mammalia > Carnivora > Canidae > Canis > Canis aureus. The sequence continues at coordinate 32,420,451 of NC_135618.1, forward strand.
TCAAAAGAAAGAATCAGAAACAGTCCTCTCTCCCACAGAGTTACAAAATCTGGATTACAATTCAATGTAAGAAAGCCAATTCAGAAGCACTATTATACAGCTACTGGTGGCTCTAGAAAAAAAGCATAAAGGATTCAAGAGACTTCATGACTGCAGAATTTAGATCCAATCAGGCAGAAATTAAAAATCAATTGAATGAGATGCAATCCAAACTAGAAGTCTTAACGACGAGGGTTAACGAGGTGGAAGAACGAGTGAGTGACATAGAACACAAGTTGATGGCAAAGAGGGAAACTGAGGAAAAAAGAGACAAACAATTAAAAGACCATGAAGACAGATTAAGGGAAATAAACGACAGCCTGAGGAAGAAAAACTTACGTTTAATTGGTGTTCCCGGAGGTGACGAAAGGGACAGAGGGCCAGAATATGTATTTGAACAAATTCTAGCTGAAAACTTTCCTAATCTGGGAAGGGAAACAGGCATTCAGATCCAGGAAATAGAGAGTTCCCCCCCTAAAATCAATAAAAACCGTTCAACACCTCGACATTTAATAGTGAAGCTTGCAAATTCCAAAGATAAAGAGAAGATCCTTAAAGCAGCGAGAGACAAGAAATCCCTGACTTTTATGGGGAGGAGTATTAGGGTAACAGCAGACCTCTCCACAGAGACCTGGCAGGCCAGAAAGGGCTGGCAGCATATATTCAGGGTCCTAAATGAGAAGAACATGCAACCAAGAATACTTTATCCAGCAAGGCTCTCATTCAAAATGGAAGGAGAGATAAAGAGCTTCCAAGACAGGCAGGAACTGAAAGAATATGTGATCTCCAAACCAGCTCTGCAAGAAATTTTAAGGGGGACTCTTAAAATTCCCCTTGAAGAAGAAGTTCAGTGGAACAATCCACAAAAACAAGGACTGAATAGATATCATGATGACACTAAACTCATATCTCTCAATAGTAACTCTGAATGTGAACGGGCTTAATGACCCCATCAAAAGGCACAGGGTTTCAGACTGGATAAAAAAGCAGGACCCATCCATTTGCTTTCTACAAGAGACTCATTTTTAGACAGAAGGACACCTACAGCCTGAAAATAAAAGGTTGGAGAACCATTTGCCATTCGAATGGTCCTCAAAAGAAAGCAGGGGTAGCCATCCTTATATCAGATAAACTAAAATTTACCCCGAAGACTGTAGTGAGAGATGAAGAGGGACACTATATCATACTTAAAGGATCTATCCAACAAGAGGACTTAACAATCCTCAATATATATGCCCCGAATGTGGGAGCTGCCAAATATATCAATCAATTATTAACCAAAGTGAAGAAATACTTAGATAATAATACACTTATACTTGGTGACTTCAATCTAGCTCTTTCTATACTCGATAGGTCTTCTAAGCACAACATCTCCAAGAAACGAGAGCTTTAAATGATACACTGGACCAGATGGATTTCACAGATATCTACAGAACTTTACATCCAAACTCAACTGAATACACATTCTTCTCAAGTGCACATGGAACTTTCTCCAGAACAGACCACATACTGGGTCACAAATCGGGTCTGAACCGATACCAAAAGATTGGGATCATCTCCTGCATATTCTCAGACCATAATGCCTTGAAATTAGAACTAAATCACAACAAGAAGTTTGGAAGGACCTCAAACACGTGGAGGTTAAGGACCATCCTGCTAAAAGATGAAAGGGTCAACCAGGAAATTAAGGAAGAATTAAAACGATTCATGGAAACTAATGAGAATGAAGATACAACCGTTCAAAATCTTTGGGATGCAGCAAAAGCAGTCCTAAGGGGGAAATACATCGCAATACAAGCATCCGTCCAAAAACTGGAAAGAACTCAAATACAAAAGCTAACCTTACATATAAAGGAGCTAGAGAAAAAACAGCAAATAGATCCTACACCCAAGAGAAGAAGAGAGTTAATAAAGATTCGAGCAGAACTCAACAAAATCGAGACCAGAAGAACTGTGGAACAGATCAACAGAACCAGGAGTTGGTTCTTTGAAAGAATTAATAAGATAGATAAACCATTAGCCAGCCTTATTAAAAAGAAGAGAGAGAGAAGACTCAAATTAATAAAATCATGAATGAGAAAGGAGAGATCACTACCAACACCAAGGAAATACAAACGATTTTAAAAACATATTATGAACAGCTGTACACCAATAAATTAGGCAATCTAGAAGAAATGGACGCATTCCTGGAAAGCCACAAACTACCAAAACTGGAACAGGAAGAAATAGAAAACCTGAACAGGCCAATAACCAGGGAGGAAATTGAAGCAGTCATCAAAAACCTCCCAAGACACAAGATTCCAGGGCCAGATGGCTTCCCAGGGGAATTCTATCAAACGTTTAAAGAAGAAACCATACCTATTCTCCTAAAGCTGTTTGGAAAGATAGAAAGAGATGGAGTACTTCCAAATTCGTTCTATGAGGCCAGCATCACCTTAATTCCAAAACCAGACAACGACCCCACCAAAAAGGAGAATTACAGACCAATATCCCTGATGAACATGGATGCAAAAATTCTCAACAAGATACTAGCCAATAGGATCCAACAGTACATTAAGAAAATTATTCACGATGACCAAGTAGGATTTATCCCCGGGACAGAAGGCTGGTTCAACACCCGTAAAACAATCAATGTGATTCATCATATCAGCAAGAGAAAAACCAAGAACCATATGATCCTCTCATTAGATGCAGAGAAAGCATTTGACAAAATACAGCATCCATTCCTGATCAAAACTCTTCAGAGTGTAGGGATAGAGGGAACATTCCTCAACATCTTAAAAGCCATCTATGAAAAGCCCACAGCAAATATCATTCTCAATGGGGAAGCACTGGGAGCCTTTCCCCTAAGATCAGGAACAAGACAGGGATGTCCACTCTCCCCACTGCTATTCAACATAGTACTGGAAGTCCCAGCCTCAGCAATCAGACAACAAAAAGACATTAAAGGCATTCAAATTGGCAAAGAAGAAGTCAAACTCTCCCTCTTTGCCGATGACATGATACTCTACATAGAAAACCCAAAAGCCTCCACCCCAAGATTGCTAGAACTCATACAGCAATTCAGTAGCGTGGCAGGATACAAAATCAATGCCCAGAAATCAGTGGCATTTCTATACACTAACAATGAGACTGAGGAAAGAGAAATTAAGGAGTCAATCCGATTTACAATTGCACCCAAAAGCATAAGATACCTAGGAATAAACCTAACCAAAGAGGTAAAGGATCTATACCCTCAAAACTATAGAACACTTCTGAAAGAAATTGAGGAAGACACAAAGAGATGGAAAAATATTCCATGCTCATGGATTGACAGAATTAATATTGTGAAAATGTCAACATTACCCAGGGCAATTTACACGTTTAATGCAATCCCTATCAAAATACCATGGACTTTCTTCAGAGAGAACAAATTATTTTAAGATTTGTGTGGAATCAGAAAAGACCCCAAATAGCCAGGGGAATTTTAAAAAAGAAAACCATATCTGGGGGCATCACAATGCCAGATTTCAGGTTGTACTACAAAGCTGTGGTCATCAAGACAGTGTGGTACTGGCACAAAAACAGACACATAGATCAATGGAACAGAATAGAGAACCCAGAAGTGGACCCTGAACTTTATGGTAAACTAATATTCGATAAAGGAGGAAAGACTATCCACTGGAAGAAAGACAGTCTCTTCAATAAATGGTGCTGGGAAAATTGGACATCCACATGCAGAAGAATGAAACTAGACCACTCTCTTTCACCATACACAAAGATAAACTCAAAATGGATGAAAGATCTAAATGTGAGACAAGATTCCATCAAAATCCTAGAGAAGAACACAGGCAACACCCTTTTTGAACTCGGCCACATTAACTTCTTGCAAGATACATCCACGAAGGCAAAAGAAACAAAAGCAAAAATGAACTATTGGGACTTCATCAAGATAAGAAGCTTTTGCACAGCAAAGGATACAGTCAACAAAACTCAAAGACAACCAACAGAATGGGAGAAGATATTTGCAAATGACATATCAGATAAAGGGCTATTTTCCAAGATCTATAAAGAACTTATTAAACTCAACACCAAAGAAACAAACAATCCAATCATGAAATGGGCAAAAGACATGAAGAGAAATCTCACAGAGGAAGACATAGACATGGCCAACACGCATATGAGAAAATGCTCCGCATCACTTGCCATCAGGGAAATACAAATCAAAACCACAATGAGATCCCACCTCACACCAGTGAGAATGGGGAAAATTAACAAGGCAGGAAACCACAAATGTTGGAGAGGATGCGGAGAAAAGGGAACCCTCTTACACTGTTGGTGGGAATGTGAACTGGCGCAGCCACTCTGGAGAACTGTGTGGAGGTTCCTCAAAGAGTTAAAAATATACCTGCCCTACGACCCAGCAATTGCACTGTTGGGGATTTACCCCAAAGATACAGATGCAATGAAGCGCCGGGACACCTGCACCCCAATGTTTATAGCAGCAATGGCCACAATAGCCAAACTGTGGAAGGAGCCTCGGTGTCCATCGAAAGATGAATGGATAAAGAAGATGTGGTTTATGTATACAATGGAATATTCCTCAGCTATTAGAAATGACAAATACCCACCATTTGCTTCAACGTGGATGGAACTGGAGGGTATTATGCTGAGTGAAGTAAGTCAATCGGAGAAGGACAAACATTATATGTTCTCATTTATGTGGGGAATATAAATAATAGTGAAAGGGAATATAAGGGAAGGGAGAAGAAATGTGTGGGAAATATCAGAAACGGAGACAGAACGTAAAGACTGCTAACTCTGGGAAACGAACTAGGGGTGGTGGAAGGGGAGGAGGGCGGGGGGTGGGAGTGATTGGGTGACGGGCACTGGGGGTTATTCTGTATGTTAGTAAATTGAACACCAATAAAAAAAAAACTTAAAAAAATAAAATAAAAGCCATATGAGGATTATACTAAAAGAAAAAGAATTCTAGAGATATAGTTCAAAATGATGTGCTTAATATAAAACTATAAAGGAAATTATGACTATTCTAAAAAATCTAAAAAAAAAACAAGGATCAAATTATCAGGAAGATTTATCATTTACACATTTGTATGTGACTAATAATATAGTCTCATTATAGATAACTAAAAATAAACCGAAATAAAAAGGAAAACAGACAAATCTACATTCATAGTGGAAATTTACCATACCTCATGAAAATTACACAAAAATTAATAAGGAAATAGAAACTTAGAGAAGAAGCATGATTAACAAAAAAAGGTCTAATTCAAAAATACAGGACACTGCTAGTATATATATGTATATATATATTTATATATGTAGGTGTCCTATATATATATAGGACTCTACTTCTTACAAGTCAAAATGCTACTTCTTTACAAGTATACTTGGAACTTTCTCAAAAAATGAGCATACCTTTCTTTATGGGCCATTAATAAAGCCCCAAAATTTTTCAAAAAATTAAAATTATACAAAGTATGCTTTATGAGCACAATGGAAATGAGTTAAAGAAGTAATAAAAAGATGACTATAAAATTCCCTATATTATTTGTGATAAAGAAATACATTGATTAAAGAAAAAATTGCAATGAATGTTAGGAATTATTTCAAAATATAAGTGGAAACAATACGTGTGAAAATGTGTTTGATTTGCAAAATACATGTTTATAGGAAAATATATAGCCTTAAATGCAAATATTAGGATAGAAGAAGAGATTTTTTAAAACCAAAAAGTATCAATTTCAATAAATTGGGAAATAGCATCAGAGACTAATCTGATGGATCTAAGAGACTAATCTATTGGATCAGCATCCCGTTCATTCGGAAGTCAAAGACTTTTATGCACCTAACCTGAGCAGTACCTACTTTATCTTAGTTAGTATTTCCAAAGTTCCAAAAAAATATTTATCTTTGGGATTTAGGAAGAAAAATTCAGAATTCCAGAGAATTCTCTAGAACTCAGTCATCTTTACAGTTGTGTTAATAGATAATGTCTACTACAGAAAGTATTTTACTGTTTTTCTAAATATTGTCCCTTGATATACTACAAAATCATGCATGATTTCTAAGTAGTAGGCATTGGCTCAAAGAAATATTATCAGAATTGTGCTTTGCGTGCTTTCAGAATGTTCAAGATGCCTTTGAAGTGTACTAGTCAATGATGCGTTACATTGCAGTGATTTAAAACATACCTGGCAATAAGTGAATGGATTTCCTTTATCTTTCTTAAATACATTTCCAATACTTTTCATACTTTTTCCTAATTATTAGGTATAGCTGATAATTGTTTAGTAAAAAAGAATGATGAACATTAGCAGTTTTTACAAAGAACTGTAACCTATAGTGAATAACATAAACACTAGAAAACACTAATAAACACTATTAGGTATAAATAGCAATGAAGATTTCCTAGCGAGGATTAGAACACTACGCAGAATCACATATCATAATTGTGGATTTAATAACTTGTTGCTTTCAAAACTTTTCTGTGTCTTGGAACAACACTCATAAGATTTAGATTATCTATTAGTTACAATTATCTACTAATTAATCTATTTCCATTACCTATTAATCTTACCTACTAATATTACATTTATTTTAATATCATTTACAAGAATGACTTACTACCAGCAAATACAGTCACAAGCGCACACAGGTTGCATAGCAACAGCTATAGGAGTGACTGATTAGATCCTGTGAGCTTCTCTCTGCTGTGCTCCAATCCTTGTTCCCGTAACTGACAATCTTTTCTGACTCCACGTATCAACATTTCTTGTTCTTATTTTCGACCTGAAAACTTCTTCGCATTTTCCCAATTTTGTGACTTTTTTTTCATGATTTGATGTTTGGAAAAATACACACGTTAGTGAGAAATACTGACCCCTCAACTCACATGATTTTAGGCAATGTTGGACAGAATATAGTCTGGTGTCTGTAGCATGAACCTCTGAACCAGACAAAAGACTGAATTTTGATGGTCATGTCAGTCTGGTGTCAACCTCAAGAAAAAGGAAAGTTGGGATATCCCCCAAACATAAATCAGAACTGGTCTCATCTGCCCATTGCCATCTTTGTTAAATGAGAGACTCTCTTACTACTACAACCCAAAGGATGGAGGAACACAAATTCAAGTGACTAGTTTGAAGAAGGGATGCCATCTCCCACAGAAATGAGAGCTTCTAAATCCTTACTTTTCCATACTAAAAGCACCTGTCCATATCCCTGTAGTCTTATATATAAATGTTTTTGCTTATTTTTTGTGGGACCATTTTTTGATTCCTTAACATCACCCTGGACACAATGAACTTCATGAATTATCTTGGATCTCTGAGCTTTATGAATTATCTCTTTGACATCGACCCCAGAAGCCAGTATTTTTAATATTTTAATAAGAATAAATTTTAAAATAGACTATTTTAATAAGGAAAATGGTCTAAATTTCTGTTATATCACATAAGATACAAATAGAAAAATAAATTTAATATTTTAATACAACCAACAAACGATACCAAATGAATTCTAATTACACTAAAGGGAATTAAATGTCAGAGAAGAGAAATAATATTTTAAAGCAAAATGCAACCCTATACAACCAGAACTTTAAAAATGAAATTAGATGGAACCCTGGATGGCTCAGTGGTTTAGCGCCTGCCTTCTGCCCAGGGAGTGATCCTGGGGTCCTGGAATCGAGTCCCACTTTGGGCTCCCTGAATGGAGCCTGCTTCTCCCTCTGCCTATATCTCTGCCTCTCTTTCTCTGTCTCTAATGATTAAATAAATAAAAATGTTAAAAAAAAAAAAAAAAGAAAGAAATAGAGATTTCCCTTGAGCAGATACTGGCATTTACTTTAAATTTTCTATTTCTATTTTTTAATTTTTTTTTAAGATTTTATTTATTTGAGAGAGAGAGAGAGAATATCAGAGAGCACAAGCAGTGGGGACTGGCAGAGGGAGAGGGAGAAGCAGGCTCCCTGCTCAGCAGAGAGCCTGATATAGAGCTCCATCCCAGCTTAACCGACTAAACCACCCAGGCACCCCTAAATTTTCTATTTTTAAATATTAAAATTATAATACATAAAATTATTAGGTATCATAAATAGGAAGAAAAATATGGGAATTCCATGTTTTCCAGTATTCCTGTAGAAGATTTAGATTTCATGAAATGAATTTCATTCTAAAACCAGTTTTATTATTATTTTTTTAATTTCAGTAATGAAAATTACTACTGTTGCATTTATTGGCATTTTGAGTTGAAATCATGAATGTCAGTGGTTGGTCATTATTATTTCAACTCTATATCTAGAATTAAGTTTATCATGGTTTCCTCATCACAAAAGTTGTGAATTATGAAGAAGTTAGTAATAAGGTATGCTACTTTGCTCACAGGTGTAATTCATTTGTAGCTGAGTTGATTAAAAACCATTTTTTTAGTTCTTTTCAAATAATTGTACTGTAATTATGATTGAAGTTTTGCCAAATATATCTTTTCTCCATTTTTTTTCTTTTTCTTTTTTCTATAAGTGACAGAGGCAATTTGGGATATGTTCAGAGGCTAACAACCAACCATATAAGGAAGAAAAGAATTAGAACACTATTTCCCAAAAGAGAGGAACGTCTACATAATATTGCCTAAATTGTTTTTGAAACATTCAGATCCCAGGGTTTCACTCCATGGTAATTGAATCAGAATTGGAGATGGAATATTTATATTAAAGAAGTATCTTCACAGGCCTAAAGAAGAATGATCAAACAAACCGAAAGTGATTTTTCACCATTTATATCCCTCAGGTAGTGTTGTAGGTGCCACAACAAAGAGCAATCCCAGCCATTCGATGTCTTGAGAAATCTCCTGAGCTACAAACACTATCTGAGTGCTTGGGTATGTGGACCTGAGGATCCCTCTCAGCAACACATGCTGTGATTACACTTTCCTCTCTAGATGCAACTGTGATAGGGGGTTTCTTTTAGTGATTCATCAATGTGCTCAAGCAAATTAATTAAACAGCTAGAATTGAAAGAAACTGAATGGTAAAGAGATTACATGGGAGAATAACATGTAGGCATGTTCTAAAAACTTAAAATCCAATATGGAGAAAAAGAAAACCACAGATAACAATGATGTAAGCTAAAATGAGATAGGTTCCAAAAGAAAAGGCAAAGCCAACGTGCAGTAAGAGAGAAAGAAAGTTAAAATTCATTGTGATTAAGAGATATTGAGAACAGCTTTTATAATAAAACATGATATTAAATTTATACCCTGACTTAGGCAACACTGTGAGGGGACTATGGTAAAGTTTTAAGGGTAGGAAAATAATTAAATCTCCCTCATTGTGAATTCATAAAGTACCCAATCTTTAGGTCATTTATTTCCTTTCATTAATTTATATCTTTAGCTAGGTTTTTCAGATATCTTTTATATGTTTTTCACCTTAATATTAGTGTCGCAAAATTGCCTAGGTGAGCGTTGGTCTAGATACTGTAGGTTGTTTTTTGTTTGTTCTGTTTTGTTTTTGCTTAAGTAAAACTATCACATATCAGACTCAGAAAAAGACAAATCTTCATAGACCTTAAGTTTAAAACTTTAAAGTATTAACACAGTCTTTATCTAAGGATCAAAAATCTTTTGAAGAGCTGTGGGTAAAGCACAACTGAGATTCTGCATGCTTCAGGGAGCAGAACTCTGTCAGTGGCTGATCATTATTGTTCCACCTGTATATCTAGACTAAGGCTATCATAGTTTTCCTTACAAATAGCAACTATAATTTAGATTTTCTATGAGTCCTAAATCCATGGATTAAAAAAAATCATTAAAGTCAATCCACAAGTATTTGTGAAGCATTTGTATGTTCCTAAATATATATTACTAGAAGCAACAATAGGTGTAAACTCCATTTGGATAAGCAATATACATTCTTCAACACATTTACATGAACTATATTCTAAGGAAAAATATGTAAATCTGAATAGAACCAAAACACAGTAATTAGTTTTATTGATGTTAGTGTGGAGAGATGATTTGAATATTGAAAAAAGGAAAAAAAAAAACATGTAAAAACAAAACAATTTTAGATGAACAAAGAGAACAAATTTATAACTTGGGAATTGCATTCAAGGCATAATAAAGCACTAAATTGGTAAAGCCTTGGGATCCCTGGGTGGCACAGTGGTTTAGCGCCTGCCTTTGGCCCAGGGCGCGATCCTGGAGACCCGGGATCGAATCCCGCGTCGGGCTCCTGGTGCATGGAGCCTGCTTCTCCCTCTGCCTATGTCTCTGCCTCTCTGTGTGTGTGTGTGTGACTATCATAAATAAATAAAAATTAAAAAAAAACTTTAAATTGGTAAAGCCTTCAGTTACTTAAATAAGTTGTATATCTCATATATAAGAGTTACAGAGGTGGCCAATCCAGGGTTGGTATAGTGGTTCTGCAGATACTTGAAGGACTTCAAGTCCTTCTACTCCTCTGATTACTATAGTTTCCAACTTGAAAGATGCAAGATGGTTGTTGGAACTCTTACCATTAGGTACAAGCTGCAAGAAACACTAAGGCTGCCATCCCTAGATGAGAAAATCCCTTTTAAAGAGCTTTTCCAGAAAGTTCAGTTCCATCTTATTGCCCATCCTATGTGAAAAGATGACTTGGAGAATTGTTCTTCATTTATTTGTTCTTGTTATGATCATTGCATTTCTCCACTCCAATATAGTCAGGAAGAGTTGTAGGACGAATGTATGCTACTGGATTCACAAGTGGTAAACTCCCTTGTAAGAACATAAAGAGGATTAATGGGGCTTCTGGGTGGCTCAGTTGGTTGAGTGTCAGTCAGCCTCTTGGTTTTGGCTCAGGTCATTCAGAGTTGTGAGCACTGAGCACTCAGCCTGGAGAGCATGGAGCCTGCTTTCTCCCTCCTCACCATCCCTCTCCCCCTGTCTCCCCTCTTCTCTCTTCTCACTCTCATCGTCTCTTTCTCTCTAAAATAAATAAACTCTTTAAAAAATAAAAAGGTTTAAAAGTTAGTTTAATCCATAAGTTAATATTCTACTTTGCTGTTGAACTATTTGGAAAGGATAGAAAAGACCTATCTCCTGATAAAAAGGAGTAAAAAGTGTAATACTTAGGAGGAGTTCACTATGGCCAAATGGAAACTAGTTTCAGCTATGATATGTCTAAAAATGTGTTTTCTGGTGATGCTTTAATATCAGTTTTAAATAACTTTGTTCTCAATTTTTAATCAACAATTTTTGTTAATTTACTTGTTTCTAGTACAAGTGGTTCATATCTCAGAAGTAGAACCTCACTTAGAATGTCCACAGTATGTCTGTCAATTTCAAGCCAGGAAATTGACAATATTGTTTATATATTTCACTAAAAATTACAAGAAATAAAATTACACTAAAGAAAGGAAAACCCAGAGGACTACGTAGAGCCAAAATATTTCATGATGGAAAGAAGACTTCTAGCTTTCATATGCAATTGAAAATAACATAATTGCAATGAACTAATGCAAAAATTACCTTATTTTAGACACTTATGTAAAGCAGGGTGGTAAAGATGGTAGTTGATTTTTCTACAGTCACATTTCAATAACATTTTCTCATGGTCATGATCTCAGACTCTGTCCACACAGAAATATGAAAAAGTATACAATCTACAAATGATTCGAACCTCAAATCACATCAAAACTCATCAGGTATAAGGATAGCCCATTTATTAACAATACTTGCTTCTATAAATGCAATGTCACACTTAAACCATGAATATACATATAGGAGTTTTTCTAACATGGGTAAATCATTCCACATAGTATCACTAAAAATAAACTGAATTATGATACAGTAGTAATGATGTAGAGTTAGCCCCAGAAGTCTACATTGTGGTTTTAAAAAGACTATAGGTTTTGGTATGATAAATAAGAATAAAAATTCCATCTTAATTACCTACTAGAAATATTGTGTCTGCCTGTCAACCATATTTTTAACAAACTAGTTGTCCTCCTTTTTAATTAACAAGATTAGAGTGATACTTAGCACAACTCTCGGTGTGAGGCTTGGGCATGAAACTTAAATCTGGTAAGTCAGACTGTGCTACTCCACAGTTCACAGTTTGATCCAGAGATGAGGATGTAACCGAAGTGAGCCAATCCAGCTCTTTGTGGAGACTTCTATGGCTTCTAAAGAGAGAGGGGTTTTCTCCTTGTAATGTAATGGTGATAAAGAATCATGTTATTATTTGTACATACAAGATATTCAAGCTCCTAGGTTGGCAAATAACAGGCACATAATAAAATTTTGAAAGTTTTGTTTTTTAGTTTTTAAAGATTTTATTTATTTGAGAGAGACAGCAGAGTGAGAGAGAGAGAGAACACACAGAGACAGAAGGAGAGGAAGAAGCAGACTCTTCACTGAGTGGGGAGTCCACTGTGGGGCTCAATTCCAGGACCTGAGACCATGACCTGAGCCAAAGGCAGAGGCTTAACCAACTGAGCCACGCAGGCACCCTTGATTTTTTTTTTTTACTTTATACTTTAAAAAGGGCATAGATTCCTATAACAAGACATCAAGTAAACTAGTAGATGGAATAAAGGATCTGGAATTAGAAATCCTACTCTCCCCCTGCTAAATATGGAAATTCACACAAATTATTTCACATATAGATCTGTTTTCTCACCTGAAGAATAAGTTTAGTACTTTTTTACTTTTTTTCCCCCTCTGATTAATGTGTGTGGTGAGAATTGACTACATAATTTCTGGCGCCTTGTGCAAAATGGAAATGTGGGGCCCATCATTCAAAGATTATCAGAAATGTAAACACACTAATTCATTAAACAAAGTACAGTCCCCTTCTGAGTGCAGGTTCTCTGTGTGGTAGATTAAATAAGGTCATAACTCCTTACCTATTCCTCCTATAAAATGTTACGTCAGGTCCTCCTTCCTTTGACACTGGGCTGCTCCTGTGGCTAGCATTGACTAATGGAATGTGGAGGGTGATGGTATGCCATGGCACTTTCACCATTTGCAAAGCCATGAGTAAGTTTGCCAATTTTAAGACCACCACACCATGAGAAAATTAAAGCTAGCCACTTACACAGTTAGAGAGGGAGAGGGGGACAGAGACAGAGAGAGAGGTTGGCCATACAGTTAAAAATCAGGGTGGCAAGCATGTAAGGGAAGTCCTCTTAGACTTCCACTCCAAACAAGCCACCAGCTGAATGCAACCAATTGAATGATCTCAACCATATATTGCCCAGATTCTTGACCCACAAAATAATAAGAAAGCAAAATAAATATCGCTTTAAGCCATTAAATAATGGAGAAGTTTGTTAGAGAGCAATATATAATGAAAGAGATAATATTTAAATATTTTTAAATAGGGATCCCTGGGTGGCGCAGCGATTTGGCGCCTGCCTTTGGCCCAGGGCGCGATCCTGGAGACCCGGGATCGAATCCCATGTCGGGCTCCCGGTGCATGGAGCCTGCTTCTCCCTCTGCCTGTGTCTCTGCCTCTCTCTCTCTCTCTGTGTGACTATCATAAATAAATAAAAATTAAAAAAAAATATTAAAAAGAAAAGATTCTAAAAAAATAAAATAAATAAATCCTTAAAAAAATATATTTTTAAATATACTTTGGCATTAATGTTAATGAAATAAGATGGTATTATTTTACTATCATTCTCCCTGGGTTGAAGCAACCAATCTGTACCTTAAGCAGTTACTTGTGATATATACTGGGCTTCTAAAATTAAAATAATTTTGTATGATGACATTACTTTGTATAGTTACAGGTACTTAGTATAGTTATATAATGTGATAGACAAAACAATGGGTATCAAAAATACCATGTTCTAATTTCTCAAACCTGCAACTATGCTACTTAATATATTAGTTTTCTAGAGGTGTCATATAGCAGATTACCACAAACTTGTTACTTAAATCAACAGAAACATGCTATCTTACAGCTCTAAAGTCCAGAAGTCCAAAATCAAGGTGTTGATAGGATAGTACTCCCTCTGAAGGCTCTAGGAGGAAATTCTTCCTGGCTTCTTCCAATGTGTGGTGGCTTCATGCACTCTCTGTCTTGGGCATAGATAACTCTAATCTCTGCCTTATTCTTCACATGGACTGTTTTTTCTGTCTTTTCATCTTTTCTTTTCTTTAAGGATACTTGTCATGGATTTAGGATTTGTTCTAATCCAGAATGATCTTATCTCAAGATCCTTAATTACATCTGCAAATACCCTTTTTCCAAAAAAAAGGGACATTCATGGGTTCCAACTGGACATATATTTGGGGCCACCATTTCTGCTACTACATAAGCGAAAGAGAATTAAGGTTGCAGATGGAATCAACTGATCTGATTATGTACCCATGTAATCGCAATGCTCCTTAAAAGTGTAAAAAGAGGCAGAAGGGTAGGTCACTGTGTAGAAGGCCTGCCCTGACATTTCTGGCTTTGAAGATAAAGGAAGGGGTCCACAGGCAAGAATGCAGGCAACTTCCAGATGCTGCAAAAGAGAAGGGTGCTTCTTCCCTGGAGCCTCCAAAAAGAACGTAGCTCTTCTAACATCTTGATTTTAGTCCATTGAGGTCTGTCAGACTTCTAACTTACACAATGCAAGATAATAAATTTTGGTTGTTTTAAGTTACTAAACTTGTGGTAATTTATTACAACAGTACTAGTAAACTAATACCCATAATTGCATAGTTTTTTTTCAGAAGTTAATAATTACAATAATGCAGAAGTACAATTGTTTTTACATTATTTCCTTTAAAAGAATTTTTACTGTGCACAAATTGTTTATATCACCAGTACTTCCATAAATATTTACCAAATGTACACTACTTTATTGCTGTGATAATGGTACGTAATGAACAACCTCAAAGCCTCTCAATGTTGCTATGACAACATTTAATTCTCTCCTGTATTTGTGGGTTGTTTGGGGTGGCTCTGCTTCAGGTTGTTGCATTAGATTCACAGCTCCAGTCATGCTCTTTTTCTTTCTTACAGCAAAATTCAATAGAAGTGAGTAGAAACACATGACACCTCTTAGGTTTCAAACCTATTCCATTGGCCAAGGCAAGCTATGTAGCTAAACTTAACATCAATAGTATGGAGAAGTATACTCAGAGAAAATCATGGCAATGGAAAAAGGATGCAGCAATTTTTTTGAAAACTATATGTATATATATAAAAAGCACTGATAATCCCAATATAAAACATTGGGAATAGGGATCCCTGGGTGGCGCAGCGGTTTGGCGCCTGCCTTTGGCCCAGGGCGTGATCCTGGAGACCCGGGATCGAATCCCACGTCGGGCTCCCGGTGCATGGAGCTTGCTTCTCCCTCTGCCTGTGTCTCTGCCTCTCTCTCTCTCTCTCTGTGTGACTATCATAAATAAATAAAAATTTTTAAAAAAATAAAAATAAAACATTGGGAATAAAAACACAAAATTTATGGGGCACTTGTGTAGCTCAATGTTAAACAGCCAACTCTTGATTTTGGCCCCAGTCATGATCTCAGTGTATCCTGAGACTGAGCTCGAGACTGAGCCCAACCTCAAGCTTTGCACTCATGTGGAGTTGGCTTGTCCTTCTTGGTCCCCCTCTGCCCCTCCCTTCACTGGAGCTCTCTTTAAATAAATAAATACAACAGAATGCTTTGTCCTCTTACTGTGCAATTTTGGATTTTAAAAATTCTGTTGACACTGAGGTGGAAGGCCTTAAAGTGAATACAAAGGAACAAAAACTCATAAGGAAAAAAAATACACTTAACTGCATGTATTATTAAAACTGTGGTCAGGTTTGAATGTCAAGGGAAAAAAGTTAATACTGGATTAAACATATTAGAAGCTTATTCTGGAGATACGCAATTTATGGCTTGGATAGTGCATCTGATCCATGAAATCTGTCACTCTTCCATTCCTTCATCTTAATGTCTCAGGAGTCATCTGCATTTCAACAATAGTTTGGGAGAGATTAATGGAGAAGAATGGACAATGGACATGCAACAGTGTCTCTTGAGAAAGTCCCTGTAAAGTGTTCATGATATCCAGGTTACATTCTCTTAAGTAGGGTTTAGACACATGTCTTACTACAAGAGGAGATTGGAAGTGTAGTCTCTTTCTTTCTTGTCTTTGTACCTAGATGAAAATTTTGTCAGTATAAGAGAAATGGTGCCATGCAGTCTCTACAGCACTAAGTAAAACTTTTAAAATATGTGTAAATGTCATAAAATATTCGAGTTAGGAAATACTGTTTACAAAGTGTAAACACCATAATACAAATTAGTACTAAGTATAAATAGTAAGAATGATGGAAAACGCTAATAACAAACACAAAGAAAAGGCAAAGATAACAACTCCAATAACAAATACAAATAAGGGACAAACAAATTATTTCCATAATATTGGAAATACTGGGATAAAGAGCAGGAGACCCTTAAGGGAAAGGTAAATACAGAGAAATAGATTCTTATGAGCACTAGGATGTTACTATCTTCCATTAATAGAAGGAAATGTTCAACCTTAGGTTAATCACTGGATGTCTAAATAGAATTCAAAGGGTAATTTGGTCCCATGAATGGTAGAGGCTCTGGATTGGAACTCTTACTAGTCAGATCAGAATAAAGGGAAATTATCCCAAAATAACAATCTACATTTGTCTGTGATTTTCCATTCATGTAGTAAACAGCTTCAAATTATCTGGGAATGGCTACAATAAATTATAGAAAAAACATTCTTCCAGGCAAAGCTATCTCAGGGCAGGGAGTTCTGGTTTCCGGCTTTGTCATGGTAATGAGAAAATTAAGTAATCTCATCACTGTTTACCATCTGCAGGGGAAAGCAAGAATACTAGGAAAGACAAGTGCAGTTTATGTAAAAACGATGAGTTATTCCTAGGAGCAGATAACAGAAGGGCAGCATTTGAAACTATCTTCACAGAGATGAAGACAAAAAGACAATTACAATTTTTATATTCAGAAAGTTAAACAAATGCCAATAGTGAAACTTTCATTAAAAAATACTACAGACACAGTTCCAAGGGCAACTACCTATCCCAAATAGTAATAGAAAAAATAACACAGCCTTTCCTCCCCAGAGAAAAAGTAGAATGGGGTATAGATGAAAGTTACAGGATATTCAGCTTCTTTTGAACAAGTTGATAATTTTCACACACTTAAAATTATGAAGAATTTTCCCAAAAAATATTTCAGATGTATTTCTGTATGTAGTATATATATATATGGTTTGCTGGGTATATTATGATATAGTTTCTACTTACCTTGCCAATTTCAACACACTCCGTGTCAAATACCATTCTTCAATGATATTAAATGTTTTTCCCAGAAGGCATGAGGCCTTAGCCTCTAGGACTTTGGGCTTGTTATTTCTCTCTGTGGACATTGTTTTCAGTTTCTCTTTCCCCTGTCAAAACCAAGGATGCAATAAGAAGTAGACTGGGTAAGGGTAGAGGAGAATTAAGCAAACAAAAACCCGTGGGTTTTGGGGGGTTTGTTGTTGTTGTTGTTTGTTTGTTTGTTTAACCATGGTCTATTTCAAACTATTCAATGTCACCTATCCCATAGTTAGGAGGCAATGTGCACAACAGGCTCTCACTGCTATCAGCACCATGGTCTCAGCCCCTCCATTTTACTGATTTACCCCTATCTTCCCCCATCATATCTTCCCCCCCCCCTTCTAGAAGTCTTTTTATCCTGTCCTCCCAAATTTTATTATTTGGAGTAGAATCTGTTTCATAAAATGTAAGATGTAGCATCAGCATTGCTATTTTAAGCAAATGTTTAAAATGATGAAATGTGCTATTTTAACATGTAGTTGTTGATCTGTTGATGAATTTGTAGACATTTAAACCCTATGTCTTGCTAATAATAAATCTAGAAATGACTCAGATGGCAAATAACTAAGAGTTTTAAGGCTATTAAGAGACTCTTAAAATTGCCAGTCTGCCATTTGGCAAAGCCATCAGTGCCAACTGCCATACTAGCACTGTGTTAGACATAATATTATTTCTTTTGCCAATCTAGGTTTGTAACACTTCCATATTATAATGGGGCCAGAAGAGCTATTAAGTATTGCTACCCACATGGACCAAATTGAGGCAAAATTATGATAGTTATTATGTCATTGCCTGTGATTCAAAATGCAGAAGTCAGGGCAGCCCAGTGGCTCAGCGGTTAAGCGTTTGCCTTCAGCCCAGGGTGTGATCCTGGAGTCCCGGGATCAAGTCCCGCATCAGGCTCCCTGCATGGAGCCTGCTTCTCCCTCTGCCTGTGTCTCTGCCTCTCTCTCTCTCTGTCTCTCATGAATAAATAAATCTTTTAAAAAACACATAAGTCACACTTTTCTAAATGTGAAGGCACTGATAAAGAGAAAGTAGAAGGAATGTGTTCAACAACATAGAAATTATCATCTATCATCTATCTATCTATCTATCTATCTATCCCACATCTAACATAGTCATGTAGTTATAGCCCTAAAACATATAGACCTTGGGGAAAAAGAGATTGTTAACTCTACTGGGAACATGCTTGTGAAGAAATAAAGTAATTCTAGAGCAAAGAGCTGAGATGAGGAAGCACTATTGCTAGAAATCCCCTGAAAATTCACCACAAAGTACTTAAAGACAATAAGCAATAAAATGTCTACTTCAGAAGACCTGATGATTAATTCTAGAGGCAAGGATCTTGACAGAGCAAGTAGTTTATAAGAAAGAAAAATCACAGTGTTTTCAAGAAATCAAAGACTTAAATTTGAAACTAGTTTGGTTTCAATTTCTGATTTTCAGAGCATTATTTTCAGGATCATAAAGTGATGCTCAGAAGTAAAAATATGATTCAGCTCAAGAATAAATAATAATAAAAAAGAAGGAATAACAATAAGCTTCAAATAAATAAAGCAATTAGTCAAGAAATCGATCTAGGGGATCCCTAGGTGGCTCAGCGTTTTAGTGCCGCCTTTGGCCCAGGGCATGCTCCTGGAGACCCGTGATGGAGTCCCACGTCCAGCTCCCTGCATGGAGCCTGCTTCTCTCTCTGCCTGTGTCTCTGCCTCTCTCTCTGTGTCTCTTATGAATAAATAAATAAAATCTTAAAAAAAAGAAGTCTGATGTATCACTAATTTATATGTTCTTCTAATGTATAAACATATAACATAAATAATATATACAATATATAAATAGCATATATATACATATATGTAAAAATGAGTTATTGTATCTCCTATTGGAACATGTAATCTGATTAAGGAAATATAATATACATATAGATGGTTAGATGAAACATAAAACAGCCTATATCAAGGTCACTGGTTAAAATGTTGGAGGTAGGGACTGTTTCTTAAGGAATCTCTGAATTCTTTGCAGTATGCATGGTGGAAGTATTATGGTCATCTGTATCATTGGCATTACTGTTGTCAGTAGGGAAATACACTATTTTAAGCACTTCACAAGTATTTACTTTCACAGACACCCTGTGAGAATGATGCTATAATTATATTTTACTGATTAAGAAACAGAGGGACAGAGCAGTTGAGTAATCCACCAAGGTTACGTAGCTGATAAATCATAAAATCAATATTTAAAACCAAGCAGACCCACATGACAAACTGGAGCTTTTAACCAGTGTTTCACACACCCCCAGTAAATGTATTGAGTTGCATTCAATAAATTTACCGGTACAAACTGTTTATAAGAAAATAGAAGAGGAGGGGGCACCTGGGTGGCTCAGTTGGTTAAGCATTAGGCTCCCTGCTCAGCAGGGAACCGCTTCTCCCTCTCTCTCTGCATGCCACTCTCCCTGCTTGTGTTCTCTCTCACTGTCTCAAATAAATAAATAAAATCTTAAAAAAAGAAAAGAAACAGAAGAGATAAGATTAGTCTCACTTTTAGATAAGAATAATGCAAGAGTTCAGCACTCAAGTGCAATTTCAACTTTGAACCAACAGAAAATAGGGAAAGATTTATTGTTATCTCTGGAACACTTTCACTTCAGAAATCATAAATTTTGATGTCTCAGTGTGACCCCAAATTCTTAGCCTTCTATCACTTTAATTCTTTTATTACATTTTTTCCTCTCATTCAAATTTATTGATTACCTTAACTTTCCCTATTTCTCAGTCTTTCAATCCATGACACATATTTATGGAAAACGAGTGAATAAAGACATGAGTGAATGAGCAGCATAATAAATGATACAGAAGCAGAAATGAGGTTTGTTAAAAACCCTGAAGTAACTCTTTATTTCCCTCCAAGTAAAATATTCTTCAAGGCTCCACATGAGCTTCCACTTTATGTCTTAAATATCATCCTGTCTCTGACCTCCTTAATGCTGTGTTCCCTTGCTGCAAAACCAGAATGCTGCATTTTTTCTCAGACACTACCTCAAGGCTTTGCTCAACTGTCCCCTCGGCCTGAAACATCTTTTTCCTTCATGTCTCTACTCCCACTTCTCACCCTCTCAGGGAAGTTGGCTCTCACCATGCAGTTTAATGCCATAATCAGTCCCTCCCACTTGCCCAGAGCACCTAATCAGACTTGCTTTACTATGCTTTTTGTTTTTCTTTTAGCATGCATCAGCCTCTAACATGGTATATTCGATATTTTATTACATTTGTTTACTGTCTGTGTTATAATGTAACTTCCACAAGATCAGGAATCTTTTATCCACTAACAAATATGTACTGTATGAATGAATACAAATAACCTACCCTAGAAATGTATCCTATTGCAGGGCAACACACACATTAGCAATGGTGGCCCTAAAAGTTAGCTTGGAGAACATTACCCACTAAATTCCATTAAATTCTTCAAACCGACCTGAATGATATAAAGGTATTTTGCTGTACGGATGCAGCCTTGAGATCAGTCATCTAGCTTACTTTCTCAGACAAGTTCCCAACACTAAGTGATCTATTTTGAAATGTGGGAGGAGACATGGATACAGGGCTATAATGCAGGAATGTTGTAATTTTTGGATTCCCAGATCATTCCACTTTCATTCAGTCACTTGTCCATCTGTACATCCATTTATCAACCAATCAATATTGCTTGCTCGCACTGTAGGAGTCAGGTACACAGGTAGGCATTGATTGGGGAGCTCAAGATGAAAGTATATGATTCTTTGCTGAATGAATCTGGGTACTACATAAATGTTTGATGAATGCTGAATGAGTGGGTATAAAGAGGCCACTAAATGTTTAAGTCTAAGTGGATGGAAAAATTACATACTCTCTGAGGTTTATTTCTTCATGTGCAAAATGAGATTACAAGATAATAATTTTAACATATCCCTTTATAAGTCCATGATTTGATCCAATGAAGAACAACCAACTACTAAAAAGTATTAAGCATGGAGATATCAAAGTGGTATTTGACCAAGATTCTTTTTGACAAGTATTTGCAATGTGAATTAGAGAGGTAGAGTCAGAGATAAGACAAGCAGAGAAAACAGAAACAGTATACCATAATGTATACAGATACTGAAAGCTGGGACTTAAAGTTGTTAAGGGCAAGCCTCTGATACCAAAGCACAAAGAGAAAAACACAAATGTAACACTGTTTAAAGAACAGATCAACTGAGCTTGGTGTCAAACTACTACAAGGGAGAATTACAAGCTCTGTCTGCAGACAACTGTATTGTCTGCAGCTCTGAGGTTAAGCAATTTTATGTTATTATTTATGGCTTTATTTACTTGTCCTGACTGCTGTATTGGATTACATCTTTAATTTTAAAGGGTAAGATCTTAAAGCAAAAATGAGGCAAAAGAGGTACAGACCACAAAGCATACAGTGAAAAAGAGTGGAGGAAAGAAATTCTAATTTATACATAATATTTTATATTACGGTGCCATTGCATTTTAAACTTTCCATTGAACTCTAAACTTTGTGGCAGGAAGGTTGAACTACTTACCCATCTGTATATCTGAAAGCACTATATCATATTAGTTAAATGAATGTATGTTTTCTGAATTTGTCCTGGATTGTTTGTGATTTGGCATGGATCTAGAGAGAAAAAAGAAGTGGGAATGATCAAGAGAATAGAACTTTGATAAATGAAAATGTTTCCAATGCATAAACTGTGACTCCAATAGAAATTTTATGAACCAAGTGAATTGAATATAAGGCATTTTGAAATATGGCCATTATGTAACCTGGGAAAAGATTCAGATGACTTGCAAATTTTCCTAAAGAAAATGCACTGTTATATGATTGCTAATTTCCAGTCCCCAGTGAACAAATTGAAGGTAGTTTCTAAACGCTATGACTATGAGGTTTTACCCAGTTAATTAAATACAAGCGATTGGGTTACCTAACGTATTTGGTGGGCCTCGAAATTACAGTTTACAGCAATTATATTCACATTACAATGATAAAAGGATTAAAATATTCTGAATGGAAAATACAGATATAAAAAAGAAAAAAATGAGTTATAGTGAATATGTTGAGTTGCCATAATCTCCTCTGATTGTCTTTCTACAGATGAGATCTTTCTACAAATGAGATCATTTCTCAGCTACCCCAGCAGTTATGTTCCATATGTACCTTATTCCTCCAATTTGATGCAGTCATGTGAGGTTTGGAAGGCAGAAATAGGAAATGTATGGCTTTGGCCATATATTTTTGTATGATGATTATTTGTTGATGATGGACACAGACACTGAAATTTGGATTTTTTTTTAGCAGTGACCCAGTCATTAGCTTTGTGGCAGGCTGGGGAAGATGGGCAGAGGTGGGATGGCTTGCCACATGTGGGGACAGTAGGAAGCTCTCTGAATGAAAGTTGCCAGCAGAAGCCCTCTGAAACCCTACTTCCTGTGGTAGCAGAAGTATCAGCTCTCCTACTGGGCTTTGTGGAGCTCTGGAGTAATTTCTAGGAGGTCAGCCTAGAACGCCTCTTGTGTCCTCCAGCTGAATTTTTAAGAAATTAATTTCCTGTGTTTAAAGCTTCTTCATTAAGATGGATAGAATGGTTTCAGTTTCCTGCAGTTGAAGTTCACCAGATCCATCAATGACTTGATGGTCTACTGTGGCCCAGCACTTTCTATCTTGTTTTTTAGTTTTCATGCCTTGCCTTATTTCTATTGCCTTTTGATAGGTTTTTGTAGAATAGCATAGAGACAAAAGAATTGGAAAATCAATGTCTAGTCAAGAATTGCTCACAGAAGTGTTATCTTTGAATTACAATGAGCAATTTTTTAAAAATAAATACGTGTATAACACTTAAACATATTAGTCATCCTCTCATTTAGACACCTTCATAAGTAGTCATTAGTTAACCCTCTATGTGAAGTCCTTTAAAACTAACACAAGCAAAACTGATTTTACAGTCTATCAGTAATTATGCTGATAGATTTGGGAAATTGTTCAACTGAGAAGGAATAGGCACATTTCTAGAACATTTCCGGCCTGAAAATAAATAAGTAAACTGGTGGTACTAGGCTAAAAATGTAGCCTGATAAAAACAAAATAAATAATAAAATAAAATAAAATAAAATAAAATAAAATAAAATAAAATAAAACACATGTCTTCAGGAAGAGCTAAAATTGCCAACATCATTTAATTTATAGTTAAGTAAATCAACATGTATTTTATGACAGAAAGAAACTCAATAATAATGAACTAAAAATACAATTTTGTATCTACAACTTGAACTAGATTTTGATACACTTGACATTTTAATGAGGAATATTTCATTATAATTATAAAGACTGAAATGATATTATAGTGTTCACATGCTTGTTAAGGGCACTCCTTGAAAACCATTTGGCTGTGTCAAGACCCTGTCGTGCTATTACAGCTGCTCCATAGACATGTACACTGGCGTTGATTAATCAAACTCACTTTCATCTGTGACTCTTTGCACATACCTTTTATAAAATTGACTTCATTACCTATTTCGCCAACAATAAAACTATTGTCTTTTCTATACATCTTCTAAACAGTAAGGAATTAAAATCTTTTAAGGACTGAAGTACAAATTAGATATAGGGAAAATTTTAAAAATGAAATCTAACAAAGTGAAGAACAACAGAAGATTAATTACATTGTCTTTCTCAATGTAGTAATTTGAGGGGGGAAGAAAAGATAATTTAGAGTTTTGAAAATATCTTTAGTTCAAAATACCAGAGGATATCCAAATAAGACTTACAAGGCCAACAGTCATTCTCCAAAGAGAGACAATCATGATTCAGTAGAGTTCAAAACTATGAAATGGATTTCAGTATTGAGCTTCTACAGTTTCCATAGCTAGAAATAATCTATTTGGAGTTTTGACATAATAATATTAAGTGTCACAGAGAGAAAGAAGTACAACATACGCCAGTAAGAAAACTGAACATAGGTACACTTTTTCTCAGAAAATATTTTAAAGGTATGGTGAGCTCATACCCCATCAGTAAGCAGTTGTCAAGCTTAAGTGAGAACCTGAACAACTGCGAGAGACAAGTAGTCTTCTTATAAGATTTAGTAAAGCATTTTAAGGATTTCTGAAGTTCATGTGTGATTTTTTTCCTCAAGAATTCCATTATTCATTTAATTTCAGTATAGCTAAAGTTTATAAGAGGGCATATGAAATTATAAATCAATACAGAGGTAATGTATTTTTTCAAGGGATTTAAGAATTCTTTCATATGCATTCCCAAATGTGTCCATGAACACTAATGTATATTTCATGTATATCCATTTTAGCACTTTCATTAATTTGCAAACTCCTTGAAAGAGAGACCAGGTCTTATTCACCTTCAGTATCTCCCTCATGTTGAGCTCAGAGCTGGATCCACTAACAAATTATTGACTGCCTAATTAAAAACAACTCATTCAAGGTATATAAAAGAAAAGCTGTTTTTAGTAAGTTAAATCCACACTTTAATTTTTCACTTTCTAGTGGTTACTAAGATTATAAAAGCAACCACTCCTTCTGATCTCAGTTTAAAAGTCTTCAGGAAAAAATATCTCTGATATTTAACCACTACCCTCTGTCGCTAACTGCTTTCCCTCCCATTTCCAACAATGTCACATCTTCTTGTCTACCTTTATTTATTTTTTAAAGATTTATTTATTTATTTATTTATTTATTTATTTATTTATGAGAGACACAGACACAGGCAGAGACATAGGCAGAGGGAGAAACACGCTCTGTGCCGGGAGCCCGATGCGGGACTCATCCCTGGACAGGGATCATACTCTGAGCCAAAGGCAGATCTCAATTGCTGAGCCACCCAGGTGTCCCTCTTGTCTACCTTTCTAAACTTAAACTCAGCTTACCAGGTACATTTAATCCTGTGGTTATTTCATTAATGTTCCCTATACTAGAACGTAAAATCCAAAACAAAGAGGAATTTGTTTTGACTCTCACTTGTATTTTACTACAACAAAATTTGGCAAACAGTATAATTTTTATAGATATTTTAGATGTATGGGGGAGGGGGAGAAAGAGAAGGAGAGAGAGAGAAAGAGAAGGTAAAAGAGGACTCCACAATTTATTATTTATTTAATAACAACAAGGAGTTTGCAATGATTGGATCTGTCACCCAGAGCACCGTCCCTCTCCCCACTCATCCCCACTCCAACTTTGATGAAAGAATGTATTTATCAGATGGTTGGCCAAAATTGAGGGTGGTTTTTTGGAGAGGTTTCACTATTTTCTGTATGTCAAAAGGTCAGGCTCATAACATAAAGTAAATTATTCTGAAAACATGATTATGGTCCAGACAGTGTCTAATATTGGTTCTCTCCAAAGGTGTCTGGACAGCAGATTTAGTTCCTAGTTTGTATTGTTCTGTAGTAGCAATGCCCAAATTGTGCTATAGAGAATAGCAGTCCCTCAAGTTTTTAACAAATATCCCCATTACAAAGTTGTGGTTCTGCTTGTATGGGAGATACTCCTATTTCTTTGCATGAGGACTTCTGAAGACCGTTAAAATATTAATATCATGATTTTCTGGGAAGGAAAATTAACATGGAGCATTTGCCAAACCTGTTTAAACACTGAAGATTTATTTTATGTTATTTTTGAAGCAGCTAATCATATCCCTAGGAACTAGTATTTCACTGAATGCTAGATTTTGGGCTTGAGTCCCAAGGTTTATGGTAACACAGCCAAAAATTAAAGCCTTCTCAAACTACCCTCAATTCAGGCTAATAAAGAATAAAGAAGGAAACTGAGGCAGTAGGCTTAGTCTCTGATTCTTCATCCTAGTGGTTGTTCTCATCATTTTATTATAAATAATGTGAGGATAGATATGTTTCAGAGACCTTCCCCACCCCCTCCTCAAGAACTAATGTTTAACAGGAAGGACAGAAAAATTGGATCTGAACAGCCTGGTAAAAATTTAAGTGAAAGTACCAATTCTCACTCCTTCTCCAGAAAGAATTAAATTAAAAAGTAACTCTGAATTTGAATTCTCAGATTATACCAAAGTTTAGAAGAGGAAGCTTAAAAATCAATGTACTAAAGTTAAAGCCTCAGTATATATTGAGCTCCTGAACCATATGTTTTATTCAGTTATTTGGCTGTGGGCTCTACTTTGCAATGCTTTACTCCACCTCCACAAGGAAAGCAACATATTCTGATCAACGACTCCAAGACTGTCGTTAACCGCTGGGTTTGATTTTATCCCTTGGCCTCTATGCAAATAAGATACACAGGGTTTTACTTTTTGTTGTTGTTCTTGCTCAGCACTTCACTGGCTTATTTCCTCTAAAGTAAGTGTGTGTATTAAAAAAAAAAAAAAAGTCTTAATGAGGCCCATGGGTTTCATTTCTGTAATGTCAGATTTATTTGTATAGGTTAGCTAGACATAAACTGGCAGTTTCTTTAAGTTTCAATAACTGAAACATAAGTGTATGTAGGATAAGTGTATCAGAAAAAAAAAATCCAGTTGATTTACCTGGGCTTCCAATCTGTATTAAAATGCCAGAATCATGTCTGTCTATCATATATCTATCTGAAAATAAATGACTTTTAAAGGTAACTTATGCAAATATATCTTAATTGAAGTGAACTCATGTAACTCAAATATTGAACAAATGTTTCATTATTGTTAGAAATGGATTTCTAAAATATTTTGATGAAAGGTTTAGTGGCAACTCTAACTGAAAACAAGACATGGTAGGTCGGCTATTATATTCAATCCTAATAATGGCCTTAAATATAATTTAATATTAAGTTTTGAAGCAATAAACTTAATCAAGGTGATGTCATTATGTTCATAACTGGTAAACTAATTTTTTTAAAGTTATTTCGAATAAGCAGCGAGAGGCATGAATCTTTTTGAAATTGGCCTAAGTGCTTGTAATGAGCTCTGCTTCTCAGGTGTGTCTCCACATGCATTCAGGACAGGCTTCTTTCTATAAAAGGCAATAACCCTGAGACTCTTTAAAGTTTGTTTTTGTTTTGTTTTGTCTTTCTCCCCAAGAATAATTTGACTTTGTCTTTATTTGAGAAGAAAACTTCATGGATATTTTTGGAAGATGGGAATGATGTAGAATACATGTCTACTCCAAGATTCACCAGCCTTGACACATCCACTAAAAATAAGGTTATGATGTTAAGACACTATGATTGCTGGAAAAAAAAAAATTGCTGCCATATGTCTTACCTTGAATGTGCTGAACTGAGCTTTTTGTAAGGCAGAAACAATACTCCCTTTTTCCTTTTGGTCTTCATCTTATTTATATTTTTAAACATTTTTTATAAACTGGAAGGTCTCAGGGTAATCATTTTCAGAGGTAATCCAAAACAGGAAGCAACTTTTACTATGATACTACTTGGTACATGGTTTCAGTAAGTATTTCTTTTTAGTTTTATTTGCTTTGTACTACTCACTGCTCTAGAGGGAATATTCAAAACAGTTTCCTGAAGTTACATTCAATTCTAAATTACTGATCATCCCCCCAAAATAGATCAAACTTGCTGGTAAAAAAATTTCATTTTCATTTTAGCTCATCATCTGGCAGTGAACTGGGGGTAAAAATGTAGGTTACTCTACCCACTTTGTGATAAGAATGATCATAACATGGGCCTTTCAAGAAAGAAAAGGATAGAATGATAAAACATGACACAAATGGCATACGATAAGTAAATAATTATAAGAACTTAAAGTCGAACAAATACATCCTCGGTAGCTGCTTTTCACCCTAAAAGAAGTTTGAATTCAACACACAAAAATTACTTGATATAGTACTAGTTTCAGCTACCAGAAGTTCTAGAAGGATCTATTCATAAGAATCCCCTGGCATAAACCTCTGGAAAAAAAGCCTCTGTAAGAGAGCTTTAGTGTTGTTTCAACCTCCAGTTTGATCAGATTTTAAACCTACTTTCTAAAAATGTGCTATATTGACAAAGTATTAACTTTCAGAAAAAGAGCTAATGATAGCAGGGGAGAATGAGAAGTAGATACTTGAACTGCAGAGATGGAGACACATCCATAAATAAACTTGACTGCTCTTGTTAGGCCATGAACAAATAGAATGTTAACACCGGATAACAGTTTCCAATTGTGGCTTTATTGCAGACTTTGGAAATAGCTATCCTTACAGCCTCTATCTCAGATTTTTTAAAAAGTCATATTTATATAAAACGAGACCTTTTTGGTTAGCTTATAAATACTTAAGAGCTATGATGTAATTTGCATTCTAAAACTATATAGAAAAGGCAAATTGTGCAAGCAATTCTATTTTATGCAATTGTCCAGATTAAATTTATCAAGCTTTATTTTCCTACGTGCACTCCAAAAACATATTTCTTCAATTGTTAAAAACAACAACAAGGTTTAGATAGCTTCATAGTCATTTTAATGTGAGTATTTAAAGAGAAAGTCTGGCAAAGCTTTAAATAGAAGGCAAACACAACAATTAAGTAGTCAGCATTACCTGCCTTCAGAACTCTAAATAGGTTTAATTATTCAATAATTCAGATTCATAGAGCAGCTTTAACTTTAAGCAATTATATAAAGAAAAAGGTGATTGTCTTCTTATGCAGCCAGGAGCTCAATGAAAAAAGAAAACAACAAAGAAAGGTATTTTCTTCATAACCATCAATCACCATGCTTAAGACTTTTTGAATTGGGCATCATTCAATGTTTCCTTTAGTGACACAGGTCTTATTATATCACTTAATATAATGATTTAATATTGTATGACTCAGATAAGCAAATCATATCATTTGTATTAGGTATGCAGAAAAAAATAAACTTAAAATCCAAAAAAAATAAGTATTGGTAGGTTTTGTTAGATTTTACAAATTTCTTTTATAACTTCCACAATATTAGGTGTAGTAAAATGGAAATGCTAAATGAGATGTTGCTTAGTGCGTGTCACTGGCTCATATTCAACAGTGACTGCAACTTGGATTTTTTTTTTTTTTAAGATAAATGACAGAGGAGCTTCATGTGTCTCATGGCAGGGACAAAGGGTATTGGTAGGCCTATGTGATAGCTGTGAAAGCTCCTGATCAAAAGTGGCATTTGTCTCTTCCACTACCATGTCCTTAACCAAATCAAGGCCATGGCAAAACCTGGTGAAATACGTTCAAGAAAGGTAATTCTGTTATTGAGGGAGCAGCAAGTAACTGGGCACAACTATATGACCTCCATCACAAATAGTTTATCCTCTTGGTCACAGACATTTTTCTCCCTCCCTCAGCTAAAATACATTCACTTCTCCCTATAGATCTCATCCAGTCATGATAGAAGCTGAAATCCCAGGCTCTCACAATAATGTAGACTCCCATCAGTAGCAATTCCAAAAACTTACTTGGAAAAATGTTGCAAGGAGCCATAAGGAGGGAAATGTTCCTTTACCAGTATTAAGAAGGTCTTTCTTGGGATAGCTGATCTGTTCCTTGGGTCACTCCTCAGCTTACTACCCTACATGATTCTTTGTTTATTCTTAGAGTAGGCCTCACTCTACCTTTATAATTTTGGGCTATATATGGAGAAACTATTAGAGAGTGCTGAGGGATTTTCTTATCCTGCTTCCTGCTCATGGAATGTTAGAAGTTCAGAAGGTGTTTTAAATCTCAAGCAATCACATTCTTTTACCCAAGTGAATGGCTCTTTGGCAACTATGACTCTCTTAAAACTTTGTTTTAATGTCTTTGCTTCAGCAATGTGTGCAAAATCAGTAATGTGTGCAAAACCTCATCCAGAATTATCTTTCCAGATATGCTTCTCTCTCGAGACATCTTACCTATACCATGAGCTTTTCAAACTCAGGTAGGAGAGCTCTACCTCTGTTACTTTTTTTCATTGATTTTTGTCAACCTAAGGTAGTTTACTAGATGGTACCTTAAAACATTCAGAGATGTTATCATAGGCAAAGAACTATCTCAAAGTTTTATTAAACTGTTATTTTTTTCATTTAAAACAATTCTTAATTTTATTTTTTACTAGTTATATATAAGAAACAGTTGCCTCTCTCATCCTGTAAATCCTAGAATTTCCAAAAAAAAAAAAAATCCTAGAATTTCTGGATTCTCTGTATTTCCCAGTTGTAAACCAGCTAATCTTTTCCAGAGTTATCTTTTTCCATTGTATATTCTCAGTACAACTAATAATTACCAGTGCACATTAGTACCAGTCTGTTTCACAACAATTCTGCCTGAAGGCACCAACTCTCTCGGTATACTATCTTTCTTTCAAGTTGTTGCAGAAAGGTTTTATCAAATGCTCCCCAAATGCATAACATCAGTTGCCATTTTGCCAGCCTTTGTGGCTTACTGCTGGGCTCTAAGACCAATCACATTGTAGTATTTTTATTAGAGTAGCAAACAACTTCTGTAAGCAATTTTTTTGTCAGCTTTCAGTAGGTTATACTATGGAAAGAAAGTTTTATTTCTTGCTCTCATTATGTGCTGGCTATAGGTCAACTGTGATTTTGCTCCAGATGTCTTCTTTCTGGGAGGAAGTACAGAGAAAGAGATCCTACCTGAGACCTAAGGTTCTCATACAGAAGGAAAAAAGCAGTGGCAGAATTGTCCAGTAGATCATTCATTTTGTGCTCAGAAGTGGTCTATGGCACGTGCATCTATATATCATAGGCTTAATCAGGTCTATGCCCTAGCCTGATGTTAATGAGGTAGAGAAGTGTAATATTCTCTAAGAATATGGTACAATCAAAAAAAAAAAAAAAAGAGTATTGTCCAATCTATTGTAGGTTGGAAATAAGATATTAATATTCTATCCTTGGGGACTAGAATCCAAAGCTGGTTTGGATTATATACTATTAACCTTAGGATATCTTATTATCTAAGTCCCAGAACAAAAATCTAAGACCAATGAGTAACTTCTTTGTTGTATTATTATTTTTATTTTTTAAATTATATATATATTTTTTACCAATTTTTTTAAAGTCTAGCAACGGGCACCAGGTGGCTCAGTCGGTTAAGTGGCCAACTCTTGGTTTCGACTCAGGTCATGATTTCTGAATCGTGGGATTGAGCCCTGCCTTGGGCTCTAAGCTCAGCCAGGGAATCTGCTTATAGATTCTCTTTACCTCTTCCTCTCTCCCTTCCCCTGCACTCTCTCTCTCTCTCTCTCTCTCAAATAAATAACTATATCTTAAAAAATATAAAATCCAGCACAAAGTATTAACATAGAGATAAAATTTGTCTTGAGGTCCAGTGCTATCACCAGAAGTCAGTATTTTAGAAAAGTTTATTTTCAAATCAAGGAAGAATTATGTAAAAATATTTCAGCTCAGAAATGTACCTAGAATTTTGATTTTGGAATGAGAATGCCTTTCCACCAAACACACCCAATTAGCAACCCCCAGTCTCACTTTCAGCTATAGCACAGATCAGAAAGGTTTGGCCTATCGGTCAAATGTAGCCCATCATCCATTCTTGTGCAAAAAAGTTATTGGGACACAACTATGACCATAAGTTTATATATTGCCTATCATTGCTTTCACCCTACAATGGTAGAGCTGAGTCCTTGCAAAATGTATTGCATTACTCATTGCAATTTTTTTTTCTATCTGGCCCTTTAAGGAAATAATTTGACAATCTCTTCTGATAGCATTAAATCTCAATTAAATAGTTAAATTAAATATACAGTGATTTGACATTGTGAGGCTGAGGTATCTGATGTCCTGAATGCTATATCACATTAAAAAGTAATCAATATGCTCTCATATGCTATATGAGAATAGCTTTAATTTATTGCATAGTCTAATTGCTTGTGCTGAATTTCAAAGCTAAAATTTATAAAACTTGAACAAAATGTTTGATTTGATATTCCTGTTTAGACATGGCCACAGGTAAAGTCACGTAGTACTTTTTTAGAAGATGAATATCAGATAATCATAATAATTGCATAAGAAAAAATAGTAAAACAAGTATATCCAAAATTAGCTACCCTGAAATGAATGCATTATTTTGAAATAAGATATTAATATTAGCCAATTTCCTTCATCAAAAAACATGTATCCCTTTCTTTCCAATCATCTGCTTTGTTCTCAGGAACATATATTCTAACCTACTAGAAATTTGGGTTAATTTCACATTTAAATTATTCTAGATAGTGAATTTATAGTTGATGAAATTGTTTCAGTAAAATGATTGATTCTAGAAAAGTGAAGCAAAGTGATATTTTTGGGGAGGAGGAGTGTATAGAACTTTTTATTACACATGTTGTACAGTATAGGCAGTACCTCTTAGTTACAAAGGCCTGATTGCTAAATGCTGCAAAGGATGGTTTACTGCAAAAACTTTTTTCTAGAAAAAGCTCATGACAGCAAAATTGTTGAGATGTGTTTTACTATATAATTCACATAATACATTAGGCAAAAAGACATTTTTACCCCACATCCCAAATGGCAGAGAACACTTTTATCTTGTTCAGTTACCATTAAAACATTGTGAAATGCTTCAGGAAAATAAGGGGATGCTTTCACAACACAAAATCCCATCAATACCATAATTAATATATCATTGACATCAACACTATGGCATATTATATGGCTAAAAGAATGGTGTCAACCTATACTCAGTATTCTGGTGAGATGATACTATGAAATAAAAGATAGAGTCATTGATATTGGTACCGTATCCTTGTGGGTATAGCTCTATTTATACATGTCTGTGAATGCATAGAGAAAACTGAAAATTATATTGATTTGATTGGGTTATACATGTAGGGAGCTTGGAAGTTTTCACTTCACCTGTTAAAAAATATTTAAATGAAATTAGTCTGTGAGCAACTCAGAATTCATTGCTCACATTGGCTTGGAGGCCAAAACAGTTGCAATAAGTTCATCTTTCCACTTTGTTTTATTTAGTGAGCAGAGTTTGTTTTTTGACAGCACTGAGCTTCCACGGTAAGGGAGGCAAAACTTTACCTCTAATCTTGTGTTTTCATGTGGGACTCTAACAAAAAGACATAGTAACAAGAGAAAAGCAGTTTTTTCATGCATGCAATGAACGTTGTGTGAAAGAAACCTAAATGAAAAGTAACTCAAAATGGCGTTTAGAAGTCAAGCTTGTCTAGCATCTTCAACAAAGATTGTAGATTTATAAAGAAATGACAAGACAAAGGAAAGCAGTGTTAGGCTTCCAGAGGGTGGCAGACTGTGGGAAGGTAATTATGTAGGAGGGAACTCATGGAGTAGAGTTGCTTTGCTTATTCCTCTGGGTTGAGAGACTTCTGTCTCCAGGAAAAGGGGAATTTATATCCTGCCTTTAGGAAGAAAAGGTGAGACTTTTTCTAGGTTCTTAATTACCATCAGCTCAAAATAATTTTTATGTCAGAGGCATATTTGAGGTGACTTATTCTGTTTTCTTTCACCGGCAACTCATCTACTATAGCTCAGGTCTCTCTATCCCAGAACTGGTTCCTGTGGTGCTTTCTGACCTGAGAAGCCATGACTTCCTATATTCATCTGTTTTTCTCCCCAGTCTTGGGCCAGTGGTTGGCCCTGTGTCCTCTTCTCTCTTATGGATCCTAAAAATGTTGGTAATTGTAAAGTCTTCTCAGCTTTTTACATGTTGTAAGGATGCCCTAAAATAACTTTCTAGGCCCAAGATGGAGCAACTCCTGCCCAGTGTGCTGTGTTAGCAAACTAAAGCTTAAATAAATTCTATTTTACCACTTGACCCGAAATGAGGTATATCCAGTCAGCCAATCTGCAAATGCTGAGCCAACTCTGAGCTTTCTCATCCCAAACTAGTTTGAGTATATGGTGCCAGCCCGTTAGATATTTTCTGTTTGTCTATTCCCTGTTCTTTATTTTTTTTTATCTCATAACATCTCTACCCCGTCTTGCTAATGGATGCATAAAATAAATCAAGGTAAAGCACAGATGTTCATGGGCACAATTCAAAGCTATGGTGGCTGGATGCAGAGATGCTTAGTGTAGTTTACTAGGCAAGGAAGGTGGCAGGGCCACCATTGCTGTTTGGGGTATATGCTGCTCAACAGGTGCTGAATGCTATTTTCACTTTTTTCCACAAAAGCAAAAATTCTCAACAGGTTTCCTTCAGTGTACTCTTAATCCCCTCTATCTGTTTCATCCATCTCCCCATTCACCTCCCCTCTGGTAATCACCTGTTTGTTCTCCACAGGTAAGAATCTGGATTTGTTTTGTTGTTTTTTTTTTTTTAATTTATCTTTTTTTTTCTCCTCATTCATTTGTTTTGTTTCTTAAATTCTACATATGAGTAAAATCATATAGTATTTGTCTTTCTCTGACTGACTTGTTTCATTTAGCATTATGCTCCCTAGCTCCATCCATGTTGTTGAAACGGCAAGATTTCATTATTTTTTATGGCTGAGTAATATTCTATTGTAAATATATACTACACCTTCTTTATTCATGTATATATAGACACTAAGGCTGCATCCGTAATTTGGCTATTGTAGATAATGCTGCTATAAACAGAAGGGTGCACAAATCCCTTTGAATTACTGTTTTTGTAGTCTTTGGGTATATACCCAGGAGTATGATTACTGGATCATAGAGTAGTTCTATTTTTTTTAATTTTTTGAGGTATCTCCATACTGTTTTCCATAAGTGGCTGCACCAGTTTACATTCCCACCAACAATGCACAAGGATTCCTTTCTCTCCACATCCTTGCCAGCACTGACTGTTTCTAGTGTTTTTTATTTTAGCCCTTCTGACAAGTGTGAGATTATATCTCATTTTAGTTTTGACTTGCGTTTTCCTGATAATGAGTGGTATTGAGCATTTTTCATATGTCTTCTTTGAAGAAATATATGTTCATGTCTTCTGCCCATTTTTTAATTGGGTTATTTGTGGTTTTGGTGTTGAGTTGTAGAAGTTCCTTATGTATTTTGGATATTAACCCTTTATTGGTTGTATCATTTGCAGATATCTTCTCCCATTCTATTGGCTGCCTTTTAGTTTTGTTGCAGTTTTTTATTTTGACGTAGTCCCAGTAGTTTATTTTTGCTTTTGTTTCCCTTGCCTCAGGAGACATCTCTAGAAAAATATTGTTATGGCCAATGTCAGAAAAATTACTGCCCATTCTCTTCTTTAGGATTTTTATGATTTCAGGTCTCACATTTAGATCCTTAATCCATTTTGAGGTTATTTCTGTGTGTGGTGGAAGAAAGTGGCCAATTTCATTCTTTTGTATGTAGCTGTCCAGTTTTCCTATCATGTGTTGAAGAGATTGTCTTTTTCCCACCACATATTCTTGCCTACTTGATTGAAGATTATTGACCATATAATTGTGGTTTTGTTTCTGGGTTTTCTATTCTGTCCCATTGATCCAGATATCTGTTTTTGTGCCAGTACCATATAGAGTACTGTGTTTTCCTTAACAAGGCCAGCCGTTAGAGAAAACTTGTTAACAAAAGTCTGACCTACTAGGGTATTATCAGAGCCTAACTGACCTGAGAGAAGTGAAATATCCACCTCCATCTCACTTAGCATCTTGTCCCACCTAAGGACGTAGAAGGAAAAAAAACTGAGAAACACTTGTGAAGTTCACAATCCAGAGGCATGGGCCCACACAGGAAAGACTAGAAGTCTGAAGTGATATACACCAAATTTTACCTATGGTTTTCTCTCAGGGAAAAAAAGTATAATGAATGGAGATGGGCTCAAAATCTCATATATTTTTGCATGTTTATGTAATTTGCAAATTCATATGGTAGATGTATGAATTCTAGTAGTTAGAGTCTACTATCTTATCATGAAAGTGTATGAAGAATTTAAACCACACTTCCAGAGTATGATTGTAAGATATTTGTAGAATTTGTAAACCAAGGCAAGCAGCCTTTTAACAATATGGTGGAAGACTACAGTCCAGTTATTAAGCTCTTGAATGATCCTAGAAATTGTTCACAGAATGATAAACTTGTGGATAAAAGAGATACAATGTAAATTGACATTCTGGGGGGAACTTTCCCTCTGTAGCTATTCTGAAAAAGCTCTTCTTTGGAAGGAAGTACTTCACAATCATTCAAAGGCATATATTTTCACATACCCTAAAAACTACATGAGGTGCTATAAAAGTAACAAAACTCTGTTTATAGTAAGCATGTGTGACATTGTACAACCAGCAATTCCATTTTAGCAGATAACAGGTTAGGCCTTTCTAAAACTTCACTTTCTCACACAGGAGTAGAAAGAAACATTTGGGGAAATCATGCCTGATTCCAGATTGAATATCAGTCAAGAACCTGCCCATCTGTGAAAGAATATTTTATGGTTTGTTGGTAATTAGAGAATGATCAGATTTCCTTATCTGTAACTAGAGTAATTTGGGTGCCATGAGAAACCAGAGCATCTTTGCTATGATCACAGTAGATTTTAGTTTTTAAATAAGAAAACCTGATTATTTTAATTACTGTAAAATATTTAAAACTATATACATATGGCCATTGAATAGTATGACTACTAGGAATTAGATAAAAGCATCTCATTTGGAATGAGTTGTAAGATTATCAGAAATGTATTTTAACAGGATTGAACCCCAAAATATGTAAGAAATGGCTTCTACTCAATAAGAACAAAAGGAAAAGCACTCTTCTCCTATTTAATGCCTTCATAACACCTGAACTTTTCCTTCATAAAACTTAGTGTGACTAAAATGGTTTAATTCACCTCTTCTCTTCTAGAACTATAGGCTATTTAAAGAGTGGGTGATGCTCCCCATGCATTTTATTTGGCAGATTCTCAATCAAGTATTTCTGAGATAAGTAAATTAATTAATTGCTCTGTGAGAATGTATATCAATGAATATGAGAAATGTATTCTATTACTTTGGAATAGATAAGAATGTCTAGAAGAAGAAGAAGAAGAAAGAAGACAATGATGTCAAAAAGAATAAAATAAGAAATGTGGGATATCTGTTTTTAAATCTGATTACCTAATATATTGTGATGAGAAGACCATAGTCTTAACTTTCTCAGAGCACAATGGCCCTCTTAATTCAATAAATATTTGTTAATCACCTACTATGTGCCAGACATTCAAAGATTAATGAGCAAGCATCATGGGTTTTATGTTTACAGAAATCATATGTATTCCTATTTTCTTCTGCTTTTTATTACAAAAGTCACAAGACAAGGACACATTAAAAATAGACACAGTAAAAGTTCTAGTAAGGATGAGCCAGTTGCAACAACAGCCTTGTATACAGAGAACATTTACCTTCTGTAAAAGATGCTGAGGCTTTTGTGTCACTATTATTTATAGAGTACCCTCAGAGGATTGGAACAAGACAAGGCAACCAAGGATGATACAGATCTAAATATAAAGCAGTTCTATTATAAAAATTTCCTTTCAAGAGGTGCTAAATATGAAAATGTGTATGCTTAAATTCTAGGCTTCTATTATATAATTTTCAGTACTGCCCTTAATTTTCTTCCCAGTCTCTCCCAAAACCACTTCAGTCAGCCATCTGGAAGGGCCTTGACTTTGGCATTGTGTGAAGCTGTAATCATGAAGACTCCAAACTGGTTTCTGCAGACCAGATAGAGAAAATCAGGGCTCCAGTGGTCCTAACTTCTGGCTTCTAAAGAAAGAAGAAAATCAGATGTGAAGGAGATGGGATGAGAAAATAGCTGGTTCTTTTGAGGAAAATGAAAAGGTTAAGTAGCAACTTGATAAAATCAAAGCTGTTTTTTTAAATAATTTTCTTTCCTATTCAAAGAAAATGCTAAGCTTTCTGAGCTTTATTTCCAAGATTGAAAAAGTTGTTATACTATGAAAAAAGTTATTTTTCTAGTTTGCAAGGAGTTAATTTCAGGAGAGACACATGCACATAATTCATCTTTCTCTAGCACCTCTCAAAGAAAAATATTTAAGTTGCTTCCAAACCTTCCGCAGACTAGCAGGTTAGCAAAAAATAAAGGAGGGCATGTGAATTTTAAAATTTATTTTTATTAACAAAAACCAAGAAAGACTTTGTAAAATGAAAATCTTTCTTGTTCTATAAATATAATGATAATTACTTTTCATGGGAATATATTACCTTTTTTTTTTTTTTTTTTTTTCTGGCACTAAAGAGTTAAGCTGTAAGAACAATTAACAGTTCAGGCTAAAAGCGCTAGAACATGAAGGTGGAAAAGTGTGAACTTTGCTGTCTGCTGAGTTCCTATTATTACCAAGTTTCTTTTTCTCTCACTTTATCACCTCTAGCATTTCACTTCAGGGAATATATAAAGATAAAAGAGAAAAATTTTAAGATAAGTTTACACTACTCTTTTGATGATCAAAATAGTTACATACATCCTGTCTTACCTGTGCTCCCCAACGGTAGGATATATGAATAAAAGTAAGTAGGAATAGAATTTCAGATAATATCCCATTTAATGAAGAAAGAGAAACTGCAAAAAGCATCCCACTAGTTATAGTATTTCAGGAACTCTGATCATGTATATACTTAGGTTATTTATGACGAATTTCTGGTAAGAAAATCCGGAAAATTAAAAATCAACCAATAAGATCTCAGTACTGTGTCATTAAAGATGCCTATAAGAATGTGCTAAAAAATCTATACATCAAAGGTATATTATTCAATATTTTTAAATAATATAAAATCATTATCAATTTAATTTTTTCCCAATAGGTGGAATAAAGTTCATTCCTCTCTGCCTAATGGATAACAGCTTAGTTTATACTTGGTGGTAGCCAATTTTAATTTGATCTTTCCTGCAGAGCTAGGCAAGGGGTTACTTGCTTACCACAAACAACAGGAGACTTAGACTGGAGGAAGAAGAGACAGTTAAAGATATCAAAAGTTGTACTTGCAGGACAAAGCTAGTCACCTTCCATCCCCTGGCCTCTTTATTAGTCAAGTTGGAAGCAAAACTATTTATTTTGTAATGAGGATGGAGATAATTGAATTAAGGAAATGTGTGCATTTAACAAACACTATGAACCATTAGAATAAAGATGTACTCAGTGCGTGATTGGAAGTCATGGAAAAAAGCAGCCAGTCCAGACTAGTGGCTGATGTGATTAGCACATGAGTGGAATGGGAAATTTCTGTGGGCCAATGGATGAGGTGATTTAGAAAAAATGACACACAGTTAATCTAAGCAAAATGAGAGGGGAGATTTGATATGAGAGTAGAAAAACGTTGGAAAACCTGGGATAAGGAATCTTACAGATAAGCAAAAGTATTGCCAAGTATTGAGGTACCTGGGTGGCTCAGTCAGTTAAGTGTCTGACTCTCAATTTTTGTTCCGCTCATGCCCTGAGATGGAGCCCCACATAAATAAATAAATAAATAAATAAATAAATAAATAAATAAATAAATAAATAACTGCCAAGTATTAATGAAACTACAGACTTGTAGTCAGGCTTGTCAGCACAGGTTTCTTTTGTCTCCAACCTCGTTTAGTAGTGGAAATGGGAATTATATAGGGTGAACTATGAAGTTCCTTAGAATTTGATGTTGTTGGTGAAGGAATTGTCTTGAAGACCCAGATAAAATTCTCCCTTCTAAAATCCTCCTTAGATTTCCAGCCCCACTGACTCCTCTTTTTCAGAATAACCCTGCTTTCCTGATCCCATATGTGCTGCCAGGATTGGCTAACGTAGGATCCTCTAGATGGTGAGTACCCGGGGAGCCACCACCATGTCTGCAGTGGCCTGTATGATAGCGATCAGGTCAGGATCTTGCTTCTGTTGGGGACAGGAATGATCATGGGAGCATAGTTTTATTGGTTGGCTTCAGGACCTGGCTGTGAACTGAAGAAGGTATTCATTGGAAATGTAGTTGACATAAAAATCTAGCTTTAGGGATCCCTGGGTGGCACAGCGGTTTGGCGCCTGCCTTTGGCCCGGGACGTGATCCTGGAGACCCGGGATCGAATCCCACATCGGGCTCCCGGTGCATGGAGCCTGCTTCTCCCTCTGCCTGTGTCTCTGCCTCTCTCTCTCTCTCTCTCTCTCTCTATGACTATCATAAATAAATAAAAAATTTTTGAAAATCTAGCTTTATAACTATGTCATCAGGCATCTCCAGAGCACCAAGAATAATGTCAGGAGATGTATGAGAAAAACAATTATAACTTCAGTACCCCCAACCAGTAAGGACCTTAAAGCACGGGGATAATATTGTTCTTAAGTTGGTAGACAATTAGAGGTAGAATGGAATCCAGTGTTACAAAGGAGGCCCATGTACTTAAAAAGAAGGAAAGTGATACAATGGTGATTGGGAAGTAGGTAATGTAGACTAAATAATATGTGGGTTTTTTTTTTTTTGAAACCCATTGGGAAGTGGGAAATGCACTAAGCACTATGTTTTTTTTTTGTTTGTTTGTTTTTTGTTTTTGTTTTTTTTTTGCTTTGTGAACAAGGGGCTCTACATTTTTGTTTTGCAATGGGCCCTGCAAATTATGTAGCCAGCCTTGTGGTAATTTAAACATTACAGATAAAAAATAATTATGGGGGGATATGCTAGTAATGAGAGGACATAGATTACTTGGGAGGGGATTTCAAGAAACATAAAATGGGGAGTTGGGAAAAGAGACAAAAAAGTGATAAACTACCCCCACTCCTCCCCAAAAAGGTG
Source organism: Canis aureus (assembly GCF_053574225.1). Classification (NCBI taxonomy): domain Eukaryota; kingdom Metazoa; phylum Chordata; class Mammalia; order Carnivora; family Canidae; genus Canis; species Canis aureus. The sequence continues at coordinate 32,461,495 of NC_135618.1, forward strand.
AGATATTGAAAAGAGTAGCACTGTGGAAAACTGTGGCTACACTTCTTTGCGGACTTTGGCAGAGTAGAAAATGCCCCAGAGTTGCCCTAACCCCCATCTAAAGGGGTAAGGAAGCTGGGAGTATTTGAGCTCTTACTTACATTCACCATTGGACTCCTTACAGTTAACACTTCAGCATTTCTGGCCTAGCTTGTATATAAACTGAGAAAAAGTCTTCAATCCTAGAGTTTCAGGGGCTGACAGAGACCCTAGGGGCCTGACTTGGATGGAAAAGCTAAGAGGATCTCACTGGGGCACCAAAAGGGTCTGCTGTACAGAATCCTCCTTTAATCCATTTGATATCTAGTGAGTTGACTCTGGGGATGAACTGAACTAGGCCACACTAAATTGGGAGTACCCTGCATGGGTTCTTCTTCCCAATGTGTATTTAGATGTGAAACTAATAATAACCAACTCCAGAGGCCCTGAAACTATCTGCCTTTTAAAGTAATACAAATTCACAAAAGCACAAGCATGTGCAATACATTCTAAATAAAGTACCTGATTTCTTAATTTCTTCAATATACTTCCCTGTGTGAACAGCAGTCTCTCTCAGCTCAGAATGTTCTAAATACAATTAGCTTTCTGCATTCAATTAAGTGCTTTGGTTTTACACAAAGCAAAATTTTCATTTCTAGTTTAACCAAAATTCAGACACCTATAAATATGAACTACAGTGTCTTGTTCTTCATCAATAGGTTTATTATGGATTTTAGAAAGCATAACAATATCACATCTGACATGTATTAGGTATCAAAAACTTTAGGAATTAGTAGAGTAAGGATCTGCTAGGGGAATGCCTGGAAAACTGAAGGGACAGTCAGCTGGTTACTTCTTTAAGAGAGATAGATGCTATGGGGAAGGAAAGGATAATATGCTGGGTTATGGGATTAACTATAGTGCCTGACATTGACATTTCACTGGGGCTGTATGGTGAGGAAAAGGTAGAAAAATCATATTAGTATTTATAGCACAGACAAAAGCAGAATCAGAAGCTCTTCACTGAAACATCCCATCATTCCCTTGTAGCAGGGATGCTATTGTCTGAATTCCAAGCTAAGGATTCTGTGCATTCATGCCCTACCCCAATGCCAGTTCCTTCATATCATTCCAGCTTCTTGGTTTTATTAGCCTTCCCTCAAGCTCTTGCACTGTTATCTACTTGCTTGTTCAATCTTTGCTCCACCACCTCATTTTGAAAGCCATAGTTTGAAGCAAATGTAACAAACATTAGCTCTTGAAACATTCTGGATACTGGGATAGGAGCTAGAGGCTCAAGGGGATTGAGACACAGTTGCTGTCTTCAAACATCTCATAGTCTAGAGGGAAAATATACTTTATCTCCTCATCTTGACTTTGAGATATTTAGACTAGCAGCACTGTGTTTGCAATCTCTTTATCGATCTCTGTAATATCTCTTTAGAAATGCTCCCAAGTAAACTCAGCTTGACATTCTCAGGAGGAGACACTCCAGTTATAAAGAGTGAAATGTTAAAAAAAAAAAAAAATGACCATGACACCAACTAATTTTATTTCTTTCATATTTTTGATGTAGCATGATATAGCAGAGATTAGTAAATTTGATGAGGAATTAAGGGTAGGACTTTGATATGACAAGCACAAAGAAATTATCTCTAGATGGTCCTTTTCTTCCAAAGCATGTCATCAGCATTTATCTCCTTGTTACTTCCTCCACTTCATGTAATTCCTTTGATAACACCCTAAATATATTAGCTGAAACAAAGATGAAGAATATATGAACAATTTACTGGATTTTGGCATGACTTTTCCAAAGTCATGCTTGGACTTACTGCACCAAAGCAATGTATGAATATCTCTGTATCCTTTAAAATATTATACTTGTCATAGCTTACCTTTTAGAGAATATTTTTTCTACATGAACTACAATTTTGTGTGTGGTTTTTAATAAAAAGTAGAATGCTAAAAATAAGCAACATTAAAAAAACTCATAAAAAAGGCCTAACTTTTCTTTAAGCACTTGTAATGACTAGAAAAAAAAGAAAATAAATGAGTATGAATGTATTAACAGTATTACCTTTTTAATTATTCCAATATCAAAACTATCATTGTTTAGATACCTATATTCATTTTTAACTTAAAATTATTTTAAAAATAACTGACATAAATGTAAATGTACTAAGATTGTTCTTAATTAATAACAATTATAGTTGAAAAGGCACAAAAAATTGTGGGAAGGAAAAATAATGGTAAATTCAAGGTAAATTTTCATTTTTATCCCTAGCAAAGTTTAACATTATCAGAGCGTTTGGTAAATGTTCAACATAAACTTAATCTCAAGAAAACCCCACCAGGGAGACTGAGTGGCTAAGTGAGTAGAGCATGTGACTTTTAATCTCAGAGTTATAAATTCAGGACCTGTGTTGAGTGAAGAGATTACTTAAAAATAAAATCTTAAAAAAAAAACACAACCCACAAACGTTGTTCCCTATGGATAAAGGCTAGCCACTGAATTCTACCTAACTTTTATTGGTTACATTTTTGTGCTAAAATTATAACTTTTCAGGATCTCTTCATTTATTGGGTTCGGTTTTATACTAGTTGATCTCAGTTATTAAATAAGAGAGGATTAGGGCCAGATTTATGAGTTTCTAAAGAACAAAAGAATCTTTATTAAATGACTCTTAAAAATAAAATTGTATTATTAGAACTTGGTCTTCCAATTTTTATAAAAGCTAATTGGAAAAGACACATTATGTGTCACAGTAATACAAACCTTCACTAATTGCCAAGATTGGGCATGAATAGATGATGATGTATGTTAGAATGTGTGAATTTTAAAATTATGTTCAAAACAGAGTTTATAAAAATAACAAAAACTAAAGCAAATGTTTCTGTAAAATTATTTTACTTATTTAGACAACTTCTGTCTTTCAACCATATCTAAATCAGTAGTTAAGCTTTATAGGTCAATATTCTAGATAAGTCTACCCTTGGCTTTTATGGCACATAAATATAAGGCATTGTATTGGAAATCACATAACAGTTGTTTGTTCAGTTTGGTGTATGGCCACAATTTTTAGTATTAATAAAATAAAGTATTTATTATAGATCAGTTCCTAAGAGACCTGAGGCCTATGTGGCAGAGCCACACAGTCTGATTAAATGCAAGAAAGTACACAGCATTACTGTGGGCTCTGAGACAGCTACAAATCCAGCTCGTCTTCTTTAATAGCTTAGCTCTTAACTCCTATAATATGTCCGCTATTTGATCATCACATGAAACAAGAGAAGTGTATCTCAAAACTCAACTACAGATCAATTCAATTTACTATATGTCTTTAGCTGCTAAACTGCAGGATAAAGTTCCTATTCATATAAAACTCATACACAGAAGTCAGCAGTGTGCTTTTACTTTGATTTGAATCAAATTATATGGATATTTAACGGAATAATAATTCTATTATAGCAAATTTTAAATTCAAGGCACTTTTGATGAAAATAGATTGCTCTTATTGACATTTATTATTTGTAATTCTGAGTCACATTAATGCAGTTCACCTCTGAAATTTCATTCCTATACATCTTCTATGTGCATAAGACTGTTCAGTTGAAAATGTATTTTTATAAAACTATATATTCAATGCATAGACTTAAAGAAAGATACAGTGTGCCTACCTCCAAAGTCTAGTGTGTGTGATCGCTTGAGAAGAATATGATGCTCATTAGCTAGTCATTTATTTTTTATTTGTTTATATTTAATATTTTTAATTCAAGTATAACATAAAAAAAAACAAGTATAACATACAGTATTATTAGTTTCAGGTGTAAAATATAATGATTTGACAATTCTATACATTACATTTCTTTAATATTTAAACATATTATCATACCAGTTAATGCCCAGAAGAAAATGCTCTAGATGTAGAGCTGCAATGTCAAACTTGAGGAGGTACAACAGGTGAAATGACCAAGATTAATAGATTTTTAACAAGATGCCTCAGCCAGGGAGTTAGAAATGCTGGCTTGAACCATCTTACAATACTTGGGAAATATTATACTTACATGTTTCCCAGAGTTCATAAGACAATGCCCATAGTACTTCCCGTTAAAATATAGAATTTAAGTTTTAAGAAATGGAAACAAAACCTTGATAGGAAAGAGTGGACCATTAAAGAAATAAAATTTCAGACAGGGCAGTTATTTTGGTCCCATAAATGCTTGGCTGCAACCAGGATTTAATTATTAAAAAAAGAAAAAAAAACCAACAATACTAATTTTTTCCAATGGATGTCGCATTAAAAAATATCTCAGTCTCGAAATGACCTGGTCTAATATTTAGTGAATGTACATGATATTACCTTTATCATTTTTTTTACTCTTTAAATGCAAAATAATTGGAAAGAACACATACTCAAAATATCTATATTTGATCCACTCAGTCTACCTCTCCAGGATTCATTTTCCTGGAGGATAGGTATAAATGCTACCTACTTTGTACAGCCAGTTCAAGAATCTGCAACTGTGTGTGTGTGTGTGTAAAATCTCTTGCAGTTTCCTCACTGGAGGTATCCAGGAAATAGTTACTTTCTGCAAAAGTCCTTAAACAGCAATCTTTAAAAAAGCAGATGAGTATGAACATATTATCCTGCTTATTTACCTCCATATACAGGTTATTCCATGATGACTCTTCTACTACTTTATGGCAGTAACAATATGGGAATATCAGTTCTATCATAATCTCTCCAAAACTGAATGCTAAAATTATTTTCATTCATTTAGTAAATATTTCAAAATGCCTACTATGTGGCAGGTCCATAGTAAGCAAAAGAGTTACAAAGATGAGTAATCATGTACTTGCCACTGGTACAACTGTCTACTCAGAAGAGCCAGGCATATTGCTACATACACATCAAGTATGTTTTGATCACTAAGGGTCAATAATCACATCCAATAATAATAACAAAAATACAAGCTTATCCTCAGACACAACAAATCTGATTAGAAATCTCTCTACCCTTGTTTTGTTTGTGTGTATAGGGAGAGCAGGGGGTAAGGGAAAGGAGGAGACACTGAGGAGCAGATACATGGAAAGAGGGAGCCAGAATATTATTGCCTCTATCATTCTCCACATACATGAAATACAGTTGAATAAAATTTAGAACTATATAGCAGACAACTGGAAAAATATTATCACTGCATAAAATGAAGAAGAAATAATTAAGAAAAATATATCACTAATATTAAACTACTTGGCAAAATAAAATTAAAATAATAACTGAATGACTAATAATGAAAGTGTATAATATTTGTAATTAATTCACTAAATTGGAAGCTGAGTTTATTGCATCTCTTTGTGTCTATAATACATCTATGATAACCTCACTATGAGTTTACATATATTTAGAACCTTAAAACCTTCTTCTTTGAGTTGCTAATACCTATGAAAGGGAAAATATTTAAGTCCTATATTCTTTTTTGGTTTAATTTTGCTTTTGACAGCTTAATCATGATGTAAATGACATATAATAAACTCATTATTTAAAAATATATATATGTTTGAATATGCATAGACATCCTTGAAGCTAAACAGTAAGCATATCCATCACCCCTAAAAGTTTCCCCATATTCCTTGGTAACCCTTATCTCAAACTCCCCCTTCTTACCCCCAGGCAACAACTTACCTGTTTATGTCAGTATAAATCAGTTTGCATTTTCTAGAATTTAAATAAATACAGTCTTAAAAAATGTACTTTTTATTTTTTCTGTCATCCAGTATAGTTATCTTGAGACTTATTCAGCTGTTTTTTAGTAGTTCATTGTTTCGTTGCTGGGTAATATTGCATTATATGGCTATGTTGTATTTGTTTACTTAGCTGTTGATGGACATTTGAATTATTTTGCATGTTTGGCTATTCTAAGTAAATATGCTATGAATACTCATATATAAGTGTGTGTGGACATAGGCATTCATTCCTATTGTCTAAGTGGCTAGCAGCATATTAGCTAGATCATTTGGTTAATTTTATAATCAGTTATTTTTTAAAGTTTTTATTTAAATCCCACTTAGTTAACATACACTGTAATATTAGTTTCAGATACATGTGGAATATAGTCATTCCACACTTCTGTACAACACCCAGTGCTCATCACAAGTGCACTCCCTAATCCCATCACCTATTTAATCCATCCCCTCTGTAACCATCAGTTTGTTCTCTATAGTTAAGAATCTGTTTCTTGGTTTGCCTCTCGCTCTCTCTCTCTCTCTCTCTTCTTTCCCCTTGCTCATTTGTCTTGTTTCTTAAATTCCACATCTGAGTGAAATCATGTGGTATTTGTCTTTCTCTGACTGCCAAGTTGTGTTTCAGAATTACAGTTTACATTCCCACTACCAGTATACAAGATCCAAACTTGCTTTGGTACATCTCTTAAATTCTATCCATCCTAATAGGTGTATAATGGTATCTCACTGTGTTTTATTTTGTATTTCCCAATGAATAATTATAAGAGATTCTCAGATTTCTTCATAATTACCGCATAATTGTTTGTCATCTCTGTGTCCTCTTAGATGAAATGTCTTCAGATTTCTGCCCACCTCTTCACTGGATTGTTTTTATATTAATGTGTTTTATGTTTCTCATATAATCTGGATACAGTTCCCTCTCAGTTATGTGACTTGAGATTATTTTCTTCCAGTCTGTGGGTTATCCTTTCACTATCTTAAAATAATATTTTAAAGACCAGAAGTTCATAAATATGGTAAATTATAATTTATTATTATTTTTCCTTTTATGGATCGTGCTTTTGATGTTGTATCTAAGAGCTTCAAAATATATGGAAAAAATAGCTGATCAAATGAAAGAAGAAATAAATTTTCAAATATATTAGAGCTTCTAATAATTCTTTCTCAATAATTGATAAAATAATGCACAATTATTAAAGATATAGACTATCTGAACAATATTATTAGCCAGCTTGACCTACTTGACATTCACACTCCACCCAACAACAGGAAACACATTGAACTCAAAAGCCATGGTATGGTATAGATCAAAATTTGGGCCATAAATTGAGTTTCAGTAAATTTTTAAAAAGATCCCACCCATGCAAAATATGTTCTCTGAATCTGAAATCAATAACAAAAAGATCTCGGGGATCCCTGGGTGGTGCAGCGGGTTAGCGCCTGCCTTTGGCCCAGGGCGCGATCCTGGAGACCTGGGATCGAATCCCACATCGGGCTCTCAGTGCATGGAGCCTGCTTCTCCCTCTGCCTGTGTCTCTGCCTCTCTCTCTCTCTCTCTCTCTGTGACTATCATAAATAAAAAAAAAAAAAAAAAAGATCTCTGGATATTTCCCCAAAATATTTGGAAATCCAGAAAAAAACAATTCTAAATAACCTATAGAACAAAGAAGAATCACCAGGAAAATTTGAAAGTATTTTATCATGAATGACATTGAAAACAAAACCTATCACTCAGAAGGAAATTTATAGCACTTAAGTATCTCTCTGGAAAGTAAGCAAGGTCACGAATTCATAGTCTCAGCTTTCATCCTTAAAAAATAGAAAAAATCAAATTCATCCCAACAAAAGCAATACAAAGAAAATGATAAAGGTCAAATTGAACAAAAATTGATTGAATAGAAAAAACGCTAGTGAAAATAGAACCAGAAGCTGTTTCTCTGACATTAATAAAATTGATAAAAACTTAGCTAGACTGATCAGCAAAAAAGACAAAATTATTGATATCAAGAATAATAGTGGAGACATCACAATAGGTTCTACATATATCAAAAGGATAATAAGGAACATTATGAATAATTTTATTACAATGTATTTTATTAAGTCAGTTAAACTGGACAAATTGCTTGACAGATTCTACCAAAACTCAGAAAGAAATAGATAAACCAAATAACCCAGTATCCATTATATAATTAAGTTGAAAATCTTGCCATAAAGAAAATCCAAGCCCACATTGTTCACTGATTAATTCTACTAAACAATTAAAAGGAAATAATACTAATTTTACACAAACCCTTTTAGAAAATTCAAGAACAAGAGTATTTCTCAATTTATTCTGTGAGGCCATCATCACTCTGATGACAAACCACATAAAGCAGTATAAGTAAGAAAACTACAAACAATTTACATAAACATAGGTGTAAAACTTCTAGAGGAAATTCTAGCTGATTTAATCCAACAATATGTAAATAGAATAAAACATTATGATCAGGAGGGTTTTATCCAACATTCATTCCCATCTTAACAAACAAATATCTGGAAACTAACAATAAAAGAGAACTTCATCTTTCTGCTAATGGGTCCCTAACAGTAACATTATGCTAACATGGTGCTTAATGTTAAAAGACTGAATGCTTTCCTCCTAAGATTAGGAATGCGATAAGGATATCTGCTCTCAGCATTCATATTCAACATTGTACTGAAGTTTGTAACAGTGAAATAAAGCATAAATAAAATAAGCGACATGCAATTTTTTTTTAAAAAAATAGTAAAGTTTTATTTATTTGAAGCATCCTTATCTCTGTCAAAGAAAGGCTTCTAGAATAAGTGAACTCGGCAAAGTTGTAGGATGTAACATCAAATATATAAAAATCAGTTCTGTTACAACTTCATTGTAGCAATGAACAGTCAGAAGTTTAAGAGTACTATTTTCAGTGGAATAAAAATATCCTTACTTTGAGATAACTCTAACAAAACATGTGTCTTACATATTTAAAGCTAGAGAACATTGCTGACATAATGAAAGACCCAACTAGGGACACCTCGGTGGCTTGGCGGTTGAGTGCCTGTCTTTGGCTCAGGTCATGATCCCAGGATCCTGGGATGAGTCCCTCATCAAGTACCTTGCCGAGAGCCTGCTTCTCCCTCTGCTTGTGTCTCTGCCTCTTTGTCTGTGTCTCTCATGAATAAATAAATAAAATCTTTAAAAAAAAAAGACCCAACTAAATAGTGAAATCTTTAACCTGTTTCCGATTTAGAGCATTCAATATTTATGATATAAATTTTCCCCAAATTTATCTATCAATTCAAAACAATCCTAATAAAAAAAAAAATCCCAGCAGGATTGCTTTATGGAAATCTACACTTTCGTTCTAAAATGTATATGGAAGTGCTATGATATTGAGCAACTGAAATAACTTTGAAAAAAAAATTTGAAAGACACTAATCACAAAGATGTGGTTTTTGTCTAAAATTACAGTTAAATAGATAAAAAAATAGAATAGGGAATTCAGAAATAGACGCATCTACCTATGAACAGCTTACATTCGAAAATGTTGTAATGGCAACTCAGTATGAAAGGGGTAACTATTTTTTTAAAAAGGAAAGAAAAAAGTAACTATTCTTAACAAATAACTCTGAAACAACTGAAAATTTGTGCAAAAACAAAACAAAACTCTTCAATTTATACCTTACAGTATAAAAGTATTCTCAACAAATAACTCTGAAACAACTGAAAATTTGTGCAAAAACAAAACAAAAACAAAGCAAAACTCTTCAATTTATACCTTACAGTATAAACAAAAAATTAACTCTGAATGTATCATAGATGTAAATGTCAAGTCTAAAACTAAATAAAAATCCTAATATAAAACATAAGAGAACATTTTTGTTTGCTCTACCCTTGTTTATGGTCAGATTCCTTAGATACAGTACCAAAAGATTAATTCATGATAGAAAAACATTGATGAAGTAGACTTTCTAAAAATACAAACTTATGCTTTTAGACAGTAAATAAAAAGACAAGCCTGAGAGAATAATACTTACTAAGGATATTTCTTGTGTTCAAAATTATAGTCACGTTCTCCAATGTCATAGGAAAACAATTTAAAAATTTTTAAATGTGCAGAGACTTTGAAAAGACATTTCAACAAAGAAAATTAAGGATAGCAAAACACAAATGAAGAGATGCTCAGCATCATTAGTTGTTAGGAAAATGAAAATTTAATCTCTTTGAGATACAACCTCACACCTACAGGGTTGGATAAAATTAAAACCACTGATTATACCAAATGCTGGCAATGCTCTGGAGCAACTGAAACTTTTATACCCTACTGATGAGCATGTAAAATCCTACAACCAGTTTGGAAAACAGTTTGACAGTTTCTTAAAACTTAAACCCATACACACTATACTATTTGGCCATTCTACTCTTGGGCATTTACCTATGAGGAAAGAAAGCATACATCCATACCAATAATTGTATATGAGTGTTCATGATACCATTATTTGTGATAGATAAAATTCATAAAACAACAGAAATATCCAGCAGTGGGTAAATGGATATATTTGTATATGATACAGTCAACCCTCATTATTTGTGGATTTCATATTTGAGAATCCACATTTGCAAATTCCACTACCAACTAAAATTTATTGTAACCCGCCAAATGAATCCTATTGGCACTTCCATGGGCACTGGAGGACATTTGAGAGCACAGAGCAGTGAAAACATTTGAGTCATCCAAAGAGCTTATTTTCCTACTGGAGGCTGAACAAGGTCTTGTTTCAGCTCCTATAATCAGCATCTCTCCATTCTGCTGTATAATCAGTGTCATGTGTTTTGCATTTTTGTGTTGTTGTTGGTGATTTTGCTGCATAAATGGTCCCCAAACACTATCGAAATGTCTAATACTGTGCCTCATGGAGAAAATATGGATATCAGCTAAACTACTTTTCACCATGAATTATAGTGCCATAAATTCAATGTTAATGAATCAAAATATGTATTAAATAAGGTGCCTTTAAACAGAAACGCATATAAAACAGGATTACATATTGATTGGTTGATGAAAACGTTGTGACCAGAGGCTGACAGGAACCTAACCCTGTATTTTCCTGAGGGGCAATGACTCAGTATTTGCTAATTCAGTCAGCTTGAACTTTATAGAACATAACTACTATGAATAATGAGAATTCACTGTATATCCATACAATGGAATATTACTTGCAATAAACCAGAATGAACTATTGATATATGCAACAAGATAAATCTCATAATAATTATGCTGAGAGAAGAAGTCAAGGGAAAAATCAGTACATATTTTATGATTCTATTTATATAAAACTCTACAAATGCAAACTGATCTATAGTGACAAAGAAGATAAGTGGTTGCTTGGAGGAGAAGAGGAGGTGGGGTAAGAAAGAACTATAAGAACTGTGTAGACCATGTTACCATCTTGATTTTGGTGATACTTTCATGGATGTATAATACATAAAAACATCAAAATGTGCAGTTTAAATGTGTAAAACTGTGTATATGTCAATTATACTTGAATAAAGCTGTCTGAAAAAGAACTCATTTTTGACAGTTGTTTAATGGCAGAGACAAGAATCTAAACCACAATTATATAAAGCCCATGGTAAGACATGAAGTCGGGAATGTTTGTATAATATTTGAATTTGATGTGTCAAGAATATAATCTCCAGCTCCTACTGAAGTGAAATTCCTTAGTGCTTAATTCTTACTAATTTTAAATTTTGTTGACTTTCTTTCTGTATTGTCAGTTATCTATCTTCTTTGTTTCTTAGATGTCCCCAGTGAAGCATTTCATGTTCTTAAGTTTAAAATAATCTTCTTTATAATAATTATTATGAAGTTCATACCAATTTGTTAATTTTAATGAAAAACACTGTAATGTAAACAACTATCCATTAATTTGCATATAGAGATAAAATTCCATTGTTGAACAAAAATTTACAGAATCTTTATATAGGCTCTCTCCCTTTATATTTTTGATTATAATAAAGAGCCATAATGATTTTAGTTTTCTTAAAAACAGCACAAAGATGATCCCTTACTTCACTAGTTTCTTTCATCTCTCTTGAATTGTAGTAGTTGATAGATAGTTAAATATCACATGGTGTTTCAACATCAACAAAATATTTAGATTGTTTGCCACTGACATAAACTATATTTATAATATTCACCTAATAAGAATATGTTTAGAAATTGGCATGTCATGTATTATTATTAGAGATTATTTTACTATTATATGGCTTATATTTATTTGATTATATATATATATATATATATATATATATATATATATATATTTACTTTTTTATATGCTCTATCCTGTGGTTTTAATCCTTATAACTCTCTCAATTTATAACTGGAAGTTTGTATCTATTAGTCTCCTTCACCTATTTTAAACACTGTATAGTCTTATATGAAGGGGAATAGAGCCAAGTGAGAGAATAAGATTATAATATATTCAGTTCACAAAAATGAAATTATAATTTCTCCTGTTTTAGCTACTGAATGAACTACAAATACCCTTAAAATGATTTTTATGTTGTTAGAAATACAACTTTATAGATATGGTTCATAAAGTTGAGTTCATTAAAGAAAAAAACCCACATACACATAATGATAACAACAACAACAATAACATAATTATAACTGAAACCTGTTGAGTGTTTAGTGTGTTCTGGCTGCTATGAAAGTGATTTACATATAAATCAAATACAAACTTAAGAAGCCCGTACTCATATTATCCCACCTTTATAGATGAGGAAACTGAGGCACAAAGAAATAATTTGTTCAATGTCACATAGTGAATTTTAGAGTTAAGTTTAAATGGATGAAATCTATTTGCATAGCCTGTTTGCTTATCATCTACTAAGTGTCTCATTTTTTATTAGTGTAGAGATGGGATATTTGTGGGCAGAGGAATCACTTCACTTCATAGTCCTAGCTCTGCCTTGAAGGAGGAATTGTCTGGGATATTCTGAAAATGGAAACACAATTTAAGGCTCACAAGAACTTTTGTTCTCCAGTAGACTACGGGAATTGGTAACCAACCTTCTCTTTATTGTACAAAAACATCTGGTGCAGTTGCAAACGATGAGCAGATTGGTTTGTTAGCATTCATCTCTCAATCTAAGAAAGTATAGATTTAGTTTCTTAGTGACTTCATAAGGACACAGTCAACTGGAAGTGAATCCTTTTCCCCCTTGCTACTTCCTTACATCCTTTCTTCCTCCTTCCTTCCTTTCATCTTTCCTTCCACTAAATGGGATTCTGGAAATTTGAAGATTAATTTGATACTATTACATGATTTTATTATTTTTAAAAAAGAAGAGAAAAGGAATCAATTTGCCCTAAAATATTAGAACTGCTAATTTTTCACATATGCCATAATAATATTATTTTTATTCTAATCCTATAAAATGTTTTAAAACTTTATTTTTTAAAACCTAAATTTTATTTGAAAACACCCAGTTTGAGAAGCTTCCTGTTAAGAAGAAAATATTAAGGAATTTTTAGAGTGAGAAAAACAGATAGTCTCAAAAGTAGAAGGATAAAATAGAGAACCCATAAAAGAATCTCCTCAATGGGCATTAAAAATGAATATTTAGCATTTGAGTATATCTAGGTCTAAGGAAAGAGATAGCATGCACAGTGCCTGTGATAAAGTTGTTGGTGGCCTAATATGTTGCAAGTGTTTTGTCACCTATAGCACTGCATTCTTTAAAGATGTCTAACAGAAAAAAATCTCTCAAGTGAATTTATTGACTAAAACCAGTTCCACAGAACCAATTAGTATCTTACACAGGCTGCCCTGCAAGGCTTATGAGGCCATCCATCACTTGTCCATTTAACTATTTAGCATTTGTTCCAGCAATTTGTCACCATGTCAGAATGCTAGCATTTCAGAATGGGAGTTTTTGGTTGAAAGAAATCTAACTCAGATACTGCAGATATTTCTCCTTTAATAAGATTTACAGAAGATTTATGTTTCTATTATAGTTAACCTTAAACATCTTGTCTGGAGGGTGAGGTTAATTCTTTGTACTGCAGATTTTTCAAATTGAAATCAGTCATTTTATGTGAATTTAAAAATATTATGCAAAATGGAATTATTTTATATTTTAACAGTTCAGAGCACTAACATTGCAAAGCACCATACTTACCTCACAGCTTCAGTGATTACATTTTTATTACTTTTCCAATTCAGTCATTTGCTTTTATATTCATTTCATGTACTTTCTTAATTTCACACTACGCCTGCATGAATTACATTGTATTTACCACTGAATGAAAGAGAAAAATATGTACATTGTTCTTACTATATGAAGCTCAGGTATACTTGGAATTCTAGAAATATTTAATGGTGGAAAAATCACTGCAGCATTTGATTTAAATTTCATATAATTTACAATCAAATGTGCACCCATTTCAAGCACAGAGTATTAAATATAAAGCTGAGCTGTTGATTACAGATAGTCAAATGCTTAATTTTTCTCTTATAAAATGCCAAATAAATACTACAGTAGTATAAATTGAAATATGCTGGCTGCTAATGTGCATTGACCAGAATCACAAGGAGAGGACTATAGCAAAAATATGATTTATGAAATAGGTACATGTAGTAGAACAATTGTAGAAAAATATAAATTCTACATATTGTTTCAAAGAACCAGCCATGTTACTACCTTAAACATGCCAATCAAATGAAAATCATTCAGATGCCTAACCTTTAGAATTGATTCAAAAATAGCATGCATCTTTTACTGGTGGAAACAGATATGTAGCTGATCTCTTTTTCCAACTACCCTATAGGAGTTCACCTGATTAAGATTTCTAATGCAAAAGAGGCAGGCCAGATGCTGGGAACTCAAATGCCATCTCCTCATCTGAATGCTGTTAAGCAGTTCCCATGGCATTTCTCATAGCCTTTCAGTGTGTGCTTGTCACTAAACTCAATCCCACAGATAAAACAGAAAATATAAACTCCTGAGGGAGGAGAGTTAAGTAAGTGCTTCTGTCTAGCACTAAAGCTTCAACCAACAATCTCAATCCTCTCACCATATACAACCAAGAGTTTGGCATGGATGGGTAATAAGTTAAAGTAAGGAATGCACAGTCTATGAATAGGTGTGCACACATGGATACATGAGTGTTCACAACTAATCTCCATGTTGAAGACATTGCAAACCCTATCATCCATATCCATTCCTGAGAGTGTGTGTTGTTACTTAGAAAATACATTTAGCTAGTGAAGAGGGCTTTAAAAGGTAGAGAAAAATGTTTTTAAGGATTATTGGTTCAATATTTATATATATGTACATATATTATTAAATATATTATATTAAAAATAAAAATAAAAATAAAAATATATTATTATATATACATATACAAGTATATTTCCACAGGTTTTTGCAATTCTTATTTTCAAAATGAGTCTAAAAAGAAATCATCTTACAGATACATTTTCCATTGGTATCTAAAATTAAGATATTTGTTAAGTATTCATCAAATAAAAAATAAGCTATTTGGCCAAATTATTTATCTTAAATCTTCATTAAAGTAGGCTATCAGAGGTTATAAAGTATCAGAGACTATAAAATAACTTATCAGAGACAGGCAGACTGAAATATAACTCTTACAGAAGAAACCAACTCAAGAAATTCTGAGTAAAAGGGACAGAGGAAAAAGAGAAAGAGAGAGTGGGAGGTAACAGCTAATAATGGATAAAGTGAATAGAAATATCTTGGACACACTTATGGAAACTATAAAATGGTAAGGGCATACTCTGCTGATGGCACAAGGCAGGAATAAGTACTAGAATTGAAAGAAGGGAGAGTGGAATGTGTACAAATGCTGATTGATTTCTTAATCTACTCTAACATAGGGATTGAAAAGAGTATTGTTTCCATACATGTATCTTCCAAATTCACAGACATAGCAGCTACACAGAGGTTACCTCTGGGTATAGAATGCTATTTTGTTTATTAATTTGGTAATAATTAATAATAATAATAATAATAATATTGGAGAGGGCACTTTTTGTTTATTAAATATGCCACTACTACTAACAACAATAATGATACTAACTACTAATAATACTGCCAACTACACTTCAGCCACTGTTCTTTATATACCATAATTTATTCAATACCTTCACAATCTGTAAAAGCAAAGTATCACAGGACAAAGGACATGATTTGAGCCCAGGAAGGTCTCTAGTTCCTGTCCTCTTAAGCATTAAAGTCCTCTTAACTGCCTACACTATTATAGAAGTAAAGAAAGAAACTACCATTTATTGAGTTCTTTCATTTTTTACTTGGTAACAACTTTATATATACAATCTCATGTAATACTTCTCAAAGTCCTGTAAAGTCATTATTGTTGTCCCAGCTAAATTCAAATAAATTACCAGAGGTTAAAGCATGAGCAATTGATAGAGGAGATATTCAAATCTAGGTCTGTCTGACCTCAAAGCACATATTTGATTGCCCTTTCAACCAGTTAACAGAATACTACTGCCTGTACAAAGCCAGTGTTTTAACCTTAATTTCACATACACTCTTCCTAGGACCTTAAAGCTGTATATAGAAGCATAAGTTAATATGATGAATACCCAGCTGTCCTTATGGTGATAAGAAATCTTTGGGTTATATGGGTACACATGTTTCTCAAAGGAAAATGTGATTTATACATTTAAAAGTATTATTTTAGAAATTTATGTTAAAGCTTGGAAAAGAGTAAGCATAACATGAATGTAGATTTTCTCTCTCCTCATGAAAATCATCTTGGTGTGGCTATCTCAAATTTTCCTTAAAAATCTTTAAGGAAGAAGAAAGAAATTTTCTTCATGAGCCATAGGCAATGCAAGACTTAATTAAATAATGAATATATATGTATAAATATAGAGCTGTTGCTCTGGATATGCCAGTGGTTTTATTTTATGGCAAGCTGAATGAGGGCTCCTTGAGGGCTTGGTTCTCTCCTATTGCACATGATAATTCCAGGACCAATAATGGTGACTGGCACATAGTATGTGCTTGGACTCACCATGTGCTGAAAGAGGGCTCAGCATACGCATGGCTAAAGCATATAAACAGTGGAACAACATCCTTTATTAAGTATACCAATTACAAGTTTCTAGAAGCTACATTTGCTAATGGGACAGTGTTTCTTACTTTGCTGGATGATGTAGGGTGGGAATATGCAGAGCTATAAAAGGGAAAACAGTCAAGTCTACTGCTCTAATCTCTTAGTAGAGATCTTTAAACTCTTCTAGAACTTGGGTGTCTGGTCACATTTCCAAACTGTGGTAATACACTGCTAATAATTAGGTTGTAGGGTCTATATAGAATAATTTACAAATAAGAATCTCAAAACTATATTCAAGAGAAAGCAGGGAGAAAGGTGCTGAGTATTATCTACATAGATATGGAGAAAATTGTGTGTGTGAGTGTTTGTGTGTGTGTGTGTGTGCATGGTATATATATGTGTGGTTGCTTTAAATATCAATGCTTTTCACTTCCCCTATAAGTAACATTTGACTTAAGCCAGAGCTAATATTGCCAAATGAGCAAACATTCATGGATAAATGCCTCACATCTGGCAAAGTGAAGTTAGCTGACATTTACTTCACACAAAGGAACAAGGATGAGATCAGATGGAATCTCGTAGGGTCTAATATTGGTGTCTTTTTCTCTCATTTTTTTGTTGTTTTTGAAGAAAAGTAGGGAAATTCATTATCAGCAAGAAGTTAAAGGAGGAGATCATATTTTATTTATATTTTTAACTTACTTGTCTTATTATATCAATGGATACTTACTGTAAAAATAAGGAAAAGCACAGACATGAATTGTAGATGACTTGGAAAATGCAGGTACACATAAAAAAAGGGGGAAAATGGCTCATGACTCCTTAATTCAGGGAGAAACACTCTTAAAATATTGTTGTGTTTCTCCACAGTATTTTCTGTGTATGGGTAGAGAGACGATAGATTTGTTGAAAGAAACAAAAATAGACCTTGATAGAAGATGATAGATAGATTTACATGTATGGATAAAAATTATTTTTTACAAAACTAGAATCAAATTATATAAACTCTTTATGATGTGCATTTAATTTCAAATATATCCTAAATATTTTCTGATGCGGTTTTAAAAAACTTTTTAATTTTTTCATAATATTCCGATCATAATTATTTTATCTTATAGCAATAAGTTGCCATTAAAGAAAATTTATAAATGCACTTTCTAAAGATCACTTTGAATATACCTTGAAGAGTGGAGTTTTGCTTAAGAGTGCATGTTTTAATAGAAAAATGTGGTAGTAATCTAGATAAGAAACATTAAAGAGAGGGCAGCCCAAGGGGCTCAGTGGTTTGGTGCTGCCTTCGGCCCAGGGCATGACCCTGGAGTCCTGGGATCGAGTCCCACGTTGGGATCCCTGCATGCAGCCTGCTTCTCCCTCTTCCTGTGTCTCTGCCTCTCTCTCTCTCTGCTTCTCATGAATAAATGAATAAAATCTTTAAAAAAATAAATCTTTAAAAAACAATGTTAAAGAAAGAGACAAATATTATAAATGCAGGATGGGGAAAATTGAAAGATTAAGAGGAATAAAGAATAATGTGGGTAACTGGGTAGCTACCTGGGTGGTGATGTTTCATTTTTATTGAGGAGACAGGAAAAGAAGTTATATTGCTGTTTTTAAAGGAAATCAACATACAGTGATCACTTCAGTTGATGCAACAGGAAATAAAAGAAAAATAGACAATACTGGTATAAAATTAAGAATGAAAATTGAAATTAAGAATAATGTAATGTGTTGGATAAAGAAGTAGAAGATAATAGGAAATCAAATAAGAAAGAGACAATAAAGGGCCTAGAAAATGATGATTGATATGATTTCACAACCATGTGAGAATAAGTTAAAATATGCTAGGAAGGATAAGCAGTTATAACCATGGAGTGAATTTTTGATGCAAATAATAGAATGTATGTGGCATATATGGAAGTTAAAAAATATGAACCCTAATTATCCTCAAATGCAAGAGAAGAATTAGAGCATCACCAGAATTATTGAGTAAATTCATGTTTTCCTCGTTTATGCCATCCTTGTACCTTCTAGAGGTAAGTATTTTCTGGAATATCACATTTATTATTTATTATCTTGCTTTTTAAAATATATATTCATACCTAATACATATTTTCTCTTTTTCTATTTAGGTCAGTTCTAACCCTTGAACTATACAACAACAACTAGTAATGTTTTTGACTAATATAAGATGATATCTATTACAGGTGGAAATGCTGTCTCTGCAAAGAGGGTAAATATGAAGTCTCAAGAATCATAGTAGCCATCTCAGGTCCAGAGATCCCAAGCAATATGCGTTCTTTGTTACCAGTTATGTGTGTGACTTCTAGTGATTTTTTCATGATTTATGAAAGTATTACTAAAAATCCTCTTTGTAAATGGGAAGAAAAGAGGGGTGTTTAAATAAATATACACATGAGACACCTGGGTGGCTCAGCAGTTGAGCGTCTGCCTTCAACTCAGGGCATGATCCCAGGGTCCTGGGATCAAGTCCCACATCGGGCTCCCTGCTTGGAGCCTGCTTCTCCCTCTGTCTGTGTTTCTGCCTCTCTCTTTCTCTCTCTGTATCTCATGAATAAATAAATAAAATCTTTAAAAAATAAACATACACGTAAAGAGATAGTTAAAAATTTGTTTGTTATGTACCTAACAGAAATATACAATGATAATGCAGGCAATATTTTGTAATTAGTCAAAAATGTATAGTTGATATTTACCATTTCCTCTCTTTTTTTTACCTACACCATTTTTTCATCACCCTCAGCTAACCTCTCAGCTGGTTAGGGTCCTCTACTTGATGAGGTAATTTAATTTTTGAAGTATCTAAGTCCTCTATAACCTTGCATTTGTTGAATTACTTTTTCCAGTGACATCTACGATTTATCATAAAAGTACCAAGAAGTGCCAGCAAAACATTTAGGTAACATTCAGAGTCTTCCTTGCCTCCACCAGCAGCCTTATTTCCTCTTGGTACTTAGAACTGATCACCCTGTTCTGTCCATTGGCTCTGGAGCATAAGGAGCTTGCTGGCAGTTTCAACTTAAAAGAAAAAAACCAATTTGTATCCCATTTTTAAAATCCCATTAAGTTTTTTTTTTTTAATTTAAATTCAATTTGCCAACATATAGTATAACACTCAGTGCTCAACCATTAAGGTTTAAAGATTCTAAACAAAAAGAGCCCAAGATTTCAGGAAAAGAAAGCAAAAGTTTTGCAAGCCAATAGCTAAATGGTATAGTAGAGGCACTACTCACACTGCTCCTTAGGTCTCAGCTATGTGTATGCTGGCTGTAGAAGAAACAACACCTTAATTGTCATTGTTTTAAAGCATATACTACATTGTATAGGACAGAACTCCAACTTCACTGGATATTATTATTGGCAGGTGCCTTACCTGAATCTTCCATAATTATATCAGACTAGCTGACTCTAGCAATGGTAAATTTGACATAATATGTGAAATCCATGATCCATGAGCATGGGTTTTGTTTTTTTGTTTTGTTTTTGTTTGTCTGTTTTTAAGAGTGTGTTATTTGGTTACAGCAATGCAGTCTGCGGTATCAGGATTGTAAACGGTTTCCTAAAATTATGCAGAGTGGTAGTGACAGAGGCATTGTTACAGGAAAAGAAATCAAATTCATATCCTCTCTTCCCTTCAAATCTTTCACCAATAGCCTGACTACCTATGAAGGGACCACATCAGGTGCTTAACAGCCTTGGTACTTAACCACATACAAGTATTGAAATCATCTTTAATGTTGGGGAGCTCTGTATTGGGCCTATGCATAGTTTGCATTTTAACACCAAGACCACTTTGTAGATGGATAAGGAGTGAAGATAACTTACATCCAAAACACAGGTCATTTTATCTGACTATGGAAAAAGTCATTTTTATTAAATGTTGGCGAAAACTAACAGGGGAAATTATATTCATAGACTATATGCCCATTTAGAGAAGTAATTCACATGACTTTTATTAAATTTCCTTATCACCGAATCTTGTTTGTATCAAGTCTGCAATCAATTTGCAAATTGGTAGGGCCTTTGAATCCATGAAAACCCATTCCTTTGGCTATCACTTCTTCCTGGCAAAGCAGACAATCAGATATACTAGATATACTGCTCGAATTTTCACTCACCAAAAAAAAAAATTCTATTTGCCACTGTCTTTCAGGACAACACCTGAATAGAATCGTAATATGATTTTAGACTATAATTTAGTCTTGAGTAATGTAGAGGTTAGGGACAACAACACCCATGCAGTTAAAAAATCTTCATATAACTTTTGACTCCCCTAAAACTTAACTATAATAGCCTACTGTTGACCAGAGCCTTACAGGAAGAATGAATAACACTATCTTGTATATGTGTTATATACTGTATTCTTACAATGGAGTAGGCTATAGAAAAGAAAATGTTATTAAATCATAGGGAAGAGAAAATACTTTTACAGTATTTCACTTCATTTTCAAGAAAAAAAATCCATGTAAAAGTAGACCCTCACAGTTCAAATTTGTGTTACTCAAGGGTTAACTGGTGCCAGCATATCTACCTAAAAAAGGGGTTTGAGATATTTTTCTTCCTCCATCAACCTATAATAAAGAATTTCCCATGAAAACATAGAAATTAGTGTAGGAGTAGCTTTGCTGAAGTCTGAATTACTTACTTGTACAATTTTTTTGTGTCTTCAAAATCTACTCAAGGACTATCTAACATATACTATTTTCCATTTAATAAGGGATTGCTTCTGAAAGGCCCCCTTATGGCTTGGCAGATCACATAGCAGTTAGTTTAAATTGGCAGCTAAATCCCATAATCACTGTGACTCAATAGCCAAATCTTTAGATTCTGTGAGAGTCCAATAAAAAACCTGTTATTTAAAAGAAATAAATAATCTTCTAAGTCCTCTCATGTTACCATCCCAAGTCTGAGAGTCTCACTTCTTTCAAACTTACTCCTTAACACTTATGTGAAAGAATTAATGAAGTCATTGGAGCCCATATCATTATGGCCGCCTCTCCTACTACCAACACAGCTACAAAATAACTTTTTTTGATAAAGTAGATTTGGTCTTACCTTTTCTCAATGCCTTTGTGAATAAATTGGTTTCTAAGCCCTTTCAAGAGACACAGTTCAGATTACAATGAGCAGTGGCACATAATCCACTCTAACACTTCTATTTTATTGAAAATTTTAATTATTTCTCTCCACATTATGCTAGAAATAACGTGGCATGCCTATTTCATTTCATATAGACCACTTTTGAATCCAGGTATCAATCAGCCTATCAGAAGCTACTACCACCTTCAGGAGTGGAGGGATAATGGTAAAGAGGTAATATTATTATAGGTCCTAGAGCCTTTGTTGGGACTGCTTTGCAGATTTGAGGTCAAAGAAAGATTGAGTGATAAAATAGATAGCTTTTACTTAGATACCATAGGAAGCACATGGAGCAGAAGAAATATGTTGGTTTGGAGAAAGTGTCTTCATATTCCCATATCATCCACCAGCCCTCTGATTGGCTAAACATACCATGAGGTCAGCAGACATATGACATATGATGTGTTATAGAGAAAAGGTGGGAGACTGTGGACAGTTATCTTAAAAGTAAACATTCAATTGTCCAACATAATACTACAACATAGTTAGCCAGTCTTCTATGGTGGACACTTGGTTTGTTTTCAGAATATATTTTAATGAAAAATAAACAGTATAGCTATGACTACTTTTGGCACATATGAAATGTTTTCTCCAATGTATATGCCTATAATAGGATTACCACATTTTCAAATTCACAAAATAATGTGAAATGCTTGAACTATTTCATCCTTTCTCTAATTATATAAGAGTTTTTGTTACTTTGCATCCTTGCCAAAATTTTGCAAATTGGGAGATATAAAATCATAACTGAATGTGGTCTAAGAGTGGACACATTTTTTTTTTTTTCAAAATTAGAGCTGTGGAGGTTCATATGGCAGAAGAAAAGTGTTGGTAAAAAAACCCTCCAGATGAGAAAGCCAAACATTTGTGAGACTAGGATATTTTCTGAGTCATCTCTATAGATTATAAAACCACCCAGATGAAAAAAAAAAAAAAAAAAAAAAAAAAAAAAAAAAACCACCCTGATGATAGTAAGACTTGAGATAAAGTCGTAGAAGCAGGGGCTAATGTCTGAAATAGGAAGTAATTTAGTTTCTGATGTTATAATATTAATTTTTGAACTAGAGGAGGCATTTGTAAAATAAGAAAGATACACACCTAATCTTTAAATGATAATTGGATATTCTCTGTATTGGAAAACAAACCATCTTCACTAGAATGAACACCAACAGACAATGTTGTTTCCAGGGAGATCAGAGTTCAGTGAAGGCATAATATTGGCAAAAAAAAATGGTTAAAAAGATAAAGATATGGGGGACATGTGATTGTGTTTTGAAATAGTATTTATAATACTTTGTTTTAATTATATTTCTAGATGATTTGAAGTTATCCCCAAATGTCCTATACTATAACATGCCTTTTTAGAGCTCTTATATAATTTTTCAGGCTAAGTTATCTGTATCTATATCTATATACATATATGTAAATATAGACACATAGCTGGCTAGATATATATTTAAGTTACATACAATTATGATAGGGCTTAATACTCTTAATACTGTTTCATTTCTAATATTCATGTGATAAGTAGTCAGAGAATGAAATTCTTGGGTCACAAATATTTTCCTTAAAACTGTGTAGATGAATTACTGTTTTAGTTTTTTTCTTTATTTAATGTTATAGGTGAGAATATTAAAGGAGGCCCTAATTTTCTTCCTTTGTGGATATCCTAGTTTTTCCCCTTTGCATTTTTTAAACTTTCTGATTAGATTTTTATACAATTCTTTCTGTATTCTTGAAATTTAAAGAAAGTCACCATAATTTATGTAGACAGGGATATAGTTCTATTAATCTTCCCTGGAACCCTGCTGAACCCTTTCAAACTACAGGCATATGACATTCTTTGACTTTTTTTTTTATTGTATTTCATACTATAGCTTTCATTCCACTGTGCTCTGAGGTCTCTCTAGGGAGCACCAATTATCTCCAGGTATAATTCTGTTCTTGGTGCTCCAAACTTACCCTCTTTGCTTGTTATTTTCACTCCTTTGCCCCATCCTCATTCTGGGACATACTTTTGCTTCATATCACTTTCTGTAGTATCAACTCTGTTATTTCCTTCTCCTAAAGTATAAGGGACTTTTCTCCCTGCTGCTGTATTTAATTTAATTTCAATATTTTCCTATATCATCCATCTCTGTTTTATTTCAATCTGACTCTCAGCCAGAACTTTTGTCATGTGTCTTTTGTCTTATCATTCCACGTTTCATCTCCACTTACAGAAGATCCAGGTTATATTGAATTACATTGAAAACACAGATGGATACATTCTAGCATGTATTCTTTTTCTTACAGAGAGATTTTTTTTCAAAGCCTCTCTTTTTTTCTTATCCTTGAATGGTATAACTATTTTTTTCTTCCTTTTTGTCATTGTAGAATCTTTTTATAGGCTAAAACTGAGGGGTTTCATTCTTCTCTATTTTATAATATTAATACTGGAAAGATCTATTCAGGGATATCATTTGTACCAAAAGGAAAAGTTCTCCTGCTGTTTTCTCATCCTCTGGTATATTGCTGTTAGAATATGCATCACAGGCATAGTGATACAAAGCACTGTTTCAAATGTTTCTCATGAATAAGTTCATGAAAGTTTGTCATTTGCCATTCTGAAAATCTACAGTGGATTAGCATACCCTATTTCACTTGGCTATAATTGATGAAATTGTCCAACTTATTGCTCCGAAAAATAAGACTAAATTTGAGTTAAACAAGATGTGAGCTACAATATGTTTATATGTTAATATTTCCCCCTCCTTGCTTTCTGTAATTTCTAACATTTTTTTCTGATATTTGAATTTCACATATATATGAGCTCCCAATTTCTGATGACAGAATCAAGAAATCAAAACAATGAAACTGGTAACTGAGGAACTGGACATTTGGGATTACAGCAAAGATGCATTCAGAAGACATTGAAAACTGAAACTATTCTTCACCTTCAGCATCAGCATAGGCCAGGGGTTAAGCAAAGGCCAGAAAACTGGTGCATGAAGAGGTATATCTTGTCTCATGCCACAGACAGATCAGGGGGAGAAGTTCCAAAGGTATGGAGACACTCGTCATGTATCAAGTGTAGAGTTGCTCTGAAATCTTCAACGTGCTGGTGATGTCTCCCTCTTTAACATAAGATAGCTGCAACCATTCTGAGCATCACACTTAGGAACAACTATGGTTTAGCATGAGGAAGGGGGCATTCTGGTGACCATATCTTTATTATATTGGAAAACATGTCCCAAAAGTTGCCCAGCAAGGTTCCATTGGTTAGCATTTGATCCTATTGCATTCATTAACAAAAAAAAGAAAGAAAAAGAAGAGACAAAGACAGAGAAATTAGGTGTTGAGCATTTTTAACCTCCGAGATGAAAACCAGCCTCTACTATCAAGGAAGAATGGCACACATCCATTCATGGGCTTATGTCATGGAGAACCAGAGAGGAATATATATTTTTGTGGGATTGTGAAGAAATATTCATGTATCATCTTGCTCTGAGTGTCCAGAACTATCACCAATGAACTCAACAGTCTTTTTCTTAAATTCCCAAACAAAAAGAATGCTTAGAGCAGATTGATTCCAAAGATTTTAGAAGACTGGCACATAGGTTTTTCCTATTAGTGTGGCAAATAGAATATTTTGTTATCTTTGAACCATGTTTTAAACATTATTTAAATTAATATATCCAAAACTGTCAAAGAATCCTGAACCCACTCCCAAAATTTTATTCTCTAGGATTTTAAAAATATGCCTCTACGTCCAGACTGATACAAAACCTAGAAGAAGGAAAAAACAAAAGTATCTTAATTTCATGTGACTTTGTCACAGCTATACTGAATAGCACTTCTACCTCCTGTTTATGTCATTAAGTCATCTGGCAGAGCCAAAGACTACTATTCCTCATCTTATTAGATAAACCTCACCCAAGTCCATCCAAAATAAAAATGTTAAGCTGGAGAAATGGTTAATATTAAGCTACTTTATCAGTTTAAAAATCAAGCTAGCTAAGGTTAGTGGGGAGAAAATCTAGAGTAGCCTAACAGAGGAAATTCATATCTGTGTCTTCCATTCTCTAGGAATGGTTAACCTGCAGGAAAGTTCTCAGTCTGTTATGTCTGTCTTGTGTTTGAGGCGACCCATACGAGGCAACTTTGTGGTTTCACTGCACCCCTTTCTGCAGTCAGACACACCTTTAGGCAGCTCTACTCCTGGCAGCCTTTCTGCTTATTTTAGCCACCAGCAAAATTGTAGTGTATAATCATCATCACTGATTTCAAATACTACATTACAGTGGGGAGAGGGAGAGAATGCACCTCAGGTCCTAAACTCCGTATATGATACAAGGCTTCCCTTGTTTCCTTATCTCACTACAAACCAGTAACTTTCAATGGGCTTCTCTTTTAAGCGTTCTCTGTAACTTCCCTGAGATGATACTGTTTCTCAGGAAAAGAAGCAAGTATAAAGTGTTCCTTGGTGACCTCAAGTCTAGTTCCATATGTACTAGACCTACTACTAATTCTTTATTATTCCCTATATATGAATAGCATCCTTCCCTAATTAAAAACAGAGTTTCAGACTTCTTTTTTTTTTCAAACTTGAATATTCTGTTAATCATTTCAATAAGAGTTGAGAAGGAAAATTAGATAAACTTGTTTGTTCCTTTCTGCATCTTAGCTTGATATCTTTCATGCATTATTTTATACCGCTAAAATTTGAAGGAAAAAATTGGAAAAACACTTTTACAACTGAGAGAAAAAAAAGATAATTTCATCCAAAAAATATTTCTCTGAAGCTACTGAAGCCAACATAAATAAACTAAATTTTCATTTCCCACCTGTGGGTATGTTATTGTTATTGTTGTTCAATTATTGACATGTAAAATTTTTGTGAAGGTAAATCACTCTGAGACGATTCCTTAGTATAAGGTAATTTCTCAGCAGACGATTTATAAAGTGTATTCTAGTATAAAAAGCTTTATAGGATGTTTTGTACCTTGAATCCTTCTTTTTTTTTTCAGCCTTGACTCCTTCTAAGTGAGATCTCAAGACCAAAAAGATTAAAAAAAAAAGATTAAGAAGTAAGGAAATACTTCAATTAAAACATCCACCAATCTCCACTCCCTCACACACACCACCATTTTAATAAACACACATGATCTCCTTTTCTCCCACCTATTTCCAGAGAATAACATCGTAATAAACAGTTTTATCAGAGGTGCTGAACAGAGCACAAAATGCTAAGATGAAAGAGATGAGAAAGCTAAAATATAGTAAGTTGATAAACACTTATGTTAAAGAATACATAAATAAAAGAGATAGCTGTAAGAATTCTTAATAAGAAGAATTGTGTGTATGAAATCTGATAACTCTTTCCAGAGCATTATCAGTGGAAATACATCCATTGAGAAATCTCTTAAGAAAGATTTAAACCAGGTAAACCATGAGAAATTCTGAAGATTAAACCTACAAATATTCTCTAAATTATAATAAAGGTCTTCAGGCTCTAGCACAGGGGAGCTTATAAAAATAGATGCAACCATTCTGGAAATAATTTTGCAAGTATTTAATGAACCTTAAATTATACATATTTTACCAGCCAGGAACTCCATGCCCCAGTGTTTATACAGCCTAGCAAAATGTAAGCCAAGTAAATAAAGAGACACATATGAGGATATTCATGACTCTGTGTGTATGTTTGTGCATATGCAAGTGTGTTTATTTTGTGATAGCAAAGAGAGGAGAACAATCTAAGTGGCAATAAATGAATAGAGAATAAAATGTGATCTGTAGAAACAATAAGACATCTTACAGCAGTAAAAATAAAATACATCTACATACATCAACATGGACCTCAAGATGGATCAAAGGCCAATATTAAGAGGAGAAAAAACGACAACTGTAGTTCCAATAATGTAATTTTGTAGATATGAGATCATGATGATGATTTTTTAATAAGGAGATTTATAAGTGGTTTTAAGACATACATTAGATACCATAGGTAGCATGGGGATAAGGAAAATGAGGTAAAGAATGATAGATAACAATAAAATAAATATAGTGGGATTCTCTGTGGAGAAAAAACCAATAGTCTAATTTTGAAGGTTATGATTCATTTAATTTTGTCAACCTGAGGTCAAATGTAAAATCAAAAGATGAATAAAATAAAGTCAGATGAAAATTGAAAATATTTACTTTAGTAAATTCGGGTTTTTAAAAATTGTTTATTGAGTGCAGCCCGGGTGGCTCAGTGGTTTAGCGCCACCTTCAGCCCAGGGTGTGATCCTGGAGACCCAGGATCGAATCCCACATCGGACTCCCGGTGCATGGAGCCTGCTTCTCCCTCTGCCTGTGTCTCTGCCTCTCTCTCTCTCTCTCTCTCTCTCTCCCTCTCATGAATAAATAAAAGATCTCTAAAAACTTTTTCATTGAAAAATAAATTCAGAACAAATATTAGGACCTTATAGTATAAATTATGGAGTTTGTTTCATGTTACAGCTTAATTATAAAAGGCACCTTGACCAAACCTACATGTCTGTAATACAATGAACCTTTTCATCCTCTATTCTACATGGCATCTTATAAGCTATCACCACTCTGAAAATTCCATTGTTAGTGATGTATTTTTCTTAGTTTCTATGTTTGCTCATTGTTCTGATTTTCATATTAGTTTCCTAATTGTTCCCTCTTATTTCCTTTCCCTGGGCTACCCTTCTCCTCTGGGCCTTTTCGTTCTCCTTTCACCCCACAGCATTTATCTTTGGGATCTCAGCCAAAACCTCTCTGTGTAGACGAGGATTTCAACAGACTTCAAACACATCATTTACAAATCTGAACACTGGATCTTTACTTTGATAAACCCAGTCCTCTTCCACTGTTCTCCATCTCATTGAGCAGCCCTATCATCTAAAAATTTCCTTCTTCATTTCTTTCTCATGAATCCTACATATCCAGTCCACTGAGTACTGATGATTTATGATTTTTTTTTCAAATTTATCCATTTTTTCCATCTCTACTGTCACTCACAATCATGTCATGCCTGAAATGCTTCAGTAGCTTTTTTTTTTTTTTTTTTTTTAGAAAGAGAGGGAGAGAATGTATGTCTTCTTTCGAAAAACATCTATTCAGGTCCTCAGATCCTCTGCCCAATTTTTTAATTGGATTTTTTGGTTGGTTGTTTCTTACTTTTGAGTTGTATAAGTCTGTATGTATTTTGGATATTAACCCCTTATCAGGTATATTATTTGCAAATATAGGAATAACTAGAGTTTTAAAAATTACATGTAGTGCTCGCTTCGGCAGCACATATACTAAAAATTACATGTAAACTTTAAATTCAAAATGTTGGCACATAACTCAAATGTTTTAAAAATACCATATAAAAAAAACAGATGACATCTGTGGCAGGATTTGAGCTATAGGCCATGAGATGGCAATCTCTGTCTTGCAGAGGCTGGTTCCATTAAAATACATTTGTTGTCACATATTACTTAAGCATTTTCCAGTCTTCAAATTTCTTAGATTTCCTCATGTATGATTATGAATATTTATATCATGTTGAAAGAATTTACTTGATGTTCTATTTTTATTTTTCACTAATTTCCATCAGGACTAAGTTAACAGATAATCAAAAATTAAGAATTAATGCACAGATAAGAAGACACAGATGGTGGATAAATGAAATAATTTATGTACAATTTCAACTTTAACGGTTTAAAAAATGGTTGCTTTCAAAGTAGAATAAAACATAACATAGACCCTAGGTGGGAGGCAGAAAACCTGGAATGCAATAATGATAAAATTAACTTTGCCTAAAAGCTTCCCCAAATTAGATGCACATTATTAGCATGAGACAAATAGCTCAGAGGGAATAATGCAGAATAAAGCAGAAGCAGGTACTCATTTGCATAAATTTGATCAAATTTTCACTTAAGTTGTATGTAATTCTTCATGGCAACTGAACATATTTTGGAAAGAGTTTAAAAAACACTAAAATGTGCAAGAATAAAAAAAATCAGTAATTGTCAAAAATAAGTGATATATCTATCCTTAATCTCTAAGGAAATGTGATAAAATACAACTTCAAATAAAGGACAAATATACCCAACTAAAAATGTGACATAAGTACATAATCATTCACAAAAATGATAGAAGGAGCAACCAAAAGTTGTATTTTGAGCTTTGTACCTCTTCAGAATTAGGCTGTGTCAATAATGAACTTTTGAACACAGAATTAAGTCCCAGATAGATAGGTATCTTGCCTACAGTAAGAGTTCAAGAAGTCTTTCAGGAAAAATTCCATAAAAGGCAAGTTAAAAAAAAAAAAAAAGAAAGAAAGAAAGCAAGTTAAGTCCTCTTTCTATATGAGAACATGGGTTATTCCTTTTCTAATGAGATTTGTCCTAGGGACCCCTGGGTGTCTCAGTGATTGAGTGTCTGCCTTCAGCTCAGGTCATGATCCCGAGGTCCTAGGATTAAGACTTGTGTCAGGCTTCCTGTGGGGAGCCTGCTTCTCCCTCTGCCTGTCTCTGCCTGTCTCTGTATCTCTCATGAATAAATAAATTTAAAAAAGAGAGAGAGAGAGAGATTTGTCCTTGATCAGATGCCCTCTTGTCCCCTCAGGGTCTTCCTGAAACAATTATCTATTTGGTTACTAATTATTGACTCATAGCCTTGACTTTTTCTCCCTTTAATCCACAAACATTCTTTATTTAATCTTTAAAAAAAATTTTAAATCAACATATTATCTCACCCCAACTTTTGATCCTTAACTTCCATCTTTTCTTTAGAACCAAACTTCTAGAAAGAGGACTTCAGTTTTTATACCATTACGGAGAAAAATCATATATATTTTTTCACAATATAGAAGTTTTTGTTGATATAAGAACCAGATTTTCTTTTTTAAAGAACCAGTTAAACAATGAAGTTTTATATGCAAAACTAAAAGTTCAAACTGTCTCTCTTCCTAACTCTCTGCTGTGGACCTTCTTCATCTAAGATAGATTATATTGCTGATTAGGTGCTAAAATGAGCGTGATGCTGAGTGTTTTATATGTATTAAATAACTTAATGTTATCATAATTATTTGGAAATATTATACTGTATTAGATCAGAATCCAAACTTTCAGACAAAACTAGAGGAACACAAGTTGCCAGCTATGAATTTAGCATTCAAAGTTCACCTTCTGCTGCAATAAGCAGAACAGAAAAACAGCAAAAAAGGGAAAGAGTTGTCAGAATATTTTCTTAGAATCCTTTATCTACCCCCACTACATTCAAAGTACCAAAATTGTGAGTTCATAGTTATCAAAAGCAAAAAAACCCAAAAAACTAAAAACTTTGTGTGTATCTAATTCCTTCAGGGCTCTGGAATAAATACACACACACACACCATACAACCTAGATGCCAAAAGTACACAAAAAAGCAGAAAATTGTATCACATTTTTCTCTTTTCACCTGATAAACTGTCATGTAGATTAAAACCCAATTCAAGCATCAGCCCCATTCACAGGCTTTTCCTGACCGCCATAGATCTTCTGTCTCTTCTTTGTGTTCCCATGATATTTTCTCTTATAATACTTGCAACTCTCCATTATAATTTTTGGTTTTATTTGTCCTGCAAATAATGCTAGTTCACTGGGGTTATTACTCACCTCTCTATCCTTGAGGCTTAGTGTAGTTTCTAGCACATAGTAGATGCTCACATGCAGAAGGGAAGGAAAGGAAGAAGAGACAAAAGGAGGGAGGACAATGAGAAGAGAGCAGGTAACCACATTCTGAAAATAAAAAGTACAATTTTACAGGAAGTGGTTAAGATCGTTTGTGTGCATAAAAGGAGTAAGAAAGACAAAAATATGTGGAACGGGAAAAAAAGCTAAAAGTTATCTGGATTCAGTGAAGGCAAGGACTTTGATTTATGGAATTTCTTTTCTTCAACATTTATTTTTTTATTTTATAGAGAGAAAGAGAGAGTGGGGATGGGGGGTAGAGACAGGGAGAGAGAATTTCAAGCAGACTTTCCACAGTGTGTGGAGCCAAACTCAGGGTTAAATCTCAATGGCCCTGAGATCATAACCTGAGCCAAAACCAAGAGTCAGATGCTTAACCAACTGCACCACCCAGGAAGCCCTGATTTTTGGAATTTCAAAAGGCTAACAAGTAATGTGATAAATATTTCTGAAGCTCTATGATATATAATTAAATAGTAAATAAAAAATAATTAGAAACTATTAATATAAACAGTAATGTATCTTATAGTGGTGACTAATGACAGGCAGGTTCTTTTATACATTCCAATTATATATAGAGTTTAAAGCAAAATAGCAGGAGTCAATGCTTATACATGAATATATTTTAAATATTTAGTTTGCTAATTAACTATATGTCCTACTACAGCAATAATTAAGATGTGTGATTTCTTAGTATTTGGTACACTGAATATGCCACATCTGAGAACTTAGACAGCAATTTTCATTATTATCATTATTACGATCACATTTAATATCCTTTTACTCAAACACTCTCACCATGAAAATGAAGCCTTATCTTTCATCTTTTGCTACTCATTCTCACCTGCTTCATCGAATTAATTTATCTGTTACAGGTATGGCATATGTAGGTATCCTTCAAATGTATGATCTCAAACTGCTATAAAATTTGCCATTGGTTTGTTTCTGTTCTTTCCAATGTTATGTCCGTAATAAATGTAGCTGCAAAATTAATCTTCCCTTCCCTATGCTCATGTTACTTTAGTTAAAGAACAATTTCCTACTCACAAGAGAATTGGGCTAAAACTGTTATTTTTTGCATTTTTGAGTTTCCCTTGAATGATTCCCTTATATCTAGTTAACAATCTGTGTCTGCACTTTTCAGAGGAGAACTGCAACCTTTCTGTGAATCCATCTGGGCCTTGTTCCATTTTGAAATCTAGGGCATTTTCCTATTTGACTCCCTCTTGATGAAATGTTCCATAATTTGAAGTTCAAGTATGTGAGTTATTTAATTACTCTAAGATTCAAGCTAGCACACATATTTTCTACCATATATTGTGTGTTTATGTTCATCTGCACACTAAACAGAATGTATTTTGCTTTTTCTGTAAGCATCGATTTTCTATAATAATGAGACATAGGAGTGTCTGGACACACAAAAGGCACACAAATACAAAATGAATGAAATGATACTTGTATCAAGATAACTTCCACAGTTTTAATATAATGGACAGTAATTTTTGAAACTGTGCTATTGAATTTTTATGGCTGCAGTAACAAATAACCACAAAGTTGGAGGCTTAACCACACCGTCTATTATAGTAATTCCCCTTATCTGTGGTTTTGCTTTCCACAGTTTTAGTTCTCCAAGGTCAACCATAGAAGGAAGCAGAAAGCCAACAATAGCCTACTGCTGTGTCACAATGCCTACATCATTCACCTCTCCATCTCATCATGTAGGCATTTTGTCATCTCACATGATCACAAGAAGAAAGGTGAGTACCTTACAATAAGATATCTCTAGAGAGAGAGAGAAACCACATTTACATAAATTTTGTTACAGAAAATTATGATAATTGTTTTATTTTATTGTTGATGTTAATCTCTTACCATGTCTAATTTATAAATTAAGCTTTATTGGAGACATGTATGTATAGGAAAAAACGTAGTATATATAGGGTTCGGTGCTATCCATAGTTTCAGGCATCCACTGGGGGTCTTGGAATGTATACCCCATGGATAAGGGGGGACCCATACTTTACCATATAGTATCCTATAGTTCTGTAGGTGAGAGGTCCAACACTGGTCTGACCTGGCAAAAGTTAAAGTGTCTGCTGGCTGCAGGGCTGCATTCCTTTCTGGAGATGTTAGGGAATAATGTTTTCTTGTGGTTTTTTTAGCTTCTATAGAGCACTCACATTCCTTGGCTCATGCCCCTTTTCCTTTTTCGTCAAATCCAGCAACGGTAGGTGGAGTCCTAATTATGCCACCATCTCTCTAGTCCTCTGCAGCTGGGAAAGATTCTCTGCTTTTAAGAACCGGTGTGATTAGATTAGGACCATCTGGATAATCCGATCTAATCTTCCTATCTCAAGGTCTTTAACCTCAATCAAATCCGCATACCATTTGCCATGTAAAGTCATATATTCCCAGGTTTCACAAAATTGGGAATGGCCATAGGGGTTGGTGAGCATTACTCTGCCTACTCCGACCTCAAATATACATACCTATAAACATCTCTTATGTACCCACTATATGATCTGGCAATGTGATCTGGAGAAACTTAGGAGTGCAAAGTAGCATTTTAAAAGTACTATGAGAGTATATCTTAAAAGTAAAAAAAAAAACAATGTAAACATAACTAATAAGTGGTGAAAATCTTGTTTCATCTCAAAGCCAACTCCAATCCTATTCCTTCTGCCATAATAAGCACTATATTCATACTTTATACACTTACATATATATTCATACAAATATAAATAAGATCATAGTTTTATTGGTAATTGCTTTAACAAATATATTATCATTTTTGCACATCATTGTATATAGATTCATGTCAGTCTACAGTCTAGCTAATACACAATTTACTAAATGTTTGCAATATTAAACTTTTCTATTTTTTAGCTTAAAAATATTTTGAAGAAAATTTTGGGGATTAAAACTCTGAGTATATGTATGTACGTATTAGGACTTCTTGGTTACATGACAAAAATGCAATTCAATTAGCTCAACAACAAAAACAACTTATTGGTTAATGTAAGGTGCATATCAAGAACTATTAGATTTATGGATTAGTCATCAGCATGTGTCCATCCAGATCTCCATTTTTCGTTATTTGGTGTCATTCTGAGATAATTTCTTTCAATATGGTGGAAGATTATATCCAGCTGCCCAAGTCAATATCCAAACAAGAGAGAGTAACTTTGCAAATGTTTGGAAAGATCCAGTAACAGCACTGATAGGCTTAGTCTGAGTCATATACCCAGATAGTAGAAGACAATAAACTGTGAGTAAGAAGATGGACTATTCTGACTTGAGTCGCAGAATTGTGAAAGAGAGCATGGGGATCCCCACTGAAACAACAGGATAGAGAAGATTGCCCTGGTTTAGTTTAGGCATAAATTCCCAAAGGAAGGGAACTATGAAGTGTATGTTTTTCTGTGGAGTTTCTGAATTAAAAGGTATGTCATTTATAAACTTCATATTGTTATGAGCTGTATTCTATCCCACACAAAATTTATGTGTCCTAACACTCAATATCTTAGAATGTATTAGATCTGGAGATGAGCCTTTAAACCTTTAAACAGATAATTAAAGTAAAATGAGGTCATGTCAGGGAGGATGTAATCCAACATGACTGGTGTCTTTATGAGAAAAGGAGACCAGGATACAGGCAACACATGGACTTGGGGGCAACCATGTGAATGCACTGTGAGAAGGCAGGCACCTACAAGCCAATGAGAGAGGCCTCAGAAGAAACCAAACCTGCCTACATCTTGATCATAGAATTCTAGCCTCCAGAACCATGAGAAAATAAACTTCTGTTGTTTATCCATCCAGTCTGAGGAACTTTGTTATGGGAGCCCTGGCAAACTAATATAATAGTTATTGACAAATTTATATAGAGAGAGATGGTGACATTTAACACTCTTATGAGCCACATAAGAAAGTGACTAACCTGCTTTTATTTTTTATTATTAATGTTTTCCATTTTTGACTAAAATGGCATCTCATTTTAAATAGTTATTTCCCTAAGGATTAGAAAATTTTAATATTTTGTGTCATTTTTGGTCATTTTGTATTTCACCTTCTATGAATTTGCTGTTTATATCCTTCATTTTCATAGGGTTATTTTTCATTTTACACCCTTGGTTTGATTTTATGTTACAAATACATTCTTCTGGTTTGTTGCATGTCTTTTTTTTTATTTGTATCTAAGCCTGAGTGTTAGTGTGAGTCTGCTAAGAAGCACACAGAACAAAGTGGAATTAGACATGCAAGATACTTAATGGGAAACATCATGAGAAAAAAAATGGAGAGTTAGCCTGAGGATGTAGGAAAAGCCAGTAGGACAATGGTGTAGGTCTACCCATTGAGGAAGAAAGGAACAAGAAGGAAACAACAAATAGACTGTGGTGCAGTTCTAAGAAAGTTTTATCAAAACCCCCAGGAGCCAAAGTCACTATCAGAAGAGTTGCCCATCTCCCATGTATGGTGCTGCCTTAATATCACTGCAATATGCTGTCATTTCTTGGGAGCAATTCGTGTGAGGTGTGGTCTCTGTGCAATATACAGTGTGACCACAAAAGCTGGAGATTTTGATCAATTATGCTCCATGCAGTCAGTGATCCACGAGGTAATTCAGAACCTTCATGGCAGCTACAGCCTGTATGCTCTAAGATACATTCCTGGTGCTTCCTCTGCTCTGTTCACTAATGCAGAAAACTTCATTTTCCAGAATCCTCTGCGAGCTACATTTTGGCATTTTCTGCCAATGGTAGTTTCTCACAGGAGACCAGAAAGTGGGAAGAAGAGAAAAGCTACCGGATTTCTTGCTCTTTTCCTCTGCTTTTGGAGAGTGTCTCCAGCACTGATTGTTCCTCCTCCAGGGCTCCAACTTTTGTGGAAAGCTTTATTCCCCATTAATTCCAGTTTCCATTGATCTAGGAATATAGATATAATTATTGAACATAGAAGTGTAATTTTGGTCAAATCCTAGAGGCTCAAATGCCAGTTGTAAGTAGGTTTTTAGGGAGAATAGAAGAAGAGAGTAGATTTCCATGAATAGAATAGAATAGAATAGAATAGAATAGAATAGAATAGAATAGAATAGAATATTAGCAGATTTCCATGGTGTGCAATACAAGTTCAACCCCACCAGCAAATTTGGGAGACGTTGTGGAGTGTATTTTAGCATTATCCCAAGAAAGAAATCTGAAATATTTATTGACCACTACTCATCTGTCATTGAAATATCAAACTCAGGGACTTCCAGTCTTCTGTGTGCATAAGCTAAACACTCACACTCATCCACAGCTGGAGGGGGAGGGTAATAAATGTCTCTGGTAGAGCACTTCTGTAATTATCAAGGTAGAGACCGACGGGGTGTATGTTTGGCACAAGCATCATCTTGTATAGTTAATGTCCCCTTTGGAGACAAAATATGAATTTACCCAACACTGTGTTTGAACACTTTAACTAGACAAATGGGAAAGGGAAAAAGGTTTTGTTAGCCTTTTCATTTGCTAGAATGGTAATAAAGTCATATGTGAGGAATGTGATAGAATGGGATGGGGTAAGAGCCAGTGGGTACCAAACAACAAACAGACAAACAAAAAAACCTTCAAGAGCACCAAACCAGCTTCTTCATGGGAGAGAATTCATGTAATAAATGGAGTCCCTCAAGGAATCAATATTGACTTATACTCAATCCACACACAGACTTTACGAAGCACTGTCATCGATTCATCATTCCCAGCAAAAGACTATTTCTATTTTATTTTATTTTTTTATGAAACAAAAATATTATGAGGTCTTAATTAAGACCTTTCAATTCCAAATAATAAAAACCCATATGAGCTAGCTTAGTTTAGGAGTTTGTGCTTAAGCTAGTCAGAATTATCATATGGCCAAAAACTATATATATAGGCAGGTCTCATGAGATTCTAGAATCAGGAACTGAAAAGTCATCTGAAAAAGAAGCATATATTTGTTTTTCTATGAGTATCTTGAGTTTAGGTGATCTGGGTTTTGGTTTGGTTTGGTTTGGTTTGGTTTTGATTTTGATTTTGTTTGTTTGTTTTTTAGCTTAGATCACATTCTCCCTCTCCCTCCTTACCTTCTTCTTCTCTCCCTCCCCCTCCTGTACTCCCTTCCTCTCTCCCTCCCTTAATTCTTTCTACCTATCCTATTTGTTGTCTGTGCTTCTACAAAAATATGTTCATTTTCTATTTTACATAACAAATTTCTAGAAACTTAATGGTTTGAAATAACATTAATTCATTATTTCACTGTATCCAGGGGTCAGGAGTCTGAACGTAGTAAGTTAACTGGGTTCTCTGCCAGGGTCTCACCAGACTGAAACCACAATGTCAGCTGGAACTCGGGATGCCCTTCAACACTCATTGGTTGTTTGCAGAATTTGGTTCCTTTTGGCTGTAAGAATAAAGGCAGTTGGATTTTTCTTTTTCTCTTTTTTTAAGTTTTTATTTAAATTCCAATTAGTTAACATACAGTGCAATATTAGTTCCAGGTGTACAGTATTAGTGATTCAACACTTCCATACATCATCCAGTGCTCATCACCACAAGTGCCCTACTTGTCCACCTCCTACCACCCCAGTAACCATCAGTCTGTTCTTTATAGCTACAAGTTTTTTTCTTGATTTGCTGCTCTCTCTCTCTCTCTCTCTCTTTTATTTCCCTTTGCTCATTTGTTTTGTTTCTTAAATTACACATATGGGTGAAATCATATGGTATTTGTCTTACTCTGACTTACTTAGCATAATACTCTCTACCTCCATCCAGGTCATTGCAAATGGCAAGATTTTATTATTTTTTATGGCTGAGTAATATTCCCTTTTTTAAAAAAAAATATTCATTTATTCATGAGAGACACACAGAGAGAAAGGCTGAGAGACTGGCAGAGGGAAAAGCAGGCTCCCGGGACCCCAGGACCATGCCCTGAGCCAAAGGCAGATGCCCAACCACCGAGCCACCCAGGCATCCCTCCCTTTCTTTATCCAATCATCAGTCAATGGACACTTGGGCTGTTTCTCTAATTTGGCTTTTGCAGATAATGCTGCTATGAATATCGGGGTGCACGTATGCCTCTGAATTAGTATTTTTAAAAATATTTTTTTTATTTATTTGAAGGAGAGAACACACGCAGGAGGATCAGGAGAGGGAGCAGCAGTCTCCCCACTGAGCAGGGAGCCCAGTGTGGGGCTTGATCCCAGGACACTGGGGTCATGACCTAAGCCAAAGGCAAAAGCTTAACTGACTGAATGACCCAGGTGCCCTTGAATTCGTATTTTTGTATTCTCAAGGTAAATGCTGAGTAGTATGATTGCT
Organism: Canis aureus; assembly: GCF_053574225.1. NCBI lineage: Eukaryota > Metazoa > Chordata > Mammalia > Carnivora > Canidae > Canis > Canis aureus. Next base: position 32,500,584 of record NC_135618.1, read on the forward strand.
GGATTATAGGGTAGTTCTATTTTTTTGACTTTTTGAGGGACCTCTGTATGGTTTTCCAGAGTGGCTGCACCAGTTTGCATCCCTACCAACAGAGCAAGAGGGTTCCTCTTCTCCATATCCTCACCAATAGCTTTTATTTCTTATGTTGTTGATTTTAGCCATTCTGACAGGTGTAAGGTGGTGGCTCATTGTAGTTTTGATTTGTATTTCCCTGATGATAATTGATGATGAGCATCTTTTCATGTTTCTGTTGGCCATCTCTCTATCTTACAGAAATGTCTGTTCATTTCCTCAAGGCAGCTGTATTATTCAATGCCAGAAGGAAAATCTCTCCTATCCTTCAAATTTCTTCTTTCACAGCCAACTCCCTAAATCTATACCTAACTAAGCTTGACCAGTTAAGCCAGGCCTATTATCTTTCTTTTGATTCCTCATAGTCAATTGATCAGGAAACTTAGTTACACCTACAAAATCTTTCCTCCTTTGTCAGTATAATTTTATCTGATTATCAGAAGAAATCCATCATATTCTCAGTCTCATACACATTTCACACTTATGAAGGAAGATATTATATAAGGCATGCACATCGGGGAATGGGAATCTTGGGACTATCTCAAAATTCTGCCTATAACTAGACATACTGGCAAATGTGGCCCCAAATGTAAAGCTTAGTTTCAGCTAGCAGGAAGTGACCATTTCAAAGCTAATTTTAAATTTCTGGGAGTAAGACTGAATGATTGATTTGGGATCTGGCAATGACTTTTCGCTATTCATTATGGCTTGTGGGATTGAGTAATTTACCATAAGCCTGGTTGTCAGTGTGTTAAAAATAGAGGGGATGCACAAAATAGTATCAAATAATAGAGAGATTGAGAATAAGTGATTAGTGGGGGGAAAAAAGAAGACCAAGGAACTGTGCTGACCTTAAAGTCAAGCAAAAGATATGTATATAACATATATATTTTCCCAAGGGAGGGGTAATAATCATCTAAGCAAAATGTTGTTTAGGATTGACTATTAGATCTAGCAGAATAATGATAAAAATAGTAAGTATAATAGTTATATAACCACTATTTCTATTATGCCAAGTGTCCCTTGACTACCTGAAAATACATTCAACTTCCTGCATGCAAACATTGTCATTCCTATCCTGTATCTAGAACTTTTATTTTTTATCTTAATGTGAATTAAAATCATCTCCGTGGTGAACTACTCACTTATCTATTATAATCTAAGTGACTATTTAAACTTTGGCATGATATATGTATATATAAATTGTATAAAATACAGATATATATGTGAGATAAGTGATGGAGACAGTGAGTTTCATGCACCTCATTGTGTTGGTACAACTCTTGTTTGAAGGGATGATTTTGCTGGCCAGCAAATCTGGTTGCTTTGATTTTTGACAACTGATAAAAAATGTCCCTTGTCTAGACCTTCTAATGTCTGTGAAGGGGCAATAATACTGAAGGGTTTGTAGCAGGTGGCTTTCAGTTAGTACTGACATCCTTTGTACTCATAAACTAACTCAGTAATGGTCTGAATGACCAACATTCTCTGTTTTCTTGGTGTGAATCAAGCAAGGTGCATATTCAATAACAGATGTTTTCCCAATTTTATTGAGATATATTGGCATATTGTGTTAGTCCAAGGTGCACAATGCAACTATTTGATATAAGTATATATTGATTACTACAGTAGGTTTAGTTAACATCAATTGTCTCACAGAATTACATTCTTTCATCTTGTGATAAGAACATATTTTCCTTTTATGTTTCAAGTTTTAATTTAAATTTTAGTTAACATATAGTGTTAGTTTCAGGAGTAGAATTTAGTGAATCATCACTTGCATACAACACCCAGGGCTCATCACAAGTGCCCTCCTTAATGCCCATTACCCATATAACCCATCCCCCACTTACTTCCTTCCATCACCCCTCAAACTGTTCTCTGTAGTTAAGAATCTCTCTTATGGTTTGACTTCCTCTCTCTTTTTTTTTCTTCCCCCTGTGTTCATCTGTTTTGTTTCTTAAATTCCACATGTAAGATCATATGGTATTTGTCTTTCTCTGACTGACTTATTTAACTTAACATAATATATTCTGGTTCCATCCTCGTCATTGTAAATGGCAAGATTTCATTCTTTTTTATGGCTGTATTTTGTATTCCATTCTTTATCCATTCGTCAATTGATGGACATTTGTGCTCTTTCCATAATTTGGTTATTGCTGATAATGCTACTATAAACATTGTGGTACATGTGCTCCTTCAAATTAGTATTTTTGGATCCTTTGTGTAAATACCTAGTTGTGTTAAAATCTAGTCTCTTCCATTTGCAATCATGTGGGTGATATTATGCTAAGCGAAATCAGAGAAAGACAAATACCACATGATTTCACCCATATGTGGAATTTAAGAAACAAAACAAGTGAGCAAAGGGGGAAAAAAGAGAGAAAGAGACAAACCAAGAAACAGACTCTCAACTATAGATATCAATCAAACTGATGGTTACTGGAGTGGAAGAGGGAGAGGGGATAGGTGAAATAGATGATGGGGATAAGGAATGCACTTGTGGTGATGAGTACCAAGTGATGTATGGAAGTGTTGAATCACTATATTGTATTAACCTAAAACTAATATTGCACCGTATGTTAACTAATTGGAATTTAAATAAAAACTTAAAAAATAACATCTAGTTTTTTAGTGGCTTCCAATATTTGGGTTTGCTTTTAATTGGATAAAAACCACATAGTACTTGAAACTATCTTTTAGTGATCCTTAATAACTTTAGTCTAGGGATCTAGCTAGCTGGACCAGTGTTGACATTTCAAAATAGCCTTGCACAAACCGAAGTAGTGGAATGTGCTTTAATAATAGAAAGTGGATTAATCTCCACATTCTCTATGAGTTAAACATAGTTACAGAAAGTGTGTTAGGTCCTATTATTTCATTTTTCAGGATTTCACTCGTTTTCAGCCCTGAATCACTCTGCACCATAGGTACAAGTAAAAGGACAGAACTGAGCCACTTCAGTTCAGCAAAGCACATTGTTAATCTATTGATAATGTCCAATATGGTATAGTGGTTAAAAATGTAGTGGTTGTTGCACAAAGCAGAAATGGAATCAAATCCATTTCTTTGGACAAATTTCTGAACACTCTAGACCTCAGGTTTGCTCAGAGGAATGAGAATGATAAAAGAATCCACCCGTTTGAATTTGCACAAAAATTAAATAAGACAATATGTATAAGTTACTTGACTCCCGGGAATCATGCATGTAAATTTCCATTATTATTTCAATTATTATCAATCTAATTAATTTAGATCTCAGTAACTTCAGAGCTTCCATCTACTTTTCTTTCTATTTACAGCCAAAGGAGCTTTGGACTTCAATTGTATTCTTTCCCATTATGTACAACGCTAATCAAAACAATTTGATTATATTTGGCTTCTAAGTCTCCTAAAGTATAATTTTATAAGAACATAGCATCTGGATGCCAAAGGTAGTAAAAAATCACTTGGTTCATGTACATATGGAGCCACTTTCACATGCCAGGATAAAGGGAACTTCATTATCTCTACTCCCCATCCAGGTTATGGTTCTGGGGAGTGTTATTTGCAATCTCAAGCTTTGGATCAAATATTAAGTTAGTAATGACATTTGTGGAAGGAAAACTCAATCTAGGTTAAATGAAAAAGAGGAACTTCCTATCACTTACAGAGCCTAACTGTGGGAAACCATTCTATTGGAATATACTTGGTTCCAAATCAAAAATTACATAAGAAACAGGAAAAATGTAAGTTAGTACTTATCCCTTAGACTATCCCTTTGGATAATATGTCTCTCTCAGTCCACTTTCAGTGTCTTTCTCAGTCCACTTCATTTCCTACTCTCTTTCTACCTAATAATATTTACTACTTCATATGCTTGGCCTACTTAGGATAAAGGCTAAGCTGCTTTTTTAAAAAAGAGGCCCAAAGTAAAGAAGCTTAGAAAAAAATTTTTTTTTTCTTTTGGATAAAAAAGTCCCAAAGTGAGCAGCACAAGTCGGCAATCATTTAAAGACCCAGATCCTTTCTAAATTCCAATTTTTATATACCCTTGATTTTGTCTTTGACAGTTCAGGCTGGATTGTAGGTATTTTTATGTTCCAACAATTTGAGATGCATGGAAGCACAGGGTCACATAATGTCTTAAGACCAAGACAAACATTTCAATGATGAGAATTTAGTATAAGGTCACATCTGGTACAGTGGAGGTTGGAAAATATTATCTTTACTGAGGCAGCTATGTGAAGACCAGTATTTTTTACCTCAATACTGAAGTCTCAGCTGCTGAATGTATTTTTCTTAATTTTGAGAAACCAGTAAAACTAATGTTTTTAATCTCATTTTTAAGTTTTCAGTTGAGAGAATCTGAATGGACCACTCTTGATCCAAAAAGTTATGGACAGAGATAAGTAATCTAAAACAAATACGGCTATAACTATCCATATCTAACGTCAGAGAATGGTTCAACGGAAAGAGGTTGAACAAATAATCCAGTGGTCATTTACTACCTATATAATAGAATGTTAATTTTGTGAAGCTGATTATAATGCAGACATAATGCCAACATCAAAACAAGATAATACACTCACAAACAGAAAACTACTGACCAAATTTGGTTGATGAAAATATTGTTATCTAAAATACTACCAAACTGAATTTTGAAGATACCTCACCAGTAAAACACCATGTTCAAGTATAGCTTGCTCTTCAAATGTAAAGGTATTATATAGAATGACTCTTTTTATATAACTTATCCTATCAATATGTCAAAGTAGAGTAACTATTGTTGTTAGATTTTGTTAATTAAAAGGCACCTGAATTGATTCAACATATATTTTTCTATTTAAAAACATAGTACTAAAAATAGATTTACCATTAAAGAGATACTGTAGCTTAAAACTTTCAGTCTTTAGATCTGCTGATAGATTGTATTTTTTTCCTAATTTAGAAAACCCATAGAATGCTAACCTGGCATGATGTATGAGTTGGCTATGGGATCACAGTCCTTGATTCAGTCTGCCAGGACATGAATGCCAGAATTTCTGGCTTCCTCCTGTAGTGTGTGTGTGTATTTGTGTGTGAGAGAGAGAGGGAGGGAGGAAAAAAGGGTGGGAGGGAGGGAGGGAAAAAAGAAAGCGAGAAGATAGAGGAGACTTTTGTGTGTGCAACATGGAGACTTCCCAGGAATTAAAAAAAAAAAAAAATCTTAACTGTAGTTAAATTCAGTTAATTAACATATAATATACTATCAGCTTCAGAGATAGAGGTCAGTGATTCCTCAGTCTTATATATAACACCATGTGCCCTCCTTAATGCTCATCACCCAGTTACCTTGTCCCCCACGCCCCTCCCCTCCAGCCACCTTCAGTTTGTCTCCTATGATTAAGAGTCTCATGAAATTTTAACAAGAAAAATGGAATATATTTTTCTTATTAGTTATTTATTAAACACTAAGCATATTTGATATTGATGGTACCATGGCTATAACTAATTATTTTTACCATTAAGAAATTAAAATTTAGAAAGTCAAGTATTTTGCACAGTTTGGGTACTTCAAATATTTCACTGAATAAAAAATGCAGAAGAAACAATTTAGATTATTCTCAACTGAGAATTCTCTTCCTTTTACCATCTTTCACAATATCAACTAATTCCATAATTGAACAAGCAAATTCCAGCACTTAGAAATACTTTCTAGATGTATGGCTGCAGTGAGACAGATCTCCAAACATAAAGTATAGCACTCAGATATTCAAACATATTATTTGTTCTTATGTGAAAGGAGTTATTGATTCTTATATCTATTAATAAATCAGTTTTATACTCATGCAATCAAAGTTCAGTAAGAGTTTCTAATTCAAATTTGCAGATGCATTAGACATGAAATATGTTTAAATCTAAACAAGCAGCACTAGTCTCAAAACTTGCATTGCTATTTCCTATCTTTCAAGAGAGAAAATTTTCTCTTCTACTTACTATACAACATAACCTATGTTTTTAATCCTCATAGCATCACATTAAGAGAATAAACATGCTTTGAATATATCTGCTTTACAAAAAAAATATGTATCTCTTACATATATTTTTCAGTCTTTGGTGAGCTATAATTTAGTACTGTGTTCTAATTGTTTATTTGTGTATTTCTAAAATGCTTAGCTAACGGAAGCCCTGCCAAAGAATGCCATGATCAGTTGCTTCTAGACCTTGTAAATAACTGCTTATGCAAGCCTACAGACAGACCATCTTTATATAGTCCTGATGCAACTGTGTATATGGGATGCTTAGTCATTATTATGTAACCATTGAGCAATGTAGCTAGATAATGCTGATGGCATACTAAATTGTTTTTCAGATAAAGACATTAGATCCAGTATTCTGGCTTGAAAAAAGGCAAGTTCTGCAAACAAGTAATCTAATTTTGCTGGGGATTCAGGATGACATACTTGGAGTATTTACAAGGGTGTTTGCTAAGCCCCCAGTCTCTGCTTTCCACAGCCTGGTGAGGTCTTACCCTGAAGGGCAGATTTTCAGCACCACCTCCATTTAGGAAATGGGAAACATTTAGATTCCCTACACACTGAACTCCCCTTTAACCCTCTGCTTGATGCCCTCTACTACTAGAAAAGGATCTGTTTAACATATTTTACTTAACTGATTTCTCTGAGCTTTTTATTCCTTTTTTTTCTTTTCTTTGTTTGTTGTTGTTGTTGTTGTTGTGGTTGTTTTGCAAATACCAAGCCATATACTTGGTAGCAAAAATCAAGTAGCACATTCTGATGTGGGCAGTAGAAATTCAGTGAAAGATTTTTTAACCAATCAAAAGGATAAGTAATTACCACATCTTTGAAAAAAATCTTTGTGATCTCACTTCTGGATTCAATAGCTTTATAACCATCTGTTCCTCTCTCCAGTATTTCCTATCACAAGTTATTCAGCACACTATTTCCAGGTTATTCTTTCTTAAATGAGACATTTCCTATAACATCATCTTGTTTACAACCTTGATGACTTTTGAGGGAAAAAGTGTGTAATGTTTATTAAACTTTATGTTTGTTAATGTTTAGAATATGTCATCAGAGCTTTTATAGACTAGATATAAAAGTTACTCAGTAAAAAATTAAATTAAAGGACCTTTGTTGGTTATATGACTATTGTAAGCATTACCTACTATTTAGCAATTCATCTTGAATATATCTAAGGTAAACGACAAAGCATTCATTATAAGGGCAAAAATATTCAGGTTCAACAAAGTATACATTTTTGGTATGTGTTCCCTTCCTACTGATTACAAAGGAGTGAATTTAAGTGAACTTCATGGAAAGAAAATTCACTGAGTTTGGGGAAAATGTAGGATTAGATCTTTGAGATTGGGAAAGTGTTCCATGTTAAGCTTTTTATTTTTTTAAATTTTTTTTCATGTTAAGTTTTTTAATCTTGAGCTATCAAATTGGCACTGGGTATGTAAAGCTGGAGCTCATGGAAGAGGAAATCTAAACACTTATATTTTGATGTCATTACAAATAATTGGAATATAATGGCCAGAGGGCTAAAGTAGATGATCTAGGAAGAAAGTGCAAATAGAGAGGAGAAAAGGACTGAGGACAAAGATCTAGTGGATGCCCCTTTTAGAGGTTAGGGAAAGGATGTATGGATGACAATAACAGCCAATAACAACAAAGACTCTAAAGGAAAAGATAATTAGGAGACAGTGTCATCATAAAATCCAAGTGAAGGAAGTGTATCAAAAAGGAAAGATTGATCAAAAGTGCCACATGCTCCATAGAGATATTGAAGAACAATGTATTTCAGAAGATGGAAGATGTTGATGACCTCAACCTGATAATTGTTCAAATAAGATGTGGGTTAAGGTGAAAATGATATTATGAGGAAACAAGCTCAATTACTTCGGACAAACTTTTGTAATAAATGACTAGAATAAAGGAAACTGGGAAGGGGAAATTGTAGCAGAATATGGAGATAATAGGTTGTTGTTTTGAGTTCTGATTAGTTTGTTTTTTTTTAATAGTTTGTTTTAAAACAAGAACTGTTATGGCAGTTATGAGAATAATCCAGGAGAGAGGGAAGATTAATGATGCAGGGAAATGGAACCTATCAGTACAAATTCCTTTATTGGGATCTCCTGCATATTTGAAATTGTGAGTTGTCTGAATAGGGACAGAAACATCCATTAGAGGGACGAGGAGAATATTCTTCTGCAGGCAGACTTTTAAAATGAGACTTTTTTTTTTTTTACTCTACTTTTTAAAATGAAGTAAGCTAGATCATCAGCTGAGATTGGGGAGAAGGTAAGTGTAAAGTTATATAGAAAAGAGGTATTGAGGACACCTGGGTGTCTCAGCTATTAAGCGTCTGTCTTCAGCTCAGGTCATGATCCCGGGGTCCTGGGATCAAGTCCTATATCGAGCTCCCTGCAAGGAGCCTACTTCTCCCTGTGCCTACGTCTCCAGTTTTATTTCCTATGTCTCTGCCTCTCTCTGTGTGTGTCTCTCATGAATAAATAAATAAAATAATTTTAAAAATACTCTTAAAAAGGCATACTTTATCTATATGTATTTAACAACTGAATACGTGGGATTTATTAGAGCTATTTTTTTCCCATGCAAGTATTATAAAGGGATACAGGATTTATTGACATTTATAAGATACTTGTTACAATGATGGATCATGGAATCTAAGATGAGTCAGGAAAACACAGAACATGAGGTGTTATGGACTAAGGAAAGAATGAATGGTTAAAGCCAGTGGTTCAGAGAACAGGGATTCTCCTTTAGGTTGAAGAAATTCTGGAATAGATTATTGAGCTGAAAAAATAATGGAAAGTAAGACAATCAGAGGGTATAAGTCAAGATTTTGAATGTGACACTGTTGTTGGTGACAACAAAGTCAGGGCTTATGGCTGAAGAGTAATGGATGAAAATGTTATTGAAACCAAGAAGACCAAAGATCTAAGATCCTCAAGTAGTTGCTCAGCTCATCCTTATGGGTTTTGACATTAGGCAATATTTACTACAGTGCAGGAATGAAAATAAGGGCTGACATTACTTAAACTGTTGGCTTCTAATAGTCATATAAAAAAAAGGAGAATAAGGACATGACAGATTTAGAAAATATTGAAACTCTACTAAATTAACATTATACAATTAGTGTAATGTTAATGGAATAAAGGGAAAAAGTCTCAATAGATGTTGAAATGGTATTTTATAGAATTAGTAATAAATATATAAAAATGCATGTGTATACATTCATTTATATATATATATATATATATATATATATATACTGTCATTACTATTATTTAACTTTGTCTTGAACATACTAAATGAAACAATTAGCAAAAAGAAACAGAAATGAGGTATAAGTATTGGGAAGTAGAAGGCAAAACTGTATACATTCATATTTTATCACTTATTAATAAATTTACAGGGAAAATTCGGTGACTTCTCTACTCTCTTCCAGGGTTAGCATTCTCCAGTGCCTTTGTGTTCTTCCCTAGCATCACAGTTTAATTGCCCCTGGAAGCCTGCATGCTTTTACTTCATCCTTTATCACCAAGGTAATATCTATTGACTCATGAATCAAATAAACAGACTGATGATTGTATAGGTTCTTCATATGTATCTATGATAACCTTCCTTGTGATTTTAGTTTGCTTTTTTACATTGAGTACTATATTCCCGATACTGTTTTGTAACTGGTGAAAAGGAAGACACTCGTTTGATAGGAATAGTTTAAACAAAATTATAATAAAACCTTAACCTTGGCTTTCATTTCTTTTGTTTTTTTTGTTTTTCTCTAACAGTGACATAGGCATTTATGTAAGCAACATAGTAAGAAAGAGTAGTGGATTGAGAATGAGGATAACTGGGACACTAAATGATAGAGCTAGTTTGGATGATATTTGAGTTTCATTCCAGCTGGAAAATGTATTTTCTTACTTTTTGGTTCTTTTTCTTGTCCTAATTCTTCACTCTCCCTCTTTCCTGCCATTATCTAATCTTTATCTGACATTGCCAAAAAATTAAATCAAAGTAATAGAGCCACTGATATGCCTAACAAAATTTTGATAAATATTCCTTACACCTTACACTATTAAGCTTCCAGATACTCTGGAATCGGTGGAAAGCCTGAAAGGACTAATATAACAAAATTTCATTGCTTGATCTATGCCTCAAGGACAGAATGGATATTATTCAACAAGCCCAAGCAGACACAAATAGATACTCTCATAAACAAAATGCTGGAGGCAACTATATCATCTCCAGTTTTATTTCCTAAATTCTCCTTTTACTGTTCTAGACCAGCACTCAGATGATATATCACCTTTCTGGAATGCCAGAGAGGGTAGCGATACAACCAAGGAACATGTTAATCAGCAGAATTGATATGTTTTTGTCTCTATTCCCATTTTTTTTCCTTCTCTGCTTTTCTTTCCCCTCTATTCTTCCTTTATATTTCAAGTTTCTATTGCTGAATTTATTACGGCCTGGATTTCTACCTTTCCTCCATTCCACTCAGAAGCAAAGACTATATAGATAGGGCATCAGGAACGCTAAGCACATACATTTTTTTAAATTTATAACATGAGAAGGAGTACCAGATTGAAGGATATTTTTATTTTTGTCATAGAACAGTTAATTAGATTACATTAGTAAATTCTGTTATAATATTGCATTGTTATATATGTTAAGCACTGTATGTGACACATTAATAAGAGTTTATCCTTGTCTTTGTGGAGATAACAAGACATTTACTGAAAGAAAAATTACCATAAATATGATAAATATTTTCTCTAAAAAGAAATAAACACAGTACTATAGATTTTAGAGGAGAGACATAGTCAACTGTGTTAGGACTCAAAGAATAAAAATAAGGGAGGAAAATAAAATTTAAATAAAATTTTGAGGTCTGAACTGAGAATATATCAAGTAGTAATAACTTAAAGTGTAGGAAATAAATAAATACGTCTGGACAGTAACCAGCAACCCAGTTTCATTGAAGAAAATGGAGGAGTGATCATTAGGGCTGAGAAGGTACTGGATGTGAAAGGCCCATGCTTTTCGGTGGGAGGCTGGCATCAAATTTATTCACTATCATTGGGAGCCAGATGGGCTACAGAATTTGTAGAGCCCGGGGCAAAGTAAAAATGCACAGTCCCTTGTTAAAATGTGATTAAGAATTTTAAGACAGCTATAGCAAAGCATTAAATCAGGCGTGGGGCCCTTCTAAGCACGAGGCCCTGTGGGACTGCACATGGTCATGAGTTGGCCCTGTTGGTTAGTCACTGTTTTTGAGTATTGAAGAAAGGACAGGAGGTTTTACTAAGGAAAATAAATCTAGCATGAACACAGGTATCCGCTGCTTTTCAAAAGTTCATGTATGCCACTTCACTTTTACAAAAGACTACATTAGTACCTGTTTTTGCTAACCAAAAGAAATCTGAAGTGCATTTTTATTTTTATGAAGACAGACAAAATGAAAATACCACTCAGCATTTGTTTTGCAGAGCCCTTATAGAGGCAGTGCATATCCCCAGCCATGAGAGAGGCCCTACCAGACAGACTCCTTCCCTGGAACTATGCTCAGCATCTCAGCTCCCAGCCACCAGAGCTTTGAACTTTGTCTGTGAGTGTCTGTGCTTTATCTTGATTTAATTTGTGCATCTTGTAGAGCAACATGTGTCCTGAGGTATCAGGAAAGCCTAAGAGAGATTATTTTGGGGTTCTGGGAACACTCAAAAAATTCTTCTAGGAGTGCCTGGGTGGCTCAGTCTGGAACATCATGAAGCTCCATGAAGTCAAGCAAAGTAGGAAAATGAAAATTAATGAAGAAGAAATGGAGTTAGGAATATCCTTTCCTCAAGGTCATCTTAGCAACATTTTTCTCCTTGTGAGAATATTTAAGGAAATAAACATACAGTATATAACTTTTTGAGAATATTTTTTCATTATGCATAATGCATTTGGATCTGTCTAGGTTTTTATGTGCATCAGTACCTTTTACTGCTTCATAGTATTTCATTGTATAGTATTCCACTGTATCAGAGTTGGCTTAACAGTTCACCTATTGAAGCAGGACATTTGAGTTGTTTTGAGTTTTAGGTCATTATAAATAAAGCTGCTATGAACAGTTGTGTATAGGTTTTAGTATGAACATAAGTACTTATTTCTCTGGGATAAATGTCATAGAGTATGATTATTGAATAATATTGAAAGTGCTTATTGAGTTTTAAAAGAAACTATCAAACTATTGCCCAGAGTAGCTATTCTATTTTACATTCCTACATGCAGTGAATGCAAGATCCACTTTCTCCACATGTTCACTTGCACTCGGTATTATCACTGTTTTTTTCCTCCTTCTAATAAATATTTAATAATAAGTCATATGTGGTTTTAATTTTCATTTCTTAATATCTAATGATGTTGAACATATCTTCATGTATTTGCCATCTCTATCCCTCCTCTGGTAAAATATCTGTTCATGTCACTTGCCTATTAAATAATCGGATTTATTTTTTTGCTATTGAATTTTTAGAGCTATTTTTACAGTTTGTATTTGATACCTCAGTTAGGTGTGTTTTGCAAATATTTTATCCTAGTATATAGCTTTTTTTTTTCATTCCTTTGATAGAGTCTTTCACAGCATAACAGTTTCTAATTTTGATGAAGCTCAATTTACCCCCCCTTTTTTTTTCTAACAATCGATTTTGATGTCACATCTCAGAACTCTTAACCTAGGCCTAGTCCCAAAGATTATTCTTTCTTATGTTTTCTTCTGATCCTTAATATTTTAAACAATTCCCTATCCCAATTCCCTATCCCATGTATCCCTATACATGCTACTATACTATGGTAGCAAATAAGCGATGTAGCTGGATTTAGTTAAAAATTGAAATGTATGAAAAGTTTCCTGAAAGATGGTATAATTTAACATAAAAATAACATTATCTCATCATCATTCTGTTTCAGAATGAGATTTGGGGAAAAGGTGCCAAAAACAAATATGTGAAATAGAAAAAAACATCACTAAGTGGAGAATAGCCAAAAACTTAAATAAAATTTTCTATATCTGACTTTATATAGCAATTTAATTAACTAATTAGTTAGTTCTTCCCACCTATTTCTATGACACACACACTGACAATCACATAATAATCCATTAAAGAGTGTCACATTTTTAAAAGTGAGGGTAGACATTTGGTATTATAAGAGAAAAGTAGGTTAAGCATAACTTCTATTAAGCTCAAAAGTTAACTCTATATGTCCTGGAGTTGCAAGCATAAATGAAAGCATAATTTGTTATGAAATTTTTATTATTTGTTAGTAAGAAGTGTATGCTAGCTGGTAGGGCAAAATTGATCATTCCCTGTAAAAATCTCAAAAGGACTAATTACATACATTTTTTTTCCATCATTGCCATTGAATAAGAAAGAAACATTGTTTACAAATGTAACTTTTACCAATAAGCAGAAAAGACACTCATAGAATCCGATTGCCCCTTTATAAAATCAGTTCTCAAAAGAGCTAAAGAAATGCTTTTTTTAGGGGACGCCTAGGTGGCTCAGCAGTTGAGCATCTGCCTCCAGCTCAGAGCATGATCCCGGAATCTGGAATCAAGTCCTACATTGGGCTTCTTGCATGGAGCCTGTTTCTGTCTCTCCTCTGTGTCTCTCATGAATAAATAAATAAAATCTTTAAAAAAAAAGAAATGCTTTTTAGTTACATAAAATTCTGGTGTTGTAATTCCATATGCCAAAAGAAAAGGAGTCCAAAGGAACAAATATCCCTTTTTAATTACTCTTAAATATTTCAGTTAACTCAATCTGAGCTAAGAGATTTCTGAGAGAAGCTAAAGACCAGATTATTAAATATCAAAGTCACAAAAAGAGTAGAAGGAACTAACATTCATAAAGTACTTGTTGCATGCTGTGGTCATTTATGTACACAAGAAAATGATGAGGATGGAGAAATTGTTTTTTAAACGATCGCTCCAGTTATTGTGATTCATTTCCTGTTCTTCAAGAGATGCAAAAAAAATTAGAATTTCTGTTAATGCACTCTTGGCTTTGTGAATGTGTTTCTTTTACTGTAACATCGTGCTCAGATTAGGCTTATAGTCTGATTATATTTTAAAGTCATTTTAACAGATGTGGGCCAGTGGTGCAGCACCCAACTGGATCTTCTACTAAAAGCATAGCTTTGAGCCAAAATTTTGTTTTTGTATAACTAGTCAAACTGTACTCATAATGTAATGTCTTCATAGTTCTAAACATACATGAGAAAGTTAACAATACTATGGGAATATCATTGTGATAGTAACAATTATTTTGGAAGAGAATGCTTTCTTCAAGACTCTGACTCAGACATAGATATATGGCATACTGTGAGTTCATATCTAAACATCTTCTGAAGCTATCAATTAGAAATTAGATTTAATCCAACATTTGAGCAACACTGAGTTTCATATGCTATTGAGCCTTTCTTCTCTTTTTAACAGATAAAGTTAACGTGATGTCTGCCCAGATTAATTTTTAAATTCCACCTGGCTCCATTGGCCACAAATACTTTGAGAAATGAAGTTTGATGTTTTACTTTCAATCAATCATCCTTTTGAACCAAAATATAAGCTAACATATTCCTGCTTTGAAAATATTGTACCAGGGACTAGGAAAAAAAAAAAAAAAAGAGTACTTAGCTGTATTTGAGAAGAAGCCACTGAGAAGATGCCATGATGAATATCTTTGGAGGTGAAGGCCTGCTGGTGCCTAAGTAGGAGTCTCCAAGGTCCAGAAATCAGGATAATTTCATGCCTCAGACCATAAACCTTTTCATTTGTTTGAAAGCCTCTCTTCTTTCAAACAATCATAAGACAGAAAATCAGTGTGATTGAGATCCAGAATTCAAATATGTTATTCATTCCCCAGAAGTGAAAATATCTGACTTTGCATTCAAAGTGAAAAAACTGCTATAGGAAGCTATGTGGGAAAGGCAGCTACTAGCAAAGCATATATACTCAGAAGCACTTGTATCTATATATATATGAATAATTTAAACTCAATATTTAAATGCGTCTAAAAGAAATTTGAGTACTAAAAGCAAAAATTGTAACACTATCTAATAGGGTTCTCAAGGTATGTAGATGTGATATAGAACAAAATCATAACAAAAGGAGGAAAGGTAAAGGGTCTATATAGTGATCAGATGTCTTTATTCTTTTGGTAAGCTATTGATTTTAGTAGACTGTGAAAGCTAACTGTATAGTTTATAGTCCCCAAAGCAACCACTGGGGGAGGAAAAAACCCTATACAAATATACAAATAGAGTACAAAATAAAATAGATAAGGTACCTGAGTGGCTCAGTTGGTTAAGCATCTGCCTTCATTTCAGGTCATGATTTCTGGGTCCTGGGGTGAAGCCCCACATTGGGTTTCCTGCTCAGGTGGGAGCCTGCTTCTCTCTCTCTTTCTGCCTCTCCCCACTGCTCATTCTTTTTGTTTGTCAAATAAATAAATACAATCTTAAAAAAATAATATAAACAGAATGAAATAGCAATGCAAAAAAAAAAGACAGGAAAGGAGAATCAGAAGAGTGAAAAAGAAACAATAAACCTCTAGGAAGATTGACAAAATTTTAGTAAAGACACAAATTACTAATTTCAGAAATGAAAGCAGTAAAAGAAGTCTGAATATCTAATGTAAAATGTGGTGACTATAGTTTTTAACATAGTAGGTATAGTTGAAATTTGCTAAGAGCAGGACTGAAATGTTCTCACCTAAAAGAAAAAAAGAGAATAAAAAGAAAGAGGGATATTGCTAGAGACATTCAAACTTTAAGAAGGTCATGACTTCTTAAATATTAATTACAATATTACAAAAATTTAACATGCATAAATGTGACAACTTAAATGAAATGGACTAATATAAGTATTAGAGAAATTACACTCATATTTTAAAACCTGGAAAAGAATTCTCCAGGCTCTGATGGTTTTACTGGAAAACTCTGTCACACATTTTTAAAAGAGGAATAACACCAGATATTCTACATAAGGTCTTCTAGGAAACAGAAAAAGAGAAATTATTACTTCCTAATCCGTTTGTTTAAGCTAGTATTACATCATTACAGAGAAATAGAGATAAAGAGAAGCAGAAAAATATTAGACAAATATTCCTCATGAACATAGGAATGAAAACTCTCAGTAAAATTATTAGTAAATTGAGTACAGCAGTACACACACTTCCCAGGAAAGAAAAGCTAGCTCAATATTTGAAAACCTATCCAAGTAGTCCAACATATAATATATAGGAGAAACTCTTTATGGACCTGGAATTAGGCAAATATTCTTAAATGCTACATCAAAATCATGATACATAAAAGAACAAAATTGGTAAATTTTTCTTCCACAGGAAAAGCAAATGAGCCATTTCAATGAACCTCTCCTATAGTATATTGGAGAGATGCCTTATATAGTAGCTTATAAAAATATATGTGAAATAAATTAATAACTAACATGAATTTAATGACTTTACAGAAATATTTAAACCTAAATAATTTGCCCATAATTTTGCAATGAGTTTTTAAATTCCAAATTGAAATAGTAATGTTTAAACAGTGAACTATATTAAGATGCTGATATAAGGACTGTTCACAATCACATTTTTTCCAAAGAATTAGACCTGTAAATCCAATGAGATTTTTACATATGAATGTAGCAGTATTAATATGTGAAGAATGAAATAGTATGAATGAATAAGTGGTATAAAATACCTGTTTATTTCCTAAATTAAATATACCTAAAAGTATATAGATGGAGAAAAATAGAAATGGGCAGAGAGGGAAGATATGAGATATATATGACATATGATTTACATTTACAGATAATTGATAGTCATTATGAATCATCTTTGAAGGAGAGAAATAATCTTATGACAGATCAAAGTGTTTTTCTGTTGTAAGAAATATATTAAAAGATTTTTAAAAATTTAAATAGTATGTGTGTCTGTGTATATTAAATAATTTACTAAGATTTTAGAGTATACAGAATAGTTAAAAATTCTGAAGAGGTACTCTACCCTTTTGGTATTTTCTCAGGAATTTATAGTTTCATTATCTTGTCAGTTCTTTTAAAGTTCATAGGTTAATGCCATCCTGGCATCAACCCTGCTTTGAAGTTAACAAAATACTTTAATTGTAGTTATAACTTATCCCTTGTAGTTTAATATCTTTGTGTAGTGCAGAAATTTAAAATGAGAACTACAAGAGGTCAATATCTGAAATTCTTGCTTCACTTCTGGAATAAAAATTAGTATATTTCAAAGGTTGAAAAAATATCTCAGAAAAGCTAATTTCACTTAATTTTTAGAATTAAAAAGATACCATTGGTTCTATTCTGAGAATTAGAACATTTGTAATTATTTAAAATGATTTGTGATAAGTCGATAATAAGAGAAATGGATATAGTTATCCTATCCATATATACCTCCTAGAGTATAATCATATTGTCTTATACTTAATGTCTAGGGTACCAGAGTATTTTTATTTTATTTTTAAGGATTTTATTTATTTATTTGAGAGAAAGAGAGAGTACAAGCCAGAGGGGCAGGGAGAGGAAGAAGTGGACTCCCTGCGGATCAGGGAGCCCAAAGTGGGGCTTGATCCCAGGACCCTGAGATTAGGACCTGAGCCATAGGCAGACACTTAACCGACGAGAGCCACCCAGGTGCCCCCAAAATATTTGTTTACTACATAAACCAGAGATTTCAAAAAGCCCATGTTATAATGAACAATTTACCTGAGAATCCTTGAATTTCTCCTCAGTTTATTCTGGAGTCCCAGTTTATCTTCAGTCACAGGAATTTTTTCAATCAAATTACCATCATTGTCATCATAATTAGAATTTTTCTCAATGTTTCCTACAATTAGCAGCCATAGAACATAATGGGCTGTTCAAAATCATTCTTCCTGTATAAGAAAAAAAATTGTATCAAAAAATGAGCTCAGGACAGAACTATCTTATTATTTTTTTTTTGCTTCAATTTACTTAATAAGAACTACATGCAAATGCAAAAGTAAACAAAATGTTTTAGAACAGAAATTCAAAGTGTGGATTTCTGTTTAGAGTAATAAATTGAAGATCTCTAAACCCACTGCCTATAAGACATACAAAAGATTAAAATATTTTTAAATCATGAAAGAGACTGCCAGGAAATAGAAGAACCATTTGAAATTAACAATGAAGTAAGGATACCCATCCAGGAAACTAAGTATATGGGAGAATTATCAAAATACCCTAATGGCACTAAGTCTTAGTGCTTGCATGTGTAGCACTGCCCAGAGGGGAAGAAAGAAAGGTGCTATGGGCTGATCCTGGGTTGTATACTGAGTGGTGAACCAGAAGAGAAACAGCTACTCACAAAATCTGGAATCAGGACAGACTATGTCTTTTTTTTTTTTATATAAGATTTTATTTATGTATTTGAGAGAGAGAGAGATCACGAGCAGGGGGACGAGCAGAGGGAGAAGCAGACTCTGCTGAGAAGGGAGCCTGATATGGGACTCTATCCCAGGACTCTGGGATCATGATGTAAACCAAAGGGAGACCCTTAAGTGACTGAGCCACCCTAAGGACCTAAGGACAAGCTATATCTTGAGGAAAATTATGAATTAAGAGAAATAGCTTTTTGTGTGTGCTCTGGATAGTAGATTAAATAAGCAACAGTAAAACTAGCTCCCTATTTCTCTCTGGAATTTCAAATGCATCAGCCACCCTCATGTGTTTAGAGCCATTTACATCTGCAAATCACCCAGTTAAGATGGTGGCTACTCCTGAGAGTACCAGGAAAAATCAAATGCAAGTCTTCTTGGGTAAATACACACTGATGCACATGCTGATTGTGAATGGTTATTACCTAGGCAGAGGGTAGGGGGATCTCCAACCTAATACCAGTGCCTTTGAACTCTTTTTCCAACATTTCTGATAGAAGTGAGCCTACAATAGTAAAATCATAAACACACCCAAAAAATGAAAGAAAATCCAAAACTATTACCTACTTAGTAACTGAATCCTTAGCAAATTTCAGTGAATTTATTTATTTATTTATTTATTTATTTATTTATTTATTTATTTCATTGGAGACAGAGACAGGCAGAGACATCGGCAAAGGGAGAAGCAGGCTCCATGCAGGGAGCTTGATGTGGGGACTCCAGGATCACACCCCGAGCCAAAGGCAGACGCTCAACCACTGAGTAACCCAGGTGTCCCTCAGTGAACTTATTTTTCATCTCTTGTATAAATTACATCTTAAGGTATTGATGAATGGTGTTGATTTTATGGCAGGTCCGCTGCAATTAGCATTGGTTTTACAATCGTGGAGAATCCAAGAATAGGTTAAAGTGAGGTGGTTAGATAAATGCAGCGATATTTAAAGTAATCCATTTCCAAAATTAAAGGACTGTAATGAAAACACCATAATGAAATCTAGCCTGAATTGTCATACATATTTGAAAAGACTAAAAAAGAATCATCAGTAGCTACCTTAAGTAGAATATCCTATAGCAAAAATGATAATAATAAAATAAAAGAAAAAAACATTCTAAATTCTGTTTTCCAAAAGCACTGGTAAAATTTCAAATAAGCATCTCAAATGGAATTAGGAATATAATGTTTGATGTATTATTTATATATTAAATATATATGATTTTTTTCAGATTTCAATGTCTTCATAGACATAGTAGAGATGATTGATGGTGGTATAAATTTTGATAAATATGTTGTTTTATTGCTGCATTGCTAATGGAAATACTATACCCAAAGAAAGATTATTATACAACTGTTCAATAGGGACTGAAATCTCTTGCAGTGTGCCAAAGAATTCTCTCTTCCTTTTACTTACCCATTCATTTTTCCAACATCTGTTTTTAGCATTTACCATGTACCACTACTGTCCTAGAAACTAAGGATGTGACAATGAAACAAAGTGCAAACAGAATCAGTAGCCTTATTATATTTGTATTCAAGGGAGATAGACACAGAGGTTAAACAAATGAATCTATAATATATGAGATGAATTAAATGTTTTGAAGAAAAGTAAGGCATAGTAAGAGAGAATAGAAAATTATAAGATGTTTTATAGATGTTATGATGAGACTTCTCTGATAAAATGACGTTAGTTCAGAGACCAGGCAAAAGTGACCAAGAAAGCTAAACACTTTGAAAAGAGGAAAGAGCAGGAGCAAAGAACCTAGAGCAGAAACAGGTGCAGCTCATTGATGAACTCATGAAGTAGGTCCTCATGGCTGGAGCAGAACAAGCCAAAGGAGAGTAATAAAGTATCTGAGCGCTGTCAAGAAACTCAATCATAAAAAAAAAAAAAAAAAAAAGAAACTCAATCATATATAAATCTCAGTGGAGAGTTCTGAGCAGGATAGTTGCATGATCTGACTCATGTTTTAAAATTTTAACTATGGCTACATTGAGGAAAATAAACAGTGTACAGGATGAGGAAAATAAAGAGTGGAAGCAGGGAGAGCTGTTAGACAGCTATTGCAAATGCCCAAGTAAGAATGTTTAGATGAAGCTATGAATGTTTCCATCAGGTCAATAGCAGTAGCAATGGAAAGATTTGACAGAAGGTGAAGACAGAAAGAAATGTGGAGTATAAGAGAAAAATAAATGTCAGAGGACTCCATGATTGTTCATTTGAGTAATTGAAAGAAGAATGGTCTTCTTTTTGGAATGGGAAAGACCTTTGGTGAGGCAAATCAAGTGTTCAGTTTGGAACATGTTGTATTGGAAATGTCTGTTGGACGTTGAAATAGAGATGCTGAATAGGGAACTCACGTTTAGAATTCATGAGAGTTTTTAGTTAAAGATACATATTTGGTTTTCATCATAATAAATGTTATTGGAAGTCGTAGATTATGATGTTACCTAAGGCATAAATGTATAAAAAAGAAAGAAAGAAAAGTTCAGTGGACTAGAACCAAAGCTGTCCAAAGTTGAGAAGTCAGGAGGAGATGACCAGCAACGACATGTGAGAAGAAGCA
The DNA here is from genome assembly GCF_053574225.1 of Canis aureus. Taxonomy (NCBI): domain Eukaryota; kingdom Metazoa; phylum Chordata; class Mammalia; order Carnivora; family Canidae; genus Canis; species Canis aureus. Next base: position 32,521,697 of record NC_135618.1, read on the forward strand.
TTCAATGAGGTGGATGGAAAAAAAATAAGAGGATTGACTAAAAAATAAGTGGAAAAAAGTGTATTTCAAGAGGAAGTTATGGTCAACTCTATCAACCGTTTTTAATTGCTTTAGTAAGATATTACTTGAGAAGTGAACATTGCATTTACTACCAAGAGTCATTTGTGAATTTCACAATAACTGGTTTTGAAGGAGTGGTTAGGAAAACACCTGACTAGTGTGAGTCCAAAAGTTAATGAAGAGAAAGAAACTACATTCCCTGAGGAGTTTCACTGCAATTGGGAGCAGAGAAGTGGCACAGCAGTTACAAAGGGGTGTTGAGATCCATTTTTGTTTTATAGTAAGAAATATATAACATGTTTGGATGATCTTGGAATGTTACAGTAAAGAGGGAATAATTGGTGATGCAGGATAGAAGATGCAGTTGTAGGAGTTGTGGTGCCTGATGTGGGAAACAAAGGCAGAAAAGAAATTAATAAATTTCCTTACTACCTACAGCCCTTGAAACAGGCAGAGAGACATTCCTCTAGGGACTCAACTGCCTCAATTTTAATATTTCACTAAGAGCAAAGGGCAATCTTAGCCAGACTCCCAGGGTCCTGCAAATCTATGTTAACACAGAATATTCATTTAGAAATTTTCTTTATCTCTAAGCCCTCCAAGGTGTGAGTTGGTAATCATCCTGCAAGCATATGGCCCACCGATATACATCTGAAGGGTCTCATGACTAAGGTTTTGTTAGAGGGTAATAAATGACATTTTCCCAACAATAGCTAGTGTGGAAGCCGAGAAAATTAAGGCCATTCCACTTTAAGTTCAGCGTTAGCACAAGTACAGCCATCCCAGGCCCCTGTGAATAAGAGCTGAAATTTACATTACTTCAGTTACAGGAAAAACAAAACAAAACAAAAAAAAAAAACAGCTTACAGCTTAATGCCCTGGAAAGCCCCATATTAAAATGAGAACAGAGCCCAAGCCAGTGGCAGGAAGCCCCATTTCAGAATGAGAACAGAACTTGAGAAATTCCTCCCCCCTTCTGAAGGTCCCCTAGACCACCCCATAAAACTAAGCTGAAACCCACCTCGGGGTCCAAGTCCCTGCTCCGCTGTGTCGGGTAAACTTGGACCCAAGCTCCAGCTTGTAAATAAATCCCCGTGTTTGCATCGGTGTCGGCTCCTTGGTGGTTTCTCAGATTCGCTATCTTGGGCACATTAGCCCCCTCAAGGTCCTGGAAATCTTGCTTCCAAAATTCCTTAGAGACTTACTCTATCCCTAACCCCCTCCCAGAAGTATATAATGGACCACTCCTCATGACCCCGGTGCAGCTCTTTCTGCCCATGGGCCCTGTCGGGGAACCTGGGTGACTCAGTCAGTTAAGTGGCTGTCTTCAGCTCAGGTCATGATCTCAGGGTCCTGAGAGCAAGCCCCACATCAGGCTCCTCTGCCTCTCCTCTTTGTGTGTGCTCTCTCTCTCCCTCTCTCTCTCTCTCAAATAAATAACCAAGCAAACAAGCAAACAAACAACCACACACTTTTTTTGCCTCCAAAGACCTCTCAAGAAATCTTTCTTAGCCATTGGCTTTAAACCCTAATGTTCCTTCCTACATCAGTGCCTAAATGAGGAGTTTCCCCATCAGTTAGGGGCCCCAAATGTAGGGCATCAACTGAGTGGAAGCCAGTGGCACTAGAGGTCAAAGCATTCACCTGAGACAGAACAAAGAAAATAGAAGTTTATTGAATACCCCTCAAGGGAGCTGAGGGTATGACAGCAGAGTAGAGGCTTCTGCAAGGAGGCAGGGGGTGGGGCCTGTTTTTAAAAGGGAAAGATGAGAAGGCATGGCAACATACAGGATCTTCCCTTTTTTGGTAACTGTGCCTAGTTATAAGTAGCCCATTGGTCAGTCAAGGCCCATGGATATTTTGGAGGTGGATCTCCTGCTGGGCCTGTCTGTATTCAGCCTGGTGGTCACCGTAGGTCCTTTCTACATTCCATCGCTCAAACCTTTTGCCTGAAAGCAGCCTCTACAGGAGTGCTAGCCTACAGAGAATGCACAAAAAGGATTGATTTTTTGCTGCAATCATGGGTGGTTCACGGAAAGCAATTTATATTAGGCCTATGTATGGATTTGAACCACATACTACATACTTGGCATTACTGTGCTGATTCACATATTCATCCATTGTACTTGGCAACTATTTGCTGAGCATTTTTATACTTGTCATCCTCACATAGGCCAGGGAAGAAGACACCATTGGACAAAAATTGAGGTGAATTAAAACATTGACCGCAGATTCTAAATTAAGGCAATAATTAAGAATAAAAACCCTGTAGTTAATATAAAAACCTAAAACTCATCTGTAAACTTGAATTATTTTCGTTTTCTCACATTCTGAATTGACAAATTGGTCTCAAGAAGCATCTAGATTTTCTACTCTTTTCCTTCTCGTGTTCAGGAGAAAACACCCTAATATCTAATGTGAAGGAGAAGTGGAATTTGTCAGTCCCAAATATGCCTCTTCGGCATGAGGATTATTGGATTATTTTAGGCTTTATCTTTAAGAAACAACAAACACAGGAGAAACTCTGAATGGAGTAGAAGTTACCTTTTGTAGGAATATTTACATTTACAAGGGAAATCTCCATTGTAAGGGTGTCTCCCGGGCAGAGGAAGGAGGAGATGGCTAAATCTCTAGAAACTCTTATCTTTGGAGAAGGCAGAGACTTAATTTTGCATAACAAAAATACCTTCTTTTACTGAGCTTTGCCTGGAAACCACTCACAACTTGGCTCTGCTCTCCCCAGTGTCTTTTGTCTTTAGCTGGACATGGTATTTAAGGCAATAATTTGGGCCATGGGGGCGGAGGGAGGTTGGGCAGGGGGTAGTAACTTTTCCTGGGTATCTCGCATATATACTGAAGTTATATATGCTATTAATTTTGTTTTTCTCCTGTTAACCTGGCTTTTGATTCTAGGGTGTTGAGATCTTAGCCAAGAATCTAGAAGAAGGAAAATTATTATTTTTCTCCTGTACAGATATTTTCAAATTGTCCCTTTTGGATAGAAGATACACATTCCAACACTTGTATTATCATATAGGCATGCAAAATGTGTTATCTTATTTGTCAGAGCACAACTACAAAACAAAAATCTATCCATCTATCTGTGTAGGTCCATATGCTTGTTTTTTGTTGGTGGTGGTTTTGGTTTTTGGAGGGGTTCTGAGTTTTTTTTTGGGTTTTGGGTTTTGGGTGTTATTTTTGGTGTTGTTCTTGTTGTTTTTGTTTTTTTGTTGTTGTTGTTATTGTTGTTTTTCCTCTTGTGATTTTTATGTTGAATGCTAGTAAGACAGCCCCAGGGTCAGTCCCAGCCCATCATGTGCATTTTAATGACTTGAGATGGAAACACCTGGCATTTATTTTTAGTTGTAATTGGCAGATTATATAACCTACTAACAATGTAATTGGTAACATTACACAGCTCGGGATGTTTTGCAGCTAATGTTAAAATGTGATTGAAATGTAAATATAGTAGCAAGTATTGCAGGTAGCAATGAGTTCTAATATTTTCCTCTTAAAAAAGGAAATCAAATTGGAAGAGCAAGTTAAAACCAGTTTAATTAATAATTTAGGGTAAAACTGTATCTCTTCTTGCTGGACATTGACTAGTTACTGCATTAATCCAATAATTAAGATGTTTTCTTTTTTTAATTTTCATTTTTACAGTACAATAGTGTGTATTTTGAACTAATTGGTGACATTATCAGGCAAAAAAGCTTCCAACATTTTTTGAAACCTTATGCTTTTTATGTAAAGTCTTTTTTATATCTTGGCAATATAACACAATTCTGCTGCATTAAAGGTTGGGTTAGATATGTGTCCCATTATTCTTGCATAGAAATATTAATGTATGGAGTTTTTGTGTTTTCTTTTCTTCTCTTTTTCATTTATATGATAAGATGAGGTTTTTCTTTTGGTAAAAGAAAATTGACCCTCTCTTTAACAAAAGATTTTTCTGCACCATTTTTGAAGCATTATCTCTCTATATCAGCTTCTATCTTCTGCAGCTGTTCCTACCAATACCATAGATAAATAAGCGAAATCAGTGGCAAGAGAATTGTTCTTTATAGATTGAGTTCTGCATCAGGTTGGCACTATCACCTCTTCGGGTCATCACCTTTTTTATGATGATTGGCATATCTGATCTGACATTTTCCAGCCTGCCTTTTGATTGGATGAATTTCTCTGTTAGCCCTCCCAAGGCACAACCTTGAGCCCTGTGCTTTGTCCAACAGCTGTGCTTCTCAGGAGTCGCTAAGCATTTTCATGAGGAAAGGACAGAGAGGTTAGGAAAAAATGTCAATCATCTCTAGTTCTATTGCATTCCCTACTGCCCTGGAGATAAAGAGAATATAGTTTAGGTGACTTCAGCATAAATGCTATTATGTTCTTTTATGGCTAATTGTATCCTCTTGTCTGGCCTAGTCTAATTAATATAATCTGTGGAATCACATGCCTATTTCAAAATATGTATTAAATAAGGAGATTAAGGTAAATTAATACATGTGTGATGATGAAATAAATCTCCAGAAGCTAATCACATAGAGTTATGAAACATGCATACATAGAAATAAATCTCCAGAAACTAATCACATAGAGACATGAAACATGCATACATAGACTTTTATGTAGATAAAAGTACATACACTTTTATCAAACTATTATAAGAGATAATGATTTACTTTAGATATAGGATTTTGTATCTTCTATAAGAAAAGGTTAATCACTAAAACTTAACTAAAAAACAAAATTCAACTGATTAAATTTGAGGATCTAATTGGCTTTAGTCAATGATTCATGAACTGGGCAGCATCCCATCGAGCAAATAGAAAAGAGCTTCAAGAAGCTGTACAAAAAAAAAAAAAAAGAAAAGCTGTACAAAACAGAAGACTTTTAGTAAGCAGAGGGGATGGTAAAAGGAAGTTTCTAGCAAAGAGTGGATTGTTTCAGGCAAGATCTTCTTGGGGGGGGAAAGCAGGGGTAAAACAGATTACCTCACTAGTGCTAACCAGGTGATTTTTAGATTAGACCGGTTAAAGATCACCTACCTGGGGGAGGCTGGAATTGCAGTAACGTTAATTATTAAGTATTGCTTTGCTGATGTGGTACTTAGCAGGAATGACTCCATTTGGGCCCAATGTTTCTTTTTGTTTTTAACAAGTTCTAAAGCAAACCATCTTTCCCCAGTGACACAAAAGAACCTTTCAAGTGTGTACAAAGATTTGAAATTAATATATGAAAAGTCTGTAGCCCCATACATAGGTTGCCTAGAAATTTATGCTTAGACATGAAAAAATAAGATATATGAAAATCAGTTAGGAATAGCTGACTATTTTTCTGAATTGTTTCATATAATATTTTTTTGGGAATATGAAGTAAGTAATGAGCTAAAATTTATTTCTACTTTAATTAATAGTATTTATGTTTCCAAAACATTAAAATATTCAAAGTAAAGAATGATACAAATGTATTTCAGAGATATGAAATAATAAAAACCCATTAATGGAAAATTTTGTCACATCCAAATATTTTTGCGAATATCTGCATTTACCTCTGTTTTCTTGCTTGAAAAAATTCAATATCCACACAAATTAATTGTAACTACAGAGAGCTTTAAGATAATTAATTTGCAATGTAGCACAAATATTTTATCTTTTATGAAAAAAGTTTTTAAAGTGATCTCAAGAGATTGCATTTGTTTTCCTTTTAGAAAATCCAATGGGAAAGTGTTTACTGTAAACACACTAGTAACTTTGATGAAATAGATTATTTCACTATTGGGGGTAGGAGGGAGGAAAAAGCCTGCTCACTTTGTTAAGGAGCTGATCTAAGATGCATCAGCTGTCATCTGTGCTGTCCCCATTTGACAGTTCAATACCTCCTCATCTTCTGAGAGTGGCATTGCTGAGCTCTGAGTAAACGGTGCCTGTATGCAAACTGTCAACGAGAGCCTGACATGTCATCAGTACTGACCTCCATGATGACAGTCACAACATGAAACCAAACAGCACAGCTAATTTTCATTAGAGTTCAAATTAATCTCTAAATCTTTCCATCCAGGATTGTGCAAAGCAAGTCCCAGAAAGAAGGCATTTGATGAACTGGGTGATAGACTGACAAAATCTTAATGCTGAGGAATCCACATAAAAGTCTGCATTCCGAAGGGCTCAATGCGATTATTTTCATAACTCAGGCAAAATGCAGCCTTTGCGACCAACAGTGGAATTAAATTAGTGTGTGGTAACTCACAGCAAGTATTACAAATTGCCCAATCTCAGCAGCACTGCTGCTTTAATTCCCTTCTAGCTCAGATGCTTCAGAGGAACACCAACTGCCGCAAGAGACACGCAGGTATGGCGTAGCTTGCCAAGCTCTCTGATGTTTCTTTGCCCAGCTGCTCCCTGGCCTTACTTGAGCATGAAGTGCACGGGGATATGCACAACACGTGACCCACAGTGTGAGAGAGCTAGCAAGCAAACAGGACCAGCAAGTGTCATATTGAAACACTGTGCAATGATGCAAATGCACCAATTTTCTGGCGTTTGCTCTTCAAATTTCAAGAAGTCACAGAGCTAGGTCATCTGGGGGAAACAATCTGCCTCGTAGCCCCAGGACTGTAAAGATCACACATTACCCATCCTCTCGCCCTGTGAGAGTCAAACAAATGACCTTTGGTCCTGACAAAGTCTGTTTACTAAAGCCATCAACACATTCAGCGTCAAATGGTCAAGTCATACATACAGCATATGGGACTCCCCGAATATTTGTTCAACTCAATCTGGGGGAAAAATACATTTTAAGGATTAAAGGATTGCTTTTAAATATTTAAACTGCCTATTTCTGTATCTTAATACCTAAATTGATTTCTTACAGAACAAGCCAAATTTTCCCAGAAAATTACATTGGGCATCTTTGGAAGAACATTAAAACTTTGAGGTAGCCCTGGTCCTGTTGCTCAAATTACTGCTCCAGTGCACCAAACGGTGGCCTGTTCAGTAGCTCAGAGTATGCAAAAAACAGAAAATCTACAGTACGTACTGGCAAACAACCTCAGGAAAGGAGGCTCTAGCTGTGGGATACTGAAGGGCACGATCAGTCAACTAACTTGGGAATTCAGCAATCAGATATGGAATAGTTCATTTTGTGCAAAGGCCTTAGACAGCTGGTGAGGGAAAGTGGCGAAGCGACAAACAGTGACAGGCTCTGGAGACAGTGACTACATTAGCAACAGTGATGTATATACAGTGACTCATTTCTTTTCCACTTTCAGCCACCCTCACATAAATAGCAACAGCATCAGGAACAATAACTAAGCTGAGATATGAAACATCAATGATATATTTTAAAATTTCTCAAGACTGGGATGTTTGTCATAACTTCATGGAAGCCACATGGCCTAGTAGAGAGAGCACAGGGCTTTGAAATCATGGGGACTATGGTTTAAATCCTGTTCTTGGTCCTCACTGGTTTTGTGACCTTGAAGTGGTTACTTAAACTCTCTTGTTCTCACTTCTTCCTCTGTAAGATGGTGATAATAACCTCAAAATTACTTACTAAGGCATGGATTAGAAATGGTATATATGACTAGAGAGGCAGAGCCACTGGCATGTCAAGTGCTAATTATAGCTTTTGCTTCGTAAGGCTGCATTTCCTGAGAGTCTTATTTTCTGCTCGATGCCTGAACTAAAATTTAGATAACTGCTAAAAAGTTAAGACTGTTTTTGACTTTGATTTTATGGTTTGAATATCTGGGTTTACCCCAAAGCATAGTTATCTATGTCAAAAATAACTCAAACCCCTTTTTTTATTCGATTGTATTTTTCTCATAAAATTGAGGATGACTAGTTAATGGCACGTGTTGACCACAAGGAGGAGCTCAAGATTCCTTTATCCTCTTACTCTTTGTCTTAGAATAGGATAAATCAAAGGGCAGGGGAGGCCCAGGTGACTTGGGTAAGCTTTCTTTGTCTATACCTTAGGAGTCTCAAGCTCTCCCATTGCATCTTCTCTTGAGATTCATCACACTGGAGCTGTAATCCCTGAGGTAATTAGGAGGCAACTGGGTTAAGCGAAGGCCTTTGCGAAAATGGAGGGATACATTTCTGATAAGGCATCAGATGGGTGAATTCATCTACCTGTGCTCTAAACATTGAGGGGAGAAAATACTTTTCTTTTTTTCTTTACTCTTCTTTGATCTGGTCTTTTCTTCTCATCGGAGTGGTAATTTTTCAAGAACTGTGATCCAGAATTAGGTCTAGGGACAAAGAGATCAAGTAGGTATCCTGGCCTACATAGGTGCCAGAACTCGTCTGCCTTGTTTCAATGACAGGAATCTTTGCTGTGCCACAGAGATCAAGCTGATGACACACAGGGGGCTTCATTAAGAATTGTCAGTATAATTTAACTTGCAACTTGGTACTATAGGAGATTGATTGTTGCCTATTCGAGCTTTCAGAATCCTAGATGCCAGGCAAAAAAATCATTCTTCCTATAGGCAGCTATATATAGCATGTACTCAGAACTTGGAATGAAACTGTGGCTCTTCCATTTGTTAGTTGTATGACCTTGGGTAAATTATTTAATCTTTCTATGCTTGTTTCCTGATCTGTAAAATTAAGATTATAAAAATGCATTTCTCATAGGCTTGTTAATTCACTTACATAAGCCCTTGCTACTTAACAGACACTGTTCTAGGCTTAAAAATATAATGCTTAACAACAAACAGTCTCCACAGACTATGTTCTAAGGAAGGATATTGGCAATAAATGAATATATATTCAACAAATAAATATATGTATCAGTTAAGGTACTATTAAGAAAAAGAATAAGGACACCTGGGTGGCTCCGTGGTTGACCATCTGCCTTCAGCTCAGGGCATGATCCTGGGGTCCTGGGATCAAGTCCTGTGTCAGGCTCCCCACAGAAAACCTGCTTCTCTCTCTGCCTGTGTCTCTGCCTCTCTCTCTGTGTCTCTCATGAATAAATATTTTTTTTTTTTTTTTTTTTAAGAATAAGAGGTAAAATGTTTGTCAAGAATGTCATCCCAGATGCTTGGGTGGTTCAGTAGGTTAAGTGTCTGACTTCAGCTCTTATGGTCTTCAGCTCTTCATGACCTTAGGGTCTGGGGATAGAGCCCCACTCTGTGCTCTGTGAGGAGTCTGCTTCTCTTTCTGCCTCTGCTCCCCACCCTGACTTGTGTGTGCTCTCTCTCTCAAATAAATAATTTTTTTAAAAGTCATCTCTAAAGTAGCAAGCCATGCAAATATTAGGGGAGAATTCATTTCATGCTAAGAAAAAAAAAGTGCAGATACCTTAAAATGGTTTGTTTTTGACATGTATAAGGATCTGCAGAAGTAGCATTGTTGTTGAAATTACTTGAGCAAGGAGGAGAGTGTAAGAGATATGGTCAGCCCGAAGATACAGATGCAGTGAAACGCCGGGATACCTGCACCCTAATGTTCATAGCAGCAATGTCCACAATAGCCAAACTGTGGAAGGAGCCTTGGTGTCCATCAACAGATGAATGGATAAAGAAGACGTGGTCTATATATGCAATGGACTATTACTCTGTTAGAAATGATGAATACCCACCATTTGCTTCGATGTGGATGGAACTGGAGGGTATTATGCTGAGTGAAGTAAGTCAATTGGAGAAGGAAAAACATTTTATGGTCTCATTCATTCAGGGTCTCATTCACTATAAAAAATAGTGAAAAGGATTAAAGGGGAAAGGAGAGAAAATGAGTGGGAAATATCAGTGAGGGTGACGGAACGTGAGAGACACCTAATTCTGGGAAATGAACAAGGGGTAGTGGAAGGGGAGGTGGGCACGGGGTTGGGGTGACTGGGTGACAGGCACTGAGGGTGGCACTTGACGGGATGAGGACCGGGTGTTACGCTTTATGTTGGCAAATCGAACTCCAATAAAAAAATATACAAAGAGAGAGAGAGAGAGAGAGAGATGGTCAGAAAGGTCAGGAAACAGATAATACAGTGTCCTTTGGGGCCATTGAAAGAATTTCAGCTTTTATCCTATGTTTGGGGAAAAGATATATTCTCTTGAGCAGAAAATGACCCAACAGGACTTCATTTTGACTACATGTGGACAGTGGAACATAGGAAAGTCCAGAGTGGATAGAGAGAAATATTGGAAGTTAGTAAAGTGGTCCAGCCAATGATTATGGCTTGGACTGGGACAGAATATAAAAGTATACTTCTGGAGAAGAAAGAGATTAGAAATATATTTGAATGGTATATCTAACAGAATTTTCTCATGGAGAGATTATATGTAGAGTGTGAAAGAAATGTGAAGTTTTTGCCAAGAATGAATGGCAGTGCTGGGAGAGATGCAGAATAATACATATATCAAGAGTTCCTTTGAGGCACTTGCTTAACATCAAAGTGGAGATTTTAAGAATATTCTGATAATTATTAAAATATTGAAACTATGTTTTACACATTATAAGAATTCAAAAAACCATATCTATTATTTCTATTTCTGTTTCTGCTTTATCATCTGACATAATATTGACAGAGAAGGTGAAGATGTGCACAGACGATCAAGGATAAAAGTGCTGCATAGGGACTATAGGGCTACAGTACTGAGACTGAAATTATTCTGGATGAAATCCCCTGTCAAAGTAACAGCATCTGGCATTTGTAGGATTAGCATTTATTAAGCAGGCTGGATGTATGGAATTTAGGGATTCAGACATTAAGTGGCCAATTCATTATAGGCCTCACTGGAGACAAAATTAGATTGATAAAAGCTATCTTTATTTTTAAGTAATTGTTCAGAGGAAAAAAAAAACACACCTGGATTTTTTTTTTTTTTTTTTTTTTTACTTCATAGACCTCTGACTGTTTTTTCTCCATGTACAATCGAAACTATTTCTATCTTTAGGCCTAGTAGAACATATTCTTCTAACTCACCTAGAATCCTTCTAATATTGTCTATGGTGCTTTTGAACATGAATAACTTTGTGTCAAAGACTATTACAGAGAATTTCAGCTAGCCTTTTAAGTTATCTTTAAATAATTTAAATGGAGAGGGTAATGTACTTTCAATATAAATGGAGATATGGATACTAAAATTATTTTGAACTTATATGAGGAGACATTTTTAACACAGAGAAAGGCCTAGAGAACAAAATCATATGCAGTTATATCCCTACCACTGAACTTTATAAAATATTAGCATTTTTGCTATAATCACTTCAGAATTTTTTGAAATCCTTGTTTTCCTCCCAGACCTCATTCTTCTTTATTATCCCAAAGAGAAGAATTCCTTTGATTTGGAGTGTATTTTTCTTACACATCCTCCTAACTTGTGTTATATAGCTACATACTCAAATACAGTCTTTTAGTATTTTTGCAAATATATAGCTTTATCTGAAGAGTAACAGTCTGCACCTTAATCATTTTCACTCAACTTTACACTTCTAAAAGTTATCCATTTTGGTGCATGCACCTTTTGGCCATTTATTTTCATTTTTGGAAATATGCTATAATGTATTAATATAGTCTATTAATTCATTCTCCAGTTTATAGACTTTTAAGTTGATCCAATTTTTCAATATTAAAATGAAGTTGCAAATAATTTTTTTCTACATCGTCTCCTTGTACACAAATTCAATATTTCCTCTCAGGCAGAGACTGTTCCCAGTGTGACACAGATGGATTTCGGGGATACCAATATAATTGTGCCCTCAGGCCTCTGAGCAGCTGGTGGTAAAGGGGAAGAAGCCTAGTTGCCTCCTAGAACAGCCCAATTTATTTATTTGAATGGTGGATGGGTTATAGGGACACAATGTGGGGTTAGGGACACTGACCTCCCAAGATGTAGAAAATCCAGATACTACTTTGACTCTCCCCAATTTAACTACTAATAGCCTACCGTTGACCAGAAGGCTTAATAACATAAACAGGCAGTTAACAGATATGTTATACATTATATGTATTATATGCTGTATTATTACAATAAAATAGAGAAACAAAAATGTTAAGAAAATCATAAGAGGAAATACATTTATAGCCCTGCACTGAATCAAAAAGCATCTGTGTAAAAATAGACCTAATGCAGTTCAAACTCATGTTGTTCAGGGGTCAACTGTACTTTAATAGGTCTTCAAATATTGTCATTCTTACAGGTTTTATGGCAAGGAAATATTTGGGAAACAGACATTCAGCTTACGTTGCTAAAAGTAGAATTTCTAATAATTGGGCATACAGAAAAGAGTGAACATGGCAAGACTGAATTGTACCTTTTCAAAGGCCCACTTACAAGGTTGGCCCTGACCTGACATCTGGGAACTTGGATTTTAGGGAGTTTTTACCCTTCCCAGAACTGATAAAAGTGGCTCACTGGGCCTAGAATGTTTGTACAAATAATATACTTTCTACCGAATACCTGCTTTCCTTCTCAGGCTCTGGAATTTTGGTATGTGCTAGGCAGAGGATCACATGTGACTAGCCTCCAGTAAAAACCCTGAACACTAAGTCTCTAAGAAGCTTTCTTGAAAGATAACTTCCCTATGTATTGTCACAATCCATTACTTTGAGAGCTGAGCACATCCTCTGTAATGCCATTGGGAGAGGACTCTGAAAGCTTGTGACTGCTTTCCCCCAGGGTCAGATGGCTTTTCACTTTCGGGATTTTTCTGTGTATTCCTTTTGCTGTAATAAGCATAGTGATGAGTATGACTTCATGATGGGCGCTGAGAATCCTCCTACTAGAGAATCATCAGATCTGCAGTTGGTCTCTGGGATCTCCCAATACATGGAGTGCCACTACATTATTCTTATTATATAAGCCTCACTAGAAGGGTTTCTGGTTTTTGACTTAGAAACCAGGTATGGTGTGTTCCATCCTGCAACTCAGAAGATTCTAATTCTTATGTGGATTCCAGAGCCGCCAATGCAGGTCCTCTGAAAAAAAAGAAGCTTCTTCCTGGTAGGTGCCATTGTTAGTGAGCAAGCAGCCAGGCTACAGTGGGGAAGCTCTGAATTTACAGGTCATCATTTCTGACATCCTTTTTTTTTTTTTTTTTTTTTTTTAATGGGCAGTCCTTACAATTCACTCCTCTGTTCACTTGTTTCACTTCAGATCATATTTTTCCACTTCAGGAATTTCCTTATAGCTGGATTTCAAGCTATGGTCTGTCCACCTCTATAACACCCTTCCCCTCTGCTATTAGTTATTATTTAATCATTTGCTTATAAATTACCTCTAAACTTCTCAACAGGCACCCCAAAGATGAACTATCTTTAAATGTGTCTTTTTTTAAAAAGAACATATTTGTCCCATTCATCTAAGAATTTAACTGATTCTTTGCTCATTGCACTCATTTTTCTATTCATAATACTTATTGAACTAAAGATAGATAGATGATAGATGTAGATAGATCCATATATGCATCTATACATACATACCATGCTACACAATATCTCAAATACTCATATTTCAGAAAAGCACTTAAATAAATCATTGATGAGTTAAGTATCCTCATCTTTTAGGGGGTTAATTGCTGATTATTTAATTAAGTACTTTATTTAAGAGATTTTACTTTGAAAATATATATTAACAAATCCACCTGTTTGGATCTCACTGTTGTTTCTCTCTCCAAGAAATCATGCTTTGTCAATATTTTTATATGAAAAATAATTTCTAACCAAAGAAGTTTCTCAGTTAAATTTTTTTCTTAGAAATAATAAGGTAAATAGATGATTAATTTTTGAAGATTTCATTATTTTTCTGGCTTAAACAACTTAGCTAGACTTCAAACTTTGCTCTCTACAGAACACTCTGAGCCACATTATTCACAGTAATGTATTGTCACTTTTGAGAGTAAATTTGGCACCTTTGGTAGCATCTTTAGTTGTTTCACAGTACATGAATGCATTTAACAAATAACTTTCCATAATAAGGCTTATTTTTCCAATTAGGTTGTAAATTCTTGTAAGATAAGGAGATATGATATAAGGATCTTAGATAAGGTGTCATAATGATGCCTGGCATAGTGATAGGTGCACAGGGTACAGCTGTACACACACACACACACACACACACACACACACTATTGCTAAATGTATAAAAATGAGGATTACTGTTGACAAAAGAGTAGAAAGTATATGATTATTTTTTTAAAGTTAGCTAATGAGTCACTGAGGGAAAGACATTTTATAATGACTTTTTTTTTTTTCTAGAGTTTTGGACAAAATTCCTCCCAAACACCTCACCTGGGATCACTAGAGTCCGCAAAAGTCGTATCCTATGCTGGTATTGTGAACATTTTGCCTCACTCTTAAAGCGATTTTTCAAAGAGTTCTAATCCAATTTCACTTTCAAGCCTTGCTTGCTGTGGACCATCCCTCTTCTATTTACTGCACAGCATCCACTTAGATGCCCTGTGGTAATTGTTAATGTAACTGCTATTGAAAGAATAGTGTTGCCCAGGGATAGAGTACATGTTGCCTGCATTAGAACTTACTTAAAAATCAAGTGTTTAGGTGTCAAAACCAGTATAAACCTTAGGGACCTGACACTTAGATACCAATTCATTGCCAAGATGTAAAAAATGCTTCAAGCAGAGGCACAGAGAATTATAGATGGTCTTATATGAGAAAACATTACATATTAACAATTAATCAATAGGTAGGACTTTTTATTGTATACCTCACTGGATAAAGGTGAAAAAGAAATGAAAATAATAATGCATTTTTTGAAAATATAATGGGGGCAGCCTGCATGGCTCAGCAGTTTAGCGCCACCTTCAGCCCAGAGTGTGATCCTGGAGACCTGGGATCGAGTCCCACATCGGGCTCCCTGCATGGAGCCTGCTTCTCCCTCTGCCTGTGTCTCTGCCTCTCTCTCTGTGTCTGTCATGAATAAATAAATAAAATCTTTTTCAAAAAAGAAAATATAATGGGATCTAGAACGAAAAATAGATTTGTTTTAGTGGTGTCATGTGTGAATTCAACTCCTATGAATTTGGCCAAAACAATCAATTTACTGAGTGTCAGTGAATCCTGTAATTTTATACAGGAAAGAGCTAAATTGAGTATCTAGTGCAGAGATTTCAAAAGTTTTTTCACATGAAAATCATTTATTTTAAAATATCAAACAAAAAGGTTATGTTTTCAATATCTGATGACTTAAAAAAAAAAACCTTTAAAGACTTTTATAAACTAGTATAATGTCAATAGTGTTACTAAAATCATATATACCTTTCCAAGGTATTTTCTCTATACCTGTATACATTCAACACTTGGAATACATATGGATTCACCAACCACTTGAAATCATGCCATTACCCTCTTCTTTGTCATTCCTGTAAAATGCCTGATCGATACATTGGGACCTATGATGTAGGACAAGAAAAATCTGAAACCCAGGCAGTAAGTGACTTCTGTCAAAATACAGATATTCCCATAAGCAAAAGGCAAAGCGGGGACTCAATATCATTTCTCCTGATTAAGACTGTGCTTCCTGAAGACTAATCCTTTGTCTCCTGTTAAGGATCATTGTTGTAGGGCCAGAAAGGCATGAATAAACCTTAATCTGACCGACATTTGCAAACAAGGAAAATGCTATTACCAAAATCAAGGTCAGCTTAATCTGACCTTTCAGTTTGTGGTCCAGGTGATGAGGACCTTCTCAGAATGGGAAGAAATGGGCACGAGCAGGAGGAGAAGAGCAGAGAAAAATACCTCTGGTTCCCTGCTGCCAATTACCCTGTGTTTAACGTATCTGCTCTGGCTTATTTATTTCCACTCAGTACTGATCCCCGAGAATGGTAGCTCATGTCGTTGCAGCTGGCGGTTCAGTTTGTGTAGTAAGGTCTGCAATTTTGTACTGAGAGTTGCTGTTTTGATCCCAGTTAGAAAAAAAGCAAGTGATAAATTATTTTATTCAGTTTTCTAAGTACAGAGGAATTGATGGACAAAGATCGTAACTAACTATAATAGGTGTGGCTTGGAGAACTATAAATGGTAGCTATCCACTAATATTTAAGGGCTGAGCAGCCTGGGGCAGAGTGTAAATTTAGGCAGGTTGAAATAAGTATAGGGGAGGAAATATTAAAACAAAACAGCATAAGTCAACCAGATAGAAAATATGGACTCTGCCTGTAAGTAATCTGGTGAGAAGGGGAAAAGTGAGATGGGGAAGCGAGATGGAAAAACACTTCTTTATAAGAGGCTGTTGTCTTGGGAAAGAAGGTTTGTGGGGCGTGGGGTAGGCAATATTAAGAGGCTTATTGGAGTCCAGAAGAGACAAGTAAGTTAACCGTTGGAGAGAACGTAACTATCTCCCCATATTCTTGTCTGCCTAATGGAGAAATATATTATTCTAAATCCAACAAAAAAGTCCTGAATTCCTGAAAATTTATGTGAGTATTTTTTGTGGAGTGTGTTCATTGACAGTACGGAAACCCTCTGATTTTGAAAGAAGAAATTCTATATGACATAATTATTAATAGAATTTTTGAATATACCCATTGCTTAAAGCCTTCGATTTCTTTTTTTTTTTTTTAGGCTTCAATTTCACTGTAATCAAATAGAGTAATTCCTTTAAAGAAGTTAAATAAACTTTAACAAAAAGATCAGCCATTCATTAGTGTTAGAATGGATTATTTTACCAGCTAGTACAAAACTGTGTAACATTGCTCGCTGCATTCCTTCCCTCTGAGTCCCTTTTACCCACCAAGAATGGATTTGCTTATTAGGTCAGGCAGTGATTTGCAGAAATGTCACTTACTATGGGTCTGTCTGCAATGTTCTTACACTATCTTGTCCTTTGCAGCCAGTGGTACGTTTTTGAAGTACGGCCTGCAATTTTGTACTGAGAGTTGCTATTCTCAACTCTGTAGGAAAAACCATCAGACTAGAAAGCAGGTGATACACGATTTTATTCAGTTTTCTAACTAATGGCCAGAGGAATTGATTTATGGAAAAATATTGAAAACCCACAATGGGTGTGGCTTAGCTAAATGAGAGCTCTGTATGATAGCTACCCACTAATATTTGAAGGCTGAATAGCCAAGGGGCAGAGTGTAATTTTAGCCAGGTTGAAGTAAGGATATGGGGAAAAGGAATAGAAAAAAAATCAGCATAATTTAACTAGAAGAAAATGTCGCTATGAATTAGTTTCCAAGGAAGAGAGAGAGAGTACTTTATTTACACATGTATTTTTAAAAATAGTTTAAATAAGGTACTCCCACACTTTGAAAAGGAACTTCAATTTAAAATGATACTACCTAGAAAGATGCTAATGGACAATGGTATGACCCAGTATGTAAATGATTTCTGGGATGACAAGGTGCTTCTGGAACTGCTGGCTATTAGAATTCACTAAACCTTACAAATAGAATTTTAATGTAGTTAGTTTGGAAAATACAGGATGGTTTTTATTTTACTTGGAAGTAAAGAGGTGGTCATTTGCAACCAGCAAAATTAAGAACCCAAACAAGAAGGTTTTTTAAGAAATGCTGAAGGTAGGGATACCTGGGTGGCTCAGTGGTTGAGCATCTGCCTTTGGCCCAGGGTGTGATCCTGGTGTCCTGGGATCGAGTCCCACATCGGGCTCCCTGCATGGAGCCTGCTTCTCCTTCTGCCTGTCTCTTCGTCTCTTTCTCTCTCTCTGTCTCTCATGAATAAATAAATAAAACCTTTAAAAAAATTACTGAAGGTAAATAACTTATTGAACAATGTCATTGATTGTAAAATAACTGATTTCTGTGTACTGGTGGATAATTTGTTTCCCCCACTCCATTTCACATCACTTAACAATAATTTTTCCTAAACCTTAGATCCCACCAATCTGAATTTTACCTAAAGTTTCTTGCAGGTCCTTTCTATTTTTTTTTCTTTTATATTGTTGTTATTGTTAAAATATAACCTTTAGTATTGCTTTGCTGAAGAAAAATAATGATGAATTCCTTTAGTCTTTATATAAATGAAAATATATTTTGCCCATATATTGTTATTTGATATATAATCAAAATTGATATTTATTTCTCTGTGATTAAAATTTTAATTTATTGTCCTCTATAATGTATTTGTTTCTGATTTTTCTGTAAGAGAATTCTGATTTTTCTTTTTTTGCCTAAGAATGACTTTTTTATTGATAATCAATTTTCTCACTGACAGCTTTTCATATTTTTTGTTTATTCTTGCTGTTTTGCAGTTTCAAGAAATCTTCATCCTCTTTCTATGTGAGCACAATTGTGATCTAAAAATACAATAATTTAAAATCTCAGGGATCCCTGGGTGGCTCAGCGGTTGAGTGCCCACCTTTGGTCCAGGTTATGATCCTGGAGTCCTGGGATAGAGTCCCATGTCGGGCTCCCTGCATGGAGCCTACTTCTCCCTCTGCCTAGGTCTCTGCCTCTCTCTTTGTGTCTCTCATGAATAAATAAATAAAATCTTAAAAAAAAAAAAAGAATCTCAGCAATTGTCTTCAATATTGTTTCTCTCCCTTTTGACCACCTTCTGTTAGAACTTCGTTTAAGACATGTGGTCAGGCTTCAGATTCACCCTCCAGGGTCTCCTCTTTGCTGTTTGCTTTTGGATCTTTGAATTTATAATATTTTCAAAATCATTATGTCTCTTCTTAAATGAATTCTTTCTTGAAGTTTATAAAGTTTCATTTTTGTTCAAATCTAACCTTTAGTATTTACAGAACTTACCTTAAGGTTTTTTCAATTAATGAAAGTGTGTAGTTTTACGTGAAGGCTCACTTTTGATGTGCATTCCACAGGTATATTTCATTGCTCTAGAAGTCATCTATGTTTCACCTATTCATCCACCCTTCTTGTTTAATCTCTGACAGCCACTGATCTTTTTCTTTTCTCCATGGTTTTGTTTTGTTTTGTTTTTTTGTTTTGTTTTGTTTTTCAGAATGACATATAGAGGTATCATACAGTATGCAGCTTTTTCAGATTGGCTTCTTTAGCTTAGTAATATGCATTTTTCTTCCATATCTTTCCATGACATGATAGCTCATTTCTTTTTATTAGTGAGTAATAATAGTCCATTGTATGGATGCCCTATAGTTTATTTATTCATTCATTCATCTTTCCAAGGATTTCTTGGCTGCTTTTGAGTGTTGGAAATCACGACTTAAACACCTATTTATATCTGTGTGCGGGTTTTTGGGTAGACATAAGTTTTCCACTCATTTGGGTAAATACCAAGGAGCATAATTGCTGGGTTGTAAAGGGAAAAATGTTTACTTTTAGTTTTATAGGAAACTGTTAATTGTCTTCTGAAGTGACTGCACTATTTCCACCAGTAATGAAGGAGAGTTCCTGTTGCTTCATACTTTCTAGCTATTGGTGAAGTGTTTTGTATTTTAGCCATTGAAATAGGTGTGTATTGGTATCTTTCTTTTATAATTTGCATTTCCCTAATGACACAGGAAGGTGAACATCTTCTCATATATTTATTTGCCATCTATTTATCTTCTGTGGTGAGGTATCTTAAGAGCTTTGGCCCATGTTTCAATTGGATTGTTTTCTTTCTTTCTTTCTTTCTTTCTTTCTTTCTTTCTTTCTTTCTTTCTTTTTTTTAGAAAGATGTTATTTATTTGTTCATGAGAGTCAACAGAGAGAGGAAGAAGCAGGATCCCTGCAGGGAACCCGATGTGGGACTCGATCCTGAGACTCCAGGATCACGCCTTGAGCCAAAGGCAAACACCCAACTGCTGAGCCATCCAGGTGCCCCTGTTTGTTTTCTTATTGTAAAGTTTTAAGAGTAATTTTATATTTTGGATAACAGTCCTTTAGCAGATATGTGTTTCATGAAGAATTTCTCCCAGTCTCTGGCTTATCTTTTCATTCTCTTAACAGTGACTTTTGCGGATATTTTTTTGAATCTTAATGTTGTCAAATTTCATGATTTTTTTCTTTCTTTCTTTTTTTTTTATGAGAGACAGAGAGAGAGAGAGAGAGAGAAAGAAGCAGAGACACAGGAGGAGAGAGAAGCAGGCTCCACGCTGGGAGCCCAAGGCAGGACTTGATCCCGGGTCTCTAGGATTGCGCCCTGGGCCAAAGGCAGGCACCAAACCGCTGAGCCACCCAGGGATCCCCTCATGATGTTTTTTCTAATATGGATCCTGCTTTTGGTGTTATATTAAAAAATCATCATGCTCATGGTCACCTGTATTTAAGTTATTTTCTAGGAATTTAATTGTTCTGAATTTTACATTGAGTTCTTTGATCAATTTTGAGGGTTTTTTTTTTTCTTTTAAAGGTATAAAGTCTGTGTCTAGATGATGATGATGATGATGATGTATATAGATGTTCAATTGTTCTAGCACCATTTGTTAAAAAGACTGTCCTTTCTCTGTTGAATAGATTTTGCTCCTTTATCAAAGATCAGTTGATTGTATTTGTGTGGTCTCCTTCTGTACTCTCTATTCTGTTGCATTGATCTACTTGTCTATTCTTTTGCCAATAGCACACTGTTTTGATTACTGTAGCTCAATAAGAATCTTGAAGTTGGTGACTGTCAGTCCTCTGACTTCAGTATTGTGTTGGTTATTCTAGGTCCTTTGCCTTCACATATAAACTTTAGAATGAGTTTTTCAATATCCTAGAATAACTTGCTGAAAATTTAATTGGGATGGTTGAATTTATAAATTCAAGTTGGGAAGAACTGACATCTTGACAATATTCAGTTTTCCTATCCATGAACATGGAATGGCTCTTCTTTTATTTAGATCTTCTTTGGTTTCTCTTATAAGAGTTTCGTAAATCAAAAAAAAAAAAAAAAAAAGAGTCTTGTAAATCTCTTAAACGTATTTTGTTATATTTATGCCTTAGTATTTAATATAAATAGTATTGTGTTTTTAAATTCCAGTGGTTCATTGCTGTTTTTTAAGAAAGCAATGGACATTTGTGTATCAGCCTTGCTCCTGCAACTTTGTAATAATGGGAGAAGAGGCAGGGGAAATTCAAAGACTAAGAGAGATTCAGCACTTTACTACTGGCTTTGAGATGACAGAGTGAGGCATGAGCCAGGGAATATGGGCAACCTCTAGGAACTGGGACTGCCCCTCAGCTGACAGCTAGAAGGGAAAAAGGGACTTTAGTCTTATAATCATAAGGAAATGAATCCTATACATTGTATAAATGAGCAAGGAAATGTTTTCCCCCCTAATGCCTTCATAAAGGAATACAGCCCTGCCAACACCCTAAGTTTAGCTTGTTGAGACCTTGTGGCAGATTTACCTGCAGAACTCTGAGATAAATTTGTGTTGCTTTAATCACTAAGTTTTAATGACATGTTATGGCAGGATTCGAAAAGAAATATAATCTATGAGTCAAGGCTGTCATGTTATAAGCAAAATAAGATGATCTCACTGATTTTACATACATACAACTTAATAAAGTGATATATGCCAATTCACAGGTTTGGTAAGAAGACTCTCAAATCAATTTTAAAGCAAATCATCCAAGATCATACACCAAAACCAGACCATGGATTTGGTTCAATTATAAATCTGCTGCTTGAGTGAACCATAGATAAATCATGACTCACCACGGGCTGAACAGCTTTTGCACCAGGAACCTGATGTCACAGCCACCGGTAAATGCTGCCATTGGCACTGTAACTGCAACCACCAAATATCTAACACTTCTGCCATCAGACGTGACAGCAAAAATGCAAGTTCCATAGAGCATAGTTTTTTGAATTGGTTATTTTTGAACAGAAATAATATTGATTTACATCCACTGGCAGACCCTAGATCATATCTATATTCTGGTGTGTAAGGCCTGCTGAGAATTTGGGTTTCTACTCCTACCTTCGGGAAGTAGGATTCATTATGTCAGCATATCACCAAATATGTGTAAAATTTCAAATACATCGTATGTCATGTTGGTACTAAATTTGTGGATTTAAGATGAGTTATCTGGGACAGAAAATATGTCAAAATACAAATGAGATCTGCAAAGATGCAGATAAAAGAACAGGTGAGTTTATATAACAGGGCACAATAGGATGGGAGCCAAGATTAATCTGGGTAGGCAATGATCCCATTGCTTTGGTTACAGAATTCTATCCTCCTCTTAATGACATTATAATAAAATGATTTTTTGAAAGATTTTGTTTATTTATTCATGAGAGACACACAGAGAGAGGCAGAAACACAGGCAAAGGGAAAAGCAGGATCCCCATAGGGAGCCCAATGCAGAACTTGATCCCAGGACCCTGGGATCATGAACTGAGCCAAAGGTAGATGCTCAACCGCTGAGCTACCCAAGCATTGCTAATGACATTATAATAAAAACAAATTAATTAAATAGTGATCATGAGCCTTTCAAAGAAAAATCTTATGAACTTTATTTTGAAGCAGAAACGAAAAAGCATGTCAGAAGTGTTTCAATAGAGGATAAAGAGAGAAATCATATAGGGTATAGCTTGGATGGAAATACAGCCAATTCTAATTATTTACTATCATTAGTTCTATTAAATGGTCACATATACTAAGTTGTTGCTCATATACAATGGGGAAATACGGGGTTCTTTTTTTTAAGATTTTATTTATTTACTCATGAGAGACACAGAGGGAGGCAGAGACATAGGCAGAGGGAGAGGCAGGTTCCCTGCCTGGAGCCCGATGTGGGACTCAGTCCTGGGACTCTGGGATCACACTCTGAGCCAAAGGCAGATGCTCAGCCCCTGAGCCACCCAGGCATCCCAAAATGTAGGGTTCTATTCCTACAAGCCTCTGACCACATTTTTATCAACTGATTAAAACAAACGTTTTATGTGTGTTTCTTTTTGAAGATGCCTCATTTAATATATATTGTTGGCTTGCTAACATTGACTTCATGGCCAACGGAAGTTTGACTCGTATCTGAAAAAATCTTGTCTAACACTTGCACAAGGCACCTGATAGTTTTCTTGCACTTGGGAGCACTAGGCAACACTTTAGCATTATACTCTGGGGCCATTTGAAACAGAAAAAGCACTAACGAATAGCACAGAAATGTGAAAAGCATGGCACTAAAAAGGCTGAAAAGGACACTTGTTTATAGTGAAATAGCTGCAACAGAAGGCAGAGGGCTGCCTTGTTTGACCTCCGCTGGAAATGTGATAGTCAGGTGGCTCAATTTTTTTGCCTTTCTGCATGTGTAGAAACGCCTGTGAAAGCATCATGATTACAGGTTTGGGGGTTACAAAATAAATGTGTAGATTTGCAGATGTGGAAGCTTGAGGATCAACTACTTATGGAACACACAGCTTGCGTGCCTACCATTTCTCCAACTGGCATCATCTCTACCACATAAATAAACCAAATTTCCATAGTCCATGTTGCCTCACCTTTCCTTCTTGTTAGTACAATGCCTGTAATGAAGCCCTAGATGTAGCCTGGCACTGAGCTCAATAGGATATGTAGCAAAAAAAATTAGAAAGAACTTAAACATCCCAAAAATAGAGTTGTGGGAAATAAGTTATGTAAAATTGTCAATATTGATATCATATGAAGTCATTAAATATTATGATAAATTTATTAAGCTTTAGTGATGTGGAAATACTTTTATGTATGATCCCATTGAGAATAGAGAATAGTGTGATCCATTTTAATGATTCATTTACATGAAATATATTTTTCTATGAATAGGACTGAAATATTTTCATCAAAATTTGTCATTGTCATTCCTAGAATTTGAACTTTGAGGTGTATTAATTTTGTTTGGTTATTTTAATTTTCCACTTTTCTATAATGATTACATTTTATTTGTGCATCTAAAAATACATATGAAATAGAAAAAATTTAGGTGATTAATATTAACTCAATGAATTACGAATCATTATTTAGCTTAGTCCATATGCACAACTGTTTGTTTTCCTCCCCTTCCCAGATTTTTTTTCTTCTCATTTTCAGTACATATTTCTGGTTCTTCTAATCACATTGATATACTGTCAGTCAAAAATAAAGGAGCTGAATTGAGTTCACACTTCATTACAAAACTAAGAACATTATGTAAGTGACATTTTTTGAGCTTTAAAATAATCTTGTTAAATGAGTAAATATTATTCCCATTTTTTATAGATGTGAAATGCTGAAAAATAGTTTATACTTAATTTGTCCAAGAATACACAGCTAGTGAAGTATGAAAGTAAGATTTATAGGCAGGGAACTAATTTCAGCGCTCATGCTCAAACCACTATGCTATTTGGCTGTCTCCAATAAAGACTTCCTGTTCTCTGCTTCACTGTCACACTTGGAAATATCCTATATATTTAAAAACTATATTTTTGAAATGGACATTTTTTTCCATCTTGGGGTGAACTATTTGAGGAGGGAGTTTAAGATTTGCTGTGGGTGGATGAGTTGAATAGGAAGGGAAGGGAGTGATATTCCCTTGGAAATCTTGAAACAATCTAGCAGTTCTATGTGTTAAATCCTGCTTTCCATCTACCGAGTCAGAGAAAAAATATCAATGGGCATTTTAGATTTTTTGCTCATAAACTCATTTGATTAATGATGTTAGCTGAGGCACATCAATTACAAAAGCACACTTTGCTCTAGGAAATCCCAAGATCCGGTCACAACGGGATATTTATGGGAGAACATAAGAGATTTATGCTGTTTATGTAAAGCACTATATGTCTTGGATGATAGTTTGTTTATCTCGTACTTCAGAACAGGGATTCCAAAAATATACATGCTATGAAAGACATCATAAGAAAAAGAGGCCCACAGTGTGATAAATGCAAACCTGCTTCTAGAACAAATTACTATCAAATAAACGGATCTCTTCAAAAATTTATGAAAGCAGAGTATCCATTCACAACCAACTATCACTGGCTGGGGGAAAAAAGACATCTACAGGATTATGTGTTCCTGCTAACTTTATTTTCCAGATTCACAGTGGAGCATGTAATTTGCACATTGCATTTTTAATCTTCCAGTTCATTCCACATGAATCAATAACAAGGAAGAATGCTGCCCACTAGCCCCATCAGTGAGGATTTATTCTGTGATACTGAAAACACCTATATTATGTGGAAGAAGTCAGTAGCTACCAAAGCCTAAACCAAAACACAACAAAAACAAAACTATTACCTGTGACATATTATTAGTACAAAGTATTGTTGTTGTCATTTATCTAATGTCTGCTATTTACCAGGCACGTACGCTAGTACACTATCATTAATTTCCAAACATCAGTACCAGGTAAGTGGTTTTACTGCACACTGACAATTTAGGAAGCAGGACTTGGGTGTTAAATGAGTGACATGCTTAATAAAACTCCATTAAATTATAATATATATATTTAATTTATTATGTATTCTGCTGTGCAGGGGTCCCTAACTTCTACACCAGGCGTACAGCATATAGTTAGTTGCTAAAATTCATCTATATCAAAACCCCTACAACAGATCTTTGGAATCAAAAGCTAGTTTTGGAAATTCAGTTTGCCTTATATCTCATCTACCATCATGTTAATAGTGACAAAAAATTAGTGATATAAAGACAACAGTAGAAATGAAGAGAGTAGGACAAAGCTAAGAAGAAAATTTTAAAAAGAAGGTACAACTTGTAAACCACCAGAAGTAATCCAAATTAGTGGGAAACAAGGAAGGAAAACTAAAGAAGGAAAAAATAAAATATTTTAAATATAAGATATAAATAATATGGCAGAAGTTATTCCTAACAGACCCAGAAAAGTAAAATGTATTTAAGTAGGATAAATTTAAATATTAAATCAAGAGACTCTCAGATAGGGTCAAAAAATAAACTAAAACTCTAGAAATATGTGGTCCCCAGTGGAGACACAGAGACTGAAAATTTAAATATGGGCAAATGTTAACTAGGCAAATATGAATAAAAAGCAAACTAGAGTATACGGTTTATTATATATTTTTTAATTTTGTCTGGACAGAAAAATAGAAGCCTCTCCAGGTTTTTCTTTCTCTCTTTTTTTTTTTTTTTTTGTTAATATTTTATTTATTTATTCATGAGAGACACAGAGAGAGGCAGAGACACAAGCAGAGGGAGAGGCAGGCTCCTCACAAGGAGCCCCTTGGGGACTGGATCCCAGGACCAGATCACCCCCAGCTAAAGACAGATGCTCAACCGCTGAGCCATGCTGGCGTCCCTCCAGGTTTTTCAAAGGAAGAAAATACAACACAAGCCATTATTTTTAAAATGTTGGAAATCATAGAGAAGAAAAAGTGAAAAGGTGTTCTTCCAAAGAAGTATGGTTAGGAAGGTGTTAACAATTCTTAGACTCAAGGGACATTCAGTGAAAACCTTCTCTACTGTTAATGTTTGAAACACAACCTGCCCAAACCAGGAGCCTGCACCTCTGCTCTCCATGAGGGAACAAGGACACCTGCCTTGGGCCAGGGCCACAGCTGCTCGGGGGCTGCAGCGGTACCTGTGGCAGCTGCTACTGGAGGTGAAGCCCACCGTGGGTCTCCACCTGGGACTGCTGAAGGTCTGATTGCCATCAACACCGCTAGGAACTTGCTTCTTGAGGGGAGACTCAGAAGTCTGCATTTGCCGCTAGGAGAAGAACACAAAAATAGGGGAAATGTTTTCTTTCCTCTGCTTTCCGTTGCCTTTCCTGTGCCTCCCATTGGCAGAACCTAATGGGAATCTTGTTAGTAAGAGTGATAAATGTGGTTTGCATGTTCCAGATCCTTAGTAGACGAAGGAGATCATCATTGCATGAAATGGAATATAGAGCAAATAAGGGATCACCTCTTTGGGTAATAAGCACCCATTCTCATCAACAATGCTATTTTCAATATAGAGAACAGCAATAACAGTAACAAAATTCTGCCTAATATGATGCAATTATTTCTTATAAAGGTTGACTCCATACTCTTACCATCTTCCTCCAGTTGATATATCCCATTATTTACCATATCCCTCACTAGGTGATTTTAATACCTCATCTAGTTCAGAGACATTCAACTGAAATATCCTGTAATCTAACAACTAAATTGTTGTTAAACCAAAACATTTTATGATGATATTATTTCTAATAATAAAATATTGGAAAAAAAATTTAAGTGTCCAAAAGGAAACCATTAGTTAAATGGTATAACTACACAAGTATATGCTATGCAGCCATAAAAAGAAATAAGAATAGTCTCAATGAATTGATAGCTTTGAGGTAACAGTCAAGTTTTAAAAGGTGCAAAGAGCATAAATAGTATCTTGACTTTTCATAATAAATGAAAGAAATTAAAGAATATACTTACTTATACACATACAGTCTTTCATTTGAAAAAAAAATAGAAGGAAAATATGAAACAGAATTACTTCCTGCAGGAGCAGTTTCTGGTATAATAAAACCACCTAAATAGTTTTTACTTGTGAGCAATAAAAATTCATTATATTTTCAAAAATGAAACAATTTACAAACTTCTGAAATTAAAAATAAATTGAATAAATGAAGAAGGTATGTATCTGTTTAAAAAAACACTCGGAAAAAATTTTTGTATGTGACGGTATAACATAGCATTTTGACTGTACAAACTTAGTGGAATATATTCTAAAGGTAAAAGAAATTTATAAAACTTTGTAATCTTTACTCCAAAATTTTATTTTTGTGACAATATTGACATTGTCATTGGAAATATTTTTTATATTATAGATTTTAGAAAATCAGTAATTCTACTTTTTAAGGATTAAGATTTTCAATATGAAAGGTAAAATGCAATAGTAAAACTTTAAACTTATTGAGAAATGTAGCAGTATTAAAAATAATTGAAATAAAAGGAATTTTTTAAAAATATTTTCAAACACATCATCTAGCCCTGTCCACTGACACGACCTAAAATGGATATCAGTACAGGAGCAATAAGTTCCCCTAGAACTGAGATTGTGTCTTAAATATCATTTCTTCATAAAAAAACCAAGACTCTGGGGAAATGACTGATTGTGAGTCTAAGTCAGAAAGGTACAGTGTAAGCCGCAGATATCTTTTTTGAACCAGAAAACAAAAAAGTTTCCAAAAAATTGTTAGGAACACATCAGTAAGAATAGGAGCTAGCCAGCAGGAGCCTGCACTGGTGAAAATGATGCCAATATGTGCATCTAAAATAATGATGTTAGTCATTTTAAATACAATGAGTCAAGAAAATCCATGAGTACAGAAAGATACTCAAAAAAGAGAAATTTAGAAAAAAACTTTTACCATTCAATGCCATTGATAAGCCATCTCTTTTCTTTCAAATAGTGTAACTAAAAGAAAACAACCCCTGCCCGCCACCTTTCATTTAGGCACTTTTTTCAGAGTAACTGAATAAGGACCAGTAAGGCTCTTGATGGAGGAAAGCTCTACTTTACAAAAGACTTCAAGGGAATATTGTAGAACTAATGCCAGAATTGGAAAATCATTATTGTTTTATAGTCCATAAAGAAATCGTTGACATGCCAGAATTATCAGTTGGAGTGAAAACAATTGTATGCATCTTATCAAAGTGTACATTGTAATGTTATGTATAGTATACATATTATTATATATACTTTGTAAAGTAAATACAAAGTGAACCATAAAGATTATCCTCTATTCTCAAGGGAGGAAAAACAAATCACAATGAAGGGATCATCTATTATTACCCTAAAACAGTGGTCAGTATTAGTGCTATTAATGGAGAGTTATCTAAATGATCTGAGTCTCCTGAAATGATGTATAATAGCATTTAAGGTTGTATTCTACCCAAGTTTGTTTAACTTGAATCTATCACAACTTTAAATCTAAATGCAAGTGACAGATAATTTAACAGATTATCTGTCAGAAAAAGACACCACATAAATTCAGAAGATGAGACCATTTGGAGGATACTGGTGTGGATCTATTCAATAAGCCAAGCACATCAAAAATAAAATAAATCTGATATTAAAATCAAAATGACTTTAGAAGGACACTATAACCACAAAAAGTGTACTTTTTATAGGCAAATCTATCAAATCTTATATAAAGAAAATTTGGGGGAAAATTTAGGGTCTTAAATGAGATAAAAATTTATTTCCTAGGAAAGATAAAGTTTTTAACTAAAAAGAGCAGTTTATAAATCGGCATATACCATGGGATGATGTTTTGGTTAAAAAATGCATAAATATATATGTATATATATGACATAAAAATATGATTTTTAACATCACTATGATCAAGAAAGTAAGAGTATAATGTTTCAATTCTTATTTTTGCTTTTCATCATTTTCTATCATTTTACTGTGCATATATACTACTTCTTACACAATAAAATCTTATATAACATTAATAAGTCAATATTTATAATATGTCAGAGATTAAATAATTTACAAATATGATAAAATATAGAAGTTTTTAAAAATTATTATTTACATTTTAGGAAGGAATTTGACTTAAATAGATAATGAGTAAATAACCAATGAAAATCACACATGAATGAGGAGTTAGTTGTACCAAGGACTCAAAAGAGGCATAAAGTACTGGAATCAAGATCCAGGATGCAGCAGTTAAGTTTGCTATTCTGAGGATAAATAGATCTCACTCTGAATAAAGCAAAGAAAGAGGAAAAATGAAGATAGAACAATTTTTCAGGGTTATCAAAGGATTGTGAAATTTCATGAGGTTTGGCTGTTTCTTACTCTTAAAAGAAGCAAAGTGGTCTTCCATTGGAGGGAAACATGGCTTTGAGCAGTAGTTCTTTACTTTGACTCTACATTGGCATCACCTCTATTATTTTAAAAACTACTGATGATTGGTTCTCATCCTCAAAGTTACAAATTTTATTGGTCTATGTTCTGTCCTGAGCATTTGGATTTATAAAAGTCTCCTTCCCAGGTGAGTGTAAGGTAAATCCATGGTTGAGAAGCATTGACATAGGAGGCTGAAAAAAAGTTTGAAAATCAGTCTTTGTGTTAAAGAGATAAGAGGCCACTTGTGGTAGATTCAGGATTCCTGAACACAGTGAAGTGAATTAAGATTGGATGTATGTCACTTTGTAGCATTCTTAACCAGCATAATGGTTGAACATTTTAGACAATGTTGACACATAGTCATACAACTAAAGAAAGAAAGCTGGGAGGTTCATATATCTCTTGGAACCTGGAAATGAACTGCAACCTATTGCTCCAAATATCTCTATGCCTGAGAAAAGTGGCTACATGAATTGCTCCCAAATTTCTCTTTGGTAATATAGATCTAGCTACTTTACCTATCCCATGGTTATTTCACAAAAAAGTCTTCATGCAAACCAAAAGTTTTATTCATGCACTGAACACTTCAAAGTAAAGTTAACGTATGTGGTCAAATTGAACTCAATGCTAACACTCTAGATCTGAGGAACAATTTATCTCGTATTTGACAGCTTTAATTTCCTCATTTCCTTCTAGTTTGAAAGCAAAAATAAAAATAAGATTTTAATTACTACGTATTGACCTGATGGCATTTTTGGTTTTTTTTCTACAAAAGCAAAAGCAAGTTCTTTGATGTGCTAGAAAACATTTGTGCCAGAAACTGCTGTGTCTTTAATCTCTACTCTCATAGAACCGTGATTGCATGGCTATGGGCTGCGTCACACAATTGAATCCCATGTTTCCTGACTAGCAGTATTTCTCCAGTTTAAATCTTTATCAAAGAAAAGAAGTTATGAATCCTTTAGTGACTAGAGTATTTAATTATATATATATTTTAAAATATGTAAAACTGGGTTCCTTATGATAATAGCTCTTTCATAATTTTAAAACATATAAAATATTTGGGCAAATTAAGTACAATCATGCCAAATAATAAAATCTCAAATTAATATTATTAAATAGTAAGTTAACATTGTAGATGATAGTTTACTGATAGCAAATATCCTTTTCAACAAAAATATTAATGCCTTTAGGAGAAGCGCCTCCCAACCCGTGGCAATTCTTATTACTTTGGTAAGCTTCATTTCCACCACTAACTAACCAAATCTAACTATTAGGACCACTGCAAAAGCTTTGTACAGCCTGTGTTCATTTACAAATAAAATCAGCCTGTATTCTTTTCTCATTAGCCTACAATAACCAAGCAATAATAGAGTTTAAACCAATGCAAGTCAGCCCAAATAAGATGGACTTCAAGAACCTGCTCTATTTTTCAGGTGTAAGATAGCCATTCAAATATTAGAGAATATAATAATAAGAGTTTTTGTTAGATTATAATGGAAAAGAAAAATGATTTTTGATCATAAACTCATTCTAAGATACATCTCTGATCATAAACTCATAACATTCTAAGATACATCTAAGATACATCCTTTGATTCTATTTTAGAAATAATATAATTAGCCACATAAAGAGGTACTACATTGCTATTGTTCTATAAAATATGGAGCTCAAAGACAATAGTATTTTTTTTGCACAGGTTATCTATGTAAAACTTAAATGGTTGGCTATCTCTGTCTCAGTTTCTAATATAAAACAAAGATTATAATATTATTATCAACCCTGTCTTCCTGCTATTAAGGGTCAACAGATGTGTCATAAGCAGAAGGCTATATTATTTTTATGAGAACAGATTTGAGTTTTGATCTCATGAAGACCTTCCCCATTGTTAACCTTAGAAAAGTTGAAAAATATATTTCTAAATGTAATAGATGTCAGAAATTCACATAATTTTTAGACAAAAGAAAGCAACGAAGAGCATCTCAGAATGAAAAGATAATTACACAGTAGCTAAATGATATGTTAAATGCAGTAACTAAAAATGAACTTAATAAAAGATCATTATTAATTGTTTTATTCTTAATTTGGCTGCCACTTTAATGTTAAAACCCCTAACTGTAAGGGATGGTTGCATTAGTTATGTCTACACTATTATGTCTACACTATTATGTAGTGTCTACACTACACTATGTCTACACTATTTCTACTTTATTCACATAGTGCAATCTTGTCACCTAGGAAAACCATTCAAGTGTTTCAATCAAAAATGGCTTAAGCACCAAAGATTAAATATTCATTCACAATACAGTTTAAAAGATATAAAATATATAAAACCTGAAAAAATTACATAACTGTTTTTACTAGGCATATGTGGTTTTCCACGATTGTTTGGCAATGGCTGTTATCCAAACTCCAATACAAATATCTAGTAATCTGAGTTAATAAAACATTGTGAATAGTTTTATTCTTTTTTAATTTTTATGTATTTATGATAATCACAGAGAGAGAGAGAGGCAGAGGGAGAAGCAGGCTCCATGTACCAGGAGCCCAACGTGGGATTCGATCCTGGGGCTCCAGGATGGTGCCCTGGGCCAAAGGCAGGCGCCAAACCGCTGCGCCACCCAGGGATCCCGTGAATAGTTTTATAAAATTTTCAGTATTATCCATAAATGTTACTATCTAACAAAATCTGCAGTCATTCTTGCAAAACTGTAGTTACAGTTGCTCACTAATACCAAATTATCTATTCGGAAGAAACAAGCCAAGAAAATTAAATCTACTAAAGTGTTTCTATTACCTTTACTGTTCGTTATCTTAAAAATGGATTAAGTTAATCAGTAACAATACCAGAAATAAGTATCACAATTCTCTTTGAAATTTCACCTGCCTTGTTTAATACTTCATCTATTCTGATCTGAGCTTTTTACTTTGTAATTACTGGGTCATTGTAGTGTTAACTGAAATACCAAGTGTTATTGTCAAGAGAGGAAAAGTTTTCTGAAGTGCATTTACCTATGGGTATTTTTAAATGACTTTAATAATCTATGAAAATACAAAATCTGTTCCACAGGATATTTTGTTTAGAAACCTGTCATGATAAAAAACAAACAAATGCACCTTGGCATATCCTACCCAAACTTCAAAATATCAGAGACAAAGAGGAAACCCTGAAGGAAGCCAGAGGATGGGAAAACATCTTCTCCATATTCGAACAAAGATAAAAAACCATATAAGTTAGAAGAAAGTTGAGTGAAATATTTAAAGTGTTGAAAGCAAAAAAAACTACAAACCTAGAATTTTCCTTCAAAAAGTCAGGACAAATAAGACTTTCTCAAGCAAATGAAAACTGCAGGAATTCATTGCTAGCTGATTTGCACAGTAAGGCATATTAAAAGGAGCTCTTTAAGTAAAGGAAAGATGATATAGGTCTGAAAATAGAAATCTACTCAGAGAAATGAAGAACATCAGAGAAAGCAGAAGTGAAGCTAAAATAAAATATGTAATCTTTCTTGTTCTTAACTGATTTAAAAGATAACTGTTTATTGTAAGAATAGTAACAATGTTGTGAATGATTATAGTATATGGATAAGTGAATTGCATGCTAACAATATCACAAGGGATGGGAGAAAGGATGGGAATACTCTTTTACAAAGTCCTGCACTATTTGAGAGGGGATCATCTTATTTGAAAGTACATTTAAATTATTTTTAAATGTTGTTTGTGAACTTTAAGTCAATGATTGAATAAAAAATAATAATTGCTATGCTCAAAGAAGAGGTAACATAGAACTGCATAAAGTACTCAACTGAAATCTAGGAGGTCAAAATATAAAGAGATAAGGAAATAAAGAGCAAATGCAACAAATAAAGAAATTACTTAGATGGTAGATTTAAATCTAACCACATCAATAATAACTCCAATTTGAATGGTGTAAATACTCAATTACAAGACAAGGAATATTAATTGGATTTTTTAATGTATGTTGTCCATAAGAAAGTCACTTTATAAATATATTTATAAATATCTCTGTTTACATATAATTTTTAGGTTAAAGATAGAGGTCTGGAGAAAGATATATCATAAAAACACCAATTAAACCAGGACTAGGGTAGCTGTATTAATTTGAAGAACACTTAAAAACAAGATTATCAGAGGTAATGCAAAAAGATTTTTTTTAAAAAAAGAGGGGGAATGAAAGATAAAGGAGTTATTTCTTCAAGAAATCATAACAATTCTAAATGTATAAGCATCCAGCATCAAAATAAATGAGGCAAAAAACTGATTGAAAGGAGAAATAGACAAATCCACTATTATAACTGGACACCTGTAAGTAATTGATAGTTTAAGTAGGAAGAAAATTAGTAAGGAAATAGGTGACCTCAACAGCAATCAAATTGATCTAATTAATAATTATATAATAATTCATCTAACGACTGTAGAAACACAGAAAACTACTACAAACACTGATGAAAGAAATCAAAGAAGATTTATGTAAATATAGAGATTTTTTGTATGCATAGACATACAACACTCAACACTATTAAGATGTCAAACTTCTTGATAATATTTAAAGATTCAATATAATACCAATCAAAATCTCAGCAAGCTTTCTTTTATGTATGTCAACAAACTCATTTGATAATTTATATGGAAAGACAAAGAATGTAGAAATCCCAATAGTGTTTAAAAAGAAAAAAAAGTCGGAGGCCACACACTACTTAATTTTGAAATAATAAAAAGTAAGAACAATCATGACAGAGTATTACTAGTGAATTAATAGACATACAGATAAATAGAACAGAATAACGAAACCAGAAACTGATCCACACAAATAGGGTCAACCAAGTGTGACAAAGATACAAGGGGTCAATGGAGAAAGATGAATATTTTCAATGAAAAATGCTAGAGCAATTGGACATACACATGCAAAAACTTGAGCCAAGACACAAACCTTACATCTTTCAAAATAATTAACTCAAAATAGTTTAGAGGCCTAAATATATTCTAGGAGAAAACATAGGAAATAATTTGAGAGGCCTTGTGTACGGGGTCAGTTTTTAGATACAACACTATAACTACAATTTAAAAAAGAGAAACTTGAGAAGTTGGACTTTATTTCAAACTTGTTCTATGAAAGACACTTGGAGGGGATCCCTGAGTGGCTCAGCAGTTTAGCACCTGCCTTCGGCCTGGGGCATGATACTGGAGTCCCGGGTACAAGTCCCATATTGGGCTCCCTGCCTGGAGGCTGCTTCTCCCTCTGCCTGGTCTCTGCCTCTCTCTGTGTGTGTCTCTCATGAATAAATAAAGTCTAAATAAATAAATAAATAAATGACACTTGGAGAAATATCTGCAAATTATATATCTGGACTAAGATCCAGAATGTACAAAGATTTCTAAAACTTAACAGAAGGAAATGAAAATTCAATTTTAAGAAGATGCACGAAATATCTCAACAAGTATTTCACCAGAGAAGATAAACAGATGACAAGTAAGCGTATTTAAAGATGCCCAGCACCATCTGGGAAATGTGGACTAAAACAATACTGAGATAATATTACGTAACTATTAGAATGGTTAGAATTCAAAAAAAATTGAAAAGTCAAAAATTACTGGTGAGGATGTAGAAGAGCAAGAACTTTTATTCATTGTCTGAGGGGATACAAAAGGGTACAGCCACTTGGAAAACAGTTTGGCAGTTTCTTAGAAACCAGACATAGTCTTACAAATACCATTCAGCAGTCTTACTAACAGGTGTTTATCCAACTGATTTGAAATATCAAATTCACACAAAAATCCTCATATAAATGTTTCTAATAGCTCTACCTACAGTCACCAAAAAAAAAGGGAAGCAACCAAGATATCCGTCATAAAGTGAGTGAATAAAGTAGTCCATATATATAATTCAATATTATTACTTATAATAAGGAATGAACTGTCAATTCACACAATGACACGGGTGAATTTTCAATGTATACTATTAAGTGAAAGAAGCTAGTGTGAAAATGCTACATATTGTGTGGTTCCGATTATAAGACAAAATTATGTGGAAGACAAGACATCATTGATTGCTAGGAGTTTGCAGAAGGGTTAGTTTTGAGTAGTTGAAATGCTGCCTTTTTTTAAGAGCTGTGAAACTATTTTGTATAATACAAAGCGGTATCTGATATTATGCATATGTCGAAATCCATCAAACTTTATAGCATAAAGATTGAGGCTTAATTAAGCAAATTTTAAAAATTAGATCACTGGGGGATCCCATAATAAAATTCAGACTGTGACAAAATAATCTAACTGTGTAACAGTTGTATGGTATCACATAGTTGAAGAGGAGAAAACAAGGCTAATCTAAGTAACCGGAAATTCATGGAGATTATATGACTAAAGACAACAGGAATCATACATAAGCACTATCCTCTAGTTGGCAAAGTGTTTCTTACTGATATCTGAGTTAACAATTCTGGAACCACTTTAGTTGTACTTTGGGATCTAATAAATCAGTAAATGGATGGAGGATGAGGGGAGCCAGATTTCTCACAGTTAGAGTGGGGTATTAAATATAAGCAAGGAGTTGGGGCACCTGGGTGGCTCAATCAGTTAGGGAGCCAAATCTTGATTTCAGCTCAGGTCATGATCTCAGTCAAGGTCCTGGGATTGAGCCCCAAGCTCAGCAAGGAGTCTGCTCGAGATTCTCTCTCCTTCTCCCTCTGCCCCTCTCCAGCCCACTCCCGCATATGTGTTCTTTCTCTCTCTCTCTCTCTCACAAATAATAAGAAGTATGTGTGTGTATAAAAGCAAAGAGTAAATGCTAGAATAAGCCATGTGATACTGGATTAGAATTGGCAACATTAGTATGAATTTACATTTAATATAATACAGATATAGATGGATAAATATAGAAATAGTTTTACACATGTGTATATACATGGGTTAGTATATACACACAAAATTCCAAAATCTGTTGCTTAGAGATCCTAGAAGCACTCACATCCAAGTACCAGTGAACACATCCAGTGCCCAGATCTTAGTTTCTAATACTGTTCTCCAAAACAAGAAATCAGGGTTTCTTGGAGAAATGGCTTATTCTAATATTGGAACAGAAAATACACAAGATGACCCTGGAGGTAGTGTCAAAAAATAAGAAAGTATTCGGAAAAATAAACTATTGAAATATATCGAAGGGACACAGAGTGAAAGAGCTCCAGTGGCCAACACTGCAATAATCTGAGTAGCAGAATACATAAAGTGATATTGGATTATAATAAAAAATATAAAATATGTATCTCAGAATTCATGTTGATAGAAAGAAATAATTGAATTAATAAATATATGGAGAAAATAAGTAGATTTCTCATTTAAAATAATTCTAGGGCAGCCCGGGTGGCTCAGCAGTTTAGTGTTGTGTTTGACCCAGGGCCTGATCCTGGAGACCCCGGATCGAGACCCTCATTGGGCTCCCTGCATGGAGCCTGCTTCTTCCTCTGGCTGTGTCTCTGCTTCTCTCTCTGTCTGTGTCTCCCATGAATAAATATATAAAATCTTAAAAAAAAAAAGCACAGGATATCATTTAAAAAAATAAAAATAAATAATTCTAAATAATTTATGTTGGTATTGCCCCTCCAGGCGGTAGCATAACTCTTCATTTCTAAGTCCAGGCTATACACACTGACTTTCTAAGAATCAGCGTGGAAAGCTAGGGAGAGAGATTTTATAGTGCAATAACTTAATACCTCAACCACCTAATGATGGTTAATAGTAATTAACAATAACTCATGTTCACAACATGTACTCTTCATATATTGTCGTAAGAACAGCATTTTACCTCTGTGATCTTCCTCCCCAGAACTCATAATGTGTGTCTAATTATAAGAAAATACCAGACAAATCCCAGTTAAAGGACATTCTATAAATACATGACCAGCCATCCTTAAAATACTCAAGGTCATCAAAATCAAGGAAAGTCAGAAAAAGTGTCATAGCTGAGAGAGAGGAATCTAAGGAGACATAATGATGAAATGTAATATGGACTCCTGAATGAGTAAGAA
This sequence comes from Canis aureus, assembly GCF_053574225.1. Classification (NCBI taxonomy): domain Eukaryota; kingdom Metazoa; phylum Chordata; class Mammalia; order Carnivora; family Canidae; genus Canis; species Canis aureus. The sequence goes on from NC_135618.1 coordinate 32,559,455, forward strand.
CTAAGGAACTCTGAATGAAGTTAATCATGTGTCAATAGAGGTTCTTTGGTTGTGTGGTACACATCATAATGATATAAGGTCTTAACAACAGCAAACTGTGACGAGGTATATGTGAATTCTATGAATTGTTTCTGTAACTTTTCCCTGAATCAAAAGATATTCTAAAATAACAGATTATATATCAAACAAACAACAAACAACTGATGCCACATCTGAAAAAGCTAACTGGCTTATGTTTCTCTCCAAAGTACAAGAACACAAATAATGCACAGCCTCTGATCCCAAATTCCCTTTCTAAAATTAACTTATAATTAGTCATCATAATTATAAAGGCATAATTTTGTGACTTTTTTCCACTGAGATTTTTACTGGAATGAAGCCTGGGGAACAAATAAACACTCTTTTATTCAATAATAAATACTGAGAGTTTCTGAGACTTTTCTCTCTTCAGAAAAGAAGCATCATTACCACTTCAAATTGATAATAGTTTCCCATTTTTCTCTCTCCTTTTTTTCCCATGGATTTATTCATGGTACATCTAGTGCTACATTCTCTTCTTCAGGCACACTGAGGAGCTCTTTCCATTACACGGTATCAAGTATGTAGTTCAATGCTCAATAAATTTGTTCAAGTATAGCTTGTAATAAATGGAAAGTAGAATGAATTTTATTAACCATCAGATATGTATTTTTTCTAAGAAATCTAGAGTAGAGAGCCAATTTGGAAGGCACACATAAATCTTATAAATGTATTGGTAGAGAACCAGTGAGCAATGCTATCAAACACTGTATTTCTTATAATTTGATGATCTTTAAGTAGATGGGTGTGCAGAGTGTCTGGAATGATATCCTGAATATTATCCTCACAGCTCTTAATATCATTTTCAGGGATATTCGCATATGGAGTCATTAGAAAACATTATAAAATTTTTGTTTAATATTTTTCATTTAATATTAGAAAGAGATTGTCTTTAGAATTTCAACATTAACTGAACTCTACATATTTTAGTAAAATAAAAAAACAGTCTTCAGTATAATCAAAATGTCCTGATTAATTGCTAGAAATTAATAAAACAAAGCCCTACCTTAGCTTGATTAAATATAACTATTAAAAAAGAATAGAACAGTGAACTCAGAACTAATGTGTCCTGATTCTGCACTATAGATATGCGAAAGACAGCTTGAAGGCCACATTTCTACTGACAGTCATAGGGAGATAAGTTTTTTAAATAAAAGCACAATTGAACTGCAGAAAATGTTTGAATATGAGTAATTATCCAGGAAACTTTTAGCTAAAACATTCCAGCAGGTTATTGTGTTGTGTGCTAAGATCCACTAATCATTTTTTAAATGTAAGCATTTTAATACAATTTAATGCTACAAATATTTTTGAGCATCAGAATAACCTATAATTGTTGCACTTGCTGGGCTAGGCTTGTGTTAGGCTGTGCAATGTTAGTGTGTGTATGTGTGTGTGTGTGAAAATCTGTAATTAAATTTATTTTAAATTTAAAAACAAACAATGATATTGTGCCTCTGTTCATGCAATCTGCAAATTATTAAGTCCCAGGCATGATTCTATGTGTTTGGAATACATCAATGAATAGAACACACAAAAATATCTGTCTGGGTTCCCCCATGAAGTTCACATTCTATGGTAATTTGTAAGAGTTAAGGGGCAGGGGCAACATGCTAGACATGATGTATCTAATAAATAAATACATCGTATTGTATATTAGAAGGTGGTGAGAGCTGTTTAAAGATTTTTTAAAAGAGGGACAGGGTAAGGAAGATTTGGAATGTAAGAGGGTGGGAGGATGGGTTAAAATATTAAACTTTTTTTTTTTTTTCCATAGCAAGTGTCATCAAATTTAAGCAAAGATTTGAAGAAAACCAGAGAATTGGCAATATGGATATCTGGGGCAGAGGAGTCCTAGACAGCAGGAACAGCCAGTATTGTGGCATTGTCAAGACAGTGCTGGGTGCTCCAGGATGAGTAGAAAGGCCAGTGAGTCTTTAGCAGAGTGAGCAAGGTGGAATTCAGTAGGCTATCATTCTAGACTGGAAGTGACAGAGGTCATGCATGGCTTTAGAGGGAATTTAAAGAGGTTTGCATTTTACTCTGATTTAAATAGGAAGACACTGGGGAGTTCAGAGCAAAGGAATGGCAGTTCATGTGGAATGTCACCCCATTGTAACAACAAGTAAAAAGCTGAACAAACTGTCATCTTAGTTCTGTCAGAGAGGTGAGCTCCCAGGGCAAACTACTACCCTCCATTTTGGAGATACAATATTCACAGTGATTATGGGAGAAAAATCCCTTCTGCCTTCTAAGAGAGGGAAAGGAAAAGTAACTATTTTGAAATACAGAAAAGCATTCTGTTTTTCTTTTTTTTTTTTTTTTTAAGATTATTTATTTATTGGGAGGGGGAGCATGAGAGAAAGCTAGAAAGAGTATGCTCCAGCAAGAGCAGGGTTGAGGAGAGAGGGAAAAGCAGACTTCCTGCTGAGCAGGGAGCCAGGGCAGGGGGCTGGATCTCAGGACCTTGGGATCATAATCTGAGATGAAGGAAGATGCTTAACTGACTGAGCCACTCAGGTGTCCAAAGCATTCTGTTTTTTCTTAACAAGGTCTCCCCTCAAGAGAAACTATTTTCCAGGCCATAACCTATTGTAGTTTTATCAGAGCCTATCCTACTCTGAGGAAGGGAAATACCCAGCTCCAGCCCTTTTAGCCATCTTGTCCCACTGAAAGGGAGATAGGGGCCTGAGAAATACCTGTGAAGCTCACAACTCAGGGGCCCAGGTTCCCTCACAGACTGAGACAATCCAGGGTGATAGAACACTGCTCCCTGCCCATATCTTACTATGACCCTACTAAAGGTCCATTCACCACATACTTTTTATCCAGTACATCATTTCTGACTCTCAACAAGTAGTTCATGGCATATGAAGAGATAAAAGAAACCCACAGTTTGAAGAGACAAAATAAGCATCAGAAATAGATTCCATTTTTTAAAAAGATTTTATTTATTTATTCATGAGAGACACAGAATGAGAGAGAGGCAGAGACACAGCAGAGGGAGAAGCAGACTCCATGCAGGAGCCCGATGTGGGACCCGACCCCGGGTCTCCAGGATCACACCTTGGGCTGAAGGCAGGCGCCAAACTGCTGAGCCACCCAGAGATCCCCAGAAATAGATTCCATTCGTGGCATGGATGTTACAATTATCAGACTGGGGATTTAAAACAACTATGATTAATACACTAAAGTCAAAGGAGAGGACATATAAGCATAAGGATGGAATTCTAATGAAGAATCCAAAAGAAATGCTGCAGCATGTATGGAGAGCATCATTGATGGGCTCATTAGTAGACTGGATATGGCTAGGAAAGGATCTTCTGAGCTTGAAAATATGCCAATAGAAGCTTCCAAAACTATCAAGGAAAAAAATAAGACTAGGGGACAAATAAATAGAAGCAAAAACAAACCATGACAACTATCCAAGAACTGTGAGACAACTACCAAAGGTGTAACACATATGTAATGGGAAAGCAGAAGGAGAGAACAGAAAGAAATATTTGAAGCAATCATGACTGAGAGTTTCTCCAGATTAATGTCAGACACTAAACCACCAATCTAGAAATCTCAGAGAACACCAAGAAGGTTGAAGAGCAAAAATAAACTACCCCTGAGTCTATCATACTCAAAGTGGAAAATTAAAGATACAGAAAAAATATTGAAAGACGCCAGAGTTGGGGTGGGGATGTGTGTGTGCAGCAGTGGGGGGAAAGCCCCTTACTTAAAGAGAAGAGCAAATAGAAGAATTATATCTGACTTCTCAGGAAAGCAATAGGAAGAGAGGTTTAGATGAGGACAGAATTTTAATTTCAGATTTATTAGGTTTAATATGTCTGTTAAATTCCAAGTGGAGGTGTTTAGTCAAATAACAATCTGTAGTTTAAGAGAGAGACTTGTGCTTGAATTATACATTTAGCCATCAATGTCATGTGGACAACTTTTAAAGCATTAGAGTGCATGAGATAACCAAAGTAGTAAGTGTTGACGAAGAAAAGAATCAAAGCTGATCTCTGGGGCAATCCAACATGAAGAGTTCAAAGTGAAGATAAGTGGCCAAGGAGCCTGAGAGGTGATCTATGAAGTGGAAGGGAAATTAAGACACCTTGTGTCTTAAAACCAATTAAATAGAGCATACAAAGAAGAGGAGCACAGTTGCTAGCATGTGGCTAATAAGCTAGATAAGGTAATTGAGAAAGGAACTGATAATTGACTATTAGATTTAGCAAGTTGAAGGTCACTACTGATCTCGCGGAAAGTTTTGATGGAAAGTGGGGAATAAACCTAACTGGAGTGAGATTAAAAGAGAATGAGATACATGGTTAGTATAAATTATTTGCTCAAGGAATTTTGATGCCAAGGGTCGCAAAGTACTTTGGTGGTGACTGATGGGAAAGTAGAGTCAGGACTTTTTTTAAAAATATGGGATGAATATTAGCATTCTAGTAAAGAGTAAAAAATCAATAATACAGGAGATAGGATCTAGAATGATGGTCAGAGGAAACATATATAAATTACCACTAGCTGCTCTAAGATCTACCCAAAACCTCCATTTCTTAACACATTAGGAGTCTGTAACTCATTCAACAGCTTCATGAGGGTCTTCAGCAGGTTGTTTTCCATGAAAGTTTCCAAAGGACAAAGACTTCTTCAATACTATGTTTCAATCTATTGTTTAAGATCTGAGAGTTCCTTTCTTCCCCCTTGACTGGTGATTGGAAGGACAGCATGGAGAAGATATATTTACTTCTTAGTCACTTGCCCAGGGTGATGTATATTTCTTCCCTCCACATAAAATTACTAAGAACTAATAATGTGCCAGGTACAAGGGAAACTAAAAAATACAACCCCAGGATGAATAGTTAATTATCAAAATTGTTTATTACAGAAAGCAAGTATGTATCTTTTGTGATCTCTCAGTCCTCTGTGCCACAAGGGGGAGTCTAGTGTTGAAATGGAGGGAAAGTTATCATCTCAGAATAAAGACAAGAGTTTGTGATGTATGGGATTTCAGAAATGGGAAATGAATGGAAAAGAACAAAATCATATGACCATCTTGTATGATTAATGGCTTATTTGAATTTCATGGATATAAATTTATAATGAGAACAATTAACAGGGTTATATGTTTTATCCAGCCACATTCAGCTACACAGATGTATGTCAGGGAATTGATGATGAATTGAAATTAACTTAAGCAAATGACAAAAATGAGAGGTGTTAAATAATAAAGAGTACGTGCAAAGCATGATTGTAAAATTTTAAATGCAAGAAAGAGGATATTAAGAGGATGAGGAACAGTGAAAAGTTGATAGGATTAATGGATTGTAGGGTGAAAAATGTATATTCAGAGCCCTAAAAAAGAAAACAACAAGAGACAGTGGTCAGAGAATGAGCTGTACAAGACTGATGTTGCAGAGGGAGTGCAATTATTGATAACAGCTATATCTAGAGGGTGACTACCATAACGTAGTATTGTAGAGGATAAGATTATTGGAAGTAGAGAATTTTAAGCAACTTGAGCCAGATGGAGAGAACAAGTTAATTCAAATCACCAAGACTTAGGATACAGGTAATTGGAGAGGGACACCTGGAAAATGACTCATGGAGAAATGAGAAGAAATGATCCAGTGTTCGGGGAATAGCAGCTACAATTGAAGGATAGGTTTCTAAAATCGACTCGTATGAAATGCGAAACTTGGGATTTTTAGAGGAGTTGAAGGAAAATGCTCTGAAACATGAAAAGAAAACTCAGACATCTACTTCATCACCATTCCTAGTGGTACAAGGTCTAGAAAATGGAAAAAAATTAACAGACAACAGAGGAAAGCATACACAGCAAAACTCATAATTTGAGAACTGGGGTCTAAAAATTAGTGACTTATATGGGAGGATATTATTTTTGCAAGATGAAGAAAGTTACAATAAAGTTTTTTTAATTGAAACATACTGTTTTAAGAAACACAAAAACAAAGATGGTGGAATGCATATGATATGTAATTGACCATAAACTGAACTGAAAAGTCTCAAATATTCCTAAGGAAGTGTCACTTACTTACTAGCCCTCCTCCTTATTTTCACCAGTAAAATAAAACGTTAGACAAAATAGAATTTAACCATCCTTTTACGGAGAGAGTGGGAAGTGGGGAGCATAGGCATGTATAGGGGCTGAAAGTCAATCATCAACTGAATTGTGTCCAAATGGGCATTGTGGCACAATTTTCTTTGCAATGTTTGGTGCATTTCATTCTGATTATGCATTTCAAGGAAGGATTTTTTTTTTTTTGAGAGAGAGAGAGAGGGAGATAGAGGGAGAGCTGGGGATGAGGGGGCAGAGAGAGAGAGAGAGAGAAAGAAAATCCCAAGGAGGCTGTATCTCATGACCCTGAGATCATTATCCAAGCTGAAATCAAGGGTCAGATGCTTAACTGACTGAGCCACCAAGGCACCCCTTAAGGAAGGAGTCTTGAAAGAGGAACACATAAATTCCATTCTTTAAAATGAAAAGTTTGTTTTGTTGCATTTCTTTTCATTTTTAATTTTTAATTTAAATTCCAGTTAGTTAAGATACAGTATAACATTAGTTTCAAGTGTACAATATACTAATTCAACACTTCCATATAGCCCCTGGTGCTCATCACAAATGCCCTCCTTAATCCCCATCAGCTATTTAACCCATTCCCCACCGACCTCCCCTCTGATAACCATCAGTTTGTTCTCTATAGTTAAAGGTCTGTTTCTTGATTTGTTTCTCTCTCTTTTCCCTTTGCTCATTTGTTTTGTTTCTTAAACTCCACATATGAGTGAAATCATATGGTATTTATCTTTCTCTGACAAATTAATTTCATTTAACATAATGCTCTAGCTCCATCCATGTCGTTGTAAATGGCAAGATGTTTTGTTTCATTTTTTGACAATGGACAAAAAAATATTTTGACTGACTTCTCCATTTGTTAGGTGACAAATCAGAGCTATAATCATCAAATAATTTCTGGCTCACAAGTAATTTGTCTCCACTCACTCTTGACTTAGAATGCTATTATTTTCTATATATGTCCACCTACATATATTCTTGGAGGAAGGAGAAGCTGTAATATTTCATTTCTTCTCTTTTAAATAAAAGATTAAGTCAAATTATAAGATACATGCCAAAAAACAGCCACATCATAATTGAACAGTTTGAAGACTGAACACATCCTTGTAACCACCATCTTGACAGACAAACCAAAAGATTTTTAGGACCCTAGAAGCATTCCTTGAGCTCCATCCCAGCCATTACTGTTTCTTCTTAAAGGGGACCTCTGTTTTGACTTCTTTCCTCAACATTTGATTTTTGAACTTTGTATGAATAGAGTTACACAGTACAAATAGAATTCTAAGATGGCTCCCAAGATTCCCTCTCCCTCGCATATATGACCCATATATTCCCCACCTTTTCAGTGTAGGAATAATTTGTGAATATAATGGAACTTCATTCCTGGGATTAAGTTACTAATTAGTTGACTCTGAGTTACACAAAGGAGAGATTAGCTTTGGTGAGCCTGACCTAATCAAGTAATCAAGTGAGCCCAACCCTTCCTGAGAGAGTTTCAAAGTCATATGTGTTCTCTTACTGGCCTTGAAGAATAATTTGTCACCTTCTGAGAGGATCGTGTGGCTGAGAGTGACTTTCAGGACCTGAGAGCAAACTGTGGCCAACAACCACAAGAAAACACAGACTTCAATCCTGCAATTGCAAGGAACTCATTTCTGCCAACAGCTTGCATGCATTTGGAAGAGGACCCCAAGACTCAGTTGAGATTGCAATGCCAGCAGGCACCTCCAATCACCCTGAGCAGAGGATGCAGCTACTCATTCCTGAAATCCTGACCCACAGAAACCATGAGATAATGAACATACATTATTATGTTAGGCCACGACATTTGTGGTAAGTTGTTATACAGCAATAGACAACTGATACAACGTACACTTTTCTGCCTGCCTTCATTCACTCACTATTATATTTCTAAGAATATTCTTTGTCGTTGCATGTAGCAATGGTTTGTTCATTTTTAATGCTCTGTAGTATGTGACTGTATGATATGAATAAAATTCAGATTATCTACTCTGCTACTATTCCAAGTTTCTGGCCATTACAGATAGTGACATGATGAACATTCTTGTACATGTTTTCTGGCTCACATGTTCTGCTGAGTAGGAGTGGAAATGCAGCTCTACAGTAAACATCTGCTCAGCTGTAATAGACACCAACAGACAGGTTTTCACCACTGTTGTATCAACTTAGAATCCCAAAAACAGAGTGAAAGTTTCAGTTGCTCCATGTGCTTACCAATAATTGATATTGATCTTTTTAGAAAAGATTAAAAAAAAATTTTTTTGAAAGAGAGAGAAAGAGCAGGAGGAGGGCAGAGGGGGAAGCAGGCTCCCCACTAAGCAGGGAGCCCAGTGCGGGACTCAATCCCAGGACACTGAGACCATGATCCCAGCCGAAGGCAGACTCTTAACCAACTGAGTCACCCAGGCACCTGATCTTATAATTTTGTTTATTTAGCTTTTTAGAGATTGAATATCCTGGCAGGTGTGTAGAAGGATCTGATAACAAGTGCTACTGTCATGCTGTGAATCACCTTCTCCTTAGTCTTCTGTTTCGGTCTATACACGAACTCCTGAATTTCATCCAAATTGTACTTATGTCTTGGAGCCAGCTGGCTAGAGGAAGGAAGGATCTGACTTATGGGGCAAAGGCTGGGAATATTATCTCTTTAAGATCGGCAGGCAACTATAATTATAATTATATGAAAAAGGCAAGATGTTCTTTTCATCAGTTAGACTCCTTCTTTTTACCCTCAACCACTTCTCCAGAGGCGTTCCTGATCTCTGAGATTCACCCCCAGTTCCAACTCCTACACAGTGTAAGCACAGCTGTTATGCACAGATATTACCAGCAATTTTATAGCTCATCTTAATATCAACTTGTCCAAATTCCAGTGGTAAATGAAATAAAATTTTTGTCATTATATCTTTTGAACATTTTATCCTTCTGTGACAGTCAATTCCAAATAGAAAAAATTAGAAAAACAATGAAATCTAAAAGAATGCAATATACTAATTCCTATTTAATTGATAAAAGAATCACTACAATATATTAATAAAATAACACTTTTCCTTAGAGAAAAGATATATCCATTTTTACAAATCTTTTTGCCTGAATTGCTCTTATTTACTTTATAATAGCAAGGGCATATCTAACCTAAATTATGAGTTAGAATTATACAAACCACATAATTGCCCGGATGTGCTCACTCTGGACCTCATCAACCTACATATATGCTTTGTTTTAAGCAGATTTCATGTAAAATAAGTTTTATGGTTTAAAAAAATGATTTACCATTGAGTCCCTTACGGAGTAAGCTGTGCGAAGTTTTGAAAATTATTCCATTTATATAATACTAATTGACACTTTTTTTAGGTACATAGCTAGAGTATAAAGAAACATACACTTGTCGTGTACATATAGAAACTGATTTGAGAATTTTATTTCCATGAAGCATTTCAAGCCTGCAAAATAGTATAATATAGTGTAGTAAGTAGCAGCACATGCATCACTCAAATTTATAAATCTTAACATTTTATCGTATTTGATTCAGAAATATTTATCCAATAAATAAAAATCATAGATATTTATGCCCCCCTCTCCATAGAACTTATAGCCTGAATTGGTTGCATCTCATTCCTGTGATTTTTTTTTTTTTTTAATCCTGGATGCAACTTCAAAGTCATCTATTTCATTTTAATTACCTCAGAAATAAAACATTCTAAGGTTAATGGAGAAGGGAAGGAAGGGAGCTGAAATCACCTCCAAAAATCCTAATAGTTGGTAAGTCACTTAACTGGAAAGTATGTCAGGGAGATAAACAGAAAAGACAGCAGAGCCGGGTCTTCACCAAGCTCCACCATAAACCAGCTAGCTGCGTGAAAGGGCACAAGTGGCCTACCTGTTTATGGAGCAGTCCTCCAGGAGTGTTTTTTGTTTGTTTGGTGTCTTGGGTGGGGTTACAGCTGACACACAATGTTACATGGGTTTCAGGTGTACAACTTGGTGATTTCAAGAGTTTATGCAAGATGCTGTTTTCACCACAAGGGTAGCTACCATCTGTCCTGCACGTATTCACAGCATCATGGACGGTATCCCTTACACCCTTCCTTTTATTTTCATTACTTACTCCATTACTGGAAGTCTGTATGTCCCTCTCCTTCACCCATTTTGCCAAACACCTCATCTCCCTTGTTCTGGAACCATCAATTTGTTCTCTGTATTTATAGGTCTGATCTGCTTTTGGTTTGTTTAATACATTTGGGGTTTATTTTTTGCTTTTTAAAAAATATTCCACTTATAAGTGGAATCATATTTGTCTTTACCAGTCTGACATAATATCCTGCAGATCCATCCATGTTGCTGCAAATGTCACACTCATCCTTTCTTATGGCTAGTAATATTTTGTTGTATCTATACCACATATTCCTTATCCTTATCCTTATCCTTTTTTTAAATATGTATCCGTATCCTTATCCATTTGTCTATTTACAGACACAAGTTACATCCCTATCTTAGCTACTGTAAAAAGTACTGCAATAAACATAGAGGTGCATACGTCTTTCTGAATTAGTATTTCCAGAAGTGTTTTGTTTGCTACAGATTTTTTAAATTTCAAAATAGGTAACATATACTGGTATTAGTTTCAGGTGGACAGTATAGTGATTCAACAATTTCATACATCACTCAATGTTCATCATGACAAGTACACTCCTTAATCCCCATCACCTATTTCACCTGTTTCATCCATATACTGCAATAGTATTTTAAGTTATATTGTAAATACTTTTAAATTGACCCTTTATCTTCTCTTTACCACAGTTCCTAAGACTTCCTTTGTCTTACACTAAGCCACTTTACTATTTGAGTTTAATTTCTCCTTAGTTGGTTCCTGCCAACCTAATTATTTAAATTCTGTGGGCCTTATGAGTTGAGCCCAGTGAGTTCCTTAGTATCATAGTATCTTGAGTGCCATATACAGGGGGACATAGTATCTTGAGTACCATATACAGGGGGTCCATCTTCTTGACCACTGTATCTCTAGTACTCAGGGCAGTCTTTGACATGGGTAAATCAATAAATGATGAATAAATATATGTATTTTCTCTCAAAAATCACACTCCAAGAAAATAAAATTTAGGATGCTAAATAATTTGCATTACTTGAATAAGTATTCAATTACTTGATAGGTAATTGTTTCGAAAGCCAATGACCCATGGGTCGACAATAGTCTTGAGATAGCCCTAAATCTTTATATATGCACATATGTGAATGTGTCTTCAGAAGCCTCTAGTTACATTTACAAAATCAAGGAAATTAGAAATTATTCCCCATTATATCCATTTTTGATAGGCTATATAATGAGTACATCTCAGCAATATTTCTAGCATAAAGCATACTATCTTTAAATGCTTAAGATAAATTTCAGAGAATTTTGTAATAAAGGGAAATATTTTTAAATGAAAATAAATGTTCTCAAATTCACTCTTTTATTAGTCCTGATGAGTCCATAACATTTATTAGTATTAAACTTATTTTTATTCCCTTCCAAATCTGTCAACACACCCTAATACAAACATCTTGTTCCTAGCAGCTTCAGTTAAAAAACCTCTGACTTCATATTTTCCAACCAAAACTCCAAAGTGCCCTCATGCTTGTGCATTTCCCAGCATTACCCTCTACTAAGTCAGTAATCCTCAGACAGAGCATAATTAAGGAAAAGACTGATTAAAACACAGATTGCCGGGTCATAGTCTAGAGTTTCTGATACGGTAGGTCTGATGTATAGCCCAATGTAATAGAATCTGATTCCATTTTTGATGTTCACTTAGGGAAGCTTTCAAACCTCACCAATCCTTTTACCCTTTTAGTCCTACATCTAGACAAGCTGTCCCTCCTTTGGTACTGTTGGGAGGTACAGTCAAGCAACACCAATTGCTGCCTCACCCCCAAACTACTATAGGACTCCAATGCCAGTCCCCATTCTCTGTTTCACAAGCCATTTTTAAATCAGTTTGAGAGCTTACTATGATCTCAGAAATACTATCATGTGAGTTACAAACCTTTTCAAATGTTCTTGGTGTGTGTGTGTGCATGTGTGCGCACACGCACGAGATCCATAATTCATGCTAATATCCAAACAAAATGTGGAATGGGGGCTCCAACACATATCTGTAAGATGATCATGACACCTAAGAAGTTAAATTTCTAGAAAACTTCCAGTGTACAGTTATGGCAGTGGTCCAAGAACCACTGTTTAGAACCATTTTCTAAGGACTCACATCAATTCACAGCTGATCCATTCTGCAGAGTGCATCTAAATCTCTCTTCTTTTTCAGAAATCTTCCATTTCATCTTATTCTGTAATTATTTCCTTATCCCTAACTAAAGTTCAATCTTATGATGAGTAGATACCATATGTCAGTTTTTGAAATTTGCTTGGAAATAGCATTGTACTAGATTCGTAGAATTATTCACTTGTTTCTTCATTCCATGTATGTACTAAGATTTTTTAAAAAGATTTAAAAGAATCAAGCCCCTATTCCCAATGTGTGTACACACACACAACCACACACATATTTATTCAATAATTGTAATCTAACCATTGCATGAGATATGTTACATAAGCTCATTAATTTTTTACTGAATCTCTGCAAGTTAAGTTTATTGCTTTCAGCCCATTTTACAGATAAGTACTTGGAGAATAAAGAATTTAAGTGGGGGGGAGGAGCAAGATGGCGGAAGAGCAGGGTCTCCAAATCACCTGTCTCCACCAAATTACCTAGAAAACCTTCCAATCATCCTGAAAATCTATGAATTCGGCCTGAGAATTAAAGAGAGAACACCTGGAATGCAACAGTGAGAAGAGTTCGCGCTTCTATCAAGGTAGGAAGACGGGGAAAAAGAAGTAAAGAAACAAAGGCCTCCAAGGGGGAGGGGCCCCGCGAGGAGCCGGGCTGAGGCCGGGGCGAGTGTCCCCAGGACAGGAGAGCCCCGTCCCGGAGGAGCAGGAGCTGCACCGACCTTCCCGGGCGGAAAGGGGCTCGCGGGGAGTTGGAGCAGGACCCAGGAGGGCGGGGATGCCCTCGGGCTCCCGGGGACAGTAACAGCAACTGCGCGCCCAGGAGAGTGCGCCGAGCTCCCTAAGGGCTGCAGCGCGCACGGCGGGACCCGGCGGGACCGGAGCAGCCAGGAGGGGCTCGGGCGGCGGCTCCGCGGAGGGGGCTGCGCGGCCCCGGGAGCAGCTCGGAGGGGCTCGGGCGGAGGAAGAGGCTCCGTGCGGAGGGGGCTGCGCGGTTCCAGGAGCAGCTCGGAGGGGCTCGGGCAGCAGCTCCGCGGAGGGGGGTTGCGCGGCCCGGGAGCGCGAATCCACCAGCGCAGGCTCCGGAGCACAGGGCGCCGGGACACAGCCCAGGATCCCGCCTACCCCCGGGACAGGCAGAGGCCGGGAGGGCCCAGGACAGCGAGGACGCTCCTGCCCCAGCTGAGCAGATCAGCGGCCCCGCCCGGAGCCTCCAGGCCCTGCAGACGGAGTTCCTGCCGGAGCTGAATCCAGGTTTCCAGAGCTGCCCCGCCACGGGGGCTGTTCCTCCTGCGGCCTCACGGGGTAAACAACCCCCACTGAGCCCTGCACCAGGCTGGGGCACAGCAGCTCCCCCAACTGCTAACACCTGAAAATCAGCACAACAGGCCCCTCCCCCAGAACACCAGCTAGACTGACAACTTCCAGGAGAAGCCAAGGGACTTAAAGATCACAGAATCAGAAGATACTCCCCGGTGGTTCTTTTTTTGTTTTGTTTTGTTTTGTTTTGTTTTGTTTTGTTTTGTTTTGTTTTGCTTTTTGATTTGTTTCCTTCCCCACCCCTTTTTTTTTCTCCTTTTTCTTTCTCTTTTTCTTCTCTCTTTTTTTTTTCGTTTTTTTTTCTTCCCTTTTTTTTCTCTTTCTCTTTTCTTTCCTTCTTTCTCTCCTCTCTTTTTCTCTTTTTCCCAATACAACTTGCTTTTGGCCACTCTGCACTGAGCAAAATGACTAGAAGGAAAACCTCACCTCAAAAGAAAGAATCAGACAGTCCTCTCTCCCACAGAGTTACAAAATCTGGATTACAATTCAATGTCAGAAAGCCAATTCAGAAGCACTATTATACAGCTACTGGTGGCTCTAGAAAAAAGTATAAAGGACTCAAGAGACTTCATGACTGCAGAATTTAGAGCTAATCAGGCAGAAATTAAAAATCAATTGAATGAGATGCAATCCAAACTAGAAGTCCTAACGACGAGGGTTAACGAGGTGGAAGAACGAGTGAGTGACATAGAAGACAAGTTGATAGCAAAGAGGGAAACTGAGGAAAAAAGAGACAAACAATTAAAAGACCATGAGGATAGATTAAGGGAAATAAACGACAGCCTGAGAAAGAAAAACCTACGTTTAATTGGGGTTCCTGAGGGCACCGAAAGGGACAGAGGGCCAGAATATGTATTTGAACAAATTCTAGCTGAAAACTTTCCTAATCTGGGAAGGGAAACAGGCATTCAGATCCAGGAAATAGAGAGATCCTCCCCTAAAATCAATAAAAACCGTTCAACACCTCAACATTTAATAGTGAAGCTTGCAAATTCCAAAGATAAAGAGAAGATCCTTAAAGCAGCAAGAGACAAGAAATCCCTGACTTTTATGGGGAGGAGTATTAGGGTAACAGCAGACCTCTCCACAGAGACCTGGCAGGCCAGAAAGGGCTGGCAGGATATATTCAGGGTCCTAAATGAAAAGAACATGCAACCAAGAATACTTTATCCAGCAAGGCTCTCATTCAAAATGGAAGGAGAGATAAAGAGCTTCCAAGACAGGCAGCAACTAAAAGAATATGTGACCTCCAAACCAGCTCTGCAAGAAATTTTAAGGAGGACTCTTAAAATTCCCCTTTAAGAAGAAGTTCAGTGGAACAGTCCACAAAAACAAGGACTGAATAGATATCATGATGACACTAAACTCATATCTCTCAATAGTAACTCTGAATGTGAACGGGCTTAATGACCCCATCAAAAGGCGCAGGGTTTCCGACTGGATAAAAAAGCAGGACCCATCTATTTGCTGTCTACAAGAGACTCATTTTAGACAGAAGGACACCTACAGCCTGAAAATAAAAAGTTGGAGAACCATTTACCATTCGAATGGTCCTCAAAAGAAAGCCGGGGTAGCCATCCTTATATCAGATAAACTAAAATTTACCCCAAAGACTGTAGTGAGAGATGAAGAGGGACACTATATCATACTTAAAGGATCTATTCAACAAGAGGACTTAACAATCCTCAATATATATGCCCCGAATGTGGGAGCTGCCAAATATATCAATCAATTATTAACCAAAGTGAAGAAATACTTAGATAATAATACACTTATACTTGGTGACTTCAATCTAGCGCTTTCTATACTCGATAGGTCTTCTAAGCACAACATCTCCAAAGAAACGAGAGCTTTAAATGATACACTGGACCAGATGGATTTCACAGATATCTACAGAACTTTACATCCAAACTCAACTGAATACACATTCTTCTCAAGCGCACATGGAACTTTCTCCAGAATAGACCACATATTGGGTCACAAATCGGGTCTGAACCGATACCAAAAGATTGGGATCGTCCCCTGCATATTCTCAGACCATAATGCCTTGAAATTAGAACTAAATCACAACAAGAAGTTTGGAAGGACCTCAAACACGTGGAGGTTAAGGACCATCCTGCTAAAAGATAAAAGGGTCAACCAGGAAATTAAGGAAGAATTAAAACGATTCATGGAAACTAATGAGAATGAAGATACAACTGTTCAAAATCTTTGGGATGCAGCAAAAGCAGTCCTAAGGGGGAAATACATCGCAATACAAGCATCCATTCAAAAACTGGAAAGAACTCAAATACAAAAGCTAACCTTACACATAAAGGAGCTAGAGAAAAAACAGCAAATAGATCCTACACCCAAGAGAAGAAGGGAGTTAATAAAGATTCGAACAGAACTCAACGAAATCGAGACCAGAAGAACTGTGGAACAGATCAACAAAACCAGGAGTTGGTTCTTTGAAAGAATTAATAAGATAGATAAACCATTAGCCAGCCTTATTAAAAAGAAGAGAGAGAAGACTCAAATTAATAAAATCATGAATGAGAAAGGAGAGATCACTACCAACACCAAGGAAATACAAACGATGTTAAAAACATATTATGAACAGCTATACGCCAATAAATTAGGCAATCTAGAAGAAATGGACGCATTCCTGGAAAGCCACAAACTACCAAAACTGGAACAGGAAGAAATAGAAAACCTGAACAGGCCAATAACCAGGGAGGAAATTGAAGCAGTCATCAAAAACCTCCCAAGACACAAGAGTCCAGGGCCAGATGGCTTCCCAGGGGAATTTTATCAAACATTTAAAGAAGAAACCATACCTATTCTCCTAAAGCTGTTTGGAAAGATAGAAAGAGATGGAGTACTTCCAAATTCGTTCTATGAGGCCAGCATCACCTTAATTCCAAAACCAGACAAAGACCCCACCAAAAAGGAGAATTACAGACCAATATCCCTGATGAACATGGATGCAAAAATTCTCAACAAGATACTGGCCAATAGGATCCAACAATACATTAAGAAAATTATTCACCATGACCAAGTAGGATTTATCCCTGGGACACAAGGCTGGTTCAACACCCGTAAAACAATCAATGTGATTCATCATATCAGCAAGAGAAAAACCAAGAACCATATGATCCTCTCATTGGATGCAGAGAAAGCATTTGACAAAATACAGCATCCATTCCTGATCAAAACTCTTCAGAGTGTAGGGATAGAGGGAACATTCCTCGACATCTTAAAAGCCATCTATGAAAAGCCCACAGCAAATATCATTCTCAATGGGGAAGCACTGGGAGCCTTTCCCCTAAGATCAGGAACAAGACAGGGATGTCCACTCTCACCACTGCTGTTCAACATAGTACTGGAAGTCCTAGCCTCAGCAATCAGACAACAAAAAGACATTAAAGGCATTCAAATTGGCAAAGAAGAAGTCAAACTCTCCCTCTTCGCCGATGACATGATACTCTACATAGAAAACCCAAAAGTCTCCACCCCAAGATTGCTAGAACTCATACAGCAATTCGGTAGCGTGGCAGGATACAAAATCAATGCCCAGAAATCAGTGGCATTTCTATACACTAAAAATGAGAATGAAGAAAGAGAAATTAAGGAGTCAATCCCATTTACAATTGCACCCAAAAGCATAAGATACCTAGGAATAAACCTAACCAAAGATGTAAAGGATCTATACCCTCAAAACTATAGAACACTTCTGAAAGAAATTGAGGAAGACACAGATGGAAAAATATTCCATGCTCATGGATTGGCAGAATTAATATTGTGAAAATGTCAATGTTACCCAGGGCAATATACACGTTTAATGCAATCCCTATCAAAATACCATGGACTTTCTTCAGAGAGTTAGAACAAATTATTTTAAGATTTGTGTGGAATCAGAAAAGACCCCGAATAGCCAGGGGAATTTTAAAAAAGAAAACCATACCTAGGGGCATCACAATGCCAGATTTCAGGTTGTACTACAAAGCTGTGGTCATCAAGACAGTGTGGTACTGGCACAAAAACAGACACATAGATCAGTGGAACAGAATAGAGAATCCAGAAGTGGACCCTGAACTTTATGGGCAACTAATATTCGATAAAGGAGGAAAGACTATCCATTGGAAGAAAGACAGTCTCTTCAATAAATGGTGCTGGGAAAATTGGACATCCACATGCAGAAGAATGAAACTAGACCACTCTCTTTCACCATACACAAAGATAAACTCAAAATGGATGAAAGATCTAAATGTGAGACAAGAGTCCATCAAAATCCTAGAGAAGAACACAGGCAACACCCTTTTTGAACTCGGCCACAGTAACTTCTGCAAGATACATCCACGAAGGCAAAAGAAACAAAAGCAAAAATGAACTATTGGGACTTCATCAAGATAAGAAGCTTTTGCACAGCAAAGGATACAGTCCACAAAACTCAAAGACAACCTACAGAATGGGAGAAGATATTTGCAAATGACGTATCAGATAAAGGGCTAGTTTCCAAGATCTATAAAGAACTTATCAAACTCAACACCAAAGAAACAAACAATCCAATCATGAAATGGGCAAAAGACATGAAGAGAAATCTCACAGAGGAAGACATAGACATGGCCAACATGCACATGAGAAAATGCTCTGCATCACTTGCCATCAGGGAAATACAAATGAAAACTACAATGAGATACCACCTCACACCAGTGAGAATGGGGAAAATTAACAAGGCAGGAAACAACAAATGTTGGAGAGGATGCGGAGAAAAGGGAACCCTCATACACTGTTGGTGGGAATGTGAACTGGTGCAGCCACTCTGGAAAACTGTGTGGAGGTTCCTCAAACAGTTAAAAATAGACCTGCCCTACGACCCAGCAATTGCACTGTTGGGGATTTACCCCAAAGATACAAATGCAATGAAACGCCAGGACACCTGCACCCCGATGTTTCTAGCAGCAATGGCCACGATAGCCAAACTGTGGAAGGAGCCTCGGTGTCCAACGAAAGATGAATGGATAAAGAAGATGTGGTTTATGTATACAATGGAATATTACTCAGCTATTAGAAATGACAAATACCCACCATTTGCTTCAACATGGATGGAACTGGAGGGTATTATGCTGAGTGAAGTAAGCCAGTCGGAGAAGGACAAACATTATATGTTCTCATTCATTTGGGGAATATAAATAATAGTGAAAGGGAATATAAGGGAAGGGGGAAGAAATGTGTGGGAAATATCAGAAAGGGAGACAGAATGTAAAGACTGCTAACTCTGGGAAACGAACTAGGGGTGGTAGAAGGGGAGGAGGGCGGGGGGTGGGAGTGAATGGGTGACGGGCACTGGGGGTTATTCTGTATGTTTTAAATTGAACACCAATAAAAAATAAATTTAAAAAAAAAAGAATTTAAGTGGAAGATACAGTAGTTTAATCCAGATCTGTGTAACCCTAATTCCTTTTCTTTAGTTATTTCCATACTATAGTTAGAATATATTACAGCAGAGCAACAGACTTATAATGTAAGAATGTAAGTAAATAATTTTTATGAAACAAGATTTGTGGTAGAAAATAGTGGAAAATAAGTTTTTTTCTTTTAAAATTACCATATATTTACAGAATGTGGTAAAAATAATGCAGAATGTTTCCATGTTCCCTTAACCAAGTTTCCCCTAATAGAAACAAACTTGTTACTGTAGTATAATAACAAATTCAAGAAATTGACATCAGCACAGTGCATGAAATTTTTGTAAGATTGCTCCAGTTTTACAGATACTCATCTGTGATTGTGTGTGGGGTGTGTGTATAGTTCTATGCAGCTTTGTCACATGTATAGATTCACGAGACCACTTCCACTATAAAACTGTTACACTGCCAGAAATCTTGCGCTACCTTTTGTAGTTATACCCATGCCCAGAGTATCTGTACCATTTTACATTCTCACCACCCATGTATGAGAGGTCCAAATTCTCTGCAACCTTTCTAGCATTTGATATTGTCAATAGTATATTTTATTAACTTTTGTAATATATGCATAGTGATAGTTCGTGTTTTTTTTTTAAGATTTTATTTATATATTCATGAGAGACACACAAAGAGAGAGAGAGAGGCAGAGACACAGGCAGAGGGAGAAGCAGGCTCCATGCAGGGAGCCCAACACA
This sequence comes from Canis aureus, assembly GCF_053574225.1. Taxonomy (NCBI): domain Eukaryota; kingdom Metazoa; phylum Chordata; class Mammalia; order Carnivora; family Canidae; genus Canis; species Canis aureus. Next base: position 32,579,393 of record NC_135618.1, read on the forward strand.
GGACTCGATCCCGGGACTCCAGGATCACGCCCTGTGCCGAAGGTAGGCGCTAAACCGCTGAGCCACCCAGGGATCCCTGTTCTTTGTGGTTTTAATTTTCATTTGCCTAATCACTAGTAATTTTAAATACATTTCCACGTACTCATTTGTCATCTGTTTATTCTCTTTGGTGAAATGTATGATCATTTATTTGCCCATTTTCTATTTGGATTATTTGTTTTCTTACTGTTGAGTTTTGATCTTTTTTTAATATATAGAAGTCCTTTGTCATATATGCTGTTTGCAAACATTTTCTCCTACTCTCTAGTGTGTCTCCTTAGCTTCTTAAAGGGGTCTTTGGCAGAGCAAGGGTTTTAAGTTTTTATTAAGTCCAGTTTATTTATCTTTTTTCCATCTGTGGATCACGCTTTCTGTTATACATATAAGAACTCTTCATCAAGTTCTAGGTCCCAAAGATTTTCTTCTAAAAGTCTCAAAGTTCTACATTTTACATTTACATCCACAATCCATTTTGAATGTTTTTCTATAATTTTTTAGGTTATTTTTATTGTTATTTTTTAAACTATGCATGTCTAATTAGGCCAGCACCATTCCTCCCATCTGCCTATCCTTTTTCTTCCTTTCTTCCTACCTTCTTTCCTTCCTTCTTTTCTTTCTTTCTTTTCTTTCTTTCTTTCTTTCTTTCTTTCTTTCTTTCTTTCTTTCTTTCTTTCTCTTTCTTTCTTTCTTTCTTTCTTTCTTTTTCTTCCTTCTCTTCTCTTCTCTTCTCTTCTCTTCTCTTCTCTTCTCTTCTCCTTTCCTTTGTTCTTTCTTTCATTCCTTTATTATGTTTATTAAAGTATAACTGACAGGGATGTCTGGGTGGCTCAGTGGTTGAATATCTCCCTTTGGCTCAGGTTGTGATACCAGGGTCCGGGCTTGAGTCCCGCATCAGGCTCCTGAAGATACCCTGCTTCTCCCTCTGCCTGTGTCTTGGCCTCTCTCTTTCTCTCTCTCTGTCTCTCATGAATAAATAAATAAAATCTTAAAAAAATAAGTATAATTTACATACAATAATCTATTAGCTTCAGGTATACATCATAATGATTCAGTATTTTTATATATTATAAAATGATGCCCATGATAAATCTAGTTTCATCTATCACCATACAGTTATTACAATATAATTGTAATACCATTGTAATATTATTATAATAATAAAATAATTGTATAAAATATTGTAATAAAATATTATTTTAACAAAAGCATTTTTCACATATATTTCATATTATTTCACATATCATGTTTTGCATAATACCTTTTAAGTATATTCATGTTGTCACAAATGAGAAATTTCATTCTCTTCTAAAGCTGAATGATATTCCATTTTAATATACCACATCTTTTTTATCCATTCATCTATTAATTGACACTTAGGTTGCTTCTGTATTTTGGTTATTGTAAATAATGCTGCAGTGAACATAAGGGTGCATGTATCTTTTCAAATTAGTGCTTTTATTTCCTTGGAATAAATATTCAGAAGTAGAATTGCTGTGTTGTATGGTAGTTCCAAATTTTTGAGCAACTCCCTATTGCTTTCTATAGTGGCTACACCAATTTGTGTTCCCATCTGCAGTGTATGAGGGTTCCTTTTTCTCTACATCTTTGCCAGCACTTATTTCTGGTCTTCTTGAGAATAGCCATTCTGACAGGTGTGAGGTGATATCTCATTTTGGTTTTGATTTGCATTTACCTGATAGGGTAGTGATGAACATTTTTTCATGTGCTTGTTGGTTATCTGTATGTCCTCTTTTGAAAAATATCTATTGAAATCAGTTCCCTATTTTTAAAATAGATTGTTTTTTATATGAAGTTGTATAAGTTCTTTATATATTTTAGATATTAATCCCATATTTCATTTTCCTTATCTGTAAGTATCTTCTCTTTTCAGTATTTTGCCTTTTTGTTTTGTTGATGGTTTCCTTCGCTGTGCAAAAGCTTTTTAGTTTGATATAATCTCATTTGTTTGATTCTTGTTGCCCTTGACTGTGGAGATTGGTCTAAAAAAGCTTACAAAATGCTTACTATCTACTTTTTCTTTTTTAGAAGTTTTATGGTTTCAAGTCTCGCATTTAAATCTGGAGTCCATTTTAAATTTATTTATGTGCATGGTATAAGATAGGTGGTTCAGTTTCATTCTTTTGTATGAAGTTGTCCTTTTTTCCCAACACCATTTATTGAAGAGACTGTCTTTTCCTCCTTCTTATATATATATTCTTGAATCCTTTGCATAGATTAATTGGCCATTTGTGTGGGTTTATTTCTGGGCTTTTTAGCCTCTTCCATTGATCTATGTGTCTGTTTTTGGGCCAGAGCTATACTGTTTTGATTACTATAGCTTTGTAGTATAGTTTGAAATCAAGGAATATGATACCTCTAGCTTTCTTCTTTTTTTTTCAAGTTAGCCTTAGCTTTTGGGGATATTCTGTGACTTTATACAAATTTTAGGATTCATTTTTCTAGTTCTGTGATAAATTCAACATCTTTCCTTGAAAAGAATATTCTTCTTCCATTTTATTGTCTTTAAGTTTTACCAAATTTCAGTTGTCCCTATTTCTGTGGGGTTATTTCTGGGTTCTATATTGTGTTCCATTGATTTATTCCCACTATTAATATAATAGTCTTGATTACTGTATTTATATAACAAGGCTTAAAGTTGGCTAGAGTAGTTTCTACCTTCATTTTTTCCACATTGTACCCAAAATGTCCACATGTTTTCTCATTCAAAACTGTTTTAGCTATTCATTTTAGAATAAAATTGTTTATATCTACAAAATATCTTGCTAAGATTTTGACAGGATTTGAATTTAAGTTGAGTATACATCAAATTGATTGCAAATCAATCTGAGGAGATTTAACATCTTAAGTGTCTTCTAATCCATGAACATACTACATCTCTCCACTTTTTTCATTCATTTTTAAAAATTTACTTCATCATCAGTTTGTAATCTCTACCATACAGATCCTTTGTATTTTGTTAAGTTTATACATAACTAAGTATTCCATTTTGGGGGTACAGTTGTAAATAGTTTTGTTTTTTAATATAGAGATCTAACTGACTTTTTAAAAATTTAAATTCAAGTTAGTTAACATATAGTGTAATGTTAGATTCAAGGTAGAGTTTAGTGATTCATTAGTTGTATATAATACCCTGTGCTCATTACACCAAGTGCCCTCCTTAATGTCCATCACCCAATTACTCCATCTCCCTACCCACCTTCCCTTCAGCCACCTTCAATTTGTTCCCTATAGTGGAGAATGTCTTATGGTTTCCCTCTCTCTCTCTCTGTTTTTATCTTATTTTATTTTTCCTTACCTTCCCCTATGTTCATCTATTTTGTTTCTTAAGTTCCACATGAGTGAAATCCTATGGTATTTGTCTTTCTCTCACTGACTGATTTCACTTAGCATAATATCCTCTAGGTCCATCTACATCATTGCAAATGGCAATATTCCATTCTTTTTGATGGCTGAGTAACATTCCATTGTATATATGTACCATGTCTTCTTTATCCATTCATCTGTCGATGGACATCTGGACTCTTTCCATAGTTTGGCTATTGTAGACATTGCTGCTGTAAACATTGTGGTGCAGGTGCCCCTTCAAATCACTGTTTTATCCTTTGGATAAATACCTAGTAATGTAGTTCCTTGGTCATAGGGTAGTTCTATTTTTGACTTTTTGAAGGACCTCCATACTGTTTTCCAGAAGATCTGCACCTGTTTGCATTCCCACCAAACGTGTAAGAAGGTTCCCTTGACCCCACAACCTTGCCAACATCTGTTGTTTCCTGAATTGTTAATTTTTGCCATTCTGACCAATGTGAGGTGGTATCTCATTGTACTTTTGACTTGTATTTCCCTGATGCTGAGTGATATTGAGTATTTTTCCATGTGTCTGTTAGCCATTTGTATATCTTCTTTGGAGAAATGTCTGTTCATGTCTTTTGCCCATTTCTTGACTGTATTTTTGGTTTTTGAGAGTTGAGTTTGATAAGTTTTTTATATATTTCGGAAACTAGCCTTTCATCTGATATGTCATTTGCAAATATCTTCTCAAATTCCCTTGGTTGTCTTTAGTTTTTTTAATTGTTTCCTTTGTTATACAAAAGATTTTTAACCTGATGAAGTCCCCATAGTTCATTTTTGTTTTGTTTCCCTTGCCCCTGGAAACATATCTAGCAGGAAGTTGCTGTGGCCAATGTCAAACAAAGCCTGTGTTCTTCTCTAGCTTCCTATCAAGGAACCTTTCTAACTTATCAAGGTTCTTGATAAAAACCTTCAAGAGAATAGGAATAGTGGGAACTATCTCCACATCATAAAAGCCATATACAAAAGACCCACGGCTAATATCATCATCAATGGGGAGAAACTAAGAGCATTTCCCCTAAGGACAGGAACATGACAGTGATGTCCACTCTCACTGCTATTGTTCAACATAGAACTGGAAGTCCTAGCCTTCCAGACAACAAAAAGAAATAAAAGGCATCCAAATCAGCAGAGAAGACATCAAACTTTCACAATTGGCAGACAACATGATACTCTATGTAGAAAATCCAAAGGACTTCACCAAAAACTGTTAGAATGGATACAGGCATTCGACAAAGTCACAGGATATAAAATCAATGCACAGAAATCTGTTGCATTTCTAAACACCAACAATGAAGCAGCAGAAAGTGAAATAAGGAATTGATCCCATTTATAATTGCACCCAAAACTATAAGATACCTAGGAATCAACCTAACCAAAGAGGTAAAATATCTGTACTCTGGAAACTATAGAACACTTATGAAAGAAGTTGAGGAAGACACAAAGAAATGAAAAAGTATCTTGTACTCATGAATAGGAAGAAAACATGTTGTTAAAATGTCTATATTACTGAAAGCAATCTATACATTTAATGCAATCTCTATCAAAACAACACCAGCATTTTTCACAGAACTGGAACGAACAATTTTAAAAATCGTATGGAACCAGAAAAGGCCTTGAATAGTCAAAGTAATGTTGAAAGAGAAAAGCAAAACTGGAAGCATCACAATTCTGGGCTTTTAAAAAATATATTTTATTTATTTATTTATGAGAGACAGAGACAGAGACAGAGAGAGGCAGGCAGAGAGACAGGCAGACAGAAAGGCAGGCTCCCAACAGGAAGCCTGATGCGGGACTTGATCCCAGGACTCCAGGATCATGCCCTGGGCCAAAGGCAGGTGCTAAACCACTGAGCTACCCAGGGATCCCCACTATTCTGGACTTTAAGCTGTATTACTAAGCTTTAATCATAAGACTGTATGGTACTTGCACAACAGATACACTGATCAATGGAACAGAACAGAGAATCTGGAAATGGATGCTCAACTCAATAGTCAACTAATCTTTGACAAAGCAGGAAGGAATATCTGATGGAATAAAGACAGTCTCCTCAACAAACGGTGTTGGGAAAATTGGACAGCCATAAGCAGAATAATAAAACTGGACCTCTTTCTACACCATAAAAATAAATTCAAATGGACAAAAGACCTAAATGTGAGATAGGTATCCATCAAAATGTTAGAGGAGAACACAGGCAGCAATTTATTTTTATCTCTACCAAACAACAGTAATTTATGTTGGTGTGGACAAGAATTATTTATATTGCTATCAGCTTGGTGCAAATTAATGTTCATCACAATAGCATCTTTTTAGTTTCAGGTCTCACATTTAGGTCTTTAATCCATTTTGAGTTTATTTTTGTGTATGTAAGAAAGTCATATGGTTTCAACCTTTTCCATGGGCTGTCCAATTTTTTCAACACCATTTGTTGAAAAGACTGTCTTTTTCCCATTGTATATTCATTCTTCCTTTGTTGAAGATTAAATGACCATATCACTATTGATTTCTAGTTTCATAGCATTGTGCTAAGAAAAGATGCATAGTACAACTTAATCTTTTTAAAATTGCCAAGACTTATTTTGTGAGCTAATATGTGATTTCTTCCAGAGGATGTTCTATGTGCACTTAAAAAGAATGCATATTGGGGATCCCTGGGTGGCTCAGCAGTTTGGCTCCTGCCTTCTGCCCAGGTCATGATCCTGGAGTCTTGGGATCGAGTCCCACATCGGGCTCCCTGCATGGGGCCTGCTTCTCCCTCTGCCTAGGTCTCTGACTCTCTCTGTGTCTCTCATGAATAAATAAAAAAATCTTTAAAAAAGAAAAGAAAAGAATTTATATTTTTCTACTTTAGGATGGAATGTTCTGAATATAGCAAATCCATTTGGTCCAGTGTTTAAAACCACTGTTTCCTTGTTGATTTTCTATTTAGATGATCTGTCCATTGATGTAAGTAGGATGGTAACACCCCCTACTATTATTATGTTACTATAGATTAGTTCTTTTATATTTATCATTAACTTTTTTCATGTTTTCAGGTGCTCACATGTTGAGTGCATAAATATTTGCAGCTGTTAAGTCTCTTTGTTGAATTGTTTCTGAATGATTATATTATGTCCTTATTTGTTTCTTGTTACAGACTTTGTTTTAAAGTCATTTTTTTTTTCTGATATAAGCACTGCTACTCCAGTTTTCTTTTTTTCACATCCATTTCCATGATAAGTGTTTCTCCACCCACTTTCAACCTACATGTGTCTTTAGGTCTGAAATGACTCTCTGTAAATAGCATATAGATGTGTCTTTTTTTTTTTTAATCCATTACATCACCCTGTATCTTTTAGTTGGAGCATTTAGTCCATTTACATTCAAAGTAATATTGATAGTTATGTATTTATTGCCATTTTGTTGTTTGTTTTGTGCTTTTGTGGATATTCTCTGTTCCTTTCTTCACTGTCTTCTGTCCCTATAAATTGGCTTTCTTTATATAGGCACTTGGCTTCCATTCTCTTTATTTATTTTTTGAATGTCTATTACTGGTTATTATTTTGTGGTTGCCATTAGGTTTTACATAACTTCTTCTTATACCAGTCTATATTAAGTTGATGATCACTTAAATTTGAACCCAGTTTTTACACCTCTCTTCCCTGCCTCATGTTTTAGGTATAGGATTTCATCATACTTTATATATGCTTATTTTGTGAAACCCTTTATTTTTACAGATACACCGTTTTTTTTTTTTTTTTTTTTTTACTGTTTTTGTGCTTCCTACTTTTCTTATTTTTACTTATGGTCTTTACTGTCCATTCAAAGAATCATCTTTAACATTTCTTATAGAGCTGCTTTGGTGGTTTTGAACTCCTTTCATTTTTTTTTTTTTTTTTTCTGAGAAACTCTATTCCTTCTATTCTAAATGACATCCTTGATGGATTTTTTGTTTGTTTGTTTGTTTCAGCACTTTGAATATAATGCATTATCATCTATCCTAAGAAGTTTCTGCTGAAAAATTTGCTGATAGCCTTATGGGGTTTCCCTTGTATGTAACTGCTTTTTTTTTCTTGCTGCTTTTAACATTCTTATCACTGTTTTTTACCATTTTAATTATGTGTCTTGCTGTAAACCTCCTTGGGTTGATTTTGCTAAGGGATCTCTGTGCCTTCTGGATCTGAATTTATTTACTTTCCAGATTTGGGAAGTTTTCAGCTATTGTTTCTTCAAAAAAAATTATCTGCCCCTTTTTCTCTCTTTGACCTCTGTATCTGTTTTGGTGTGTTAGGAAAGCCAGCTGTGTCTCCTGTTCATGAAAGTAGTAGGTGGGGTACACACTTTCAACAAGGTGGGACTGGTCCTCTTCTACAATGCACGTGCAGCCATTGCTGAGACCAAAGTTGGCCATGCCTGCTCCACAAAGTGCAATCACCTCCCTGAGACATGACTGGCTGTTGCAGGGACCAATGCCACCCAAAAGCATGCAGTTGGTAGATGAGGTATTGGAAGAATTTGTCCTGGTCTTCTGAGGAGGGGATATGCGGTGCAGAGACTGAGGCAGGCCTGGCTTGAGATGGTGGCTATAGTGTAAGCAAGTTAGGTAGTGAATGCTGGCACCCTACTGGTTCATACAATTGACAGTGTGTTTATGTTGGGGGACAAAGGAGGGAAATGGTGCCTGCCAGCTCTTTGTTCCTGCAGAAGTCCCTCAGTGAACTAAGATTAATGAATAACTTTTCCTGTTGTATGCCCCAGGCATTTTTCAAACTGCTGCTGGATCTCTATGGGTGTTTGTCCTGCTGTTTTCCTGAAGGACAAGGATTCAGTTTCCTATTGTCCTCCTGGCTCTCCCAGAGCCAAGCCTACAATTTTTAGAGTTTCAGACTTTAAGTCCCACTGGTTGTAAGAATTCATGAAATTTGGCTCCTCTGGTTTTCAAAGTCAAATGTTATGGGGCTTTTTCTTCACCTTGCAGACTCCATGGTTAGTCCATTTCTCTCTTCTCTTCATTCTTGTGGCTCCCTCCCTCCAGTAGCCAGACCTGATATATTTCCTGTTGGGCTGGCTGAGAGACAGGGGCACCCAACATGGCGGACATCTCAAATTGGGTCAAAATGGCTGATCTTCCCGCCAAAGCAGCCATGACCACCACATCATCTCCAGTAAATCGAAGCCTAGACGGGAAACTGAAACTTTCCATCCAGGACTTTCCATCCAGGGACCACCCCCCATCGTCTCTACTATCCCCACCCCCACCCAATCACCTAGGGACACGGTGTTCCCTTGCCTAATTTGGCAAGGGACCCACCCAGATCCAGACCCAGAACCCATAAGGCTTAAAAACCCCCACACTCCCCAACCAGGCAGGACTTCCCTGACTCGGGCCACCTCTCCTAGTCACAGAACCTTGCCCGAGAGCACTCCCCATTAAAGCACTCTCGAACCTACTGCCTGGCTCTGCCGGGTTTTTTTGTTTTGTTTTGTTTGTTTGTTTGTTTGTTTATTTCTCCACCATTCATTTGGAAAAAACCTAACATTTCCACCCTCTCTACTCTCCATGTGGCCTTTTCTCTACATTAATTGTGGAGTTTGTTCAGATCATTTTCTGGTTTATTTACACTGAGGTGGGTATTATGTAGCCATATGCACGGGATGAGGTGAGCTTAAGGTCCTCTTACTCCATCATCTTCCCTGGAAGTCTGTAATTGATTTTTGTATATTGACCTTGTATAATGTAACGTTGCTGAAGTTATTTATTAGTACAAGGAGTTTTGCAGATTTCTTGTGATTTTCTACATAATCATTCCAATAAAAATATGGAAATTTTTATTTTATGTTTCTAATCTGAAGATCTTTTCCTTTTCTTGCCTTATTGCACTAGTTAGGACTTTGAATATTATCTAAGGATAAGTGATAATAGCAAATATCCTTGCCTTTTTCTTGATCTTAAGGAAAGACTTTTAGTCTTTCTCCATTAAGTATAATGTTAACTATAGATTTTTGCAGATACACTTTATTCAGTTGAGGAAGTCTGCTCTATCCCTAGAATGCTAAAGGAAATAAGGTTTGATATAAAATTATGAACAAACTGCAGGGGGTAGTAACTGCTAAGTTATGTAATTTGAACATAAATTAAGGAAAAGATTAAGAGTTGTTAAATCCTATTAAACAAGTACCTATCAATAGAACAATTGGAGTATGAAAGAACTAGATATAAAAAGGTCAATTTGGCAACTATTACAATAGTCCAGCTGTGAGTCTAAGTTTCTGAACCAGTTTAATGTCTATGGACGTAAAAGATAAGATGTGAGTAAGGATCAAAGGAGAACTAGACTGAGTAACAAACAAGGGGCTGATGTCAAGTCTGGCTGAGGTTTCAAGCCTGGGTGACATGATGGCATTAATAGGTACAGTGAAGTTACAAGGACTAGAAGAAACTACAAGAAGTAATGTAAACAGAAAATTTGATCTATAAATGGAATTTCAGGTTTATAATTACTTATAAATTAGGTGGGTTTTTTTTAGTTTTAACATCAAGTTTACTAGCAGTTTTATGGTCTATATTTAGATATATAATGAAATAATTTGTTTATAATTATTTTAAATAATCAAGAAACATATTAGTTTGTGCCAGATGGTTAAACTGCATAAAATTGCCAATATCTACTTTTTGGTTTACTATTTTTATGGTTCAATCTAATTTTACAAATTTATAATCCCTTATCTAAAACCTTTTGGCCAAGTAGATGTATGATTTATAATAGATAGATAGATAGATAGATAGATAGAACCCATTTATCTATATTTTATTTCCGGGTATTATATACATATATATATTTATTTTAGTAAAGCAATAATGCATATATACAGAACATTAATTGCCTCCCATAGCAGAAGTTAGAACAGCATGCCAAAATCAAACATATTTGTATTTTTTTCACAAAAATGTAATATACACACTGAACATCAGAATATCAATAAATAGCCTCATTTAAATTTAGAACAGAATTTGCTATCAAATAAGTTATTTAGAATCTTGCTTTTCAGAACTTTTTAGATTTTACAAGTATAAAAAAGAGTTTATGGACTTCCATGGGCTATCTCATGCTATAAATATTTTGTTTATTTTTAAATGTCCCCTTTTTTGTTATAAATTTAAATATTTAAATCATAAATCATATTTATTTATATTTGAGTTTTATAATGAATTAAGATTTTAATGAAGATCAAAAACTAAATTGTTTTGTTTTCTTTGTGATGGAATAATAAAATATTATTGCTTGGTTAAACAATTCAAAATCAGAAATCATGACCTCCTATATCCTTAGGGAGAAACCTATCTTAGCAGGGAGCAATGCAGCTGTACACACTTGTAATTCAAAGGCACTGAGGCAAAAACTGTCAAAACATTACTAAAATTGACAAGGTATATGGTTCATTAGTCTAGGAGCTGATGCATTGTAAACCAGTTGGTGATCAGCTTAATAATTTGAATAAAGTTGCACATTTATGAAAAAAAACAGTACTAGCTATTATAATTAAATTTCAAATCATGCTTGGAAGAGAGGTATATGAAGTTGTGGGCATTTATCATGAGGTCAAATCTCATGCCTATCAGCAAAATAATCAATGATCAAATTTAAAATACTATTGTTTTAATGGAAAATTTTTTACTATTTTCTCAGTATTGATTTTTAAGGCTTACCTGTGTCAAAAAGCCAATTCTTTGTTCATTAACATAGGATTAACTTATAAATGATTCAACATTCAAAAAAAATATTTAAAAATGATTCAACATTCAGAATAGTTAAATAAGACAAAAAAAATGTTTCACCTGTAGCTGGAAACATATTGCATATCCTGGAGTTATTTTTTCTGACTTCTAAAATTCAGTCATGCATGCAAAATATTTAATTATTTACAGTTGACATTGTTATTCTAACAAGGATTGTTCTAAAGTTCCTTACCCAGTAAAGATTTTGTATAAGGCATCACTTATGGTTCTTTACTTCATTTCATTTTTAACATGATAATTATATAGTTGTGTGGGAAGGAATGTATGTGTATGAAAAAAAAATGTTGTAGCTTACTGGTACAGAAAATTTTAGCTGGAGGTGTCATGCTAACATATACCTAAAGTGTGGGAAAATGTTTCAGAGGTTGGGCAGTTGGTGATGAAAATAGATACTGCATCAGGGAAAAATGATAAGGCTCTTGATAAAACTATAGCCTTTACTAACACAGAAAGTAAACAACGTTCCCACCAAGCCTATTATTTGCTCTAAGGGAATGTATTAGCAAAAGTTACAATGATGATAGGTGATCATTGTTTTAGTAAAATTCTACAACAGGGGATGAAGTCAAACAAGCTTTGCATAAGTTGTAGACAGATAGAAGGGGAAACAGTGTAGTTAAGAGAAACTTTATTTGCTTGCAACTAAATTTTTTTTTTCATTTTGTCACAGATTCATTATCATTAAGTTGAGGAGAAAGGAGATGTACCTAGCATAAAGACCAATATGCACCATTTTTTCTAAGCTCAGGAATTATGACAAGATGAGAAGTTTGGCTGTGGTTATTTGCAGAAGTGATTTGACAGAAGAAAAGAGAAGGAAAAAAAAAAAAACTGATTAAGTTTTTAGGGGATTTGATTGTCAAAAGAAACATAAGCCCTGCCTTTAAAAAGCCTCTGTACTGTCTCTAAATCAATCTCAGACTCTGAAACTACACCAGCAGAATGCAGAATCTGAAACCTATGGTTATGCTGAGCCACTTTTGATCCTAAAGTCCAGAACAATATTCTAATAGAAGGAGCAACGACATGATAGAAGGAACCAGAATATATTGATGAGACTATGGAGCAGAAGTCAGTCTCTTCAGACCAAGACTATCTTGATTGCTCCAGGGGACAAAAATTCTTGTCTGGGCCAATATATTTTAGGTGGTGCTCTTCTTCATACAGTTCATACCATGTACCCTAAAGGTGCAAGATGAAACTGTCAGATTGTATTAAATAATCTGTTTAAGATGATATGTGCATTGTAAAGTAGATAGGTTGATTAATGGAAAGGACAAAATAGTAATTAACTGAAACAGGGATGTCTGTTCCTAACTAAAATAGAATGGATTGTGGCAGATTAATGCTTCCATAATTAAACTAAAAATTTAAATAAATGAATGAGTGAATGAATGAGGCATTTGAGAACTGCAAAGGCAAGCCCAACTTGAAAGAACAAGACCACACTGTAAGGAGAACCATTCCATGTGGAGTATTTCCTGTGTCCGGGTGCTAGGCAAGAGGCTGAAAATCTGTCATTGATAAAAAGGATAAATATCTGATTTTAAACCCCAGAAGAGTTTTTGGCAATTTTATTAGTACAAGTTTTCAAAAACTAGAGAATTGAGCAGCCAGAAACTGCTGAAAACTGAAAATGGAGGGGCAGAAAATTGAAATTGATATTCAACCTGTTTTCTTATTGAGGCATTCATAAAATTCAAAAGTTATTCAGAACAAGAGACTGACAAATTGGAGACTTCTTTGAAAAGTAGAACAGAGAATTGTTTCTGCCTAGAATATAGAAAGCTGAAAACAATGTCACTCATCCTGGAAACACCAGATAATCTACAAAACCATGGTTTTTCTTGAACCTTTTAGAGAACTTAGGTCATAAGCCAAATAATCTAAAGATAAGAGCTTCTAAGAAGAGACAGAGCTTCAGCACTAGATCATCTGTGTTTAAACATGAGAAAGAGATTAGCCAGACATACAAGTGAGTAAGAATTTAGTTTAAAATTTAAACTAATTGGATCCCTGGGTGGCTCAGCAGTTTAGCACCTGCCTTTGGCCCAGGGTGTGATCCTAGGGTCCCAGGATCGAGTCCCACATCAGGCTCCCTGCAATTCTTCCTCTGCCTGTGTCTCTGCCCCTCTCTCTGTGTGTGTCTCTCATGAATAAATAAATAAAATCTTTTAAAAAAATAAAAAATAAAAAAATAAAATTTAAACTAATTGCTAAGGTCTGAGTGTTGGCTGGCATGAGAACATACACAAGGTCCAAGGAGTCACATACACAAGGGGAGATTGGACCAATTATAGGCTCATCTCCATGGACCTGTATTAGGCACTCACAAAAATGATCAGAGTCAAGACAGTGGTGCAGTCCTGGAGAAGAGGAAATACTATAGCTACAAGAAAGATACAAACTCTGACTTAGATTTTTCTCTCCTAACTAACAACTGATTAGGTTCTTAAAGGAAGACCAACAGAAACTGTTGCTTCAAGAGGAGAGGTGAATACTGCTTATGGCTAGGGAGTGGGAAAAGGAATCAAATACTTTACCCCTGAAGGAAGAATAGGAACAACCCTGAGCCCTGGTACAGGGACAGATATAAGTATACTGCTATGAAAGGGCAAAAATGTGAGAGAGTCACTCTCTGAGGCATAAGTACAGAGAAATGAACTAAATATGAGGTGAGAGCAGAAACATTGAGAAAAACCTTCCCCTGAAGCACATGGTAACCGTGCAAGAATTTGCACTGGAAAAAGGACTGACAGTAACATAGTTCCATAGAAATTCAAATTCAACTCAACTCTTGACTATATTGACTCAGTTCTCCTCCCCCATTTATGCCTTAGCACAAGAAATACAATAGTTTTCAGGCATAAATGGTACTTACCTGATTTTACAATCTACACATGATGTTCAGCATTGAATCAAAAATTTAAAGACACCCTTAAAAAAAAAAGGCAAAGAAAAACTATCTATTGTAAAGAGAGAAAGCAGTCCAAAGGACCAAACTCAGATATGATAAAAATGTTGCATTGGAATGTTCAAAATAGCTATAAGTAATATATAAAAGACTCTAGTACAAAAGTTTCTAAATAAATGAGAAGATGGGGAATTTCAGCACATGAATTTCTATAAGATACATTTAAAAACAAAAACAAAAAATTAAAAATAAATATCTAGCCATGCAATATTCAATTTATTAAAAAACAACACTAAATAAAAACCTTATCATATACCAAAAAACTAAGAATTACAACAAATTTGTCAGCAATTCTGCAAACTAGAAGACAATGGGAGAAATTTTAAAGGACTGACAGATAAAACTGTCTTCCCAGAACTCTGTACCTGGTGAAAATGGGTTTCAAAAGAAAGGAAAAATAAAACCTTTTTGGATAAAAACTAGAGAATTTATTGGCTGGAGACCTGCACTATAGGAAAAAAGAAATTTTCAGGCATATCAATATAATACTAGGAGAAACTTGGATCTACATAAACATATGAATAGCTATGAATAAATTTTAAATAACTGGAAACATAAAATGTTTTTCCTCATTTTCAATTACTCTAATGGCTATCTAAAGATGAAAGAGTAGCAATGTATTGTGAGTTTATGGGAAATGTAAACATAAAATGAGTAACAATAGCAAAAAGAAATCCATTCCTGAAAAATCTCTTAGCCAGCTAGGAATAGAAAGGGAATAAAAAAATAACTCACTGCTGCCCTTGTATCTAATGTGAATGTCTGAATACTTCTCCCCTAATATCAGGCACAAAGAAAGATATCTGATCTCACTACTTCTATCCAACAACCTACAGAATATCGTTGTCAGTATAGCAAAGTAATTAAAAGAAACCAAAGTCATATATATTTGAAAGGAAAAACGAAAATGGACTTTATTCACATATGACATGAACTTCTATGTAAAAATCCCCAATAGTCTACAAAAAAAAATGCTTCCAGAACTAATCATTGAGTTTAGCAAGGCTGCAGTATTCAAAGGCAATATACTACCAATAAACAATTAGGAATTTAAATAAAAATCAGTAGCATTCACTCTAACACCAAAAATATGAAATATATATAAACTTTACAAAATGCATGCAAGATCAGTATGGTTAAATCATAAACACTGTTGAAAGAAACAAGAAAATATTAAATTAGTAGAAATACTCAGTATTTAGATTTCAATTGGTCTGTTACATTTATAAATTGGATACAATCTCACTCAAAATGTCAGCAAGGTGTTTTGTAGAAATTAATAAGCTGAACTAAAATGTACATGGAAAGGCAAAGAAAATATAATAGCCAAAATAAATTTTAAAAATAACGAAATTGGAAGATTCATAGTACCTGTTTTCAAAATATATAATAAAACTACAGTAATCAAGAGAGCCTGGTATTGGCATAATGATCAACAAATAGATGAGTGGAATAGAATAGAAAGCCTAGAAATGGATCCAAGCTTATAGTCAGATGATTAAAAAAAAAAAAAAAAAAGCAACAGAATAATCCAATAGGAAAGGGATACTTGCAACAAATGGTGTGGGAATAAGTAGATTCCATGTGGGGCATGAGGGAAAGAATTTGACTCCTATCTCAAATTATATGCAAAAATTAATTTCAGATAAACCATGGATCAAAATGTAAAAGTAACAGTTATAATGCTTCTGAAAGAAAATATATGATAATATTTTCATGACTTTGGGTAGGCAAGATTTTCTCAGGACACAGACTACAATACACAGAAAATAATTTTTATTTGTCTTCATCACCTAAAAACTTCTGGCCATCAAACCAAATCAAACCAAAACAAAACAAAACAAATAAAAGATAATAGCTATTTGTACTACTTATAAAATAAACCTTTTGACTGAACAATGAAAGGAAGTATTTTATTGGTTTTAGTTTTCTAATCACTTAATTCAGGTAAACTAACTCAGTTTTTTTTTTTTTTTTTTTTCCAGTGTGGTCTTTAAACCAATTACATGAGCTACATGACTCAATTCCCTGGGTTCAGTACAGTACTATTGAAACAATCTCAGATAATTCAGTCAGAAAATCTGTGCTTTAGCTAACATGTTGGGTCATTCCTATTACACATTAATTTCAAATTACTTTAGATAAAATCCATATTCTGCACACCAGTTGAATTTATCCTATCTGATTGTTTCGATCAAAACTGAGACTCACTCTAAGATGAATTTATTATTTATATTTTTCTTCCAATTTTTTACCATTTTATTCTCTTCCCTTACTTCTATGGCATACAGGACCCTATCTTTGTACCTCTACAGGCCCACAACCCTATCTCCTTCAAGTAATCTCTTATTCCTTCTTTTGTAAGTGCTCTTTGGGTTGTACTACCAATAAAAGAATAAATATTAATGCTAATATTGACATTAACATTAATTCCAAGTATGTTCATTTTTTATCTGTTTTCCCTGGATAGCTCTGCACAATGCCTGGAATATAACCCACTCACAACAATCCCTTCTCACTCAGCTCACAGATCTGCCTGCATCACCATAAACATTCAGTATTATTTGTCTAATGAAATAAATACTGAATATGGGAATAATGATAACAGACTTACATCAAGGTGATCATTTACAAAGTAATTTCATTTTCATTTTTATCTTGGTCTCTCCCAAGAAACACCAGGTTGAGTAAAATCATTATTTATAGATGGGGAAACTGAATCATAGAAAAATTAAGAATTGCAATGGATATCAACTCATTCCTGTAACCTACTATGCAAGTGGGTCACTAGACTGGTTGATGGAAGGTGGTGGAAGCAAGATTTAATATTTGGTGCTACATTGCTTCCAATAATCTACTGCTTCTTGGGCTTTTGTGACATTATTTTTTCCTTCAGAGCTACCCCTAATGCCTAATTTGAGTTCATTTATAAAGTATATTAAAGATACAGACAAATATTTTTATCCATTAGCACCTTCATGAAGAATCTTCAGGGAGTTGACAATTCATAATGTCAGGATGATTGGGAAGGGGAATGGGTATTGTAATATTATTCTTTCACTTTATTAACAAATATTAATTTCATAGTTTGCTTGGTCTCCCACTTGTTCAATCATAGTCTGAATCAATGCTGAATATAACCAGTCCCTTTGTCTAAAAACAAATACAAAAACTCTTCTGCTGAAACAATAATACCATAGGAAGAATGCTCAGAGACTTCATTGTGATATTAACAAAGGAAACCCATTGCAGGAAAATAGGCTCTTCTAGAACTCAAATGTACAAAGTAAACATATCCTTTTTTTGTAACTACCGTCATGCATACAGGTAATCACCCAAGGGTATAGAGGTCATACCAGACTTACTCATCTCCAGAAATACAAGTTATAAAGCTTGTGTTACCCTTAAACTGGTAGCTATGGAATTTCATTTTAAATATTATCATGGCTTGTGGTATGGAATTTTGTTTCTAAGATCATTTTAGTCCTGGAATCTTTATTTGTGGCTCTTGTACAAGGGACAGCAGCTTCAAATCTTAGATAAAGTGAACTAAACACCTTACATAAAAGGACAGGTGTTTCCACTTCCCTGTTAATGACTCTCTAAGTGTGGATGATGATGATCCTTATCAGTCATTACTAAATTTACTTCACAGAAATTAAGAATTAAATTACAGTTTCAAGGCTCATTAGGTCTTGTTAAATTTGTTGAATTGCCCACGTGTGTATGTCTTGTCCTCCATGGGATATCTGTAAAGCAGGTGTTTCAATTCATTTTAAGTTTGTTGCATTCTATTCTGCTCTAAGATTATTATACAATTGTGTTTGAAATTCCAGGTTGGGTTCTTATATTTGAAGATCAGGCTTCAAATAGTCATATTTGACTATCAAGTTTAGCATAAAGAGGAATAATATGGAAATGGTCTCTTATGGGAGCTTTTAAAAAGGAGTATTGAATGTGAAATTCAAGGGCAGAGTAGAGACCATATTCCAAATTTTATGTCTTTCTCACTTGTCTCAATATACTGATGCCAAATAATTCCAAACACAAGTACAAGTGGAAAGATCTTTTACATTTTTATCCATGCCTACAGGGAGGTGTCTTCTAACACACTCAAAGTACAACTCATTTCTCTTTGTTTGAATGCAGGGGATATTAAATCGGATAAAAATTACTGCTAGTTGTAGAAGTCCTTTTGGCCCCCATTGTCTGTATACTCTTTTGGCAAAAAGAAAATGCCCCAGACAATGTCACCTTCAATTTAGTGTTCTCCTTTGAAAACTTAAACCAAATCAAACAAACTGTATATTTTGGGGTACAAAAAAGCACTAGATTCAGATGCAGTTCAAATAACTATCTGGGCTTTTAGCAAATGGTTTATATTTGTAAATAAGCCATTTTAATATGATTAGAGAATTATATAATATTTGGAAGATCAATGAATACACCTGATCTATTATTTCATGATATCATGAGATGTAGTTCATGCTTAATTTACATTGGAGTTTTCGAAACACAATGAATTCCCACATCAACTGTCTTTCAGAGGTATCCTGAGGCAATGCAATGTCACAAAGAGAGAAGTAACTGAGAATGGATTTCAGTTTTTTTAATCCCAGTTTAGTTTCTTTTCCACCAGATAATAGTGCCTGCATTTAAGAATGAGAAGAAATACTTTACCAGACATTGATGATAATGATAGTACTACTACTACTACTACTACTACTACTACTACTGCTAATTATTATTGTTATTACCTGGAGACAGTAGCAACTATAAAATTACTCAAGGACTGTTTGTTATCCCTGTGTAGAGAATGTCAGTAATTTTTCTTAGATCCATGAAACCAAAAATAGGACAGTTTATGAAGTAAATGAGAGTTTTAATAGTCAAAAGCAAAATTGACGTGTAGCAGATTTGCTCAAGAAGCTAGTGTTCTGCACCCCATGTTTAATACCTGGGGAAATAGTACAGCAGTATATTCTGTTCGTCTGCCTATACATCCACACTCTCATGGCAAATCAACATTCAGATCCTTGAAGAGTTTCCAGAAAAGTACTATTTACAGTTGTATCACTGAAACAAAGACAACTGAGTTTCCTAAATTATATATGCCTTCCCATGTAGAGTCTGACTGAAAGAGGCATAAGATGTAAATTCTTGATACCTTCTCAACATAACCCTAAAAGGCCAATACAATAGAATAATTATGGTCTAATAATTTATGAGTAAATGGTAATGATTCAGAAAATAGGCATCAAAGTCAAACATCTCAATGGCAGATATACCACTTTTCTTAATACTTGGGTTCTAAACATTTCAGAAAGCAGGTGCAAGTGAAAAAAGTTCCAACTTCTTGATACCTTGAAGAATCTCCTACTCAAGTGTAATATTAAAAAGGATAATACGGTGGGAAATAGATCAGGATTTGTTAAGAGGGAAATATGGGATCGTGTTTATCATCTACTAAGCATAGGACATGGCACAGATGAGGCACTCGAAAAAAAATAAACTATTGTTATTACTGTGGTTATTAATCTTACTATTGTTAAGAGTTACTCAAATCATCATTGTATCTCAGAGGTATGGCCCATGTACCATTTATTCTACAAACTTTGTGCTATAACAATAAGTGTTATATAAATGGAATTCAAAACCATTATGGCCTCTGAAACAATTACAGTTACAACATGAAAACAACATTAATCAGTAGATTCCAATACTCTGTTAGGCAAAAATATAACTTTAACAATAAGCTTTAACCTTTCCGAAAAGTACTTCCTGAATGCTTCTAAGTTTTGGGACATTCTACACATACCAGAAAATTCTTCCCTGATTCTCTGCTAATGTTTGGTGTCATATCAGAAACAAACTTTTTAATGGCAATGATTCACAGCCTAATTTTGCAAATAAAAAAAAGAAAATTTCTCACTTCAGGCTTTGATTAAAAAAGCACTGATTTAGAGGAGAGTCCAGATTTTTCCAGAGACCAACATATTTAAAATGCCAGCCTGGCATTTTTTGTTGTTATTAATCCAGTAGATGCATTTTCTCTGCAATATTATTGTAACCTCTATTATTTTATGTACTAAGGCAGCAAAAGAAACCAAAAAAGAAGTCTTAAGAAATTAATAATTAAATATTGCCTTAAGATGCAGTAATTTTGCTGATGAAACATGTTTTTTTTTTCCTTGAGGTCTGTTGAAATTCAAAACCCATAATGAATTAGGATTACTGTACCTAATAATCAGGTTTTAAAAAATGCATTGAAATTCAGGTCATAAAAAATCACCAAAGGATACATCGTTTATAAAGTATTTTTATATGGTAGTCTATATACTCAAATACATTTTTCATTCTAAATTTTTCTACAGCTTTCCTTTTGCTCAATGTTTTCTAAATATATTATAAAGATATCCAAAGTAACAATCAGAAAGTTAAGATTATAACAAAATAAATCACACTAATCAATTATTTAAGATTACTTCATATTGACTAGTGGTGCATTTTTTTCATAAATTAAATATAGGTAATTCAAATAGAAATATACATTTATAAATGCCACAATTAATGGAAGAACATAAAATCATGTGTAAAGATATTTTAATGTCCTCCATTTGTTCTTCATATAAATTAAAAGCTCTATTTCCTTCATTAGTGTTACAACATTGAAGCCCTTCTCAGGCCAAAATTACACAGGTTAACTCCTCTTTTTAAAAAAACAAAATTTGAAAAGATTATATTTCTATAAATATTTATAGAAATATAATCAAAATTTTACATCATTTTTTATATTTTTTAATTTGCATCAAAAATTTACAAATTAAATTGTGCATTTAAAAAGATATATATTGTTTTATAACAATTTAATTATTTTGCATTATAAAGAATCCATGAATCTCTGTGTTTGAATAAATATATCAAATTAAATCACCTACTGCCTCCTGCTGTATACCCTTAAAAAAAAAATTAAATTGTCCTATCTACTTATTCTCCACAAGCAATAGAAACTCATGCTCCAAATATGTAATATAGTGGTATGTACATATCAACATAGGTCTCTTCTAAATATCTCCATTTATTTTTTAAAACCCTGATTATAAAAATATTTTCACCATAATATTTTAGGATATTTTTCAAATAAACTCTAAACAAGTACACAAACCTGTAATTAATTATATTTGTCTAAGCCTTAGTTTTTCTCTAATTTAATTTTTGTTTTTTTAAACCAATTTTTAAATTATTTCTACTGCTTTATGATGTTTTTGTTAGGAATTTCAAACTATGTTACAGTTTTTCTTTACTTTATCTGGATTAATTGTACAACTTTCATCCCTGGGAAGCATCCTTTGAAGACCATTACAAAGTGAATGCAAATCCAGTGGGAGCTGGTCTGTCACTTAGGTTTAGTTGATGGTACCTGATGGAATAAGCATGCTAAGATTGCCTGTAAATGGTTCTCATTCATTGATATGAAATATAAGTTCCTTCATAGTTTAGATTCTAACCATTTTGGAAAATACTTCCTAAAATTCCAGTCCAAAAAGAAGCAATCAGTCAGTTTCCCCCCAGGATTCTGAGATTTAATCTGGAGGTCTCATATAGCATATGATTTGCTCGAATGAAGAAAATTTCTTGATACTAAGTCAATGGACTAAATAACTCTCATGGCTTTTCACTTACTGATAGTGGTATGTGGGAATGTGATTGGACTACCACTCTACTCTTTCTCCTATCAAAATCACAAAAATGACCAAACCAAAATCTCAGTATACTCTTTTGTGATAATCTGGTTTTTGTTCTTACAGAATATATGACAATGAAAGATTTGAAATTATTGTTAACATACATTTTTGACATAATATTAAATATTATTATCATTGGAAAGTGCCAATTCTTAAGAGAAAGTTTAGGAACTGCCTCTATTCCCCTTCATTCTCTGTTCAACTAGATTTTTATATTTTTAGCTTACCCTCTAAACTAAAGCTGATCCTCTACTGTTGTTTTCTATTCTATTCAAGTGATGTGTTTAGCTAGCCAATATAACCTGTTAACACATTGAATTTCCTAGCAGTGATTCAGTAGCTGTCACAGTAATCAGCATGGGAACACCTAACTGCTATAGAAGGCTTCCTATTGATTGCTATAAAAACACACAAATAAAATGTGAACTCTAAAAATCTATTTACAGCCATAGATATAATCCTTAAATACAGTTTGCTGATTTTCAGCCACCTTTGCTCAAGCAACTCTTTTCTTCCAAGGACATCCATTACAGAGCAACATTATAATAAAGCCTACAATTATGGGGTATTTGGGAAATACCTATCTGTTAATTTAAAAATAAATAAATAAATAACACTTCCGTGACAATAAACTAATAAACCCCCTTGACCAGACTTTATATCCATGTTAGAGTCCACTGTATAGTCAATGTTTGTCCGAAAAGCCACCATTTTGAGGACACAATGGCAAAGTGAAAAACCCACTGGAGTGATAGGTCTTGAATTAAATTCCTTTCTGACACTTCCATGTGTTCTTAGTCTATCTCAATGGCTTTGAGTCTCACTTTTTCTTATCTGTAACATGTAAATGCTAGTTCTTCCCATTGTTAGAATTACAGCATTCAGAGGGTTTCAGAATTCTATGACAGCTTAAAGGTTATTTCATCTAGTACCCACATTTTAAATTTAGAAACTGAAGACCAGTATCTGGGCTCGATTGTAGTCAGAAGGCTACTTCTGAGAGAGAAATAACTGGGATAATTTTCACAAATTTAACAACCAGGAAAGCAGAGGCAGCCATCCGGCGGAATTGATGACAGCTAACTAGCACACCTGCTTGCTATAAACAACCGATTATGCCTCCCCTAGTGTGTACTGGTTGGATAATGTATTAGTTTGCCAGGGCTGCTGTAACAAAGCACCACAGACAGAGTGACTTAAACAACACAAATGTATTATCTCACAGTTCTGGTAGCTAAACGTTCAAGATCAAGGTTCAGTAGGTGTACCTTCTGAGGGCTGAGAGAAAGAATCTGTTCCATGCCTCTTTCCTCGCTTCTGGTGAAACGCTGGGAATCTTTGGTTTTTCTTGGCTTGTAGAAGAATCCAAATAAGGTCACATTGTGAGGTACTGGAGTTTTGAACTTTAAAATATAAGTGGAGGGGGGAGGAGCAAGAAGGCGGAAGAGCAGGGTCTCCAAATCACCCGTCTCCACCAAAGTACCTAGAAAACCTTCCAATCATCCTGAAAATCTATGAATTCGGCCTGAGAATTAAAGAGAGACCAGCTGGAATGCAACAGTGAGAAGAGTTCGCGCTTCTATCAAGGTAGGAAGACGGGGAAAAAGAAATAAAGGAACAAAGGCCTCCAAGGGGGAGGGGCCCCGCGAGGAGCCGGGCTGAGGCCGGGGCGAGTGTCCCCAGGACAGGAGAGCCCCGTCCCGGAGGAGCAGGGGCTGCACCGACCTTCCCGGGCGGAAAGGGGCTCGCAGGGAGGTGGAGCAGGACCCAGGAGGGCGGGGATGCCCTCGGGCTCCCGGGGACAGTAACAGCAACTGCGCGCCCAGGAGAGTGCGCCGAGCTCCCTAAGGGCTGCAGCGCGCAGGCGGGACCCGGAGCAGCTGAAGGGGCTCGGGCGGCGGCTCCGCGGAGGGGGTTGCGCGGCCCCGGGAGCAGCTCGGAGGGGCTCGGGCAGAGGAAGAGGCTCCGTGCAGAGGGGGCTGCGCGGTTCCAGGAGCAGCTCGGAGGGGCTTGGGTGGCAGCTCCGCGGAGGGGGCTGCACGGCCCGGGAGCGCGAATCCACCAGCGCAGGCTCCGGAGCACAGGGCGCCGGGACACAGCCCAGGATCCCGCCTCCCCCGGGACAGGCAGAGGCCGGGAGGGCCCAGGACAGCGAGGACGCTCCTGCCCGGAGCTGAGCAGATCAGCGGCCCCGCCCTGGAGCCTCCAGGCCCTGCAGACGGAGTTCCTGCCGGAGCTGAATCCAGGTTTCCAGAGCTGCCCCGCCACTGGGGCTGTTCCTCCTGCGGCCTCACGGGGTAAACAACCCCCACTGAGCCCTGCACCAGGCAGGGGCACAGCAGCTCCCCCAAGTGCTAACACCTGAAAATCAGCACAACAGGCCCCTCCCCCAGAACACCAGCTAGACGGACAACTTCCAGGAGAAGCCAAGGGACTTAAAGTACACAGAATCAGAAGATACTCCCCGGTGGTTCTTTTTTTGTTTGTTTGTTTTTGTTTTTGTTTTTGTTTTGTTTTGATTTTTGATTTGTTTCCTTCCCCCACCCCCTTTTTTTCTCCTTTCTTTCTCTTTTTCCTCTTTTTTTTTTTTTTTTCGTTTTTTTTTCTTTTTCTTCCCTTTTTTTTTCTCTTTCCCTTTTCTTTCCTTCTTTCTCTCCTCTCTTTTTCTCTTTTTCCCAATACAACTTGCTTTTGGCCACTCTGCACTGAGCAAAATGACTAGAAGGAAAACCTCACCTCAAAAGAAAGAATCAGAAACAGTCCTCTCTCCCACAGAGTTACAAAATCTGGATTACAATTCAATGTCAGAAAGCCAATTCAGAAGCACTATTATACAGCTACTGGTGGCTCTAGAAAAAAGTATAAAGGACTCAAGAGACTTCATGACTGCAGAATTTAGAGCTAATCAGGCAGAAATTAAAAATCAATTGAATGAGATGCAATCCAAACTAGAAGTCCTAACGACGAGGGTTAACGAGGTGGAAGAACGAGTGAGTGACATAGAAGACAAGTTGATAGCAAAGAGGGAAACTGAGGAAAAAAGAGACAAACAATTAAAAGACCATGAAGATAGATTAAGGGAAATAAACGACAGCCTGAGAAAGAAAAACCTACGTTTAATTGGGGTTCCCGAGGGCGCCGAAAGGGACAGAGGGCCAGAATATGTATTTGAACAAATTCTAGCTGAAAACTTTCCTAATCTGGGACGGGAAACAGGCATTCAGATCCAGGAAATAGAGAGATCCCCCCTAAAATCAATAAAAACCGTTCAACACCTCGACATTTAATTGTGAAGCTTGCAAATTCCAAAGATAAAGAGAAGATCCTTAAAGCAGCAAGAGACAAGAAATCCCTGACTTTTATGGGGAGGAGTATTAGGGTAACAGCAGACCTCTCCACAGAGACCTGGCAGGCCAGAAAGGGCTGGCAGGATATATTCAGGGTCCTAAATGAGAAGAACATGCAGCCAAGATTACTTTATCCAGCAAGGCTCTCATTCAAAATGGAAGGAGAGATAAAGAGCTTCCAAGACAGGCAGCAACTAAAAGAATATGTGACCTCCAAACCAGCTCTGCAAGAAATTTTAAGGGGGCCTCTTAAAATTCCCCTTTAAGAAGAAGTTCAGTGGAACAGTCCACAAAAACAAAGACTGAATAGATATCATGATGACACTAAACTCATATCTCTCAATAGTAACTCTGAATGTGAACGGGCTTAATGACCCCATCAAAAGGCGCAGGGTTTCCGACTGGATAAAAAAGCAGGACCCATCTATTTGCTGTCTACAAGAGACTCATTTTAGACAGAAGGACACCTACAGCCTGAAAATAAAAAGTTGGAGATCCATTTACCATTCGAATGGTCCTCAAAAGAAAGCCGGGGTAGCCATCCTTATATCAGATAAACTAAAATTTACCCCAAAGACTGTAGTGAGAGATGAAGAGGGACACTATATCATACTTAAAGGATCTATTCAACAAGAGGACTTAACAATCCTCAATATATATGCCCCGAATGTGGGAGCTGCCAAATATATCAATCAATTATTAACCAAAGTGAAGAAATACTTAGATAATAATACACTTATACTTGGTGACTTCAATCTAGCGCTTTCTATACTCGATAGGTCTTCTAAGCACAACATCTCCAAAGAAACGAGAGCTTTAAATGATACACTGGACCAGATGGATTTCACAGATATCTACAGAACTTTACATCCAAACTCAACTGAATACACATTCTTCTCAAGCGCACATGGAACTTTCTCCAGAATAGACCACATATTGGGTCACAAATCGGGTCTGAACCGATACCAAAAGATTGGGATCGTCCCCTGCATATTCTCGGACCATAATGCCTTGAAATTAGAACTAAATCACAACAAGAAGTTTGGAAGGACCTCAAACACATGGAGGTTAAGGACCATCCTGCTAAAAGATAAAAGGGTCAACCAGGAAATTAAGGAAGAATTAAAACAATTCATGGAAACTAATGAGAATGAAGATACAACCGTTCAAAATCTTTGGGATGCAGCAAAAGCAGTCCTAAGGGGGAAATACATCGCAATACAAGCATCCATTCAAAAACTGGAAAGAACTCAAATACAAAAGCTAACCTTACACATGAAGGAGCTAGAGAAAAAACAGCAAATAGATCCTACACCCAAGAGAAGAAGGGAGTTAATAAAGATTCGAGCAGAACTCAACGAAATCGAGACCAGAAGAACTGTGGAACAGATCAACAGAACCAGGAGTTGGTTCTTTGAAAGAATTAATAAGATAGATAAACCATTAGCCAGCCTTATTAAAAAGAAGAGAGAGAAGACTCAAATTAATAAAATCATGAATGAGAAAGGAGAGATCACTACCAACACCAAGGAAATACAAACGATTTTAAAAACATATTATGAACAGCTATACGCCAATAAATTAGGCAATCTAGAAGAAATGGACGCATTCCTGGAAAGCCACAAACTACCAAAACTGGAACAGGAAGAAATAGAAAACCTGAACAGGCCAATAACCAGGGAGGAAATTGAAGCAGTCATCAAAAACCTCCCAAGACACAAGAGTCCAGGGCCAGATGGCTTCCCAGGAGAATTTTATCAAACGTTTAAAGAAGAAATCATACCTATTCTCCTAAAGCTGTTTGGAAAGATAGAAAGAGATGGAGTACTTCCAAATTCGTTCTATGAAGCCAGCATCACCTTAATTCCAAAGCCAGACAAAGACCCCGCCAAAAAGGAGAATTACAGACCAATATCCCTGATGAACATGGATGCAAAAATTCTCAACAAGATACTGGCCAATAGGATCCAACAGTACATTAAGAAAATTATTCACCATGACCAAGTAGGATTTATCCCTGGGACACAAGGCTGGTTCAACACCCGTAAAACAATCAATGTGATTCATCATATCAGCAAGAGAAAAACCAAGAACCATATGATCCTCTCATTGGATGCAGAGAAAGCATTTGACAAAATACAGCATCCACTCCTGATCAAAACTCTTCAGAGTGTAGGGATAGAGGGAACATTCCTCAACATCTTAAAAGCCATCTATGAAAAGCCCACAGCAAATATCATTCTAAATGGGGAAGCACTGGGAGCCTTTCCCCTAAGATCAGGAACAAGACAGGGATGTCCACTCTCACCACTGCTGTTCAACATAGTACTGGAAGTCCTAGCCTCAGCAATCAGACAACAAAAAGACATTAAAGGCATTCAAATTGGCAAAGAAGAAGTCAAACTCTCCCTCTTCGCCGATGACATGATACTCTACATAGAAAACCCAAAAGTCTCCACCCCAAGATTGCTAGAACTCATACAGCAATTCGGTAGCGTGGCAGGATACAAAATCAATGCCCAGAAGTCTGTGGCATTTCTATACACTAACAATGAGACTGAAGAAAGAGAAATTAAGGACTCAATCCCATTTACAGTTGCACCCAAAAGCATAAGATACCTAGGAATAAACCTAACCAAAGATGTAAAGGATCTATACCCTCAAAACTATAGAACACTTCTGAAAGAAATTGAGGAAGACACAAAGAGATGGAAAAATATTCCATGCTCATGGATTGGCAGAATTAATATTGTGAAAATGTCAATGTTACCCAGGGCAATATACACGTTTAATGCAATCCCTATCAAAATACCATGGACTTTCTTCAGAGAGTTAGAACAAATTATTTTAAGATTTGTGTGGAATCAGAAAAGACCCCGAATAGCCAGGGGAATTTTAAAAAAGAAAACCATATCTGGGGGCATCACAATGCCAGATTTCAGGTTGTACTACAAAGCTGTGGTCATCAAGACAGTGTGGTACTGGCACAAAAACAGACACATAGATCAGTGGAACAGAATAGAGAATCCAGAAGTGGACCCTGAACTTTATGGGCAACTAATATTCGATAAAGGAGGAAAGACTACCCATTGGAAGAAAGACAGTCTCTTCAATAAATGGTGCTGGGAAAATTGGACATCCACATGCAGAAGAATGAAACTAGACCACTCTCTTTCACCATACACAAAGATAAACTCAAAATGGATGAAAGATCTAAATGTGAGACAAGATTCCATCAAAATCCTAGAGAAGAACACAGGCAACACACTTTTCGAACTCGGCAATAGTAACTTCTTGCAAGATACATCCACGAAGGCAAAAGAAACAAAAGCAAAAATGAACTATTGGGACTTCATCAAGATAAGAAGCTTTTGCACAGCAAAGGATACAGTCAACAAAACTCAAAGGCAACCTACAGAATGGGAGAAGATATTTGCAAATGACATATCAGATAAAGGGCTAGTTTCCAAGATCTATAAAGAACTTATTAAACTCAACACCAAAGAAACAAACAATCCAATCATGAAATGGGCAAAAGACATGAACAGAAATTCACAGAGGAAGACATAGACATGGCCAACATGCATATGATAAAATGCTCTGCATCACTTGCCATCAGGGAAATACAAATGAAAACTACAATGAGATACCACCTCACACCAGTGAGAATGGGGAAAATTAACAAGGCAGGAAACAACAAATGTTGGAGAGGATGCGGAGAAAAGGGAACCCTCTTACACTGTTGGTGGGAATGTGAACTGGTGCAGCCACTCTGGAAAACTGTGTGGAGGTTCCTCAAACAGTTAAAAATATACCTGCCCTACGACCCAGCAATTGCACTGTTGGGGATTTACCCCAAAGATACAAATGCAATGAAACGCCGGGACACCTGCACCCCGATGTTTCTAGCAGCAATGGCCACGATAGCCAAACTGTGGAAGGAGCCTCGCTGTCCAACGAAAGATGAGTGGATAAAGAAGATGTGGTTTATGTATACAATGGAATATTACTCAGCTATTAGAAATGACAAATACCCACCATTTGCTTCAACGTGGATGGAACTGGAGGGTATTATGCTGAGTGAAGTAAGTCAGTCGGAGAAGGACAAACATTATATGTTCTCATTCATTTGGGGAATATAAATAATAGTGAAAGGGAAAATAAGGGAAGGGAGAAGAAATGTGTGGGAAATATCAGAAAGGGAGACAGAACGTAAAGACTGCTAACTCTGGGAAACGAACTAGGGGTGGTAGAAGGGGAGGAGGGCGGGGGGTGGGAGTGAATGGGTGTCGGGCACTGGGTGTTATTCTGTATGTTAGTAAATTGAACACCAATAAAAAATAAATAAAAAAAAAAACAAAAACAAATGAATAAACAAAAAAAAAAAAAGAAAAAATTTATTTAGCCTCAAAATATTCAGTCATTAAAGAATTATCTTCTTAAAGTATTCTAATAAAATGCATGTTTTTAAAAAAAATAAAATAAAATAAAATATAAGTGGAAGACAGTACATTTAATCTACAGTAGTTAGAATAAAAATGTAGTATATAAGGATGATACAGCATCAATTATCAATATTCCATTGGCAGATTTAAATGCTCCTCAAAATATTCAGTAATTTGTCTCTCATAATGCCATTGATTTTCCAGTAATTCTTTTTCTCTAGAAAAGTGTATAGAAAAATATCACCAGAAATAAATTGATATGTACTTTTAAACCATTTGTAATAATAATAAAATTGATATCATTATGACCAAAATCTGGAAAATCAGACTCTGTGAGAAACCATGGTTTTAGAAACATCTAACATGTTACCTCCTGGTACTGTAGCCCTTATTCCTTAATGTCAGCAGCCAATAAAATGAACAAATTAAATTAGGGTAGCACCACCAAAAGTTTGGCATGGATTTGCAAGAGCTAAACATTTCTCAAGAGTTAACAATAACAATGACAATTCAGAAAGAAACAAGTAAAGATAATATAAATAAATTTCCAACTGACACCAAGCCACAAGTTATATGCACACATGCATACATATGTATGTGAGCATCATAAGAAATAAGATTTGTATCCAGAATTCCCCCTGAGAAAGGGAACCCTCTTGTTTGATTTCATAAAGACACCCCTGACCCATCCAACTCAGACATCCAGAAGAGACATTAAATGCAAACTTGAGGTCTCAATGCCAGTGCTGAGGTTTCCCCAGTACAAAGCTGAGATGCATTTTATTTCCTTGAGCATTATGAGGGTAATATGCTATAAATATGTAGTCAAGTAATAGATAAGCCTGATACTTTAGGGCTGTAGCTGTGGATATTTGCTTGAGAGTGAAAGTGCTTAGGGCATTGTTTTATTGAGGGGCCATATTTCATCACAATATCCTTCCTCTCTTGCTTATAAGAGTAAATACGGTGGAGCTCATTTTTAAAAATCTCCTAAAGACTGTCTTTGGAGAGCAAGAGAGTTCTGGCTTACCAATAGTACTATTGGTTTTATTCTTTTTACCACTTTTTACCACTTTCCCATTGAATAAATAATGATGACCAGGGACCAGGCACTTTGGAAATAACATTAACTCCTTCACATCACTGGGGTATCCAAATGAGTCACATTAAACTATAAAGTTGTCGCAGAAATTTTTTTACCTCTATTATACGTCATATTTGATCAAAAGATGCCAACTATCACATCATTTACATTCAAACAATTTTTTTCAAACATTCTTTTCTTTGTAGCATCTTTCACTTGTACTATATCTCAATAATTACTAATGTAATTTATTTAAAATTTAATTACTAAAAGTCATTTCTTAAAAGTAATTTTTTGTGCTGACTTCACAAAACAAAACCCTCTACTCTGATTCCATTGAAATTTACAGAACAATGATTTGGGAACATGGAAGAGCTCAAATCATGATATGAGCTATGTTTACAGATTCAACTAGAGGAAATCTCAGGTCTATGTGGATTCACTCGACTGAAAGCAGATCAGTAGATATAGCTCGCTATATAGTAAGGGCCACATTAGTATAATATGCTTGAAAGGGATAGGAGAGTGGGAAAGTGGATTGTACATCATTTAGAGAAATAATCATAATAGTATAATAGCTAACATGTATTTGAGATTCACAATGTGCCGGATACTATGTACTTTCTAGAGATGATCATAGTAATATATACAACAATCTTACATAGTAGGTGATATTATCCTCATTTTATAGAGGAGAAAGCTGAAGTTCAAACAAGGAAGTAAAAAGCATCTTTTGATCTGCATAGCCACAGTTTCTATTTTTAAAAAAGTGAAGATAAGAAATTGCAGAAGTCATTTTTTAAGAAAGCACTTTATTTGTTGTCAGATTGGAAGTACTGAAGTGCAAGGAAATAAAATGGATTAGAAAATAAATACATGCTTGTTTTTTACACCTGCACTAACACTAATTTCAAAGAAGACAGCAGAAAATTCATGCCAATTTGATGTTGTTCTTAAAAGAAATGTTTTCTGAGAGGAAAAAACAATAGTCCCTGATGGCTTTCTCTATGTCAAATGTCTTAGGATAAAAGACATAAAAGAAATAATTTCTAAGGGAAGTTTTTAAAAAGTCACTGAAGAATTATTCTTTTTAAGCTTTTAGTATGTAATAAAGGAAACAGAGAAAATGGGGTAGAAAATAAATAAATAATATTCCTTAATAATAAGGCAGCAATTACACCTATTTATATTTCCACACACAGAGAGAGACATCTAACAATTCAACCTGAAGGATCATCACAGAATCTCACTCTAAGTGAAAAAAAAAAAAAAAAAAAAGGCTGCTATGGCCTTTTGTAAAAGACCACATTTGAGACATTACCCGAGTCATATAAGATTTTTTTTTCTCTTTAATGACAAATGGACAAAGTAATAAAATCCTCAGGCTCCATGGTCCCTGGCCAACATCACATAGGACATTTGGGATCATTGGTGTTATACATCACCCTTTACAGCAGCTCTTGCTTGCACCCGCCACCACAGTCCGCAAGAGGGCTTAGAAATGAACCTAAGATCCCGAAGAGGGTGCCCAGTGCCTGCCCATAATCCTGTTCTCATTCTAATTTTGCAACTTACTCCATCAACAAAGGCCGCAGACACCAAAAAATTAGAGAAAATTCCTTTTTCTTTCTCTTCCTGTAATATTTTTTTCACAACTTAATGATTTGCTCTTTATCAAGGTTTTGTTTTCCATTTTCTTAGATTCTTGATCTCCATCATGTGGACCATTCTCTTTGTTACATTTGCTTGCCAGTAAGAGATGCCAATCACTGGTCCTTTATTTGGCTGCATACATACTATTTTTTTTTCAAGTTATTGCTTTATCTAAGTAACTTACTTTCCTTCCTTCTTTTTTGTTCTGCCAAAATATGGCATTGTTTTCTTATTAATTATTCATTAGTTTTGCCTGTTTGTTTTCTACTAAGATTCTAGGCAAAGTCAAAATATAAATAATGAGAAACACTAAACTGAAAAATTTATTTTAGCAGTTATAATTTAAAGGATAGAGGAAATAGCACAAATCCCATTATTTGGATTACACATGTTCTAAGAAAGTAGTTAATTTTACACAATGATAAAATATTAAAATTGCTAAATTCTAAGGAATTTTTTAAACCCATAAAATTCTCATTAAAATAGGGGGAGAAAAAATAGCAATTAAACTTTATTATTTCAAAGATGATAAACATTTCATCCAGGAAATGCAGTATAGAGCAGTGGTTAAAAAGCAAGGCTCTGGAGTTATGGATATGTGGTCTTGATTTCTATTTCCATTTGTATTAACTATATGCATCTGGTTAATACTTTGTAAGCTTTGGTTTATTTACTTATGAAGCATAATGATATCACCTAGCTCATTGGGTTGTTTTCATACATAAGAAAAAAACAAATGAAAAAATGGACAGAAAAGTGTCCGGAGAAAAATACTTTGTAATTGTTAATAATTAGCATTATTAGCCAAAACTGAGGTATTAATTGAGAAACCATGGAATTATTAGACTATTATGATCCTAAACTCATTGGTTAGGTAATCCTACAATAACAAAAGAAGAAGTCAGAGGAGAGGGAGAAGGAGAAGCAGGGAGATGGAGAGAGAGAGAGAAGGAGGAGGGGAGAAAGGAGAAGGTTTTATCGCTCACAAGTTATGCATGTCTTTTCTTGGTAGGCTGTGCTTCTGTTCAACATTGTCATGGCTTTGGGACCCAGGCCATCAAAACAAGATCTGTCCTGTCTGGAATGCTTGTTTTTGTAGCAGAAAAGGGAAAAAAAGACATAACAAACACCTGCTGGATCTTTAGGCTTTGGCTTGAATGGAGTCTTAACTTAATAAAGTTAAGTCTTAACCTGACCTAGGAGAGGGTAAAAGAGGATCCAAGATATCCAAAAACTTTGCATTGAGGGAGATGCAAATCTTAAGTGTTATAAATTGGATGAACATAATAATCAACCTAAATCAGTACCCTAAATTATCACCCAAGCCAAAAAAAAATTATTTTGAAGGAAAGTAGCTACACAATTAAAAAGTTTTATAGACTTGCCTCTAAATTCTGATTTCTTAGGCCTCTCACTTCTTTTCCACAGTAGTGAAAGATAGGCATATAATTTTATCATTGAAATTAAGGTTTCTAAAAGTATTTATTTTGATGAGATATTTGTCAATGTGCTCAAGAGAATTTTCATAAGCAAAAATCAATTTTATGAAATAATAAATTTGCTTGGCATTTTTACTGTGAACCCAGAAATATTTTTAATATAGAGGAAGCAGACTGCACAGTGCCCCCCCCCTTACCAATACATATATATCCCCAGAGATAATAGTAAAGAACATATGGTCAGCAATGTGTCTGTTGACAGTCCATGAACCTAAGAAAGCCTGAGCAGTCCTTAACTTTAAATGTTTGTTTTCAACAAGAGATGAAACCTTTGCTCCTAAAGTCTTCATTAAGAGCTATGGGTAAGTCCACATTGCAAGTCTCCACAAGTTCAGTTAAAAAGAAAGAAAAACAACTAAACAAAATAAGCATGCCTCCATCTCTTTGATTCCATTATGCTCGTCCTCCTTTGCTACCTAAATTTTCCAGAAGGCTGTCTCTGTCTCCCTGTATTCTCTGATTTCCTCCTCTGATTCATTCCTCACTTTCCTGTAATCTGACCCCTGTCCCACATTTACAAAATACTTATGCCATTTGAAATGTGTGGAAATATTATGCAACTGGTTATTTGGTTTTGCTCAAAAGACTTTAAGTTCTTTTCTTGGCCACCTTTTAAAATCTTAGTGAAAACAGGATGCAAATTGAATAATTCAATAGCAGGTGGCTATTGGATTGAACATTTGTTAGTTTATTGGTGACATTAGAATGAGCATTTTCAGTAGCTATCCAGCTTTTCAGGAAGTATCAGTGCTGTTATATTGGGGACACAAAATCTGTCTTGAAACTTTTTTTCCTCCCTGGCTCTCGAGACACCAGTTTTTCTTGATTTGCCTTCTACTCTCTTAACATTCCACAACCATTTTCTCTTTAGCCCAGTGGCTACTCTTATTCTAGACATTCCTTAACTGCTGGTGTAAATCAAGATATTATTTTTGCTACATTTCTTCTTACTCTACACAGAATCTTCTGAGTCAGCACATCATTTCTCCCACTCTGAATTTGTCAGTGAATGGTATTACTAACCACTTTTGTGCCTAAATCTGAAATAGAAGTTTCACTCTTGATTCTTCCCTCTTCTCTATCTCATCATATTCCAACAGTCACTGGCTCTCCTTCTCTCCTGCCTCTAAATATATCTCAAAGCAATCCTTTCCTTTGCCTTCATCCTTAGGCTGCTCCCAGTTTGCATTATTTCTTACCCAGGTCTCTATAATATATTTTATCAAGCAATTTATGAGTGAAAAGAATCAAACATCCTCAGGAGTGTGATCATGCCTATGAAAACTGGCTGGGATTCTCTCTAATGCCAGATACAATAAGATCTCTCACATTTCTTCCCTGGGTTACTATATGTACAAGCATGTGTCGTGCAAGCAAATTGCTTATGCCTAGGCAAAGTATCAAACTTGAGTGAATATAAATAAATAAGTAATAATACACCAACCAATGTATTAATTATGTCCTTATTCATGGCCCCACGAACAGTGCAGGTCAATGGAGTCACATTGAAAGAAATGGAGGATAGGAAACTAACATTTATTGATAGCCACTAAATGCTGGATGATCCTGTTTATTTTATTTGTATTATCTCACTACATTACACAGTTTTTGAGGGCAGAGATTATGCCCTGTTCAGTTCTAAAGCACAGTTTTTGAGGGCAGAGATTATGGCCTGTTCAGTTCTAAAGTGCATAAAAAAGCACTGTTTTATGATATAATAGGTATTCAACAAAATTTGCTTATTAACTAAAAGATGTTTTATTGCCACTTTACTAGTATTGCAATTTGACAAGTGAATAAATCAATATTTGGAACATTAATCTGGAGTAAGTTTTTGTTAATTTAAAAAACAAACTGAATGACCTATGAAGATACATGACTTATATGCATAAAACAAACTAAATTTGTTATTGTCACAAAAATTTAAGTCCTATGAAGGAGACAGACAAAATAGGAAAAGAAGGACGGGTAGATGGGTAGAGCATCCTATTTTAGTCATTATCCTTACTTCTAAAGTGACCCAAAAATCCACAGACTAGTCCACAAACATCCATTCAGCAAATGTTTTTGGTACTTATAGAAATAAGTAAGCTCTTTTTATAGATATTCATAATGTCCAAGAACAAAACAAAACAGGATCACGTGACAAAGTGAATGGAGAGAAGTGGGCCAATGCTAGATGAAGTCAGGAAAGGGCAATCTGAGGTAAATACTTTTGTGTGAAGAGTGAGAAAGAGTAATCCAAGTGAAAATCTGAGAGGGACTCTTTTCATGGGCATTTGACCATGAAACAGAAAAAATGGCAGAGTGACAGCCCTAGTGAACACAAGTAGAATGTGGAGTCTGATTCCAAAGGCCTTATTGTTTGAGGTCAGTTCAGTATCCATATGAAATTTAGCTTGAAATTCTATCTTGCTGGAAAATAGTTTTATCTGTGTATAAGTATTTTGCATATTGGAGTTGTAAATGTCAAAAAGGTACCTTGGTGAAGTAAAGTTACATAGCAGATAAACAAAGGGTAAATTAAATCCAGCTTCAAAATTTTAAAAAACTTGGAAATTGAAATAATTTATGTATATGTAAGCATACGTGTGTGTATTTGTGTGTATGTGTTTACATGTATATCTTTACTATAGGAACACATAAAAGGTTAATATTTGCGTCTATAAACAATTTCTTAAAGATAAGTTTCAAAGCCTCTATTGTCTTGCAAAAGTCATCTGAATTTAGAAATGCTATATTATTTTAACATCCCCTAGTGGCTTTCTGATAAGATTGGGGGTTTGGTTGGCAAATTTAAACTGTAAGTCTAAAGAAATATATTTTCTTCTCAGAATAAAGCATCTATTCCATTTATTCCAACCAGGAAAAAAAAAGATAAAAGAAAATGTTTATCCTTATGACATACTAACTTCTTAAAGCAATTTTCCTTCAAACTATACAATAGCTGAGATTGACTTCAAAAATGAGAAAATAAAAGTTGCCATCTAAATAGCACCACTTATGGATTTCCCTCTGACACTAATCTGAAAACAGTAATGTAATAAACTAGTTTTTTCTCTTATGAAAGTGTAAGATTCGGGAAAAAAAAGGTAAAAGTCCCTCAGTAACAGGGATTTGGAGACTTTTCATCCATAGACAGTACTTTTCTCCACCACATAATTATATAAAATTGATAAGAGAGACATTATTTGTCTTTTCTAGTTTACATTTGGACGATCTATGGTACAAAGTCATTAAGAGAAAGTCTGGGGCTGAGTCAGGACTTCGAGTTATCCTGTTTGCTAACCTCTTGTTACTTACACTTAACCATGGTCCCAATTTTTTTCCATCGGAGCAGTTATGCATCTTTCAGACTCTATGTTAATTGACTGATATTTATGATAAACTCAATGGGTTTATCTACCTTTCTCTCTGTGGTGCTTGAAGATACATGGTTAGAGCTGACTCCTCACTTTTGTGTGCTAGCAAAAGGGAAATCTGTAATCTGCAGCCTTACTACAAGAGAGAGCTAAGAAAATAAATCTTGATTCCAGTCCTACATACCTTGGAGTATTTAATTCCAAGCATTTTTAATCTGACCCCACATTCTTGGGATCTGTAGGCACTTGCTAAAAATGTCAACTATGAATTCACATCCAATTCTCACTAACATATAAAGAGGTGTTTAAAAAAAATTAAAATTTTTAAACAAATCCAAACAACCAGTTATATAATCTGCACAATTTCAAAAGGCGATCTTATAGAAGACACTGAAAATGTTAGTGGCATGATTTCCAATACATCTCCTGCCCTTTTAGAAAGAATGAGACAGAAATGTTACATGTTCAGAGCTTCAGTAAGATAGGTAAGTACTTAGCTGGGGAAAAAAGCTAATTTCTTTCACCCTTAGTGGTAGAATGAGTGGGCATTTCGTTCAGCTGATTTGGTTTTATGCACTCTTATGCTCAAGTTGAAAAATATAAATGTATAATAATAAAGTAATGATAACAGTCATGTTCCATTTTCCTTTTCTATCTTAATAGCTCCAGGTAGGTAATTTTACTGTGTATATAAATCATTAGTCTTCAGCAGCCACTCGGTTCTCTAGTTATTCTTAGGCTCCAAAGCAGTTTTATTTTGCTAAGAGCCATTTCTGATTGTCTCTGGAGTAATGGCAGGGGTGAGGGAAAATTCAAATTAGCTTCAAGGTACATTTACTTCTATTACTGAGGACTAATACCCCCATGACATATAGACCATTCCCTAGTCAAATACTAATTTACGGTTGTCCTGTATCAGTGTAACCAGCAGGTACTGCTAGATCTTTTCTGACTAGGTTTGATTTCAGGGGTAGAAACTGAACACTGTTGATAGTTCCAAGCTTCCTAGTGAAAAACAAAAACAACAAAACAACAATAATTTTAGAGCTGGGAGGGATTTAAAATTTAAAAGATAACCAAGAAAAGGCTTCAGGGAGAAGTCCAGCAGGAAAATCTATGTAATAAATAGAATTCCCCAAATGGAGCCAAATGAAATGCCAAATGAACTTCAAGGTTTAATTGATTTACTAAACCACTTCAGTCAGAGAAGTTATGAAAAGAAAATTAATTGTAATCAATAGATCCTGTACAAGCCCTTTAAAGATTCTGTGTCTAAATTCACATTAGGAATCCCTGGTTTACTAAGGTTTAATGTTAGTGTTTTCATAACTTTTGTGTTCTTACAAATGTATATTGTAAATACTTAGGTTACAATTAAGTCTAGAACAGTTTTTTTAAGGAATAATGGAATCAATAGGATAAAAGAATAGTATGCTGTCCTTTCTGGGACTTTCTTGATCTTTGTTATTTTTAGTATATAAAAGTGCATAAATATAATGTGATGGTAAATTGGGCGAAGGGGCATTCTGTGTTCTTCTATTTCCCTCCCAGCTCTAAAAAATGATACTGCTACTGTGCAAGCAAGAACAAATAAATAATGTAACTTCTGTGTCTAGCACATATTAGGCACTTGATAAATATTTATTGAATTGACACTAGCACCTAGTGGGCAAAACTTGAGAATTAAAATAACAAAAGGAATAGGAAGGTAAAGCAGAGGCATAAGTAGCCATAAGGTAAGTCAGAATTGGAACCCTGGGTGTCTCAGTGGTTGGGAATCTGCCTTGGGCTTGGGTCATGATCCTGGGGTCCTGGGATCGAGTCCCACATCGGGCTCCCTGTGGGGAGCCTGCTTCTCCCTCTGCCTGTGTCTCTGCCTCCCTCTCTCTGTGTCTTTCATGAATAAATAAATAAAATCTTAACAACAATAACAAAAAAGGTAGGTCAGAATTGCCTCACTTCAATTAGTCCCCAGTTTCTGCAAGTTAGGAGAGCAGTCCCTCCTCTAGGTAGCCCTCAATCTTCTGTGGCCTCAGATTGTCTCTTACCACCTCCAGCTCTACCAGAGATGGGAGCTCTTGCAGAGCAGTACCTGTTGGGCCTAGCTTTGTATACCACGTTTGTCCAACTTGTGGATCTACCAGTTATTCTTTGAGCACTCATCATAGGGAATGTTTCAGTGGCTGAGGTAGTTTTTGTACCTCTCCCATCCTGTCTGAGCTCTCATGAAATCCTGCCTGTGTTTGGAGAGCTGGTTAATTTCTGCATGGTAAGAGGTGGGAGCGTGGGGTGTGCTAGGCAGTTAAGGGATTTGGCATTTTCACATTGTGTCCAGTTGTAATCACATCACTCCTATCATCTGACCGGCTTTTAGAATCTGCCTGCAAATGGAGGGTAAGCCTGAGCCAAGCCTTTCACCGACTTTCTGAGCCTTCTATGAAGAAATGTAGATTATCAGTCCTCCCTTCCCCCACAATCTTGTCTGGCCCCTTCCTCCCCTCTTCCTCTAGCACTTGAGGCCGGCACCCAAGCATGTGTCACAACTGAGATCAACTGATGTTTGACCTGACACATTCCTCTGTCAATGCTCCTACCCCCTTAGGAGGTGCTAAGTGGTTATAATTTGCATTCTTGAAATCTACTGTATCTTGAAAGGTTCCTTTTAGAAATTTTTGGTTGTTTTTCAAATGCCCATAGTTAAATGAGGAGAAAAACAACCAGTAATTAAAAGCATGGCCTTTCAGTAGAGTTGACAGATCTTTCTCACCAAATTTGTGTTTTATTTCATAATTAAATTTTCCTTCTGGTAAAGGAGGCTCCAGTTCGTAGATTTCAATCAAACGACATTACACCTGCCTCAGAAGGATTAAAGATAACCCTGACACAGCAAAGGCTTCTCTCATCTCCATCCAGCTTTTTCCTCGTCTACCAACAAGATCCATCAATCATACAAGATTGCATCTCCAAATCGCAGAAAAATGAGAGATACACATCCTAGACTGAAAGTACCTTTTGTTTCTAATTTACATCTCTTCCCTTCCACTGAGTATGTAGAACTTGGCATACATATAATAGTTAATAAAACATTAAATTACATAACTTCAATTTCAGTAATCACCCTGTGCTAAATGTTTTGCATTAAGTTTCTTATTTGATATCCAAAATTCACACGTGAGGAAAATATTATCCAGATTTTACAAAAGAAAAATTAAAGCTTTATGAGATAAAGTAATCGGCTTAAAATTATCCCAGTTAATTAATACAGGATGAAAGGTTCAAATCTAGTTTCACTGCTTTTAAAGGCCATAGTGTTAAAGAAAACTAAAACCTTATCTTCCAATTTTAATTTTTAAGTATTTACATTGAACATTACCCTGCGAAGAAAGCAAAATTTGTTCTACAAAAGAAAATTACAGATTTAGCAAAGGTCTTTGTCTTTTTATTTTTTTTATGATAGTCACACAGAGAGAGAGAGAGAGAGAGAGAGAGAGAAGCAGAGACATAGGCAGAGGGAGAAGCAGGCTCCATGCACCGGGAGCCCGATGTGGGATTCGATCCCGGGTCTCCAGGATCGCACCCTGGGCTAAAGGCAGGCGCTAAACCACTGCGCCACCCAGGGATCCCAGGTCTTTGTCTTAATAAGAAAAAAAATAATGTTTTTATTATTATTTTGAGGGGGGAGAGTGTAATGATTATAAAGTACTCACAGCTATTATTTGGGAATAAAGTACAAGTTTCCCCGTTGTCTATTTTGTGATTTCTAGGAGGTGAATAGAAAATGAAAGGGTTCTCACCTGGTGTCATTTTGCTGTATTCCCTGTCACTCTCGGAGGCCATGTTCTCAGGTAGGAGATCCACTTTGAATCTGGTCTATCACTTCTTCAACAAGAGAAAAGCCTTGCACTCAGGGCCACTGACAAAACCTGTCCTTATATCTCCATCTGCTTTCTTGTTCTGAGTGCCCTCCTGACTCCTTAGTGAGCTTCAGGATTCACAAGGAAAATTCAGGGTAACAGTGGTCAATGAAAGAGCTGTCTCTCCAGCCATTTCAATCAGCCCAATGAACTCTGGGCCACCCAGCCTAGGCTGATGCCATCACATCTGAGATAGACTCTGGGTAGGATTATCAACTCTTAAAGTAAGGACAGACTTTATTCATCATCTTCCTAACTTTTAATTAACAGAGGATGAAATTGAGGACCTGAGAATTTATATTAATGGTCTGTGAGATTTATATTCTAATCCTGGGTTTTTGGACTCCCAGACAAATGCTCTTTCTATCATACTACCTACCTAAAACAAACATCCAAACCCAGGCTAACTTACAAATTTTTTTTTTCATGAACACACACACACACACACACACACACACACACACACATCTATTAAACCATGAGCTGCAATAGGCAAGCACAGCACTTATTTACTGTTGAATTCTTAATATAGGCTCGTGCATCAAAATCTAGCTAAAATTCAGACTCCAAAAGAGAGACCTCAACCCCTCAGACCCGCAGTTTTGCATCTGCATGTTTGGGGACGTGTCAACCCCTCAGATGGCGTGGTCAGGAGCTAAACTCCAAGTCTTGTGGTTTTGCTTGTATGACCTGTTAGACCTCTGCCATCACCGAGTACTCCAGTTGGGGATGAATCATTCCTGTGCCTGCTGTGATCTGGGGCTGGGGTCACAGACTTGAGCCTGACAACTCTGGTACCTGAGCAGCCAGGGGCTTCTAGTCCTCATCTGCCACCTCAGCATTCTGTCTGGGCCTGTTGCCTTAAGCATTTGACCAGTTTCTTTGGAGTAGATTTCAATGCTTTGCAGGAGGCTAACCTTTTCTCTGAGAAGCTAGCCTAGGGAGACTGTCTCCATTAAGGAATCCTGTTCTTCCCACAACACACACTTATTATCATTAGCTATTTGGCAGACATCCAGCAGCGATAGGAGAATGAACAGGGTTATTTGATTCTGAATATAAGTGGCCTCAGATATTTTTTTTCAACACTAATATTCATGTTTGGCATTTCAATTAAATGGTAAGTGCCAAAGGTCCACAATTACACCTCCTTGTTTTTTAGGATCTTCCTAGGCATAAAATATGGACCTATATGTGTTTTTAATTTGGGATTCGTATGAATCCAAATGTCTTTCTATGGGGTGCTACTACTAAAACTATTTAGTACAGTTCCTGGTATTAATGTAGGGCTTACTTTAAAGATGTATTGTTGGAGCAACAGTTGGTAATCCTGCCTGCATATTAGAATCATCAGGAAGGTTTTAAAAATCCAGATGTCAAGACACATCCTAGACTAATCAAATCAGTATTTCTTGACTTGGACTTTAGTCATCAATATTTTTTAAACTTCCCAGATAATTTCAACATAAAGCCAAGGCTAAAAGGCTGTTTTATGTCTGTTGTGAATCATACAATAGCACAATAGCACATATTATATGACTGGAAAAATGATAGCATGATTTGTGTGTGTGTGTGTGTGTATATACATATATATATATATATATATATACACAAATATATACATTATATTTATATTTTTATATGCTACACATGTGCCTGCACTTGTGTGTTCTTTTTGCTAATAAAATAGGACTTGAAAAGATTTTACCTTGTCAATCACAAATGTGTCTAATACAAAGAAGCAAGTAGCAATTTATTTTTCTTTTTTTTCAATTTATTTTTCTACAGGCAGTCAATATATTAAGTTTATACTTTTCAAAGCTAACTTAGAGTATTTGCATTATCCTGATGGAAATCCAGTATCTGGATATTTTGGGATCACCTCTATTTAAAGATTTCAACAAGGGAATAACCTCCAAATTTCACATTAATCAATTCTTGAATATTTTCTGCTGTTACATGATACCTAGGAAACTGATTTAGATAAAAATAGATGCTAACCAATGGATTTGCTTGCTGCCTTTTAAAAAGCCATATATCAGCGGCCACAAAAGCACTATCATCAAATCATGGGAATTAATCAATTATTTCAGGCCACTATGTTGCAGACTCAAATTTGAAGGCACACTAATGGAAATATATTCTCTTTGGAGCTAATTCGGGTTTTCTCCTCTGAAGTTACTTCTTTGGGGTGTACCACAAGGACTTGATTATTCATCAGTTATTGAATCAAAAACTTGTGAAGTCTACACTTTGTGTTAGGTCTTTTATATGTGATGTTTGGGTTTTAAATAAGTAAAGAAAAAGCATTTCTGTTTTACATAAAACACTTCAAGGATCTAGCAAAAGAGCTCATAGCTATTTTTGTAAGTATGTTTCTGCTTCTACTAAGATGCTAAGGCTTCAGTATGGGGGGTGAGCTCTAAGATGATTCTGTATTAACTAGAAGTGCAGCACTCCCTTTCTGTTGCCCTAGAGCTACCCAGTCACTAGTGAAAATAAAAGATGAGTATTTCATTATTCGTGTATGTGAATAACCCCTTAAAGAAAGCTGCTCACTGTATTAACTTTTAAGATAGAAGGAATTATAAATGTTTATTGGTTACAACTCTTTTCCAAAAAAAAAAAAAAAATCTAACATGGAGGAATGACTTGGAATTGATTGAATTAAAAGCAAGCTGGTTTTTAACTTTATTTGAAAAGCAATGCACTTAATTAAGTCATCAGCACCTTCTCAGCCTACATTTCTACAAAAAGCAGGAAAGATTCTCACAGTGAATAAAATTCTCTGAAGTGTCAAAATATGTAATACCAGTGTCACAAGCAGGGAATTTAAAAATTAAGGTAAATAGATCTGAGTTAGGGCAAGGAGGATTTATTAAATTAAATTGTAGTTTTTAATTATGATATATAATTTTCTTTTACCTTGAAAGTCTTTAATCATAACAATCACTAAAACTTTTGAACATAAAATTTGAAAGGAAGCATGTTATGATTGTGTTGTCCAGTTAAGGAAAACTTTTGAAATAAACATTTAGGTAATTTGTCATGCATCACATAGACAAGAAGTGGTAGGTCTAATAAGAGGGAGTTAACCAAGCCCTCACCTATAAAAAATATCCAGGAAGGATAATAAATGATATGAGTCATATTCCAGAAGTCCTAGGATGGCGATCCTTTTTAAGATTGATTGATTGATTGATTGACTGATTTTATTTAAGAGAGAGGGAAAGAGAG
The DNA here is from genome assembly GCF_053574225.1 of Canis aureus. Lineage (NCBI taxonomy): Eukaryota > Metazoa > Chordata > Mammalia > Carnivora > Canidae > Canis > Canis aureus. The sequence continues at coordinate 32,623,838 of NC_135618.1, forward strand.
AGAGCATGAGCAGGGGAGGGGAGCAGAGGGAAATAAACTCCCTCCCCACAACTTTAAGTTCAGCTCTGACTCACAACCCTGATGTCATGACCTGAGCCAAAATCAAGAGTCAGATACTCAACACACTAAGCCACCCAGGCACCCCCCTTTTATCTTGTAAATAAGTTCTTGTAAGGTCCATTTTCTTTCTTTCTTAAGATTTATTTGTTTGTTTGTTTGTTTGTTTGTTTATTTATGAGACACAGAGAGAGAGAGACCTAGAGACACAGGCAGAGGGAGAAGCAGGTTCCATGCAGGGAGCCTATGTGGGACTCAATTCTGGGACTCCAGGATCACGCCCTGAGCCAAAGGCAGGCACTCAACCACCAAGCCACCTGGGTCACCCAGGTGTCCCTTTGGGGATCCTTTGGGGATCTCATGACTCTTATGATAACCATCACCACTTTGAATGTGTTAATTCTCATAGATTAATATATATATATATATATATATATATAGGCAGTAGAGAACACATCCCATGACTGTAATGAACGATGGGCATTTTCTAAAATTTAAAATACTCTAAAAGACACTTCTGTTGGGAGAAAGGCTGCAGACTTTGGAGACTATCTGTGAACATTACAGAAAAAAATATTAAATATTTTTCCTAAAAGGTTTTCTTCATCCTTAGTTCACACTACTAGTCTCCCTACCCAGCCTCTCCCTAAGCCTATTACACTTTGTTTCAGACGTGGAGGTGAAGACTTTTAGATGAATTTAATAGTGATGTAAGCAACTGTCACATCAATAGAGGCAAAAAAAAAAAGCAATAACTATTAGTTTTAAGGTCTAAAGAGAAAGCAGAACATATGGCAACCACTTTTAACCTTTTTCATGCATCAAATGAAAAGCAGGATGGGGACTAAGAGGAAAAGTTCAATGTAGCACATGTATGAATGTGTCTATAACTCACAGTTAGAGGCCTACTCTAGACCAGCTAACTATAAGGACAGAAAGAGTGGAGCTCAAGGAAGGAATCAAAATGCCATTTAGTTTGTTTTTCTGAAGGGATTCTTCTGCAACTAACATTTTGTATCTCCTCAGAATCTTAAGAATGGCTCAGTTAAAATAGTAGTCCCTTTGATGAGGCTGAGCGGGAGATTAAGAAAGGTTGAAGTAAGAAGAGTGTATGGGGCTCAGAGCAATGCTTCCTGAATGTTAAGATGCCTATGAATGTCCTGGAATCTTGTTTAAAATGCAGTTTCTGGATTAGTAGGTCTGAACTGGGCCTCAGCCTCTGCCTTTCTAACAAGTTCCTGGAGATACCAATGCTGCTGGTGTTTGGTTATTGATTAGCTCAGTAGAGCATCAGACAACCTGAAACACAAGATGGGGGGCCATAATATGTCCCCAAAAGCAGTGCTGTAGTTTCGGGTTAAAAAAAAAAAAGTTCTTTATAGGATTAGCAACTCCTCCAAAAAGAGAGTTCTGTCATTTGTTAATTAATAACAAGTGGGTTTTTTTTAAAAAGATTTAATTTATTCATGAGAGAGAGAAAAAGAGAAAGAGAGAGCATGTGCATATGAGTAGGGGGAGAGGCAGAGGGACAGGAAGAGGCAGGCTCTCTGCGGGGCCAGAGCCCAGCTCTGGGCTGGATCCCAGGACCCAAGGACCCATGACCCCAACCCAAGGCAGATGCCTAACCAATTTAGCCACCAAGCCGCCGCAAAATTAGGTGTTTCTCTTCTGCATTTTAAAAGAAACATTATTTTTAAAACAGTAACTCTTCCTACAGATGGGTTTCTACAAGTATGAACAACAAGAATATCAAGTGGGCACAAATGCATTTTCTTTCTTTCTTGTTCTAGTCAACCAATTATCGACATGTGAATTATCTATTTTCTCATAATTATGGGTTTTCCAAGACCAATTGCTTATCCCATACAAGCTTTCCAAAAATAGTGCATTCTTGAGCCTCAGTCCTGCCAGTGTGTGCACGCAGCAAACACAGATACAATAATAACACGAGCCCAGTGAATATATAATTAGAAAGGAAGGTTTTGAAAGAAGGAAATAACTATATTGAAAGATAAAATTATATACACATACATATATGTAAAACACACACACACACACACACACTATAACAGACTGAGACTCCAGGCACCTCTGTTTCAGGGTTCCCTTTATCAACCAACCACATAACAACTCTTGGCAAGTCTGAGCATCTTTAGACCTTCCTTTCCTTATCTGTAAAATGAAGGATCTGAGATACATTATCTTAATTTTCCTTCTGATTGTAAAATTCTATGGATAAAAAACAAGTGACTATCAAGGAAAAGGCTTCTCTTTTGAGGTTGCCTCCCTTTCCCTTAGGAGACAAATACTGTTACTTTCTGTCCAGTAGGACTCTGACCCCAGTCTCTCATCAGTAGTAGAACATTTCTTAAAAAAAAAAAAAAAAAAAAAAATGCTGACAATGACTTTGAGGCCTGATTTAGTTTGTGTTGTCAAGATAAAAATGCTCATCAGTCCTTTTAATTGAAAGTAAATGGTATTAGGAAAGTGATTACTACAGGGGAAGGGGAAGGGTGGCCCTGCTTATGGGCTTCACCATCGATATTGTTTCTTTAAAGGGCCCATTCAATAGAGAGATGCCTGGTGGGCAGAAAACAAGCAGAAATAAGATATTAGCTTCTATTGTTAAGTGAGTCCCTTACTGCCTCATTTACCCAAATAATAAAATGGAAAATTAGCTCAAATTCCTTTAAGAAAAGTACCACTGACGCAAGAAACTCAATATCCTCCTGATACATCACCAAGTTATCTGCCGAGCGTACCTTTTATTCTTATATGAAATTAAGACTCATTGGGCATATGTGAGGACAGCACTGGATGTTGGCGTTATATAGATGAACAAATAGCACTTCCTGTCCTGCAGGAATTCATTTATAGCTGTGACAGAGACAGAAACCTAAAGGGAAAATGACATTTATTTAGTGTTTGCCACATGCCAGCCATTGCTGGGCCAGGTATATATTAGATTATTTTAGCTTCACTGCAACAACCCGGCGGAGTAGGTATATGTGTCCTTTTGCCCAGTAAGGAACTTCGACTCAGAGAGATTAAGCAGAAGGCCAAATAATATAATAGTGAGTACAGCTAGGCTTTGCCCTCATGTTTTTCTGACTTCCAGACTTTGACTTGCTCGGTATAGCACTGCTCAGCCAAACAAATTAATTAAAATACTCCATGATACTGAGGACAATGAAGCCAAGAAAGAGATGAAACTAAATCTGCTTTGAGAAAGCAAAGAAGACTTGACATCGTAGAGAACACGTGAGCTATACCTCAAGGAGTAAGGAGTTCGCCTGGAGGAAAGGGGCCCTACAAGCAACAAGAACAGTATCATTTATTCGGCTTCTGGTGACGACCAGAGCTTTCAGGATACCACCAATGCCTGACAAAAACGCATTTAGCTTCATAAAACCTTTTGTTGCTTTTGACAGTGACCTTTTTTTTTTTCCTTTGCTTAGTCACGTTGGCTACTGTAACAAAATACCATAACCTGGATGGCTTACAAACGCAGAAACTTATTTCTCATAGTCCTAGAGGCTGGAAGTCTAAGATCTGAGCCCCAGCAGGGTGGAGTGCTGGTCAGAGGCCTCTTTAAGGTAGTAGATTAGCAAATTCTCCTTGTATTCTCACATGTGAGCAGCAGAGCAAAGGAAGGAAGCTCTCTTAGAATTGATAAGAATACCTTCATGATTTCATCTAACTCTAATCACCTCCCCAAAGCACCATTTCTCAAAACCATCACTGGTGGGGGTGGGAGGAGCACCTGGGGGCTCAGTCGGTTAAGCCTCCAGCTCTGGATTTCAGCTCCGGTCCTGTTCTCAGGGTCCTGGATCGAGCCCCACAGCGTCCAGCTACAAGCAGTGGGGAGTCTGCTTGAGATTTTCTCTCTCCTGTCCCCCTGCCCCTCCCCTCCCATGTGCTCTCTTTCTCTTTCAAATAAATAAAGAAATCTTAAAAAAAATAATAATACCATCACACTGGGGGATAGAGTTTCAACACAGGAATTTGAGAGAGGGGAGCATAAATATTCAGCCCATTACACCTTTAAAGAATAAAGGTGTATGTGTTTAACAAAATACAGATTTATTTTTTAAAAATTTTTAAAAAGACTTAATTTGAGAGAGAGAGAGAGAGAGAGAGAGAGAACAGAGGGAGAGGGAGAAGCAGACTACCTGCTGAGTGGAAGAGTCAGATACAGGGCTGCATCCCAGGAATCTGAGACGAAGGCAAACACTTAACAAGCTGAGCCACTCGGGCACCCCACAAAATACAGATTTAAAAGACAACAGCATTTTGAAAGATAGACCATAAGACCTACTTTGCAAAATATATCTAATCATTTAATAAATACTTAACCTTGTTCAAATCATGACAGTTTAATGAAATCTTGCATTTGTGCAAGCATTCGTCATTTCAAAATACTGCTTTATTATAGTCAGAACCAGCTAGAAGATCATTTTAGCTACCGTGACACCTCTAATCTCAAGCTTCTTACCGACTCGGTAACAACACATAATTGGAGAACAAACATATAGTATGACAAAAAGCATGTTATTGAAATTAGAAGCTAGTAAGAACCTAATTTTGATCCATTTTCCATTACATACAAATAAAATATAAATAAAAATATCCAACATCCATCCAATATGCAGCACTTCTGAAATCACAATAAAACTTTGCCTGAAAAAAAAAAAAGAGGAAATTTTTCCTTATACAAGATGGAGGAGAGAATGGAATGGGTTGGTGACAATGTGTTTTGTAATATAAATGGTCTTACTGTTTACAAAATTCCATAGGATTTTTAGATTTGTCAATCAATGCTTACAGAGGTGAAAAATCAGTACTTCTCCTTGTTATTGGTCTAGCTCTTTAAACAGTAACTTGTTAGCATGTGCATGCTTGAGAATCCTAACTTCATAACGTTTTTCACTGAACTTAAGAAGAGTCACCTACCACATTATAATTTCTTTTTTTTTTAAGATCTTATTTATTTATTCACGAGAGACACAGAAAGAGGGAGAAGCAGGCTCCTTGCAAGGAGCCCAGTGTGGGACTCCATCCCCGGACTCCAGGATCATGCCCTGAGCCAAAGGCAGATGCTCAACCACTGAGTCACCCAGGCGTCTCTATAATTTCATTTTGTAAACTGCATGGTGGCTCATATGACACATTCCCATTTAGTAGCACATGGCTTGTTTTAGAATACAATAAGATTATATAGTATAAATAAAGCACCCATTGTTCAACTGAATTTTGTAATATATTCAAAATCTTTATTAAAATCTTTTTTCCTTTATTAGGAAATACTATGTGCTTATCATTTGTCACCATGTTTCTATCATTTCATCAGATGTACGGTGCCCCATGCTCATGGAGTTGCTAACTCAATGCCAAAACAGGAAAAATATAGGGAACGATGAAGAAAATGTATCACATAAAGAAGCCGTCATACACTATACAAACTATATATGAAATTGGATGAGTTTTGGAAGAGTCATTATACTGTGGGGTTGGAGAATGATGGGACAAGCAGAGTGTAAAGGGAATGGACTTCGGATCCAAATTTGCCTAGAGTCAGACATTGACACTACCATTTACTAACTATAAAGCCAGGTGGAGTATTAAACTCTCTGGGGAGCTGATGATAAGGTGAAATGAGCTTTTCTTGAAGTCTTTTCTGATTCTATGTCTTTCTCTACCACCATCTTCACCAGACTGCCAAGCTGTTATAGAACTGCATTTCTATTTCTATTTTAATATTCACCGTCTCATCTTTTATATTTGTTGCATGGCAAGTTTCATAAGCCTTTATGTTTATCATAAGTACTTAGCATAATTACAGACTTACAATAGAGTAAAAATTCAAAAGGGTTCACTGAGTCAATGAAAATTGGAGCAGAGCATGATTTTAAAGTCACTATCATAATAAACTTTTCCAGAAGAAGGCCTTGTATTTAAAAAGAAAAACAATGATTTTTCAAAACTATCAAATAAACACTAGGAAATTCACCTATATACACAATCTCAGTATCTTTCATTTCCTAGGGGCATGCAATTCATAGAAAATATAAATATCTTATAAGAAACAAGATTATTTCTTGCTGAAACAAATCAAATGGTATCAGCACAGATGTACCAATTTCTATACGACAAAATTTAAGATTTAGTTGATTATATACATCCTTTAGGAGAACAGAGTCTTATTTTAAGTAAACAGATGCATGATTTCCTTTAATTTATGTGTGCATCACCATTTTTATCTAAGACATGTTTCTTGAGCCCCAACAATATGGTCAGCACGGTAGGAGGCACCTGGGAGACAAAAAAAAAAAAAAAAAAGAGAGAGAATACAATTCAATTCTTGCCTTTGAAGCTTTCTGCCCAGTGACAGAAACAAAGATGTAAATAACCATCACAGCACAAACTGGCGAGTGTTATCATAGAGCTAAGTACATTCTATTATGGAGGCAGAAATGCTGGAGTAACTGTAAAATGTCTTTTTTTTTTTTTTTTTTTTTTGCTTATTTGGAACTGGAAAATAATTGTGAATTATGCTAATAATGAAATCTAGGTCCCTGCTATTATAGCTGTCTTCCCTTTGAAATGCCTTTATACTTTAATGGTTTTGTGAAATAAAGACTGTGACTATTGTAGATAAGCCCTGAAAAGCAAACACTGATTTTAAAAAGAAAATGCATCACAGGGACATGGGCGATGCCAGTGCATTTAAACTGATTTTAGCAAATATTGAAACTTTATCTGACACCACAAGGATCTAAACAAAATTATAATAAAATTACCTGTAATTAGAGAGTGAAATTTTGCATGGAAAGCTTTCATTTGGGGCCTCTGGAAACAATAGAGTTTTCATTTCCGCCTGGCAGAGTTATGATCTTTGTTTGGATAAATGTTGTGTGGCATTTAAATGAGATCCTCTTTCCAGAACAGCCAATGGGGATTTGAAGGAGGAAAGAACAATTAGTCTGGCACAGACTAACCCATGTTAGTCTGCTTATATTTTATCACAGACAGCCCCTTAAATCTCTGTCTAGGACAGCATATAGTGAAAACTTGGAATGTATTTGTTTTTGTCGAGAACACATCAGGTTTCGCTGTTGTCTCAACAATACAAAGTAATCTTTATATTACTTTATATAATCTTTAGATGGGAAAACACAAACTGCCATCTTTAAGGAAGTCCGTTTCTGACCCTCACTTTTTCTCATATATAAAATGGGATAATGAGGCTAAAAGCAGTGTCTCCCGAGGGAAGTCATTTCTGAGACATCTCTTCTCTTTTCCCTGTCCATACATTCCACATTTTGATGTTTTCAGGATACTTTGGTTATACCTTTCCTTCCTTGCTCTACCCAGTGTAAAAATGGAGAAATTTTATCAGCAGCCCAGGGCAGTTCTCAGCCTTCTTCCTCAATCCCCTTCATCCCACAAAAAACATGTCTAGGGGGACAATTTCCTGAATTATTAACCACTATTATTCGCATAGTCTCATGTTTTCCTATCCTCCTATTATTTAATCAAGTGCATTTATTACTTCAGGAAGCTCAATAAATGGATTTCAGTTTTTAAAACTTAGGTATTTAGATTTTTCTAAATTTAGGACCAGGAGCTATCAGGATATAAATGTAAGGCATTAAAATAATAAATTAATGTCTTCTGTCCTGAGAGCAGAAAGTGGAAGGGAAGAACTGAATTAGACATGGTCTACATTCTCCAGGATGTATTTGAGGCCAGGGCTGACCTGTAAAGGCCATCTGCTCTCCCAAGTAAACCCTGGGTAAGTGGTAGGAACTTTCACGAGAGCAGAAGAAATGGTTGAGTGTATGTGTAAGCAATGACTTTGAGATGGTCTCCCCTGGCCCCAGAAAAGAAGGACAATACTTTGGCTTCATCACATAGTGGCACAGATGTGGCTCTGGAATCTGTGGGGCTCTAAAGTCCTGACATCGGGACCCAGAGGACACAGAAATGACTAATTTCCCCCTCTCTGCATCTTATCTTTTGTCTTCCCTGCCTTCTGAGTGCAGCTCAATGCCTCCCTTCTTAAGTGAGGTTGCCAGCCCAGCAGGCGGCAAGTAGACTGTTGCTCTTTGAAATATTCTCCTTGAGAACTTGTTACCTTTTCTCCCTGAGAAGATTATAAATTCCTTAAAGGCAGATTCAGATTTTATTTTTGTATCCTCAGTGCCCAACATAGGGCAGACATATAATGAGTCCTCAGTAAATATTTGCTGAAAAATTAATCTGTCTATATTTAATCATAAATTAGAAAATAGCCCTGATGGGAAATATGAAAATGAGGGAAAGTTACTAAAACCAGGTGAAATTGAAAGACATGTTTGAATGGTGATAATGTAAAAATCAAACAAAGAAAATAAAAGTCAACTTTGTACCCAAATTCCTGTGGTCTGTGAATATAACCATGACAGAAGTAATCTTTCCTTTCTCACATAAAGAACACCAAAAAAAAAAAAAAATCAATATTATTAGCCTAAGTAAAATTTCACCCTGACATCGCCTCCCCAATGGCCATGAGAGAATACTAATGGTCTTGTTGTGGTATTTGGATAACCTGAAATGTCAATATAAATTAATTCTGCTTTTCCTGCTTGCCAGCTTCTATCTGCAACCAATTCATAACTTTGCTTCTCAAACTTGTGCCCAAATAGACCACTTCCCTGGCAAACACTCAGCTATCCCTTCTCAGGCTCTTACATCTCTATGATCTCTCTGACAGCCTTCAGAGAATGCCCTGTCCCTCACAAATTTCCTTCTACACAAATGTGAAGAAAAACTCTTTTCTTCCCAAGGAAGCTAAAAATCTCTTTTTCTCCCTTTGAAGCATAAAAGAAAAGGCTTATTCCCATCAGACTAAGTAAATAAGCAATAAAGCTTGAATCAAAAGTCCAAGAAGAGTTTTCAATCCTGCCTGAAGAATGTTTATATATGTTGGTTAATTCCTTAGAGAAATGATTTATTGAGTAAAATATTTAACTTCTGCAAAAGTAGTGGCTAAAAATACAGTCATGATATTTTTTGTGCAGATGCGAGAGAAAGACTCAACAGATCATTGTGGGAAGATGTCTAAAGCTTTTACACGTTATAGACACTTTACTTGGAAATAATACAATCAAGGTAAGTAAATATAGGGAGGGGTTCATTCATTCATTCATTCATTCATTCATTCATTCATTCATGTAACAGCTTTTAAAAATCACCTGTCGATTATGGGTATGTGTAATTCCTGGATATGTTCTTCTGTCTCATTAAAAGATAAACCAAAACACTGTAATCCCCAAATCAATAGTTCTCTATTGAGGCCAGAGTCAGAGGAGGATTCTGGGCAAATACTTCTTTAATTGAGAGGCCTGATAGTTATCTTCAATAAGAAGCCAGACTTGATTTATGCACATAAAGACCATGCAAAATAATAGCAAAACCTGTACGCAGGTCTTTCTGAAGAGGGAGAGACTGAAGTGTGAGAAATAACAAGTTATTTTACAGACCAGTGAAAAACTTAAGTGACTCTCAGAAATACATGAAGAGTATTTAATGAGTGAAAACAAACCACAGACTACAACACTAATCAGCCAAAGGAAAAGGAGAAAAAGAAGGTAAAGAATTGCTGAGGCAACATTCAAAGGAATTTAAGTTTCACTAGCTCTAATTATGTGGCAGACATTTTTCTTCTCTGTGATTGCATTTTATTCAAAGTTTTAGTTACTTCTCAGCAAATCCTAAACCATTAAAATGTCCCTCTTAAGAGAAAAAGGTGCTAACCAACGCAGAATGATGAATAAAACTTTTTATCTTATATTTTCTTTAACCTGAGTGTCTAATAATATTGAACGTTTGATGCACAACTAAGCCATCAACAGATCTATCCTTCCTTTAAGTTAAACTGAATTCAAAGTAAAATTTAGCAGCATGTAATTGTTCCTTATACCTCTTTTTATTCTCTGTCTCTTCTCTTTCTTTCTCTTTGACCATTTGCCAAGTTTACCTTGATGCTTTTCATTCACTGCTGTTGGGAAGAGAGAATTTCAAAACCTATAAAAAAAGGCTAATGGGCAATTTTGGCTTGTATTTGAAATTTTCTTACACATACCATGTTTATATTTGTTATGATAAAATAAGAATCATAGTGAATAGTTAAAATATTAGCAGTAGGCAAGATACCTTAATGGTTGAGCACATTGTAGGTGGACTATGTATATTAAAAATCCCAGGCCTGAAACATACTAGCTGCGTGAATTTGAACAAATCCTTTAATCTCTTTGTGGCTCCATTGTTAAATCTAGAAAATGGGCTTGATAATGATAGTACCTGCCTCTTGGAGGCGTTGGGAGGAATAAATAAGTTAAAACATGTAAAATACTTAGAAAAATGTTTTCCATAAATTAAATGAAATATAAGTATCCAGTATTATATTTAGGGATTACCAATTTAAAGCAATTTCAGGCTTCTCTTCTGAGTCATCACCTTGGGGGTCTGGTCACCAAATAAATGTGCCAGTTTGGGGCTTTATAGCAGTAGTAAATGAACTTCTACTGTGTTTGTTATATCAGCTAACATTCATTTACCTAATTCAGTTGTCATGCATAGTTTCTGCAACCATAAAGTATAAATGCGATTCACCCTTTGGTTGAAAATTCTATAAATACTAAATGGCAAATTTCCCTCTACATTGTTTTTCTTTTTTTAATATCCATTCACATTTAAACATGTAGACCTAATTAATTCATGTTTATTGTAAATTAGTACCTTTTATGCATAAATGTTCATCTGTTCTGCTAGTGATGAGTTTTGAATTGGTTTCTAGTTTTTTATAATAAAAAGTGCTCCAGCTAACATCCACTTATATCTTCTAGAGATGTAATAAAATTTTCCTATGACAAATGCTTAGAAGTGAATTTTTTACATCATTTGGGATACACTTTTTCAATTTTAATTGATAGTTCCAAATTGTGCTACAAAGTACACTTATCAGTATATTGAATTATCATATTTAAGATAGCTTTATCAATCTGATATGCATGGAATATATTTTATTTTATTGTTTTTTGCATTTTCTTTACTATTAGTAAAATTGAGCATGTCTGCTGGCCATTTAGGCTTCTTCTTCTATTTATTGCCTAATCAAAGCCTTCATTTGTCATTCTACTTGAATGAATATCCCTTCTTTATTAGTTTACAGATCCTTCTTGAATATTCTCAATATTAATATTTTTATATATTTTAGATGTTATGAATACACTTTTAGTTGTGATTTATCTTTTTAATATAATTTAGGAAGATTTAGTTCACTCCAGTGATATTTAGGTTATTGCATGCTAATTTATCAGTCTTTTCCTTTACTATTTCTGTTTTTTGTGTCTTTTTAAGGAAAACTTTTCATACCCATTATCTTTGGAGAAAATGCCTTATGTTTTCTTCTACATGTTTTATAAATCAAAAGTGTGTTGGTTTCTTTAAACGTAAAATATAGTTGATAGTTTTATTTTGTGAAAGTGTTTTGAAAACTTTTGAAGAATTAACATCCAGGGCTTAACTCAAAGCCTGACACTTACCTGGTAAGTTTCCAATAAATGAAGTCACCATTTCATTCCATTGCCCGTAGATCCAAATTAACTGGAGTTAATTCTGTGGTTTAGAGCACTGGAAGAGAAAAAGAACCTGAGAATACCTTTGGGGGAAGTGTATTTGAAAAAATTTGATATGAATCCAAATTTGAGTTTTCTCCCTCCTGCCTCTACCAAATGTCTGAAGCTCCAAATAGCAGACATGATGCAGTACGCTTGGGTCAAAGAAGAAAGCAAAAGCATTTGATTTACAAGATGCTCACTGAATCGGGTAAAACTGGAAACTTTTTGACTGAGTCTCTTCAAAACAATAGTAAATTTACCATGGGAATCTAGGAAAGTTGCTGAAAGGGATATCTAATTTAAGAGAATTTACATGAGTTATAATCTCAAACAGTGAGTGAAGGGTAAATAAAGATCTGGGAATTTGGTGATTAAAGACTTGAATCAAATAGGGCTTAAATATCGGGAAGCAAGTACTAGATGTGAACTTTCAGCTAACAAATGTGAAGCTATTTAATTTCACCTTTCATTTTGAAATGACAGTAGTTTATTTTATACTGACATATATATAAGGGAAAAGTAAATATTTCTGTCAAAAGGCCGTACGAGTTTTATCTGTCCTAGCAAAACTGGTCATTAATATTCATTCACACCACCATCATTGGAGCAGGGAGTCACATGACTGTGACTTGTGTTTCAAATATATTCATTATAAATCCTTCAGTGGGGCTTTTAAAAAGAAATAGCTGGCATCCCTTGTCAAATGGAAATAAATCTATTTTTGAAGTGTTTATACTCTTTTCAAAGGATTTTTTTTTGCCATTTTCTTATTTGAAAAAAATTTAAGGTAGCTGAGATTCAATTACTGGCAATTCTGATATCACAGAAAGCATTTATTGTACATAGTTCATAGATTATGAGGATAAAATATATAATTAGCCATATTGAAAAGTATAAACAAAGTATAGAGATATTAGGTGGAAAGATGAATTTCATTTCTAAACTAATGTGTTTTTATTTTAATTTATGGAATAAGAAACTATGACTTTGCTACCTTGACCCCCCTTCCCCTCACTTTGCCCGTCTTCAATTAAGGAGGCATCATCTGCAGACATAGTTCTGTGCACCACCTGAGCCAATCCTAATAAATCTTGAAAGAATATTCAGAACATTATCCACCAAAAGAGGCAGGAATTTGAAGTCTGGTATCTAGGGAGTCTGGGCCATTACTCCAAGTGATCTGCTTATTTATCAAAATACACTCTTTTCTTCATATATGCTTTCCTTGTACCCATATAGTTGGATTTCCTTCCCAGCTCATGATTGATTTAACTGCAATTTCTTTACCCACTTTGGAAATATGATGAGCAAATTCTTGCCTAGAATTTCCTGTCTTTCCTCTTTTTTGAAGGGTGACTCTTTACTATGCCTCTGAATATAGTCTGAGCTCCAGTGTATCTAGACCTGAACCAACTAGCTTCAGAAATACTCACCAGTCTTCTGGACATCACCCTTCTCTCCATCCTTCTCCTCCACTTATGCCTATTGTAAAGTATCTGCATGTCAGATCACTTTTGTTAGTGTTCAACTTGAAACCTTAATATGTTCTTGATCACTATAGGTTTATGCCCAGGAGAATTTGTTCTCAGATACAATTCTCATATCCCAGGGCTCACATGATTTAGGTCGTTCCTCATTGTTTGTTATTGTTATTATGTTAAATCGTTCTATTTATCTTGTTTTCTTCTTTCCCTCTGGGTTTCACTGGAGACAGATGTCCAACTATATTTGGAACAGATTTATAATGAACCAATTTAAAAATCTATTTCTGATGCACTTTCTTTAATTTGTGTAAATCACTCTCCCCAAATCATTTCACTTCAGTTGTTTTAAAGCCCTTTTTAGAATGTAGTGAAATCTAAATATTAATTCAAATTAAATTATTTTAAAAATATACAAATGGATTCTGCTTTTAATAATAATAGGTTAGATAATTTTTCTTGGCTTTCCCAGTGAGGGCAACTTGGAAAAAAAAAAAAAGTCTATGTGAAGGTCTCAGAGAGCTAACATGATAATGAAAAATAAATGGATCAGATTCCAGTAGAGTAGAGGCCCTTGGATGTATGTCCAGCTTCAGGGATTTTTTTCCTCCTAAAACATTTGCCAGCTCTAGAAAGGACAACTTCGTAGAAGAAAGACTAAGTAGTGTTTTTGACAACCTGAAGTGTCCAGGAAGACAGGTGCTGGATTCCAGGAGTGACATGGTGAGATCCTGCTGAAACTCTTTTTATTTGGGTTGAGACCTGAAAGAGAAGCACCTTCTGAATAAAGGAAACCAAAAATAAGTAATACTTTGCTGGGACTACATCTCAGTCAGGGAGTTGCATATCCTTTTAAACTTAAACTCTGGCTAGTTCTATACTGCAATGCTATTACTTTACAGCTGTGTGACACTAAACAACTCACATCATTTCCTTGCTTCAGTTTCCTCAATGAAATGGGAATAATAATCATTTCAATCCTGATCCTATTAATCCTATCCTATCCTATCAATACAGATAGGCTTACATGAGAATAGAATGAGTTAGTATAATCATAGTACTCAGAATATATAGTTCCTGGAATATATTTCATACAACTGAGTATTAGGTTTTATCTATTAACTACCATAGTTTTTTTTCTACGTGAATTTTTTTTCTTCTCATCTTTCATTTATATTTTCATACAAATTAAATATCATCAATTTCGATGAGGCCAAAATACAAAGTCTTTATACAATTCATTTCTCTTTTCTTTTGTAAGGGATATATTTATCCTGTTTTAAATTATGAGTTCTGCTTCTTTCCTTTGGTGAATCTTAATATGGGTCCCATATTAAATGATAAAAATTCTGTCCAGCCCAGTATTTGTCCCAGAAAAAGAATGAGATCATTCATGTAATCTACATGTAATAGTTAAGAGCATAACCTCAATTTTCTTATTTGTAGAATATGAATCTTAAAATTTCTTCATAGTGTTTTTCTTAGAAATAAATAATATGATGTATATAAAGTACTAAATGCAATACCTTGCATGTTTTTAAAAAATAAATATTATGTTTTACTTATTATTTTAGGAAGCCCCTTTAAATTTTAGGTTTGATATCATTATATGATAATAATCTAGTATTGTGAAAATGAGAATGGTGAAGAAAGTCCTAACTTCTTAGAGGATCTTAGCAGAGAAAATATTTTTTCTTCAAGATTTCTGCTCTGTTAGGTAAACTTTGTTCAAATCTCATGGCATGATTGGTATCCTTCCTGATATTCCATATCTTCAATAATGAGAACCACATGTTTTATCTTCAATAATTTAGCCACATGACATTGCAGGCCTACAGTTACCAGAATTCCAATTTTCCCCTCTTCCAATTCATACTGAGTAGAGCTGTTCATACAGTTATTCTGACCAATTGGGAGATTGTTGAGAGGAAGAATCAGATATATGCATGTAGATCAAATTATCTTCACATCCAGACTAGATAAGACCATGACTGGGAAAGGAGGCGAAAAAGAAATTCTAATTGAAGTAGAAGGAATGATGAAGGTAAAGCTTGTAAGTACCACAGTCCTCAAGATGGGAGGGGGAAGATGCACTCAGCCATTACAAAGACAAGCTTGTGATACTTGTAGAACAGAAAAATCTGAGTGTGGAAACCACCTACTCACAGCTGTCTTGACTTGTCAAAAACCTATGGATGACATATAAGCCTTGGACATTGCTAATTCCATAAAGCAGTCAATGTGGGACTTGTACTCTTGGTGTGAGAGTGGAAAAAATTCACAGCATGACAAAAGTGGACCTGAGTAATGACAGGTGAGAATTTTTCTATAGTCCTGAGCAGCAATAGATACAGATTCCTGTTTGGCTAGTACTTTCTTCTTTTTTAAAATGGTATAATTGGTGAGAAAGAGTAGCATTATGGCCCAGGGACAGCCAGTCAAGGGAGTTTACATTTATATATTAATTTATATTTATAATTATGTTATATTTATATATTATAAAATATTATATTATATATATTTGCATATAGTGATGTAAAGGTTCATAAATGGTTCATAATGGTACCATTTCCAAAACTTTTGTATCCTATACATTCTTGATTTCCTGTCAAAGCATAGTATTTGAAGCAAATAAAAAATAATATGTGCTTTTCAAAATAATAATGATAATTCATACTCTCTAAAGTCAGATTCTGATGCCTTGCTTGATACACGGTCATGATTTAAAACTATTTTAAGGGATCCCTGGGTGGCGCAGCAGTTTGGCACCTGCCTTTGGCCCAGGGTGCGATCCTGGAGACCTGGGATCGAATCCCACGTTGGGCTCCCGGTGCATGGAGCCTGCTTCTCCCTCTGCCTGTGTCTCTGCCTCTCTCTCTCTCTCTGTGACTATCACAAATAAATAAAAAATTAAAAAAAATAAAAAATAAAAATAAAACTATTTTAAGAAATAACTTTTTCAAGTTATTTCTGCAGGAAGCAGAAAGTTATACAATTATATACAATCATATATGTTATAGGTAATATATGACTATAACTATGTTACAGTTTAGCAATAGGTCCATAGCAAATAGGTAATTTTAAAGTACATATTTGGTCATTATTTAGATTTTCTTAAAGCTGAGAATGTAATATCATATTGAAAAATTAAAGCATATGGAACAAACATTATACTTCAAGTAGCATAAAAATCAAGGAGCAATGTGAGAGAGAGAAATTTATTAAAGTGATTAAATACTTAATTGTACAAACTTTAATTTCTTAAAAGCTACTCTGAGGATGCATTAGATAGGAGATTTTTTATTATTTCTTTTGATTGTTTGATACCCAATGATAATGTTTCATCAATGATAGAAAAGGAGATAATAAAACTCTTTTTGAGATTGCTTTTGAGTGGAATGCTAAATGAAGAAGATAGTTCTTGATAGATATCTATAAGACAGAGATTATTTCCGGAATGTAGTCTAATCCTAATTGGAAGTCTTCTGAGGGTTTTTAATCAGTATGAGTAAGGTAATGTAATTTATTCCTTAAAAAAAAAAAAAAATTGCTCTTAGTGTCAAACATAGGAGTAAAAGTAACACCAAGGAGTCTATTACAAGCCTGGTGTCATCAGCTACAGGACAGAAGTATGACATAGACCATGGCAGTAATAAAGGCAGTGGTATGGAGATGCCAAAGAGATCATGGAGATGAGAAAACTTGCTGATGGATAGGAAGTGGCATTGGAAAAAAAGGGGGGAATCAAGGATGACTTCATAGTTTTGAGTCAAGAATTACTGAGTGAATTGTGGTGCCATAAATTGTGAGGGAGAGGACTGGAGAGGGAAGGACTTTGACTAATAAAAGAGGTCTGAGTTCTCTTTTGAAGACGTTGCTTTTGAGATAGCCTGTGAAATATCCCACATATATTGTAGGCATCAAGATGGATCAAGAAGAATGTCCGGAGATGAATCAAAATATGGTATTCTCTAACATCAACCGCAAATGACTCTAATATTCATTAGAATTACGTAGTGATTCACATAAAACTCTTTTATAACTCAAGAAAAAATAACAGAAGCAAGTTTCCAGTTAAACATTTACAGTGCTATCCATTACTAGTTCACAAGGTTAATTTTTCCTACTAAACCGTGTTCTCAGCCTAGCAAATAAGAAATTACAAGGAGAAAAAAAATGCAGGCCCAAAAGGCCCTCTATTATTTAACACCAGACTCAGTCCCTTACAACACTTAAATTATTAACATTATCATCAAAGTCAATGTCCAGAGACTACATTCTGCTTGCAACTTCATTTCATTATTCAGTTCAACTCTGAAGAAGTGCTTCCAGCACAAAATGAACAACCTAGATTATCTTCCTCCCAGGCCCCAAATCATCCCTTCCTTCCATCTCCAGGGAGGTTAAGAGGAGAGTGAGGTTGAGAGGTTTGCGTGCTTGCCAGAGGGTGTCTCGTAGTCAGTTAAATGGCCTTTGAGAATCTGCCCCCTCCTTTCCTGAGGCTTGCAGGCCACAAGAGTTTCTCCCTCTCTGAGAACAAATGGAAAAATGAATATGTCACCTGATATGTTTCATTCTAGAAAACAACTTATACAAAAAAAAAAAAAATTCTGAGAACATCCTTCTGTAATAAAAGTAGTGGAAAAAATCAACAAAATGGTAATTTTGATTTTTTTTTAAAAACTAGAGATTAATAAAGTCAGATTCAATTATTTTAGAAGATTCAACATTCAGTAGTTTTAATTATATAAATATCTACTTTGATATTATTATGAATAATTGATGCAAGAATGCTTTATCATCGGAAGGGCAATTTAGTGTAGTAGTTACCAGCTGTCTCCGGAATCCAACACCTTGGATTTGCATCCTGACTGTGCTTCCTACCAGCTGCATAATGTCAAACTGGTTTTACAATTTCTATGCCTTCCTTTCTACGTATGTAAAATTATTATTATATTAGTAAAATCTTCCTCTGAGGGCTGTGTGGGGTACTGAACACTTAAATGATTTAATAGAAGTAAAGTACTCACTGGGGTGCCTGGATGGCTCAGTCCGTTAAGCAGTGGACTCTTGATTTCACCCCAGGTCATGATCTCACAGTCCTAAGATTGAGCCCACCTCCAGTCCATGCTGGGCCTGGAGCCTGATTAAGATTCTCTCTCTCCCTCTCTTTCTGCCCCTCCCCGTCCCCCCAACTCACATACACATTGTCTCTCTCTCATAAAAAAAAGAGAGAGAGAGAAATATTCAGAACAGGGAATGACACAGAGTATTCCTTTTGCCAGCTAAGCTTATATATTGCTATTATTAATTCTCTTTCCCATTCTCACCCTAATTTGCATCTCACTCCAGATGATAGTACTCCTTGTATCATTACATGGTCCATATAGATCCTAAAACCAAGAATTCCTCAACTAAAGGCACAGAATACTGCATTGAAATGTTCCTCCTACATACAGTGATAGCAATGTAATTATGCAGATTTTGTAAAGAGGGTAGGAAACACTCTTAATTTTTCTTTGAAACCATAAAAATTATCATTTTGTTACCTATTTGTTTGTTATAGATGTTTTGATGATAAATAATATCTAAAGACCATTTTGAGTGCCCAGTAAAATTGTGCATGTGTGTATATCCATTCTATCCAACCACTATGCTGAGTGTTATTTATACACACACTCACATATATATATTATATATATAATATATATATAATTCAGTTCTCATAACAACCCTATAAAGATACATTATTTGCCTTATTTTTCAAATAAAGAAACAGGCTCATGAAGATAAATATGTGCCCTAAGTCCTATCAATGACAGACATGACACTGGAATTTGACTCCAATATCCATGTCTGAGCATGGTAATAATAATGAAAAAATATAAATATAAGAAAATCACACTGTACATCGCTGTATTAAAACTTCTAAAGGGCTTTGAGCTCAACACAGAGGCTACTGGGATTCTCTCTCCCTTTCCCTCTGCCCTTCCACCCCACACTTGCTCTCTATTTCTCTCTCAAATAAATAAATACATCTTTAAAATAAAATTTCTAGAGTTATAGGAAACCAGTTTCTCATTGGGTTTGCAAATACACATGGAGATTTTTCTCTACAAGATGGATATTTTTTACCTCATTCATTAAGAGAGACTATTTGAATTGAATGTAAGATAGAACACAGTGTATTGTGGGACAAATGGCTCTCAACGGAAGGATATGAGACCTTATGGTTTATGGGGATTTCAGGATAATTTTTTAAACTTGAAAAGGCCTCAGTTTCCTCAATTTGAAAGCAGAATGCTAGACACATTTGTTTCATACTGTTCAGGTGATGATGCACAGAAAATATGGCTCAGTGGATTTGTTTTACATATTAGTCTTGTAATTCTGTAAAATATTTTTCAAAATGCTGCTTAACTTTTGGAGTAGATAATTTATACAGGCTCAATTACCTCTAAGGGCAAAGGACACTTCTCTAAGCCAGGATGCTGAACTTTTTATGGTAATCTTGTATAACATTCCCTGAAATCAAGGTGGGTATTTATTATTATTCCAATTTTCTTGAAAGGCAACAGAAGTCGAAGAAGTAAACTAAATGTCCAAGGTGCAGAGCTAATAATACACAGTGGATTCAGGTTTCAGAACCAAGTTTGTCAGAATCCACGTCATTTCCATAACACTTACTGTGCCCTTCTGCAGCTATTAAAAAAAGCTGAAGAGTTGAGTTAGAGTTAATCCTATTGACAAAAGTCCTGTTGACAGAGGTGCCTTTCTTAGTGAAAGAACCCCAGATAGGAACCTACTGTTTCATGGAGATGTACATTTTTTAAATCTTGGGACATCCACTATTATTGCTGACTATTCATAGCATTTTCCTTTGAAATGCTACTATCCTAGTCATTTCCTTAGCAATTACTGAGTATAATCTTATTGTTTGTCTGGCATCTCCAAGGGGTACTCACTCAAGTACCAGCAGCTATATCAGGAAGACAGGATTTAGTGGGCTACCAAATGGACACAAATGGTGACAGTCTTGAATGCAAGCTCCACAGTGGAAAAACTCCATGTGAACTAGCATAAATATGTGATCTTTCCTGTGTCTGCTCACTCTGCTGATAGCTAAATCCTATCTTTTCAGGGAGATGGTTACGTGATTAAAATGATTCTGTGGGTTTTCTAATTTGCAGAGTTTTACTCCCTCCATGCGTGAGATTTTTGTATCTCCAATAATAATGACTGTATTCTCTTTACCTGAAAAATATACTGTCCTCCCACACAGAGGCGAAGGAGATGTAGTAAGTCTTAGGAAATTTTAGTTAAAAAAAATCTTTTTATAAATTTGGAACAAAAAGTTCTTGTTAACTACAAAATTAACTACATCTGCCTTAATTGTCACTAATAAACTTCTTAAGGGGCCTATATCAGCTGTCAAACTTCTTAAGTCTTAAACTTTATTAAAGAGCTTATTTGCTGTAGCATCTTAGAATTGTGTCTGTATCTAATCTTATCTGACTGTCAAAATCCAAGGCCCATGCTAATTTTTTGAAAAGTTAGTTAACTACCTCTAACAGTGAAAATCAGGGTAAAGAAAACATAACGTGTGGCTTTCTGTTTGCTACTAAGGCATTACGCCCTTTAATCTAAGATGCATGACTACTGCTGAAAACAAGACAACATGCCAAAAATGGAATCACTTATTCTAAGTACCACATGACCAAACTTGGGCTGAGGTACATACAATTTCGCCTCTCCCAGAAATGGAATCTTAAACTCATCAATCAGGAATTGCGAGATCAGCACTAGTTAGGTCATCTGCCTAATAGACCCCTGCCACCCCCTGAAGGAATGTGACCTTGCAACAACCAACGTGCTTATTTGTCTAATATAACCTCCTAGTTCCCACTCCCTCCTGGCTATAAAGTCTTTCATTTGGTACAGCTTCTTGGAGCTCCGTTCTGTCTGCTAGATTGGATGCTGCCTGATTCAAATAGATTTTTGCTCAAATAAACTCTTAAAAAATTTTAATACACTGGAGTTTATCTTTTAATGATACTCTCAAGAGCTCTGTAAAGTTAAATCTCTCCAAGTGGCCTTACAGGTGGACATGGACCTCTAGGTTTCCTCGAGATTGTAAGGATCTTCTTTACACAATACGTGCCATATAGAGGGACTTCGCTTTGGTGTCTTTCCCTCTTAAAAAAAGATTTCCAGATCTCCTCTCCTCTAGAAATACATTTCTCTGCTTTGCCCCAAATCTGGGTTTACAGACTTTTAAGACGAAAAATACTTCTGAAATGTTTCCCCAAGCTCTAAGAAATGATCTTTTTAAAAAATTCGCTTTCAAATATGGAAGCTGTGAAACATTTAGAAATGCATTACATGTACTCTTTTCCCATTTCTATTTTTTAAATTCTGTAACTTTTCTCACTTTCCTGAATGAAAAAGGACTCTCAATAGGAAAAAAATAGAATAAAATAATATATAACACATGGTACATGGCATGGAAAGTCACTATGTCACTCAAATAAATGCCTCTCAATCCTAAACTATGTCTCTTATCGTGGCTCACTCTGTTCTCTTGAGTGACTCCTCTTGTCTTTGTCCCTTTGCCTTCTAACAATCCCCAAAGCCAATCACCCAGATATTTCTCCCAGTGTGTTGTGTGTTTAGGTGTGTGTATATGTACAAGTCTTTGGAAGGTCATTATATCACTTTAGCTATGAGTTACCAATTCCTGACTTTCAAAACAATTTCTGTGTTGAAGTAAAATAAATAACACAAACTGTATAGATCCTGTGGCTGATCCATGAGAGTTTTAGTCTAAAAAAAGATAATGACAAAGATAGATAAAGTTAAAGATAAAGATAAAGATGATAAAGATAAAGATAGATAAAGATAATTCTTCTAGCTCTATAGCAACAGTTTTAAGAACATTTTTGCGACAAGTTCTGTTATCCTGGGAAAGACAAAGGTCATAGGAACTATGCTACTGTTTGTGTGTACTGTTGTCTACCATATTGTACTCTTTGTTGTATTTTGTGTGAGTATATGTATATACGTATGTGTGTATGTGCATATGTGTGTGTATATATGCATATATACATATTTAGTACTGAGTTTAAGATGGAACATCTAACCAAAGTACATAGTAATCCCCACCATATTTCAAGAACAGGGGCAGCCCCGGTGGTGCAGCGGTTTAGTGCTGCCTGCAGCCCAGGGCATGATCCTGGAGACCCTGGATCGAGTCCCACGTTGGGCTCCCTGCATGGAGCCTGCTTCTCCCTCTGCCTGTGTCTCTGCCTCTCTCTCTCTCTATGTGTCTCTATGAATAAATAAATAAAATCTTAAAAAAAAAAAAAAAAAGAACAGTCCACATGCAGAACTGCTCCAGCTTGGCTGTATTTCAGATTTTTTGAAGGAATCATTGTTAATTTGGATATTATCAGCAACAACTGCAAGATTTTGAACATAAAATTCTGAAACATTGTCTCTGCTTTAGAGAATGTTGCTAAGCTGCCTTATGTATCCACTGGTTACATGAATTTCTTACTTAAACTTTAGATCAGAAACTCCTGTTTTATCGACCCAAGAGGAGTCTATATTTGAACTGATTTATAGTACATTTCTACTAATGTTTGTCAATAGGTTCTCACATGTCAAAATTGCAGTAACGAAGACCATTAAGTACAACTGGAAGGCTGTGATAAGACTGTACATGGTAGCCATTCCAGGATAAAAATTGTACTTACTTTTGTGTGTTCAAAATTTTCATTTGGTCACAAAAACATCAACAACATTCATTAAATGACCACTATCTAAATATTATTGAGTATTGATGATTAAAAAAATGAATAAGATAAATTTCTATCTTTAAATCCAGTAGTCTAAACATGAAAGATATTTAACAAATACCATATATTGGTAAGTAGTACTTTTTTATAGAAAAATATGGCATCTTGTAGCAAGGAGAATATGCACACAGAAGTTTCTCTTACTTTAGTGTAAATTGGTAAATAACATCTATGTGTAGAAAAGTCTGAAGGGATAAACCTGTGATAATGAGACTTGTTACTTCCTCAGTATAGTATTTCCCTCATCTTTAGCAATGAGTTTCAAATTTTTAGCTGAGTAAATGGCTATCCAGAGTAAACATTACATTTCCCATCTCCAGTTACCACCATGTAATCAAATGCTGCCCAATAGGATAGAAGAAATGATGTAAGTAAATTATAAGACCAGTCTATAGAGGGAGGGAGAAAATACGACCTCCTCTGCCTTTTCCTTTGTGCTAACTGGAATATAGACAAAAAACCTGAAGCTTGAGGAAATTTCTCATTTCATGAAAAGAAAGCACATTGAAAACTGTGAAGTAAAAGACTGAAGGTACATAGATCCCCAGTGATGGTGGCAACACTAGATTAACCCTAATTTCCCTATATATTTAGATTTATTTGAATGATTTTTCTACCTTTCTATTTTTTATAGTACTTTTTTTTTCTTTAAAGAAATATAATCCTTTCTTTAGGTGTAACTTACATACAATGAATCAGACCCATTTTAAAGAGTTTGATAAGTTTTGACAAGTGATTTTGCAGTCAATCCCACACATTCTCCCCACAAACTTCCTCCCACGGCAAATACAAATTTGCTTTCTGTCAAGAAAGATTACTGTTTATTTTCTGGGATTTTGTGGAAGAGAATAATAGACTTTGTAGTCTTTTGTGCCTGGCTTCTTTCACTCAACACTATGAAGCTTCATACATCAGTAGTATGCCTCTTTTAGTCCTGAAGAGTATTTCATTATGTGGATATACTACAATTTAGTTATCTCTTCCCCTGTTGACGGACTGGTTACATCTGGGTAGGCTATTGTGAATAAAACTCTTATGAAAATTCCAAGTACAGTTCTTTGAACAGGCATACATTTTGCTTTCTCTGTATAAATAGGAGTGAGCCACTTATGCTTAGTGTATGCTTAACTTTCTATTGATGTTAAGAAACCATCCAGTTGTTTTCCAATGTGGTTATACTATTTTACATTGCCATCAACAATGTTTGAAAGTTCCAGTTGTTCCATATCCTTACCAACATTTGGAATGGTTAATCTTCATTTTTGCCATTGTAATGGAATTTCATTGTTACTGCAGTTTAGTTATGCTTCTATTTTCTCACTGTGGCTTTTATTTGCATTTCCTTGACGATTAACAATGATAACATCTTTTATGTATTTAATGGCCATTCATAGATTTTGGTAAAATGTCCACTGTTTTGACCATTTTTAAGTTTCTTTCTTATTGAATTATCAGAGTTGTTTATTTTTTACAAAAGTTTCTTGTCACATCTAAGTAACACAAATGTATTCTCCCAGGCTGTAACTCTATATTTTTAGTCATGTCTTTCAATGAGCAGAGTAAGAGTTGTGTTTTTTGTTTTTTGTTTTTTTTGTCCTGTGTAGGAAAGCTTTGCATACCCCAAGTTTACAAAGGTTTTCTCCTATATTTACTTCTAGAATTTTTATAGTTTTAGTTTTTACATTTATGTTTATGATCCTTTTGAAGATTTGTAGATTGTGTGAGATGTTCAATTTTTTCCATACCCATATCCAGTAGTTTCAACACTATTTATTGAAAAGCCTTTACTTTCTCTCATTGAATTGCCTCGATTCCTTAGATAAAAATTAATTGATCACATAAGTGGGTTTATTTTTCGACTCTATTCTGTTCTGTTGATCTATAATAGTACTCTTTTGCAGATATTGCATTGTCTTCATTACTGTAATTTTATAATAAGTGCTGAAATCTGGTATTGTTAAATCTCTAGATTTGTTTTTTGCTTTCACTATTGCTTTGCTATCCCAGGTCATTTGCATTTTCATATAAATTTTAGTCACCTTGTGAATTTCCTCAAAAACGCTCACAATAATTTTTATGACTATTAAATCTAAAGAGCTAAAGATTAATTTGGAAAAAATAACATCTTAATAATATTTTGTTTCTGATTCCAAAAGAATGCTATATCTTTCCATTTTCTTAGGTCTTTAATTTAGCAATATTTTATGATTTTCAATGTATAATATTTATTCTGTTTTGTTAAATATATTTTTAAGTATTTTATGTTTTGGAATGCTACTGCATGTGGAAATGTATTTTTATTTTCTATCATAGCTGTTTAAAGTTAATAGATTGACACAATTATTTTGTATATTAACTTCATGTGCTGTGATTTTGCTAAACTTAGTTATTCATTCTGGTACTTTTTCTGGTAGATTGTGTAGTGTTTTCTAGGTATAAGTTCATGTCATCTGCAATTGAAGATGGTTTAGCTTCTTCCTTTAAAATATGTATTCCAAAAAAAAATAAAATAAAATAAAATATGTATTCCTTTTTCTTTTATTGCCCTGGCTTGAATCTTTTATATAATATTTTGAATAGAAATGATGGAAAAGAATATCACATCTTCTGATTTGAAGAAAAAAAGCATTAAGTCTTTTTCACTAAGAGTGATCACTGTGGGTTTTAGTGGATGCCCCTTAACATGATGAGGAAGTTTCCTTTATTCTAATTTGCTAAAAGTTTTTTTATCATGAATGTGTGTTAAATTTTGTCAAATAATTTGCCTATCTCTGTTGAGATGGTCATATGGCTTTCCTAATTTATTCTCTAAATGTGATAGATTGTATCAATCGGTCTTTTTATGCTAAAGTAATGTTTTATTCCAGGGATAAACCCTAACTGGTCATATTTATTATCCAACTTATATATTTTTGAATTCAATTTGTTAGTATTTTATTAAGAATTTTTGTGTCTGTATTCATGAGAGACATTGGTTAACTGTGTTTTCTTATTATTATTAATCTGTATGGTTATTTGGCAAATATTTCCTTAAAAATGAGTGAATCAAGCCTGTCATTTCAAGGAAAATAACTGATAAATTTTGTTGCTAAAGATCAACATTGAGTTTCAGAAAACATACTTGCTGTGATCAGCTTAACAACTTCCTCCCATTATTTAAAGTCTTTCCTGATGAAACCAATGGATCATATTAATAAATTTGATTTTTTTATGTCATGTAATAAAACGTGTTAACATTTGAAAAATTTACATCATTCATTGACTATGTATATTCCAAATCACAAATACATGTTGCTACAAAGCATGTATGTGTTAAAATACTTAAAGTGCAGGGATGTGTGGGTAGCTCAATAGTTGAGCATCTGCCTTTGGTTCAGGTCCTGATCCTGGTGTCCTGGGATCTTGTTTCCTCATTAAGCTTCCCACAGGGAGCCTGCTTCTCCCTCTGCCTATGTCTCTGACTCTCTCAGTGTCTCTCATGAATAAATGAATAAAATCTTTTTTAAAAAATTAAAGTGAAAAATACACCAATGGATTTTGAAAATTCATTATATGATTTCATATTTGACAATGCAATGAATCTTTAAGTCACTGCCTTTGAATCTTTAATTCACTGTGGAATTTTGGTTTTGCATCAAAAAAGAATATTAAAAACAACATGAAAAAGCTGATAAAATAGTCATCTTTTCTAACTACCTGAAACAATATTTTCTTCATACAGTTCAAACCAGTCTTGTAAGAAATTGTATGTACAATGTATAACCACATTTGAAAATTCCAGAGTCCCTTTATTTAGCAAAATAAGAAAAATGCAAAATATCACTCTTCTATTATATTTTGTTATAGAAACTTTAGTTTCTCATTTGTAACCCATATTTTTGTGTTAGCAATTAATGTGTTTATTCTTGCTATTTTGAAATAAATTGATAAGTATGTTTTGAAATCCTGAATTTTAATTTCTAGTACGCTAATTTGGTATATTTAAGCCACATAAACAAAAGCTTCTTCAGGTTCTCTATAATATCTAAGATTATAAAGAAATCTTGTATGAAAACATCTAGATATTATAATACCTAGACCATTGGACTAGGTATTATAATAAATATCTTACTGAGAGTTATTATGGATTTTTTTCAGGTAAAATATAGGAAACCTCCATTTATTCTCATCCTTAGTGTTAATGTTGCTAGATATATCTATATATGTTACAAACCTAATAATATGGTGTAATATATTTTTCCTTATACACTGTAATCAATATGTTAAAGAAATTAATACATAATAAAAAACAATTTCATATAGACATAATATTTTTCTTGAGGTAAAATTCATATAATGTAAACTATTTTTAATTGAACAATTTAGTGGCATTTAGTACATTTATAATATTTAAAAACCACCAACTGTATTCCAAACATTTTTATCGCACCCAAAGGAATTCTCATATCCATTAAGCAATTACTTTCATACCTTTGCCCTCACAAGACCTTGACAATCAGTGATCTGTCTTCTGTTTTTATGGGTGCACTTATTCTGGCTATTTCATATAGAGTCATACGATGAGTGGCCTATTTTGCCTGACTTTTCTTGAATAGTAAAATATTTTTGAAGTCAATTCACATTGTAGTATGTATCTGTACTCCATTTCATTTTCTGGATGCATAATATCCCATTATAGATGCATACTACAATTTATTTACCCATTCGTCCATTGATGGACATATAGATTATTTCCACCTTTTGGCTATTGCAAGTAGTGCTAAGATAAACATGTATGTACATGTACTGGTTGGAGCAACTGTTTCAGTTCTTTAGAGGTATACAGCTAGAAGTAGAACTCTAGGTTATATGTTAATTCTTTAACTTTTTGA
Source organism: Canis aureus (assembly GCF_053574225.1). NCBI lineage: Eukaryota > Metazoa > Chordata > Mammalia > Carnivora > Canidae > Canis > Canis aureus. Next base: position 32,651,767 of record NC_135618.1, read on the forward strand.
AGAACTACCAATCTGTTTTCTTAGATATACCTTTGTATACTTGCTCATGAATTTCTAGTATTTCTCATCTCTTCCTTGGAAATATGGGTCACTATTGGTTCCCAGTTTCCTTGAACCTGAAAAATATCCTTTAGCACTTCACAGGGCTATCTACAACATTTTTTTCTATTTTTGTTTACCTGAAAATGCCTTTTTTAAATCTTCATTTTGAAGGATAGTTCCACTGGATATTGAAATTTTTGTTGACAATCTTTCTCTCCATTACCACTATTTTAAATATGTTCTAATATCTTTGGCCTCCACTGATTCTGAAGAAAATCATTTATCAAACATCATCTACTGTTACATAAATGCTTTCTTTTATCTGCTTTTGAGAATATCTCATTATCTTTGCTTCTCAGTAGTTTAACTCTGATGTACTTAGGAAGATTTTGCTTTAATGATGATATTGGTAAGCGTTGATTCAATTTCTGGATTCTGTAAATTAACGTTTTCAATCTTATTTGACAAATTTCCACGTATTATTCCTACGTATTTTTCCCCTGCTTTTTTTTTCTCTTTTCTTTCCTTCCAGGACTCTAATTACATGTATGTTACATTGTTTGGTATTACTCTTCAGATTTCTGTGGTTCTGTGTACTTTTTACCAATATTTTTATTTTCATTCTTTGGACTAGGTAATTTTTATTTATCTAACTTCAACTGTACTGTTTCTGACAACTCCAGCCTCCTGCTGAGGTCACTCTATAAGTTTTTATTTAAGTTATACTTTTAACCTTTAAAATTTCCATTTTTAAAATATTATTTATTTATTCATGTGAGAGAGAGAGAGAGAGAGAGAGAGAGGCACAGACACAAGCAGAAGCAGGCTCCATGCAGGGAGCCGGATGTGAGACTAGATCCGGGTCTCCAAGGTCACACCATGGGCCAAACGCTGCGCTAAACTGCTGAGCCGGGATCCCTGGGTGGTGCAACGGTTTAGCACCTGCCTTTGGCCCAGGGCGCGATCCTAGAGACCCGGGATCGAATCCCACGTCAGGCTCCTGGTGCATGGAGCCTGCTTCTCCCTCTGCCTATGTCTCTGCCTCTCTCTCTCTCTGTGTGGCTATCATAAATAAATAAAAAAAAAAAATTAAAAAAAAACTGTTTAAACTGCTGAGCCACGTGGGCTGCCCTAAAATTAACATTTTAAAAAAAGTTTTGATTTCTTTAATGGAATTTCCATCCATTTCCTTATTGGAGCCATTTTAAAAATTATTCAAACATAATACAGTAGTTGCCTTAATTACTTATTTTTAATAAGCATCACATCTTCTTGGTTTTCTTTTTTGGTATGTCTAGTAATTCTTGGATGAAAACTGTATATTTCAGGTAATATAGTGACTGGATCCTACTTTAGTGGAGAGTTGGCTTTTTGGTTATTATTATTATTATTATTGAAATTAATTTGCATAGGATCAAGGTAGAAATTTTCTCCCACAAAGTGTAGAGTAGCTGATATCTCTGAACAATTCTTATAGTTTAGTTGCTAATTTATTTTCTTTTATTTACTCTGGCTCCTTGGTGATCTCTGTTAGGTTTGTATAATTTGAGGTCCATCAAGGATTTGGGCAGATGGTACACTCATATTTCAGATCTTACCCTGTCTGATTTTCTTACTTTTTGGAAATCTACTGTAATTTTCCAGTGCTTAGCAGCTTTTGCTTTTGTCTTCCTATACCTCAAGAAAGTAAGATTTCTTCAACTTTATTTTAACCAACCTGCAAACGGCTTGGGAATGCATTCAGTCAAAAAGAAAAAAATAAGGAAGAAAAACAATGGAACAATTTCACTAATTTAAAGTCGTATCTTTTCTGATCCTTTCCTGTCTGTTTATCCATTTGTCCTTACCCCATTCTCTTACTTTCAGATATCTCTCTTAACTTTCCACATGTTTTTTCAGCCTTAAAATTCATTTCTGCTTCCTCAGGTGGAGTAAGTAAGTCTTTGGGTTTTGTCCACTGTAGCCAAGAGTGCTAGGGAGTGCCCTTGGGCAAGAAAACTGCAAACTTGCATTATGTATCTTTTCTAGTTCAGATGTTTCAGAGGTAAACTGTTCTGGCTTCTGTATGTTTTCAAATACTTTCTCATGCCTTTTTACAGCTGTTATTAACAATTTATATTTCTCAAGATTTCATCTGTTATCTGTGGAGGATCTGACTAAACTTCTTCATTTTACTATTTTTCTGTTACAGAAGTACATCTTTGGCTTTTTTATATGAGAAGAATAATATTCTCTTTTGTTTAAACTACAGTTATTTGAGTTTCTGTTGCTCACATATGGGACTATTAAATGAATTGATACCAATAATTTGCTTAGAACAATGTTTAGCATCTAGTAAGTGATCAATATGTTATCTACCATAATCATCATTAATATTATTGCCATTTGTCCAAGCCCAAGCACCACTCCTGCTCTACAAAGCCCAGAATGCTCTTCTTTATTATGTAACAGGTAGTAACTTCAAGGATTTCCACACATTGTCAAAATAGAACCACAAAGATAAGAAGAGAGAAAATCTGCCTGCCTGCAACAGCTTGGATTAAAAGAAAAAAAATTATATAGGGATCCCTGGGTGGCGCAGCGGTTTGGCGCCTGCCTTTGGCCCAGGGCGCGATCCTGGAGACCCGGGATCGAATCCCACGTCAGGCTCCCGGTGCATGGAGCCTGCTTCTCCCTCTGCCTGTGTCTCTGCCTCTCTCTCTCTCTCTCTGTGACTATCATAAAATAAAAAAATAAAAATTAAAAAAAAAATTATATAAATGGTAATAATATGATAAGATAACTCATAAAACAGAGGTACTCAGGGAAGGATTCTCATGGAAAGTAGCATTTGATCTGAAATTTGAAGGATAAAAGGAGTTTTACATGGGGTTAAAGAGAAATACTGTCATATCCAGTATCTTCTTTTTATCATAATCATCTAGTACAGTGTACAGCTGAATATTTAAAGTTCCCTTTTATACTCTCTGCAAATCGTCCTTGCTATGGGGATTATAATTAATTTTGTTAGATTTTCTTTTCATTTATAATACTTTTTAATATGCCCCAAACACTTTGTTAGGGCTTCAGAAATCCCAAATCTACTCAGTTTTTATGCTTTGGTGAACTGAACAGCTGGCTGATATCATTCATTACACTCTGAGAAGGTGACATCATTTCTATATTCTGAGAATATTTATAATATTGAAATCTAGGACTATGTTCTTCTTCCTTGTACCCAATATACACTACTTTCTACTCTTTTGATTCCAAGCATCCACACAAAAAAAAACCATTTGTAAAATCAAAAGTACTCTAATTTCCAAGGTCTTATCCTTCAAATGTTACTATCTCTTGTCATTTTGACTTGATCTTAAGAGTTCTATGCATTTAATTTCAAATAATGCTGTTGGGAGGTGAAATTAGATTTTTCCATTCTCCTCCCTCATATCCCACATCACATTTTAGGCAAACCATCTCTGGCTTACACTGAGGGAGTACTTTTCTGTTTACTCCTAGGGCAAATATAAATGCTAGGATGGCATTTCTCATCTTCGATTAAGAGATATTATGACTTTTTAGTATCCAATCCAGCTCATTCCAAAACGTTTGTAAAATGCTAAAAAAAATAATTATTAGAGATGGTATAACAATGTCAAATTGTTATGAAAGTATCTAAATGCTTACTCGAAATGTCATTACTTAGCTGGTGTAAGAAACACACGTTAGGTATCATTGGTTTTATACCCACAGAAACTGGTCAAAAGGAGTAGAAAAAAAAAAAACCATTTACTTCAGTGAGGGTCCCATAATCAGTGCCACGTGGTAAACACTGTTTCTGACATAGCTTTTATCTGGCATCCTGACATATGGTCTCACTGTAACCAAACTTAACATCATTGAATTTGTTGCTATCCATCTGACAGAGATGATGTTAAATCAATCCAAATTCATCTTATAATTAGACTGACCTTTGAGGCTTGTGTTGATCTTCTGAGTGTTTGAGAAGCCTGTGGGAAATATGCATATTTTTTGAAAATCAATATGTGGGGTATTCTGGTTTGGCTTTCATATTTATTAAGTGCAGAGTGGTATTTTGCAGGGATATTTTATGATCACAGTATGAGAAACATTTCATTAAGCTATATTTGCATTAATTTAGTGGTTAATGGCATCTCAAATCAAGAGAGCTGGATGAGCTGAGACCTCAGAGGTCTTTTTTTTCCCCCATTAGCAATGACATCTCCATTTCCGTGCTATAAAAATTCACTATAGAAAAGCATGTTCTCATTAAAATAAATATATCTTCCCATTGATTTCCAGGTTGGGATGCAGAGGCCTATGAAAATAATCAATTTGGAAGAATTCCCCTAGTTCCTGTTACCACTGTATATTGTTAAATATAATCCTCTTGTTTAATGTGCAAACTCAAGCCAAAATGGGTAGATAATTTCATACCATGGCTGTCTCAAACATACTATAACAAACATCTTTAGAGTTAAAATTCAAAGTCAAGACATATCCAGGAAGCAGACATGAATTTTTAGTTCTGACTTGATTCATCAGGGCAAAAACCAGAGGGAATTTTTGTTTCAGCTACTGTTTCAATATGAATGCTTTTTGCACCACATTTGAACACATTTTAAGCATTCATTTGATATTTCAGAGATTTACCAAAGTTAAATTCACCTCTGCTTCTGTAAGTCCCCAAATATAAGATATATTCAAAATAACTTTCAGATTTTTCAGACCAAAACCAAAAAGGAATAATTTGTTTTTTCATGATTTTTCTTTACTATGGACTTAAGATGTACGAATCCTGAATATCCTGAATATTGTCAGAATAGGTGAGTAGATGTTAGATTTGAAGACCTGAGATAGGGTGGAGGGTGTTTTTAGTTGGTTCTTTAGTATAGTTGGTCTTACTCCACTGTAGTTCATTTGCATATGTTTTGATACATCATTTTCAGTATGGATAAGTTCAAGTGAATCTTCTAGGGTGCTTCATTCTTTGAAAAATTTTTCCTGAGCACCTAATGTACAGCAAGAACTGGATATATATACAACAGTGAAAAAAAATAAGAACAAAAAATACCATGGCCCCCATCCCTGGCTTGTGGAACTCACATTCTTTGTTTTGTTTTTTTTAATATTTATTTATTTATTTTAGAGAGCGATCAAACTGAGGGGAGGAGCAGAGGGAGAGGGAGAGAGAAACCCAAGCAGACTCTACACTGAGTGTTGAGTGCAAGGCAGGGCTCTATCCATCTCACAACCTCAAGATCAGGGTCTGAGCCGAGAACAACAGTCAAATGTTTAACCACCTGCATCATCCAGGTACTCCCCTAGCTCACGTTCTAAGAGGGGTTAATAGACAACAAACAAATCAATATGTGCTGAGGAGAAAAATGATATAGGGAAGGAGAACTAGACATGCTGAGTGTGAGGGACTGTTAGAATCATAATGTTTTACAACTTTTGAGACTCCTTTGACTTTTTTTTCTTACTAATGTTCTACTTCCAGTTTGCCACTTCTCTGTCTTGGATAAAACTTCAGAATGTGGAACTGGTTTATTGAGCAATATTCTAAGGAAACAGTTGGTACAATCCTTAGACGCTGGGGAGCAAGAAACTCTTTGGGCATGTTTTGACAGGGAAGTGGGAAAGAGATGGGCATGTAATCCCACCTTCTGTCTCATTTTTATGGACTACTCTGATAGTCTCTCCTAAAGACCTTTCAGAAGACAAGTCTTCCATACCAAATGTATTTGTCTCTTCTAGGCTCACCATGAAGACATACATATTAGAAAAAGAAAAACAAACAAAACTTCTCTGTTTACTCTATAAATGTCTCTACTTCCCATTTCTGTTCTTTACTTCAGAATGAATTTTCCCAAAATAATGCTCACAAATGCTGAATTCAATTTTTCCCTTCTCTCTTGAACTGATTCTAGCCTTATTCCTGCCATCCACCAAGACCACCCTTGTCAAAATCACCAGTAGAGCAGGAATATTGATGATGCAGGAGAGAGAGAAAGAAATTACTGGAATTTATAGAATCCCCTTTCCTGAAAGCCTCTGAAAATAAGATAAATTTTAAACACTATGTGTTAGCTTAAGAATGAGTCTCTGTGAAGATGAATGGTGGCATATGTAAGCACTCTTATTCTTTGTATAAAGTGGACCACGACACAAATGAAGAAAAATTATTTTAGTAATCATTTAGTTCACTCATCTTTTGTAGACTCAACTTCAAGGATCATTCAAGTCCTATATTCCATTAGTCATTACACTTATAAAGGGAAAGAATGCTTTCCTCATGCATTAATTCAGTAAGGCAACAAAATGTCATTTTCTGAGTTCTAAGCAGATAGCTAAATGTGTAAAATAAAGGAGCAGGGGGAGAGGACTTAAGATGATGGAGCTGTAAGGGTACCTTATGCTTGCTTCATCCCTCAAACACAGCTAGATAAATATCAAATCATTCCAAACACCCAAGAAATTAATCTGAATGCTGAGAGAACAAACTGCATAACTAGGGGGAGAAAAGAAGCCACATTGTGGAAGGTAAGAGGTGAAGAGAGGTGAAAAGGATTGTGGGTGCTGTGGGAGAGAGAGGGCTTTGATCCCAGAGAGTGGAGAGAGAGAGAGAGAGAGAGAGAGAGAGAGAGAGAGAGAGAAGTGCACATGGGATTGCACAAGATAAACACTTCACCAAAACTATTGACTGGGAAAAATAGAGTGGCTGGTTATCTCAAGTCTTTATAAGTAGCTGAGCTCAAAGTCTGAAGTTTTAGACATCAGCACTGCCTCTGGGTGAAGACTGGCAGGCATAGTGGTGCTCCTGTGGGGATGGAGGACTGAGTCCCAGGAGTGGACAGCATGGTCTGAGGATCCCTGTGTTGCACGGGAGAGAGGTTTCCACTTCCTGGAGTGCGTTTGGGAGAGGTGGCATGGCCTTCCAGGGGACAAAAGACCTAGTGGGCACCAACCTGCTGCCCCATTCATTAGCATAGGAACAGACTCACCTGCGGAGGGCAAGCAAACCTTACTGCTGGCTTTTTGTTGTGATTTATCATAAACTCCAAACCCCTGCATGATCACGTGCCTACTTTTCTGGGACATACCGGCACTGGCCACAGCACAGTAAGACCCTCCCTCAGAAGATCCGAGCAGGTCTGTGTCACAGTGAGTTGTTAAAATTTGGAGTTTGGAAACCCAGCCCTTGCTCGAGATAAAACACAGGAGTACTGTGCCCCCTGGTGGGAAGACAGCTCAGACACAGACAGGGTGAAAGCAGGGATCTGATGGAACAGACACAAGAGGGGAGATTGTGTGTGCTCCTGAGGGCTTTCTGAACAGTGGCAGGCACAAACTCCCTCCTCTGGGGATGAGAGAACAAGGCAATGCCATTTTTCCCAGTCCATCAGCACAGATGCACTCAGTGAGCAACACAGCACCCCCAGTGGAGGCTGGAGCCACTTATACCATGCCTCACCCTCCTGCCTCTGCAGGTGCATCTTTATTATGGGCAAATCATCCTGAAAACAACACAGCAGGCTCTGCCCATAGAAGACCTATAAAACCACTCACATGCACCAAGTCTACTGATTATAGAGTACTGCAAAGCTTAAGCTCTAGTGGAAATAGGAGCAGGCTTATTTTAACAAGCAGACCAAAACACACCTAGTTAAAACATCACATACTAATACAAAAAGTCCACACAGTCCCCATTGTAGACAAGGAGAAACTGCAGAGGACTGACCTGAGGGAAGGAACAGCCAAAGCACAGCAGCAGAATGTACACTCTGAAATACTTTCTGAAGCACCAGGCCTTGGACAGGCCAGGACCTCTCTTTAACATATCCATTACTATCAGGAACAGAAAACATAACAAGCTTTCCTATTCCCTAGACAAAATGACGAAATAGAGGAACTCACTTCAAAAGAAAGAACAAGAGGAGATCATGGCCAGGGATCTAATTAAAACAGATAGAAGTAATATGTCTGAGCCAGAATTTAAAACAACCACCATAATGATACTAGTTGGAGTTGAGAAAAGCATAGAAGACACTAGAAAATACCTTACTGTAGAGATAAAAGACCCCAAAACTAGTCAGGACAAAATAAAAAATGCTATAACTGAGATACAAAGCTGATCTAGGGGATCCCTGGGTGGCTCAGCGGTTTAGCACTTGCCTTCGGCCCAGGGCATTCCTGGAGCCCCAGGATCGAATCCCATATCAGGCTCCCTGCATGGAGCCTGCTTCTCCCTCTGCCTGTGTCTCTGCCTCTCTCTCTCTCCCTCTCTCTCTCTCTCTGTCTCTCATGAATAAATAAAATCTTTAAAAAACAAAACAAAAAAACAAACAAAGCTGATCGAATGTAATGACAAAGATGGATGAATCAAAGCAATGAATTAGTGATAGAGAAGATAAAATTATGGGAAAAAAAGGAAGCTGAAAAGAAGAGGGAAAGAGAAGTATTGGATCATGAATATAGACTTGGGAACTCAACAACTCCATAAAGTATAATAACATTCATATCATGGGAGTCTTAGAAGAAGAGGAGAGGGAAAAAGGCACAGACGGCTTATTTGAAAAAATTATAGCTGAAAACTTCCCTAATATGGGGAAGGAAACAGACATCCAAATCCAGAAGGCATATAGAACTTCCATCAAATTCAACAAAAGCCAGTCACCACCAAGACATAGTAAAATATGTAAAATATTGAGATAAAGAAAGAATCCTGAAAGCAGCAAGGGAAAAATCCTTAACCTACAAGGTAACACAAACCATGTTAGCAACAGATCTCACCATAGAAACCTGGCAAGCCAGTGAGAGAGTCATAATATATTCAACATGCTGAAGGGGAAAAATATGCAACCAAGAATACTTTATCCAGAAAGGCTGTCATTCAGAATACAAAAAAAATAAATAAATAAGGTAATTTCTCAGACAAACAAAAAGTAGAAGAGTTCCTGACCACTAAACCAGCCCTGCAAGAAATATTAATGGGGACCCTTTGAGTGGGAAAGAAAGACCAAAAGCAACAAAGACTAGAAAGGAACAGAAAAAATCTCCAGAAATAGCAACTTTACAGGTAGCACAATGGCACTAATTTCCTATCAATCAATAATTACTTTGAATGTAAAGTAACTAAATGCTCCAATCAAAAGACATAGGGTAACAGGAAAGATAAAAAAAAACAAGACCCATCCACTGCTTATAAAACTCATTTTAGATCTAAAGACACTTACATATTGAAAGTGGGGAGATGGAGAACCATTTATCATGCTAATGGATATCAAAAGAAAGCTAGAGCACCCATACTTATAATCAAACTAACAAAGTTTTAAACCAAACACTAAAGAGAGATGAAGGGCACTTTATCATAATTAAGGGGTCTATTCAATAAGAAGATCTATTAGTTATAATATTTATGCCCCCAACTTGGGAGACCCAAATATATAATTCAATTAATAACAAACATAAAGAAACTCATTGATAATAATATAATAATAATATAGGGGACTTTAACACCACACTTACAGCAATGGGCAGATAATCTAAACAGAAAACCAACAAGGAAACAATGGCTTTGAATGACACATTAGACCAGATGGATTTAATAGATATATTCAGAACATTTCAGCCCAGAGCAGCGAAATACACATTCTCTTTAAGGGTGCACAGGGAACATTCTCCAGAACAGATCACACACTGGGTCACAAATCAGCCTTCAATAAGGACAAAAATATTGAGATCATACCATGCATATTTTCAGACCACAATTCTATGAAACTTGAAGAAAACCACAAGACAAAATTTGGAAAGATCACAAATACATGGAAGTTAAGGAATATCTTACTAAAGAATGAATAGATTAATCAGGATATTAAAGATGAAATTTAAAAAATACATGGAAACAAATGAAAATGAAAACACGAAAGTTCAAAAGCTTTGGGATGCAGCAGAGGCAGTCCTAAGAGGGAAGTATATAGAAATAAAGCCTACCTGAAGAATCAAGAAAAGTCTCCAAAACACAGCCCTACATATAAAATAGTTAGAAAAGGAACAGCAAATAAAGCCTAAAGCCAGCAGAAGAAGGGAAAGAATAAAAATTAGAGCAGAAATAAATGATATAGAAACAAACAAACAAATGAAACAAATCAGAACAGATCAATGAAACTAAGAGCTGGTTCTTTGAGAGAATTAACAAGGTTGATAAACCCCTGGCCAGACTTATCAAAAAGAAAAGAGAAAGGACCCAAATAAATAAAATCACAAATGAAAGAGGAGAGTTTACAACCAACACCACAGAAAAACAAATAATTGTAAGAAGCTATTATGAAAAAAATTATATGCCAATGAACTGGACAGTCTAGAAGAATGGATAAATTTCTAGAAATATACAAACTAACAAAACTGAAGCAGGAAGAAATAGAAAATTTGACCAGACCCATAACCAGCAAATAAATTGAATCAGTCATCAAAAATCTCCCAACAAAGTTCAGGGCCAGATGGCATTCCAGGGGGATTCTACTAGACATTTAAAGAAAAGTCAATACCTATTCTTCTGAAACTGTTCCAAAAAATAGAAATGGAGGGAAAACTCCCAAACTCATTCTACAAGCCTGCATTTTCTTGATTCCAAAACCTAAGACCTCACTAAAAAGGAGAATTAAGACCAGTATCCCTGATGAACCTGGATGCAAAAATTCTCAACAATATACTTGCAAATTGTATCCAACAGTACATTAAAAGAGTGATTCATCACAGTCAAGTGGGATTTACTCCTGGGCTGCAGGGGGGTTCAGTATTTGTAAATCAATCAACATGATTCACCACATTAGTAAAAGAAAGGAGAAGAATCATATGATTCTCTCAATAGATGCATTAAAAGCATTTGATAAATTACAGCATCCATTCTTGATAAAAGCCCTCAACAGAATAAGGATAAAGGGAACATACCTCAACATCATAAAGGCCATATACAAAAGGCCACAGCTAATATCTTCTGTGAAGGGGAAAAACAGAGAGCGTTTTCTCTACAGTCAGAAACAAGACAGGGTTATCCACTCTCACCTTTGTTATTTAATCTGGTACTGGAAGTTCTAGCTTCAGCAATCAGACAACAAAAAGAAATAAAAGGCATCCAAGTCAGCAAGGAAGGAGTCAAACTTTCACTATTCACAGATGTCACAATACACCACGTAGGAAAACCTAAGAGATCCCATGAAAAAAATTACAGAACTGATACATGAATTCCACAAATTCCTGGGATATAAAGTCAATGTACAGAAATCTGTTTCATTTCTATACATGAAGGAGCAGAAAGAGAAGTCAAGGAATCGATCCCATTATAATTTCACCAAAAATCATACAATACCTAGGAATAAACCTAACCAAAGAGGTAAAAGATTTGTACTCTGAAAACTAAAGTACACTCATGAAAGAAACTGAAGAAGATACACAGAAATGGGAAAATATTCCATGCTCATGGATTGGGAGAACAAATATTGTTAAAGTTTCTCTATACCACCCAAAGCAATCTATACATTTAATGCGATCTCTATCAAAACATGACCAGCATTTTTCACAGAGGAATAAACAATCCTAAAATCTGTATGGAATCACAAAAGACCTCAAATACCCAAAGCAATCTTAAAAAAAAGGGCAAAGATGGAGGTATCACAATTCTGGACTTCAAGCTGTACTACAAAGCTGTGGTCATCAAGACAGTGTGGTACTGGCACAAAAACAGACACATAGATCAATGGAACAGAATGGAGAACCCAGAAACGGACCTTCAACTCAATGGTCAACTAATCTTCAATGAAGCAGGAAATGATATCCAATGGTAAAACGACAGTCTCTTCAACAAATGGTGTTGGGAAAATTGGACAGCCGCAGGCAAAAGAATGAAACAGGACCACTTTCTTATACCATACACAAAAATATATTCAAAATGGATGAAACCTAAATGTGAGACAGGAATCCACCAAAATCTTAGAGAACACAGGCAGCAACCTCTTTGACCTCACCCAGAGCAGCTTTTACGTGACACATCACCAGAGGCAAAGGAAAGAAAAGCAAAGATGAACTATTGGAACTTCATCAAGATAAGACGGTTCTGCACAGTGAAGGAAGCAATGAATAAAACTAAAAGGCAACCTATGGAATGGAAAAAATATTTGCAAATGACATATCTGATAAAGTCTTAGTATCCAAAATCTATGAGAACTTCTCAAACTTAACACCCAAAAACCAAATAATCCGCTTAAGGAAAGGCAAAAGATGTGACTAGACATTTTCCAAAAAAGAAATCCATAGACACACGAAAAGATGCTCAAATCACTCATCGTCAGGGAAATACAAATCAAAACCACGATGATTAGTCTCCCTCTCTGATTTTGTCTTGTTTTATTTTTTCCTCTCTTCCCCTATGATCGTCTGTTTGTTTCTTAAATTCCACATATGAGTGAGATCATATGATAATTGTCTTTCTCTGAATAACTTATTTTGCTTAGCATAATATCCTCTAGTTCCTATATATACATATATATAGTTAAAGATAGAGCTACCCTATTACCCAGCAATTGGACTCCTGGATATTTACCCCAAAGATACAAATGCAGTGATCTGAAGGGGCACCTGCATTATAGCATCATTATCAACAATAGCTAAATTATGGAAAGAGCCCAGACGTCCATTGACTGATGACTGGACAAAGAAGGTGTGGTATGCATATACAATGGAATATTATACATCCTAAAGAATGAAATCTTGCCATTTACAGCAATGTGGTTGCAGCTAGACTGTATAATGCTAAGTGAAAGGAGTCAGTCAGAGAAAGACAAATATCATATGATTTCACTCACATGTGGAATTTAAGAAACAAAACAAGTAAGCATAGGGGAAAAGGAAAAAAGAGAGAGAGAGAGAGAAGCAAACTGTAAGAGACTCCTAACTATAGAAAATAAACTGAGGTTAAAAGAGGAGAGGAGAGATGGGGCAGCCCAGGTGGCTCAGCGGTTTAGTGCCACCTTCAGCCCAGGGCATGATCCTGGAGACCCGGGATTGAGTCCCACGTCGGGCTCTCTGCATGGAGCCTGCTTCTCCCTCTGCCTGTGTCTCTGCCTCTCTCTCTCTCTCTCTCTCTCTCTCTCTCTCTGTCTCTCATGAATAAATAAATAAAATCTTAAAAAAATAAAAAGACGGGAGGTGGAAGGGGATGGGCTAAATGGGTGACAGGTATTAAGGAGGGCACTTGTGATGAGCACTGGGTGTTATATTTAAGTGATGAGTCACCAAATTTCTACTTCTGAAGCCATTATTACACTATACGATAACTAACTAGAATTTAAATAAAACTTTGAAAAAAGAAACAAGCAGGTTAATAAATGAGTAATATAGTAGTAATAGTACATAGTAGAAATATTAATAACAATAATGATAGTTTATACTCACTGTTTATTATATCACATATATGGTCATATGTTTGACTGTCTATCCATCCATCTATCTAATCTATCTAATTTATCTTCACAATAAAACCTTTTGAGGATTATTAGCATTTTGCACATCGGGACTCTGAAGCATAGAGAGATTGATTACTTAGCCAGTCAGAGACATTATTTATACATTTTTTGACATGTTTCCTCTCAAAAGTCTCCATTTAGGTTTAGTAGTTCTAAAGTACAGAACAGTTTTATCAGATATTTTGCACTAAGAACTCCTAAGTGGGAAGGAGCACTGCTATCTCTTGCTAACTGAGAACAATGCAATAAAATAAATTTAATCCATTTCTAAAGAAATGTTGCATGCTAAAATCTAGCTCTTATGCTCACATTTCGATTTGTTCGTATTTTTATTACAACTTTTATAACTTGGCCTAACTCCATACTAATTGTTTTAATCACTGTGACTTCAAGTTATATGAACTACTTGGCCATAATGAAATAATACGACATGACAAGCAGTCCCTTTCAGGATGATTACAGGATATTATAATTTCATAATAAACTCCAATGATGTTCTATCTTAATTATACACATTAATAGATTCTGTACACATTTAATTATCTTCTACATTGATATTCCCATAACTTTTAAACAGTTCTGCTTGAATATAACCAGTTCTCAAACATAGATTCACTAATAGGGCATAACGAACAAGTTATCACTGCACTTTAAGATGGAAACCACTCCTTGATGTATGCTATTTTTTCATAGTTATACAAGTATAAAATTAAGTGATTAACTCTTATAGTTACATTATATATATTATTATATATATGTTATATATGTATATATAGTGGCAGAAAATAAAGTAAAGCTATGAATAAAATAACCATATATATAAATAAATACACTTTATTTGCTTTCTTTTCAGAGAATGGATTACTTTTACATATAATAAAGCCTGGATTTAAAGAGTTTATTAAATATTAGAAGAGATTTGTCTTAAAAGTTTCAACTATAGAAAGTTAAAAAAAATTATGTGGAATCTCTTTTTCATTCACTCACTCCAAAACATCTCTAGAAATTTGTATCAAATTCTCAAATGTCTCTATTTGGAGAAGTGTTAAAAGGTAAACCTTGGTCTTGGTAAATATTTTTTTCAAAACTAGCGTCATAGATCTTTCTCCTTTCAAATCATTTTTCACTCCCCTCTCCTATTCCAAATACCCATCAGTATCATCCACTCTTCCTTATTAATACTTTGAAAATATCCAGTCTTGTTGTTTACCAGCTCCCCTCCCCAATTTTACTGCCTCATTACTAGTTCAATTTTTTTAAAAATCTTTTTACAGATAACTGCTTGCAATAACTTCCTGACACTAGTGGCTTCTTTCTCACACTTTTCAAATTTATCAGCTACACTGAAGGCTATTTGATGTAAGTCAGGTTTGTGTTATCTTGTATCCTTACATCTCTCTACATCTCTCTATTCCCCAGAAACACTAAACTCATATATATATACATTTGTTAGTCGCCTGTGTGTTCTAAAGAAAGGCTTTCCCACCCCCATTTATTTATTTTTATTGGATGATGTGTAGGTTGATTGATGTCAGTAGGAGCTTTCAGATTCATCCTCACAGAGCTTCTATGAATTTGCAGAGCCACCAGAAACTACATGTGAAGGCCTGGTTCCCCCACAGACTTGCCAATAGAAAGTGTTGTCATTTTTTTAAAATGTGCATCAATTTGATAGGCATGACATTACAGTGTTTTAGTTTGCATTTTTTTTTATTATGAGTGATCTAAAGGCCTTTTTAATATATTTTTGTGTATGTATGTCTATTTTTAGGCTTTGTCTTCTCTTTTTTCTCTTCTGTTCTAATGCAGTTTGTCCATTCAAATGCCAGAACAACAATATTTTAATTCAGGAAATTATACTATATTTTAATATCTGGAAGATTAAATCTTAAATCTCCTTATAGTTTCTTTTTCCAGTGTTTCCCTGTCTTTACTTGCAAGTTTAAAAAAGACAAGTTGTTGGTATTTTTATTTGGACTGTGTAAAACTTATGAATTAAGCAGAACATAAATTTTATGATGCTTGGCATACCATCCAAAACCAGAAAATGTCTTTATGTTTGTTCAATTTTCATTTTGTATCTTTCACAAGTTTAAAACATTTCCTCACATAGATTTATGTAGTTTTTTTACATTTCTTGTTCCATTTAATTCTTAAATATTCTATTTTTGTTGCTATTATAAATGAGGTTCTATCTTTATATGTTCTGACTAGTTATTAATTGTGTGTATGAAAGATACCGATTTTTGTATGTGAATTTTATATCCTACCCTATTTTACTGTATTCTTACATTACTTGAATTAGTTGTATAATACATTTGTTTTTCAGGTTGATATCATCTGCAAAAAGAGATAACTTTGATTCTTTTCCAGTTAATCATTTCTCTAACTGATTTATCTTGTTTAATTGTATTAGCTAATACTTCCAGTACAGTATTGAGTAGTAGTGGAGGTTGTTCCTAATCTTAGTGGAAAACTATTCATTCCGTGTTACATAAGGTACTGGTTTCAGGACTAAGGGGTATTTTAATATATCTATATTTTCTACTTTTTTTCTCTCGTAGTTACTTAGTAGTAAGCATATTTTGTTAATTAAAAAAAACTAGAATTTGATTTGTTATATGATTTCTGTACTATCTACCTTCTTATTTTCTATCATCTTTACTAATTCCATATACATTATTTTGCTCTTCCTTTCTAAATTTTTGTTGAGGAAATTATTTTATTTATTTTTACTTTTAAATCTTAATAATATGAGTGCTTGAAGCTATTATATTTTCTCTGATCAGTGAGTTCAGTGAATTTCATGAGTGATGATATGGATGTTTTTATTATCATTTTTAAAGGAATTTTAAAGTTAAGATTTTAACTTAAAATTTTTACATTTTTGTGTTTCTCGTTTTAATCAGATTTTGTTTAATAAGCTTTTAAAAATATTCTGAGTTGGAAGGACTTTTTTATTGTGTTAATAATTTCTAGCCTATTGCTTTGTCATCAGTTACTATTGTTGAAAATATTTCTAATATGTGGAAATTATTCATGTTTCCATAGTTACCTACAAACTATCAATTTTTTTCAGGTTGCTTATTGGCTTGAGAAGATGTTTTCTATCATCACACCAGTGTGTAAAATTCATTATGTATTCATATGCTCTACCTCATTGATGAAGTCTAAGCCTTCCATAACTTTTCTTAGTTTTGTCAACTTGAACTATCTTCTGTTGAAAGAGATCCATTAAATACTTCTATTATCATGCTTCTATTTCTGTCTTCATGAATATCTTTAAATTTTTTCCTTATAAAGTAGCTGTTTTGTTACTTAGCGGAGACATACTTATGTGTTGTATTTTTATTGTGAATTGTGGCTTTTAGGATTAAAAATTGTTTATCTTTTAGAGTAATGAGCATGATAACATGGTAAAAAATTCTGAGATGTCTGCGAAGATCCCCACCCCTGTTGAACATACCCTGCATAATATCCTGTTCTGGAGTGTGGGAAGGGCTTTTGAATATTATGGGATATCATTCACAAATTATGTTCTGTGGAAAAAGGTATTTTGTATCTATAATCGAGGTTTCTACTGACTTAAAGTAGAATTTCTGATTAACCACCTGAATGGACCCAACATAATCAGGCAAGACTTTAAAAGCAACAGACAGAGATACTCTTCTGCTAGCCTAGAAGAAGCAAACTAACATGTTTCCAAGATGGTCACATGGCCAGGAAGAATGGGTAACCTATAAGAGCTGACAATGTCTCCCAACTGATGACCTATACTATGAAGGGCACCTTAGTTGTATAACTGCAAGAAACTGAGTTAATCCAACAATGAATGAGCTTTCCCCAGTGAGATCACGGTCTTAGGCAAAAACATTATTTCAGTCATGGGAGACCCTAACCCGAGAATTTTAACCCATAGAATTGTGTTACAGTTAAGGTATATATTGTGTTTACTTAATTGTGACAAAATATAAATACATAAAACGTACCATTTTAACCATTTTAAGTGTATAGTTCAGCGGTATTAAATATATTCACACTGTTGGGAATCACCACTATGCATTTCAAGAAACTTTTCATCATCTCATACTGCCACCTCTATGCTGAATAAACAATAGCTCCCCATTATTCCCTTCACCCAACCCCCAGTAATCATGATTCTACTTTCTGTCTCTCTGAATTTAACTATGCTAGGCACTTCATATAAGTGGAATTATGTAATATTTGCCCTTTTGTGTCTGACTTATTTCACTTAGCATAATGCCTTCACAGTTTGTCCATGCTGTAGCATATGTCAGAGTTTCATGTTTATAAGGCTGGATAATATTTCATTGTATGAGTAATCACATCTTGTTTGTCCACTCATTTGTTAATAGACATGTGGATTCTTTTTTTTTTTTTAATTTTTATTTACTTATGATAGTCACAGAGAGAGAGAGGCAGAGACACAGGCAGAGGGAGAAGCAGGCTCCATGCACCGGGAGCCCGATGTGGGACTCGATCCCGGGTCTCCGGGATCGCGCCCTGGGCCAAAGGCAGGCGCCAAACCGCTGCGCCACCCAGGGATCCCAACATGTGGATTCTTTCTACCTTTGGGCTATTGTGAATAACGTTGCTTTCAACATTGATATACAAATATCTGTTTGCTTTCATATCTTTTGGGTATATGTCCAGAACTGGAATTGCTGGATCACATACTATTTCTATGTTTAATTTTTGAGTTTTCTGTGTTTAATTGTTTTCCATAGTAGGTGCATCATTTTATATTCCCACCAGCAATGCATAAGAGTCCTAATTTCTCCACATTCTGGCCAACAGTGGTTTCTTTCCTTTTTTGTTTTTGTTATTCTTTTTTCAGTAATAGTAATCCTAATGAGTGTAAAGTATAATCTCATCATAGTTTTGATTTGCATTTCCTAATGACTACTGATGTTGAACATCTTTTCATTTACTTATTGGCCATTTATATATCTTCCTTGATATAATGTCTATCCAAATCCTTTACTCATTTCGAAATTAAGTTGTTTTCTTATTCTTATGGTGTAGGTGCTCTTTATATATTCTGAATGTTAATCCCCTAGCAGATTTAAGATTTGCAATTTTTTTTTCTCATTTTGTGGGTTTCCCTCATACTCTCTTGATAATGTCCTTTGCTGCAAAAAGTTTTAAATTTTGATGTAGTCCAATTTATCTGTTTTTTTTCTTTGTTGCTTGTCTTTTTGGTCATATCCAAGGAATCATTTCCAAATCTGATGTCATGAAGATTTTCTCTTATGGTTCTTCTGTTTTTTCTAATAGTTTTATAGTTTTAGCTCTTACATTGAGGTTCTTTGATCCACTTTTTGTATATGATATAGGTAAGGGTCCAACTTCATTATTTTTAAAAATATTTTATTTATTTGAAAGAAAGAGAGATAGAGAGAGAGTACACAGGAGAGGGAGGAGGGTCAGAGGAAGAAGCAGACTCCCCACTGAGCAGGAAGCCTCATGCAGGACTTGATCCCAGAACTCTGAGATCATGACCTAAGCTAAAGGCAGATGCTTTTGCCAGATGCTTAACCAATTGAGCCACCTAGGTGCCCTCCAACTACATTATTTTGAATGTGTGTATATCTAGTTTCCTCAACACCGTTTGCTAAGAAGACTGCCCTGTCCCCATTGAATGTCCTTAGCAACCTTGTCAAAAATCATTTGACAAAATACATGAAGATTTATTTCTATTCTGTTCATTGGTCTAAATGTCTATCTTTATGCTAGTACCATATAATTTAGATTTCTAGACTTTGTAGTAAGTTTAGAAATTAAGAAGAATAAGACCTCTACCTTTGTTCTTTTTCAAGATTATTTTGGATTTGGGGTTCCCTTGAGATTCCATGCATTTTAGGATGGGTTTTTCTACCTATTTCTGCAAAAATCATCATTGAGGTTTCAATAGGTATAATATTGAACCCGTACATAGCTTTGAGAAGTATCAACATTTAACAGCACTATATCTTTCAATCCACGAGCACAGTATATCTTTTCATTTATTTGTGTCTTATTTAATTTCTTGCAGCAGCATTTTGTAGTTAGCAGTGTACAAATCTTTTGCTTCCTTGGTTAAGTTAATTCCTAAGTATTTTATTCTTCTTCACACTATTGTAAATGAAATAATTTTTAAAATTTTCTTTTCAGGTTGCCCATTGTTAATATGTAAAAACAAATTATTTTGTTCATTTTGTATCCTGCAACCTGTTGAATTTATGATGTCTTCTGGTTTTTCTACACATAAGATCATGTTACGTGGGAACAGAGATTATTTTATTTCTTTGTTTCTAATTTAGATGCTTTTATTTCTTTTTCTTGATTCATTGCTCTGGCTAAGACTTCTAATACTATGCTGAACAAAGTATCAAAGAATGGACATCTTTGTCTTTTTTTTTTACCTTAGAGGAAAAACTTTCAGCCTTTCATACTGAGTATGATGTTAGCTGTGAGTTTTTCACATATGACAATGTTGATTACTTTAATCTGTCAAGTTTGTGGTAATTTGTATGCAGAAATATAAAACTGATATAATAAAGAAGAAAACACTATTAAAATAAACTAAAACATAGAGCTGGAGACTGTGTGTCTATTATCTCTTGTTTAGAAAATCTAAAGAAAAATTTAGATGAAGTGATGTCACAAAATACTAAGTTTATCAAGGGAAATAAATTTACTTTTACACATAAGGATAAACTTCCTCTTGGTACTCAATAGAACATGTAAGTGCAGCCTAAGTATAATGCTTTCCAAGTAGGTCAGTTTAGATAAAATATCTTACAATAGTATAATTCTATCATCTTGGCCATTCTACTCAGCATCTCTACCTAGAAGGTAGGAAAAGGATGTCCTCACTCTTGGAACACTATGTATGTTGGGCTGGGTTTGGCCATATAGACAGTTATTTTTAACAATTTCCTGTTTTTCCTATCTCTCAAAGAGGTTAGTTGGATAGGACAGAGTTTAACAGCATAATGTCTACATACTCACACATATATATCAGTCTCCCTGTGAAAATACAAAATGTATTACAAGTGCATAGACAGGCTTAAGAAAGGATTTATGCTTGCACATTCTCTCATTCTCTCTCCTTTGTCTCTTGATTTAACACTTCATCTTCTTCCTAGTCATCCATCAGAAGATTTATGTCATGCTATTGGTCTGTTGAAGATTCCTTCTTTATCAAGATCTGATGAGGATCCAGGAAGTACTTTTTTTCTTCTCACTAATAAATATAATGTGTTCTCTTTTTTTTTAAAGATTTTATTTATTTGTTCATGAGAGACATAGAGAAAGAGAGGCAGAGACAGAGGCAGAGGGAGAAGCAGGCTCCATGCAGGGAGCCCGGTGTGGGACTGGATCCCAGAACCCCGGGATCACGCCCTGGGCTGAAGGCAGACGCTCAACCACTGAGCCACCCAGGGGTCCCTATAATGGGCTTTTTAGAAAAGGACAACCATTTGACTACATATATATGGATTGAAGAAAAGTGTTATGATGACTCAGGAAAAATATAACTACAATATAAGATTTATCAACTAAATCCTAGGCTTTCTTTCTTGTCTCGTTTATTACACCTGCTTTTTAAAATTTATAGTCTTTAATGTCTGAAGCCACAGCCTTTTGTCTCTAACCTCATCACCCTTAAGAAAAAGGACCCTGGACCCTGATTCTGGGCTCAGATCCTGGACACATTATGTATTGTTTTTGTTTTTGTTTTTTTTTAACTTTATATGAGTTCCTTAACCTATCTACCACTCTCAGTCATATGAGATTTCAAATTGAATCTAGAATCTCTGCTTTCGAATATCCATATCAACAAACTTAACTAAGTCCTACATTTTATGCCTTTTAATCTGATCCAATATCCATAAGGATCTATTCCCATACCTGTTCCCTAAGTTTATGACAATACAAATTGGCAAAATTTTCAACTACTTCGGTATGGTTTCTACTTACACCTAGGGTACTTTTTTTTTTTTTTTTTTTTTTTTTACCTTATTCTCTGGACTAAGAGTCTGATTATAGATCTGGAAACAATGGGAGGTTATGGAGCATGTTTTGAAAAGGATTACCAATCCCCTGTAATTCAAGGACTTCAAGAAAAGCCATTACAGATTCCTTAGGTAGGAGATTAACTTTTTCAGATAAGCGAGGAAAAGGTGCTTCTATAGGCAAAGGAGGCTCAGAATTACTTAGGAATCAAGTTGCTCAGCTCTATTAGAATCTGGTCTGTATAATCCCACCCATATTTTCAGATAAAGCCTCCTTGCTATAGAGTGTCCTAACTTTAACATAAGAGATCTTGTGAAGTTGTAAATTTAATTAAGTTTTAATTTAGCCAAAAACAGTTTTAGACTTCGGTTTTAGACTTGGTTTTCAGAAATCCCAGTCCTATAATTATAGGACATAAAGGTTCATTTCAGGGCAGATATAGATAGAAGTAGTTTCCTGTCTTATCCCTGACTGGGAAGTACAAATTCTGAACCCATTGTTCACTTTCTGGGCAAGGTCCTCTGGTACACTTAGAAGCCATGAACCAAACTTACCATCCTTCCTTATGTTTGCATAATATCCTGTGGCAAAAATTACCCAGTCACCCAAAACCATTCCTTCTATAGACATTTGATTACAGGTGTTTTCAGGTGATATTTTAAGTAATGTTTTTGCCATGTATTAACCATGTGCACATTACCACTGTTCCTCGGGTCACTAATGTCTTGAAATATAAGACCATCGAGTAACAAATTCCATGTAGCCCAGAGGCATTGCAGTGTACCCTTTCAAAAGGTTCTGTTCCCCTAGAGCCTTTCTGGAATGAATTCTTCTATAATTTAAGGTTCAGTCAGAGTAGAACAACAGTTGAGAGTGGTATCATAACAGACCAATGATAGGGAATACACTGTGTGCGATTATGGGCGCTAAGGAAGGTGCTGACTCTGTATCTTAGAAGAGCGTGAAATCACTGTAGGGCGCGTCGAGAAGAAACACGAGGCCAAACTGGAGCCCACCGCTACCCACCCCCGCCCCCGATCTCCCGTCTTAATGGTGCAGCAAGGTGCAAAAGAACCGGATGCTCCTTATCTGGCGCACAATTTGAAGAAAGTAAGAAGTGGATACAGGGGGATTCAGAGTGTCTGCAGTCCCGCCTGCTGCCCGCCCTCCCCCCATCTTCGGTAAGACCGAAGGTCAGCCACAGGGTGCGCGGGCTGCGGGGTGCCTGCCCTCTCCACCGCTGCCTCTTCTCCTGGCTTGCAAATCGCGCACGAATCTCCCTCTCCTGTGGCAAAACTTAAATTGAAAAGGAAAACGAGGAAAGTTCTTCCACTTAATTAAGTTGATGACGTGCAAAGCAGGTGGATATTATTATGAGAAGCTACAGAATTCAGCAATTCTTTGAACAGTTTGGGGCAGCCCCGGGGGCCCAGGGCTGACCCCAGGTCCTGGGATCGAGTCCCGTGTCGGGCTCACTTCAGGGAGCCTGCTTCTCCCTCTGCCTGTGTCTCTGTCTGTCTCTAATAAATAAATAAAATCTTTAAAAAAATTCTTTGAACAGTCTGGAAATCAATCATATTCCATCCTAATTATTTTATTTTGACCCATTATCTCAGCCCTAAGGTCTTCAGTTTGTAGAGTTATATTGCATTTTGACCTGTTGCTTAAAACTGCTAAAAATTCATATGTTATGTGTGGGTTTAATTTCCATTAAATTCGTTATTATTTCTCTAGGTCAGTTTCCATAGTGCCTGGATTTGATAGCATGTTTGTTTGAATATCATACATCCCAAATGCAAGGAAAGTGTGAAAAAGAGGAGATATAAGTAAAAATCAAAGTGTGGACTATATAATTTACTGACAGTTTCACTTATGTCAATTAAGTTCATTAATGCTCCATGACTCAATCCCATAATAACTAACAGCTCATGAAGTCTGACAAATTTTTTTTTTTGGGGGGGGGTTCCCTAATTTTGCCAAATCTGAAAGCTCCATCATTGGAAGAAGGTTTTTTTTTTTTTTTGAAGAAGTTCTTGAAAGAGAAAATATGTATTGTCTAATGCCAGTATATATTTGACATAAAAATTGACATTTAAGAACTTGCTCTGCTAGTATAATTTGTATGGAAATAAACAGAATGGGAAGAAATCAGAGAGAGAGAGACAAACCATGAGAGACTTTTCACTATAGAAAATGAAGTGACGGTTGCTGGAGGGGAGGTGAGTGGGGTAAATTGGGTGATGGACATTAAGAAGGACACTTGATATGATGAGCACTGAGTGTTATATGCAACTGATGAGTTATTGAACTCTACATCTGAAACTAATGATGTACTATATGTTGGCTAATAGAATTTAACTTAAAAAAAGAAATAACAAATAATATTGTAGCAGGGAACATTCTCTGTCTTTAATCTCATTTAACATGAAAGCTGTGTTTTAAAGGAAGTCAGATCTTGTCCCAATTGTTGTCAGCAATTCCTGCCAGTACTACATATCCAGTATTCTGCTTGAGTTTATTTAATGCAAGAACTATGATGTTGCTGACTGTAAAATGCTAATTAATTTTTTATAGCATATCCAACCAGCCATTTAAAAACTCTCTATGCTAATCTAAAGGGTTTAAGGCCTGTATGTATCTTAACTTGTATTCTTTTTTTTTTTTTAATTTTTATTTGTTTA
The DNA here is from genome assembly GCF_053574225.1 of Canis aureus. Taxonomy (NCBI): domain Eukaryota; kingdom Metazoa; phylum Chordata; class Mammalia; order Carnivora; family Canidae; genus Canis; species Canis aureus. The sequence goes on from NC_135618.1 coordinate 32,676,032, forward strand.
TGATAGTCACAGAGAGAGAGAGAGGCAGAGACACAGGCAGAGGGAGAAGCAGGCTCCATGCACCGGGAGCCCGACGTGGGATTCGATCCCGGGTCTCCAGGATCGCGCCCTGGGCCAAAGGCAGGCGCCAAACCGCTGCGCCACCCAGGGATCCCTTAACTTGTATTCTACGTAATTTCACCTATGTGATAATTAGTTATTACCACAGAATTAACAAAGAGACTGAAATACTATGCTGAAAAAGAAGTTATTCATTCTAGTTATTGATTTCTATGTTTAGAAAAGTAAGTCAGAATCATTACATACATTTATTTATTTTTAAAGATTTTATTTATTTATTCACAAGAAACACACAGAGTGAGAGAGAGAGAGGCAGAGACACAGGCAGAGGGAGAAGCAGGCTCCACACAGGGAGCCCATGTGGGACTCGATCCCAAGACTCCAGGATCACACCCTGGGCCAAAGGCAGACAGATGCTCAACTACTGAGTCACCCAGGCAACCCTACATACATTTCAATAAGACCCTATCCCATAGCCAAATCTTCAATATCTTTCAAGAGTAAGAATTTTAAAATTCCAAAGAGCATCCTATCAGAATAGTCATTTTCTGTGCTTTTTAAAATTATTTTTTAAAAATTCCTTTAAAGTCTTTCTTCCATCTTTTTATTTCCATTAGAGTTATTTTCCTTTTTCTTTTAGATTCTTTTTCTCCTTGGTATGCTAACTTGCACTCATTTTTTCTTCTGTTTTCTTATATAATTTTTACTTCAATTGTCAAAACACATTAAATATTATTCTCCACCTCTCTTCATTCTTATTCAACTCCAGGTAGAAATGAACATTCCCTTCTTTGTTCTCTCCTGTGCATATATTTCTATGACAGGCTCTATAATAATTTATTCCTCTTATTTCTTTACATGTCTGTCACTTTCACTATCCTAAAAGTGCTCTGGAGTCAGAGACTATGTTTTACTTTAAATCCCCAATGTCAAGCACATGATCAGTAAAGCAGGCGGTGACTGAAGGATGGATCAGTGGATGAGTGAATAATAAAATCAAAGTACCTTAGGAATCAGAGACTGTTTTTCTCAATGCAGGAAGAGTGTCATCAAAGGTGTATTTGAGCATCCATGAAGCAGAGTATAGCAATGTTTGCACAATGATTGGGAATAAAGTGCAAGAGAATGATGGCTCTGTGTGATCAATGCCTTAGGTGTCCTGGTATTGGTGCAACTGTTCATACTCTGAGTGAATGTGAGACAGAGGAACAGACATCACCTTGAATAAGCAGCACGTTTTTGTAGGGTTGATTTAATATTTATCTCCTGAAGCTGTTCCCTTCTGTTCACTGGGAATGAGCCATCTTCTCTATGGGTTAAGGAAAAAAAATCATACAAAAGTTTGAGAATCACTGCTCTGTGGTTTAAAACCAACCATAAGTTAAAATATAAATAAACTGTACATGAGACCAATTTAAAAACATATTGCCCATGATTCATTGTCTGGCTTCTGCTCCCAAGGCTGACGGATGTTTATATCGAAGTGGGGAAGAATGGACATGTGCTCACATAGTACTTTCTGGGCTTTCCAGGCTCCTGGTGAGACCTTCAGGCATATACATAGTAAGAGTATGCATGTAAAGGCTTTTCCCGATTACTTCCTAGAATAGCCATGGCTGCAAATGTTTGAGCCATTTTTTGTTTCTCTTTTAATATGTGGCTAAATTGAGAAATATGTTAAGAAGGGCTTCTTTTCTTCATTCACTCATCAGTATTGTAAAGCAGTTTTTGTCTCAGCTGCCTATTGTAGCAAACAAAATTTCTCAATTTCATTTTTCTTAATTTTATTGCTATATTTCTATTGGTGATTCTCACTATCACTTGAAAAATCCAAGGACTTTATGTTGTATCTCTCGGAGATGGATTAAGCCAACCAAAAATGTATACATTGTTTTGTAACTTAGAAATACATCTAAAATTAAAATTGACTTGGGTAGAGGAAGAATGTCTCCAAGAGGCCTTGTGGTTTTCATTATGCAAAGGGAGGATGAAATTGGTATTTTGATTTTAAATAGGATACACACACACACAAACACAATGTGATGCAATTTCATCCTTTTCCTGAGAATGGTTCAAATTTCTAATATGAAAGAGGCATTAAGAAGTATTTAAAAAAAAACCCTCACATATATAAATAAATATATGATTCTTGACCTAATCACCCTCAATAATTTCAGACTTGATTTATCTTATTGTTTGCTACTTGATTTTGTGCATATGAATAAATGATTTAATATGGGGGCCAGTGTGAATTCCTCAAATTGTTTCCACAGACAAATGTATCTAACGCAAAATCTTTTTGGCACAAAGCCCATCTAGGCAAAGGCTAAGTTAAATCTATTTTAAGGAGAATTCTGGTCTACAGAGACTTTATTACATTGAAGTTACTATGCATTTTTAATTAAAAATAATTTTCAAATTTTTATGATATCCGTAGGGTGCTATAAAACCAGGATTTGTAATCACCAAGATAGACACTTTACCATATGGTTTCACATAGTATTATGGCTTTGTAAGTAACAGTTTTAGCTTTAAATATATGTTTGTCAAATATGCTGAAAGGACATTATGTGCTTTTTGCGGGTTTAAGGAAAGGAAAACCATGTTAATTCAACACTTTTTACATATCTATATCTGTTTCTTGCAATCCCTGATCCTCATTAATGGAATGCCCCGAGGGGCACTTAAAAGCAACTAAGCATCAGTTGAAAATGCATTATGACTTTATTTTCTTCCCAGAAAAAAAAAAAAAAGTCTCGATCCATTTCCATCCTTATAAATTATAAAGTGCTGCTGCCCTTCGCCGAGGTTTTAACGGCACTGAGGCAGAGTTCTCGGCTTGTCAGGTATTAATAATGGCTCTGCCTGTCTGCCCTTCAGCTGAGACATTAAACTGAGGTCTCATCCGCTTGCCTCTAGTGGCTGCTCAGGTGGAGTTAAAGATCACATCACGCTTTTCTGAAAGAAGCTGGGGCAACTTCAGAGCCTTGACCTTCATTTTCAAAACATGTAATACACAAGGCTGGGGGTAAGTTATTGCTTCATAGCGGAGGCTGCCAACTTGATTTTCATGGGCTGAGGAATCCTCAGAATCAAAACAATGAGTTTGAATTTTATTTTAGACTATTTTGAAATTATGAAACAATGCGATTTCTTTTCATTCTATTTTCCAATGCCGTAAGGGGAATAGGCATATTGGTAATTTGATGAGGAACAGCTCTTCCGTTATAACTAAATTTTAGATGTGTACAAAAATGCTCTTAGAGAACCCATTACCTAAGTAATATAGACTTTGTAGGGAGGAGGCAGAAAAGACCCCATTGGTTAGAGACCAGGTGTATATTTCATAAACCCAACATTAAACCAGAAGCCTTAGAAGCAGGCGAAATGGTCCAACATCCAAAGGAACATTCCCATGTCATTTCGCATGAATTTTGATTATTTCTATACTACTTGAAACAAGCAAATGTACTCACTTAAATTTTACTTGAGTACGTAGTAGTATCCATTATAAAAGTAACTGATGGAAACAACCCAAATTTCTATCAAGGGACAATAACAACAACAACAATAATAATAAACCAAATGTGGTATACACATTGTATATGTGGTCATACAATGGAGTATTGTTCAGCCATAAAAAATGATTACAGCTGAGTGAAGTAAGTCAGTCGGAGAAGGACAAACATTATATGTTCTCATTCATGTGGGGAATACAAATAATAGTGAAAGGGAATATAAGGGAAGGGAGAAGAAATGTGTGGGAAATATCAGAAAGGGAGACAGAACGTAAAGACTGCTAACTCTGGGAAACGAACTAGGGGTGGGAGTGATTGGGTGATGGGCACTGGGGGTTATTCTGTATGTTGGTAAATTGAACACCAATAAAAATAAATTAAAAAAAAAGATAAGGGCCTTTGAGTAACCTAAAAAAAAAAAATGATTACAGATACATGCTATCAGGTAGATAAACCTTAAAGACTTTAATACTAAATGAAAGAAGCCAGACACAAAAGGCCAGAAAGTAGATGATTCCCTTTAAAGACATATCCAGAATAGGCAAATCTAGAAAGCAGGAAGCAGCTTCATGGCAGTCCGGGGCAGGGGGCAAAGGAGCATGAGGAATGATTGCTTAATGGGCCTGCATGCTGAGGCTGGTGTGGAACTAGGCAGTGGTGCTGGTTGTACAACATTGTGAAGACTAAATGGCATTAAACCATATGTTCAAAATGGTTAAAATAGTAAATTTCGTGTTATGCGTATTTTACCACAATAAATAAAGGGTGTTAACATAGGGTCAAAAAAATAACTGGAATAGACAATTTGCATTTGAAAATTAGAGTGAAAGAGGAATTACCAAAATAACTCAAAGCACACTCACTTGGATTACATGAAGAGTATTTCACCTTCCCAGAATATAAATTAGATTTAATTTTCTTGACTACTAAAAGTGAGAAACTAAATGCTATTGCATGATTGTATGACATGAAACAAAAATGGAAGTGACCACCAACTCTATCTTACCTGCAACTTCAATAAATACCTTGAAAACAGGTGCCTTTCCATTTCATGCTCTCCTCACCTCCCACCCGGCCATGTCCAACAAAGTTCTCACCACATGTTGTTCGAGCGAGGAATGTTAAAGGTACAGGAAGGAATGATGGGAGACACTAGCATTTTAAAAAGAACAACTCTATCATTTTAAAGAGGCGTCTTTTAAATACAACTCCAAAGGCATGGAATCATAAAATCAAAGAAAGATAGATTTCTCCAAATACTCATGATCTCAGAAAGACATACCATCAGACTCTTTGAGGTACCTCAGGAGAAATACTTCACTGATCTATATCAAGTAATATACTACACTCTGCTTTGTCACCCAGTACAGCAAGAAATATAAAACATTGTTTTCAACTTGATAGAACAACACGTTTCAGAAGCCACTGAAGGAAAGTGTGTATGTTTTAAGAATTTCTTCCTTAATACCATTGTCCCTACCGTGGCTTCATAAAGAAGTCAACCAGCTTAAATTTATGACTCATGTAGCCTTCCAGGCCACTTCATTAAACTCTGTTACATGATCACCATGCAAGAGATGGATCCCACTGGAACTTTGGACACGAAAGGAATGAAAAGTTGGTTGAAATAATTCAAAGACAGTAGACATAGGAGGAGGACAGAAAGATATAAAAGTTATCATGTCTGGTTGTCTCTAGATGTCTGTGCAACATTTGATTTGGAAGCTATGAATTGCATTGAATTCTTCTAGCTTCTGTGTTAAAATTTTATAATCATATGACCAGTAACATGTCTTCTCCAAGGACCAGACCTGGGTGATTCTGAGCAGAAAGAAGGAAATAATTACCAAACATTTTTAGAATGATTTCCTCAAGGGGAAGGAGTAGGGAAAGGATATGAGAAGACCACCTCTGTAAAACTTGGACTTAGCTTCCGGAATTGAAGTGATAACTTTGACAGCCAGGTAGCTATTTCCAGTACATCACAGCTCTCCATAAAACTCCCTGTGTAACTGTTCAAGGTGAGAGGCTGAATAAAAATCTATGATAAAAAATAAAGCTAGACGAAGGGAAAAAAACTTTCTGTACAAACGCATTTTAAGTACACTTATTAGGGTAAAGTAATTTTTACTGTAAATATTTCATGCTGAGTCAGATTTTTCCAATATATGATCTCCTACCTGGAAATAAATTAGAAATTTTTGAAGGCTGCATGAATATGTTCAAGCCACTGGCAGAAAAATGTGCTAATGGTGCTTTAAGAGACTGAATAACTGGCAATTTTCACAAATGCTTAATTCAGGCTGGGTGTACAAAGTGCCGACTCCATCCAGTCAATGCAATCATCAGGTAAAAAGAAAAAAAAATCAATTACATTTATTAAAAACATTTTAAAAGGTAAAATTGATTACTTTGGCATCACATAACCAAATGTATTAGCAAACCGATGAAATTCCCTGTTTTCCCTATTTTCAAAAACGTTGGGAAATACGTAACGTATAATATGTTACCCATGTTTACGCAAATACAAAAATATAAATACGTACATCTAAACTAGTATGATGAAAATCACCCAAAAGTCATATGGAAATGTGGAAACTGTGGTAAAACGAAGTTAATTAATAAATTAATAAGGAGCATAGTTACTTTTCTAGAACGCCGTTAGCACAAGGGAATGATGTAAGATGCTAGGCACTTCCTTATTCTCTTTGAATATATGATAGCAAATGTAATAGCTAGTGTGTATTGATTAACTATAAGTGTACCGCCTCACTTAATTTTTAAAACAGACCAAGACACAGAGACATCAGTCGTCCTGCTGGAAGTCAGGGAATCTAGCAATGTCAGAACATGGATTTGAACCTGCGCTGTCTGAAGTCTGAACCTGTGCTCTGAGCTTTTATTCCACCCCTATGAGATAGTTCTAAAAATACGAAGCTAGATGTGTAAAGAATTTGCAATACATTTAACCCAAGTTCCTAACTGACTCAAGTGATGGGGCTGATTACTAAAAAAAAATCACACTTTTTGTCTTTTCCACAGCCTCCCCTAAAAATTTATAAACTTAAACATACGATATATGTGATCAGGGTTCAAAGTTTTATTGGTTGAGGATATTTAAAATGAGGCCTCAGTCTCAGACAAGTCAGGGGCCCCTTTCTAATCAAATCCCAAAATGAAGATAGAAACATTTCATTTCTTTTCAAAGTGTTCAATGAGAACACAGTGTCTTTGTGGTGCTGGCCTCAAACCGGTACCCACAGATCACCTCACGCTGAGCGGGCAAGAAGCGGTGTGAGAAACACAGGCTTGAAAAGGAATAAACCCATCCTGCTCTCCAGGATGCACGAATGTCATCTGAAATTAAATTGATGCCAGATCCTCTTTCTTTCTACTTCTTCAATTTTTTCACCTTCTCCATTGCTTCATTATCCTCCAATCCAGGAGGAGCCAGGACACAACAGCCGTTAAATGTCTGAGGTCTATATGTTAAAGACTAATAAAACTGGGGGAGAATTGGTTGTTGAAATAAAAAATCTAAGTGTTATTCTTGATTTCACCACCTCTATATTGCTTTGATTCCTTGGGAAATCTTTGAATCTCTCCAAGACTCTTTCTTTCTTTGGAAAATGACAGTAATTGTACCCACTCTGAGTTTATGTGAGAATCTAATGAGATAATGTGTGAGGAAATGCTTTGTGGATTGTCCAAGCTGCTCTTTTGGTGAAAAGGTTTGGTGACAACAAACCCCTTCTAAATACGATCATAAATCCAAAAAGCCAGGAAAGCCTTGAAAAATAGTGTATTTTGATTTTCTTGATCTTATTACCAGTCTAAGAAAGTTGTGAACCCAAGTGAGAAGCATGAAAGAGACAGACACAGAGGTCAGGGTTAGGGTCTAGCCTGAGAGGACCAGACCTGAACCAAAAGGAGGAAGGTTAGTGAGGATGGAATATCCCATGATCGCTGACTCGGCAGGCCTGGCTGGCATGCTGGGATATCTTACATAGATAGAAATGTCATTTTTCCATTTCTTTAAAGGTTCTGAATTTCTGACACTTCAGATGTGAACATATTTAATTATGCATTTCAAAGGTAAATTTGAATGTTTTGAGTAGGTTAGTCATTCTTTTTTTTTTTTTAAGATTTATTTATTTATTCATTCATGAGAGACACAGAGTGGGGGGATGGGGCAGAGACACAGGCAGAGGGAGAAGCAGGCTCCATGCAGGGAGCCCGATGTGGGACTCAATCCTGGGTCTCCAGGATCAGGCCCTGGGCTGAAGGCGGCGCTAAGCCTCTGAGCCACCCGGGCTGCCCGGTTAGTCATTCTTACAATTTTTATCTATTATGAATGCACTAAAAACTATCTCTTCTATAGCAATTTTCAAATGAGTTACTATATTTCTACAAGTACATACACAAATTTCTCAAATACGCAATCATTGTATTAACATTAAAAAAATATTTAAAAAATCAGAATGTTTCATCGATGACTTGCCAAATTTCTCATGAATTTTTTTTTCTTCAATGGCTTGTATACCACCAAAACATACATGTGAAAGAACATGAGGAAACAGTAAGACTAGTTCATCCACAAATTCATCTAGCAACCATACTAACCATTCCTCTAAGAACTGTGACTAAGAAAAATCAGAAAAAGTTCTAACTTTCAAAAGGTTTAAATATGAGTGTTCATTTCACTCCTAACAATAAGTAAAGGTCTGGCCACTATTTTATTAGAAAGGGAAGACATAATGCCTATGACATAGATTTAAGAAAGGAACAAAATGAGGAAAATATATAGCAGTTAAACAAAGCACAGGAGAATTGGAGCTGTGATTCCATATTTCATTTTCAAAAAAAGAAGACCGAATATCCTTTCAAGTTTTGTTCCCCTAGGGTCTCCAAAATAGGACACTGTATTGAAATCAGCAGGTCATGCACAAGAAGACGGTTTAACTGCTAATTAACATTAGATGATATACTGAGAATTACATGCTAATTAATTCTCCGTAGGTCTAAATGCCCTTTCTTCTATGTCATTTTCAATGAACATATTAATATGAAGACTAAGGTAGCATGTCTGTCACATGAATTAGTAATCAATGAAAATTGTGTGTCAAAAAATTAGACATATTAGGAATTTTTTTTTATAGAGATGGCAAAAATGTAGAAAATTGCTCACTGGTAAAAAGCTCACAGACATTAATATAAATGATAGTGTGGATATTTTGTAAAACATAAACGCATAATCATAAGAAAAGGGAATGAAAGTGAGAAAGGAATTTAAAATCTAAAAGATCCCTTTTTATAAACCTTTAATTAAAACAGAGTTGGACAGTCTACAGCCAGAGCATTGTGTCAGTGTGTCAGTGTGACCCAACTATGCCTCTGTGAGTGGTTTCATGAAATCCCTTTAAGAGTGCTTCCTACAGCAGCCCCTTTCAGCTGCCCCCAGGGTTGAAGACATGGGTGAGGCTGAGTGGCCTGTCGGAAGAACATGATTTCCTCTGGGGTAAGTAAAGGATGTCCAGATAAGTTGGGTTTTGGGGAGTAGCCAAAGGTTGAGTAGTTTCAGTATATATTCCTTCCAGAAAGCTCAGTATTTTTAATTGTGGTCACCATGTCTCGCTGGTTTGCTGATACCCTCCACCACTGCTTCCTCTGTATTCTTCTGAGGGTAAAGAGGTGCACCTGTTTAAGAAACTTCCCACCACAAATAAACACTATCAAACAGATTTTAAAACCTTTGTGGTCGATCCTTTTGTAAAAAGCCTCACTATCCATCGGTCTTTAGATGCGATTTGTCTACTTATTTATTTATTGCTTTCATACATTATTCTATTTGGTCTCCAACATTTAAAAAATACCTAAATATTTTACAATCATTAAAGCTGGCTGGAGAGCTTTAAAAAAAACATTGTTGCAAGAGAGTTTCTAGCGAAAGGCTCCCTTTTGGTGATGTAAGGTTGAAATGTGACTGAATATAACAATTATAATTTTTCTCTTGCAAAATAATTCATCTCTTGAGTAAACATTAGCTGTGCATACATTTTTTAATAAGGAGAAAATATGCATAGCAACTCAGAAATGATAATGTGCACCCAATAATGCATATCACACAAGGGAATGTGATTGTTTTGCTCTGTATTGACAAGTTTTTTTTTTAATAGCAATTTAATTTAGAAAGGTCAAATTAAATCTCCACAAATGAACATACATTTTATTTTAACTAACAGAATTGGTACATATTCAAAATCAAAGTGAGTTTTCATTGGTAATATTTATAAAAATCGTCAAGGTACATAATGATAGAAGGCCTTTGAAGGTTGAAAGAGCAAAGTTTTATGACTAACACTGCAATATAATTGTTTTGTGATATTGTATAAGTTTCTAAATTTCTGTCCTTAAGATTCCACGTATGCAAAATAGACATAATAATACTTGCTATAATACAGTGGTCTTGTGAGAATTAAGTAAGAAAATGTAAGTCAATTATCTAGCATATTGCCTGGCATATAGAAGACAACAAAGGTTAGAAAATAGTGATTATGATAAAAATAAACGTATTTTTTTCTTTGGTCAATGGTCCCATACATTTAATTCCACATTAGGTTTGACCCAGAGGTAACTGATACCATTACAGAAAAGTAATAAATAAATAACACTAACATGCAAGGCTAGTACCATGAAAGGAATCACAGGTCCTAGTCAGTAGCTGTGAAATCTCAATCAGTGTTTAATATAATTAGTCATGGCTAAGAAATCTTAGTTTAGTCCTGGTGTGTCAATAAAAGTCTACATCTTTGGGTGTTTGTTCCCATCGAGAAAGGAAATGTATAATAGTTAAATGCATATGCATAGGTTTTTTGGGCCAAACTGTAGATTCTAGTCCTAGCTTTAACATCAATATCTGTATAACCTGGAGCAAATCACCTGTCTCTCTGTCTCTCAGTTTCCTTAGTGATAATAAAGGTAGCGTATGCTTCATAGGATTTTTGAGGGTATTAAATTAATAGGATTTTTGAGGGTAATAAACATTTAGAATAGTATCTGGCATGAAGTAAGAAGTTGATTTATTATTATCTATAAAATAAAGGTAAGCTGTAGGTATCAAAAGTTTCCTCTAGCTCTGAGCTTCTATAATCACATGATTTGAATTCTATTCTCACCCTTACCCACTAACATGAATTTTCCTGAATCTGAGAGCCCTCTTATCATTTTATTTCCTTTCACATTATTCTCTTTCTAAGCCTGAGGATAAGTATTAGACATAACTGGTCTATCTTAACATACATATTGTTTCTATCTTAACATACATATTGTAGAACTAAATATGTATATGCTATTCCTGAAAATTGCCATGATTTACGTATAATCAGCGTATTGTTTTTAAAGCATCAGTTCTACTACCACAAAATTTAAATATACCTCTACCAGCAAAATAGAATAGTACATTATTTCATTCTCCTCTCTGTGACACTGAACGAACTAACATGGAATCAAGAGAAGGAGTACTAGCTGTTTCAGGAAATTTAATAGCTCCTTAGTGTATCCAAATGCCCCTTACATTTGTTATATTCCCATGCATATAAACTTTTCCCTAAAATTTTATCTTGACAAAGTTTTCTTTTAGTCTTAGCAACCTATTTCACCATTGAATAGGAGATTTGTGCATTGCAGGGAATAGAGGATATCTCAGAGAAATCTGGGGACAGGTATGAAACAAAGGAGTGATGTTTGGAAGAACTTGCTAGTAGCATAGTGTCAGCAATAGTGACTATGAATTTAATAAACGCATTAAGCTTTTTCCTAATAGTGATTGATCAAGTCATGCTGTTTTCTATATTCCATATTAGAAGCCATTGGCATCAAGATTCTCCATGTGTTTTGTACTCCTTTCCACTCACTTCATCCATTCTGATAAGACTTGTCATCTGATTTTCTTGCAATTTGCCCTCCTTGGTGGCCCATTTCTCATCTTTTGCCCAAATATATTTTGACATATGTCAGGTTATATCATTCATTATCACCACAGCAAAGGTCTCACTCCATGCCCCTATGAAACCTTCATTAAATAGTTTGGAAAAGGTAAAGCAGAAAAATGATGGAGGCTTTCACTTTATGAATCATAGATTACACAGCCACGTGTACACATGATGCTAATTATATGTCCAGTATGTCCTTTCTTATATATTTCAGTATCTTACCTGCATATGCGCTAAGAAATATAAAAAGTTTTAAAGCTTACATTCCTTTTTACATTTATATGTACTCTCTCCTAAAGTTCCACTAACATAAGAGTAAAGGCAAAATTAAATTATAAACATATAAATCTATCCACAGGGGAAAACGAGTGAGTAGAGGAAAAAAACAAAACAAAACAAAACAGTGGATAAAGTATTTAAAGACATGTTCACAGGTTAGAAAGCAGATGGAGGAATGGAAAATGCCTCATGATAGAGGAGGAAGCTGCAGTATAATTACCCATAGAGGAATGTAACTGTGAGAAAAGAATCAACTTGCAGCTAGAACCCCAGTAAGGCAAGAAATAGTTATGAAGCTCAGAACAGAAAGCTGGTAAAAAATGTAGGTAGAGTCAGGTAATTAATACACCCACCTATGCCTCACCTCTCAAAATATACATATGCAACACTGTGTTTTGTTCCTGGAAAGAAAAATTATACTGACTTTTTGGTCTCAAGGCTTCTAGGCTCAGTAGAGCGTTGAGGTACGGGGCCGAAAGGAAAATACATAAAGGTCTGGTACTGAGCAGCCCCTCTCAATGTACACCCTCTGTCCTACATATCAGAATACCCACTTCAGTATAATCTCAAGCAGAAGTTTGAAGAATTCCTATCTTGAGAAACTCAAGTATTCCAAGTATCAGTATTGGAGACTCTGACCAATGGTCAAGTTTGCTCATCCCTGAATCATCCACGGTAACAATGAATAAGCCCCGGTCATTGAAGGAAGAATTTAGCCTAAAAGCCAGAGGCCAGAGGACACAATAGAGGAAAGAAACTTTGGGGAAATAGAAACAAAGTAGGGAGCAGGAAACTTAAGTGTATAATTAGTATCTTCAAAAAAAGAAGATATTCCAACCATGAAATGAATAGAGTGCTATTAATTTAAGAGAAACAATGAGGCAACAAGAAATGGCCCCTGAAAATTAAAAACAAGATCACTGAAATTAAATATTACTACTACAGATAATGGCAATAGAAAGATTAGGAGATTCATAGAATCCCCCTAAAAGCAGAATAAAACCAGTTTTTAAATGTTAAAAGCAAAATTAAGAGATGTTTTAGGTATTTAATCAGAGTATCTAAAATCCAACTAATAAAATTAAAAAATACAGAAAAATAATCATACAACAAAGTTTCTCATCATTGAAGGTTTTCTTCTCTGAAAGTCCAAATACTTATTACCCAACACCTGGAAAAGAGGCGGATGGTATGGTGGTTATGCACATGGAGTCTAGCGCCAGACCGCCCACATTCAACACCCATCTCCACCACTTGCCAATTGCCTAACTTTGAACAATCCACTTGATGTCTTTGCGCTCTCCTTCTTCATCTGTAAGACAGGGTGGACATTGATAATATCTAATTCCTAAGGGTATTATGAGGATTAAATTTGTTGTGATTAAATTATTATAAAAATGCATACAGAGATTATGAAGTAACATCTTACAGTAAGTAAAGAATCAATTATTATTACTGTTACCATAAACATTGGGGGGGTGAGAAGAGTTTGCATATAAAGTGTCAGGAACTGGAATGGTATCAGTGTTTATAAACAACACATCAGAAAAAAAAAATTAAACCACACTCTCATAAGTTTGAGGGGAAAATATTTTCAACTTAGAATTCTCTAGAAGCCAAGCTAACATTTAAAGTGTGAGGGATAGGACAAAAGTGTTTTTAGAACTTCAAAATTATCACGTTTTTTGTTGTTTTGTTTTAAACACCCATGCATTCTTTTTCAAGAAAGTCCTGGAAGACATGCTATCTCAAAATAAGGAGATAAATGAAGAAGGAGGGATATATTGAGAGGCCAGAATCAAGATCTCCAATAAGAGTAGTAAAGGTAGTCCCAGGATAGTGGCTGTGCATTAGGTCCCGAAGGGAAACCAGTAGAGACTCATGAGTGAGTCAGATGTCTATCAGAAGGAGATTGTTAGAAAAGTAAATAGAACCTAGAAATTATTTCATGTCTTGGACCACTTGGAAAAGATTGTGGAGTCTGAGTATTATGGAAGATCCACTGTAAATAAAAGATAAGTGAATTTAAAAAATACACAAATGTTAATTGCCAAAGAAAGAATCATATATACAAGAAAAGTCATACTGTGTATCTTGTCCCAGAAGTGAATCCCACTTACAAAATTATAGTAACATAAGTATTGAGGATTTATTTAACCAAATCCCTGTTTAACTCTCCCAAAGAGAGGAGGAAGTGGTGAAGAAAATCATTATCTCCCATAATAGGTTGTTGTTGGCTAATGTCTGACACTGAGCTAAGAAGGCAGGAAAAAATTAGTATTTAGAAACAGAATGGCAAATAACATATAAAAGCACTAAACACGATAATATCTGTTGCTGGGGTAGCATGACAGAGGTCAGGGAGAATGGAAATGTGTTGTTAACAGGTTTTGTAATATAACTTGAAATTTTAAATTATGTACCTGGAATAAATGATACGGTGACAGATTACTTGTAAAATAATATTTTATTGAAACCTTCTGTACTCTCCGATGTAAGTCTACTTCAACTCTAGAACCCTCTCATCTTAGCTAAAGAGTTCATGTATTAGTTTTGCCATCCCTATCTCTGACCAGCTTTTAGGCTTCAGATTCTCTCCTAAATTCTCTTTTCTCTGATTTTAGGGCCTGCCAAAGACCCCGTGGATTATAACAGCAGGTCTTTCCCACTAATGCCACTGGCAGAGATGCCCAAAATATGCCTGATTGATTGAAGCCTGGTTTGCTAGTCCCTCACTTTTGGAACACTAAATTCCTTTGCAAATTAAAAACAAACACAGCTGAACTATCTTATGTTTAATTTAGCCTAGGCCAGATTAATGGAACTTCAGGCAGTTTGGAACCCTTAGGAACTTTTCTAGGAGAATTATAGGAATATACATATTAGCACCAAACTTTCTTCTTTAAATCATTATTTTAAATACCACATTTATGAATTCTAAGATGTTTTATGGAGGTTAGGGGAGGAATTGATAGTATAGAAATGTAGAGTGGATAATAAGTAAAATGGATTATTGTCACAAAGAAGTCCCTTTTTTAAAAAATCACATCAGAAAAAAAAATCACATCAGAGTTGCCTACAAATTTCTGTCACAAATAATTACTAATTACCAATACACGGTTCACATACATACATATATAACATTATTTATCTGGTGTAGCTGAAATGACCGTCCCTTTTTTCCCCTCCCCTGCTGTATTAAACACATTGAAACACTTTTCTTGGGTTCCAAAGCTACAGATGCAATGTACAGCTTATTTCGTGGATATGGCAATGTTTAAGACTAGCTGTATAACATAATCTTCCCCATGACTTTGCACGAAAAGAAAACAACAAACAAAAAACCCAAAAACAGATGCCAAAGTCCTCACCCTATTTTATCAAGCTTATAACAGCATAGTCTAGGGAGCTATTATGGTCTCAAACAGCTCATGCCTGTGTCACAGAATGCCTTTATAATATTTCTTTGGCCCTGCTTTCTGGATACACACACACACACACACACACACACACACACACACACATACACGTTAGCTCTCTTTGCTTGGCTCTTAGGCTCTCTTGCTACAATTTATTCCAAAATACTGGCCAGTGGAAAAGTAAACACAAATATTTCCTCAAAGATTATAGTATTCAATGTTCTCCATTATTTCTAGAGTGTCCATATGTCCCTATTTGCCTGAGAAAATCCCAGTTTATATGTTTTCTAGCAAATTAAAAATAGCAATCAATTTCACTAACAAAATTTGTCTGGTTCAGATTTTTGGGTGTTGCATATGTAAGGAGGTACTGGATCCAAGTCAGGTCCTTAGTTCTTAAAAGATGGAATATGTTAAGTATTGTAGATCCCTGCAAGAGAGACAGTCTGGAGTCTGGAAAGGTAAAATGAGGGACACTGGGGTGGCTCAGCAGTTGAGCATCTGCCTTCAGCCCAGGGCATGATCTTGGAGTCCCAGGATCAAGTCCTACATCAGGCTCCCTGCATGGAGCCTGCTTCTCCCTCTGCCTGTGTCTCTGCCTCTCTCTCTCTGTGTGTCTCATGAATAAATAAATGAAATCTTAAAAAAAAAAAAAAGGAAAGGTTAAAAGAAGCAAGCAAGATGGAAGATAAGTAAACATGATTCAGAGACTCTTGAATCAAGTGGACCAACTCTTGTTGGTCTAATATTATAAGAAATATTAATATTTCTTAATATTAACAAATTAAATCCTGACTTAGGATCTGACTTAGACACAAGCTGTTTTCAGCCTGGTTTGAGATTGTTAGCTTGCAATGGGAGGCCTCTTGTGACCGAGAACACCAGACCTAGGAACTGATACTTTGACTAAGCAGTCAGGAGTCTAACCTCACAGGATAGCTTGTACAAGAATCGTGGTTAAGAGCCAACCAACATAACCCCTCGGATGTCTGCCCTGAGCAGAACTTACAGCCATATCACCATCACATTCTACTTCATCAACCACAAAATTGTAGGAATACAGAGAAAGGGGCGGGTCACTTACTCGAATGGAGCCTGGTGATCAAGAAAAGCTTTCTGAGGAAAAAGCATTTTACCTAAATATTTAACGATGAGTAGAAGTTTGCTGTAGCAGGGAAGGAGAAGTCACAGGCTATTTCAGGCCCATTTTCATCCGGGAGTATGGCTAGACGTCTAGTACATGCCTGGACCCATCAAGGCAGGTCCAGGGCACAACAATATCACCATCTTATTTTCACAGGCAAGATTTTGTTTGTCCTAAACCCTATCACACTACACTTCAGTAGCAGACAGAAGCTGCAAGTTATCTTCTAACATGTATTTCCCCCCCTTGTTTTCTAATTAGATAAGGAGTATAGCATTTTCTCCTCTACCTCCATTTCTCTATCTGTACTGGGAATGTGGTTGGGAGACTGGAGTCCTAGCAGCCAATTTGAACCACAGGAACAGGAGCCACATCCAGGATCCAGGGATGGTGGAGCAATGAGCTGGGTTTACCTGGACCTATTCTCTGAGTCCTGAATGCTCTATTCCTGTACCTATTTCAATCAAAAGAAAAATAAGTACATCTCCTATTTAACTCACTGTGATATTAGCCACACGATCTTAATTGATAAACCTTCTTAAGAATTGTCATCAATTCAGGGAGATCATTGATATAAATGGCCTCACTTCAGTTCCAGGTCATCTCTGAAAACTACCTGAAAATTGAGTCAGATTGAACTAAAAAAAAAAAGAGAGAGAGAGAGTTTTTATTATGATTTCTGTTAAATGGTTGTATTCCAAAGCATTTCTTCATTTTTAGGCAAGCTGACTATTCAGCTCTATTTATGGTACATTTTAGGGATAAAAACCAAACATTTAAAAGCCTTTGTGTTTAATGACACTGAAATAGCAATCACTTTTTAAATGTTTTGGGAGTTTAAATCAAAACAACAATGCCATTTCAAGCGGGGATGGACAAGCCTCAGAAGGATTAGGATTTGGGTTCTAATTTGCAAACAGGGCTTGTGTTTGGATTAGGA
This sequence comes from Canis aureus, assembly GCF_053574225.1. Classification (NCBI taxonomy): domain Eukaryota; kingdom Metazoa; phylum Chordata; class Mammalia; order Carnivora; family Canidae; genus Canis; species Canis aureus. The sequence goes on from NC_135618.1 coordinate 32,693,383, forward strand.
TTTGACTCCAATTTCCCTTTATGGATTTAGGTAAAGCTTTTATTAATCACTCATCCTAAAGAGTGACTTGAGTCTGTGTGGGATGGAACAATAGATATATTTTTATTTAATAAACTCAAGCAAATGAAAACTCTATGAGTGGTTCTGGCTCTTACACCTGAGCTTTCTGCCTCTTAGATGTCAATCGCTCTTTAAGAAAGCATGTCACCTTTTAGGAGTCTATCTATGATTCAATTCTCAGAATTCATTTAGAGTCATTACATTGCAAATAATGTCCATGTTGAAATAATTTCAGGGAATTTGTCTTTTAGATCTAATTTTTAATATGTGTATGTGTGTGTATATTATTATATTATTATGCATTACATGTTATGTTATTAGGTATATTTATTATACCGATGTATGTGTATATAGATATAAAACAAACACTCAAAGAATTCTAGATCAGCAAAATTCTGTACAATAAAATGACAAAATCATCTAGGATAACACATCTGTGATAATACAAATTCTCATGTAACTGCTAATTCAGATATCAGGCCACAGACAGCTGGTCCCTCAGTGCTCACAGCACACTTTGGCAAACAGGGGCATGCTCAGTCTTATCTTCTATGTATGGAGAGAAGGTAAAGGTGGAGGTCAGAGGGGAAAAGAATGGGTAATTCTGTCTCGAAAAGCCGGGCTGGGGCACCTGGGTGGCTCAGTCGGTTGAGCGACTGCCTTCAGCTCAGGTCATGATCCCAGGGTCCTGGGATCAAGCCCCATGGCAGGCTCCCTGCTCAGCAGGGAGTCGGCTTCTCTCTCTCCCATCCCCCACTCGTGCTCTCTCTCTCACTCACTCTCTCTCTGCCAAATAAATAAATAAAATCTTAAAACAAAAAAGAAAAGCCAGGGTTGGCAGATGGTAGGACCTGCTTTTTCCCAAATTCTCATAGTGCAACTGTGCCCCCAGTGAGAGGTGAATTCCAGCTACCATGAAGAATACTAGTGTCTGCTACTGACCAGGAGCTCCCAACCAGCCCAGAACCAGGATCCTCCCCACAATTACCCAAGGCACACAGGAAACACTAGAAGGCACCGAATAGCAGGGTATAGAATAAAGCTTGATCTACAGATGGAGCTCAGGAATTCCAGCAGGCCAGCTTGAGGGCCAGTCCCTGACAGTCATTTCATTAACCTCTTAATAGTGATTGACTCTATGGACCACATTTATTGTGCTCTGATGGAGTTGCACTGTATTTTAGAAGAAAGGCAAATCTCTTGTGAATCACACTTTGCCCATAATTTCCTGTGAGTTTTTGTGAATACATACGCCTGAGTCCACCCCAGGAAATCCTGATTAGCGTGTCTTCATTGAGACCAGGCATCTGTATTTCAGAAGCTCCCCCAGTAATGATGCTTCACCATATGTAGAATCACAAGTGCAGATTATTGCTTTATGAGTAAATTTTGTCTTCTCAACAAGATGGAAAATTCCTTCAGTTTTAAGACCTGCCTTTATATTTCTCTTGGTTACTCAACAGCAACTGAGACAATGCTGAGCATACAGTGCCACTTTAGTAATATGATGCAGTAGCTCCATCTCACCAATTATTTTCCAGCCCAGTCACCTTTCCCTGAGTGTCAGTCTGTCCTGGAATAGAGAAATGAAATAGTTACAGTCATATACAGTTGTATAGCTGTATGTAACTACATAATGATTACTATAAAACTATAGCTACATGTTTAACGCTAACATACATATATATAATGATGTATAACACGTATATAATCATATATGGGATGAGCCACAAAGCTGTGTGAACCCAACCCAAGAGAACTGGACACAATGAAGACAGTTTTCTATCAGCTGTGGAGAGGAGTGACAGGGCTGAGGAGCCTTGTACCCCAAGTTGTCACTGTAGAGAAAGCAATATCTCTAGTGGTATTGAACATAGAGGTGATAACAAAGTCATAGACCATATGATGTTAGTAGTAAAAGTGCTCAGTAAATGGTGTGGAATGGCCTGAAAAGAGCAGAAATACACAGGATGTACAGTAGCAAGAGCAGGGAGATGACAAGGTCAAGCAAGCAAAGGCTCTGAGCAAAGGATGGGCAGCATCCCTCCTTGGAGACTAGTGATGGGGGCTATTAATCCTGAAGTCCTTCCTACAAGAAAACTGAATGGTGGCCTTCCTCAGGACCACAAAACTGGTGAGGTATAAGGCATATCAGACTATACACATAAGCACGCTCAAGGATTCTCACAAGGATTGGTGAAAGTAACTCCTAAAACAATGAGTATTTTGTATTGGCTCATGGGTATTGTTGAGAATTGATATAGGAAATAATACGTGTGGCTGTAAATGTATTCAACAGGTAAAAATTTCTGTTCTTAGTGACACACATTTTGTAGAATTAATGGTTAGTTGTTTTTTTTTTTTTTCCTGAAGAGCAATGTGGAATAAAAATTGTATCCCTTTGTTTTATATTAAAAGGGAACCATGGGATTAAAAATAATACTCTGCACACACAAAGTGACTTGATTACATGTAAACATATTTGTTTATTCAGGTATTATACTTTGAAATATCTTTGTATATGTACTGATAAGAAACTAAATACAACATAATGAGTCCACAGCACATTCTAGTAGCTCTTTCTTTAAATTGAGCAAAGGGCCCAATAAGACTCCAAATATATTTCCTTCTCTATCCAATGGAGCAGAGTTTCTCTGTTGTGTTTTTTCTCCATTCAATATAAAAAGCTAAGGTCTCTCACACTGTTGTCATTTGTTTTTGTTTAATTTCTGAGCAGATCTTTAAGTATTTGGCCCTAATAATTGTTTCACACAAATCACATAAAATTATAATAACAGCTGTACTCTTACATAATAATAATAATTTTAATATTTATTAATAATTTTTGTTTTGTTTCATAATAATTTTTCTTTTTTTTTTTTTAAAGATTTTATTTATTTATTCATGATAGTCACAGAGAGAGAGAGAGAGAGGCAGAGACACAGGCAGAGGGAGAAGCAGGCTCCATGCACCGGGAGCCCGACGTGGGACTCGATCCCGGGTCTCCAGGATCGCGCCCTGGGCCAAAGGCAGGCGCCAAACCGCTGCGCCACCCAGGGATCCCCATAATTTTTGTTTCTATATGCATTTTATTCTTCACTTAATTGCAAATGATCTCATCAGGATTCTCTCTTTTCCCCTTTCCTTTCTTTTCTTATTTATTCCAACTCATATACATTTTATAAAATCTCTGAATGGAGAGGAGGAGCTATCTGAATAGATGCTGGGTTTCAGAGGAAAAGCGGCAATGTGGACTTTGATTAAAAATATTTGCAGCTCTATTTTCTTGGCCAGATTATATAATCATGTACTTTTTTTTTTTTTTTTCTGCTTGAGAGTTTCTGAACAAAGTAAATGTGGTTGCTAAGAGTATGGACTTTGAAGCCAGACCCCCTGGATTCAAACTCTGGCTTTGCCACTCAAGCGGTGTGACCTTGAAAAACTTGCTTATACTTTCCTGGGCCTTAATTTTATCATCTCTGAAATGAAGATTTTTATTGGTCCTCATCTCGTGAGGCTGTCAGGAGTGTAAAACACACTAATATTTGTCAAGTGATTGTAGCAGTGCTTGAAATAAGTGTTATATACATGTTTAATTAAAGTGTTATGTGCTTGAATAAGGCATAGGTGTTGCAAAATAATAGAAAAAATATATATCTTGATCTCTACCCTCAGTTCTGGCACAAAGATCTTAAATTCCTTGGAGTTATCTGGGTGATTATATTGTCTTTTTTTTTAAGATTTTTATTTATTTATTCGTGAGAGACACAATAAGAGAGAGAGAGAGAGAGACAGAAACATAGGCTGAGGGGGAAGCAGGCTCCCCTTGCAAGGAACCTGATGTGGGACTTGATTCCAGAGCCCAGGATCATATCACACCCTGGGCCAAAAGCAGACACTCAACCGCTGAGCCACCCAGGTGGCCTGGATTCCTTTTTGTTCAAAGGAGATATTGCTTATGGGCTCCTGCATAGGGACTGAATGAGGGTAGTCACTGGAAGACCACGCCATGATTAGCAGCCTGGAACTTCTGGGACACCTGGGTGGCTCAGTCAGTTAAGGAGACAATCCTGATTTCAGCTCATGATTTCAGGTTCCTGGAATGAGCTCTACCCTGTGCTCAGTGAGGAGTCTGCTTTAGGATTCTCTCTCTCCCTCTGCCCCTTACCCCCCACTCTATTTCTCTCAAATAAATAAATAAATAAATAATAAATAAATAAATCTTTTAAAAAAATAAAAGAAGTTTATGACTTCCACGCCCACACCTTATCCTCCAGGAAAGGGAGAAGGGCTGGAGATTGCATTAATAATGTATCATGCTTACTTGATGGGACCTCCATAAAAATCCCAAAAGCACAAGGTTGGGGGAGCTCCTAGATTGCTGAACACATAGCGGTGCTGGGAGGGTGGCACACCACGGAAACCCTGTTTCTCTTTCCTATACCTTGACTTCTGCATCTCTTCCATGTGATTATTCATCTGAATCCTCTATCATATCCTTTAATAATAAGCCAGCAAAGATAAATAAGTGTTTTTCCTGAGCTCTGTGAGCCATTCTAGCGAATTATCAAACCCGAGGTGAGGTCTTGGGGACCTTGATTTATGGCCAGCATGTCAGAAGTACAGGTGACAACCTGGGAACCTGAATTTGGCATCTGAGGTGAGAGGGGGGGCAATCTTGTAGGACTGACTTAACCTTAACCTTAACTTTAGCCTTTGGTATCTGATGCTATCTTCAAGTAAACATATTAGAATTGAGTTAAATTACAGGACACTCAGCTGATGTCTAAGAATTGCTTGATGTGGGGGGAAAAAACCCAAGCATCTGGTGTTAGGAGTGTTGTAAGTATGTGAGGGAAGGAGAAACAGAGGGAGTGGTTTATCAATACAAAATTTTAGATTAAATATACTTCCCACATGCTTTTCATAACATTATTTGAAACAGTGCATTAATCCATTGCTATAATTATTCATGTAATTCCCCAAGATTGAGAACTTGCAATTATGTGATATTAAAAGCAATGCCAGAATGACATGTATTTAGATTAATATTTAATGTCCTTGTCATACTTATCTTAGGGTCAATTTCTATATGTGAGATTTATAGTCACAGCTTGTACATTCATAAGGCTTCAGATGCTGAGTTCAAATTTACAAATTGGACTTCCCCTGGTAGTTTACAAGTGAATATGTACCCACTGCTCACCAACACTGGGAATTATCCTTTCTTTTTAATTCTCAATTTTGAAATAAATTTAGAATCACATATACTTGTAAAATCAGTACAGACAAGCTTGTTTACTCTTCACCCATATCTCTTATAAAATCTTATAAAATCTTATTACATACATTCTTTGGCATTTTATACTAGCTGTTGAATGTTAATTCTCCCTAGCTTGTCAGGTATTGACCAAGTGATAAGACAATGTTATTTATTAAAGTGCCCATAATTGAACTAAATTATGGGTCTTAGGGTCTTTGGGTCTTAGGACTTTCTCTCAAACCTCAAACTGCACATGAACATGGAATACAGTGCCATTGTATAAAAGCCAGTTTTCAGACCACATAGTGGAAATCAAAGACAATTATATGATCGCATTCTTATTGTGTTCAGTTCTGGAAAGCACACAGTAGAGGAAATAATTGAAATCTTGAAGGAGATGCATAAGGGAAGAACAATATAAGGGACAGATGAAAACAGAGATGATTATAGGAAAAAAATAAAAATTGGAGGAGATATAACTTATTCCTAACAATTATCATAAAATGATATTGGCAGAAGGAACACAGTTCATTTGCATAGCTAATTACAGCCAATATGTAAGTTATGCTAGGCATATTGTTATTTCAAATATATATAAAATCTCATTGTTATTTTGCATGAGAGAGAAAACACGCCATTGAATAGAGGTGTATGAAGAGGAATAATAATAGCATCTAGCTCATAACAATTATGTTCATCCTAACGCAGGGCTCAGCATGTAGCTAATACTCAGCAAATAACAGCTACTTTATTTTATTATTTTTATTCTTATCATTATCATCGTCATCATCATCATTATTATTATTATAGTGATAGATTTACTGCTTTAGAAATATTAGACCCATGAGATTTTTAAAAAGGGTTTGAAGATTGGAAAGAGAATGTTAATAGTAGGTGGAAGGTTAGGCTGCTTCAACATATTTCCTTCCAGATCTTATATTCATTTATTATAATTATGGTTTTTTTTATATTCAATGAGATTATCATAGAAAATCTTAAAATTAATCTAATTCAGCTTTTCCTAGGCCTCCCTGAGGAAACTTTCTGACATACTTTTCTTTGCCACTCTTTGGAGGAGCAGCTAACCCAAAGAGAAATGATAAAATAAGCGGGGGGGGGGGGGCAAGAAATGATAGAAGAAACAAAGAGACTACGTCATCCAAAAACTAGTGACTGGCTTCCTGAGAAATCCAGGAATAATTCTGCTTTAAGGCAGAGAAAAGAAGACCATAAATTATTTTGATGTTTTAATTTGGTTGTGAAGGAATCATGCTGGACCAAACATATAATAATATGTTTCTAATGTTCTTTCTTCCTTTTTGTGGAACCATGTTTCCTATTTTCCAACTTCCACATGGGTGGTCATAAATCACCTTAGCTGTCTGGGATCTGACTCTAATCCACCCACTTTGGCACCCATGGAATCCTGAAACGGTGTCTCATCTCCCTGATAAATTACTTGTATTCAGCGCTGTACTGAGATGGAATAATATTCCAATGAACTCTTTCTATGGCAATTCAAGTTTAATATATTGCAACTCAAGAATATAATAATAGTTAATTTGAACAAGTCCTTTCAATCATATACCAAAATAAATAATAGATATCAATAATGGAAATTCCAAGCAAGAATTGGGGACCGGTAGATAATATTGGAGGTGTGTCTTTTTTTTAAGATTTTATTTATTTATTCATGAGAGATGCAGAAAGAGAGAGGCAGAGACATAGGCAGAGGGAGAAGCAGACTCCCTGCAGGGATCCCAATGTGGGACTCCCATCTCTGGACTCTGGGGTGACACCCTGAGCCCAAGGCAGATGCTCAAACGCTGAACCACCCAGGTGTCCCTGGAGGTGTGTCTTAATGCTAGACATAAAAGGATGTGTTTATTAGAGGAAAGAAAATTGATTTGGGGACTATTGCAAGTTATGTTAAGACATAACTAAGTAAAGTGCTGTTGATGGACAAATAATATGGAGCAGCTCCAGTATAGATATATTTACTATGCTATTGGCACAGGTCAGGTCTATAGTCACAGTTTGTTTTTTTCCTCTGTTGGTTCTGCATGTTTTTCCACTGTTCTAGCTCTTTTGTGGATCTTTAGTGTGTTCCACTTTAGACCAAAGTGGTATCAATGAAGGAATGTCATGAGGGATCGATTTTGAATCTTTATCATTCTGATGAAGACTTGATATGGTGTCTGAATAATGGGAATATATCAGGAAAAGCAATGGCCCCTGAATTTTGTAGAAATCAAGACCTTATAGCTTGGATTATCTCAACTGCACACTCCTTGGAGGTTATCTTATGTAGACTGATAACTGAGGTCCTATCAATACCTCTTAATAAAGATAGCAGATATCTATGCTTAATTTAGTTATTTTGAGGGTCAGGAAAGGATAAAGCTGTTATACATAATTTCTCATCATTTTCTGATTTAATTAACTTCACTGTGATACTCAATTTTAGGACTTAGTCACTTTCCATCAATGATATAAAGATCTTTTTTTAAACTAATTTTCTAATGCTTTAATACAGAAATAACGATGTAGGAATGTATAACCAATTGCCTAAAGTTATTTCAAAATACAATTTCACCCAAGAACAATGAAATGGGGAAAGCTTGACTAATGAATAAATATAACAGAACAAAAGATCACCATACTGAGAATTAAGTTTAATAAATTATTCCAAAAGAAAAGCCCAGGAGAATTAACAGAATAAAGCTATATTTTTAGATTGTAAAAATGAGTTTCCCTAATTTTTATGCAATCAGTTGCTAAGTACAGAAGAAAGAGTAAAAAAAAACTATATCAAAGGTTATAGTGTTTATAACAGAGCACATATTCAACAGACTGATGAGCATAAGAATTTCAAGCAATTAAAATATGTGATGAGGGAGGGTCTTTCTCTGAAATTATCAAAGGTATTTAGAGTTAGAACTTTCTAATAGGTAATTATAATTTCTTCACAGTTGGATAAGTTGACAGGTAGGTTGGAAGAGCTAACATGAATCTCTCACATGGAGTAAAGCAATTGCAGCCGGGTGGGACCCACTGCTGCCATCCACTCACAACTCTGTACCTCAACAACTTGATCAAAACTCAAAGTTTTCATGAGTTTTGGAGGTGAAACAAAATGAATGCCACTGAAATAATTGCTATAAAATTCTAAAGAAAGTAGAAACAACTTTAGTATATGTCCTGGGATTTGTTGTCTTTTGGACATCACTATCCTATGGTTTGGTCTAGAGTCAGATAGATTCCTCTTTATTTTATTTATTTTTCACAAGAATTTAAAGCCACTTCTCTCCTGTGGTAAACAGTGGCATGTGATTTGGTTAAGCAGTGTAATTTTCTTAAGAATGTCAGGCCTGCCTTCTATTTAAGCCAATTTGCACAGCAAAGCAGATGCATAGAAGCTTACTTTGAATCCTTACTTTGAATGTCCTTGTTCAAAATTCTTGCCAGAAGGCATAAACTCTATGGCTTAGTTCTGATGAGGAAATTCAATGACTGCATGAAGAATTTTAAACCTCCATGTCTAAGTCAGTCTTCAATGCTTTGACAAAGTAAAAGCAAAAAATAGCATTATTTTTAATAAAGTACTGAAACTTGCAAGTTATTTTTTAAACAAAATTTGGAGGATTTGTCAAACTAAACAATTGGAGAGAACATTCATCAAGATCACAGAGTTGTTCTTTTATCTTTACTTAATTGCATTTATGCAATCAGTCTGACTGGAGGGAATAAAATAAGACATATCTATAAGGATAACTATTTTATTTACTGAAAATGTTGTCAAAGACATCACACCATAATCTTTTTATGAGAACCCAGAGGAACAATTTTTTAAAGGTATCAATATCAAGAAAATATGTGCTTCTCCTGATCTTCTGGTTTGTTCTAATAACTTTATAAATAAATGCATTGACTCTGCTTTCACTGAATGGAAATGTGACTTAAAGCCTTAGTCTCTTGTTTAACATTTAATTATGGAGAATTTCAAACATATGCAAGATAAACTGGATAGTGCATTGCACTCCCATGTATCTATCATCAAACTTCAATAATTATCCAGTCTAGTTTTTGTGTCATCCAACCATCTCCCACTCTCCATAATTATCATTATAATGACAATTATTTTATTTAAAATATATATCTTACATTTTGTGACTACCACCATGTAACCCAGAGCTTTGTCATGATAAAGAAAATACCCATCTCCCTTCATATTTAATGACTGAATAGGTACTTTTGACATTTATAGATTTTCTTTTTTTTAGAGAGGGAGATGGAGTAGAGGCAGAGGGAAAGGGAGAGAGAAATTCAAGCAGGTTCCATGCCCGGCACAGAGCTGGATGTGGGCTCAATCTCACAAGCTTGAGCTCATGACCTGAGCTGAAATAAGAATTAGATGCTTAATGACTCAGCCACTGTGTGGTTTTTGGCATTTAAACCTGTTTTACTTACTTCTTCCCTCATCCACTTTCTTAGTTCCCTTTTACCCAGATACCTTCTACTTGTTTTTACCTTATTATATCATATTATATTATATTATTATATTATATATATGAATTTTTTAAATTATTTTTATTTTTTGGAGTAAAGTGGTTAAACAAAAAGGGGAATTTTCAATGCATTATTAACAACTGGAAAAAGGTTGACACATCTTTAAAAGAAAAGATTATTTCTAGAAATTTTTTTAAATTATTTCTTAAATGACTCTGAAAGTTCTAGAACAAAAGTGAATATGTAGAAAAAATGTAGGCACATATTCATCCAGGAAAGCTGTTAAGAATTTATGATGTAAAAGCGTGTTATTACCTTAAAACAAATTTAAGGGATCCCTGGGTGGCGCAGTGGTTTGGCACCTGCCTTTGGCCCAGGGCGCGATCCTGGAGACCCGGGATCGAATCCCACATCAGGCTCCCGGTGCATGGAGCCTGCTTCTCCCTCTGCCTGTGTCTCTGCCTCTCTCTCTCTCTCTGTGTGACTATCATAAATAAATAAAATTAAAAAAAAAAAAATTTAAGATTAATTTAATAAGCAGACTCAATTTAATGACATTTAGAAGAAAATAAATTTCTAGAATTATGTCATTTTATATAGCCAGCCTATGCTAGAACCCTTTATGTTCATTTTTAGTGGTTTATTCTTTGATCTCAAAATAGTATTTGGTATAATAGGCTACATCCTTTCATGACAAGGTTTGTTGCTTATGATTAGTTAATACTTTCTAACTATGGTAATAGATTACTTTGGTTCATTAATTTAATGGTTTTATTTACAAAACTTCAACAAGATCTCTTCATAACATAACTTTAAAATACCTAGATCAGAATCAAAATCACTTCTTAAAATGTGCTCCCATAAAATATTTGGTTATATTGGTTAATAATAATAATGATGAAAACAAAAACAGAAGTAACCTATATAGTAATTGTTATGTACCATCTATATTCTAATTGCTTGAAATATAAATTATTAAATCCTTATAAGAGCTTATTCAGATACATGCAATTATCATCCCTATTTTATAATTGAGAAACTTCCTTATGTCGTACAGAGATTAAGCATTGAATCTCTGGAAACTGATGGTTGGGGTTGAGCCTCAGCATTACCACTTTTAGCCATATGACCTTAGCCAAGTGCTTTTGTTGTCCAATGCTACGGTACTGTCAAAACTAAGTAAGTTACATGAACTCTCTTTCTTTTTCTCCCTCTCTCTCTCTCTTTCTCCAGGGATTCTCCATGTAGCTTGGGCTTCATAAAGCAAAGTGATCCTAGGCTATTCATACATCTATGTCTCATAACATAGATATACATAAGCCTCACACATTATCTTTCTTTGTCATCAATATTTGGCACCATTGGTGTATGCATGCAGTATCTAACCTCCTTAATTAACCTTTATATTATTTTTAAAAAATTAAGTATTTTAAGAAACTACTTTCTGAAAGGTAAGCTTTTTGTTTTGATTCTTTGAATGAAGAATATCTAATACTTTTATGCTTAGATGTCCACAGGCAACATCTTTTCTGCTGGCTCTGTTGAGTAGATAGTCTGTGTTGTACAAACCTGTATAAGTGAAATAGTACAGAAATGTATTTACTTAGAAATTAATTAAATAAACCAATGTGTATAGATGACTGAAAATATGATAGCAAAATATAAAACAAACAGAAGCTGAAAGAACTTCATTAAAATAATATGAAAATTTCACAGCTTTTACTAAATGAGCAAGTGACTAAAAAAAATTCAGGTTAGGTGCTGCTACCTCCAAGTGGACAACAAGAAAAGCAAATCAGGGGCACTACAGCTCAGTTTTCTGGGCATTAGGTGTTTCTTGGATATTAAAGTGAAGTGGAAAGAATATGAAGAAGAAAAATGTCATAAAAACTTGGAGGGAAAACATGGGGTTATTTTCATTACATAGTGGGCCATGAGGTAACTTGATGAGTTAAATGGACATCAGCCACTGAAGGGACACTGCTATCATTAGGAGAAGACAAGATTATCCCACTTGTGGCTCATTGTTAACTTCTCTTCAACCCATTCTTCTTTTATATTCCAAACACTTTTATTCCATATCTGCTGAGTCTTTACGATATCAGGGTGAGTGGCATGAGAACCACTAATTTTCTTTAACAACAATTTAAAACAGTTTATAACAAACCCCAGCTTCTGTCTCTGCATTTACTCAAGGGGCTTCTAGAGGGATATTTGTCTTCCTTCTTATCTTCTTTATTTGTATTTTAAAAGGCAGGGCCAACTAAACTCCTCCTCTCATTCCTTTTTCTTTCTAACTCTGCATCACTGAGTGTAGTAAAGGCAAACTCCTCAATCTGCCCCTGAATCCCCCATCTGATAATAATAGTCTTTGGAACACTCTGATCTGGTATCTATCAATAGAAGACTAATTGGTGGATAAGAGTTTTCTAACAGTAAATCGCCTATTTTTAACTTATACTTAAAAAAAAAAACGAGTAAAATATTATCTTCCTTTTTTTCTTTATTCAAGTGTAAATTATATTAATTTAGTGTTTTTTTTTACTAACATTCAGCAAAATTTATAGTAGTTTACTCAGAAGTGCATAGAAATTTTCTCAAAAATTTATAGGAGTTTGCTTTCATAGCATGAGTCCTCCATGTGACCCCACCCTCACCTTAGTACTAACTGTTAAAAGATAAACATGAGACATGCAAAAATTTGAAGAGCTTTTTTGAGCAAATATCTATTCCAGTTGGGCAGTACCAAACCAGAAGTGGTTAGGAGTTCACCAAAAGGAGAGAAGGTGTAGAAGCACAGAGGGGAATAATTTGAGTGGCTATGATTTAAAGCCTAGTTAGCTCTTTGTGATTGGTGGCCTCTAGGTTTTGATTTCATAAGCTTGCGGCATTTACCGGCTTAGATTTTGCTTTGCTTACTTACCCTGCCACAGCATCAGAGCTACTGCAGTCTAATTGCCTCCTTATTTAATCAATTTAACACAACTATACTATTTCTTACTTTACAGTTCCTAAAAACAATTAGTGCAATATCACTAAAAGTTTCTTATTAAAATGCCAATTGTTAGCTGGGAGTAAAGTGGGAAATTTAAGAGAATCTTCCCTAACACATATTTGTGCAAAAGAGTTTACTATTTAAAATGCTAATAAAAAGATCATGCCTAGAAGGTTTCTGCCTTGGAAATGTACAATGAAGATAAGATTGCAAACAAAATGTAACTTCAATGTTCACTAGCCTGTGGATACAAAAATAGGTCACAAATTGGCTAGTGGCCAAATGATGAGGGCCTGAAGCTCCCCTGGCCACAAACCTCAATATGTCCTTCACCAACAGACCACAAGGGGGTGCCTTCTTGGCACTCACAGGAGTTCAAGCAAGCACTCTACTGTCAGAAGACAGTAGAAGCCACTCCGTGCCCTGAACAGCATTCTTGGAAGTCTGTTCTGCACCCAGCTGGCCTTCCCTGCCTCGCCCCCACCATGCCATCTAGCCCTGTATTAGAAGTATTCCTTCAATTCCATTGGGCCACTCAAGACGCAAAGAATTCTGGTAGGTTCTCAGCTTGCTGCAAAGAGAGAATGTGCCAGTCTTCTGTGTATCCACATTCAGAATGGGCTTGCTTAAGTCTGATTTTTCTCTCATCACACACAGAGCCATTTCTATCCTCAAGGTAATTGTGTGTACCTAAATTAACTTGGAATTGGGGAAATTCTAGAATTAGCTGTCCTGCTGATCTCAGAACTATTTGAACTCTCTTTTGCCTGGCTTTTCCTTTTTCCTGTGCAATGCATTTTTGCTTGGAGACCCTGTATGCCTTGCAGAACTTTAGCTTGTATTGGCAGCTAGTCTCTCTTGTACAAATTTTATGTATCTGATCTTGGGTTGAAGACCCAAGATTTATTTATTTTTCTCCCTGAGATGCTCCATGGAAGCCATAGAAAGCAGTGGATGTGGACAGATACTTAGTTTTAAAGAAAAGATGTTGGCTAAATTTACATGCTTATTTGATACCAGCTAGCACCCCATTTCCATAACCACTGGAATGGTCTTTAGAGATGCAGTCTTATAAATAAAGAAAATGACACCTAGAGCAGCCAAATAATTTTTTAATCTCATATACATCAACTGATGACACAGTCCAATGTCATCTCCACTCTGCTTGATCCCTTGGAATACATAAATTCACATGAAGGGTAGACAGTGAAAAAGGAACAAGAAGAGAAGAAGAGGTATGCAAGTTAGTGTTTACATAAGGGCTAGCATTTGATCGTGACCTTAGCTTCTTGAAAGTGGGAAGGGAAAGCAGCAAATGGAAGAAAAATCGTCACTACTTCAGAACTACAAAAAAGATGTTCACTGACATAAGTATGTCAAGGACACAGAATAGAAAATTGTTTCTTAAAACCTTAATCACTAGATCACTGTAAGGTATGATAAAAGAATCACTGCTACTTTAAAACATAGCTTTTAACTCAAATGGTGCATAATCAAAATATAATTAGGGCCAACATTTACTCCCATGGCGCATATGTAAAAAATTTCGCTCCAAAAAAAAAAAAATGGGGTAGGCATTTTGGGCAATGCTTATCCTTATAACATGTTTTTATGTTTATTTTAGTCTTTTCTTTTTTTATTTTCCTTTACTTTCTGCTTTTCTTTGAGCCTGTGTCCATGGACTAAATAAGTAAATTTTTCAAAATTTTTCCACAGACCCATGCAAAGGAAAAGATGAACAGCAAAGGAGTGTGGTCTCTCCATTTCTGTGGACAGAAAGGATGAGAAATACCACTCAAAAACATTAATTTCACAATAAAGCAAGGCCCTTCCCATGTAATGGAGCCTACATCCCTGCCAATAACAGTTGCTGAGAATAAGAAAGGGTTTAAGTGAACATTTGCTTAAGGGTGTTTTTATATAATAGTAGTGCCACCTGACTGAAAATATTTTTGCCACTTGAGTGAAAATAGCTTCTCCACTCCCATAAAATATGAATTTATGTGATCACCTGGAAATGCATTAATTCATTGTAATTGGTCGACAATATGATCATGTGTTATAGACTGAAAAATAGCATTAATACATTTATGGAGGTGAAGGTCTTTTTTTTATACTTCCTAATGAAATTAATTGCATATTACAATTTTATTGAGTTTTTAATCTTCCATTTTTCCTTACTTAATGAATCTTTTATAATCTATAAAGTAAATTATAACTCATGAATATCTGATTTTAAAATCAACTGAAATCAGTAAGGAAGGGAAAATAAATACGGGTAAATCCTTATTCAGACATTATTTGCATGCACATTTATAAACATGAATGTTTATATATAGTATGCTAAATGTCTATGTACAAATATAAACGCAAGAATGGATACAATTATATGGCTATCAACCAGTAAAACATTCAGTGCACATTATACTTTGTGGAATATATTTTGCCTGGATGAGTTGAAACAGATTGTATAATAAAATGAACATGGCAAAAGTGGGTTTTAAGTCAGGAAACAGAACAGTAAAGCAATTTCCTGAGTTATTTAAATGCTTTCAATGAGAAATGTCATTACATACTTGAGTTACACTGGCATATAATTACATGAGCATCACAAATAACAATGTCTTACTAAGAAAAACAGAAGTTATTATAGAAAAATTATTTCCCATCATGAATCTTCCTTTTAAGCTCAGGTAAATACACACAAAGAGGATTTGCATGTTTTCAAAATTAATTCTAGTCATTAAACCATCAATTATTATGATTTTTAAAAGTTTGTTTCTAATTACATTTTTAAAAATCTTCCTTAGTCTTAGTAAGATTGTGTATTAAATATGAAATAGCAATAATTATTTCCTGAAAGCTAAATTCAATTAATATTTTTATTCAAAATTATTATAATTATAGAAAAGGTAGTAAAAGCATAGGTTACATTTCTAAAAAGTTATCTATTGTTCTTTGTATTAAAGTTAGATATTTGCTAGAATTCCAAGATATCTATTCTATAGTTATAAATTATTTAGAATGTAAAAAATCACAAGTGACTGTTTCTCCCACTTTAATGATGATAAAGATTCTACAAAATCATAACTCGGAGTCTGTAAGGAGCTAAGGTCACAAGGTAAACCAGATAAACTGAATTTTTAAGTGTGACAAAACCACTGAGTAGAGAAGGCTATATGAACTGTTTTACCCTTCAGTAGAGCAATGGAGGAATTAAAGGTAATTTTAAAAAACGGATAAAAAGAAAAGAACTGATATTTCAATGAATTGTTTAAGACTGCTACAGAGCAAAATATCAGTTTAGAATCCGTGGAGTCCCAGATACAAAAAAGTCAATCAATAACAAATGACCAGCTTTTCTCCATTGGTTTCCACTGGTGATTACCAGAAAGACTGAGGAGGGCAAAGATAGGAGAAAGCTCCCCTCAGTGGTGCACAGAATGTTTTTTTTTTTTTTTTTCATATCAAGCAAAAATTATAAATAGTAGAAATACAAGTCATCTAGGGATGACTGGGAGGTTCAGTTGGTTAAGCATCCAAGTCTTGGTTTCAGCTCAGGTCATAATCTTAGGGTAATGGGATAGAACTCTGTGTCGGGCTTCCACTGAGCATGGAGTCTGCTTGGGATTCTCTGCCTCTCCCTCTGCCCCTCTGCCCCATTTTACACATTTGTGCGTGTGCTCGCTCGCTCTCTCAAATAAATAGATAAAACCTTAAAAAAAAAAATACAATCACCTACTGCTGGAGGACAGGGAGAAAGCCTTTCAACTCCTTGCTTGTATACAAAAGTTGGCTGCTGCTGCAAAGAAATAGGAAAAAAAGCCATCTGCCACTGGAAGAAAGGTAGAAAATCCATGTGAGACAGGCCCTCCATCAATACGAAGTGCCAAGGAGGAAGTGGTGGGGGACACTATAGGACACAAGTTTTTGCCAGGTATAGAGCAGAGCCTAGCTGCCACTGGGAGGAGCGAAGAAGACAAGACAAGAATGCTGAGAAAAGACTACTGAGACTGGAAACTGAAGCAAGAGAGGCCTGACTCCCACCTGACTATGAACCTGACACAGAGTAGTAAGCAACATCAGTAGATCACCGGAAATGGGGAAGAGGAAGGAGAGAATGTCTCAGTGGTACCTGTGTGCAGGGTCTGCCAATAGCTGAGGATAGAGCAATGAGGCATCAACTCAGAAAAGAAAAACATTTCTGCCCATAGAAGCACAAGGTTGCACAAGTCCACCATTGAAACGTACCACCAGTAATTATAGCTCCAATAAAACTCAAACCCAGCTCAGCTATTGATTAAATTAACTTGGACCCCTGCTAAATGGTCTGACAGAAGAAAAGGTACACCCATTTCTGGATAGAAATACTATTTACTTCTGCCTCTAATGTTCTGTTACACCCAACATGTACCACTCAACCAAAGAATGTACCCTTGACCCTTGGGTTAGGAGTGCAGAATCCTTTGCAGTTGAAAATCTGCATATAACTTTTTACTCTTGCAGACTGAACAATGAATGGCCTACTGTTGATCAGAAACCCTACTGATAATATAAAAAGTTGGTTAACACATATTTTGTATGCTATAAATATTATGTATAGTATTCTTACAATACAATAGGCTAGAGAAAGGAAAATGTTATGAAAATCATAAGGAGGAAAAATATATCTCCAGTACTGTATTGATTGAAAAAAAAGTCTGCATATAAGTGGATCCATGCAGTTCAAACCTCTGTGGTTCAAGGTCAACTGTATTATGAGACATACAAAATAACATAACAAAAACGATCTATTGTCAAGAGAAGAAACAGTTAACAGAAAGAGAAACAGACATGGGTCAGAAATTGGAACTATCAGAGAAATACTTTTAAATGATAAATGTGTTAAAGGTTTCTTTTTAAAATTTATTTTAGAGAGAGAGAGAAAGAGAACATGAGTGGGAGGAGAAGCAGAGGGAGAGGGACAAACGAACTCTGCTGCACCAAGCACAGAGCCCGACATGGGGATCGATCCCAGGACTCTGAGATCATGACCTGAGCAGAAATCAAGAGTCCAAAGCTTAACTGACTGAGCCACCCATGAACCCCAAATGTGCTGAAGATTTTAAAGGGAAAAGTGACCAAGTATGAGTTTGTTGTGATGTGATGAAATTCAGAAAAGAAATGAAATGAAAGCTTGAAAAAAGAAATAGAAATGCTAAAACAAAGCAAAACATTATATCAGAGATGAAAAACCACTGCAATGGACTTTTAAAAGCAGACTAGCTATTGTAAAGGAAACAGTACTGAAATAGAGAATCAAGAATAAAAAACAGATACGTGCTTTCTATATCCACAGGATAAATATAAAACACTCTAAACTATATTTGTAGCCAGACTCATGATAGAAGAAATAAGTAAAAGATCAAAAGAAATATTTTAATAGATAATGTCTGAGAATTTTCCAAAATTAATTTAAAAACAAAAAACAAAGATACAAGAATCTCAAGGAACTCAAGCAGTACGAATACAAAGAAAAACACAAATATTCTAAAACCCAATGGAAATAGAAAATCTTGAGAGAAAAGAATGTTTATAAATAAGTAAATATCATCAGACTTCTCCTCAAAATGTAGGTGACATCTTGAATGTAGTAAAAGAAAAAAATAAAGCGACATCTTTAAATAATGAACTATAAAACTGACAAACTACAGTTGTATACTGAGAAAATAAACCTTTCAGAAATGAAGACAAAATAAAGATTTTTTGGGATGCCTGGGTGACCCAGTGCTGAAGCATCTGCCTTCAGCTCAGGGGGTGATCCCTGGGTCTGGGATCAAGTCCTGCATCTGGCTCCCCACATGGAGCCTGCTTCTCTCTCTGCCTATGTCTTTCTGCCTCTCTCTGTGTCTCTCATGAATAAATAAACACAATCTTTAAAGTAAAAGAAAAGTTTTTTTCAGAAATACAACAGTTAGCTAGCTGGCATCAGATAGGAACAAGAATTATTCAAATGTTTTTCAGACAAAAGGAATATGATAGATGGAAATTTAGATCTAAAGGAAATTTAAAAATCAAATGTGGGAAAATATAAAATATTTTCTTACTTTAGCATTTTAAAAAGATGGCCTTATGAAGAAAAATATAACAATGTATTTCATAAACATGTGAAATTTATAGGCAAATAAAAATAAAATGTACAGAGGAAAAAACACAGAGGATTGAATGGGCAGTGGAATGTATACTGTTGCAAGTGACAGTTATAATTGAGATAAATTAAAGACAGACCTTGTAATTGGTAAAGAAAAGTTTTTAATTGGTGCATCTAAAAGGTACTTATAAAAAGGAAACAAAAATTACTAAATTGACATCCATCCAGCTTCAGCTCTGATGTGTAAAGAACTTGAAATAATCACCTCCATCTTCTTGAAAAAAACAAACGAACAAACAAAAAATGCTGGACTGAACCAGAAATTCAGTAACTTTTCTCAGACTCCCCAGATTATGGAAACCATAAGGCAAACTGCCACTCCAACATCTAGAGATAAAGGTGAATCCATAATGTCACAACCAAGACTTGCTTTTCTAGAGCACAGGACTTTGAGACACATAAATAGCAATTTTGACAAAAAGCTGGTGGCTGAGTGCACACTGTTGGGAAAGCAGGAAACTCCTCAAGCAGCAATCTCATAGGTCCCCACAATTGTGTGGGCCTCATATCCAGGAACCTCACTGGATTATCATCCTGATGATCTGAGAAATATCCCCTCTGTGGTCTCACAGCTGAAGGGGAAAAGCAATCCTTATGAAATGAGACAAATGATCAAGGAAGAAAAAAATACCTACACCCATATTGGAAAGGATAAAGAGAATTTCACCATAGTTTCTACAGACAGTAAAAATGATAAGAAGGGATACTATCAACAACTTAGGTTCGTAAATTTGATTTAGATTAAATGGAAAAAATGCCTGGGAATTAAAAATCTGTCAAAAGTTCAATGAAAAAGAAGTAGATAAACTGAATAGTTCAGTATCAGTTAAAGCAATTGAATAGATTAATTGAATTTTTAACTTAAAAAACTTTCCCACAAAGTAAACCCTAGTTCCAGATGACTTCACTGTGAATTCTACCAAATATTTAAGAAAAAACATTCTACAAAGACTATTCCAGAAAATAGAGGTATAGATAATACTTGCCCACTCATTTTATGAGGCTAGTTTTTATCTTAAAATTAAACCAAAGATATTACAGGAAAAGAATACTAGAAACCAATATCCTTTGTAAACATGGAAAAAAAAGTCCTTGCCAAAATAATAACACAAGGGCCACCTGGGTGGCTCAGTCAGTTAAACACGTGACTTTGGCTCAGGTCAGGATCTGGGGGTCCAGGAATCATGTCCTGTGTGGGGAGTCTGCTTCTCCCTCTCCCTCTGCTCCTCCCCTCACTCGTGAATGTGTTCTCTCTCTCTCTCTAATAGACAAATAAAATCTTAAAAATTAAGTTAAAAAATACTAACACAGTTCATCAAGTGGAATTTATCCTAAGAATGAAGTGCAGATTCAAAATTCATCAATGTAAATTACTGTGTTAACACACAAATAAGGAAAACATGATAATATAAAAAGATTCAGAAAAAAAACTAAGCAGCCATGCATGACCAGAAAAAAAAAAAAAAAAAAAAACTATCAGCAATCTATAAATTGGAGAAAAATTTCTCAACTTGATATGCAACCTATAGTTCATACTTGATAAGAAATGGCTGAATTATTTTCCTTTAAGATCAGAAACAAGCTAAGAACATCTGGTCTCAACATTTTATTACAAGTCTTAGAAAGTGCTATAATGCAAGAAAAAGAAATAAAAGTCATATAGACTGAATAGAAGTAAAACTGCTTTTAATGGAGGACAATGTAATCTCATTAGTAAATGATCCCAGGGAGTCTACAATTACTAGAACTAATAAGTGACTTTAGCAAAGTTGTAGGATGCAATGTCAATTTGAAAGCTCAGTTGCATTTTTAAATATTAGCAAGGAGCAATTGGAATTGAAAATTTTAAATCTCATTTACAATACCGCCAAAAATGATGCACATCACATGGTATAACACTAAAAAAAAAATTGAAAGACTAATACATGAAAACTACAAAATATTACTGAAAAAAACGAATGAAGATTACCTGAGAGATAGATATATTTGTGAGTTGAAAGATTCAATAGTAATGGGACACCGGGTGGCTCAGCGTTTGAGCATCTGCCTTTGGCTCAGGATGTGATTCTGGGGACCTGGGATCGAGTCCCACATTGGGCTCCCTGCATGGAGCTGCTTTTCCCTCTGCCTGTGTCCCTGACTCACTCTCTCTCTCTCTCTCTCTCTCTCTCTCATGAATAAATAAATTAAATCTTACAGAAAAAGAAAGATTCAATAGTGTTATGATACCAATATCCTCTGAGTTGACCTATAGAGTCAATGTAATTCCAATTAGACATGATGATTTCATTTATGTAAATAATTAAATCAAGTTATATTTTTAGAAGTTGAGTGAGTCAGGATAATTAGTCTAGTTACAATCATCAAAATAGGGCACAAGGCAAGCACTATGCTGCTGGTCATGTTTTTTCTTTGTGGTCTATTGCTGTTTACAGGAGTGTGTTTGCTTCATTAAAATCAAGGGGCCGCTGGGTGGCTCAGTCGGTTAAGCATCTGCCTTTGGCTCAGGTCATGATCCCAGGGTCCTGGGATGGAGTTCCATGTCAGGCTCCATGGAAGCTTGCTTCTCCCTCTCCCTCTGCCTGCTGCTCCACCTACTTGTGCTCTGTCTCTGTCTCTCTCTCTCTCTCTCTGACATATAAAAATTTTTTAAAAATGCATCAAGTCGGATACTAAAGATATGCTCTTATTTCTCTATGTATATTATTATTTTTTAAAACTGTCTTCAAAAATGAAAAAAAGGAAAAGGAAAAAGAAGACTTCTGGCAATTATCTCATGAGAATAGTGATTAGCAATTGGAGATTGTGAAATAGAAGGCAGCATGGGCCAACAACTCTTCCATTTTTATCCAATTCAATGTATAAGACAATTTGAACTTGCAGTGTGCAGGTAAACTCGCTAAAGGCAGATCAAACTAAAACATTTTCTTCCAAATCTATGATGTCCCTATTACCCAGGGTATTTTAAAAATAACATTTGTAGTGTTAGTAGTTAGCAAAAGTGCACAATAATTTCTCAACCCATATTTGAAGTTATTACACAGGCACATGAGCCATCTAGACAACTCTTTAAATAACTCTTTGCTTCAATTTGATGCCCATGAGGTTGATAATTCAGAAGCAATGAGAAATTTTTGAGACTTGGTTATGTTTACAATGTTTTAATATTGTGCATCTAATTAATAGCAGACAGAACTTCAACCTTCTTGTCTATACACTTGGGTAGGAATTAATGTCATGCAAAGAGTGTTTTAAATATCTAAATCCATATTTTTTAAAAAGATTTTATTTATTTATTCATGGGAGACACAGAGAGAGGCAGAGACATAGGCAGAGGGAGAAGCAGGCTCCATGCAGGGAGCCCGATCTGGGACTCGATCCCAGGACTCTGGGATCACGCCCTGGGCCAAAGGCAGATGCTTAACTGCTGAGCCACCCAGGTGTCCCCAAAATCCATATTTTTAAAAAAATTTGTCCCCACCTTGGACACAAGTATTTAAAATTATTGCTCTGATCATGAGAAAAGTTTTGTGTAAATAGTATTCAATCTAAGTGAGACTCAACTTAAATCAAGTCTTATTCTTTGTAATAAACAGGGAATAATAAACAAAATTAAGTAGACATTAAAAAGAGGGAAAATATCATGGGACAATCTTTAAAAGATATTTAACTTGGATTAGTTTCCAGAACAAAATTGTTATAATTCATTTTTAATGCCCTGTAGTAAGCAGATTTGTCACCATTATTATAATTTAGTCCTGAGAAACATTATTTAAACTACAAAAATAATGGTTCAAATTCTAGGGCATGGAGCTTGCAATACTGGTTATGCAACACCATAAGAGACTCTTAACAGTAGAGAACAAACTGAGGTTGATGGAGGGAAGTGGGCGGGGGATGGGCTAAATGGGTGATGGGTATTAAGGAGGGCACTTGTGATGATGTGCACTGGGTGTTGTATGTAAGTGATGAATCACCAAATTAAAAAAGAAAAGTACTGTTTATGTAACTAAAAGAACCATTAAATACAATAAGAGATATAAAACAAGAGGATTCTCATTTTAAAGGACTTCATAAAAATCAGAGGTGAAATAAATTCAGGTGACATTTGGTTTTCCTGATAGATGCTGTAGGGGGAGGAGATCTCTTTCAGTTGTCCCTACCCTCTTCCTCAAACAGCACTCCCTGCTCATCAAGGATAATGATTATGTCGACTCCAAGTGACAGATTGGCCAAAGGTGAGCTCATAGACAAGGCCACGCTGTCCTGTATTCTCTCTTTTCACAAGGAAGCCTGCATCCAGGTAAATTCGAACTGCCTGGAAGCAAGCTTTTAGTGATGTGCCAGAGGGTCCCTCCACTACTACTAGACTATGAGAAGAAACAGGTTATATAACCCTCTGTGCCTCTGTTTCCTTACCTATAAAATGGGGATAACAATGAGGTTATCAGGAAGATTTGACTACATTAAAGACAGTGCTAAGCACAGTGCTTGGAAGATAATAAGCATCAATGCTGGTTATGATTATTATTACTGTTGCTTAGAGTTCAGGCATAAAACTTTGCTTTAGCCCAGTTTATTATGAATTCTATAGTGGGTTATTGAGAATTAGCTTGGTTATTATTAGCCTAGCAATGCTGCTATTCCTCACTTGTCATTCAAGGGTATAATCAACATGTCCCTGGAGACCTTGGTAGGGAGGGGAAAAATTGTCCTGGCAGTATTATGTATTCCTAGGTTTCTTAGGCAAATATTAACTATCAGTACCTCAAATACTAAATCTCCAACTGAGACGTATGTGCAGCAGGGCCATAAAGCTTTATGACCTGGATTCTGCTAAAATTTCTAAGCTATGACACCTAAAAGTTTCCTTTTTTAATAGCTTTTTTAAAACATTAAGGTATAATTGACTTAAAACATTATATCAGTTGCAGGTGTACAACATAATGATGCCATATTTGTATATTTTGTGAAATGATCACCACAGTAAATCGAGTTAACATCTATTACCAAACATAGTTATAATTTCTTGTGTGATACACTTTTAAGATTTACTCTCTTAGCCAATTTCAAATATGCAATACAATATTATTAACTATAGTCACCATGCTGTACATTATATCCCCATGACTTGACTATTTTATAACTGGAAGTTTGTATCCTTGGATGCCTTTCACCCATTTCTTCCACCATTTACCTTGTACCTGTGACAACCACCAACCTGTTATCTGTATCAATGAGTTAGTGTCTTTGTTGTTGTTGTTTTTAATTCTACATATAAGTGAGATCATACAGTACTTGTCTTTCCCTGTCTGACTTATTTCACTTAGCATAATGTCCTCATAGCCCAACCATATTGTCACCAATGGCAAGGTTTCATTCTTTTTTATGGTTGAATAACATTCCATTGTTGTGTGTGTATGTGTGATATGTGTGTATGTATGTACAGATGGAGACATAGATAAATAGATGATAGATAGATAGATAGATAGATAGATAGATAGATAGATAGATAGACAACCATTCATTCAGTGATAAACACTAGGCTGTTTCCATATCTTACTATTGAAAACAAATGCTGTAATGAATTTGAGAGTGATATATCTTTTCAAGTTAGTGTTTTTGTTTTCTTTAGATAAGTACCCAGAAATGGAATTACTGGAGCATGAAGTAGTTCTAGTTTTAATTTTTTGAGGAAGCCTCATACTGTTATTCATAGTAGCTGCACCAGTTTACATTCCCACCAACAGTGCATAAGGGTTCTCTTTTCTCCACATCTTTGCCAATATTTGTTAATTCTTTTTTTTTTATAGTAGCTATTCTAACAGCTGTGGGGTGATATCTCACTGTGATTTTGATATTCATTTTCAAATGAAAATGATGACTAGTGATATTGAGCATCTTTTCATGCACCTGCTGGCCATGTGTGTGTTTTCTCTGGAAAAGCGCTGTTCAGATCCTCTGTCCATTTTTTAATCGGATTGTTTGATTTTTTTTGCTGTTGAATTTTATAAGTTCTTTATACATTTCGGAAATTAACCTTTTATCAGATATATGATTTGCAAGTATATTCTCCCATTCAGTAAGTTGGTTTTTTTTTTTTTCATTTTGTTGATGGTTTCCTTTGCTGTGAGAAGCTATTAAATTTGACATAGTCCCACTTGTTTATTTTTGCTTTTGTTGCATTTGCTTTTGGATTCAGATAAAAAACTAATTGCCAAGACTGATGACAAGGAGCCTACCAACTGTAATTTTTTTCTAAGACTTTTTTATTTTCATGTCTTACATTGAAGTCTTTAATCTATTTTGAACTAAGTTTTGTGTATGGTATAAGATAGCATGTCTAGTTTATTCTTTTGCATGTGGCTGTCCAATTTTCCCAACATCATTTATTGAAGAAAACATCCTTTTCCATTACATATTCTTGGCTCCTTTGTTGTAAATTAATGGTTTATTTCTGGCTTTCTATTATGTCCCATTGAACTATCTGTTTTTAATGCCAAGGTTATACCGGTTTGATTATTATAGTTTTATAATATAGTTTGAAATCAGAGCATGTGATACCTCCAGCTTTGTTTTTCTTTCTCAAGATTGCTTTGACTATCTGGAGTCTTTTGTAGCTCTGTACGAATTTTAAGATTGTTTGTTTGATTTCTGTGAAAAATGCTATTGGAAGTTTGATAGAGATTGCATTAATCTGTATATTGCTTTGGGTAGTATGTACATATTAAAAATATTCTTCTGATCCATAGGCATGGAATATCTTTTCATTTAGTTGTGTCTTCTTCAATTTCTTTCATTAATGTCATATAATTTTCAGTTCACAGTTCTTTCACTTTCTTGGTTAAATTTACTCACAGATATTTTATTCATTTTGATAGAATTGTAAATGAGATTATTTTCTTAATTTCTCTTTCTGATAGATCATTATTAGTGCATAAAAATGCAACAGATGTTTGTTATTGATTTTTGTATCCTGCAACTTACTGAATTCATTTACTAGTTCTAAAAGTTTTTTGATGAAATCTTCAGGATTTTCTATATCTACAAATAGTGACAATTTTACTTCTTCTTTTTCAACTTGAATGTCTTTTATTTATTTTTCTAATGAGTCTAGATAGAATTTCTAATACTTTGTATTGGAAAGTAATGAAAGTGGGCATCTTTATCTTGTTCTTGATCTTAGATGAAAAACCTTTTGCTTTTCGCTGTTGAGTATATTAGTTGCGAGCTTGTCATAAATGCCTTATTTCTTTACCTGTCAGTAACACCTGTCCCTTTCTATAAAACGCATATTGACAGCATTTAGGACAGAATCTGGAATTTGGTGTGCACTCACTAGGGGTAAACTATCATCATTAACATTATCAGTTCCAGACAGAGATTTTGACACTTTTTAAAAAACACATAGATATTTTAATGTATACTTATTAAAAATAGAAATAAGAATCCAAAGAGCAACACAGAGCCCACAGAGCCACTATAGCTCAGAGTTAAAAACTATTGGTAATAAAAAATCTATACAATGTTCACCCTTTGAGCAAGTTTAACATTATACCATAGCAGAACTGATACATCTGCTGGGAGTTCTGTGGAGTCATTTCAGAATTTTGGAATACTTTCCAAATGTATCTATACCCACAGCCCACAAAATCCATACTTGTGTCCTATTTGTAGCATATAATTAAATTAAGACAGAACAAGTCTTACAGAGGTCTTTTCACACAAATGCAATGGACACAGAACCTCAAGCAGTCACAGGATGTCACAGAGAGAAGGAGCCTTAGAGATACACTCTGAGTTTCCTTACACAAACTCCTAGCTCTGTTTTAACTTATATAAAGTAGTATGGCACTTGGTGTACAGTAGCTATGCAGTAAATATTTGGTGAGTGTGTACATGGGTGAGTGAATGAAAATGGAATTATTTTTTAAAGATACATTGGTGACGAATCTCACATTCACATTTCCCTGTAAGTTGTCTGAAGTGTAATAAATTTGTAGTTGCTTCAACATGTCTTTAGGGCTTCTCCTTTATTTTGGTGATTTATAACATAGAACAACAACAAATTAATTACCAGTGGAATATGTATAATTAAACTTCTGTATTAATGTTCTTGAAACATGAGAATATTTTTCATTGTCGTTTCCCCTTTGTTCAAACTTATTGATCACATTGGTTGCTGCTATTTTTTTTAGTAGAATAAACCAAAATCCAATGTACATGTGTTCTCACCCACCCATGACTTTTTGGTCCTAAGGATCATTTCCATCATGCATATTATAATTGGGTTACTGAAATTTTTAACCAGTACTTTAAACAATGTTTGAAGAGAATTCTTACTAGGACTTTGAGATTCTAATAAATCCCTTATTGCTTCTTAGGGCAGAGATCCTTCAAATTTATGTAGAATATAGCTCATTCAATCAAAAATACCTTGGAGATTTATATTCTATCCCACATACTAGGTTGGACACAGCAGAAATCAAGTCCTTGACTTTTTTGGAGCTTACAGGCAAATCCTGAAACTCACTTCCTGCCCTCTTATTCAGAATTCTGTTTCTTAACCAACATGGACCTCTGAATTCTTGGTCATGGCCCATGTATTTCTTCTATACTTTAAAGGTTTTGGTGGGGGGGGGGGGGGGAGATGCCTGGGTGGCTCAGTGGTTGAGCATCTGCCTTGGGTTCAATCATGATCCCAGGGTCCTGGGATTGAGTCTCGCATTAGCCTCCCTACAGGGAGCCTGCTTCTCCTGCTGCCAATGTCTCTGCCTCTCTCTGTGTGACTCTCATGAATAAACAAAATTTTAAAAAATAAACAGATAAAATAAAGTTTTTTTTTTATCTGTAGTCATTAAAATAAACTCTAGGTAAAAAGGCTGAAAAAAAAGTCTCCCAAATCTATGGATATAAAACTACTCTAGTTTCAGAAACAGATAGAAGCACAAACTAGAAAAGAGGAAACTCTTGTTTCCTCTTTTCTGTATTCTAGTGAGGGACATCAACCTGTTATACTTAAAATACGTTTATGATACATATTTTAAATGTTAAAACTTTGCATACTATGACTGCCTTTTTTCCCCAAATACACATGTAAATCATTTTTTTCAGATATGTATACTTAACCTATTTTACTGTATTTGTTTTCAAAGTGGAAATATGGGTATATTTTCAAATGTGTGTTTGACCTCATACTCATACTGTGACTCTCCCTGTTTTCAAATATATGTTTATCTGCTTCTCATATATATATATATATATATATATATAAGTCATTCACAGATTTTCTTAAATATCTATGAATATGAGGTCCTCTCTTACCTGAGAATCCCAAAGTACTTTTTGGAAGATTGTGTATATGTGTGCATATAATGGGTAAGGAGTTGATTCCAGATGTAGAAAAGAAAATATGACACTGATATATGAATTGTCATAGTCAACTTCACTTCTTGCACAAGAATGTTTTAGCAAATAACAAGAGTCATATTTCAAAAAAAAATTGAATCTCTACTCTTAGTTTTGAAATACTCATTTTAGGGTCCTTCAGGAAAGCAGACCAATTTATATATTGTGTACACAATATATATGTTATGTATTTTGTTTTATATGTACATATACACACATATATTTTACAAGGAATTGTCTCATGGGATTATGAAGGCTGAGAAGTCTCGTGATCTATCCTTTGTAAGCTGAGGACCCAGGAACATTAGAGGTATAGTTTCAGTCCAAGACCAAAGGTCCAAGAACTAGGAGAGCTGTTAATGCAAATGCTAGTCATTGGTGGGGACAGGAGATCAATTTCTCAGCTCAAGCAGTCAAAGAGAACAAATTCTCCTTTCTGCCTCTGTTCTATTCATTCCCTCAACTGATTGATTAATGCTCACCCACATTTACCACATCTACTAATTGAAATGCTAATCTCATCCAGGAACACTCACGTAGACACACCTCAAAATAAACTAACCAAATATCTGGGCAGCTTGTGACCTGGTCAAGTTAACATACAAAATTAACTACCACAACACTCCTGTTTTCTGCAAACAATTATCTTTATTCTTTCTTATTGCACACAAGTTCACGTGGAGAAAGATGTGGCCACCTAATCTCCAATGTACGTGCATCTATGTGGAAATACTGTGACTTGAGTTCCTTAGTCTCCATCCAAATATTACAGGAAGGAGCTAATTAACCCACCCTAGGTAAAGTGCCCCGAACTCATATAATCTATTGGCACCTAGATTCAGAATCACCTTTAAAAAAGATGTGAATGTTTCCATAGCAACTTTTGAAATTGGAGATCTCAAAATCAGATAGTTAATGTAAAAGGAGATATTGAGCATACCACCTGAAATGGGAAATGGGTCTCCTATATAATTCAGGGACACCTCATATTTGTGAGGCTGTCTTCATGTTTCAATAATAGCCATAAATTAGTATTTCTCTTTTTCTTTTCTTGGTTATCTGTAGAAATTGAACCTTGCCCCTTTCCTTTTGCCTACCCCAAACCACTCCCTTATGAATTCTCAAGTATAGTTGAAATCACTTAAAGAACTGTTTTTTAGAAGTTTTTGTGTTGTTATTTATTTATCTATTTATTATAAAAGATTTTTTTTATTTATTTATGAGAGACACAGAGAAGCAGAGACACAGGCAGAGGGAGAAGCAGGATCCTTGCAGGAAGCCCGATGTGGGACTCGATCCCCAGGTCGGGGATCATGCCCAGAGCCAAAGGCAGACGTTCAACCACTGAGCCACCCAGGTGTCCCCTGTAAGAACTTTCTTGCTATGCTATAGAATCATCCACCATTTCTTTTTCTTCTTCTTCTTCTTCTTCTCCTTCTTCTTCTTCTTCTTCTTTCTTTTCTTCTTCTTCTTTTTTTTTTTAAGGTAATCATGGTACTGTCTTCTGTTGCTTCTACTGCTAAGATATGTTTTGCTATTTCAAACCTTCATTAATATATCCACTATTTTTGATGAGGCTTCTAATATCAGAAGCTCTCTTTCATACAACTGGCTTTAGGGTCATAGCCTCTGGTCTCTCTATGTTTTTGCCATTGTGTTCTTTCTCCCTATCCAGAACCTATCCTTTGATCCTCCAATCTTATTTTGATATATGGGTAGATATGATTCAAGATTCATTTCATTTAAACTTGGAGCAGATTAACAAATCATTGTTTAATGATGTGAAGTTTTAAATATAAAATGACCCCATAATTTTTAATGTATTTACTAAGAGGCAAATTTTTATTCTTTATTTTATTTTAGCTGAATCAATTTTCAGATCCATTAAGGATTCTGTAATAATTTGTAATATCACACATTCACAAATTAGTAACACAGAAGGGGACTTTCAATAACATAAGGTGAGAAAGATAAACTTATAAAATAGAAAGGCACAAATAAAATCAAACTAAGAAAAAAGTCAATAAAACTTTTATAGCAATGACACTAAGAAGTTGAAAGTGTCAAAAATTTTAAATTAACTATGTACCTATATACCATGCTATACAAGAAAGGCAAAATTAAGTCAGTTATTTTAGATTTTAAGAAAGCAATCATTCTCAAATTATAAATGAGAATAACATAGAGAGGATTGCTAAAATTCACATACCCAAACCCAATTGAGTGAATGTTCTGACTCAATAGGCCCGTAATGAATCCTGAGCAATAGACCCATCAGAATTTGAGAAACACAGCCTGGAGGAGTGCTGCTGAGCTCAGTTTGTCCTTTCTTTTCTTTAGTATCCTTACTATAATAGTTAGGATAAGCAAACTGTTATTTATGTGTGACCACACCTAGGCCTAATTTCCAACACAGAATTTTATGACTACCAAAAAAAAGAAGTAATGTTTTGAATGACTACTTCCAACATCAGAATAAGGATCATTGTATACTTTTCTTGCTTTATCTGCCTTCTGGGAGGTAGTCACTTCTCTCTTGGAGTAATGGAAATGATCCTCCTTTGAACTATATTATAACACTTCCTGAGAAGGCTAGTTAACTATTCCCTAGTGGAAGGCACTTAGAAATATTTATTATTAACAATTAATGAGTAGCCCTGGTTAGATCCCAGATTTTAGTGCACACACACACACACACACACACACACAAAGACCGTGCTTATCAAACTTTACTGTGAGAGTTCATTGTCACCTGTGTGTCTTGTTAAAATGCAGATTCAGATTCAGTGGGTCTGGGGGTGGGGGGGCCAGAGATTCTGAAGGTCTAACAAGCTCCCAGGGGATGCAGATGCTGTCTGTCCCCATCACACTGAGTAACAAGGATAGAAACCATATTTTCATACTATGTGTTTTCAAGCTTATTTACTATATGAGATTCCTCCTCTGGCTGGTGCTAGGGTAAACCTTACATGAATGTAATAAATTCTTAGAGAGGAAGAAATTTTATAAAAAGGCTGGGGAAAAAAGGCTAGAAGGCTGGGAAAGTTTTACCAACTTTTAAATATATATGTATACATTTGTTAAATTAATCAGTCTACCAGAGTTAGCTTTATTTTAACTAATTTGGAGAAAAGATGCAGAGAAATAAGGTCCAATAAAGGGCATTGTATTAGTCTTCTGTGTGCCTAGCAAGTAACTGCAGACTGAGCAGCTTAAAATAATACAACTTGCTCACAAATTTCCTTGGGTCTGAAATCCCGGTGAGGGTTAGTTCAGGGTCTCACAAAGGAAATCACTTTGTCAGTTGGTGCTACATTCCCTTCTGAAGCTTGGGATCCTCTTTTATTTTGTTTATTCTTTTTTTAAAGATTTTATTTTTTTAAGTAATCTCTACCCCCAACCTGGGGCTTGAAATTTATAATCCCAAAATCAAGGGTCATATGCTCTACTGACTGAGCTCCCCAGGTATCCCTGGGGGCCTCTTTTGAACTCACCTGGTAGTTGGCCGAATCAGGTTTTTTTGGCTGTAAGGACAAAGGTACTATTTTCTTGCTGGCTGTTGGAGGTGTGCAGAGAGGGGACACTCAACCCCAAGATGCCTGTCACTGTTCCTCACAACCTGGCCCCTCCCTCGGCCTCTCCTGCTTTGAATATCTCACTTCTGCTGTCTCTGACCTCGCGATTGAGATTTAAAGCATTCATGTGATTAGGTCAGGCCTACTTGGATAATCTCTCTTCCAATTAAACTAAAGTCAATTGATTAGTGACCTTAATTATGTAAGTGATATATCATTATATTCATAGGCTCTGCCTGCATTCAAGGGGAGAGAATTACACAGAGTATGTTCACCAGGGGCTGAGAATTTTGGAGGCCAGGGTCCCACACTTCTTATTTAGACATGATTATATTCTATTACATATTTTTTTCCGAGCCTTTCAAAAATTTTAGTCAACTCTGTATAAGGATAAATTAAAGGCATTGGCTAATTTATTTCCACCCAATATATTTCAATATTAATGGAGTTTCTAAACTGTAACCTTTGGCTGTGGTTTTGTTTGTTTGGGTGTTTCTTTTAAGATTTTATTTATTTATTTATTTATTTATTTATTTATTCAAATTTTTTTAAAAGATTTTATTTATTTATTTGAGAAAGAAAGGGATAGAGAGCCCAAGGGGAAGTGGGGTCAGAAGGAGAGGGAGAACGACACTCTCAGCTGAGCAGGGAGCTGACACGAGGCTTGATTGCTAGACCCCAAGATCATGATCTGAGCTAAAGGCAGATACTTAATGGACTGAGCCACCCAGGTGCCCCAAGATTGATTGATTGATTGATTTGAAATAGAGAGAGAGCAGAATCACCAGTGAGGAGGGGTAGAGGTAGAGGGAAAAGCAGGCTCCTTGTTGAGTGCAGAGCCAGACATGGGACTCCATCCCAGAACCCGGGAATCTTGATCTGAGTCAAAGGCAGCCATTAAACAGACTGAGCTGCCCAGGGTCCCCCTTTTGCTGTGTTTTTAATGCATTAGAGATCTCTAAAGTTTCCACTGCTTTCGCTCATCTTTTTATTCACAAAATAACCATGATGGTCAATATTTTCTAAAGTTTATAGTAGAATAAGCCCATATAAAGAATAACAATTTACATAGCACTTTACAATTCATAAAACATTTTTAACATATTATGTCTTCATAATACTACTATGAAATTGGTCTTTAAAGATAAGAAAGCCAGACTCAAAGACATGAAGTGACTTTTCCAGCGTCCTTACAGATAGTAAATGATGAGACTGAGTAACCTAATGCCAGTTTCTACCTCCAAGTCCAGTGCTCCAGGTTCAGTATGATCTATCAGCGCACAGCACCACACCAGAATGACTGGGTCATTAGATTTAATGACTAGAATAATTGATGTAACTGTTAAACATGCCCCAAACTACATGAAGCTTACACACCTAAGAGAATACGGCCCAGTAAGAAGAGAAAAATGCAATGAATGGTGATAACCGACAATGAGTGTTCTGAAGAGATCATGTTATAGCTGACACGCAGACCTATTGATTAAAAGCTTTAGTAACCCACCTGGCTAGGAGCAGCTCTAACAGGTCAGATAAAAAGGTGATTATTATATGTACTGGGAAAAATACTGCTGTGATATACGGTATCTTAAAAGAGTTTCTAGAAAAATATAGTTTTCATTTACCCTGGAGAAGATAATGGAGTGGTATTTTATAAATGGAATAAAAGCACAGTTTTTTAAAAAGAGAAGGAATGAAAAATATATGTTGGAATTTATAATAAGCATATAAGTATATAAATAATATATATTAGCATTTTATAATTTCAGCCATATACCCATAATTTCATTTATTTTACTATAAATAAGAACATTATATATTACTAGAAGCCCAAAATAGCATCGTTGAAAAACATATGAATTATTTATTGTACAAATCATTTTCTAAAACATAGAACATATAGTTAGACCTAATAAAAGAGACCTATACTATTTTACGCCTGTTATTAAAAATTTTACCTTTTCTCTCATCACTGATGTGTAGCCTGGATTTTGTTTTATGGATCTCTTTTAACTATTACTATTTAATACATGAAACAGATTTGAACTGATTATATAAGTTTTTGGCTAAGAACAGGCCATGACAAAACAAAATATTTACCTTAAAGAATACAATATTATATGGGTAGTTTCTAAGAATCAAATCAAGCTCCAATCACTTACCAGAAAGTATCTTTGAACAATAAAAATATAATGGGAATAGATTAAAAACACTGAAGTTTGTATTCGTTTAGGAAGAAGATATTTAAAACTGATGAGTATGGTGATCAGATAAGGAGAAATGAAAGAACTAGAATTATCATCTGTTCAGAAGCGGCATAAAGAACAAACATGCTCTTCCCCATTGTAGCCACTGGCAACTCCTTCGCATCATTCAGGTGCCACCTTATCTGAAGCCACACTCACCCACCTGGCAGCCCTCGGTCTGTCCAGCTATTTTAATGGCCTTCCTAGCACTCTTATTTCTCTTTGGCTTCACACCTCCCACTAGAATAGAAGCTCAACAAACATAATAACCTCATCAATTCCGTCTTTCCCTGCAGTCACTGCATTTACTCCTTACTCAGTAATACTGAATGATTCAAGGGGAACACAATTGGTTGCAAATTGATTAAAATTGAAGAAAAGCTGTTCAAATTTGCAGCAGAGCAAAAACAGTTCTGAGTGACTGTTGGCATCTAATTTCTTTTCTTCACAAATGGTGGTTCAAACTATCTGGTGTATTTTATGCTTTCCGTTCACATAATCAGATTTCAGTTTTGGGTTGTTGTTGTTGTTTTTTTTTAAGATTTTTTTATTTATTTGAGAGATGGAAAGAGAGAGAACAGGGGCAGAGAGTCTTAGACTTCTCATTGAGCTTGGAGCCCTACCTGGGGCACGATCCCACAATGCCAGGTCACAACCTGAGCAGTTAACCAAGGTAGGAGGCTTGTCTGACGTCACCTAGGTGCCCCCAGTTTTGGTTTTTATTATCATAATGACTAAAGGCCATGATGATCCAGAAACATATGCTTTGACTTGGGCTTTCATGTTGCTAAGCATTAATTTAATGACATTTAACTTTTTGATCAGGTTTTTTTTAAAGATTTTATTTGTTTATTTGAGAGAGAATGAGTGCGAGTGAGAAAGAGAGTAGGAGTGGAAGAGCAGGAGTGAGAGGAGCAGGGAACCTGCAATCCCAGGAACCTGAGCCAAAGGCAGATGCTTAACCAACTGAGCCACTGAGACACCCCGTTGATCAGTTTTAATCAACACATTGATTTACCTCACATTGATAATTAATAATCAATTTGGTATTTATTTATTTATTATTATTTAATTTTAAATAAAATTTAAATTTAATTTTAAATAATAAATATGTTTTAAGTATTAAATATACTTAAATATATGTTTTAAGTATTAAAAAAATTTAAGAATTTTTATTTATTTGATAAAATATATTTATTTATTTAATAAAATAAATTTTATTTATTTATTTGAGAGAGAGAGAGCTCAGAGGCAGAGGGAGAAGGAAAAGCAGGCTCCCTGCTGAGCAAGAAGCCCAATGTGGGGCTCGATCCCAGGACCCTGAGATCATAACCTGAGCAAAAGGTAGACACTTCACTGACTGAGCCACCCAGGTGCCCCTTAATAGGGGCAAAAAAAATTTATATCAAAATTTTTACAAGGAAAAGTAGCTTTATCTTTAGGATTTTGAAACTTTTAGCTCATTACCAAGTTTTTCCAATGAAACAATTATTTTTATGGGATAGTTTTAATACTATATACTTAGAGAACAATATCACTTTGGAGCAAAATAAACTTTTAAATAAGATTATAAAAATATAGATTTTAAAAATATAACAAGGTTACTGAATAAACTGGACTTTCTAATGTGAAATTATAAAATACTTTTCTTCTATACCATTGCTTTCAAAGTTATTTCTCCCTGACCTTGGATAAAATCTTAGGTAGACAACATAACTTTTTCACTCACATCCTGCAGTAAACAAGTAGATTTATTTTTCAGATATTATGAGTCCTATTAATCTAAACACAAGTATATTCCCTCATTTGATTTAAAGATCATTTTACCTCCTCTGCTTAGTTCTGAGTTAGGCCAGAAGCCTGAAGTGGGGAAAGAGATCAATTTTTCTACCACTTCCTTATTTTCCCACTTTTCATTAACTAGCTCCTGTTTTTAGACCTTTCTCTTTAGGGTAAGAGAGCAGCAGGGAATTTTTTTTTTTATTTTTTTTTTTTATTTTTTAAGAAATAAGGAAAATGGCAAAGTGGTTATTCCCTGGCCTGAGGGCAAATGCCCACATTGTTGACTCTGACTTCCATATGGGAGTTTTGTTCATTCTTCTTAATAGTCACTATATGGCCATGGATATAGTTTACCTAATGTCTCCAACATGACATTGCTTCTTCTAGCCGGGTACTTACAGCAACATTTTTGTCTTTGACTTGGAGGCTCAATACATAACACTAGTTCCTTTTTGGAATTATTTAACCTCTTCAGGAGGGCCTCTGCAGAGGATTATGCCTATAATCACTCAAATCAGACTCCCTTTCTCAAATCTACTTAGTCCCTGGCAGCATTCAACATTCATAGTCCTTGCTTCACCATCAGTGGAAACCAGCTTTGCCCCACGATGGCCCTTTCTAAGGCTCCATTTGTCCAAGAACTTTTTAATGAAGGTGTATCAGTCAGTGTTCTCTAGAAATAAGAACCAATAGGATATATATGTGTGTATTGGATATATATGTGTGTGTGTGGTGGGGTGTATGACATATAATACATAATATGCATAAGTATTCTATCATCCAGGAAACCTCAGTTTTTACTCTTCAGGACTTTTAAGTGATTGGATGAGTCCTATCCACATTATCTAGGGTCACTCTTTTACTTAAAGTCAACTGATTGTAGATGGTAATCACATCTGCAAATACCTTTTCAGAACACTGAGATTATTGTTTGATTAAATAACCGGGTACTGCAGCCTAGCAAAATTGACAAATAAAACTGACCATTACAGAAAGCGTCACACGCTGATCTCTGTGCTTTCCCCCAATTGCCAAGCACACATGTCAGACTGCCAGATTCTTAATTGGCCTAAGATGGTATGAATGGCTCCCCAGCCAAGGAGGGAGAGGGAATGTAGAGCTCCCCTACAACACTCCAAAGGAAGTCTTTCTATCAGCTTCTCTCTTGAATTCTTAACTTTTTTCATATGACTTAGAGCAAGTTTATAGGCCATTGGATGTTGAACCAGTTATGAGCCCCTTCAAATACAAGCTCCATATAAATGGCCAAGTGCCTTGTTTTCAAATATAACTGCATTCAACACATATATTTTTTTAATCACTGAGTCACTAAAATCCTGAAATAAAAATTTTATTATATCATCATATTGTAAATGACATAAAAAGTACTAAAAATAGAGAATGATATCCTAAGTGAAGAATCAGGAAAACTATCCAAAAGAAAATATAAATGAACTAGTTTATAAACGAATGAGCAGGATTTCTCTGCTAGGCTGAGAAGGAAATCAAGGAATTTCAAATAGAGAAATTGGAATCTTCTACAGTACAGAGAACATCTCAACTCATTATATAAGATGAGCATAATACAAATAACAAAATTTAACAAGAACAGTATGCACAAAAATAATTATAGGCCAGTAAACATACAAGGGAAATTCCTTAACACATGGTGGCATATTAAAATCAACTATATATAAAATAATAATATATTATGTAAAAATGGGATTCATACCAGAACAGCAAGGTTGGATGACAGTTCAAAAATTAATCAATATAATTCTCACATTAAGAAAATAAATTCCAAGGCCCCTAGGTGGCTCAGTCAGTTAAGCACCTGCCTTCAGCTCAGGTCATGATCCCAGGGTCCTGGGATGGAGCCCAGCATTGGGAGCCCTGCTCAGTGGGGCCCTCTGCTTATCTCTCTGCTGTTCCCCCTGCTTGTGCTGTCTCTCTCTCTCTCTCTCTCTCTCTTTTTCTGTCAAATCAATCTTAAAAAAAAAAGAAAAGAAATTCCACATATGAGTGAAATCATATGGTATTTGTCTTCCTCTGACTATCTTATTTTGTTTAGCATTATACTTTCTAGGTGAAATGAGTAAAGGGGATTAAGAGTACACTTGCCTTGATGAGCACTGAGTAATATGTGAATTGTTGGATCACTATATTGTACACCTGGAGCTAATATGACACTATGTTAACTACACTGGAATTAAAATTAAAATATAAAGAATAAAAACAATATGATCAAATAATCAATTAAGAACAAAAGAAAACTCCCTCAGTATTATTATAAAGGGCATGTCTAAAAAAATAAGCTAACATCATAATTAATGGTGAAAGAAGAAATACTACTCTTTGGATGTAAATAAAGCAAGAATACCTATGCTTATTTTTATTAAACATTTTATTAAAGGTCTGAGTCTCTATAATAAAGCAAGAAAAATAAAGACGTACTAAGTACGTCTTTGTACAAAGGCTAGAAATCAGACAGAAATAAGTAAAACTGTCTCTGCTAAGACAGATGACATGATTGTTTATGATGAAAGCCCAAAAAATGTCAACAAAAATTTACTAGGAATCATACATATATTTAGCATGGTCACACCTATAAGTTCAATATAGAAAAACAATTGCATCGTTCATATACGGTTAGCAAATAGTTTAAAAAAATAAAATCAAAGAAAACATTCTCTCTGCAGTAGCATCAAAAGGATGAAATATTTGGGAATAAATTTTGAAGTGATTGGCAAGACTTTTATTCTGGATGTTGCAAATCACTGCTGGGGACAATTAAAGATACCTAAATAAATGGAGATTCATAGCCTGCTTATAGATTGGAAGATTCAATATTGTTAAGATGCCAGTTTTGCTAAAACCTATCTGTAGATTCATTGTAATCCTAATAAAAATTTCAGCAATCATCTGTACGGAAATGGAGAAACTGCTTCTGAAATTAATGTGAAAATGCAAAGAACCTAAAACATACAAAGTAATCGTGATGAAGTAGGAACTTACTATTTCAAGACTTACTATAGAGCACAAAAATCAAGATTGCATGGTACTGACAAAATGACAGGTATACATAGCAACTGAAACAGAGATTCAAAAATAGCCTATATGTAGTCTTTTGGTTTTCAATAAAGATGTCAAAGTAATTTAGTAGGGAAAGAAGTTTGACTTTTACCTCACCACTCATGAAAAATTAATTTGAGACATCTCATAGAGATAAACATAAAACAAAAACTTCTAAAAGGAAACATAGGATAATATGTTTGCAACTTGGGTTTAAGAAGAGTTTTTCTTAGTAGGACACAAAAAGCAAAAATCACAAAAGAATAAAGATTAATGAAGTAGACTTCATCAAAATTTAAAATTTCTCATCAAAAGACACCGTTCAAGAAAGTGAATAGGAGAAAAACAGACCCATAGAAAATAATCATAACATATGTGCCTAACACATGTGCCTAACATGTATCAAAATATATAAAGAACCCCTACTTTAACAATAAAATGGCAAAACTTCTCAATGAATTGGCAAACACTAACAAACTTCACAAAAGTAGTTACACAAATAACCAGTAGGCATGAGAAAAACTGTTCAACATCAGTAGCCATCAAGGAAATGCAAATTAAAACCAGGATGAGGAGCACCTGTGTGTCTCAGTGGTCAAGCATCAGCCTTTGGCTCAGGCTGTGATCTGGGGGTCCTGGAACCAAGTCCTGCATTGGGTTCCCCACAGTGAACCGCTTCTCCCTCTGCCTATGTTTCTGCCTTTCTCTCTGTGAGTCTCTCATAAATAAATAAATAAAATCTTAAAAAAAAAAAAAAACAACAACCCAGGATAAGATACCACTCTATAGGAGCCAGAATAGCTAAAATTTAAGACTGACGTCATTGAATAAGGGCAAGGGTGTGGATGGAGAAACTCCTACTTTTATACACTGTTGGTGAGTATGCAGACTGATATAAATTCTTGGGGAAAAGTTCCAGCACTTCTTTATCAAATTAAATACACACTTATTTCCTAACCCAATAATTCCTAGGTATTTACCCAAAAGAAATGAAAGCTAATGCCAACAAAAAGACTTGTATAAGAATGTTTATACAGGTTTTATTCATAATATGGAATAGCTGACACTGGAAATAGCCTTAGTTTCTATAAACAGAAATGGAAAAACTGTACTATGTTAACACAATGAAATACAACTCAGCAATAAAAAGAACAAACTACTGATACATACAATAACTTGGTTGAATCTCAAAACCATTATTCTGAGTGAAAGAACCCTTATACAAAAGAGAGCCATGCTTTGCAATTTCATTTGTATGAAATTCTCAGAAAAGCAAAAGCAAAAGTTATAGTTAAAAAAAAAAAAGCAGAACAGAATACAATGGTAATCATAGCTGAAAAGGTAGGAATTGGTACTGACTGGGAATGAACATGAGTGAATTTTGTGGGCTGGTATTTCAATAATTTACCAGTTACACAGATGTATGTATTCGTCAAAACTCATTGGCTAGCATACTCATGATTGTTGTGTTCCATCCTATGTTAATTTTACTGAAAGCAAAGAAAATCCCAAATATTTACTTTATAATTGTAAGTATGTTGAAGGGTTTAAAGATAATGACATCTGCTATCTTCTTTGAAATTGATAAAAATAAGATGAATTGATGGATGGATATATGGGTAGATATGTATAATGAAACACAATGTTTGTTGTAGGATTTAAGTGGTGGTAATATGGGTCTTTGATGACATTTTTGCAACTTTTCTGTATGTTTGATAATTTTCCTAATAAAATATTAACATAAGGCATAGAGAAGAGAAGCAGGACATGTTACAAACTAAATGTCATTTGGTCATAGCATTTGTTGAAAGACAACTAGAAATACACCTGGGAAGTAAAAAGAATTTTATTTGTGAAGGAAATTGTGTACCATGCTTTCAACTTTTTACTATGTCCTGTCATCTGTGGGAAAATATTAATGCGACATGCTCAGATTAAGTCAACTCATTTTTAAATTGTTTAATACCATACTTTCCATGCTACACACTGTCCATCCCATCTGTTAGATCCTAAGAATATAACTGGAAAGGCGAAAAATGTAGGGGATTGTAGTCTAATAAATAG
Organism: Canis aureus; assembly: GCF_053574225.1. NCBI lineage: Eukaryota > Metazoa > Chordata > Mammalia > Carnivora > Canidae > Canis > Canis aureus. Next base: position 32,734,547 of record NC_135618.1, read on the forward strand.
AAAACTAGAAGATGTCATTTCAGACATGACAGTGGATAAAGGACAAGGAACTTTGTAAGCCCCTAGAGCACATGTCTTGCATGGGCAGTTATAGAGAGAGAACTCCACCATCGCTGTGAAGGACAGACTGGAAAGCTTTGCAGTGGTCGAAATGAGGAGAAAGATCATGAAGGAAGTTGATAGTAAAATTGGAGAGGAGCAATTTTAAGTCCACCGACCATTAAATAATTCATTGTTGTTTAAAATGACTTGGTCGGGTAGGACGGCATCAGAATCTAAATGAGACCAGGGAAGATGAAAACACTATTACAGTTATAAAGGTACTTAATAAGATCAAAGAGAGTGTTTGTGAGCACTATTTATCACCTGGTGTTGAGGCTGGATTGTTGAAAATTCCATGAAACCTAACCCAAAGCTTAAAATCACCATGGCTATCCTGACTATCATTCATGCTAGCTGCCCAAGGTAATCTTTTTCCAGTTGTTTTTCTGAATGGATCAAATAATTCAGACCACCCCAGTGAAGTCTAATTAGGATGAGCTTTTAAATTTATCTAGGGAAAAATGTGTTCAGAGCTAATGAGGCATTGCAGGGAAAATAGACCGAGCCGTAAGCAATCTCCGTAAGAAGAGAACACTTCAGCAGCCTAATTCAAAGACTGCATTGTGTGTGCATGTGTTTTTTTCTCTTCAACTTCTCACCCTTAAACCAAATTTCACTTGAAAGAAGTGAAAGTGTTAAGATGACACTTTAAAATTTTATTTTAAGAAAAGGACAGGCAACATCCTACTATGAGAAGCCAGTAGCGTTCTTTTCTTCATAAATAAAGCCCCTCAAATGTTTGAAAATGTAATTACATCTTGTAGCAACTGAAAATCAACTCACGTTGAAAAGTGAAGAGAGCATTCTTAGGATATTCATTTTCATACTTATTTTGAATAGAGAAAAATCAGAGTGGTTTTTCTTTTTTCCTAGATAAGATGCGATCTGAAAGAGTGATATATTTTGAATTAACTGATTCGGACTATTTTAGGTAATATTTAAGGCTCTAGAATACTGATTTATTTGGTAACATCTTAATTAAGAAGAACAGCTCTCAACCAATAAGTAGTGGAGGTTCATTTATAAGCAACCAAACCCCCGTGCTTCCCAGGTGAGGTTTATCTCAGGCAGGTGTTCCACACCGGGTCCCGGGACTTCCCAGCTGACAAACCCTTTCTTAACAGCCCTCCCTCCCTTGAATCACTTTCTTACTTTCCCACCAATGTTTCCTGAAATCATTTCCTAAAGCCTTCCTTGTGAGTCTGTCTCAGTGCCTGCTTCTGAGGAAACCCAGGGAAGACAATCACAGTGTGTTAATTTTTAATGCACAGCTGGAATCCCTTAGCCAACATGTTCTCTAGGATCTTTCTTGTCTTAATAAATGAAATGAATCTTTACTTTTATTTTCTCATATTACCTTTATCTGATTGTTGGAATCAAATTAGAGTAGGCTTATGAGATTTAAAATTATTATTATAGAGTTGTTCATAATATGATTTTGCTTTTAAATATTTTGCATCGGGATTTTGTTCATTTGTACCTATTCTATTTTTTCTCTTGTCAAAGATAGGCTTGTCTTCACAAAGAACACATTTTAAAATTTTTTTCCTGTGGTTTTTCTATTTCACTGGTTTCTCATTCTATCTTTAGTCTTTTTATTGTGTTTCATTGAGTTTCTTCTGTTGCCTTATGTTCTAACTTCTTTTGTTGAATGCTTAACATGTTTATTTCAACTATCTTTATATATTTTAAATATACATTTTGATATAGTTAAAGCTATCATTTCCGTGTAAGGACTACGTTAGCTTGTGTTTCATAGAATCTGACATATACTTTCTTTTTTAGATAGAAAATAATTCTGAATATACCTAATTTTAAAATTCTTTCATAATTTCTTTTCCAACCTAAGGTATTTCATTTAGTAAAGTACCATGTTGCTTTTAAAAATACATTTCCAAAGCTAGTGTTTGAATATCAATTTCTAATTTTGTTGTAATTTAGTTAGAGGGGAAATCTCTGTGATATGACTGTTAGGAATTTAATGAAGATCCTTATTATGACCAAATTACATGCTCTCTTTTTATAATTTCTTAATGTGAGTATTTCTCTGTCTCTCCTATTTGTTGTTCTACAGGTCCTTTCAATCAGAAGATTTTTATATTTAGCTGTAAAATTTTTTTCCTGTTATTTTAAAAATATTTCCTATTTTTACAAATAGTTTCTGTTCTCCTTGCCTTCCCATTCTTCTGGGATTTCTAATTTCAAGATGTTAATATTTCTACTTCAACCCTGTATAAATCTGTATTAATTTTCTATGGCTCCTCTTTAAAAATTAACGCAAGCATGGTGGCTCAAAACAACACAAATTCATTATCTTCCAGTTCTGGAGGTGAGAAGTCTATGATTGGACCAAAGCCAAAGTTTTGAGCAGGGCCACACTCCCTCTGAGGGCTGTAGGGTAAAATTGGTTTTCTCGCCTGTTCCAGCTTTTAGAGCTTCAGTCCTTCCATCCTTGGCTCATGGCCCCTTCCCCATTTTCAAAGTCAGCAGCATAGTCTCCTCAAATCTTTCTGCTTCCCTCACCACATTTGCACTCTGCTAATCCAGGATGATCCCCCCCATCTCAAGACTCTTAACTTAATCACATCTACCCAGTTCCCCACCCCCACCCCCCACCCCACCTTTTTTTTCTTTTCTTTTTAATCCTCCTGTCTGGGAAAGTCCTTCATTCTTCAAGCTCACTAACTTTGGTTTTTGGTGATCTCCATTCTTCTCATTCCGTCAATTATTTTAGAGATTATATTTGTTATTACATTCCCACTTGATTCTTTATATGACGTACTCCTCTGTTGTTTTATGTCTTTGAGTTTATTTATTATGCTTATTTTATTTTTTAAAAAGATTTTATTTATTTATTCGTAAGACACACAGAGAGAGAGAGAGAGGCAGAGACACAGGCAGAGGGAGAAGCAGCCTCCCTGTGGGGAGTCTAATGTGGGACTTGATCCCAGGACCCCGGGGGTCACGACCTGAGCCAAAGGCAGACGCTCAACCACTGAGCCACCTGGGTGCCCCTATTATGTTTATTTTAAATTATTGCTCTGTGAGGTCTCATAACTCTCAGTTTCATGTTACATGTATAGTTCAGTTTGTTATAATCCATCCATAGATATCTATCCATTTTAGCCTATAAGCTCATGACTTCCTCGGGGTAGCAGCTACTACTTCTGGCAAAGCATACTTGGGAATTTTTAAAGGCCAAATCTCACACTGTGTATTTTCTGGTAAGTTTAAAATATATTGAGTGAAATGCAGATGGAGGCTCCAGGCACCATAGAACGGTGTAAAAACTCCTATATGATGCTGCACCAGTACTAAACTCTTCTGGTCTTAGCTTGTAGAAATAGGCAACATTGGCACAGACCATTTCCTTGAGTTGTAATTCTAGTACCCTAGGTGCTGGAGGGGCAGAAGGTAAGCCTGTACCTGTTTTCCTCACCCCAGTTTGGCTTTTGGCTTGTTGGCATTACCCATCTGAACCCTGCTGCTGCTACTGATGATCCCTGTCAGTAAGGATAGCCATGATATCACAAAGTGATGCAGGGAAGGGCGAAAAGGGTTATCCTCTTACCACCACTTCAGGTCCCATCTGGGTCTGGTCATGGCCATCTTTCCATAAAGAGTCACATCCACCCACAAGATTTTCTAATAACCTTCAGTCTTCCCAAGGATTTCTCAGTGTTTTGTTAGTTCCTAAGATCCATGTTCTCTAGTCTATCTATAGTTCTATATGTTTGCTTTGAAGACAAAGATCCAGATAGTTCTCCATACTGGTTCTCCATCTCCTCTGACAGAAAGAAGAAGCCTATTTCCGGAACGGAGTTGGTTTTGGGAGACTCAGATGTTGGAAAATTCCTGGTTTAATTCCGGCATGACCTCTTATTCTTCACTTCCCAAGCTTCCCCCAGGGCTAGTTCTAGCCCTGTGACTCAATTTGCCCAGTGGAATTAGGGGAAAGTATACTGTGGGACTCCTACAAATCTTTGTTTTCCAAACAAAGGACCTGCAGCCATTTTCTTCTCCTCTTGAGTATGGATGTGGTGCCTAGAAAAGTTATAGCCATTTTGTAATCAGCAGGGGAAACACCAAAAAACTGCAAAACCTAACTCTGATGTTATTTTATGTGAGAAAATTTGTTATGTCACTATTAATCGTGTTTTCTGTTACATGGAACATGTAAATGGCCACCTTCTTATTTCATATAATAGCTTTTTAAGAGAAAAAAAAAATGAGTATTTAGGAAATGCATATAAATCACACAATAGTTATGCCAGGGACCTTAAATAAATCATTCTAGTTAAACCTCATGGAAAGCCCACATGAGGTTATACACTTTCCTTCTTTTTTTTTCTTGTATTAGAAAATTGAGGCTCATGGAAGTGAAGAAACCACGCTGAGGGCTAAAATTTAAAGGCAGTTCTGTTTTTTCTAATATCCCATATTACCCACCCAGTCCACCTATCTGTCTACAATGCCTAAAGGATTCTATTTGTGAGAATATATGTATAAATACTTTTAACTTACCCCACCCCCATCCTGCAGAGACTTTTTAATTTTATAAATGACATTCGCTTCTGGTAAAATTAGAATTCCTTTGGTTCTCAAGATTTTTTGTTATGTTTTGTTTAGCGTCGAGAATACACTATCATAAGGCAAAGCCCCTTGTGTGGGCAACACCTCAAATACTTGCCAGCTAACAGATAATAACAGTATCAAAATCGAGCTCGGAGAGAATGGGGCCCAGGCTAGGCACTTGGTGATGGCTCTGAAAAGGGAGGTTAAAATGTCCCAAAGACAGCCTTTGTCTCCTGTGCTATTCTATCTGAGACAGGCCCTGGGGATATTATTAGTCTCTTTAACATCTGTGAGGGAATTAAAGTTGGAACACAGGCCAGTGGCCTCACACTAGGGAAGTGAGATATAATGTGCAACCAAAGAAATCTAAGCTACAGAAAAGACGCTGTCATGCCTTTCTTTTAAATCCACTCTGCGTAAAAGAAACCAGGCTTTGTTACTGGCACTGACAAGGAAGGGAGGCAGATCCAAAGACTATGTCACACCACAGCAGAGGCATTACCCACAGCACCCACAGCGTTATGTGGCTTTGAGCCATAGGGAATAATGAGACTCAGTCTTGATTTGTTTTTGAACAAGTGAAACACTTAAGGAGATGGCAAATAGGCTTTGTTTTGAATTTTTCAGCTTCATGCCTAGATCAAATGATGTAATCTCTACTCTCCTTAGAATATTTTTATCTATTTCTAGCAAGTTCCAGAATATTCTAATTTTAGAGCAGAGGTTATTCTTGTTTATTGCTGCCTTAAACAATGAAGGATGCAAACTTGACCCCAAAAGACCTCAATAATTAACTCACAGAGAATCGTAAAACTTTACCTCTGGTAAGGACCTTCGAGATCACAGAGTTCAACCTCCGTGCTTTACAGATGAATTAGCTGAGATCCAGGGAGGTTAAATGACTTTGTTCAAGGTCACAGTGCTCATCTATGACCGCGCTGGGACTAGAACTGAGAACTCCTGAAATGGCTTCATTGCAATTCTTCCCACCCCAGGCAGCTTTCATGTGATAAACTACAAACAGGCACATTAAAAGGCCCCAAACTAAAAGACATCCGGGTCATAAAAATTCCCAAATCTTCCCAAGTGTTAAAAGATTTGTAGAATGGTCAGCATTGCAATGGCACATTCACACCTACACACACTACACCCAGCCCCCACCCCCAGGAACCCATAAACTTGTGTTATGTCTTAAAGTCATGTCAAGGTATTTTGGGCTAGGCCATGCTTATGCCAGTGTGGATCATAAAGAAACCGTATTCTAGTAGGTTGGTTTTGTCCAGGATTTTGTTCTTCTAAAACACATGGTTTCTCTTTGGAGATTACAAACTCTATAGCTTTGTATACATTATAAATAACATATACATATTTTAATACTTCCATTAAGGGAGAATAGTAAATCACAACTGCTTTGCTACTGGACTTTAATATCCATGCCAAAGAAATGCCCTCATTATCCTGCTGTTTCTTAGGTCGTCTTTTATCATTTTCTTTGCTGGCATAATCACCTAAAATATAACCTTGGAAAAGTACCTTGCTTGGCTTAGTTCTAACTCTTGAAAAAACATCTCTGGGTAAGCATATTATCCTCATTTCTTTATTCTTGCAATCCTTATTCTCAGACTTCTTTTTGGTCGAACTTCCTCATTTTCCAGAGTAGAAGCTAGATAGGTGGAGACTGACTGACCTCGCCCTTCCTTTGGTATTTTGGACCTAACACACACTGTCCTGAGCCTTTTAAGACCAAATTTGAGATCAAAGCTCAGCCAGTCCATCCCTCTCCTGCTGGACAGAACTTAACGACAAAGGAGAGATCCTGTGACTACTACTAATAAGAATAACAAGAATTTGCATTCATGAGTGTGCCCTAGATGACAAAGAACTCTCCATGTTTCATCTCATTTGATATTCACATCAGTACTGTGAGGAAGACCCCCATGTTCAGTTTAAGAAAGTGTGGTTACATTATAATTTATTTTTACTTATACAAATAAATAGTTCATATATATTATTAATTATTTATGAATTAATTACTCTGAAAAAATCTTCTCAGAAGCAACAATTGCAAATAGCATTTATTGAGCTCCTCCTGTATGTCCAAATGAAAAAAAAATCATAGGACATATCAAGATATCTTCATTTTTTAAAATTTTTTATTTATTTTATTTTATTTTTTTAAGATATCTTCATTTTTTATGTGAGCAGACTAAGATTCGGCAAGCGTGAAGTCACTTGTCCAAGATCACACAGGTAGTAAGTAGCGGAGCTATAAATGAATTCATTCAGTATGAGTATATAGCCACTGGTTAAAAGTGCAGTTGAGCTGTGAAAATGATAGGGAAAAAAAGGCAAGAAGAAGAACAAGAAATAATCAATTATAGTTACTGCTAATTGAGTTACTATTATTGCATTACCGTTACGTAGGGGTTTCCCTACTGGCAGCCAAGTTGAAAAGGAAAACATGTGAATTCGGTAACTTCCCCTTTCTGATTTTGTCAAGAGGGAAGAGGTGCTGCAAAGAATTTCAAAATATAGACACATGGCACTGGGATTGGAAAAAAGAATTTCTCTCTGGTGCTCTAATGTCTGCCGACGTAGGTGCGGGTACTGGGTTTTACCTAATAGCCTTCCCTCAACTCCTTTCTGAGTTCTTCCATCTTGCTGAGCAGCCGACCCTCAGTAACCTGCTCTACCGTGTTCCTTTGCCCCCTCCCTCTGTTAGCTTTGTCCAGTGGAGAAATGGCAGGAAATGTGAGAACTAGCTGTAGCAGAGAGAGGTCAGGGTACTTCTCCCCAGGTCCCTCCTTGCTGGGTCCCTCTGTTAGGGACCAGTCGTTAGGCAGACTCCTCAGAATTATGCCAATTGTCCCTTCCTTGACCCTTCAGATGTAGGGTAAGGACTCCTACCTGTCATGAGCCTGAGCACTGTACTATCCCTTGTTGGGTTTCTTGAACTTTGTCCACCTCTTTGTGAAGAGCCTCTTTATAAAACTCTTCTCAACTTTATTGTCCAGCCCACATAGCTCATGTGTATGAGTTCCTGGCCATACTTCAAATGTAACTTGTCTGCCTCCAGAGTCTGTATCCTTCCCCTCCCCACGTGAAAGTTGTATCATACTATACATATTACCCACTGATCTGAAAGGACTGTCCACTTGCCTTTTAAATGTGTCAAATGTAATCAATCTGTAACAGGAGGGTCTCCTCACATTCAGCTTTCCAAATACTTATAATTAAGTACCTACTGTTTCGATCACTGTGTTGGACACTTCACCTTATTGCATTTAATTTAGGAATGTTGAGTTTCTGCAGCTAACAAAATCAGCACTTTTCCTAGAGTTACCTATCCACCCTTTTATGTCAATATTCATATTTTTACCCTTGGCAAAAAAGTGCTTAATAGTTACCAGTAGCATTATGACGTATGGTGTATACTTTAGATTTTTTTAAATTTTTATTTATTCATGATAGAGGTGGGGGGGGGGCAGAAACACAGCAGAGGGAGAAGCAGGCTCCATGCCAGGAGCCCAACATGGGACTCCATCCCGGGACTCCAGGATCACGCCCCAGGGCCAAAGGCAGGCACTGAACCGCTGACTGCCCAGGGATCCCTGATGTATACTTTATATCTCTATATTTACAGTTCCCCCAAAATTCATTCTGTTTTTTTCTAAGCCACTTGACAAATATATACTTTTTCTTGAAGTAGAAATTATATGTATGATGTGAAGTTACCAGTCATGCCAATTTTTAAGTATTATGGTTGTAGGATTAATAAAATTTTTCCTGGGACACCATTTCATGGTACTTAATAAATAAATACTGGTTACACTGTTTTAAACATCCTTGGCACCTTAACGAGATTTCTTCTGTGTTTTCTGGTTTCTGACATGGTAAGAAGTCACTAGAAAGTGTTAAGAGTCTTTGAAATAAAACGTTATATCCTTTTAGTACAGAAAATCATGTATGAGACATTCTAATAACAGAGGAAGAATCAAAGATGAAACAAGTTTAGCTCTACCACAAATCTTATTCAGGGTTCCTGGGTGGCTCAGATGGTTAAGCACCTGCCTTCAGCTCAGGTCATGGTCTGCAAGTCCTGGAATGGAGCCCTACATCACGCTCCCTGCTCAGTGAGGAGTCTGCATCTCCCTCTCCCTCTGCCTCTTCCCACTCCCCACCCCCACCTGCTCATGCTCCCCCTCTCTCTCAAGTGAACAAACAAAATCTTTTTAAAAAAATGAATCTAGTTCTCTTTTAGCAGCACAGACTTAGAGGTATGGGATCTGTGTCCTCTAAGGGTAAAATAGATGTCACTGGCAATAGAATAGACTCCACTGCAGCGGTCTCAAACAAGTACTACTTCAAAATCATGCTTGGTAATAAGTAAAACAGCCCAAATGGGAGACTTACACAGAAGCATTATTACACACATTCCTGCCTTCTAGAAGTGTATCGTTAAGGAAGTCCCAATCTATCCACTTTTCCATAAGTCAAATTAAAATTTGTCCTATTTAAGATGAATCAATCCTTGATTCCTGGAACAAGAGATTCCAATCACAGAAATTGAGGATTTAGTTACATCTTCCATTTTTTATAATTGATAAAAATAAATTGAATTAGGTTAATATGTATCTAAATGTGCTTAAAATCAAACAGAATTGGAAGAACCTTTTTGATATTCACCATCAAGAAAGTATTGCAGCAGCCTGTCCTATGCAGGCCAACTCATAACTTTTGTGTGTGTGTCTGTGTATGTGATTTGATTTGCCTTTCTTTTGAGCTTCTGCTGTACTGTCTACTGTAGATCTTACTCAAGGATTTTCTCAGGTTAAGGAAACAATTGATGTAAAGTTGCTAGAAAACCTCAGGAGTGTGTTTGTATGTGTTTGTTTGATTGCAACTGTGTGTGTGTGTGCGTGTGTGTTTGTGTGTGTGTTCAGTAGTTTGTGAAAGCCACATTTTCATATTCAGAGTTCAAAGTAAAATAGACCTCTTCAATAAAAAATATAACAAAAAAGCTTTATTGGTTCTCAGTGGCAACACAGCTTAAACTTTTTCTTATTCAGTTACTCTTTGCACACTCTAGTCCCAAGTCATAACTATAATGTTCCTCTTATATAATAATGGCATTGTTTTCAAGGAAGATATTGGAATCAAATAACCAGACATGAATCAGATTTTCCACCTGCAAATTCTGTGCAGATCTTGAGAAAATTATTCACCCACCAACCCATGCCTTTAAAGTATCAGTTTAGTAGGATAAAAATCAGTTAAGCCCTACCACCTTGAAAGATCAGTGTTTTAAATGAATTTAAAGAAGCAATGGCTATAGGAGACTTATTTTAGCCCCTGATACATGGTGGGAGCTTAATCACTGGCCTTTCAAAAAATATATTATTAATGAATCTCTTTTCTGATATAGTTTCCATCTCTGAAATATTGAATTGTATTTTGGGGTTTTTTTAATCCTTTCTAAAAGTAAGAGGCCACTCTACAACAGTTTATAGATAATATCTCCTCAATGTGAGTTAATAGAAGTGGTTTAGGGAAAATTATGTAGGGAATGATGTTAACCTTCATCTCTCCTTACTTAACAATCTTATAACCCATTATCAATCACCCCCACTACAATATACATACTACAAGCATAATACTCATTATAGAGAAAGAATTAAAAAAATCATGGACATTATTCTCAGGCTCTCCATTATAATGTCTTTTAGAATGCTATATCTCTCCATCCATTTTAGTTCTTGTAATTTATAACTATATATTAATCTGATAACTACTCATATTCCAGTTATCTAGTGTTGCCTAAAAAAATGCCAAAAAGATAAAAGGTGGAAATGACAAAAATATTATTAGATTTCATTTTATTATTTTATGGATCAGAAATTCAGACAAGGCTTGTTGGATGTACTTTTTTTTTTCTGCATGCCAGAGACTGGGGTCACTGAGTGGTATTCAACTGGTATCATGGCTAGTCAGGAGGGGACAAAATGGGCAATCAAATGTGCCATAGAGGCAATGGATGGAAGATTGGGCTCAACTGAGCCCCTTCTGCTCCATATAGGCTGAGGGACCCTCAACAAGGTCTATCCTGAAAAATAGCAGTAGAACTTTTTGCATGGCAGCTCAGAGCTCCAAGAGAACAAAATAGAAGTAATCATCAGAGTGTATTAGGTATATTAAGAAATGCATAAATATCTGTGATCTGAATAAATATATTTCCTGGAAATACTTTCATTATACTGAATAGCTGAAAAGACATTCAAAAACTCAAAGTATGATTAAATTTTAGCATCAAGGGCATTATATTAAACCACATGCACTCAAACAATGAGTATGTGCTTATGGATGAGATACTATTGCTTCACTTAACTTGACCCCAGCAAACTCTCCATTTGAGCACTGGTAGTAACAGTGTTTGGGTACCAGTTGCATACACTACCCTCTTTTGGGTGCTGCAAATGATATAAGAGCAGATGGGGACTCAAAGATTCCTGTATCATACATTATACAAGGATAGGGACATGGTACATTGCATGGTGTACAGAGTTTGTTGGGTAAATAAATGGAACCCTCTCATTAAGTACAGCCTTCTCTCACAGTTAAAGAATTCATGCCATTACAAATAGATAGTTGTAATTTTTCTCCAAAAAATTTTTTAAAAAAATTTATCGTTAGAAAAATAAACAAATATACTAGCATATTTAAGATATTTAGTCTTTCACGTAGTTCTGTGTGTTTTTATTAGCTGGTAAATTTAGGTGGTAATTCATCTGATCAAATAAAACATAATTCAAAACCAGTATACTCAATCATTCCATCTCATTATAAGATTTTTAAAATTGCATATTCTAGTCTCCTTTGTTGTAGATTAATTTACCATATAATCATAAGTTTATTTCTGGAGTCTCTATTCTGTTTTATCACTATGTCTATTTTTGTGCCAGTATCATACTGTTTTGATTACTCCGGATTTATAGTATATCTTGAAATCTGGCATTGTGATACCTCCAGCTTTATTTTTTCTCAAGATTTCTTTGGCTATTTGAGGTCTTCTGTGGTTCTATACAAATTTAGCATTACTTGTTCTAGTCTCTTTAAAAAAATGATGTTGGTATTTTGATAGAGATTACATTGAATCTATAGGTCACTTTGAGTAATATGGATATTTTAACAATATTAATTCTTCCAATCTGAGCATGGAATATTTTTCCATTTGTTTATGTCATCTACAATTTCTTTCATCAGTATTCTATAGTTTTTGAAGTATAGGTCTTTCCCTCTTTGGTCATGTTTATTCCTAGGTATTTCATACTTTTGGGTATAATTATAAATGGTGGTGTTTTTAAATTTCTCTTTCTGCTACTTCATTATTAGTGTATAGAAATACTACCAATTTCTTTATATTAATGCTGTATCCTACCACTTTACTGTATTAGTCTATTACTCCAGTAGTTTTTTGGTGTTTTTAGGATTTTCTCAGATGTCCTCTGTGAATAATAACAATTTAACATCTTCTTTACCAGTCTGAATGCCTTTGATTCCTTCCTCTTGTCTGATTGCTGTGGCTAGGACTTCTAGTACATAATATATATATATATATATATGTATATATATATATATATATAATATTATATCACATATCGATAAATATTATATTGGTCAATGTAATGTATTTTGTGGGGATAGGTCTTACAAGAACCTGATTGGTTTAAGTCAGCTTAAACTCAAGACTAGGTTTACTCACAAAATCAAAAGGTAAAGCTGAGGCAATTCCAAGTGCCTCACTGGATCAATTTGTGGTCCTTGCTGTAACATATGTAACATAATATGTAAAATATTATGTGGTAACATTAATATGGCTCAGCCTCAATGAACCCAACATTTTGATGCCTCTTATTAGATTTGCAACTGTTCAAGAGAGCGACCATGAATGGCCAAGCTTACACCAGGGATCTCTACCTCTGGGCCAGGTCATGTTGGACTGGAGGATTGGGTGATTTTGCAGAGACCGGGCCAGTTGGAGAATTGTTTATGATGTCTACTTTGGTGGGTGCCACATTGTTTATTTTCACCCACCATAATTTCTGCAATGCCTAGCAGAGTGCCTGGCATGCAATAGAAAATTAATAGACGTTAGTTATACAAATATTTCTCAGTTCTCAATGTTACAACCTATGATGAGCCTATTATGAGCACTGGTATATAAGAGTTTAATATCTCTATGCTTTCAAGAAGTTTTATTGAATCAGGTAGTCCTAGGAAAATTGGTTAAAACCAAGCAAGAGTCCTCTTTTCATTGCTTCACAATTCATCTGTCAGAGCATTTAAATATTCAACATTGCCTAAAAACACTTACAGTTCTTGAGGCCTTTATGTATTTACTGGTTGTTTTCAATCAATGAATTAAATGTATTTATTAGTTGGCTAAACACAACAATCAATATTCATGTTAACTATACAAAGCTCAGTAGTGAGACAGAATTACTGAACATATATAAAGAAATAAGAATGTAAGCAAAAGATGCCCAAACAGAGGAACATACACGTATTTTGGTAATTTGCCTACTCTGAGGAGATCAGTCTTGGGATTCAGTTCCTCAAATGCATTGCACAATGAAAGCAGCAATCTGCTATAAAAGATACTGTATATACTGGATCCTCAGTAGTCCACACTTATGAGAACTGCCATTACCTATGAATATAAGAACCACTAAAAATTATGAAGACAGCTATGAAAAGGATTATAGTAATCAATTATATGTTTATTTGGCTTTATAACTATATTGATATTTTCTTTGTGAATATGAAAGAAAACAAGAAATCTGACCTCTATTTATAGATGAAGAAACTGAAGTCCAGAGAAGCTCATTACCTCCCCAGAGTAAACCTAAATGCTCATCTATAGAACTGAGGTTCAAAATCTTGTCTGACTTGGTTCTGAGGCCCATGTCCCTTTCTTTATGTCTTCATGCTTCTAGTACATTTTTAAAATGGGACTTGAGATGTTAATATATATTTTTAAAAGGGTACCAGGAGAAATGCCGCGAAATCAATTTGCCAACAGTTGAGCAAGAGGAGGCTACTGAAGAACCTGAAGCCAGATCATCTGTTCGAAGAGGAAATCCTAGAGACTAACAATGACATCCATCCTGCAGTTATAGACACCCCTGAAAACCCAAAGGAAATTATTTTTACTAATAGAAAAAAAAAGTTGCCCAAATGCTTACAAAAGACATCATCACATTAAGCTGTAACTTTCAATAAAACATTCTTGACACCTGCACACTAAATTTGAATTCTTGTGATAAATATTTCAGGTGATAAGCAATTTAATAATAACATCAACCACTATGACTTCATCCAGCAAATTCATTCTTTAGAAATTTTACATAAGCCATTTCCTGTTATAAACTTATGTTATCTTCTTTATATAGAAAGGTGAAGAAACTGTTGTGTGGTTGATAACCTAGTTGAGAATACAGACCATGTCTTTTACATTGTATAAAATAAAGCCAACATCCACCATAGTACCTAGCATATGGCAAAATATTCAGTAAATGTGGAATGAACATCTTCCATTGTGTGGGATAGATTTGAACTAATCAAGTCACACTGTTGTGCCCTGTCACTGATGGAATTGAAGAACTAACTGCAGAAAGCCACTGTGCAGGTAGTGTCCGTGGAGCCACCAGAAATTGAATGGTCCCAGGTGGGAATTTATATGTGGCTACACACCACACTGGCAATACTTCCAAAGCCTTCAGGATGTTTTACCAATTACTTTAGGAATGAAGAAAACTTGGTCATAGAAATAACTGGAAGTGTAACCCAGTTTGAAGCATTTTACAAATATTAGTAGTTAACATTTTAGCATGTATTTCCTAAAATCATGTTTCCATTAGAATATCTCTCTTAACACTTTGTCAGCATGGCCCAAATTCTGTCAATGAATCTGTAGTTTTATATCTATATGTAAAAATTTTGGATTTTATCTGAACATTGTACAGTAATGACAACCACAACACAATGATTCTGCTGACTCATCTCTGCATTCTTAGAGTCTTCACCCTGGTTTTCCCCACTGAGAATTTGAGAAGGCCGAAGTAGACCAGAAAGAGTACTGAGAAAAGATCCTGAGGACCCGAATAACTGCCAAATGACCTTAGCAAACTAACTCAAGTTCTCCTAACTTTCATTTACTTACCTATACCTCCTAGGTTAGCTGTGAGCATCAAGTAAGAGAATGTGCTTCATAAACAGTCACACAAACAGAAGTTAATCTTATTACTGAGCATCAGTTCATCATTTTGGTGCTTTTTCAGACATCAATGACAGAATCCTAGAAGAATCTCTATTTTTACCACAACATTTACGCCTCATAGGTATTGGCTTATGTGTCTCTTCCCTCCAGTACAGGTGGTGTGGTTTAATATTTTAGCGTCTCGGCAAATGCTTCTGTTTATCTACCTGTCAATCATTCAGCAAATGATGCCAGAGGATGGGAATACAGTGGTGGACTAAATGCCCTGCCCCATGCCCCCAGAGAGGACATACACCATCAAAATATGGCAAAGTCATCCTATCCTTTTCAATAACATAAGGTGTTTGGAATATGAGGAAACTGCTTTATAGTTGAAGAACAGTCATATAAAGCCAGACTCTAAAGGTTTCTCTCTCCCAGTATTATTTCTGCTTTGTTTGCACTTTCTCATGAGATTGAGAAAAAAAAAAAAGGTCAACCTGAATGTTTTGCCTAACCCTTATTCAGATAGCCTACATTATAAAAACAGCATTGCTAGGACCATCTGAATTTTGCAACTATCCTTAAATACTATTTAAAAATAGCCTAATATCATATGTGGGACACATATGAACCTACAGATGAGAAAAGAATTGACTATTCATAGCCAAAAATGTGTGATTATATGTACATGCCGAATACCCTTGGTTTCAAAGCAAGATGAAAATTCCTTCAACTCACCTTGATCTAGAAACAAACAAATTTCCCAGAAATTTTGTCCTCCCTGGAAAATGAAGGGCAACGATAACATTAATGACATTCTGTTGTATGTCAAGCCGATATAAAAGCTGCAAACATCTGACAAAAAGACTCCCATCCCTAAATGGCAGAAATTATTGAAACCACAGGACATATAGCACTCTCTCTGGGAGCCTTTATCAGGGCACGGTGGGAGGTGGGCTTTTTGGAGCAGCCTGTAGTTAGCCCTCTATTCATGCTGGTCAGGTCTTTTACCAAGAGAGTTTTGCTTTCAGTATTTATGTAGTGCAGCAGGCAACTGTTTACCTCAGGGCATGAGAGTCAATCCAGCGCTTCGGAATCCGTGTGCCATTGGCAGCTCTGTTGCCCATGGAAACAAAGGCTTCTTTAGAGGGAGGGAACTCAGCAAGGGGCAAGGCAAAAGATAATCTCATCAATTTGGCCAGTGCCCTATTTAAAGGTGTTTTTTGCTGCATGAACCACAGCCATTAAAAAAACTGTACAGGGGATCCCTGGGTGGCGCAGAGGTTTAGCGCCTGCCTTTGGCCCAGGGCGCGATCCTGGAGACCCAGGATCGAATCCCACGTCGGGCTCCCGGTGCATGGAGCCTGCTTCTCCCTCTGCCTAGGTCTCTGCCTCTCTCTCTCTCTCTCTGTGACTATCATAAATAAATAAAATTTTTTAAAAAACTGTACAGGATTACAATATTTTATAATCATTTAATAACTTGCTTTGACATCTCTAAATTATATACAGTGATAGGTTCATATGAATTTGCGTTGGAGTATGAATTGGTTTTAAATAGAGGAAACATTCAACAGGGAAGAACTTTCATACTTTCTCCTACCTTGGCAAAGAGAGGGAAAATGTTGATGGAAATTCTTGTCTCACATGTAGGGGAAGATTCTTAGATTGTGTTATTAAGAAGAAAGCTTTGGACGTAGATTAGGCTGGATGGACCATAATGCATGGTTTCAAATGACCTGCAAGTGGCTTGGACTAAAATCTCACAAATGGCTTCATTTAAAATATAAATTAAATTAAATCTTATGTTCAATTTCATTATTAATAAGCATTTTTTGAAGGTTAACAGCCTGACCTTTCCAGTGGTGTAATTAGCTCACTTTGTGCCCAGATTACACAGTGGAAGATAGGATTGAAAAAGAGATAGAGAATGGTAAACCACTGAGGACAGTATGGCAGTCACCTAATGAATAACATAATGGAGGCAGGAATAAGGAAGAGTGAGAAATTTGTATTTATCGAGCATTTGCTCTGCAATTAGGACCAGAAACTTTACATAGGTTATCTCACATAAACATCATAATAAAACTGAAAGATCTAGATCATTGTCCCTATTTTAGATACTGGGGGTTGCAGAGAAACCTGTGCAGATAGACTTAGTAGGTGTTTGAATAAATATGAGTGAAGGAAAGTAACTTTTCAAAACTGTTTCTGAATATTCCTATCAATTCAAATTATATCTTTTTTGTTTTATTTTTTAGGTTATTGTGCCTGTAGTACTGAGGGCATGGATGATGTTCAGGAAACAGTCATATTTTTTTTCAATGAATTATGCTATTCATTAAAACCAAAGTATGACCACTTACATTATGTAATACATTCTGGGCATAATGTGGAGACTGACGGAGATTGGGTTGTGGGAATTTTGACTCATTGTTATCCTTAAACATCTTTATAATGTGATTTTTCTTTACTTGAAATTCAGTTTTGATATCCCCAAAAAGAACAGAGTAAATCCATCCCTATTTTGCATCAAAAGAGTATCTATAAGAACAAATAAGTCATAAAACAAAACTTCCTTTTCCTGAGATATAGAAAGTATGTGAAAAACCAGGGAATTTCTTGGTATAGATCTGGTTATGGGAAAGGCAAACTTCCTGGGTACAAATCTGGAATCTACTACTTACTAGATGTGTGGCTTTGGATATGTTACTTAAAATTTCTGTGAATCCGTTTTCTCACAACCAACCTGGGAATTTTACTATCTCCCCCATAGGGTTGTGATTAATAAGATATATTAGGCAAAACTTTTTATCACAACCCTAGTTGCATATAATAGGGAGAATTATCAAAACTCTCTGAAGCACTGAAGATTTGGGGTAATAACTGAAATAACATATGCACTAATAGTCCAATTCAGTTCAAGATGCATATATTCGTACTACTGTATGAAGTATTCTGATGACACATAGATCTGCAAAGACAAATCAGACATTACCTATGGCCTTGAGGAGCTTATCACCTAGTGCAGAGGAAGACACCTAAGTTATTTTAATACAAGGTGGTAAAGCTATTGGAGAGAGCTAGACATAAGATGTTGCAAGATGACAAAAAAGAGATCATTATGATGAACCATAGGCTTCCTGGAGATGAAAACTAACCTGAAACTTAAAGAATGAACACAATTAAGAGAGGCAAAACTTTTAATAAACGCCTTGCCATTCAAGCAGTTCCAAAACCAATCTTAAAGAGATGCCAAACAACCAAATGTAGGGAAATATAAACCATATAGTTTGTACAGATCCTAATACCAAGCCAAAGAGATTGTATTTCATTCTGTAGATGGTGACGAGCCACTGAAAAGCTTTAAAAAGGAGAGTGATTTAGAGCCTTTTTCTTTTTGGAAACATCTCTCTGGGTGCAAGATGGGTATGGATTGGCTGGTGAGGTGGGAAGAAAAGAGCACACTGAAGATGAAGAATTAGGTTAATTGGCTTTCTCACTATTTCATGCTAATGAGAATGAGAGCCTACTTGTACTTGGTATCAGATGGTTGCATTACAAAGTAGGAGATAGATTTCACAACAATTGAGGAGATGACATCAAAAGGATTTGGCAATCGGTTGGATGTGATGGGTAAGGAATAGGATTCAATGGTAATTCCAGGTGGAGGTGATACTTTTTACAAAACTATGCAATGTAGGGGCAGAAAAGAAAATCTGAAAGACAAAATTGCAAATTATTTCAAAAGAGACCTGTTAAATAGCAAGTATTTCTACAATATTTGGGTGGAAATGTGCAATAAGAAGTTAGATTGCCTCAGGGAAAATTGGAGCTATAGAGGTACATTTGCCTCTCACATACATAAATAGGCAAAGGTTTCATCTAAAAGAGAATAGGATAGTATCCAAAGAGAATAAGATGTAAAGTGAGTAGAATCGTAGACCATGAGAATCATCATAGCTTAAGTGGTATGCAAAAGAGGTACTCAGAGGAGAAATTTAGAAGTGGAAGTCAAAGAGGTAAGACGATAACTGGTCCCACAGAAGGCAACGAGGAGTTTCGTGAAAGTCAAAGAGCTTATACGTCCATCCAATAAAAGTTATTGCTTTTATTCTAGGCCTTTATTTCAAGAATATAAAAGTTGAAACATGTCCATTGGTTGTTGACCCTTGCCAGAGCAATTTCATTTTGCTTGGCACAAAAGCTAATCCCTCTGAGTTGCATTTTAAGTGAGGAATGAGGAAGTGGGGCCAAAATGAATGTGGATTACCTTTTCATGGAGAAGAGGGCAATCAGGCTGTAGCCACAAGAAAGTACAAGATCAAGATAGGCAAATTTAGGAGGAGAGAGCCCAAAGGATATTTAGAAAAAAAAAAAAATACTAGAATGGAGACATTTGGAAAGAAAATGATAGTGATAAATAATAGAGAAAGGTCAGAAAGGACAAGAGAAGTTGTATTTGAGACCAGTAGGAGAGGCAGGAGAATACCTCACTTTTGAGAATAGAAATGGCACAGAGATACTATGTCCAGTTCTGGTATTTGCCACTGAAAATCATGACAGCAGACAATTCACTAAATCAAACTTCCAATAATATTATCTCCCCGCATAGAATGAGTAGTTTAAATAAAGTAGGTAAGTAAAACACAGAACTTTTGGTTAATATTAATATTGGATTATAAGTAAAGATGGACAAAGTAAAATTGTGTTGTGTGTGTGTGTGTGTGTGTTTGTTGGGGAAAAGAGAGCTAAAGGAAACCAAATTTATTTCCTCAAAATCCTTAAGGATGTCAGTGACATATTCCTCCCCTTTGCTTCTCACGTTGTCCACATTCTTTGGGGTAGAGATGGGGTGGGAAGTAGACAAAAACAAGTATTTCTAGAAATTTCAAAATTCTGCTCACAATTTATGTTAAGGGTGTTAAAAAGTTAATGAAGACCGAGACCTAATCCATTCAAGCTCCTAATCTAGTCAGGTAGGAAGGTAAATACAAAAAAAAAAAAAAAAAAGGAAGGTAAATACAAAAACACCTAAGGGGTAAATATATTGTCACCTAAAGTTGTATCTTTTACCTCTTTAAAAGCAAAATAGAATCCAACTATTTTAGAATGCCACTCTACTTTAAGGCCTGAGATACTTGGAATTCTTGAAATGTCATTTGATGTGTAGATACATTTGACATACATTAAAGAAGAAGTAACCTAAGAGGTTTGTCAGACCAGAGGAAGTGTGACTTTCTGGGCTGAGAGGGATGACGGAAGCCATTGGAATGATTTATTGATAAGGGATAATGTGCATTTGTAGTTCAAAGAAGAGCAGAATCAGCTCTTAATAATAAAAAAAAAATTCTATTCCAAAGGTATCTTGCATTTTTTGGTATTCATTTCATGGACAAAAATAGGATGTAGGCAGGGAGAATTATTTTCCTTGAAACAAGAACTTTTACAAAGTGAAAAACTTGAAATTAGATCATACATCAGCATGAATAAGATCGCCTAACATGTTGCCCACTTGGAACAGTGGTGCCTTGGTAATAATGCCTGGCCTTAGCCGAGCTGTTTGTGGAAAAGTAGATTGTCTTCATCACATGGCATTGTTTCTTGCTTGGACCTATGGGAGTAAAAAAGTTCTTTATGTGCAACTCTAAGATTATTTTCAGATTAGTAAACAGCAAGTCTACACACTGAGCTATGCAGCCACGTTGCGGGATACTTAGGAAAAATACTGAGTATGAGAATCTCTTACTCAATCTGTCTTGGAGGTACAATTTCCAAAAAATGTGATTTATAAATGAATAATACTTAAGTGCTTACTTTTACCAAATTTATTCCCATAAAATACCCAACTATACCTACCAAGCAGTTTGAGTTCTAAAATTATTCATGAAAAATAAACTTTGATAATAGAGAATCTGTGATCTTTAGTGGATCACGTAGCAAAATAATCAGAACAATAGAAGACAGAAAGTACCAAAGGAAAGTCAAAAAGGTTTAAAAGTATAACAGAAAAAAATATAGATATATGAAATATTTATATAAAGTCACCTGTGCATATCTGATTTGTAATTTTCTGTTAAGGGTTTTAAATTCAGCTTTTTAGTTAATCCATGAGAATCATATCTTCCAGCTACTCTGTGCATTTATTTCTAGGCATTCCGTGGAGAGCATCCTCACTTCCAAACAGATCTGTCTGGTATCTATTGAACATAGTTCACCGACAAATCAAAGAAAGATTGAGAGTCATAGCAGCTTCTCTGTCCTCTACAGGACAAGCTACTCAGACTGGACTAACGGGAGAAATGCGTCACCACTTGCTGATATCCAGAGTGCTAAGCTTGATGCTTTGTCACAGATGGAAGGATGGCAACCCAGGATCATGTAGAAAATAGGGTTAGATATGTATTTGCAAATAGTTAGGGACCTGAGGGTAACTTAATTTGACTTTATGTTCTTTTTCACCATTTCTCTCTGTTGTAGACTGAATGTGTCTGCCCCTGAATCATAAGTTGAAATACTGCCCCTCAATGTGATTGTATTAGGCAATAGGGTCTTTGGGAGATAATTAGGTTTAGATTGATGTCATAAGGGTGGAGCCTACATGAAAGGGATTAGTGTCCTAATAGGAATCATGAGCAAGCTGGTGTCCAATCACTGTTCTCCATCACATGAGGATGCTGGGAGAAGTTTGCAGCCTGAGAGAGGGCTCTCACCAGAACTCAGCCATGCTGGCATCCTGAATCCAGACTGCCAGCCTCCAGAACCATGAGAGATAAATTTATCTTGTTTATAAACCATCCAGTCTATGGTATTCTAGTACAGCAGATGGAAAAAGTCTCCTACATTTCTTCCTTCCTTCCTTCCTTCCTTCCTTCCTTCCTTCCTTCCTTCCTCCCTTCCTCCCTTCCTCCCTTCCTTCCTTTCTCTCTCCCTCTCTCTCTCTCTTTCTCTCTCTCTCTCTCTTTTTAATTCTTCTTGCATTACCTAGGCTTTGGGGGGTTGAATTCACATATATATGCATGTGTTGAATTCCAGAGCCTCCTGCAACAAAATTGTTGGTTTTATTTCTTTTTAGGCCATTGAAATTAATTCAGTTGACCTAAATCAACTTGGATTGTACCTAAGATTTGTGGATTAAGTGTCTCTGATACAAGGATATAGTGTATCTTTCCTTGAAATCACCTCAGATACAAGCACTAGACAAAAGCTCATTTTATGTCTTCATCCCATTATTCTGTACCTTAATACATTCAAATTCAGGTAGGATCTCTATTTAAATATTAAGGATAAATATTTACAGGGAGACTAGCTGGTATGCTGAGCAAAGTTCATAATGTTTAAGCTGAAGGTGGTGGGGGTGCTTTTCAACAAATTCAAGTATAGGTTCAAATGACAAAAATCTTACATTGTATTGTATTTATTATTGGTATTTCTTATCCCTAAGAAAACAAATGGTAGTAACAAGAGTGTGTGTGTGTGTGTGTGTGTGTGTGTGTGTTCAAAAGCAGAGTGGATTTAGTTGATCCAGCATGAAGCATAGTGAGAGAGGAGAATATCAATACTCTGTAGATGCTTTTTCTATATGGAGTGGAATAGATTTTAATTTGTAAACCATAATGACTACTTACCACAGATCATTGCTTAAAAGCAGATCTTGTTACCTGTTTTAACTGCTTCTGTTCACTTCCTAGAGAAACACAAATGCGTGAGACTCCCATGTTACAGCCACTTCCTTTTAGGCGAGGCTGACACAGATATCATTCTGCCTCTGTGTCAGACAGTAATAAGCATAGGCTTCCATGCTGCAGGAAAACAATCCTCCTTCATAATCAAAATCTTAAACACTCTGAAAATCAAAGAAATACTGGTGGTGGGTTTTTTTTTTGTTGTTGTTTTTTGTTTGTTTGTTTGTTTGTTTTACATTCCCAGTAGTACTAAGTACGGGGTTCAGAAAAGTCACACATTCTAAGATGCAATCAGTAATGTATTGTATTAGATTTTTGTACTAGAGCTAGTGCTGAACTCCACACAGGAAGTGATACAATAGGATATACAGGAAAAGGCCAGGAAAAAGAGGCCAGATAGAAAAAGACCTAATAAAGAATGGCAGAGAATGACATACCAGGCAGTGCTGATTTACACACACACACACACACACACACACACACACTCATACTCACACACCCTGATTTCCCAACCAGAGATCCTAGAATAGCAAGTTATTGCAAGTTGTATATTTATATTCCCCACTCCTTCCCCACCTGATTATTAGCTTCCCTTTGCCCAATTCTTAAGATTGTAGGGCATCCCAACAATACAGGTATTTATGTTTCTACACCTGATACACATAATGTTAGCATATTCATCTGGAATTCTGAGTGTAGCCCTCATGGCCACATGCTTCACAATAGAAGGGAAGTGGGACTTTAATATAAAGTTGCAGAGATCTTCATGAGATGACCACAGTGCACTGTGATGTTGGAGCTAGAAGGCTGGTTTGGAATTGGCACTCATGGCACCTCAGCTGTGCTCCCTTCAGACTCAACTTCTCTTCTCACTTCAACATCAAGTAGCTGAAAGGCTTAAGCTAGTTTTTCTGTTCTGGTTGCTGAGCCCAAAGGACAGGAAATCATTACAGAGAAAACATTTCTAGCAAAGGTCACTTTAATAGAAAATTACATCAATCACCTTGAAGAAAAAAAAAATACATTTCAATTGATGTCATCCGTTCATGGGATAACATCCATTTTAGTTTCTGACTTGAGTTTTTAAAAGTTAGTCTGACTTTTGGAGAAAGCACATTAAAAATTAACCATGCCTTCAACAGTGATTTCAATCTTTTAAAAAGGAAGAGATGGTTATTAGCTATTTCATGTCAGAAGCTTAAATGGTTACCTACTTAGAAGGGGAAGATAATTTTTTTTATATACTCCCAATGGAATGCTAAAAGGAGCAAATCTTTCAGATTCAGAAGATCAAGTGTTTACTTTTTTAGCAAACTTTCTTACATGATAGAAATTTGGCAGATGCACACCTTAAAGATGGTGATTTTTTCTATGTATTTTCTATGTATTTTATTCCATTACATATTTTATTCCATTACATTCCAATACATTTTATATGTATTTTACTTCCCAGAAATGCCTTACTTATTTTGCTTGTGAGTTTATGTAGAAGGAAAGAAGGGAGAGAGGGAGGAAGGAAACTAAGGAAAATTAGAAAAAGGCAAGTATATGACAAGTGCAAATGTTGCAACTGTTTCTGGTTGTCCTTTAATCCTGTAGAAGGGCTGCCTAGAGTCCCCTGGCCTGAAATGCCCACAGTTCAAAACAGATCCTTCTTCCCTTTTATTCCCCCCAAATATTTTCATGGTTAAAATGGCTTCTCAATCACCTTCTATAACAATGATATAGAATATTTAAGACTGATATTAAGTGTAGATTCATAATGTAAGCAAATTGCTGCAAATGATTCTATCTGAATGACGAGCCTGAAGAGGCCTGGGTGCTTCTATCTAGTGTCCCAAACTAGACCATTTCAGCCTTGGTCTCTGAGCCTTGCTGTCCCTTACAGGTAATCGAAGTGCAAAGTCTGAAGATCACACCTGGAAAAGCACTTGCTTGGACACTCACACTTCTAGCTGCCCCATGACAATGATTCTTATAGTGTGGTCTCCAGACTGCATCATCAGGATCACCTAGAAAAATCTCAGGCTTTCCTGAGATTGACCCAGTGAATCAAAAACTCTGGAAGGAGAGCCCAGCAGTCTGTGTGTCAGCCATTCCTCCAAGTGATCTAGATGTGCATGAAAGTCTGAGAACCATTGCCCCATTGGAACCAAACAGAGAATGGGTCTCACCTTTCTCTTCTCTGCCAAGTAGCCCTGATCCCATGAATATAATGAAGATGAAAGAGATGCTTGATAAAATGTGCTGATAGAAATGGCTGGAGGTTCTTGGGCTCACCTAAAAGTTCTATTTTACTGGCACAGGCTGCTTCTGATTCCCAAGGCCAGGTTTAGAAAAACCACAGGCCAATGGCCATCAGAGGCAAACCTTTAGCAAACCTGCAAGGATTTATTCTGGGGGACTAAGTCTGCCTTCTATAGTTATCTGGAAGCACATTAATCATTATCATCTGGCAGGATATATACTGAACTAGGTGGGCTGTTTGATCATAATACCTCACATTGCTTCTTCAGAGCCCTTACCTGGGTATACTAGATTCACCAAAGAAGAGGTAAAATGAGGCAACATGCAAACTGTCCCAAGGATGGCCTGTCTCTCCATATTATCACTACATTGCTTTTCTTCTCATGTCTATGGCCAGGAGAATCAAGCCAGAACAAACGAGTTCATACTTCTGTTATAATGGGGAGATGAAGGCAGTTGGTAAGAACCACAACCCCTTGGAATTTAGTATTTAGTCATCTCCTTCAATTGGAGAAGCATTCTGAGAGTTTCTCTTGTCATTTTAAACTTACATATTTTATTGCAAATTTCACTCCCATCCTTCCTCATACAGAACCTTGTATATAAGAGTCTGTAATTTCATCAGTTTTTAGAAATCTTGCTCAAAATGTCTTCTCTTCAATATTAGGTATATTTCTCTTCTGTATATTTTTATGCTTTGACTAGATTATATGAATGTTTTCTCTTGTGATATTATTTTAGGTTAAAAGGCAACACACCAAAAAGCTTTAGCAGAATTATGGCATATCCACCAAAAGAAAAACTTTTGTTGTAGCAATTTTTTCCCCCACATTAGAAAGGAATGAAAAATGTTGTTGAGAATTTTCAGTGCCAAAGAGATATCATAATATGTGCTGTGGTGGGGTTGCATTGGTTTTTCGGGGCTTTACAAGAATGTGTTTCAGTTTGTCAAATTAAGCAATATCATTTTCCAAACTAACTAGTAACAAAAATATTTGCATTCTAAACAAAATGAAAATTTCATTTTGGCAGCCAAAGGAGATGCAGAGCCTTGGTTTCTCCTCTTTTGGATCTGACTTAGTGCCACCTTTACTTCTTTTACTGAATTGGGCAGATAATGATATGGAGTAGACTATGCCTTTTTAAGGAAAGGGAATGATTTTCCCCCTATCCTTCTGAGTTCTTAGCTGAGACCCCTGTAACAAAAGACAGATTAACAAGAAACAAACAAACAAACAGAGGTTTATTAACACATATACCTTATGTATATACACGAGATACCTGGAAAAAATAAATAACTCCCCAATGTAGCATAGAATTTGGACTGAAATACCCTCTTAATACTGAAAGGACAGAGGAGATGTAGGCCTCTTGGGGGAGAGTAAATGGTGTTTAGGGAAGATGGATGAACCCTTACAAGAACAGACGGGAAGTATGATATTTCATGATAAGGTTTGACTGAGTGTTGGTGTTGACTTCTAGTATCTCTTCTGTGGGAAGAGTCCGTCTTCCCTGTTGATGAAACTCCCAGGGAGAGGATTTGTGACAAGTGAGTTCTTTTTTAAGGATCTGTCTTTAGGACAGATCAGAGCATTTACAGAAACTTCTTCCTGTATTTTCTGGTTTTCAAGTGTCTACAACTCAAAATAATCAGCATACCAAAGCATATACTGAACCCCTACAGTCATATTTTAGAGTGGCCTATTCTCCTAACCTTTCATTTTCCAATTTTAACTTCTCTTCAACTGGCAGAAATCTCAAGACATTGCGAAGATTGTTCTTTCCAGACTTCTAAATGACTCTTCCATGAAAAGATTTATTCTCTTTGGTCTCACAGTGGGGACATTGATCCTTAGAGTGAGGTTTCCACTTTCCAGAGTCCTTCCAAAGCCTCAAAAGTCTGAATATGTAGGGTAGAGATAATAAATAGTGTTGATGAGTGTCAGACAAATCACTCCACTGCTGAAGAGGCAACTGAAGACCCTCACCCATAGGCTGACTAGGAAGTCCTGGCCACCATTGTCTTTCTCCATCTACTGACTTATGTATGTGAGCTAAAATCCTGGTCTGGCCCCAAGTGACCTCTATTTCAAACCTTGGGTTAGAGGTCATAAATACTGGATTCTTTAAAAATTTAGGGAGTTCTCTTCTAGAAAAGAGACTTACCAAAAACATTCTAGTGCAAAACATCTGCCAGAATAACTGGGTGTTTTCCCTTCTCCAAGGGGAAATGCTACCAATATTACCTACCCAAAGGCTTTGTAGATCCCACTGTTGGTGAGACTGTGTTGGGATCCCACTGTAACTTTTAAATGTAATGAGATATGCTCTCCTATAGAATTATCTATAATCCTAGTAGATGATGTGGGCTTTCCTTCCTTCCACACTCAACCACTAATGCCTTTGGGGAAACAAGATAGCTTAGAAAATAGCTATCAGCTGAATGTTAGTCTATTTGCCTTGACATCAGATAAAGGACTGGGTTACCTAAATCAGAGACTTAATTCCATAAGAAAATTCAATGTCCTTACCATTCTTGTGCAATAAACATTAGGGTTTAAAATATACCATTTCAACAAAGGACCCTTAACTTCTCTTGAAATACTGTGAAAAGTCCACATATACAAGTAAGTGAATATTTTTAATAATTCTGATTTGCAAAGAAACTATCTTTTTTGCTTTCCTTCGTTTCTAAATATGCTTGGTGCTGCCTCCTGAAAACCACCATAGGAAAAGAAATTTGTGAAAACACTTTCCAGGTGCTGCTATGTTCTGCTATGTTAGAAATAAACAAAGCGAAAATCATTATGGTTACTCAACACACTTAGTGTGGTGGGATAATATTCTGAGATATTATTCCTTTTCTGTCCTGTATTATTCCTCTTTTGTTCCCTTTCATTTTAGCAGTTAGCTGGTTCTGTTCCACATTGCCTTGGAGTATGTATGTAGTAAGTAGCAAAAGTAACAAGAAGAAGACAGCTTAGTGGTTAGAAGTGAACTCAGAGTTAACTCTGAGTTCAACAGTTCTTGTTCTGAGTCTCACTCTTGACCTTGGGTGAAACTTTTAACTCTCTGTTCTAGTTTTTCATCTACTAAATGGAAATAATGATAGTGTTCATCTCATAAAGTTTTAATATTGAGATACTATATTTAAGGTGATTAAACTATGCTTTAAAAAGGTCGTGATAGGAGAGGGTGGTTAGCTCAGTTGGTAGAACATGCAGCTCTTGATCATGAGGTCATGAATGCAAGCCCCATGCTGGGCATGTAGGCTACTTAAAAAAAATCATTTTTAAAAAATGGTGATGATAACTGTTGACACTTATTGAGCACTTACTTCATGTCAGATACTCATTTAATACCAGCAGGGACCCTACGCTATGCATAGTATGCTACCACCACCACTATCATCCTCCTTGAACTGACAAAGAAACAGGACATATCACAGCTTATTGGCTGTGGGTCTTGATGAAGTTGGGTGGGATGAGATAACTCCACTCCCAGCTGCTACAAATGTTTATTCTTGAAACAGTTGCTACTGGAACCCTGTACTTCTCATGGTGAGTCCTAAGAACATAAGGGAAGAAGCCATATTCAATAGCACATTTAAAGTCTCTGCTGTGTTTCATCACGATCAAGACCAACAGATAAAGGTGAAGAAGGAAAATCTGGAGGCCATCAAGCCATGACAAAAATGAAGAAGTATAATGTTAATGAGAGAAAGAGCATGAAAATTGAAAGCATGAATCCAATTTATCATAATTAACAGAGAAAATAGATATGCAAAGAAGTATTTACAGTATTTACATGATATAATGAAGTCACATTTAAGTGAAGGTTAGACTATAAAGTCAGTGAGTCAGAGGAAAATTGTGTGGTTTCAAAATTTCCCAGAAAATTCTTTAGGAAGACAACTTATTGAAGACTGGATTATTCATTAAATCCTATTCAGTTAGGCTCCTCTTCAGTGTTGGAACAAATAGTTGTTTTACTGTTTGATCAACAAATCAAGCATAAGCCTTTATGGGGTCACATTGAATCAACCCAGCATAGTGGTGATATCTTACCTTATGAGATACAGGTAATTGAGAATAGCTAAGGGATCGAGTCTAGGAGCTCATGCTCATTTAGGACAGTTGCTTTGAATGGAATGGGTTAGGAGCTATAAAATCACCCTCTATTTAAAATCTCTCTCTCTCTCTCTGGCACATGCACATACTCTCCCCAATCCCAATCCATGCACATTTAGTTGAATTTGTATTACTAGGTGAATGTAATTAATTATAGTTAATTGTAGTAATGCAATTACTGGGGGTGCATATTAGAAGGAGAAATAATTAAGGACTGGACTACAAATCCCTCCAGGAAGAGAGAAAGCCAGTGGATGCTTAGTGAATGCCTACAAAGATGAGGCATTGAGCTGGCATACAATATATGAAGGACAAGCTGAAACTTAAAAATGGTTGGGATTTAAATAGACAGAGATATGAAGGAAGGGTATTCCAGGTGGAGAGAACAGTTTGAGCAAATGCACAGAGGTAGGAAAATTAAACAACCGAGACTAATCCCAATTCATAATAAGTTAAAGAATATGAGTCAAGAATCAATTACCAGGGGGTTACTTTTACTGAAATATGTAATGTCATTCAGCGCTGATATTTACAATGGTAGGATGCTATTAGCACAGGAATTTGTTTAAACAACCATTAGGCCAAATTCTCTTTAATTCTCAAAATAACAGTTTTAACAATGGCTTAGGAAGTTATTTCCAAAATAACACCCCTATTTAAAAAAATATACTTTAACTTACTATGAGACCTGACAATGTGTCATCTGTTCAAACTACAAATACCATTATTGAACAAGAGATAACATTCCAACAATAAATTGGCACTTTAGAGGGGAAAAATCAAGTTTAAAATAATTAAGGAAGCAAATCTGGTGTTAGGCATATAAACTGTGAGCTAATTTAAAGGAAAATCACAGTCGCTATTTTACGGTCATATAAAGGGCTACTTATACATCATTCAAATTGAGGCTTATAAACAAAAGCTAATTTCTGTAAATGATTTATATTTTACCTAAACGGTAGATATAACTCTGCATTTCCCAAGTCTTCAGAATGAATAATAATTCCAAAAAGTTCAAAATTTGAATTTCTTCAAGCATGAGGGTTGATACTATGGGCTATTAAAATATATATAAATGCTATGAATAAAATGCCACATAAAGCTTTGTAATTGATAATGTAACAGATGGCCTTATTGTAGGTATCCATTCTGTGATTTGTAAGGCCATTTAATACATTTAATTTCCCTAAATCTCAACATCTTGGAAGTATAACTCATTACCACCTTCACACCTATAATAATCACTAATTCTATGACACAAAACAGACTTCTATGAATTAATATTTACTGAACTCTCAGAATCTACATGGCAATGCATCAGTATCATAGGTGTTCTTTAGAAAGCAAGCATCTCTTCAATTCAGGACACATTTCTTTTATTTTCAAGATGGCTCTTTCAAAATCTGTCTGTGTTTATGATATTGAGGCCAAGTCTTTTTTTTTTTTTTAAGATTTTAATTATTTATTCATGAGAGACACACAGAGAGAGGCAGAGACACAGGCAGAGGGAGAAGCAGGCTCCATGCAGGGAGCCTGACATGGGACTCGATCCTGGGACCCCCGAGTCACGCCCTGGGCTGAAGGCAGACGTTCTACTGCTGAGCCACGTGGGCATCTCGAAGCCAAGTCTTTTTGAAAATCAGCTGCTCCAAATATTTAGTCACTTGTCACTTTATTCCATGAGTCCAATGATTTTGCCTCTGTAGCATATAAAATAACAGAGTATAAAGTTCAGCACTGAAAATCGAAAAATTTTTGTTAAGAAGCTAATGTGTAGCCAGGCACCGTCCTAGGAGCTGGACTCTGAGGATGAACACCACGAGATCCAGGTTATGCCCCAGGGTAGCCAAAGAGAAGCTACAACGAGGAGAAAAAAGAGTCATAATGGAGCCTAAACCGTCATAGGGTGATGGCGAAACTTACTAATTAATCGAGAGGCATCCAAATGCTACTAGCAGACAAACCTTTTGGGGTCATGGAAGGTGTCATGAAAGAAGATAATACATGAGCCAGAATTTTAAAAAGAAAATTCTCCTGGTTGACAAGCAGTGAGGAAAGCCACAGTTTGCCCGGATGCTGAAGGGTCTTCACAGATTTATAGGCAGAATGCCTCCCCTCCTTTCCTTTCCTTAAGCCCCAAACCCAATCTCCAGTATCCTTTCCTTCCCCCTCCGGTATCTCAGCAGGGAGAGAGACCACGGAAGACCAGGAAAATCCAACCATGGAACAAAAGGCAAAGCTCACGTTAGACGTGAAACTCCTCTTCCCTGTGAAAGTTTGGGAAATTGCTACGTGGAACATTTTCTCTCTTTAGCAACTAGACCCCTGTTTTTGTGAATTTATAGTGAAATTAAACATGAAATCATTCAAAACAAGCAAATTTAGCATTATTTGCATGTGCTCCCCTCTGGTTTGGGAGTCTCCTCTGTAGTTTCAGATTGGGGTTAATTACTGATGATTTCTCCCTTTGTATTGATAATTTTTCTCCAGCAGCTTCACACTGTTATTATTGGGACTTTCTTTTGTCCTGCTTAATTAAATGCTGAAAAGCTTCCAGTTGATTTCGCAGTCTGCTGAGGTAGCTAGATATTTTCCAATCTAAATAAAATGTTCAGCATTGACTCAATTCTGAAGACCCCACTCTCTCACAGACCATCTCCATGAGATGATGCTGTTCGTTTTATTCATCTTTGACTAAAATCAAACAACCAAACATTGGCTTAGGATAAGGTTCACTATCCCTCGAACAGGACATTGCTTCTTGGATTTTGGCTTTCTGTGCTTTCTCTATAATTCATTCACTATCAAAAACTAATTGTCATTGTCACATTGATTCACTCATACTAGAGGAATAAAACGCAGCACTCCTTGGGTGACAGTAACAGGCCCGAAAGCAGCAGGCAGCTGCACGTGTGAAGCAGTTGAAAAAGGCTCATGTCACCGAGGAAAATGGCCCTTTTGCAACATGACAGAAATCTCACTATATGCATGTAAGAGTCAGTGCCCTAGGAAGGCAGTTTAACACAGAGAAACACGTTTCTGTAAGGTCAGCTTGAGAGAAGGCATGTCTCAAAAAGAAAAAAAGAAGAAAAGCCATAAAATGAGGATGCTAGGTAGCATTCGGTGGGCATTTATGTAATAAATAATAGTGCATGGGCTCATGCACATTTGCATCATCGTACCAAATGGCCAAAGCCTAGGGATGAAATTATTTGAAATCTGAAAGCCATGGCACACAGACCTATGAAATATGTAACAAGTGGCTTTCTGACCACTTTGAGGTCTGTAATGCACCGTGTAAGGCTAATTAAAATAATAAAATGAAGCCCACAATTCCCATTTCGGTTGAGAAGAGGCACTGTGGGAATAATCAGAACCTGTATTTTCCCACAAACCTTTCCTACAGATGAGACACACCGCTGATTGCTCTCCACAAACTTTTTAAATCCATGGATACTTTCTCTACGAGCTGCTTCCTGTTGGCATGGGGGGGTGGGTGTCCTGTCCTGCAGCATGGCCTCTCCTGGACTCACATGCCAGAAATAAAAAGGTGAGTGCCTAATAAGGTGTGTTGCGAAGGAGGTCAGGAGTCCTTTCAGTGGAAAGATGACGATCTCCAAATCCATTTGATCTTCAGTCTGGTTACATTAGGGTTTTTGAGAAATCTTGTGATGCCCCCTTCAGCTTTTATGCAGCGTTAAACCTAAATCATGGAGTATCACCCAGTTAAGTAGTCACTGGATAGTTTCTCTGATCCCAGGCACACCAGGCATTAGGAGAGATAAATATAAAACTTGGTTCTTGCCTTCAGACAAGTTATAATTAAGTTAGAGAACAGAACTACACAGCAAGATAAAAGAATGAATGTACTGAATATGATTTAGATAGTACACTTTGTAAAAAAACTAGAGGTTGGTACTGATTAAATAATAGGAGTCACTGAGGCTTAAAACCACCAACGAAGGATAAGGTCTTCTACTTAAGTGTGATCCACAGACCAGCAGCAAGACTGGGAGCTTGTTAGAATGCAGACTCTCGGGCCATTTACCAGATCTACTATATCAGAGATTGGATTTTAGCAAGATGCAGGTGACTTGTATACACAATAAAGCTGAGAAACATTGGACCAAACTGTAAGGTTCAAGAGGGCAGAAATCCTAGTTATACATATATATTTTTTATGGTTGATGCCCAGTGATTAATCTCCCGGCATTGATAGGTGATAAATAAGTATTCATTAAAGAAGACTAGCAGTCCATGGCTAAGGACATACAGCATAAGGAAAAATCAAGGGTACATATCAAGATTAAAAGGATGAATATATTTTATATACCAGAGAACCCCCACTCTGAGAATTTAAAAAAATAATATTTACATATATTCAAAGTCTTCATTTGGTTTGAGAATATCACCTGCATTCCTGGGGAATTATATTTAAAATGTCATTTAAAGAAAATGTAATTTTTATTTATTAATTTCTATTAAATAACCAAAATTTATTTATAATACTTTAAATAAAAAGCTGGCTTTTGGTATGCTTGTAGAAAAATAGAAAAATTCTAAATTTAAGACTCCAGAACATAAATTAAAATAGACTTTAAAATATTTTGCTTCCATCTAATTATTCTTTATTGATATGATTCTATGAAAATACTCTTTATATTAAATACCCAGAAGAATATTAATAAACTCATGACATTTCTAACTATGCCCTTTATCGATTAAATTAAAAGTTAGAACTTTATAACATTCAGAGTGTAATCAAACAGGCTTTAAAAGCATGTCTGTCTAGTTTTTATTACCAGGTTTCTATAACTGGGCATAACTGTACTTTTTTAATTCTTGAAAAATTTCAATGCAAAAATCAATAAAAAGTGCAAAAAACATTATATAAATATATCATATGGGTTTCTGAGTCATATTTTAAACTAGGAAGAGGCTGGTCTAGATCAGTGGTTCTCAAAAATGGCAAATCATTTTAATAGTCTTGGAAAGCTTGCCAAAAATACCAATGGCCAGGCTCCACCCAGTCCTATTATGTCAACATTTCTGGATGTAAGGCTTCACTATGTATTAGGTAAAAGAGGTCTAGCTAGAGTGTATCATCCCTTTATAGCTTCCTTTATAATTACTCTTCCCACTTATACACATCCTATTTTGTTATCAATATTCATATTTTGCACTAACATTATTGGCATAAATCATACAAGTACTTCAGCGAGGAATAAATAAAAGACTCATTATGACAAAATTTAAAGTCAATCTATACTTCTTTTTTTTTTTATAGACTCTTCAAGGAAGACAGAAAAGTTACAGAGCTTTTAGGTCTTCCTTAAACTTTAAATGTGAGCCCTGCCTCTGATTCTACTCCTGAAGGCAGTTACAGAGTTGATGAAGGTGGAGGTTGATGATCCTTTATAAGCACTCACTTCCTCCACTTAACTCACTCCACTTTAGGAATTGATTGTTGTAGTTGGTTCCTTTGGGGCAACAGCTTAGTGTGTTGAGCATGCAAAAGGCAGACATGGTCCATATGCACAAGGGGCATACACTTTAGTTATGGGAGACAAACAATGTACAGCAGCAAATAAAATAATTTCAAGTAGCAGTGAATGCTATGGAGAAACAAAAATAGACTAATGTGATTCTCAGTGATAGGATGAGATAGCTGGTCAGGGCCTCTCTGACAATGTCACATTTAAACTAAGATCTAATTGCAAGCAGGAGCCATCTATAGGAAGATTTGGGGAAGAATATTTCAGGCAGAAAGAATAGCTTCTTGCAAAAGCTGTAACACAGAAATGAACTTGGCATATTCAGAGAGCAGAACAAAAGCTTCTGTGACTAGAACACAATGAGCAAGTATTTGAGTTATCAGAAATCAAGTGAAAGAGCGTAAGTAGAAGCCACATGACATGCCACCTTAGTAGCCATGGTTAAGAGTTTAAATGTATGATCTTTTATGTTCATTAAGGTGGCTGTGTAATTTAAGCATTTGCAGGAAGGTAGGGTAGAAAAAGGAGTGACAGGATTAAGCATTTGGCGTAACATGCATCAGATAATGAGTATCTGGGAAACTCTCTTGATTATTACACTAATTTTTTAAAAAGATTTTATTTATTTATTTTTAAAGATGTATTTTTATTTATTCATGAGAGACACAGAAAGAGAGAGAGGCAGAGACACAGGCAGAGGGAGAAGCAGGCTCCTTGCAGGGAGCCCAATGCAGAACTCGATCTTGGATCCCAGGATCACACCCTGAGCCACCAGGCATAGCAAGATTTTATATATTTGAGAGAGAGTGAGAGCCAGAGAGATCAAAGGAGAGGAAGAGGGAGGGGCTGACTGGCCACCGACCAGGGAGCCTGATGCAGGCTCTATCCCAGGACCTCATGACCTGAGCTGAAGGCAGACACTTAACCCACTGAGCTACCCAGACACCCCAATTTTTACATTGATTTTTATGGAAATAATTCTTTTTATAAGTATTTTGCTTTAAGTTGTTTTTTCTTGGAGCATATCATTAAAATATAATGTGAAAGTTTTGCATTATTTTATATTCAATGAAACAGACTCAGTTCAAAGAACTTGCCAAAGGCCACATAATTGGTAAATGGCAAAACATGGAACTAAATTCAAGTCCTAAAACTTAGAGTTACATGTTCATTTTTGGTGTTAAAATAGAAATGAGAATAAAATGACAAAAACAAAATGTCACAATAAAGAAACAACTCTTCCTATTTAGTAAGTATTAAATTTTCTAATCTGACAAAGAACTTGCCAAAGGCCACATAATTGGTAAATGGCAAAACATGGAACTAAATTCAAGTCCTAAAACTTAGAGTTACATGTTCATTTTTGGTGTTAAAATAGAAATGAGAATAAAATGACAAAAACAAAATGTCACAATAAAGAAACAACTCTTCCTATTTAGTAAGTATTAAATTTTCTAATCTGAAGATCTGTACTCTGAAAATGTCCTATAAGAGTAATGTGCAAGAAAGCTGCAAAGTTCAAAATGTGATACCTTTCGATTTAAAGGAGTGTGATGATCACCATCTGTGATAAGCCCTGTCCTAACTCACCATTAAATTATCCATCCAAGGGATGCCTGGGTGGCTCAGCAGTTGAGCGTCTGCCTTTGGCTCAGGGTGTGATCCTGGGATCCGGGATCAAGTCCCACATTGGACTCCTTGCATGGAGCCTGCTTCTCCCTTTGCCTAGGTCTTTGCCTCTCTCTCTCTCTCTCTTTCTGTGTCTTTCATAAATAAATAAATAAAATCTTAAAAATAAAATAAAATAAATTATCCATCCAAAACAAAGAAAAAGGCAAAGGCAAACACTCTCAACAGTTTGAACTAAGGCCAACAAAAATGACCCATTTTCAGGAATCCAGGAGGCAGCCTGAACAACTCGTGAGGGGCAGAGCTTCTCAGGGCCCCAGGAAAGTAGAACAAAAATGAAGGAGTACAATGAGGGAGGAAATCTAAGGATGGGTCTGGGCTACCTGCAGGAGTGAAAAGCTCGTTTATGGAGGTCTTTCTTTGAATTGCCTCTTTGCCTTCATTAAAATATTAAGGTTATCATCTAGGATCTTATGCATTATGGGGAATAAGAGCATTTGTGATGATTAGGGAGAGGCAGACAAGTAGAAAGTAAAGTTATCCCCCCAAGTCAGAGTGGCATAAAGAGGCTATCGACCAATTAAAATCTTTCCCCAGCACAACTGGTAATGCCCAGGGAAGCTCTCAGAAACAGCTGAAAAATAGCTTTGACTGTACTTTCTAACACACAAGAGCTTGTGTCACTATAATTTGGATTATATGTGGGTCTTGGGAGCAATATTGGAATCGGCAACCAGATTGCCTGGGTTCAGGTCCTACTCTTCTACTTACTAGTTATGGAATCTTGTATGAGTAACATCTCTGTACCTCAATTTCCTCATTTTTAGAAATAAAATAATAATAATTATGTGTATTTCATAGACCTAATGTGAATACAAAGTGAATTGAGTGTACCCAGGACACAGGGTACATTGTAAGTACTATAGTGTTGACTCTGATTAACAATATTATGTCTTAGTATTGCTGTTGATGCAATTGTGTGGCTTCAAACCCAAAAGAGGTGGCATAAATGCGTGCATCAGAGAAGAGGGCTAATTGAGCTCGGAAACTTATGCTGTGTCTGCAGAATATAAATAGCAATTTGCAACTTTTTCATTTAATCTATTTTTAACATGAAAACACAGATATACCAATAAATTGTTGATGAAAACATGCATACTCTTCTACCTAAAACATTTACAACAAATAAAATTAAATGCATGAAATAAAAGACTATATGTACTATAAATACAACAAAATTATGGATAAGAGGTCTTGGACATGACTCAATTTATTTATGTAATCTTAAGACCTGATATTGTACACAAGATTTATCATTAAAAATACTGACATAAACAACAATTTATAATTGATGCTATTTGATTTTTTCCAGTTTTATTGATAATTGACATTCAATACTGTGTAATTTTAAGATGTACAGCATAAGGATTCAACTTAACATATATTATGAAATGATTACCTCAATAAGTTTAATTAACATTATCATCTCATATTTGATTTTTTAGTAGATTAAGAGCCCCCATGTTAGTTAGAGATCAAGATCAAACGTATTTAGTAAAGGAGTCAATGGGCATATTTAAATGCCTAATCAGTCATGACACAAATTCTGGAATCTCCCATAGGAGCCCAACCATCCTCCTTGCTAGCAATGATGCCATTCACTCACCTCTTCCTCCTGTTCCGCAATCTTTCCTGCCAACCCAACCATTATAATTAAGTGTCTGCTGCAACTGAAATAGCACCCAGAAGAAATTCTAAGCCTTCAAAATGTGTACAGCTCTTATATATAATGGTAAAGATAGGATGTGAGGAAGATGGACCCTTTTTTCCTCCTTCAGAATTCCATTTCCTTTCTGACCTTGCACATTTCCTTTCTCCCTCTTTTCCCTGAGTCACAGAATAGTTGGACCATCCTGCCTCAGCCAGCTGCCTGCTGGTGACCTTCACTTCACCACACACCTAGTCACCCACCTTCCACCCAGGCCAAGTCCTCTTACTAATTCCAAGCCTGCTGGTGAATCTTGGCAGATACTTGCCTCAGCCAACTCTCTTCTCCCTTTCCCACTTGACTTCTGTTTCATGAATTATCTCAGCATGAAACATAGCTTTCTACATGACTCTTGCCTCTCAGCTCTAGATAGTTTCCATAACACCAGGTAGCCCTATGGCAGGTTTATTCACCATATGATACACACTACTTATGGCATCATCTGTGGACATTCTAGGACGTGATCCAGAAACCAGGAAATCAACACTCAATATGAGGTAGCCATGCCTTGAAGGATCTTATAGTTTAGCCAGAAAACAACATCCATGAAATCATTACAATATTATATATGAAATTTTTTAAAAAGTATGCAGAATACCTGGGAGCAAAGAACAGACACTGACTAGAGAGGAGATGGGGGCATTTCCCAAAAGCTGACATTTGAGATTAGTTATAAAAGGGCAAGACAAGATCCATCACCAGAAAAAGGCTGGGGATGTAGTAGGTGGGATGAGAAATGCATTTGAGGCAAAGGAAATAATAATTATGAAAGCCTAAAGTATTACTGATTCCATCTTAATTTTATAATACCTTTAACTTGCATAGATTCCCTAATCTTAAAAAAAAAAAAAGATTCCCTAATCTTCTATTAGCATCTGTTTCTCATTTATCCCCAAGACAACTTAGAAAATTAACACCTATTTCTAACCCCTTATCTGGTAGTTCTCATGCCATCACAATAAAATAGCCAATCAGAGCATACCCCCCAGAAAATGAATAATTTAATAAATTGCATTCAAATAAATAGACACTGGAGACATAAAAAAAAGAATGTTGAATACATTTCAGATCTATCTGTATTTAAATATAAAAAATGAACCAATACAAGTGTAGACACAGAAAAAGTATGAGAGAATATTTTTTTCATAATCCTGGAATAGGGACAGCCTAAATGTGACCTCAATACCAGACACTATGAAGAAAATTAATCAATTTCATTTTAAAAATTATATGAGAATATTGGCAAAAGGCAACATGAACAAAAATTAAAATGACAATGTAGCTTTGCCCCTTAAGATCTACTTTCTATCCTTTTTAAATCTGTTCTCTATCCCTGTGACTGAACAGATGTCCAAAGATTCCAGAAATCATTGAAGTTGACTGAATCAGTGCCTCCTGGGGATTCTGGTTTCCTTTGGGCTCTAACATGAGAAGCCCCAGCAGGCTTGGTGATCACTTAAAACCTGCTGTGTTGCTCAGTCAGTGTCCACTGTTATTCTCAATTTCCAGAAATCTCTTCCTCCCTTTGTCCTTTCACCCTAGAGGTGTCAGCTCTAGGTTACTACATAGTCTCCTGTGGTTTCCTCTCTCCACTATTCCTTTAAAAACATGGTCTTACAATCTTCATAAATGAATCTTTCTCAAATTATCCTATTTTGATTGGGCCATGTGTTTTCTGTTGGGATCCTGACAGATTCACTAGGAAAGAAATTCAAATACATATAACAGACAAAGATTAGTGTTTATCATATACATTATAAATAATTGCAACATTAACAGGAGCTGCTATTTAGTGAGCATTTATGCCAGTTACTTTGCAAAATATATTCCAAGAACTAACCCATTAATTCTCATATCTATACTAAGAAGATTTCAATTTTACTGATAAGTGAACTGAAGTTCAGAGAGAGAAGTAGCTTGCTTGGTCACATGGCCAGTTTTGGAGAGTTGATGACCAAATACCATCTGAATTACAGAAACCACATTCTTAACTATAATGCTATACTCAGAAAAGAAAAAAAAAAAGATTAAGTGATTTGAATAACAAAAACAATAGTTACTACTTAAATAGCATTTACTATCTGTAGGGAATTTTCTAAGCATTTTATTTATATTATCTAAATCCTCCAAAAACAATGAGGTCAAAGGGAAAACTAATGTGATCAAGGCCATATAGCTAGTAAGTAGTTTTTGAACATGGATATGCTATTTTTTTTTAAGATTTTATTTATTTATTCATGAGAGACACACAGACAGAGGCAGAGACACAAGTAGAGGGAGAAGCAGGCTCCCTGCAGGGGATTCCAATGTGGGACTCCATCTCTGGACTCTGGGGTCATACCCTGAGCCAAAGGCAGATGCTCAATCGTTGAGCCACCCAGGCATCCCAAAAATGGATACACTGATTTGAAAATTTGTGAGCTTCATCTCCATACTTTACTGATTCTTAGTGGTGAATAGAAAATCTACTAGAAAAGAAATGCAAATGAATATGCCCAGTATATCAAAAAAATCAAAGAATTGAAAATAACATTGAGATATTTCTTTTTTGTCTATAAGATTGGATAAAATATTCAAGATTTTTTAAAAGCGATTTGGGATGAGATTGAAAGAAATTGGGTGCTATCATATGCTACTGGTGGGAATATAAAATGGAATAATATTTCTTAAGAACCTCAATATTTATCATTAGATTATCTATTAAGTAAATAATGGTGCAATTGTAAATGAAATCAATTCCTTGATTCACTTTCTTTTTTTTAAATATTTTATTTATTTATTCATGAGCGACAGAGAGAGAGAGGCAGAGACACAGGCCAGGCTGAGGGAGAGGCAGGCCCCATGCAGGGAGCCCGATGTGGGACTCAATCCTGGGTCTCCAGGATCACGCCCTGGGCTGAAGGCGGCGCTACACCGCTGAGCCACCCGGGCTGCCCCTTGATTCACTTTCAGTGCAATACAATATTTTCAATACTATACAAAAATAAATTCAAAATGGATGAAAGACCTAAATGTGAGACAGGAATCCATCAAAATCGGAGAAGACGAGAGAGGAGGGGCAAGATGACGGAAGAGCAGGGTCCCCAAATCACCTGTCTCCACCAAATTACCTAGAAAACCTTCAAATCATCCTGAAAATCTACGAATTCGGCCTGAGATTTAAAGAGAGAACAGCTGGAATGCTACAGTGAGAAGAGTTCACGCTTCTATCAAGGTGGGAAGACGGGGGCGGGGCGGCGGGGGGAGAAATAAAGAAACAAAAGGCCTCCAAGGGTGGGGGGGGGGGCCCGCCCCGCGAGGAGCCGGGGTGAGGCCGGGGCGAGTGTCCCCAGGACAGGAGAGCCCCGACCTGGAGACGCAGGAGCTGCACCGACCTTCCCGGGCGGAAAGGGGCTCGCAGGGAGGTGGAGCAGGACCCAGGAGGGAGGGGATGCCCTCGGGCTCCCCGGGACACTAACAGACACCTGCGCCCCGGGAGATGCGCCGAGCTCCCTAAGGGCTGCAGCGCGCACGGCGGGACCCGGAGCAGCTCGGAGGGGCTCGGGGGCGGCTCCGTGGAGGGGGCTGCGGGGCGAGAGCAGCTCCGGGGGGCTCGGGGATGGCTCCGCGGAGGGGGCTGCGGGGCGGGAGCGCGAATCCAACAGCGCAGGCCCCGGAGCACAGGGCGCCGGGACACAGCCCAGGATCCGGCCTCCCCTCGGGACAGGCAGAGGCCGGGAGGGCCCAGGACAGCAAGGACGCTCCTGCCCCAGCTGAGCAGATCAGCGGCCCCGCCCCGGAGCCTCCAGGCCCTGCAGACGGAGAGCTCCGGAGTTACTGCGGGGGCTGAATCCAGGGCTCCAGAGCTGGCCCCGCCACTGGGGCTGTTCCTCCCGGCGCCTCACGGGGTAAACAACCCCCACTGAGCCCTGCACCAGGCAGGGGGCACAGCAGCTCCCCCAAGTTCTAACACCTGAAAATCAACACAACAGGCCCCTCCTCCAGAAGACCAACTAGACGGACAAGTTCCAGGGGAAGTCAAGGGACTTAAAGTACACAGAATCAGAAGATACTCCCCCGTGGTTTGTTTTTTGTTTTGTTTTGTTTTGTTTTGTTTTGTTTTTGCTTTTTGATTTGTTTGCTTCCCCCACCCCCTTTTTTTCCTTTCTTTCTTTTTCTTTCTCTTTTTCTTCTTTTTTTTTCTTTTTTTCTTCCTTTTTTCTTTTTCTCTTTTCTTTCTTTCTTTCTCTCCTCTCTTTTTCTCCTTTTCCCAATACAACTTGTTTTTGGCCACTCTGCACTGAGCAAAATGACTGGAAGGAAAACCTCACCTCAAAAGAAAGAATCAGAAACAGTCCTC
The DNA here is from genome assembly GCF_053574225.1 of Canis aureus. Classification (NCBI taxonomy): domain Eukaryota; kingdom Metazoa; phylum Chordata; class Mammalia; order Carnivora; family Canidae; genus Canis; species Canis aureus. Next base: position 32,776,775 of record NC_135618.1, read on the forward strand.
TCTCCCACAGAGTTACAAAATCTGGATTACAATTCAATGACAGCCAATTCAGAAGCACTATTATACAGCTACTGGTGGCTCTAGAAAAAAGCATAAAGGACTCAAGAGACTTCATGACTGCAGAATTTAGATCCAATCAGGCAGAAATTAAAAATCAATTGAATGAGATGCAATCCAAACTAGAAGTCCTAACAACGAGGGTTAACGAGGTGGAAGAACGAGTGAGTGACATAGAACACAAGTTGACGGCAAAGAGGGAAACTGAGGAAAAAAGAGACAGACAATTAAAAGACCATGAAGACAGATTAAGGGAAATAAACGACAGCCTGAGGAAGAAAAACCTACATTTAATTGGGGTTCCCGAGGGCGCCAAAAGAGACAGAGGGCCAGAATATGTATTTGAACAAATCATAGCTGAAAACTTTCCTAATCTGGGAAGGGAAACAGGCATTCAGATCCAGGAAATAGAGAGATCCCCCCCTAAAATCAATAAAAACCATTCAACACCTCGACATTTAATAGTGAAGCTTGCAAATTCCAAAGATAAAGAGAAGATCCTTAAAGCAGCAAGAGACAAGAAATCCCTGACTTTTATGGGGAGGAGTATTAGGGTAACAGCAGACCTCTCCACAGAGACCTGGCAGGCCAGAAAGGGCTGGCAGGATATATTCAGGGTCCTAAATGAGAAGAACATGCAACCAAGAATACTTTATACATCAAGGCTCTCATTCAAAATGGAAGGAGAGATAAAGAGCTTACAAGACAGGCAGGAACTGAAAGAATATGTGACCTCCAAACCAACTCTGCAAGAAATTTTAAGGGGGACTCTTAAAATTCCCCTTGAAGAAGAAGTTCAGTGGAACAATCCACAAAAACAAGGACTGAATAGATATCATGATGACACTAAACTCATACCTTTCAATAGTAACTCTGAACGTGAACGAACTTAATGACCCCAACAAAAGGCTCAGGGTTTCAGACTGGATAAAAAAGCAGGACCCATCTATTTTCTGTCTACAAGAGACTCATTTTAGACAGAAGGACACCTACAGCCTAAAAATAAAAGGTTGGAGAACCATTTACCATTCAAATGGTCCTCAAAAGAAAGCAAGGGTAGCCATCCTTATATCAGATAAACTAAAATTTACCCCGAAGATTGTAGTGAGAGATGAAGAGGGACACTATATCATACTTAAAGGATCTATCCAAAAAGAGGACTTAACAATCCTCAATATATATGCCCCGAATGTGGGAGCTGCCAAATATATCAATCAGTTAATAACCAAAGTGAAGAAATACTTAGATAATAATACACTTATACTTGGTGACTTCAATCTAGCTCTTTCTATACTCGAAATTTCTTCTAAGCACAACATCTCCAAAGAAACGAGAGCTTTAAATGATATACTGGACCAGATGGATTTCACAGATATCTACAGAATTTTACATCCAAACTCAACTGAATACACATTCTTCTCAAGTGCACATAGAACTCTCTCCAGAATAGACCACATACTGGGTCACAAATCGGGTCTGAACCGATACCAAAAGATTGGGATTGTCCCCTGCATATTCTCAGACCATAATGCCTTGAAATTAGAACTAAATCACAACAAGAAGTTTGGTAAGATCTCAAACACGTGGAGGTTAAGGACCATCCTGCTAAAAGATAAAAGGGTCACCAGGAAATTAAGGAAGAATTAAAAAGATTCATGGAAACTAATGAGAATGAGGATACAACCGTTCAAAATCTTTGGGATGCAGCAAAAGCAGTCCTAAGGGGGAAATACATCGCAATACAAGCATCCATTCAAAAACTGGAAAGACTCAAATACAAAAGCTAACCTTACACATAAAGGAGTTAGAGAAAAAAGAGCAGATGGACCCTACACCCAGCAGAAGAAAAGAGTTAATAATGATTCGAGCAGAACTCAACGAAATCGAGACCAGAAGAACTGTGGAACAGATCAACAGAACCAGGAGTTGGTTCTTTGAAAGAATTAATAAGATAGATAAACCATTAGCCAGCCTTATTAAAAAGAAGAGAGAGAAGACTCAAATTAATAAAATCATGAATGAGAAAGGAGAGATCACTACCAACACCAAGGAAATACGAACGATTTTAAAAACATATTATGAACAGCTATACGCCAATAAGTTAGGCAATCTAGAAGAAATGGATGCATTCCTGGAAAGCCACAAACTACCACAACTGGAACAGGAAGAAATAGAAAACCTGAACAGGCCAATAACCAGGGAGGAAATTGAAACAGTCATCAAAAACCTCCCAAGACACAAGAGTCCAGGGCCAGATGGCTTCCCAGGGGAATTCTATCAAACGTTTAAAGAAGAAACCATACCTATTCTACTAAAGCTGTTTGGAAAGGTAGAAAGAGATGGAGTACTTCCAAATTCGTTCTATGAGGCCAGCATCACCTTAATTCCAAAACCAGACAACGACCCTACCAAAAAGGAGAATTACAGACCAATATCCCTGATGAACATGGATGCAAAAATTCTCAACAAGATACTAGCCAATAGGATCCAACAGTACATTAAGAAAATTATTCACCATGACCAAGTTGGATTTATCCCCGGGACACAAGGCTGGTTCAACACTCACAAAACAATCAATGTGATTCATCATATCAGCAAGAGAAAAACCAAGAACCATATGATCCACTCATTAGATGCAGAGAAAGCATTTGACAAAATACAGAATCCATTCCTGAACAAAACTCTTCAGAGTGTAGGGATAGAGGGAACATTCCTCGACATCTTAAAAGCCATCTACGAAAGGCTCACAGCAAATATCATTCTCAATGGGGAAGCACTAGGAGCATTTCCCCTAAGATCAGGAACAAGACAGGGATGTCCACTCTCACCACTGCTATTCAACATAGTACTGGAGTCCTAGCCTCAGCAATCAGACTACAAAAAGACATTAAAGGCATTCAAATTGGCAAAGAAGAAGTCAAACTCTCCCTCTTTGCCGATGACATGATACTCTACATAGAAAACCCAAAAGTCTCCACCCCAAGATTGCTAGAACTCATACAGCAATTCGGTAGCGTGGCAGGATACAAAATCAATGCCCAGAAGTCAGTGGCATTTCTATACACTAACAATGAGACTGAAGAAAGAGAAATTAAGGAGTCAATCCCATTCACAATTGCACCCAAAAGCATAAGATACCTAGGAATAAACCTAACCAAAGAGGTAAAGGATCTATACCCTAAAAACTATAGAACACTTCTGAAAGAAATTGAGGAAGACACAAAGAGATGGAAAAATATTCCATGCTCATGGATTGGAAGAATTAATATTGTGAAAATGTCAATGTTACCCAGGGCAATTTACACGTTTAATGCAATCCCTATCAAAATACCATGGACTTTCTTCAGAGAGTAGAACAAATTATTTTAAGATTTGTGTGGAATCTGAAAAGACCCCAAATAGCCAGGGGGATTTTAAAAAAGAAAACCATATTTAGGGGCATCACAATGCCAGATTTCAGGTTGTACTACAAAGCTGTGGTCATCAAGACAGTGTGGTACTGGCACAAAAACAGAAACATAGATCAATGGAACAGAATAGAGAACCCAGAAGCGGACCCTGAACTTTATGGTCAACTAATATTCAATAAAGGAGGAAAGACTATCCATTGGAAGAAAGACAGTCTCTTCAATAAATGGTGCTGGGAAAATTGGACATCCACATGCAGAAGAATGAAACTAGACCACTCTCTTTCACCATACACAAAGATAAACTCGAAATGGATGAAAGATCTAAATGTGAGACAAGATTCCATCAAAATCCTAGAGGAGAACACAGGCAACACCCTTTTTGAGCTCGGCCACAGTAACTTCTTGCAAGATACATCCACGAAGGCAAAAGAAACAAAAGCAAAATGAACTATTGGGACTTCATCAAGATAAGAAGCTTTTGCACAGCAAAGGATACAGTCAACAGAACTAAAAGACAACTTACAGAATGGGAGAAGATATTTGCAAATGACGTATCAGATAAAGGGCTAGTTTCCAAGATCTATAAAGAACTTCTTAGACTCAACACCAAAGAAACAAACAATCCAATCATGAAATGGGCAAAAGACATGAACAGGAATCTCACAGAGGAAGACATAGACATGGCCAACATGCACATGAGAAAATGCTCTACATCACTTGCCATCAGGGAAATACAAATCAAAACCACAATGAGTTACCACCTCACACCAGTGAGAATAGGGCAAATTAACAAGGCAGGAAACCACAAATGTTGGAGAGGATGCGGAGAAAAGGGAACCCTCTTACACTGTTGGTGGGAATGTGAACTGGTGCAGCCACTCTGGAGAACTGTGTGGAGGTTCCTCAAAGAGTTAAAAATAGACCTGCCCTACGACCCAGCAATTGCACTGCTGGGGATTTACCCCAAAGAAACAGATGCAATGAAATGCCGGGACACCTGCACCCCGATGTTTCTAGCAGCAATGGCCACAATAGCCAAACTGTGGAAGGAGCCTCGGTGTCCATCGAAAGATGAATGGATAAAGAAGATGTGGTTTATGTATACAATGGAATATTCCTCAGACTTTAGAAATGACAAATACCCACCATTTGCTTCAACGTGGATGGAACTGGAGGGTATTATGCTGAGTGAAGTAAGTCAGTCGGAGAAGGACAAACATTATATGTTCTCATTCATTTGGGGAATATAAATAATAGTGAAAGGGAATATAAGGGAAGGGAGAAGAAATGTGGGGAAATATCAGAAAGGGAGACAGAACATAAAGACTCCTAACTCTGGGATACGAACTAGGGGTGTTGGAAGGGGAGGAGGGCGGCGGGTGGGGGTGAATGGGTGACAGGCACTGAGGGGGGCACTTGAGGGGATGAGCACTGGGTGTTATTCTGTATGTTGGTAAATTGAACACCAATAAAAATAAATTTATTTTAAAAAAAATCCTAGAAGACAACACAGGCAGCAACCTTTCTGACCTCAGCCATAGCAACTTCTTGCTAAACACATCTCCAAAGGCAAGAGAAAGAAAGGCAAAAATGAACTATTGGGACTTCATCAAGATAAAAAGCTTTTGCATAGTAAAGGAAATAGTCAACCAAACCTAAAAGCAACTTACAGAATGGGAGAAGATATTTGCAAATGTCTTATCAGATAAAGGACTCATGGAGCACCTGGGTAGCTCAGTTGGTTAAGCCTCTGCCTTCGGATCAGGTCATGATCTCAGGGTTCTGGGATGGAGTCCCACATTGGGCTCCCTCCGAGGCCCTCAGCCTGCCACTCTCCCTGCCTGTGCTCTCTCTCTCTGTGTCAAATAAATAAATTAAATATTTAAAAAAGATAGAGGACTAGTATCCAAAATCTAAAAAGAACTTACCGAACTCAACACCCAAAAAACCCCAAAAAATCCAGTCAAGAAATGGGCAGAAGACATGACATTTCTCAAAAAAATACATATAAATGACTAACAAATACATGAAAAAAACGCTCAACATCACTCAGCATCAGGGAAATGCCCATCAAAACCACAGTGAGATACCACCTCACACCAGTCAGAATGACTAAAATTAACAAGTCAGGAAATGACAGATGTTGGCAAAGATACAGGGAAAGGGGAACCCTCTTATGCTGCTGGTGGAAATGCAAACTGGTGCAGCCACTCTGGAAAACACTATGGAGGTTCCTCATAAACCTACGACACAGCGATTGCATTACTAGGTATTTATCCAAAGGGTACAAAAATAGTAACTTGAAGGGACACATACACCCCAATGTTCATAGCAGAAATGTCTACAATTGCCAAAATATGAAAAAAAGCCCAGATATCCATCAACAGATGAATGGATAAAGAAGATGTGATTATATATATATATATATATATATATATATATATATATATGTGTATGTGTATATGTATGCCTATATACGTGTATATATATGAAATGGAATGTTACTCCTCATCATCAAAAGAATGAAATCTTGCCATTTGCAACGACGTGGATAGAACTAGAGTGTATTCTGCTAAGCAAAATAAGTCAGTCAGAGAAAGACGAATACCATATGATTTCACTCACATGTGGAATTTAAGAAACAAAACAGATGAACATAGGGGAAGGGAAGGAGAAATGAAATAAGATGAAAATAGAGAAACAAACCATAAGAGAACTCTAGGAAACAAACTAAAGGTTGCTGGGGGTGGAGGGGAAGGATAATTGGGTGATGGGCCTTAAGGAGGGCCCATCATTGACTACATTGATTGATTACATTGATTACATCATTGATGTAATGAGCAGTGGGTGTTATATGCAACTGATGAATCACTAAATTCTACCTCTGAAACTAATAGATAAATACATACATACCTACATAATGGGACCATACAGCACTGCCAAAATTAAGGCTCATAGATATACCAGTTGACAGGAAGACAAAACAGAATTATATTTTTCAGGTTTAAGAAATCTTATAAAACAGTATGCCCAGTGTGATTCTATTTACATAAATTTGCCTGTGCCATAGAGTAACATCTAGAAGATGTTCACTGAAGTACTCAACAGTGATTACCTCTACATTGGACCCATGCCTGTGTGAATGAAACATCTCTTCCCCTTCCTTCTACCTGGAGGGAGCAGACTGTGTAGGCTGGATGTTAGTTTCCACTGGCGCTTTGAACCAGATGCCTGCATGGCTACATAACTTGCCAGTGTATGGGGCACCTCCCTTGGGGTGCTGTTAAACACATTTTATCAGAAAAGAAAGATGCTTTTATTTTGAAAAAAAAAAAAAAAGAAGAAGAAATAAAAGCATACCCTTCTGAAGTTTTCCTACACAACCCATGATTTAGTTTGTAGTTTAATTCTCTAATTCCAACCCATAGTAATAAATAGTATTTATTGGCCTCACCATTTTAAAATACATAATTGATCACTTGAACTACCAATACTCTCAATTCTGCTTTTATGCCAGAACCTTCCAGGAATTCTCTGGTCCTTAGTTAATTTCCAAATTCCTCTCATCCAATCCCACACCCAACATACTGAGCTCTTTCTAATATTGTACATTGTGTTTTCAAATGTTTTGAATGTTTTCAAATTCAGTGGGTCTCAACCTAACCATATTAAAATGTTTTTACGACTCCTGTGTCAGATGTGTCTCTCACTTCACAAAAAATTCCGAACTTTTACCACCCTCTCCAAGGATTCTACCTAATACTGAACTTTCCTTTTTTATTTTTTTTCAGAAGGCTGACTTGCCACTTAACAAGAAAATTTAAAACATCAACATGAACTACCTCAAACTAGAAGCATCTCCTTCATTCATTTTGTTTTTCTTGAGGTCAATCTCCATTCCTGTTTGCTGCCTCTGGGACTTGGCTGCATTTCTTTTTTATCCCCAAGTTCTTTCTCTCTAATATTTCTTTTCCCTCAAATATCTCTCAGCACATCATGCCATCTCTCCATCTAGAGTACCTCCATGCCTGACACCCCAACTCTTCTTCCTCAGTTAAGCCCATTGAAAAAGTGTCATATTCCCTTTTCTCTTACCTTTCCTTCCATTTACCTCTCCAGCCACTCCTATTATCTGCCTTCAGCGGTCTTCACTTCTCTGACACAACTGTGACCGAAGTCATGAGAAACCAAACCATGCATTTTGCAAAATCCATTGAACACTTACTTCTTGCAATCCTATTTTATTGGATCTCTGCCACTTTTGATATAGTTTTGCAGTGATTTCTTCTTACTTTCTATTTTTTGTGGCTTCTGTGACATATATTACCTCATAGTAGTTCACCTAACCGGAGACTGTGTTAGCCTATTTCATGTGTTTACCACTGTCTTTCATTCTGTTTATCATTCCCTCCAGGTTCCATCTTTAGCTTTTGCTTTAGACTTATTTATCACATTGCCTATTTTAGGACTTAGGGACACAGAATGAGCAACACAAAATCTCTACTCTTGAGTAGTTTTCCTAGTTTGTGAATAGTAATTGAAGTCAGAGACAGAGAGACAATGTAATAAAAATAAGCAATAGAAAACAACAGATTACAATACGTGCTATGCAGAGAATTAACTGGATGTGATAGAAAATGATTGGGGGTCTGAAGGGGTTTCGTTAAGGAGGTGGCATTTGAACTGAGATTGAATGACAAGATGAAGGCAGCCATGTGAAGTTGTCTGGAAGAGTAATTCAAGCAGAAAAAATGGCTAGTCCAATGTTGTAAATGAACTGATCATGTTTGAGGAAGACAGAGATGTTTATTGGGTTGTGAGTCTTATGGATAATAAGACATGGTGTATGTATCAGAAAATGTGTAACTTCAGTAGAGGTTTTAAAGCCAGTATGAGGAGGATTTAATGGGAAACAGAACTTATATCTTTATCAGATCACTCTGATTGTGAGAAATGAATTGCAATCAGGAAGGGGTGGTAACAAGGAGACCATTTAGGTGGATAATTTGGAGTGTTTGAGATATAACAACGGTTTGCTAGAGTAGAGTGGTACCAATAGAAGTGGCAGCAATGGCCATTTGGGGTACATTTGTATATAGTGGCAGGAGTCACTGGTACTGAGAATAGTGACCAAAAGGACAAATCAAGGCTCGATCAATGTGATATAACCCATTAAAATCATGGATGTGTGAGTGGTAGTGGTATCAAAAGCGTGTCTTGGGGTGCCTATGTGGTTTAGTTAAGCATCTGACTCTTGATTTCATCTTATGTTATAATCTCAGGGTGGTGAGATTGAGTCCCACATTGTGCTTCATACTCAGCACAGTGTCGGCGTGAGATTCTCTCTCTCCCTCTCTCTGTCCCTCCCTTCACGCATGCTAGCTCTCTTAGAAAAAAACTGTGAGATTATTATTGATATACCCATGGAGGTGTCAGGGACTTGAAGTCCAGTTTGGCATTCAAAGGAAAGTAAAAGGCAGACGATATAAATTTAGAAGTTACTGCATATGACTTATGTTTAAAGCTGGGGACAAGATAGGTCTACTAGGTGGATTATGTTGCTATAAAGGGAGGGGAGAATGGAGGACTGGTTCACTCCAAGGTTTAAGAATCACAAGAGCAATTGAGCTTAAGAAGAGAAATAACAAGAGTATTACAGGTCAAAAAAAAAAATGTGTTTTAAGATGGAGAGAATGAATACCTGGGGTAATGCTGCTTTGAGTCAAATAAGATAAGTAATGAAAATACTCAGTTTTGACAAAGTGAAAGTCATTTGTGACCTACACATGATCTCAGTGAAATAGTGAGGGTAGAGACCCTACCAGAGTTTAGAGGACAGGGGGAGAGAAAATGGAGTCCATCCTTTAAATCCCTTTTTTTTTTTTTAAAGGAAACCAGAGTCAACCAGGTACAACTATTTCAGTACCTTGCATAAAATGGCTATTTCTCAGTGTTTACATAATTAAGTTCAAGCATCATAATTTGGGACAGAAAGCCTAATCAGGTTTCCTTGTTTCATTTCATCTCACTTCTTGTTCCAACATTTATCAGTGCTGAGGAAAATTAAACTACAGCTAGTTTCTGTTGCATATGCATATAGTTTGGGGCTGAGAAAGTTCTCTGAGCCACTTACCCACCCATTCCTTACTGCTGAAATTATCTACATGAGTATTTGTCTCCACCACTAGTGTGGGGTCCTTTACGACAGGGACCATTTATTATTCATTGTCTTTGTCTCAAACCATGATTGGTACTTTAGAAGCATTGAGTAGGTGGTTGCCAATCTGAACAATAGCCCACTAAGGAGATCTAATGCTCAGTGATACTTATGTGTTACAAATATCCTCTCACAGATGGAATTTCCATACTTGGAAGATAAAGGGCAAGTTACTTTAGCAAAAAACCTATGGATGTTGGACACAGAAGAAATTGCCTTCAAGTTCCAGGATTACTGGGATTCCTGGGTGGCTCAGCAGTTTAGTGCCTACCTTCAGCCCAGGGTGTGATCCTGGATACCCGGGATCGAGTTCCACATCAGGCTCCCCGCATGGAGCCTGCTTTTCCCTCTGCCTGTGTCTCTGCTTCTCTCTCTGTGTCTGTCATGAATAAATAAATAAAATCTTTAAAAAAAAAAAAAGTTCCAGGACTACTGTTCATCAGCTAGTCTGTAAGTCATCTAGACTCTCTGAACCAGAGTTTCTTCAACTGGAAAAAAATGGGTTACTGATATTTATTTTTCTGATGTTCTAATACTCATATTTTGATAAATAAAAGACATAATATTTATAAGACTGTATACTAGAATAATGGCCAGAAAATAATGTGTGGTCCATTAATGATAATTTCTCTCTCATCTATGAAGTTCAGAATCATTCATTCCCTAAATATTTATTAAGCATCAACTATAATATAGAAACCATTCTAGAAAATAGAATTCGACAATAAGCTAGACAGCCATGATTCGTACAGTAATAAAATGTATATACCCTAGTGTGGAAGACCAAAGCTCAACAATTACACGTTTTGTTATTTAATTAACATTCTGAGAAATACAGCCAAGTAACATAGTGTGATATGAAAGCACCAACCGTGCCACCCATAAGTTCTTTTCATTATTTCCCTTATATGTCCTTTGTTACTAGAGTTCACTTAGGCATTTGCTCAACAATATTACTTTTGATTTGAAAGCAACCTATCAGTAATCAAATATATATCAAGTGCTCATTAAAGCAAAGGTCTGGGCTACTCACTGTAAGGGATAATAGGAAGTGTATACCACAGTCTCTGGTGTCAAGGATATCAGTAGTGGAAGATAGCCCTAAAAATCAGTAAATAAGTGCCATAATAATTTAAGCACAGAGATTCTCAGAAGGCTTCAACCTGAAGGTGGTATCTAAAATGGCTAATAACTATGATCAATTATGCATTGTAATCTCTCAGAGCCTTCCTTCCTACCCAACAGTCACATTAATTTAGTCCCTTATTATTTGTTACCTAGATTATGAATAGGTCTTCTAAATGACCTTCTTCTCCAGTCCCTCCCTTCTTTGTTGCTAGGGTATTCTGCGCAAAAACAAAAATCTGATCTTGTCACATCCCTGCATTTAGTCTATCAGTGGCTTTTTAGGTTTTCAAATAAAACCAGCATTCTCAATATGGCAACTGAGCTCTTACATGATCCAGGTGTCGTGGTCTGGTATTGCAGTGAACTTCCTGTGGACTGAAATCTAGTTACAGTGATGCTCAATTTCCAAATTGGCTCATGCTCTCTCAGATCATTCTACTCATCTCCATTCTCCTTTTAAAATTCATTTTCCAAACTCCTATTATGCTTCTAGGTTCAGATCACGTGCCATCTTTTACAGGAGCATTTACTGTAAATTGCTAGTTTCTGATAGGAGTGTTCTGCTCCTGTGAAACTTGCTGCCTACTTGTCTTAGAGAGATCATCTGTACCCACTTGTCTATTTGTCACTTTCCCCCATTAGACTGTAACTTTTCAGAGCAAAGACTATGTTTCTTGTCTTTTTCTCTCTAACACCTAACAAACTTTCTGATATCACCAGAACAAAACAAAAAAGACAAAAAATAATCATATTTTTGTATGGATAAATATATGAATTCTTCAAGTAGTAAAAGTATTCCAAGTCATAGTGTTAACCTGAGCAAAATGGGAAAAAAGAAAACAAGGTGTAATCTCTTAGATAATGGGAACAAGTCTAATTTGCCAAAAGCAGCAATTATCTGGAGCAAACAGTAGATAACAAGTATAGGAATATTTATTAGAGCTTTCGGTGATGATGAATATTTTCTATTTTGCATTGTCTAACATAGTTGCCGTTAGCCACCTAGTCTATTGAGCACTTGAAATGTGCTTACTGTATTGGAGGATCTAAATTTTTAACTTTACTCAATTCGAATTTATTTAATTTTAAATTTAAATGGCCACCTGTGTGGTCTACTATATTGGATAGCACAAAAGAGACAAGTTTGCAGTCATGGTAAGGAGACAATATTTTCTGGAGGTAAAATTTGAAAGGCTCTAAGTAGGAAACTGACATAATCCAAAGAGTATCTTAATGCACCATGAAATCTAAATACTAATAAGCAATAATATAAAACTATGAAAATCATATATTGTTATAATTAGTATTTTGGTTATTTCTAACCATTTTATTTTGTCCCTCACTTTAATCATGTAATGAGGTGAAGATAATGGACAGTAATTTTTTATCTAACTTACTAATGTAATATGATGCCATCATTTTTTGGAAATCTTACTAATAGAATTGTAATAAAAAGCTTGACTATCAATTACTTCTTTATAATCAAATTAACTGGATAGTAAAATGCATAATTTGTAATTCCGAAAATATTTTAACTTTTCATTGCATGTATTTCATATAATAGGTAAATAACATGTCACCTAATTGGTCTGCATCCAGAAACATTTCAGTATTATATAGCGAGCTGACCATGGCTTAGGCATAAGGTGACCACGTTTCTTACTCTCCTGGGGACAGTCTCAGTTACATCTGATGCATATGCATTGACACCTGTTAACAGATTCTTAATGGCCACATTCAGCCTTAAAAGTGTCCATGCTTTGGTGATAAATTATATGGTCACTATTTATGCACCCACCACAAACTACAGCATACTTTTACTATAGCAAATATGTGCATTAGACTACGTAATAGTAAAAACATACAGTATGCTTCTCCTATTTGTTTTTTCTCTACCAATGTAAGCATGAGCAGAGAGCCTGAGATTCTCAACTATGTAAGAGAGGACCAAAGGCTGAAGTGAAGACATTCCTAATATATTTGAAATTCTTATGGATTTCAAATTGTGAGATAAACTTCTTAAATTTGTAGACACAAGTCTATCTTCCTATGGTTTATCAGGATGAGCTAAAATGATTGTATAAAGCGCCCCACACAGCACTTGGCAGACCCCGATTAGTGAATATCAGCTGTGAGAATTCTTGCTGTTATTTTGTATTATTGTTCTTAATGTTGGCTTCTTGCTCTAGTGACCCTTTGGGCGGGCACAGCCACCCCAGGGTGAGATGTGGCCAGCAAGAACATGTCCGGCATTAGGCTGCTCAGACAGTTCCAGTCCTAGTAGGACACACAGGACACCAAAGGTTGGGTTTCTGTTTTTTCTTCAGCAGTAGAGTCTAGTATTTGTCAGAACAGGGCAGGTGCACAACTAACCTGATCAAACTTAGCAAGAGAAGCAACATGACTCAAGTAGCTTGTGAGTTCTCAAGTAGGGTTGCCTGCATTTATATGTTGATATAATACTCCCCAAAGTGTTGCATATTTCCACACCCAAAGCAGGCTTGCTCATGCTCATTTCAAATTACAGAGGCATTGTCGTATAGGTGAGACTAGGGGTCCTACATCATCTTCTTTAAATAGTTTCCCTGCCTCTGAAGTTGTGATAATTAAAGATAATGTTTAGAAAATACTGTTTCCTAGTATTTTTTAATAGTAGCTACTATTTTCTAGTTGATTTAGAGATCATAATAGTTAAACTGTATGGAAAATGTGAACATATGAGAAAAAGAAAAAAGAAAGGCAAAGAAATTAATTCAAAAGAGTAGGCATTTCTAAAAAATCAAAGAAGTGTATCTGGAATTTAAAAGTATACAGGCAAGCTTAAATTATTTACTATATATATAATAAAAGTATATAATATAAATTAATATTAATATATTAATATATTAATATTGATATATATAATATAAGTATAATCACAGGAAGGCAACAAATTCAAACACACCAAAGATGTTTGGAAGAATTCAAGGCAGTGGATGAACGAAAGGCAGAGTAATATGGATATGCTCTGAGAGTTAAGGTGAGGTGTGTGTATATTATGTGAACCTGCTTGGCCATCAGCTGAAGACCAGGAACTAGAGAAGAGGTAGAGAATTTTGTTATGACATGCCTCAAAAGAAAATTGTAGGCTTCTAGAAGAAAGAATGCCAGGATCTAAATGATGGTTCAGGAATCCATTTTTCACTGCTGTATGTAGGGTGACTTGCACATGATAAGAAGCTATGGGAAGGTAATAATTAAATGGAATTAAGATGAGAAAAGCAGCAATTAAGATACAATGGGGGCAGGGTGCAATATGAGTGATTTAGCCTTCTTGTTTGTTCTTGTAAGAGAAGAGAAAGCCATTCATGTTATTTTCAGATAATACTAAATTGGGACATGTTAATAACCTCAATGGGGATAGAAAAACAAAGCAATGATTCCCATATAATAAGCACATGAACCAACATATTAATTAAATTCAGTATGGAAATTCATCTACAAAACACTATTTTAATTGACATAGTCAAGCAGAGTAAATGGAAAGTTGACAAAATAGATTGTTCTTGTTTTCTTTTTGCTCCTCCCTGCTGCATGGTACATAGCGAGTATATTTTTATATTGAATCACAGTATTTTCCCTTAAACTTGGGAAGATATTTAGTCTTTTGCTCAGTGTAAAATGTTGACTTTAATTAGTCTGAAAGGAAATATGTTCTAAATTTAACATCAATATTATATTTGATAATGCAGGCTCATTCCTCAGGGCAGGGAACAGGATGTATGGGAAAATGTTGCTGGATGTTTTTGCCAAGAAATAGTCAGGAGATCAGGACATAAAGGGAAAGAGATGGAGTGCAGCAAAAAAAAAAAAAAAAAAAAAAAAAAAAAACAGGGAAAATGGGGAGTTTCCTAAGGGATTATAACCAAGATATTGTCAAAACCAACTCAGACTTAGATAAGAGATTTTATTCAGGAGAAAAGCTATTGCATTAGGGAGAAAACTCTGATCTCAGAAATCTGCAAGCATCTCAAAATCAACAGAAAAGGCTTTTCTGTTATAGGTAAGGAGGAGTAAAGGAGGTAAGGAGGAGTAAACATAGATAAGCAGAATCTTTTATTTATTAGTTTATTTTTAATTTTATTTATTTATTCATAAGAGAGAAAGGCAGAGACACAGGCAGAGGGAGAAGCAGGCTCCATGCAGGGAGCCCGATGTGGGACTCGATCCCGGGACTCCAGGATCATGCCCTGGGCTGAAGGCAGGTGCTCAACAGCTGAGCCACTCAGGTGCCCCAAGCAGAATCTTTTAAAGAGAAGTTGGACAACAAAGAGAAATGACCAATTGGATATGGCAAGGAAAGTGTCTTGCTGATTCCCAAGAGGAGCCAATAAGGAACACATTCTACTTTTTAGTGCTTGCTCTGGCGTGTGGGCAAGCAGAAGTTCAAGGACCTATAGGAAGAGAGAAGGCTGACTAAAATTTGGTCAAGACAAAGAGAAGGTTAAGAAATGGTCATTTGTGGGTAGTGTCTGCCTTAAGCTCAGGTCATGATCCCAGGGTCCTAAAATGGAGCCTGGGATTAGGCTTCTGGCTCAGTGGGGAGTCTGCTTCTCCCTCTCCCTCTGCTACTGCTTGTGCACACTCTCAGTCTGTCAAATAACTACATAAAATCTTAAAAAAAAAAAAAAGTACTGGTTGTGAATGCTTGGTCAATATCTTTCCAATGGTGTGAATATTAGATCTCTATTTGGGTAGGAGGCTGTATACAAAATTCAAGAAGACAGGATCACTAGGGAAAGTAGTATAGAAATTAGGCCTTGTTTCTGAGCTGAAAATATAGGATGATGGAGGCCAGATTTTGGAACAGTTATCACCAGGGCCTAAAATCCTTACCTAGTTTCCTATAAATAATGTGCCAAATGCCCTGCATAGTTGAGAGGATTGCCCAGCAAATGGAGAAGAGTTGAGAGCAATAAAGGAGCCCCTCACTGAAGCAGACTGAGAAAATAGAGCAAACTCCTTGGTTAATAAAGAATATATATTCATAATGTGATTCCAATATTGGATATGAAATTTTTCTCAGATATCTCATTGTAGTAGGTAGTTTTAATTAAAAACTGACATGTGGAACACCATCTGACAAAAGTTTTAAAAAATTGATTTAGGATTGTCCTGGGTGATTCAAAGAACACAACTGCCAAGCTATGTTCAACCAGATACATATATATTCACAACAATAATAGTAATAGTGGCTAATACTTATTGAGTATTTGCTATGTGAGAACCACAGAGCTGAGGTCTTTCATTCAATATAACATCACCCTCTCAATAACCTGATGGATAGGTATTATTAGTAGTAGTAGTAGCAGTAGTATTAGTATTTTGTAGATAGTGATAACCTCTACTACAATCCCATCATGTAAGTAAATGAAGCTCTAAACATTTAATTAATTACTGAAGTTCACATAGTTCCTAAGGGCAGCACCAGAAATTAAAACCAGATGTTTCCAATTTCAAAAGCCATGTTCTTTTCCACTGCTCTACACTGTGTAAGAGACCCAGTTACATTTCAATGAGTGTGTTTTCACTATGTGATATTCTGTGCTGTATTCAGATTGCTGATACCCCTACACATACATACACGTTTGGACTGGACATGTATATTAAATATGGTCCCTTCATCATTCACACTGTGATCACTGGAGGTCTACCTTCTTTGGTTTAAGTCACCGTATTTCATAACTCTTGTACTATGCTAACTCTTCCTTATTTCTAAGTGCTTGAGTTTTCCACACTGAGTCTTGTCTGCTCGAGTATCAGGAACCTTGAGAGTAAATACAATACTGTAGCATCCTTGACATTTCACAAAGATTCAAAGACATGCGTTGATGATACCTTTCTGACAAAATTACACACAGAGGTTGATGAAATAGCGTGCATCGTAGAAACAATGTCTAATGCGCATAATTCTTAACTACTTGCAAATATAATAACTGTTAAGCTTCAGTTCTAGATTATTCAAGGATTTGGGGATTAGAGAAAGGAAAAGGAACTAACATCTACAGGGAGCAAACGACATGCCAGCCATTTCATATGTATTCTTTCACTAAATGGAAGCACTGCTGCCCTCTTACCAAATGAGGAAACCAGGGTTCAGAGATCAAACAACTTTCTTGAGTAGACATTGTCAATATGTTCATAAAGCTGAGACTTGAGGTTGGATTTCTATAGCATTAACACCTGTAAGTTTCTCCCCTTCCAGCTCCTCCATTTAGTTATCTAGTGACCTCCGCAACTTTCGTTTGAAGATTGCGCATCACTACATAGCAGAACAAACTCAAGAGCTAATTGACATGCATTTCTAAATTATTTTATGTAAACTAAAAGGTTTCATTTTATCTTTCTTCCTTTGTAAGCATTCAGCTGTCCATTGCTAAGTGAGACATGAAAGAGATTGACAAACATGTAAAACAATGCCGCCCTTCTATTTTTTGTTTTGGGAAATATAGTTACTATTAATAAAAATATGCTGTTTGTGTTAACATGTAATAGGGTTATTGCTGTTATTTTTAAATGATTTAAAATCTTCATTGTCCATTTTAATGTCTTTCTCCCCCCCCCAGGATATTTATTTGGGGGTTTAAGATATTTTTAGATTTTTTTTCTATTAACATCTTCTGAATTTCATGTATATAGTTTTTCTTCTTCTTTCACAATAATTCATATTTTCTCTTTTAGTTTTTACAACTTTTTCCTTTACATTTTTAGAGTTATACTCTTTTTTCTAAATTCAGAGGGTTTTCCAGCTAGTTTGATATTCACACTTAAAGTCTAAAGTTAGCCAGTATATTTTATCCTTCTTCTTAACATATCAATACAAAGATCATAGAATACTTAACAATGATTAACCTTCCAAATTTAAATAATATTTTGTTAAAATTTTTTTGTCTAAACCCACACATTCCACACTTCATTGTTGTTTGTCAAGTCCCAGGTTTAACTGCTGATACAGAAAATATCTGTAAATATAACCCACATAAAAAACATTCTGATAGTCTCAAGAATTTTTAACAGTGTACAGAAATCTTGAGACTAAAAATCTGAGAGCTCTTCTTCTAACTCAATATTAGTGTTTTTTTTTTTTATTATTTCTAAATCCAATAGGGGAAAAAAGTTTAATTTCCCACTACCCTACCCAGTGTAATCAGACAGTGCTTATATTCCTTTGTTTTATATTTATTTGGGGGCTACTATGGAGTCTAGAATCTATCTTGTGCCCCAGCAGTAAATAATTCCTGCTTAACAAATAAATTGAATCATTTAATACCCTGCCTCCCGGATTCAGCTATACATTAGTAGGCAGTATGCCCAGGAGACATGACTGTGTGCCTGAAAAAGAGGGAAGGTAAAGTTGCAATTTGAGGTCACATCTCAGAAGATTATTTTAGATAATAAATGATGCAGGAGAGCTTAGTTCTTGTCTCATGGAGGCGAAGATTGAGTCTTCGTGGACAAAGGAAAGTGAGTAAAGCGATAGAAATTTATTAAGTAAAGATAAAGAGATAGCTCTCAGAAGTGAGAGGGATCCTGATAGGGTTGCCACTGAGGACTTGTAGCGTTGGCCTTTTATTCAAAGCCAACCTGGGAACCTAAATCCTTTTAATATATCTATTGACATCACCATTGAGTGATAACATCTTTAATGGCTTACTTCTTCTTTGGGCTCTGGCTATTCTTTGTTGGTCATAGATGACTGTCATAAAAAAAGACACTGTCTGCCCACACCTAGGGCAGGGTGGTCTGGTTTGTTCCCTTATCTCTTGTTTCCTTACACCTCAGCATTTTTGGAATTTATGTGAGTCTGATTCCATGGTATCCTACCTAGCCCTACTTAACCCCATTTGTTCCTGATTCATAAATATGGCTCATTCACTTCTTTAGCAAACATTTATCATATACTACTCAGTGTGGGCCTTATTGTTAGACCTCGGGGAGACAGAATTGAATATGCTTGACACAGCTCCTGCAGTCTTGTCTTGGAACTTATGTTTTGGGGAAAGATAGCCATTAGTAAATGAATTGTACATTTAATGGTTGAATTATATTTGTAGTAATTATATTTGCAGACATCTTTAAGATGTTATAAGATCCCATAAGGCATATAGAGTTGAACTTATATTGCCAATTACATGCCTGGATAAGCCACAAAAAGGGTTTAGGCAGTTTCTTCCTGTTTAGAGTAATGCTAGAGCAGAGTGGCTCATTCCATGTAACCCTTGGGAGGGGCAGAGGAGAGGAAAAGAATCTCAAAAAGACTTCCTGCTGAGCATGGGACCTGATGCAGAGAGTGTGTGGTTGGATCTCACTACTCTGAGATCACCACCTGAGCCGAAATCAAGAGTCAGTGCTTCAACCCACTAAGCCACCTAGCCACCCCACACTTATCAAATTCTTATTCAGATTATTGGTTCAATAATTTGATCAATTTCTGTTTTCTTCACTCATATATAAGTTCCATGAAAGAAATGGCTATTTTTTATTTGTTCACAGCAGAACTCCCTGAATCTAGCAAAGCATATGATATATGGTGTATGCTTGATAATACACTTTTGTTGAGGAAATGAATAAATACCACATCTATCCAGAAGGCTTAGTAGAGCTTCCTAATATATTCCTACTAGAAATATATTTTTTCTTGATATATAAAATTTCTAATTAAAAGGACTAATAAAGGCTAAGGATATTTTTGATATTTTATTTATTTATTTATTTATTTATTTATTTATTTATTTATAGAATGAGCAAGTGGAGGAAGAGCATAGGGAAAGAGAGAATCTGAAGTAGACTCAGAGCCCTCATTTCTGGTAGGGAGCTCCTAAAACCCTTGGAACTTCCCAAGTGAAGAGAGAGATTAAGGTATCTTGTTATTCATACTACACCTGAGTTTATGTTAATTAATGGTCATTAAAGTGGTACCTGGAAAGACTCTTTTATTATTCTCCTGAAATAGTATACAATACTTAGTGGTACTGGTGCTGATTGCATTCTGCTTTAGGACCTTCACCAAGACTACAGATTTATGTTTGTGTGTGTGTGACCGTGATATTGTGATTATAAGATTATAAGAAGGCTCTAATAATAAGATTCATAGTAATTCTATTATTATAAGATTAAAAATTATAATCTGTCCTCATTTCTAGCACAGAGCTCCTAAAACCCTTGAAATATTTTAAGCAATGAGAAAGATTAAGATGTCTTTTGTTATTCATACCACATCTGAGTTTATGTTAATTAGGTGACTTTTAACAAGCCCCCCAGTATTTTAAAGATGGGGGCTGGTTGCCAGAAGAGCTAACCATAATTAGAGGACTAGGACTTTCAGCCCCACCTCCTGATCCTCAGGGAGGACAGAATGGCTAAATATTGAGTTTAATCAGCAATAACCAGTGGTTTAATCAAACATGCCCATGTAATGAAGCCTCCATAAAAATCCAAAAGGACAAGATTTTCTGTGTTGGTAAACACACAGAGATGCAGGAAAAGTTGCATTCAGAGAGAACAAAGAAGCTCCCATCCTTTTTTCATACCTTGCCCTATGCATCTCTTCCTCCTGAATGTTCTTGAGTTATATCCTTTTATAATAAACTGATAATCTAGTGAATAAACTGTTTTCCTAGTTCTGTGAGTTACTGTAGCAAATTAATCAAACATGAAGATTAGGTCATAGAAAACTTTGATTAATAACTGGTCTGTCAGAAACACAGATAACAACTTAGACTTGCTATGGGCATCTGAAGATTGGGGGGCAGTCCTGTGGGACTAGCCCTTAATCTATGGGATCTGTCACTATCTCCAGGTAGGTAATGTTAGAACTGAGTTAAATTAGGAGCACTTAGGTGGCTCAATTGGCTAAGAATCTGACTCTTGATTTTGGTTCAGGACAAGATCTCAGGGTTGGAAGACGGAGCTCCATGCACTCTCTCAGAGCTGAATCTGCTTGAGATTCTCTTTCTCCTTCTACCTCTGCCCCTTCTCACCCCTGCTGGCATGTTTTGTTTCTAAATAAATAAATAAATAAGTCTTTGGGGAAAAAAATTGAGTTAAATTGCAGGACACCCAACTTGTGTTCAGAGAATCTGAGAATTGTTTGATGTGAGAAAAACTACTCACATTTGGTGTTAGAGAGTGGCAGCAGTGAAATGGAATATTGAGAATAGAGGAGACACATAAAGGAGTGTTTTTCCTTAGAATGGTGGTAAGTAATTTATAGCAGTATTGTTTTATGAAAATAAGTATATTCACATAAAGATTTTATATAGTTTTTCACATAAACATAAGACTTCAAAGAAATCCATACTTGAGCAGAAATTACTCATCAGATCAAACCTACCCCCCCCCCCCCATGGTATATGTCAGAAGAAAAGGTGTAAATTTTCTCACTGGGTCTGTTTACTGAAGAGGGAAAGGGAATTCCATCATACCATAGAAATTGTACAAAGTAATTAAAATCCCCTTATCTTTATAATGTAGGTAGATAATAGATCATTAAAACATGAAGATAATATCAAAATTCCTTTCTAAGTTTCTCTCCATGCTTTTCTAGCTGTTGAGTGGTACTGGCAACTGGTAGCAAAATTAACTAGTTTTAGTTCAACCTTTTATCTGCATCCCCATCTTCAGGAAAATCCTCCTACACAGATCAAAACTGTTGTGCCCAAGATTGCGAATCTGAGAAACGACCAAGGAGCCAACACCGATGCAAGCACACGAGGGCTTATTAGCAAGCTCAGGCTTGGGTCCAAGTATACCCGACACAGTGGAGCAGGGACTTGGACCCTGAAGTGGGTTACAGCTGGGTTTTTTATAGGCTGGTCTAGAGGATTTTTAGAAGGAGTGGAGGAATTTCTCAAGTTCTGTTTACATTCTGATATGGGGCTTTCAAGGGCATTGAGCTCTGTTCTCATTCTAATATGGGACTTTCTACCACGGGCGTGGGCTCTGTTGTCTTTCTGATATGGGATTCCCTGCCGAGGACATTCTGCAGTTTTTCCTGTAAAGTTCAGCTCTTATTCCCAGGGGCCTAAGATGGCTGTACTTGTGCTAATGCTAAGCTTTTGGTGGGATGGCCTTAATTTTTCTCGGGCTCCACAAAAACATGTGGACAATCTAAGAACAAGAAAACTGCTATAATCTGAATGTTTGTCCCCCCCCCCGTCCCCCACCCACTATTATTCATATGTTCAAAACTTAATGCTCAGTGTAATAGTGCTAGTAAGTGGGGTGATTAGTTCATAAATGGAATTAGTGCCCTTATCAAAGAAGCCCCAGAGAGCTCCCTTCCTCTTCCTCTTTGTGAAGTTCTAGTAAGAATACAGTCTTCTGTGAGGTAGTAGGTCCTCAGCAGACACCAAACATGTTAGTCCCTTGATCTTGGGCTCCTCAGACTCCACAGAATTGTGAGAAATCATTAGTTTATGGTATTTTTGTTATGGCAGCCTGAACAGACTGATACAAAAACCAAAATTGTGAAAAATAGTAAAAAAGATTACTGCAAAGCCAAAAAGACTCCTGCAAAAAGATGGAAATCTTCAGTATTGCTGGGGGAAAAAGTCATGTGTTGTTTTGTTCTTTTGGCCATTTATGATGTTTGCTGCATGGAACATATGGCTCAGACATTTCTTGTCACTTCCGCATTCCTTCCAACTCAACCAGAAAGAAAACTTGTAATGAAGACAAGTTCACTCTTCTAATGCTAACAGCTGTTAAGAGTCTCATTTGATTGGGATATAAATAGATTTTGTGAAGACTGGTGGGCTAACCAATGATAATACTTAGGAAAAAAATTAGGGATATAAATTGTTGACTAAAAATAACTGCTTCATAGGGACCCAGTCCCACAGTGAGTGGGAATGAGTAAAGCACGGTTCCTTCTGGGAATAAAGAACTTTCTAAGATGAATTACAAGTAATAAAAGAAGAAAGCCCCACATTCTTAACTGATGAATGGAAATCCCTGAGGAGAAGAGTGCTCATTTGTACTTTTCTCCTTTTGTGTAAGGCTGATTTTGAAAATGTTGATTTTATTGTGTGAACTACTTCTTTTCTGCTCTCAGGTTTGTCTGGACAGAGAAGATTGTCGTATAATTGCTCTGATTACTTTAACTCAATTTTACTAAGTGCTCCAGTATTAATCATTTCTTTTCATCCTTTAATTGATATATCATTTATGTTAGAGGCTATTAAGAAAATATATAAAAGATGCATTAACCAGAATAACAGAGATCTTTCTTCTCCTGCCCATTCTCATTTATATTACAATGACTGCCTCCCCCATCACCTTGACATATCCCACACCTCCCCCTTTTTATTTTTTTTATTTTTTCCCCTTTTTATTTTTTTCCATAATATTTGTCATCATCTGCCATATCATGTGTTGGGTAAGCATAAGTCCACGATGACCCCTTCCCCTTCCCCATGAATCCCATCCATGTATAATGCCCTACTTTTGAATCTAGACAGGATCTGTGACTTGCTTCTACATAAGAATAAGGCAAATGTATAGGGATGTCACTTCCTTGATTAGGTTATATTATGTAAGACACCTTTCTTAGCAAATTGAAGTCAGAAATTTTCCTGATAGCCTTGAAGAGGGAACCTACCAGATTGTGAAAAGCCCACACAGCAAGGAACTGAGGGGAGGGAGGAGCTCCAGAAGCTGAGAATGGCCCCTGCTGATAGTCAATAAGAAGGTAGGGACTTCAGTCCTATAGCTTCAAGCAACTGAGTTCTGCCAACAACCACTGATCTTGGAAGAGAACCCCAGGCTCTAAAAAGGACCTCCCCACAGCCAACACTTTCATTGCAACCTTGAGAGGACCTAGCTCAACTGTACCATGACACTTGACACTTGCCCATGGACACTGTTGGGTAATAACTTCATGTTTTGAACTGCTAATTTTGTGCGAATTTACTACCAGGCAATAGAAAACTAATTTGGTGTGCATTTTATTTATCTACATATCTGCATATGTATTATCTGGCACCTCTCCCACCCAACACATTCATTAGCTTGTAATTATCATGAGAAAAGGATTTTTTATTTTTTCCTGATTTCAAAATTGCTGCATCTCCAGTGTCTGAGATTACTCAGCAGCTAGTAGGCTTTCCCTAAGTATATGTTTAAAAAATTTTTTTTTTAATTTTTATTTATTTATGATAGTCACAGAATGAGAGAGAGAGAGGCAGAGACACAGGCAGAGGGAGAAGCAGGCTCATGCACCGGGAGTCCGATGTGGGATTCGATCCCGGGTCTCCAGGATCGCGCCCTGGGCCAAAGGCAGGCGCTAAACCGCTGCGCCACCCAGGGATCCCTCCCTAAGTATATGTTAAGTGAAAAAATATTTTTTGTAAAGTTCCAGGTTTTCATCAGTGAATATATCTTACATCTAAGCAGTTATTAAATAAATGTCAGGATAACGTTGTTTTAAACAGAATGGCTTATTATAAGTTTATTGGGGTCCTTTTGTCCTATGGCTCTATTTTAAATTTTGATTTGACATTTTTTAAAATAGAAATAGGACATTTAAAAATTATTTAATCACACATTTATCTATTGCATCAAATACTTAGAGTGACTGGAAAACTATACTGGGAATTGTATTTGGTAGTACAAGCTGAAGGTAACTCACTTTTCTCTTCTTTTTAGTCCAAGATGGAAAATAATCAAGTAACCGAGGACTGCATGCAATTGCAGGAAATTCCATAACAGCAATATTAGCAAAGTGCTGTATAAACGGAGGGACAAGAATAATAACAGCTGGCATTACTGAGTTTTTGTTGTGTACCACACCTTCTTGCAAAGTACTTTACATATATTATGCCATTTTTATTTCTCTACTGTTTGCAGTGTTGTTTTATAGCTAAAGGAAACTAGGTCCAGACAGTGTCACCAACCCACAGTTACCTAGTGAGTGATCAAGCTGAGGCTTGAACTCATGCCTGCCTAATCACTGTACCAGTGATTCTCCAACACTACAGTGAATCGGCATTACCTGGAAAGTGTGTTAAACATGAGGATTCTAGAGGCTCCTTCTGCAGCAAATCTAGGAAAAACTCAGAAATAGATTTTTCTTTTTTTCAAGCAGTTATCCAATTGATGCGGATTCAGAGCATCCGGGACTATAAGTAGCATGGCACTTTACTGTAAGTTCAGTCTTAGGGAGAGGTAAACATGAAGGCTTCCTCCATGGGGTAATACTAAGGTATAAACCAGGTGGAAAAGGGGAAGGGAAATCAAGAGCCTAGGCCAATATTATCTGCCAAAAGGAGGAGAAGAAAACGAAAAAGAGAAAGAAAGAAAAAGAGAGAAAGAGAGAAAATGGGTGGTTTCACTGACCCAGTTCCCTGGCTGTGGCCTGGCTGCCAATATGCTGTTAGGTTCTGAAAGTGGACATTGGATTTCCCCCCCTTTTGTTGACTGATAAAGAGGGCTGGTAATGTTCTCTATCCTGAAACAACATCATTGCTTCATGTGTTCCAGAGACTAACACAGCCGATTTCAGTTTTCAGTTCCTTCAAGCAGCCTTGGCCTTGCTTCTGGCTATATCTTGATTTACATCAACATACTTAAAGCCTTGTTAGTGTCACCCAGGCTAGACTGTCAACTGGGATGAGCTTTCTAGCAAGTTTTTTCCCACCTCCTCTCACTTTCAGGTTCATCAAACAAGGCATATGTTTCTGTCATTGCTAAATTACTGCCATACACCACAGAAAGTGCATTCCCATTAATTACAGGGCTGTGTCAAAAACACCTTGACACTGGAGCAGTCGAAGGTACCCATTATGCATGCACTAATGGTACACCTTGTACCCATCCCCCCAAAGCCTGGCTACAAAATGCCAAGGATTTGTCATCATGAAGTGAAATCATTAGAGGATATGGTGACTTCTGACAAATGTCTTCACTTGAAGAATTTTTAGGGAATAGCAAATCAAGGTAGCATATTTTGGAGAGAGTGAATTTTACAAAAAAAAAAAAAAAACCCAATTTTTATTTTAATATATATTGGCAAGTACAGAGAAGTCCTTGACTCTATAGAAGGCTCTAGCCCCGATCCCATAATAACAACCTTCCTCAGTATATCCTGTTAGTTACTATTGAAGAATCAGAGCCAATAGGCTGCAGGTTTATATATAAACATAAGGAATGTCCATGGGAAAGAAAGTCAACAATATAGGAACCAGTATATATTTTACAAAATCAGTATGTGGCAAGATAAAGGATGGATTTGGGGAATAAAAATGGGAGCGGCATCGATCATTTGAGGAATTACTGCTGAGTAAGAAAGGATGAGGGCCCAAAGTAGACCAGTGACTGGGGAGATTAGTTTAAATGTCAAAAGAGGTAATACAAACACAGTTTATTGCTTTGCCAGAATCCACAAGTATTGGTCCACAACCTAAGATCATCTCCAGTGGTTCCCCCTTCTAAAGAATAAAATTCAACCCTGTTGGTATCACAGCTTTATCTTTTGCTCATTAAACGGGCCATCCTCTGAATAATCTCCACCCCTTTTATTCTATGTTTGTCACATCGGATTAGATTTATCATGCTACTTCTATTAATTCATTTAAAAACTCATTCAACAAATATTTAGAACACCTACCATATTGCATACTTGTTTTTCCTTCAGCCTTTGTCCTAGTGATACAACTCAACATGAATTAGAAATCTAAAAATCAGTCATGTATTGAGCACCTATCATGTTTCAGGCAATGTTCTAAGTACTGGGAATGTGATTATAAACAAAACAGATTTAAGAACCCACCTGCAAGAGACTTACAGTGTAGCTAAGGGGAGCACAGTTAATAAACAAAATAAATAAAATATTTGCTGGGCCAGATGCATCTAAATACTGTGGAGAACAGCAAGCTGAAGAAGTTGGATAGGAAGTGAATTAAGGGTGTCAGCTTGGAGGAATCGAATTTTAAATAAGTCCGGGAACACCTTACCAGCAAGCTGTGTTTGAACAGGCCATGTAGAAGATGAAGAAGCAAGCCATGCAGGTATCCAATGGCAGAGCATCCCAGGGGGTGGAAAGTGTAAATGCAAAGTTCTGCAGTGGAAGTAAGTCTGGGGTATTCCAGGAAAGCAAGGAAATGCACTGTGACTAGGGCAGAGTGAGCATGAAGGAGAGTTAAAGCGATACAGGAAACATAGGTTAGATTGTATAGAACATTGTAAGGATTTAGGCTTAACTCAGCAAGAATTTTGAGAATAAGAATAATGCAATAGGATCTAGATTTCAACAAAGTACAAAGATCAAAGCAGGGAGGCTGGTGGGGAGGCTAGTGCAACCATCTTTACAAGAGGCAACATTATTGTGGACTTAGTGGCAGTTAGCTGTGCAGGTGGGAAGAACCAGTTAGATTCTGGACAAATTTTAATTTGATTCATTTACAGATAAGACGTAGAGTATTTGAGAAAGAGAAAGAAGAAAAAGAAAGAAGAAAGAAGAAAGAAAGAAAGAAAGAAAGAAAGAAAGAAAGAAAGAAAGAAAGAAGAAAGAAAGAAAGAAAGAAAGAAAGAAAGAGAGAGAGAGAGAAAGAAAGAAAGAAAGGAAAGAAAGAAAGAAAGAAAGAAAGAAAGAAAGAAAGAAAGAAAGAAAGAAAAAGAGGGAGAGAGGGAGGGAGAGAGGGAGGAAGGAAGGAGGAAGGAAGGAAGGAAGGAAGGAAGGAAGGAAGGAAGGGAGGGAGGGAGGGAGGGAGGGAGGGAGGGAGGGAGGGAGGGAGGGAGGAAGGAAGGAAGAACTCAAGGAGAACTCGTAAGTTAAGTTGCCATTTATTGAGATGGGTAAGACATTAGGAAAAGCAAGTCTAGGGAAAAGTCCAGAAGTTAGAGTTTAAACTGCTACAGGTCTGATGTCCACTAGAAACCTACATGGGGATAATGAGTAGAAAGTTGGATACAGTCTTGTGGTAAAAGGAAAGATCCAAGTTGAAGACAGAAATTTAGGGGATGTCATTTTTACTGCCTAATATGGGAGTCACCAGGCACATGTGGCTATTTAAATTTACAGTAATTTATGAAATAAGTAAAAAATTTAATGAGCCCCACTAGGCTCATTGCTCAATGTGGCTAGAGGCACATGTGCCCTGTGGCTATCATATTAGATAACCCAAATATAGAACATTTCTGTGATCTCAGAGAGTTCTTTTGGACAGCACCAAATTGAGAGTACTTAAAGACATGAGACATGAGACTTGCTGAAATCACCAAGATATTTGTTTCTAAGCTTGGAAAGAGAGAGAGAAATGTTGGCGAGGACTGGGGGTGGGGATTGATTCTTTTTCTCACAAAGCCACGAATAATGGGTTGAAAGATTCTTCAGATTTTACTCTTAGAAATTTATTTTAGTTAATCCCCACTTCTCTCCCTCTGTCTTCACTTTGTATTTCCTGCCTTCTTTAAGCTCCTTCAAGAATGATTACAGTAGCCTCTTAACTGATCTTTGTGCTCGGGTCTGTATCCGTCATTTTCATCCCCCACAGTCTTAAAATAAAAAATCTAAGTAATCCTTCAGTTTAAAAGCTTCCAATAGCTTCATTGCCACCTACAGAGTTAAGGTGGTAAATATGGTATTATTGAATATGAATATGAAGCTTCTATAACCTGTCCCTTCCTTCTTCAATCTCGTATCTCATATTCTCTATCTTTACAGTATGATCCAACGATAATGAACTCCTCTTCTAACTTCTGTTTCTTAGCTCCTTCCGGTCTCTTCCTGAGATAAATGTTTCACCTTTGACAGACTTTTAGCCACCTTATAGGGCAGAGTTCAAGTGTTGCTTCCTCTCTACTTGGGTGAGATGTTCCATTATATCTGTGCTCTTATAACACCCCATACTCCTACCATAATATTTAACACCTGTTACCAGAATGATCTGTTTCTTCATCCCCCCAGTAGACTATGGCTCTCAGAGGTTAGTGCCTCTACTTTCCATGCTTTTCATTCTGCAAGGCTAACTACACTACCTAGCACGTAGGAGGTAAACAATGACCACTTTTCAACTGAAAATGAAAGTAACAGAAAGATTTTGTGATTTCTCAGCAATACATGAACCATTCTCATGTTGCTCACATTACTTCAATATCCTTCTAATGCCCTGAATTGTCCTACTTTTCTTGCCCTTCAGCACTCAACTTCAATGTCATTTTCTCTGTGTACCTATGTGTCCTCACCCCAACCTCATCTTTTCTTCTTAGCACTATTTATATATCTCCAAGATCCTACTTTTTACAGTGATAATCATATCTCTTTGGCTTTTGTGAGTATGTTTTCTGGAAAGGGAAGGTATGATTCTTGCTTACAACTTGTCTTTTGTACATAGTACCATTTAGCACATAGTAAGCCTTGAATAAAATACTTGTTGAATAAATCTCTTAATTTATATTGATTTCCTAAGAGATCCTGAAATGGATATCATTATATAAACTGTTTGATTACAAATCAAAAAATGATTAAAAGTACATATGAATATAGAGGATTTCTTAAAATGATTAAATCTGGAATGAGCTTTGAAATGATCTGATTTTATAGGTGAAGGAAGTTAATGCCAGGGAAGTTAAAATGCCAGGAAGTTATAATGCCAGGGAAGTTAAAATGAGTTTGGGGGCCAGAAAAAAATTTAAGTATCTTGACCATCACCTTGCCTCCTGCTTTGCCAACTCTATATCCTGCTGCTTTGTTTCTCCTCAATTCTTCTTCACCTGGCTTCTCACCTATGCTCTCAGCCGTGCAGTGCTTGCACAGCCATTCGATATGATGGACAAAGATAAATATGTATTTCCCCAGCTTTGCATTACAGTGGCATTTTGATTATGAGGTTAAGATTTCTGCCTGAGTAAAAACAAAATCTAACACAATACTTAATTTAGAAATAATATTCATCACAAGCCCACTCCCTTTCTCCTCATGGGAGTCTAAACCCATCCTGTACTTATTCAATAAAGAGAAATGGAATGATCAGGTTTCTTGCAATAAACTGTTTCAGGCCAGAACAATGCTTATAGGGAACTGGAAATTCTCTCTCTCGAATGTGCAGTAACACTAACAACTGGCACACAGAGAGCTGAGCTGACCATACCCATTTTCTCACATACAAGTTAATTGCATGAGAATTGAGTTTTCTAAGAGAAAACCTTCCATAGACACGATCTCCACTATTTAGCCTCGCACACATACACACACAATGGACAATGTGCAGAAATAAATTATAGTAATTTCTCCCCAAGAAACTACCAGAGAGGGTGGTAATACCAAGAACATTAAAAGACTTAATAATGAGCATTTACTGTGAGTGCCACTGAGCTAATTACTACTTTCTAATTGAACACATTTGGACAAATAGAAAAATACTCATAAATGTCATTGATCCAGAACCTTAACCTTCAAAATATATATTTGTCTTTTCTTTTGGAAAGTGGAAGGGGGGTCACATATCTTTAAGAAATATTCTCTAAAAGCATTAAGGAAAGGATACTTAATCGTTATTCTAAATCAAAATTATTGAGACTATTTTTAGTTTTCAAAGAAATCAAATTATAGCCTGAATTTTTTGTCAGGGAGTTCGGGGCAGGGGTGGTGATATTTTGCTGCAAGATTTTTGTCTTGAATAACCATTTTTTCAATGTTTTTCTTTTATGGAAAATGCTGTTTTGAACTAATTTTCTCTTTTTCTCGTATGTATAATGAGCATGACTAAGAAATATAAGTGAGAAGCTCCCAGAACTTTGTTTTCTTTGTGGTTGGGGAGTGGAAAGTGGAAAAGGGTCTGAAAAGAATAGGTTTTAGAGCTAAGATTCTTTAAATCGAGTGCTCCAAACACTGTGGATTTGGTTACTCTTGATTGACAGATCACAAACTCTGGTCCCAGTTCAAAAGATGAGCTCAGTCCACGGTTGCATTTACTATGGTTTACTCTCAGAGCAACTAATGTGTTTTAGAAAACATCTAAACGGATAAAAAAGCACAAGGGTGGACATAGATTTCCATTGCCTCCTTGTATTCCTCTTAATCATGTCCTCAAG
Organism: Canis aureus; assembly: GCF_053574225.1. Lineage (NCBI taxonomy): Eukaryota > Metazoa > Chordata > Mammalia > Carnivora > Canidae > Canis > Canis aureus. The sequence goes on from NC_135618.1 coordinate 32,807,657, forward strand.
TTCAGAGCTCTCAGAAGTCTGTATGGAGAGAGAAGTCCTCTGGGTCAGAGGCACACAGAATGGTGAGCTCTGACTTTTATATTCAGAGCCACATCGGCACATAGCATCAACTCATATTTTTTTACTCAGGACACCACATCACAAAGCCTGCTTTCCAAAAATCTGGTTCTTGAAATTCTTGTCATGTTGACACAGGGATAATGCCTCCTTCCCTATGTGTGCCTGACTCACAGATCCTGTATGCTTTTTTTGTTTTGTTTTAACTCATTTCCATATGAGGACTTCCTGGAGCAGACCAACCATACACTACTATAGTGCTCAAGAAAGAAAGTTGTACTTGCATTTTTATGGGACAATAAATAGCGGCTGTGTTTGGATCCTTGGTCCTAGGATCAAGCCCCACATTGGGCTCCTTGCTCAGCAGGGAACCTGCTTCTCCCTCTCCTTCTGCCCTTCCCCTTGCTTGTGCTTTCTCATGCTCACTCTCTCTCAAATAAATAAATCAAATCTTAAAAAGAGAGAGAAAGATAACATTAGGTGAAAAGAAAAAGGAATTCAGTCTCCATGTTCTCAATGTCAATTATATAAAAGGACCTCCTGATGAAGTTCTGCAGTGATTTTTAAAATTTAAGCCTGTTTTAGAGATTGCCAAAAATCTCAGTTACTACCAAGCATCACAACATTTTAATTTTAAAACAAAATCTATTTCACAATAAGCCAATGTATGTTAAGTACTTTATATTATCCAGCTGAGCGAAAACTAGAAAAAAAGGGGAAAAATTAATATTCTTGCAAACAATTTTGATGTCTACCTCCATGAATTATTCAAAAACTTGCAAGAGGCCATTATGTATTTCCAAGGGATATTTTAAATTAAAAAAATTATATATTCTTGTTCCAGATGTCATATTGTAAATAATATGACAGTCACTTTTACATATTTCTCCCTTGTCAAAAGAAAGGAAGAATTATATATAAATCTCCTTTAATATCCTCTGCCTAATGTATGATGTTCTGAGCAGGTAGGGACTCAGTCTATCTGGAAGGAATATTATCAAGATTAAAAAACAAGGATCTGTCCCAGATTCTACAGAATTGATAGACTGACCCAGGCATGTAACCAAAGGCACAAAAACTCCCCAATATCACCAGCCTTCCCCACCTATAAAGAAGGCTTCCCCATTGTCCCTAAAACACAGTCTGGCCATGTGAATTCTGCACTAATTTTCATATCATTTCACCACTGTTAATCTCTAGATCACAAAGTGATCAGTGCCATAATAGATGTGAAAATAGTGTGTAATGGAGACATATTGGTGATGTTCCCCACTCAAATGTCTGTTGTCTGTTGGACAACAGACATGGAAGGAAATATATTATTTACTAGGCAAAGAATAGATGATGGCCATTTTAGAAAGAGGAATGATTGTATGAAAAGGAATAAAATTGGTATTTTGTAGGAGAAAAGTTAAGAAATATTGACTAGATTTAGGTTTTGGAGGGTCTTGTGTGATTTACCAAGCCTGGATTATATTCAGAACATTAGAATTTAAAAAGCATTTGAAAAGAAGAAAGAAAATATACACAATTGTATTTTGGAAAGAGAATTCTGGAAGCAATGTGGAGAATAGATCCAATCAAATTAAGACTAAAGACTTAACTTAGTTTAGAAGTAACTAAAATGCATTCCTTCCCCAGAGAGAAATGATGAGTGATTGAATTAAGGCAATGGCTATGAAAGCAGAGACAGGATGGGTCCCAGAAATGTCATCTAGCCTAGTGGCCAACAAGATGGGGAAGGTAATGGAGGGTGAAGAATTCAGAATGATTCCCTAGCCATTACCTTGAAAAATTGTGTAGATGATACTACTTCTCACAGAGATAGGGACTTGAGGAACCAAAAGTTTTCTTTGGGTAGAGTGGTTAAAAAAAAAAAAAGTCATAGTCAAAGTAAACGTTGGGTTGTCAAATAATAAAAATAATAATGTAAGCTAACAAGCACTACTCAATCTTTATGTCATTTTTTCCTCACAAAAAACCTCTGCGAGGTTATTACTATTCTTATTACTCCATGTTACAAGTAAAGGAATTTAAAGAAACTAAGTAATCTTTCCAAGGATAAATTAAATTCCTTTTACATGCCCAGTAGACTGTTGGATATGCATGGTTGAGCACAGAAGAGAGGGCTCACCTGCACACGTAAGTGTAGAACTTGTTAACTTTGTAGCCCAGGTGGCTCAGCGGTTTAGTGCTGTCTTCCGCCCAGGGCGTGATCCTGGAGTCCTGGGATCGAGTCCCACATCGGGCTTCCTGTGTGGAGCCTGCTTCTCCCTCTGCCTGTGTCTCTGCCTCTCTCTGTGTGTCTCTCATGAATAAATAAATAAAAAAATATTTAATAAATAAATAAAATCTTTAAAAAAAAAAAAAAAAACTTTGTATCTGATGTCATGAGAGTAGACCCATCACCCCAGTCATCATGTGTGGAGTGAGAAGAGAATATCAACGGCAAATCTCTGTGGTAGACAGATTGCCCAGGAACAGAGGAACCAAAACATGGAAAGTCAAGAAGTGTAGGTAGAAAATATTATCCAAAAGGATGAAATGCTTTAAAGTTTCAAATTTGCATATTGGGCAGGCAATGCCATGTCTTCAGATTTGGTGTCCAGTAGGTCAGCAGCGATATGAAGTAGAGAAAGTGTAGGGGATGTTTCAGTGCTGAAATCAGATAACAGTGTGTGTGAACATTATCAGGAGGAGCAAGTGAAGACAGACAGAAAGCCAAACTTAATTTTTAAAGATGCCTCACTGTGAATGCAGAGATTAGTAAGATCTGGGGAGTAGGTTGATATATTGCATCATGGTGGTTTTAAGATGGGTAAAATTTGGGGAGAAAGTGTCAGAAATAGGCTTAAAAAAGGGACAACTGCTTGAATGATGTTCTTTGGGAGAAGGAATTTTAGCAAAAGGAACTAATGAGCCTGAAACAAAAGCAAGAGTTCCTTTTCTACTAAGCAAAAGGAAAGTTCTCTGCTCTCAAGACACACATCTTCCATTCAGGCTTTCTAAACAAAATAGAGGGATGTATGAGTGAAGTTGTTTATTTTTGTTTTAATACTATGTATTTTGAGTATTTTCAAGAATTTGAAATTCCTCTTCCCGACAATAGTCTTCAGCTAATGATTGTTTCAAGACCAGAGTCTTTCCTTTTTGTGTATCATTGACTTTCATTTTTATATCTCTTTTACTTGTGGCATAGCTGTGGAATACATAATCCATTCAATCCTCTAGCAGACATGTTCTCTTTCTTCTTTCAAAATACATTCTTCTATTGGAAGCTTAATAGCAATTCCAGGTAAGGGAAGAAGTACCTGAAAGGGATGGGGATATGCATTAGAAAGTTTTGACTGTCCCTGTTGCCTTTGAATTCTAGATACATCTACTTTTCACTTCCATGATTGTCTCTGTGCCTCCAACTACATTTCTAATCCTTGGCTGCCTTAGTCTCCTCAGACTGCCGTAACAACCATAACTGGGTAGTTTAAACAACAGAAACTTTTTTTCTCACAGTTCTGGAGGCTAGAAATCCAGGATTAGGGTTCCACTGTGGTCCAGGTCTGGTGAGAGCTCTCTTCCTTGCAAACAGATGCCTTCTCTTTATGTCTTCTCATGGTAGAGACCTATTTCTTCCTCTTCTTATATATCTGCAGTCCTATTGGATTAGAGCTATACCCTTAAGATCTCATTTAATCTTAATGATTTCCTAAAGACTCTTTTTCCGGATATAGCCAAATTAGGGGCTAGGGCTTCAACATATGGATTGGATAGGGTGATGACATCAGTCTTTAGCATTGGTATTTATTACAGTTAATACCATTCACTAAATGACCAACCTGACCTTCTAGCATGATCATAGTTGATCATTTAAGAGCTCATAAACAGCACATTTGCCACACCTGGGTCAATATTTAGTAAAGGAAACCTAATAAGGAATTCACAGTCTTCTCATTGGCTGCAGTTCTGAAGCAGCACAAAGGGGCTTAACAGGACCTGTGGATAGGGAGAGGAATCCTGACCCTTGGGCTTGGAACTTATCACCATATGAAAAGGAAGTACCAATGCCATCTCTAAAAAGATGAGGGGCCAGTCCAAGGCTTGAATTTAAAGTAGTAAGAGGTGGTGAAATCTTGTTTTGCCTTCTAAGTAGTCTGCTGGGATAGGTATGCCTTATGTCCTAATTCAAGCAGTTTTTCTATGCATTAGGCCAGCATTTGCTTTGGGCTACGGGTGCGGGGGGGCCAGTCTCACACCAACTTAACCCCAACCTCTCATTTTCCTACCCTACTCACATACCAGCCACTCACAGCCGCTTTTTTTCTAAAGTAATTGAAATGTTTCACAAACCTAGTGTTTAAGTTCCCTCTTCTCTCTCTAAGTTGCCTAGGATTTCTCTTCTATTTGGGGAACATCTTCTAATCATCCTTCACTTATGAGACATTCTCTATCCACCACAACACAACCAAGAGAAATCTCTTCCTCAGACGTTTTACCACAGCACTTGGAGTATTCCTCTATGACGGCACTTACAATATCATATCAAAGGTATTTATTCTATTTATTGAATATGAAATTGCTGAAGGCAAAAATCATATCTCACCCTTTCTTCTATTCACAGGCTTTATTACCATGCCTGGTTTATGGTAGATCCTTGATAAATGTGTGTTGAGAAAATCCTTACATAAAAGAATTTCTTCAGTCTTAGAATTCCTAAAAGCATGTGTAGTGTATACCTTACATTGTGTTTCTTTTTTCATTGGATCAAGGATTTCAACAAAGAGTTATTTGATATTATGTATGTTCCAAGCATCATACTAGGTCTGTGGATAAAATCATAAGGAGCAAAGTGGAGTCTGGAGTCAGGAGGACTGAGCACACCGTGGGCTCATCCAATAGCTCATGACTTTGGACAAGATACTTTATCCCTGTAAGCTCCAGTTTCATTATATATAAAATGGTGAGGATCATAGTGCTTTCCTACACAATGTGCTATGAGAGTTAAATATGACAAATCAATTTAAAATGTTTAGTACTCTTGTGACATAAAGTCAGTGAAAGATATTCTTCTTTTTCTTCTTTCCCTTCTTCTTGTCATTGTTACTCAAAGAATGATCACGAGTCTCATGTATCCCATCCTGAGTAAGTACACAGGAGTTGACATTTTTTCACATGCATAGATATTACATGTTTGACAAGATTGTATACTCCTTGGAGGCAGGGATTCTGTAAAAACAGACCTCTTTGTGAAGAGCAATTTTTTCCTCCATGATAACACCGTAGTATCATTGTTAAACTCAGGGAAAATATTTAATTGTTTGATGTGTGCATTAAAGTATGCAATGAAAAAAGAATCAAGGTTGATTCTTATCCATTGGGTGAACAACAGTAAGTACAACAATAAGAATATGCTTTGAGGGAATGGTTGCCATGAATCAGGCACAGTGCTCTACGTAAATTATATTGTTTTCTCCTCCCAGCAAACACTTGATATAAATATGCTTTATCACTGTAGAAACTGTTTTAGAAATCTTAAATAACCTGCCCAGTCACTTCCTCATTTACCCATAATTCCCCAGGATAATGAGTCCCAGTTTTTAAAAGAGTTAACAATGCCCTGGCGCTTTATATTTGGTTTTGTGATATCCTGTCTCTTCCCAGCCCCACTTGTATCTTTCTGTTCATCCCTAAACTATAAAGCAATATGTGACACATCACATATTTGTCTCTTAGAAATACACTTAGAATATTTTTGTTTTGAGGCTTTTCTTTAAAAAAATGTGGAGCACTAAAGAAGGATAGAAATCTTCTGAGAAATGGGGAAATCATCATGGGAAATAAGCAAGGATAACATCGCACATGTTGTATTTGGGGAGCATCAAATATATACTGGTGCAGTCTGTGCCATATTTGGTCTCCAGCATGGGCCAAAAGAGCAAGTGTACACAATGGATGTGACAAGCAGCCTCATAGTTTAGCTCAGTTTATGTTATCTTAAAATAGTTCATAGTCTTTGTGGTGACTGTTATATATTTAGATTTGGAAAGTTTTTGTGTGTTGCATTTTTGTTATGAAATATGTATATATTCTCAAGTGAATGGTCATTGGGTATGGTCACCTTGTGTCCTGATTTAGCAAATGCCCTTCATTTTCATTTTTAAATAAAGTGTTGTTGTTCATAATTACAATAAAATAACCAAGCATGGGTTTGGAAGACTCCCATTTTATTCCTCCTGCTGGTAACATGCTCACATCTGCTGATTTGTGAAGTTGTATGTAGTGAACATAAATCACACTTTAACATTTGTTTAAACCTGAAAGATGACCAGAGATAGTTGATCTTTTTCCCCCAACTCTTATGGGTCAATGTATCTAATAACACCCTTTCAAGGGAAGCATGTTGTGTATTCTCTGATAAGGTGAAGTGCTCTTGAACACTATGGATAAGAGCAGCAGATTTCTTCCAGTCTTGGATATAAGTGGAAAAGTAGTCAACACTGTTGCCCTTCCTTCTGAGACATTTGGTAAACCTGCTATTATGCAAGGGCCCATGCAGTGACCTAAGAATGCACAAGCCTGCCAGACTCTCAGACTACTGGCCTGTAGTGTGCCGGATAGTCAAAATATGACAGTCATTAAAGTGTGCATCCTAGAGGCACCTGGTTGGCTCAGTGGGTTAAGCATCTGCCTTCAGCTCAGGTCATGATCCAGGGGCCTGGATTCAAGTCCCAAGTTGCTGGGCTCCCTGCTCAGTGGGGAATTTGCTTCTGCCTCTCCCTTTGCCTTTCCCCCTGCTCATGTTCTCTCTCTCTTTCAAATAAGTAAAGAAAATATTTTAAAAAGCAAAGTGTGCATCCTAGAACAATGGTCTCCTCAGATCTCTTTATGTGATCATTGCTCTGGTGTTAGGAGAGAGTCAGAACTGCTGAGTAGAGGTCTCTAGTATTACTTACAACCAAAATAGACCTGTTCTCTCAGATAATGCTTCTCATTGTTAGTAATCCATTGATTATTGTGCCCATTGGTAAGAGAGATTGGTGTTTAGATTCCATCTACATCATAAATGTCTCTGGTTATAACAACCCAGGCCTTTTCTGGACTAGAAGTGTGACCATGACAGTTTTGCAGTTGTCTTTCTCACGAGATGAAGCTCTGGGCTTCTGCTATTTATGATCATACCTCCTGAACATGAAAGGTACACTCATGTGGACTCCTAAGTGTTGAGTCATGTACTCTGAAGTCCTGGCGAGAACTTCTCCTTGTTTTAAACTTTGGGGAAAAATTACTGATGTAAACTTTGAGGAAAAATTACCTTTAGGTTGTATGCTTTGGCCTACAGAAACTAGATTGCTAGTTTTAAACAAATTCTCTTGGATTCAGTTTTCTCTATCAGATGAATCTGTGTTACATACAGATAAGAACTACATGGAAAAAATAAAGCAGTGAAGAGAGATACAAAGTTCTATGGATTTCAATTTTAGATCAAGTAGTCAGAGACAGTTTCACTGTAAAGATAATGTTGTTGTTTTTTTTTTTAAGACTTCTAGGAAATGAGGAAGATATCATGATATAGAAGAGGAAAGAACCTTCCAGACTGAAGGAAAATGAAAATACAAAGGCCTTGCAACAGAGGCATGCCTGGTGGGCTCAAAGAAGATGATATGGTAAGACATAGTGAAGGAGTAGCAGAGAAAGGAAGTCAGAAAGATAATACCAACTGCTTAGAGTGGCAACATCTGGTAGAAATATAAGATGAGTCACATAAGTGATTTTTCAAAAGATTTATTTATTTATTTTAGAGATAGAGAACATGTGAAAGAGTGGCAGGAGGGGTAGAGGGAGCCAGTCTTCAAGTAGACTCCCTGCTGAGTGAGGAACCCCACACTGGGGATCTCAGGACCCTTAAATCATGACCTAAGCTGAAACCCTGAGTCAGATGCTTACCTATTTACTGACTTCCAGTCACATAACTAATTTTAAATTTTCTAGTAGCCACATTAAAAAAGTAAAAAATGCAAAATGCAAAATTAATTTTAATATGTTATTTAATAAACATGTGAAAAATATTATCATTTTAACCTATAATAAATTCAAAACATTGATATATTTTTAAAAATTTTTGTACAAAGTGTTTTGCACAAATCTAGTGTGTATTTTCTGCTTATAGTACATCGCAATTTGGACTCTACCTCTGGAGTACTCAGTAGCAACCTGTGGAGATGGCTACTGTGCTGGACTTAGGGACTACAAAGCTATTTTAAGGACCTTTGGATTTTACTCTGAGATAGGTCCTGGAGGATTTGTAGAATGAAAAAAGAAGTATGCTTTGACTCATACATTTTGACAAGATCATTCTGACTATTGTGTTAAAAAACTGAAACATGGAAAGGGATCAAATTTGAAGACTATTGCAATATCCCACATGAAATAGGATAGTAGCTGAGGTGTTGGTCATGGAGGTTATGAGGAATGGTTGAATTCTAGATGTTTTGAAAGTGGAGCTGACATAATTTGCTGGCAGATTGATTGTCAGATATGATAGCAAAGAGTCAAACAGATAAATTGTCCCAGATATGTATGTTTTTGAAACTGTCTCTTATAACTGCAAAGTGCAACGTTGGTCAAGAATCATTGGTCTGGGGGCACCTGGGTGGCTCAGTGATTGAGCATCATCTGCCTTTGGCTTAGGGTGTAATCCTGGGGTCCTGAGATCAAGTCCCACATTGGGCTCCCTGGATGGAGCCTGCTTCTCCTTCTGTCTATATCTTTGTCTCTATGTGTCTCTCATGAATAAATAAATAAAATCTTAGAAAAAAAAAAGAATCATTGGTCTGGTGGCAACTCCTGTGTATCTTGATGTAATCCCCACTGCTTGGCTTCCCTGATGAATCTCTAAGTCTGGAAAGTTATTTATTTTGGACAGGGAGGTAGTAGGATTTGAAGCAGGGAAAGTAGGTTAGGAGATCAAAATACCTTCAAAGTTAGGCAATGATAAGATAGGTTAGAAGCAGCAAGTGCCCAAACAAAGGGGTCCCGTGATTAAACTCTGATTCAGAAAATGCCAGTGAAGGGAAGGAGGGAGGTTGCTGTGAAGTCTGTTCTGAGGGCCAATGTAAAAGGTTCTAGAAGTTTGGACTTGGGAACTCTGGTGGGACTGATCATTTCTGTTTATAGATCAGGATTCGGTTTATATGGGCATTGTCACTGTCTGAAATTCATGGAACTATACAACTATCATAGGTCATATATATGTTTCATAAGAAAGTGAAATAAAAAATAAAAATAAATTGACCATCTCTCTGAAATGTGCCACCATTCATCAGAATAGTAACATAAAACCTAAAAGGCCAATGCTTTAATTTATAGTGAAAATACAACTATATTATTTAGACTGAACAATTGCCTCAGTTGAGTTTGGCAAAATGACATAAGATGCAAAAATATAATCAGGAGGTGGCTGGGTGAAAGTGAAAACAGAAGAAATAGAGTCATTAAAATGAATTGATGGCTGGTGTTACAGAGCCTTGATAATGTAATTCACTCATTCTTACCACAGACACGGAGCTTCAGAGCTCAATGTTCTTTTCTGTAGAGACTGTTGAAAATGGTTATGTCTCACTGACCCCCTGCCTTTCACTGTTCAACCACCTACCCAGTCTGACACAACTTTTGTTATTTTCTTCTTGAAATGCTCTAATGTCCTAATAAGATCTTGGAGATAAAGCTCTTTTAAGATTCCTTTCTAGGTCCTATTCTAGAATAGTCATATTATAATTTAACTAAAAACAACTTCTAAATTTCTTGAGGGAAGCTACATTGAGATTCTCATGTAAAACCCATAGTATCTTGGTGACATGCTAGATAGGACACCTAGAGGATGTTGAAAAATCAAAGATGACCTGAAAGGTCCATGCCTTGGAAAAATATTATGTTCTTCCACTTACTGAAACAAACGTAGCAGGAGTAGGAACAGGATCAGGGAGGATGGTGATAGGTGTGTTTTGAACACGTTAAGTGAGAGATGATCTAGCCAATTGCGTTTGCTCTGTTTCTCAAAATTCCAGAAGAAAGTCTGAGATGTAAATATGTTGATTACTTTCCTCTGAAGGAGGCTACAATTGTGAGAATTGTTGAAAGCACCAAAGGAAGGAGGGGGAGGAAAGAAGAAGCCTGGATCAGGCAGGAGCTTGTGGAGTATGACTATTTATAGAAGGAAAGAAAAAAAAAAAAAGAGAGAGAGTCTGAAACTGCAGAGAAGATAAAATATCCTAGATCTAGAAAGATAGGGGGACATTTTCAGGAGAATGTGTAACCTGCATTATAAAAGTAATGCTAAATTTTACAGAATATTAAGCCTGAGATTTGGAAACTTAATTTTTCTAACTTAAACATTCAACAGAAGGGTTCCTGGGTGGCTCAGTCCTTTAAGTGTCTGCCTTCAGACCAAGTCTTGATCCTAGGGTCCTGGGAAAATGCCCCTCGTCAGGCTCCCTGTTTCTCCCTCTCCCTCTGCCCCTTCTGCTCACTCATGCTCTCTCTCACTATTTCTCTCTTTATCAAATAAATAAATAAAATCTTTTTTAAAAATGTCTTAAAGATTCAAGGGAATCTACTCAGTAAATGAATGGTCTGCAAAAGTCACACTTTGTCTCTTACTCCAAACTGGATATATCAGGAGTCAGAAGTTATCAAAAAAATAATACTTTCTCCCATTGTTTTGACTTATGTTGAATCATAATATTAATATATGCTTTATTCTTAAATACTATTATTCTTAAATACTATTATTCTTAAATACTATTAAAAGTAAGCGGGAAAGTTACAACACAGTAGGTTGTTCCTGTTGAGAGATATGAATATCCTCTGTATAAGTTTATTGAGTAGAAATATCTACATAGATATTTTTCGCTTTTTGCCTTTAATTTAGGGGGGAAAGTGTATTCATATAAGGGAAAGAAACAGTGAAAGAAAAGTCCAAAATAGTTAGAAGACAATCAAACCAGGTAGGTTAAAGAGGAAGTGTAGAGAAATTGAATGAGTATACGAGCTGAGAAAGCTTTCAGTAAGAAAACACTGTCTTCATCCTAGAGAGCAGAAAGAAGAATGAGCAGAAAACCTGAAAAGATGATGAAGTGCAAACATTAAGGAACCACTTTCAGATGGTCTGAAGATTTACAATGACATAATATGGAATATCTGATATTAAGGCCATTGGTTGACAGAGTACTTTAGTATGTTGAGACAATTTGAAAAGATCTAGAACAGCCTCAGAAGAGACTATGTAGATGTACACAGGGATTGCTGAGCAGTTTTTAAAAAGCCCATAAAAGGTTAGACTGCAAAAAATGTATACTGGAGTCTTTTTTATTTTTACAGATTTTTTTTTTAAGAATTTTTTTAAATTTTTTTTATTTATTTATGATAGTCACACAGAGAGAGAGAGAGAGAGAGGCAGAGACATAGGCAGAGGGAGAAGCAGGCTCCATGCACCGGGAGCCCGACGTGGGATTCGATCCCGGGTCTCCAGGATCGCGCCCTGGGCCAAAGGCAGGCGCTAAACCGCTGTGCCACCCAGGGATCCCCTACAGATTTTTTTTTAAAGAACAGCTTTAGGCACCTGGCTGTCTCAGTGGTTGAGCGACTGTCTTTGCTCAGGTTGTGATTCCAGAGTCCTGGGATCAAGTCCCACGTCAGGCTCCCCATAGGGAGCCTGCTTTTCCTTCTGTCTATGTCTCTGCCTCTCTCTCTCTCTCTCTCTGTCTCTTATGAATAAATAAATAAAATCCTTAATAAGAAAAATATAGAACAGCTTTAGGCTCATAGCAAAATTCAGCAGAAGATACGGAGATTCTCTGTATACCTCTTGCCCACAGTGGAGTCTTTTAACATGTTTAAATAAGTGTGTTAACGCATCCCTCAACAGCTATTAGTAGATAATATTTTATAAATAAAAGGAAATAAGGAATATAAAGGACAGGCAATAGAATTTCTAAGTTGAATTCCTCAGAAAACTCAGGGTTCAAGTCTTGAAAGTAGTCAGATTTGGTTTGCTTTTGTTTTGCTTTGTGTTTGATAATGACTAAAAGATACTAGTGGGTTGATGAAATGAGATGCTAAAAAAATTCATTGGAATTTGGGACATTAAGTAACTGAGAGTCCAGGACTTTGGAAAAGTTGTTGATATACCTTTTTTAAGTCATTGAAAATAAACACACAGAAGAGGAATGTATCTGTGCGCTATGTGCTTCAAGGAAGTCAAGGTATTGTTCAGGGATGAGTGTTGAAAACAGAAACAAAGATTAAAGAAGGTTGTGGAGCAAGAATCCAAAGAGTGACAGAAGGCAACTAAACAAGACAACTTGCAGGGAAGCAAGAAGAATACCACTTATTTCTTGCATTCAGGATTCTGGAGGTAGCATGTCTACCACAACTAGAAAAGAATTAAAGAAAAACGTGTCAACAACTGTAATGGCTGAAGCTGAATTTAGAGAATTTCTGTTGCCATCTCATTAGATATTTTTCTGGATTATTTATTCGTAGGTTTCAAAGGTGAGTTTTAATAAATTTTTACATTTGCATTCAATTCAGATGGAAAAGCCATATGTTGATAAACTTACTGACACACAATCTGCTTATCATTGTTTCCCTTCAAACCCCAAATTGCATATAAACAGAAAAACTAATCAACTGAAGCAGAAACAGTATCAATTAGGCTGGTGCCTGGGAACTGAAAAAAGAGCAAACAAAATTAATTCCAATCAGTTTGGTAATAAAAAAATCAAAAATATGTAATAACTCAAGATGACTATGCCAGAAAGTTGTTGTGATTTGGCTAAGTATTTTTACATGAACGTTTATAATCCTTCAAAACAGTATTCGTATATGTATCTTATCATCATTTTAAAATTATGCTTAGAATCACTGTTACAATAGTTAAGACTATATGAAAGAGGAAATTGAAATTTTCAAACACACCTCCATGTCTCTTTTGTGGCTACAATCACATATTGCAGATATTTCAAAATAATAATGATAAACATATATTGAACATTTATTTTGTACTTTATACATTTTTTAAAAATCATCATACTAGTCATTCAAAGCATGATGGACTTCATTATTATTGAACGACCTGCAAGTCTTTAAGAGGATTCCAGTGAGAGAGGGTTCTCCAAATGACCTTCACAAGTGCCCTATGGGAAAAGAGTAGGTTTCAAAGCCTAGCAAGCCAAGAGAGGACCAACTCTTAACAACCTGGATGGAACCAGTCGAGTAAGATTCAGGAGGCTTACATACCACCTAAGAAGTGGCAGAGAAGAAAGAGCACAGATTTTATAGGAAAAACAAGAAGATAATGACCATGCCCCCTCCTGCTTGCTTGCCAACCTTGTAAGAGGGTTAAGCTACAGAGTGGACAAGAGTTGAGTGGGGCGGGAAGTTTGGATTACCTAGGATTGAACAGATTAATTACTGAATTGGTGTTTTTCACTAGAATTCATTATTTGAATGTCTAGAAAAGTTACTGCAATTTTTCTTCAGTTGAATTCCATGAATATAGAGGTTCCAACTGAGTGGGCTTTCCAAGGCATTAAAAAAAAGGACGCAGCTGTTTTCTGATTTTAACCTATGTGTTTTAATTCAATCTAACAATTATATCTACATAACTCTGGTTGCTTAGCATAGCATTCAAGGCCTATAGAAAGTGGGACTTGCTTGCCTTCTCTGCTTCATGCATTCCCCAAACTATTCTTCTCTCCTATATTTAAAGTATATGTGCAACCCCTAGATGCCAGGCAATTTTATGAGTCTGTTCTATGTTTGGGGTTGATGAATGAAAATTTCCATACCTTGTTACTAAAATACAATTTTCAAAAAAAATTGCATTATTGTCATGCAAATATAAAATGAACCAGAGGGAAAAAAATACATATATATAGACCACTGGGCCTGTACACACACACACACACACACACACACACACACACAGTATTTAGTTAGGAAGCTGAAATAAATTTGCATATATTTAAGTCTAGTTAATATCCCATATCCCATAAGGTTATAAAATGCAATGTTTAGTATTTTCATTTGTGCTAGATAGAAATCAACTCTATCTTTCCTGGGAAAAAATTCATTTTCATTCCTATGAATGAATCATTTGTACAATTCTTAGTTTTCTAAAGTTAAACCCTATCCCTTCAACACTGAAAATAGAGGAAGTCAACCAAAGGTACACAGCTCTGACCCAGTAAATATTACTCAGCACTCCCCTGAAAAGATAACCAACAATTTCTTTTGCTTTATTTCCATGTCTTGGACGATTTTTGTGATACCATTACTTTCCTGGTAAACTCACTCATCTGTCAAGACTCAGCCCAATGGCCACCTCCTCTATGAAAATGTTTCAACCGCCTCCAGGAAAACTCTTGGTCTCAATTTACCCTGATTCCTCTGTCACCAACATCTTTCTATAGATCGAGACGGTAGTTATTTTGTATGTCTTTTCTCTCTTGTTAGTAACCAAGAGTATTCTTGGCATGTGAAACCATAGTCAAGTTGCTGTGTAATTAGATCTGAAGTCTGGCTTCATCGTTTAGTAGCCATATAAGCTCAGTCCAGTTATTTAACCACTCAGAGTTTAATTGATCTCATCCTTTAAATAAGAATGATGTCTAATAAACACAAAGTTTTATCATGAGGGGTAAATGAAACAAACTATATAAAAATTTATTTTGATGCTGTCTCTCCATAAATAGTAGCAATATTGATAAAGATATCAAGAACATAGGAAATGATAGAAGGAAGTGGAAGTGAAATTTTCATATACATGTTTAAACTCGAGTTTTGAGAACATCTCAGAATGTGTATTTTATGTGTGACTTGATATATTTCACTGGACCATCCTTAAATTTGAGTCAAAAATGTCAGTTTCAAGTCCCACTAAAAGTAGATGGTAAAAAAAGGTACAAATCATTTACTTATTCAAAGTCTATTAATCATAGTAATTCACAAAACAATTTAAGCTTTTAAAAAAATTTAGATTCCAAAGAATTTTCTAAATGCTTTTTTCCCATGTCCTTTTCATTTATAAACTACACAAAATTAATTTCCTGCAACTGTATAATTTGCAGGACCTCCTACTCACATATTAACATTTTCAAAAGAAAATGAAAAACTCATAAATTATCTCTAGGAAAACATGACTTAATTAGTGAGAAATTTTTATTTTAATTATGGCATTAAAGAACACAATTCTAGGCACAAAGAAGAAGTTAGAGACCCTCTCTGTGGTTCCTGCAGGGTACTTACACTCACCTGAGTGGGTCCCAAGAAGGGAAATACAGCACTATTGGATCTAGAGAACCTACTCTAGATTTTCTTCCAAACCATCGGCTTTCTCATTTTAGAGGGAGAATAAAGAAAAAAAGTGACTGTATTCTAACAAACAGACAAAATGGGAGTCTGAAATATGACAACAAATCACCCGCATTCTTCATGGCGGTTTATCTTCAACCCAGCAGAATAACTGCTACCAAAGCAAGTAGAAAACTGACAAAGAGGTGCACCACCTCCACACGCTAGTTCAATTCTAAAAAAGTTTTTTCTAAGTTGGATTTTTGTAAATTGAGTCATCCTTTAAAAGCATTAGAAGGACTAAGGATTTAAAGGAATCCATAGTTGAGCCTGTTTTTATAATACAAACATTCAGTGGCTTTTTCCTTTCTTTTATTAACTTATATTTTCATAGAACAGAATCAGAAGTTGGCTTATTTGTTAGGTTATTTGTTCTGAATATTCTACATTCTCCTACTAGAGCTGGAATGCCAGTATATAACCATGAATTATATTATCATGAATAATAAATACATCTCACACATTGAGTGCCTGCTTTGTGTGAGGCAATGTACCAAGTGCTTTGCATGGATTATCTCATTTGACCTATAATGAGGTGTATCTTTATTTATCTTGATTATAGAAAAGCAAGTATATGTCCAAACGAAATTATGTACTCTGGATCAGAAATAGTTTAGTGACAAAGCTAAGTTCTTTGACCCTACCATCCAAAGTAGGTGGTAGAGTCCAAAGCTCTACCATCCAGCTGTCTTTATCTTAAAGAGCCTGATAAAGTAGTGACTTTGATTTGTGAAAAAAACATAAATTCTTCATTAAATATCCAAGATAAAAGTCCTCATTTTCAGTGGCCCAGATGACTAAACTTAATAAATAGTTATTTATCTTACAATCTTGAGGGGAATTTTAAATGCCCTTTATTGGCAGTGTGGAAGAAGCAATGATTATTTTTCATTTTTTTGTGAAAGGATTTGGGTTGCTTTGACTCTGAATTTGTGTAAATGGAAAATGCATTTAGAAACTTGTTACCTACAACTCGTGGGGGTCAATTTTTAGCTGTAATGACATTCAAGAGAGTAAATAATGAGATGAATGTGTGCTTTCTCACATAAAACTAACAAGGCTCATAAAGAAGTCGGCTTGGTAGAATTTTGGGATGTCTCATCAAGATGGCCATAGTTCTTTTCTCATTTATCTTTCTCATCAGAAATACTGCATAATTATACATTAGCTATCCAAAGGAATAAATTAGAAATCCTAAGGGGAGCAAACTTTCTTTAAAAATAATGACTAATTAACATAATAATAATCTCAGTATTTCAATTAATAATCAAGAGATTCTGTTGAAACCCAAAGGGGTTGCAGACATGAGGTCGAATACTTGAAGTGGTGTGGGTGGGTAAATAACTTTCAGTGATTGTATTCCCAGATATTTAATTTCTCTCTTTACTAACCCTTCTATGAAATCATAAGCAGGAGCCATATGACTGTCAGCATTGATTTGACAACAGGACTAACAGAAGACAAAACAGTGAGAAATTGCCAGAGATGGATTGTAGTTATTGGAGGGATCACTTTGTTGTCTTGGAAAATCAGTGAAGCTTAAATCTTAATAGATCCAAATTTTAGTTGTCTTTTTAAAGTTTAAAGGTGAAAAAGACTCACTTTAGTGCCCTAAGCCTATAGGCTATAACCTCTGACATTTTTAAACTTTGCCAAAAAAAAAGAAAAAGAAAAAAAAAACTAATAAGAGGATCCATTAATAAATGGAAAAATTCATAAAATGATAAATTTTAAAGCTTGCTTTAAAAAGTGATTAACAGTATTAGTATGTGACTGAGTCTATCACATGTGGTGATCAAAGCATTTTAAACCTTGGAGGATTAACATATTAAAATAAGAGCTAATCTAGCTGTTTTAATTGCCTTGTCAATTATCCAATTATTTAAACTGGCTAATTTATAAATCAGATTTAGAATTAAACCTTTCTTTCAGAGTTGAACCACGGATCTAAGATTAGCAGCTAAAATCAAGCAGTTCTATTTGGCTGATCTTGTAAATGTAGAACCTTCCAAATCACAAACTGCTTTTGTTGTTTAATTATTCTACAGGTAAAAGGACTGTGGATGTGTGACTGTGTGAGGAACCATTCTACTTCTCATTTCTCCAAGAGATGAAGCCTAAACAGTTCCACATCCTTTTTGTCATCCTAATTTACTCATTGACAATAAGTACATTTTCCGTCTTCTTGCTAAATGTAATTCTCAAGCCTTAGAAACCAGCTCTTTTTTTCATGCCACTAAAGGCCATGTCACTTAGAAACCAATCATTAAGAGCAGAGTGGAGGCTGCTCCCACCCACCAAGATTGATGAATCACCGTGAAGATGGCTTGACTGTAATCCATTATCTCCAACATAGCCCATAACATAACAAAAGGAAAAAGGAAAAACTAATGTCCTTTCCATGGATAAAATCTCTCTAGCTGCACCATCTTCTTTTTTTTTTTTTTCTACTTTACACTTTCAAAAAGAAAAGTAAAACTGGAGTGGCATTCTATTCCAAAGCAATGCTAATGTATCTACAATCAAGAAAGAAGAAAAAAAGAAACAAGATTTTTTTGTATTATAATTACAACCGGTGCATGTTGGGATTCTCAAGTTGGAATGTGCATTGTGGAATAATAAAATAAAACGTATTTCCTTTCATCATCACCATCAAAGTACATACAGCTAAGAAACTTGCCATTAGATAAAAGATTAGCAGCGAGACTGATTTTACTGTTTACATGATTAAGTGCCCTTGTGTGGTCTAATGTATGTTGGGAGATGCCTCAATCTCTGAAGGTCAGGCACTGAGAATACAAAGTAACAGTGAGGAAGAAGATAAAAGCTTGCCTGTGGCAAAAACATTTCATAGGAAAAGAAACATCTGGTAGTGACTTTCATATTTATGGGACTAGAAGCTGTCCCCAAGTACCTTGAGAAAACTCGTAGACTCATGCAGTTATTAAAATGAAGAATGTCTTCAAATCTTTACTGGGAATATATTCTCCACATAACACAAAACAATTGTCAGTTAATTTTTACATAACTTAGAAGCTATATGTTATTGATCAGAAATAACAACAAAAATATGACAGTGTGTTGGTATCCAACTGCTTCTGCAAAAAAAAATCACAAATTCAGGGGCACAAAACAATACAAATCTATTCTATTACAGTTCTGGGTGCAGAGTCTAAAATCAGCGTGTCATTTGGGCTGTGTTCCTTTTGGAGTTATCAGAGGCAATTCTGTCTCCTTTCCTTTTTCGACTTTTAGAGGCTACTTGCATTTCTTGGACCACGGACCTTTCTTTGCATAACTCCAAGTCCTTCCTTCTGCCATCACATCTTCTGCCCCTCATTCACCCTCTTGTCTTTTTTTTATTATTATTATTCTTTTTTCTTATAAGACCATTATTGGTCTTATATAGACGTGGATAGCATAGTTGATTAAGCATCCAACTCTTGGTTTTGGCCCAGGTTGGTCATGTCAGGGTCCTGATCAGGGTCATGAGATTGAGCCCCACCTCAGGCTCTGGGCTCAGCACGGAGTCTGCTTAAGACTCTCTCTCACCCTCTGCACTTCCCCATGTGTGCATGTTCTCTCTCTTGCTCTCAAATAAATAAAGGAATCCTTAAAAAATAAAACCATTATCATTAGATTTGCCTCCTCTTTTGCTCCCAGATAACCCCAAATAATCTGAAAATTTCTGATTTAATCACATATACAAAGTCTCCTTGGACATATGAGGTAACATATTCACAGGTTACAGGAATTAGGACCTAGTCATCTGGTGGGAGTGTGAAGCAACATTCAGCCTACTATAGGATGTCCTCTGGCATCCAAATATTCATGTCCATCCCAAATGCAAAATACATTTGCCCCATCCCTGGGTCCCCCAAAGTGTCAAACCATTACAGCATCAACTCAAGCCCCAAATCTCATTAAGTGTCATCTGTTGAAAAATCCCAAACCTCACCATTTAATTTATCTAAATTAGGTATGAGTGAGTCTGAGTTTAATACATCCTGGGTAAAAAATTTCTCTCCATACGCAAACTTATAAAACTTAAAAAACAAGTTATCTGCTCCTAAATCACAATGGTGTCAAGCATAGGTTAACAGTTACAGGCATTCTCACCCAAAAAGAGATAAAATGTAAGGTAAAAGGAATCCTTGGTCCCAAACTTTCAAAATCCAACTGGGCAAACTCTGTTAGGTTTGAAGACCCAGGAATAGTCTTCTCTAGCAACTGAGTCTTGTTTCTATTCTATTTTCTTCCTATAGAATCTTGGAAGTCTAAAAACCTCCTTTCATTTCATCTTCTCTCTGTCCTTTTCAATCCAAACTGACAGTGTTTCTGCTGGTATAACATTCTAAACAAACCGAAGGTCTTCTGTGTATATTCAAGGATTCACTCCATTAGATAAGAAACTCCTCACTGTGGACCCTTCCCTGATAATCCTCTCTCTATTCCCTGCCTCTGCTGGGATGACTGACGGGTCCATGAGTGACATGCCTAATCTCCTCAAAGAGCTCTCTGTGTGGCTGGATACTTTGACCTTTTGATCCATTGGAGACACTGTCAAGAGATTATGCAGCCAAACACTTGACTTCATCTCTAGAGTATGCTTTCCTTACAATGAATCCTCTAATGTTAGCATCTTTTACCATGTGGATAGGCTGAGAATTTCTCAAATCAAGTTTGGGTTTCTTTCTGGGTAAGAGGTCTTTCAATTTATCTCTTTCCTCTTGCATTTTACTATAAGCAGCAGGAAGAAATGAAGTCTTGCCTTCAATATTTGCTTGGAAATCATCTCAGCCAAATATCCAAGTCAATCTTCCACAAATTTTGCTTCTAACACAAGTGTAGGACATAATTCTGGTAAGTTTTCTGCCACTATGTAACAAGAATCACCTCCCCCCCCCCGCCCCCCGCCAAAAAAAAAAAAAAAAAAAAGAATCACCTTCCCTCTGGGACTCACTTCCTTCTGAGCGCTCAACAGAAATAATCTTCAACATTCATATATCTATATGCATTCTGCTTTTAACTATTTTAGTATTCCCTAAGATGACACAGGCTTTCTGTGTTCCTCACTTCTTTCTGAGTCCTTCCCAGCAACATCTTTAACATTGACACTTCTACCAGTAGTCTGTTTGAGGCAAAACTAGGCCTTTTCTATCATTCTCTCAAACTCCTCCAGCCTCTGCTCATATAATTCCAAAATCATTTTCACATTTTTAGGTATTTGTTAAGGAGCTCTCCACTTTTACGCACCAAAATATGTCTTAGTTTCCTATGGCAGCTGCAGCAAATTATTATGGAATAGGAAGCTTGAAATAACTCAAATTTATTCTCTCACAGTTTTGGAGGTCAGAAGCCTAACATCAAGATGTTGACAAGAATGCGTCTTTCTAGAGGCTTTATGGGAAAATTTATTCCTTGGCCTTTCCCAACTCCTAGTCTGTCTACATCCCCTAGCTAATGACCACTTACTAGACTCACTACTACCTCTTTCTCCTATAGTCACATCTCCTATTCCACATGGTCTCCCTCAAGGACCACTGTGACTATATTTAGGACCCATCCAGATAATCTAGGATAACAATCTTTGCATCTCAGAATCCTTAATCACATCCTCAAAGACATTTTTGCTGTATAAGGTAACATATTCACAGGTTCTAGAGATTAGGACATAGATATCCTGGAGCGGGCATTATTCAGCCTGCCATAAATAACCAATGCTGACTGCTAAGTGGTAAAACTATCAATGACTTATGCTTGTACATTCATTCATTTCACTCATTCATCAATTATTCATTCATCATCCTCAGTTCCTCTACATGAAAAATATCAAGCTTGATGCTGGAGATGCAGAGAGAAAAACACAATTCCCATCCTAAGGAATTTAGTGTCTTATCTGGAGAAAGACAAAAAGATAAAAAGATAAAAAATTGAAACTTAATGGATCTCTTTCCTCTTTTAAGAAAACTTTTAACTCAGACCAAAAGAAAAGGATAGGTCAAGGAAGATTCAGGGATCAGGATGACATGTGATGAAAAAGTTGAAATCAGTCAGCCAAATTATGGGGCATAAGGTGAGTTCAGGCAGAGGCAATAGCATGAGAAGGAAATCATTATCTTATCTTCAGTTACATGTTTTAATATTTCAGAGAAAACCATAAAGTTGCGATAAATGTTAACCATTTCTTTTTCCTTTTTTGATCTGTACTTTTCAATCTTTTATTTTATTTTAAAAGATTTTATTTATTTATCCATGAGAGACACAGAGAGAAGGGCAGAGACACAGGCAGAGGGGGAAGCAGGCTCCATGCAGGGAGCCCAATGTGGGGACTTGATCTCAGGACTCCAGGATCATGCCCTGAGCCGAAGGCGGCACTAAACTGCTGAGCCACCCAGGGATCCCAGTAAGAATCTTAAGTAAGAATACGTAATAGTTCCTATCACTACTCATTGATGATTAGTCTGTTTTTGGACATGAAAATAAGCAAACTATTACTGGCTAATAATTATTCAGGTTTTCTCTCTCATGTATTGAGACTAAGAAACACAGACTGAGGTTAGTTGGTGGTAGGCACTGGAGCTGAGATACTATGATGTAGTGCAATGGTATATAAGAATCACCTATAGAACTGTCTAAAAATGTAAAAACACCAATTAGCCAACAGATATTCACTGGAACAGGCCAATTTGAGAATAATAGTCAAAACTAAGGGGTTTTCCCCCACTATAGTACATGAGTGAACTCAAGAAAGGCACACCAAGATTATCTGAGGGGCCAAAGCAATCTGTCCCCTATGAACTCTCAAACTGATCCACCAGAGCTCCTTTCCAGAATGTGAATCCACGTTAAAGAGTAAGTACTAACAGTACTAATGGCAGGATCAAAATTTATCAGGATAGAACAGAAGCAGAGGAAGAAAATGATCCAGTGGGGGAAGTAGACAGAGCCATAAAATCCTGCAAAGCAAGCTGCCATATGTAAATTTCTTAAGCATTAAACACACACACACACACACACACACACACTCATGCATGGAGAAGAAAAAGTCTGTGAAGTTAGACAAGTTACTTAAACCAAGACCCTTAATGAAAGTACGGGAAAAATAACATCACACACACACAAAATGAGCAAAATGTAAGTATCAACACTTAAAATTCCTTACAAACATCTGTTGTTTACAAAAGATTTAAATGAAGACTTTGTTAAAAATAAGAATATCTGGCTCCTGTACCACGAGGTCTTGTCTATTAGTTACTGTAACAGCTGCTTCCCCTCAATATCCACATTATTTACTTTGTTATGCAAATATTCAAGTATCTCCATCTTAATATCAACAACAAACCTCTAACCATGTCTGTATTTTATGTCTGTATTTTACTAGTTTAATTCTCAGAAGATAGCATTTCTTCTACCTTTTTTCTATAAGTTCATTGCATCCCACTACATTTATGTGGACTCTTCTTATCCTCTTAAAAAATGGTTTATATCTCCAAATGTATCCTAGTCTACTTTAATGAGAAAATGTAGAAAAAGAAAGGAACCAAGGTTAAATTTCCTATAGATATAGTGAGTGAAATGTACTTTTAAACAAATTCAAAGGGGTTAACAGAGTGTATGGTAGAGGACACAGAGTGAAAAATATTATTTAATAACAGATATAAGAAAACACATCAAGAAAACTGATTAATGTGGTATAACTCTGACTATAAAAAAAGTAATAAAATGTAAATAGAACAAAGATAATTTCACTATGTGGTGTTTCAAATGGCTATGACAAATGGCCTCTCAAACTTAATTCCTAGGTGATGACTAAAAGTATACATATCATCAATTGAAAAACATTTTATTAAATTTTTGAGCTTATATTTTTGGATTACAGTTCAGCATAGTTTAGGTAGATTGGCATGAATTGTATATAAAACCACCAGTTTCAATATATTAAAACAAAGCACCAGGGAAATGGCAGGTTAATGTGTAACCAGACAAAAAATTTCATCTGTAATAGAGTCAAATGCATTTGCATCTACTCAGGGTAGATGTTAAAAACAAATGACGGTATGAGATGTTCCTTCCAACCCTTAAATTATGCACTGAGGTTGATGAGACCAAGCAGGACAAACATTCAGAGAAGTATTCAAGAACTTGATGTGTAAAATGGATTTCTTGCTGTATTTTCTGTATTATTGTATTCATTTTCATGACTATACTTAGAATTTCTTCAATTGCTATAAACAGAGGAAAACGCAGCTTTCAGAAGACTGCTTATCTCATGGTGGGTTTCTCTGTTATATTCAAAATAAATTTATAAAGTAAATATAATAATACGAAATGTATGCAAATTTGTGAGTGTAAATCTTATGCTGGCAATTTCCATTCATAGCAACTATGAACATCATCAGTCTCCTCTGCAGACCTTATCTACTGTGTTAGTAAGTTTAAATATACTAAGCATTATATTACAATCAGTACCTTTGGCTCGTGTTATGCATTTCACTTATTATGGTACTAAAATCCTTTGATTTAAAGCCCTAATATATAATCTGGTAACCTAAATAAGAATTAACACCAACACTGTTCAATTTTATCGCATCTATATTTTACTTAGTGGAGCAAAGGCAATTAGCCAGACCCTTTGATCAATATTTACAGGCAAACTTGTCCAGTTTGGCTATTACCCTGAAAATAGACATTGGAAATTTGCTTTTCATTTTTATCCTTACTTTTTTATGATTTTTAAATGGAATGTTTAGTTTACTTCATCTTTTTCTGACTTTCGATTTTATGAACTCAAAGTAGGAAGCTGTGAGTTTAGTTTAGTATTCCCTGAATTTAGAGTGAGCTACAACCAGATCAAAAAAAGATATTTTACTTTTCTCTAGTCTAGAAAACATTGATACCATCTCTATATTTGAAAAAAAAATTATAAAAATAAAATATAGATTCTTTGTACTTATTTTAACCTATACCACATAAGAGTTTTTTTCCCTCCAGATTTAAAATGAATCTTCACTCATCAGGATTCCCAATTGGGACACCTGGGTGGCTCAGTTGGTCAAGTGTCTGCATCTTGATTTCAGCTCAGGTCATGATCTCAAGTCCTGAGATTAAACCCTGCATTGGGCTCTGAGCTCAGCAGGGAGTTGGCTTGAGAGTCTCTCCGTCTCTCTCTCCCCCTCCCATGCTCTCCACACATGCCCTCTTTCTGTAAGAGAATAAATAAATAAATCTTTTTTTTAAATTCTCAAACATTTGATTAAATGTCTTTCCTTCACAAATCAAATTAACACTAGGTTTTGTCAGATGGTTTAAATGAATTGTGTCCCTCGCATATGAAAATGAACTAAATCCTCTGTGTCTGGAATCTGTCCATCATAAAGTTTGAATCTGGTACCTAACGCCTTCTGTTATCTACTGCTGTATGTCCTTCCTTTAGAACTTGAGAACTGCGACCATAAACGTGACTAGTGTAAGATAGCAGAGCAATCCTCCAAAAGAAAATTAATTTAGTTACTTTATGACATACTTATTTGGATGATTACTTATTGATAATTAGCATCTGTTTATTTTTTTAAGGGCAGTCATTTTAAGTGTCAATACATACTTGGCTAATAGAAAGAAGTTAAAACAAAACTCTTTCTTTCAAATTCTCAAAGTCATATCTGATAACACGAGAGAAAGCAGATCTGACTTGTTCCAATCATGTTTTTTATCAAAAAAAAATTTTCCTGACAAAGATGAACTTGGCTCATCATAGAAAGAAGATTCTCTGGAGACTGTTGCTAAACTCACTTTGTTTGAAAAAGTAAATTTCAAGACATGATAGTTCAAAGGGTAAGTTTTTCATTTGTAGACTAATTATAGAACATTCATACACTATTTGTGCTTATTATTTAATTTCTAATTTATTTTAAAGAATAAGAATTATGCTTATAATTTTTACTTTGCCTAAATATACCAGTATATCCATGAATAGTGACAGAATTAAGACAATTTGGTATTCTTTTTTTAAATCTTTTTAAAAAAAATTTTTGAGAGAAAGGAGCAGAGGGACAGAGGAAGAGGGAGACAGGCAGACTCCTTGCTGAGTGGGAAGCTGGACACAGGGCTCCATCCCAAGACCTTGAAATCATGACCTGAGCCGAAATCAAGAGTTGGATGCACAACTGACGGAGCCACCCATTAACAATTTGATATTCTTAATGATTCTCTGTTGAAACCTGCACACTGGGTCAAAGGGTGTGACAAATGCGAGGCTCCTACAAGTTCTGTGCATAGGGATTCTCCTCTTTGGAATCCAGGCATCTGAGCAAGCAGCCTCTCCCCAGATTAAGTCCTCAAAATTTTTTTCTCAACAAGTAGTCAAGTAGTCAAGTAAAACAGTGCTAAATGGAGAGTTTCTTTTCTTTAGGTAAACCTAGGAGATCTGAGTGTTCCTGGAACCCCCATGGGGATGTCATGGGCTGTCAATCCCTCGAATCTGAGTAGTTCCTATTAAAGATTCTATGGGAGTCAGTCATATTTTTACAATCACTGTTAAATGATGTCTCAACTTTGTCTCCAGCTACTCTTAGGGAAGGAAAAAGGACTTCTCTACTTCCAGGATATTTCAGTCTGGCTTTGGTGGAAGCAGAGTTCAAAGAGCCCATGATTTGAGGTCCAGGTGTAAGGGTATAATTTTCCATGTGAGAATCCTCAAAGCACTTTCTTTTTTTTTAAAGATTTTATTTATTTATTTGAGAGAGAGAGAGAGAGAGAATGAGCAGGAGCTGTGAGGAGGGATAGAGGGAGAGGGAGAAGCAGACCCTCTGCTGAGCAAGGAATCTGATGCAGGGCCCCGAATTCATGACCTGAGCCAAAGGCAGATGTTTGACTCACTAAGCCACCCTGATGTGCTTCAAAGTACTTTCTTGATTGTATGGGTGCAATCAAAGAGAGAGAGAGAGAGAGAGAGAGAGAGGAGGAGGAGGAGGATCAGAGGCACCTGTATCTCCCAATATGCTTCTACCTTTGGCTACACACCTAGTTATAACATCTGAGGACCAAACCCTGGTTTCAAATTTTCAGATGGCATCTGTCTGCTTAGCATCCTCACCTGCTACAATCTTCTTTTGTTCCTTACGTTTTCCTTCTGAGTGATTTGTCTTCTTAATATTCTCACTTCCGCCCGACAAGATTCAACAATTAGCTCAGTCTTCCTCATCTGCACACACTGGCTTGTGTGAAGTGTGTTATAAACCTGCAGATCACCTTGATGTCTTTCATCATTCTATCCTTGTCAAGAGTCAGTACCCCGTTCTTTAGTAACTTTGCCCTAACTCTGGGAAGTATCGAATGACAGAAGGCCCTCTGCACTCTTGCTGGCTAGTATTGCCTACATTGGGAAGAACAAAGGATTTTTTTTTTAGTTCCTTCAATTTGGTCTACAGAAAACACATTAATTCTAAAGAATGAGTGGGAGTGTTGGTGATAGAGATGAAGCTGAAGAGAAAGAAGATGAGATCCTGCACACAGGGGATGCAGATGAGCCACTCATGGAAAACCTGTTCTCTCCATGTTTCTACTGTATGTTTCATTGGTCTGTACCACCAACAACTTTCTTTCTCCAATCTTTAAAGATCCCATCCAAGCTCTTTTCACTGATTTTGCTTGTGCAGTTATAAAAACTCAAAAATTTTGAATAAGGCTGATGACAGATCTCAATTGTTTGCAAAAATTCTTTGCTGCTGCTTTGTGAGTCACCAATGCTAAAGATTTCATGTTGTCTTACCTCCTGCACCAAAAATCCTTCCTTGAATGATCCCTTACAAAGAGCAGTCCCCAAATAATAGTCATGCTTAGGCTGGTACCTCCATGGAGAGGGTCAGTCTTGTCCTGGCAAGAAAGGGCAGAGGGAGGCAGATGAGGCTCTGGTTGACCTATGCCAGTGCTCAGGACTCCTGACTCCTGATAAAGGTGGATCCAGGTCCACACTGACTCACATACAACACTGTCCGACCTCTAGAAGTCCCCATGGGTGTCTCTATATAGATTTATTGAAAAGCGTATTTCCTTTATATGTATTTTAATATTTATTAATTCAACTTAAGTTTCTTCCTCTTTTAATAGAGGTTTTTAAACCACTTAAACTTATTCTTCTAATTGTTATTTAGATGTCAATCTTCTATAATTCTATTTTATGCTCTTGTTTTACTATTTCTTTCTTAATAGCATAATTAATCATTTTATAATGTATTACAAGTTTTGAAATACAAGAATAGTCTTTTTCCTACACATCTTTGAAAGAAGAGAATTTGACCACTTTTATAGTTTCTCTCTTACCTTCTGACACTTCCCATGTACCTTTATTTTGAAGATAGAGTCCATTAATTTTCACTTTTTTTCCCTTTATGTCCTATTTGATCCAGCAGTTATACAAGGTAAGGTTTTCTAGTCCTAGCTCTCCTTTTTGGGTTCTGTATTCTAATTTATTTTTATTAGTCTTTTTCTTATCTTTATGATATTATTTAATTAAATCCAAATGTTTCTTCTCAAAAACAACAATCATGTTTAGTGCATAGTCCATTATTGGTACAAAATTGTCCCTGTACTTTGAGATACCAGTATTACTTAACTTTTTTTTTTTTTTAAGATTGTATTTATTTATTCATGAGAGACACAAAGAGAGGCAAAGACATAAGCAGAGGGAGAAGCAGGGTCCCTGCAGGGAGCCTGATGGGAGACTTGATCCCAGGACCCAGGGATCAGGACTTGAGCCAGAAGCAGATGCTCAACACTGAGCTGCCCAGGCACCCCAGTATTACTTAACTCTTGAACGATCATCAAAGATTCCGTGGGTCTTTTTTGAGATGTCTTGGGACGTATTGAGATATAACCTGCACAATATGTATTTATAGAAGATTAAAGAATGATCAATTTGGATAAAATAGGAACTTGTACTGAGTGAACTAGTGCTAGGAAAATTCAAAAAGAGGGGCCCCTGGGTGGCTCAGTGGTTGAGCATCTGCCTTGGCTCAGGTCTTGATCCCAGGGTCCTGGGATTTAGTCCCCCGTGGAGTCTCACATCAGGTTTACAGCAGGGAGCCTGCTTCTCCCTCTGCCAATGTCTCTGCCTCTTTGTGTGTGTGCCTTTCATGAATAAATAAATAAAATCTCAAAAAAAAAAAAAAAAGAAAAGAAAAGAAAAGAAAAGAAAAGAAAAGAAAAGAAAAGAAAAGAAAAGAAAAGAAAATTAGAAAAGACAAAAGACATTGTTGCTCAGTTCAAAGTGTGGAATTCCACCTCTTCAGATGCTAGATCATACCTGCTAGGGCTTTATGCAGGAAGAGGTATTTGGTAAGTTATTTAACCAGTATTTGTTTGATAGGCTGTTTTATTGTATATTGGCATTGAAAATTAAAGTTAAAAATTGTTAGGGTCTTTTCATAGTAGTTTACATTTACACACTTTATTTGGAACATAATAGGTCTTTTTAATTTTTCTCAAGTCCCAATCTTGGGAATTATTTACTTTAGCTCAGAATTTTTGTCTCTTATGATTATTTTTTTTTTATTTTTGTTCTTCTTGTTTATGTAGTCATCTCTCTTTGTTCTATGTTCTTCTCTGTTGACTCCTATTACTCACATAGAAGTATATTCTCATTCTCTATCTTGCCTTGAGATTATTTATGTACACTTTTAAAATTATTCCAGTCAGCCTTCTATTCATTATCTGATTTTCTTCAGAGACAGTTCTAGCGTACTATATTAAATGTTACAGTGCTGATTTGATATTTTATATCTTAGAAATAATTTTAGAATATTTAGGGTATATTGTTGAGACCCAGTTTCAGTTTATTAAGCATTGGTATGAGTTGTTTTTATAAAAGTTTCTAAGAATTCATGTGAAAATTTCTCTTTAGGAGTTCATATTACTTTTGACATTTTTGTAATTTCTCCATTTTCTTTGATGCTTCAGAATATTTTGCTTGTTTCTTTGTTTTAAACTGAGAACAGGTTTTCTCTAAACCAATACTCTCTACTAATTAGCTTGCCACTTCTGGGAAACAGAATTTGAAACAGACTTAAAAGCCCCAATTTTGGAAGGGGAAGTAAAACAACTTAAGAAGTGTCCTTTCCTTGCTTCCAACCTCAAATATTTGTACAACACATTCCTGTATTTTAAAAAAAAATTAAAATGCAATTCTTGATTTCACATTGGCAATTCTATGTCTCAAGAAGAGGATTAAAGAATGAATAAAAGTGTACATATATGTATTCTTACTGGAAGCTATATATTAAAATGCACATAGGTGCATACTCATAGCCCCAGACTAGTAAACAAAACAAGCAAACAAAAACAAATTTTCAGTAACAGTAGAATGCATAAATAAGTTGTAGTTACCCATAAAATGGGATATTAAATAACAGTGCTACTGAATGTACCATGAATAATACTGTACTCACATACATAATATTGAGCACAAGAATCCAGATACACAAAACTAAAATTTCTCTTTGGTCACGAGAGCTGGAGTGGTGTCACCTTGGGGAGAAGATCTGTGATACGGAGGGAGCACAAAGGCCACGGTTTAGGAACTGTTAATATCCTACTATAGCTCTGGAAAAGGATTATATAAATATATTCCCTTTGTAAAAAGTGGTTGAGAAGTATATTGTGATTTGTACACTTCTTTGTGTAAATGTAACACAGAATAGTTTATTTTAAAAATGGGTGGGATGACAGAGGATCCGCACTGCATCTGTATCTACCATTAAGTATCAGTAACCAATTATCTGCATCATCTGTAATGAATACATTATCTAATGATAACATATATCACGTTCCCTAAAACAGGAGTAAGTGTGGTGCCTTAACGACAGGTTGAGATAATCCTAAGGAGGAATCAGAAATGGTGTCACAAAGGAATGGGCAGTTAGAGGATTGATGGGAGCATAGAGAGGCAAAACGCAAGGAGATTAGCTAAGACACTACTGCAATACTCTAATATTATATCTTAGTATTTAAGGGCTGAGCATTGTGCCACATGCAGCTAGGTGATTCAGAAATATTTGCAAACTGTGTGAACAATATAAGGCTGAGTCTTACCTTTGACCATAAATTGAGTTACCACATGGGAAAAAGAAAGTACAAGCTTTTTTCTCATTACTTACACTAATTATCTTTTGGGGGAAATTCTGGACACAGGCATAGGTTTTGGGGATTTTGATTCTTAATAAATAAAAATGCGTGGGCTAAATGTTGTTTATGTAGTTATTAGCATGTTGGAAACATGGAAAATGACAAACACCACAAAAGTGACAAAATACTTGCAAATTCATGTTGTGAAGATTTCCAGTTCAATGAACTACTAATTGATTTATCTTTGCATTTATTTTTTGATAAAAAACATAGTGATATTTTATAAATGCAGATATAAGAAAATATGAGAAGAAAAATTATATGTACCCAAGTCTAAGGTGACCTCCCTACCATGGTCTAAATCTATCTCCTCATCCACTGAAACAGCACCTGCTACAGAAGGTCTAATTTCACTTTCAGCAGCATTACTCAAAGAACAAACAGAAAAACCTAGCAAGTCCACTAAATGTGGACTTCATCAATCAGCTAGCAAATACAACCATGTCTAAAACAAGTCAATGATAATTTCTATTGGGCCGGAAAGCAGAAAATCAAATATAAGTACCGAGATTTATCTGAGGCCAACGTGACTTTCCACAAGTATTCTTTCTCCCTGCAAAATATATTATCGGTTACCACAGGGGAGACAACTCTGTCCTCTTCAAAGGAATTTGGAAAATGATGTCACTTACAACAGATAAACTGTGAAATGTAAATGAGGGAGGGAGCAGATGTAGTCGCAAAAAAAGAAAAGTATCATTAAAAAAAGAACTTCAAAATTAATTCTTACCTCATGGAGCTGTGACAAATGAGGATCCGTGGAAGGGAGATAAAGAAGGAGACCAGTGGGCTGAGACTGGATACAGGGAGGCAGTCACATCGGCAGAAAACCACGCTCCCTGTGCCATACTCAGTCCCTCTTCATACTCCACAGCTTTGGTACCCCATGCGAGTATGCACCTGCCTCGCATTATTTCCACAGATTTCCTCCACTCTCCAAAGAGGTTTGAAGAACTTCTTGAAGAGTGTGTGCCCACTTGCTCACAGTGGGCAACCTAGTTAAATAAACTTGTTTTATTGCAATCTCCAGTTGCAAGTCAACAAAAGCAAATGAGGTGTATATGAAAAAGTGGAATGGATAAATGTGGGAAAGAAAGGTCACTACATGCATATATAGTGAAAAATTTCTAGTCTTATTATTTTGCACACCGCCACAAAATTAATTTCTAGATTTTCTAGTCAAAACTGTACCCAATCACTGGCATTCTATAAAGCAGAACAAATCTCTCTTTGGTAGCATTGATCACCCAACTGGATCATTCAGATCAGCCTGAAGGCCATGGAGCTTCACTTAGTAGCACATGGTGTAATTCTTACCCATACAAAGCAGAGACTTTTTGGACAGAAACCCTCCAGGGAAAGAAATACAGTAATATGTTTTCGTTTTGTTGGACTGGTTCATTTCCAGGCTCCTGTACTCAGCTACATTTTAACAAAAGCAAAAGCAAAAGCAAAAAAAACACCACATGAGCAGAGACTGAAGGAGAGAGAAAGAGAAATGTTCACATTGTCTTTTGTTTTGAGTGGAGGGAATCTATATAATATCTATCCCCAGTACCTAAAACTGGGGATACTAGTGAAGGGAGCAAGTGCCCAGTATTCATGGCAGTGAGGCAATGCATGTAGCCTTGTTCAGCATGCACTTGCTGCACCACCTTAGACAAGTCATTTCCCCCTCTCAACTTTGGTGTACCCTTTGTAAAGTATGGTTGGTAATAATACCCCTTCCTGGGATTGTTTCAAGAATGTAATTAGATAATGCCTATGAAAGCACTTTGTGAACTCTAAAGTGCTCTGCAAATATAAGGGACAAAAGATTGGAAAGTTGCCCCTGAGTGGCTCCTTCTCAAATATGCCCAGATATTAACATTTTAGTGGTGAAAAAGGAGTGCTAATATTTCTCATTGGCACTTTTCTACTGCAGAAGGAAGTAATCTAAGTAGAAGAAATATATTTTTCCTTGAGACTCAATAAAGCTATTTTCATTTTAATTGGAAAATTGTGGCATATAAACATTTTTATTTTCCCTGAATTGACCCTTTAGGGAAAAAAATTAAAGGTTGCTCTCGGCTTGTCTAATGGAAAAATCTGAAAGACTGTCCAGGTCTTGCCATCCCCTGTGTCTGTGTGACCTTGAACAAGTTACTGCTCTTTCCATCAATCAGTTCTGTACAACAAATATTTATCTAGCCTTGAATATATGCCAAGTTCAGTGCAAGCTCTGCTTGAGGAACAAAGAGCAAAAGACATAGTCCTTCACACCTATGTAAACCTATGAAGTTTACAACTTGGCAATTGTTTTTCTCTCAGATGGAAGTGGTAATCACTGCTACCCACGTGTCAGGTTTGTTATGAGGATGAAAAGCTAGTACAGGAGAGTGCTTGGCAAAATTGAAAAGTGGTGCATAAATGCAAAGTAGTTTTATTACTAGATATAAAACCATCAGCAGCATATAGATGGTTAAAGAATTCTTAACAGAGAATGATGACAAATGGATTAATATTTATAGAGCCTCTGCCCCGTATATACACAGAGATCTACATATATTATTTCACCCACACAACAGACTGGTTGATATTAATTGCTGCTTTTGACCAACGGGGAAATGGAGACTTACATCAGTTAAAACGACTCAGCTAACAAATCAGAGCCACTGCAAAGACTCTACAGAAATTATTGATGTAAACTGTGTTGCTTCAGAAATCCACACAGAGTTTTCACTAGGCAAAGGAGTTGCCAGAACTTCACAAGCAGCATAATCAGCTGTAGAAATGGTTAAAAACTTATTTCGTCTATTTATTTTAAAAAAGGCATTTGAAGGAAAGGAATAAATGGAACTAAGTTAATGTGGCAACATAAAGGAATCAAAAAATATATCATCATCTTTTCTTAACCCTCTAAACATAACTCAGGGCTAGAATAATTTTTATTTAAAAGTGAAGCAAATAATGTTTTCTGAATCCTTGAGTGCTTGGAATGTATTGCAAAACTGCACATTTCAGTACTCACATGGTTAAAAGAATCATTTAGAGAGGACTTCATAAAATCAAAATTTCTGTACTGCTTTCTGTATGGATTAGCATACCAAGCAAAATACAAAAGGTAGCTTAATGCCCAGATATATTAAAATCAAGAGCTTAACTTCTAATATCCTCTCTCCAATCAGGTACGGATTTACAAAACATTTTACTATGGTTGTTATTTTCCCTAGCTAAGACTCACAACTAAATCCACCAGCCTGAAAGATTGTTGAGTTATATTGGTATGATTTTTCAAAATTTATTTCCAACCTATATAGCAGAATGAGATAAACTCTAGGGGTATGCAAAAGCTGGAAACTGCTTAGGAGCAGCTAACAGGAACACATATAAATCAAGCAGCCTGGAATTATAAATATGTAATGACTATTTAGAAAAAAAAAATGTTAAATGATTGGATCTCCTGCTGACCTAAATGGCTATGAATTAACACTTCTCCCTCACAGCAGAAAGAGAACTACTAATATTTATCTAGCGTCTACTAAATGCTAGAGCCTGTGGTACATGCTTTTTATACGTATCTCATTTACCTCCCACAAAAACCCTGTGAAGCGAGTAATGTTGTCATCATGTTTTAACCAGATGATTGAAATTCCACATGATAGAATTGAGATTTAGAATTCAAATAATGGTCCACAAGCACACAACTAATAAATAGAGCCAAGATTCATTTCCAAGTCTATCTCTTTACACTTCGATGTCCTAAGTCCCTCTTGCATGTTAAGTACCTGAGAAGATCACATCTCTTCTCTGTGTGCCATTAGCAAATATAAAAAAAGCTCAAAAAGCTCAGTATATGTTCATTCATTCATTTAACAAATAATTATGAGGCACCTGCCCTCTGCCAAGCCCAGTGATGAGCAAAACAGTGATGAAGGAAACCTACACTGGCTCTGTTCTCATGGGGTTGATTTTAGTCTGAATTATTCTTCATTTTGAAGCAGAGGCATCTCAAAAATAACCCAGAATTGAAAAGAAACTAGACTCTATGTAGTGAACCAGATATATGTAGTCTGTCTGTCACCCACTGTCTGTTGACTCAGGCTAAATAGGAAGCACATGGAGCCCGGTTGTGTCATCTATGAAACACAGATAGTAAAAATTGTACTATTTACTTCAAGGTGGTATTATGCCATATATACCAGAATAAACCATATAATGTATATAAAATTACCATGAGTCTTTAAAAACAGATGATAAAATACACACACACGTATGTGTGTACAAGGATTAGCATTCTGCTTACAAAGGAAAAGCTAATACGTCTTTAGCATATAAAAAAAAACGCTATCATGTGATATGATGGCAAGTTTTTACCAGACTGCAAAGACTTGAGGCTCCTGCTCGTGTAGACAATGCAGAGGGTTCAAGCAGCAGGAGTTTGCAGCAGAACATGGAACTGGAGAAAGGAACAAGGGAGAGGAGCAGTGGACTTAAGTACTTGGGAAGATATGTTAAGGAATGTGGAATTTTTCCTTGTGATAAGGCAACTGAAACTAAGAGTCTCTGATTTTGAGTTTAATATTGGCTTGGGGGCAGGCAAGGAGGATCACAGTCACACCTGCCTTTAAGAGACACCCCACCGATTTCTGGGCGGGAAGTGGGCTGGCAAAATTAAACCAGGACGCTGATTAGGAGGATGTTGAAACCTTTGACATAGAGCCTTTGCCGAGTTACCATGACTGATGACTGAAAATAAATGAGTGCTATAGATATACACTATAAGCTGAGTAAATAGTTTGCCAATGAAATGAAACACTAATTGAAAAGCCAGAAGAGTACTGAGCAAGGTGAGGAGGGGCACAGAGGTGATTAAAGCTGGATCCACTGGTCCAGGTTTATACGGACTTCCAGATTTGACTGGAATAATCTCTCTCTGTCCACCCCCCCGCTCCCCCCAGGCCTCCCAATTACCCTTTTTGTTCAGACTGGAGGAAAAGCGTGATTGCTGCCCTTTGGTTAAATGAAACACAAGCACCATCTGTGGGATGGTCAAGGCCAACAGGGTGCAGCATTTCCTTAGCGGGCACAGGCTCAGAACATCTCTCTGCACACAGTGCTCTGTAGAGTGAGGTACTTCTGTCTCCCACAGGAAGACAGATTTATTCATTTTTGTGGTATCATAATATTAAACAGCTGGTCATTGCTTCTCACTGTCTCACTTCTCATCCACTTCTGCTTTGTCAGCTGTAAGTCCCGTGGCTAAACACTGTGGAAACCAGAGGAAACGTGTTATGAAAGCAACTACACTGGTAAGCCAAACATATAAACCCCCTGGATATAGGTGAAAAATCCAACAATTCACTTTTCCCAAAATAAATTCTTTTTTTTCCAAAATAAATTCTAAAAAAAAAAAAAAAAAAAAAGGTCTGCTGATATAAAGCCTCATATTTGAATGATCTATCTTGTAACTTCATAGTTATGATGACCATCAATCTGATTTAATTCATGATTTTAAGAGGTGTATATATTACTAGGGAGAACAGTTATGCACCTGGAGCATGGAAGTTAAGTAAATACTTCAGTGTCCACAGATTGATTTAAAAACTGCTGGAACTTAAAGGTAGGTCACCTGACTCCAGGATATATTGCCAACTCCTAGTCTAGGTGTAGAGGCAGGCTCTGGTTAGCTGAACTGGCCCCTTGATCAAACCATATGGTAGGCTCAAAGGCAATCTTTGTTCAAAGTCAAAACTCCATATGTAAGTTTTCCCATTATTACCTTTGTATCATCTGTCGGCTTTTTATTGATACTGGGTTGATAACAATAATATGGTTGTAACAAAAACAATGATAATAGAGCAGCTGTGGCATAATGGTTAATATTAAAATAGCAACAACAATAATAGAGCAGCTATAGCAAGGTAATTAAGCATGTAGTCTCTGGATGACACTGACTAGGTTCAGTGCATTGGCTCCAACATTCTTTGACTATATGTATGAGGTTAGGCAACTTAGCCTCTTCGTTCATCTCTCTCGCTCCCTCTCTCTTTTAAATTAACGCTATCCTTCAGGTGTAAGAAAAAATAGGTATGGGGGGGTTGGAACAATACCATAAAACAGAAATTTATTATAAACATTAAAAGAAGTAATACATCTTAAGGATCTGGTATATCATAAACATTCAGGAAGTGTTACTTACAATCATTATTTTATTTTATTTATTTTATTTTTTAATTTTTTTTTACAATCATTATTTTAAAAACAAATGTATGTATCTATCTTATCATGTTGTTAACATATAATTAGTATTATTGTTGTCATTACTGTTATTGTAACTACTTTCCAATTCCCAACAGCCCTATGATATAAGTAGTGAATAAAGCTCTATAATTATTCAGCGATTAAGGGACTGAGACAGAATTTGAACTAGATATCCCCAATACTGAAGTCCATAAGGCCTTGTTTATTGGTCCCATTATTCCTATAACAAATTACCACAAACTTAGCAGCTTAAACAACACAAATTTATTATTATACAGTATTGTAGGTCAGAAGTCTAGCATGATTTCACTGGGCTAAAGTCAAAGTTTAGCAAGGCTGTGTCATGTGCCCTTCTGTCTCTTTGCTCATTCAAATTCTTAGTAGAATTCAGTTTCTTGTGGTTGTCAGACTGAGGTCCCCATTTCCTTGATGACTGTCAGCTGAGGACAGTTTCCAACTTCTAAAGGCCAACCATTATTTGTCTCAAGACTTCCTTCACTGGCAAATTGAACAACGTAGGGTCAAGTCTCTCTCATGCCTCGAACGTCTCCTGCCTATTCTAACATTACATTTCTCTGACTGATTCTTCTGCCTTCCTCTTTCATTTTTAAGGGCCCATGTGATTATGTTGAGTCCATGCAGGTAATCCAAGATAGTTTCCCCATCTTACAGTCCATGATATTAATTCCATCTTCCAAGTTATTTTTGCCATATAGTATGTAACACATTCACACGTTTCAGAACTGAGGGCACAGGCATCTTTTGTGGGCCACCACTCTGCTTATTACCTCTGATTTGCACTACAGGCCAATTGCAGTCAGAGGACTAAAGCTGCTAGTGACAGAAAAGGAGAATGAACTTTATAAGCAAGAGTATAAAATTAATCAAACTTTTTAAAAGGCAATTCTAATTGCATACTAAACCTGTGGCCAATGGAGAAAGCAAGAGCTGGGTTCAATAGGTCAGTTTTGTGGGAAACAGAGCAAATTACAAATGTATTAAAGTGGTAAATTGGGGAAAGTAAAGAAAAAGCTAAAAGAAACTATAGGCAAATATTAATCTGACAGTACTAAATAAGTTCTTAGTTTAGAAGAAAAGGAAGGAATTATTTAAAAAAAGAATTGGGATCCCTGGGTGGCACAGTGGTTTAGTGCCTGCCTTTGGCCCAGGGCGCGATCCTGGAGACCCAGGATCGAATCCCACGTCGGGCTCCGGGTGCATGGAGCCTGCATCTCCCTCTGCCTATGTCTCTGCCTCTCTCTTTCTCTCTCTCTCTCTGTTACTATCATAAATAAATAAAAATTAAAAAAAAAATAAAAAAAGAATTCGGTCCAAGTCCCTGCTCCGCTGTGTCGGGTATACTTGGACCCAAGCTCAAGCTTGTAAATAAACCCTCGTGTGTTTGCATCGGTGTCGGCTCCTTGGTGGTTTCTCAGATTCGCAATCTTGGGCACAACATTTGGGGGCTGTCTGAGATCCAAGAAACCTCCAGGACCCCATCCGGAGGGTTTCACGCATGGTGAGTACACTCAGCTTTTTCCACCTTTTGCGTGCATATTTTCTGAGAGCTCTAAACTGTACTGTACCTGTAGGAATTCCAATCTGTATTAGGTTGGCATTGGCTTAGGTGGACGTGCTGGCGGGCTGTCAACCGGGGGTCTTGAGGAGACATCCCTTGCCCCTGCCTGGAGGACTGAGGTCCTCATCTGTAAGGAGGACAGAGGTCCTCATCTGTAGGAGGACAGGAGTCCTCATCTGTAAGGAGGACGGGGGTCCTCATCTGTAAGGAGGTCTGACTGTCAGCCCTTCGGGTTGCTTTCTGTTTTGTCTCTGCGGCCGTACTGGAACATTTGTCTGTGTTACTATGTCCTTGTTAACTTTTTTTGCATTTGTCTGTGTTGTTCTGTCCTTGTTAATTGTCTTTACTGTCTGTGTCTTGATGTGGATTGGGGACATAACGGGGGAGACAGAAACCACTCCCCTGTCCCTTATGCTCTCCCGCTTCTCAGATGTTAGGGAAAGGGCTCGTATTCTGAGCATAGACATACGGAGAGAGAGATTCCAAATTTATTGCATATCAGAATGGCCAGCCTTTGACGTGGGATGGCCCCAAGAAGGAACTTTCCACCTACCTATTATCTTACAGGTTAAGGCCATGATCTTCAGGGACAAACCAGACGGCCACTCTGACCAGGTGCCCTACCTACATCCTGATCTGGCAGGACATGATTGAGAATCCCCCTCCTTGGCTAAAACCATTTTGACCCCCCAAAGCAGGACCCACTAAGATTCTAGCCCTGCGGAAAGCTGAGAAGGCGACCGACTCTACGCCCCAAGCGCCCCTTCATCCGGTCTTCCAGGATTCCTCCCCGGAGGACCTTATTCTCCCGCGTCCTACTGGGCACCCCCTCCCCCTTCCACCCCTCCATTGGAGACACCGGGGGCTGCAGAAGGGGCGCCACCCCTCCCTGAGGAGGGAGTCCCTGTGCGCAGGCCAGCAGCAGGGACACGCTGTCGGACCCACCGGAGGGCCCCACCTCTGAATGTGGGGCCACCCGACTCCACCGCCCTTCCTCTCCGCGCCATGGGGCCCCCTGACGAGACTGGCGAACA
This sequence comes from Canis aureus, assembly GCF_053574225.1. Classification (NCBI taxonomy): domain Eukaryota; kingdom Metazoa; phylum Chordata; class Mammalia; order Carnivora; family Canidae; genus Canis; species Canis aureus. The sequence continues at coordinate 32,847,155 of NC_135618.1, forward strand.
GCTAATGTTATATTGGCCGTTCTCCACCAGTGATTTATATAATTGGAAAACCCAAAATGCAAAGTTTTCTGATAATCCGAGAGATCTAATCGGGCTTTTAGATACTGTTCTCTTTACCCACCAGCCTACTTGGGATGACTGCCAACAGCTCTTGCAGGTTCTCTTCACCACCCAGGAGAGAGAACAAATTCAGGTGGAGGCCCAGAAGTCCGGAGAGGACAGACAGCCGACTCAAAACCCAGACCTCATAAATGCTGCCTTCCCCTTATCCCACCCCACCTGGGACTACAACTCAGCTGAAGGTAAGGAGAGACTCCGGGTCCACCGCCAGACTCTGCTGGCAGGTCTCCAGGCTGCCGCGCGCAAGCCGACCAATCTGGCCAAGGTCTATGATGTGAGGCAGGGTAAGGATGAGAGTCCAGCAGCCTTCTTAGAGTCACAGAGGCTTTTAGGCAGTGCACCCCTATGAACCCAGAAGCCCCGGAAACAAAGGCCGCAATTATCATGGCTTTTGTTAACCAGGCCGCTCCGGACATTAAAAAGAAATTGCAAAGAGTAGAGAGACTGGGAGAGAAGAGCTTGCAGGACTTAGTGATAGTAGCAGAACGAGTCTATAATAATAGAGAAAGTCCAGAAGAACAACAAACCAAACCAAGTGACCGGCAGACCCGAAACCTGGCCAAGATCCTGCTGGCCACAACCATGGATGACCCACAGGAAAGACGGAGGCACCTCAAAGAAGCTGGCTTCAGGGACAGGTAAGGAGGATGGCCCTGGTCCCCGTTGGGAGCGCCCTAAGATGAACAAAAACCAATGCGCCTATTGCAAAGAGGAGGGCCATTGGGCAAAAAGCTGCCCTAACAAATGATCTAAGGCCCCTGCCAAGATCTTGGAAATGGAGGACTTGGACAATTAGGGGAGTCAGGGTTCGGCACCCCTCCCTGAGCCCAGGGTAACTCTTAAAGTGGAGGGACAACCTGTTGAATTCCTAGTGGACACTGGGGCACAACATTCGGTTTTATTACACCCCCAAGGGAAATTGGCAAACAAAACTTCATGGCTGCAAGGGGCCACCAGGCAGCAGCAAAATTTTGAATGGACAGAGGCCATGAACAGAGGCTTTAATGACCTTAAACAGGCCTTACTGTCTGCCCAGGCTCTTGGGTTGCCCGATCTAGCCAAGCCTTTCTACCTGTATGTGGATGAGAAAGACGGGGTGACAAAAGGGGTCCGTGTCCAGTACTTAGGGCCCTGGGAGAGACCCATAGCCTATCTCTCCAAAAAGTTGGACCCGGTGGCTGCTGGATGGCCCCCGTGCTTAAAAATTATTGCTGCGGTGGCCACTATGGTCAAGGATGCAGACAAACTGGCCATGGGGCAAGAACTGCATGTTACCCCCCCACATGCTATTGAAGGGGCACTCAAACAGCCCCCAGACCGCTGGATCAGCAATGCCCTGCTGCTAAACCCCACCAGAATTTCATTTAAGCCACCGACACCCTGAATCCGGCAACGCTACTCCCTAACCCAGACTGGGACCCCCCTCTGCACGACTGTCAAGAAATTGTGGCACAAGGGCACGGAGTCAGAGCTGATCTCCAGGGCCAGCCACTGCCGAATGGGACGCCACCTGGGACACGGCCGGCAGCAGTTTTGTCGGAGAAGGAGTCAGATGCGGGGCCCGTAACCACGGAGACGGAGACCGTCCGGGCGGGGCCACGGGCAGCCGGACCTCGGCTCAGGGCAGAACTGACCGCACTGGCCAAGGCGCGGACCATGGGGGAAGGTCAAGAATCAGCATCTCCGCCGACAGCAGGTCCGCCCTGGCCACCGCTCACGTCCGCGGAGCCCTTTACAGGGAGGGCGGGAGGGCTCCTGACAGCGGAGGGAAGGACTGTTCAAAACCAAACGGAGATTCTCGAACTCCTGAGGGCCCTCCGCTGCCCAAGGCCCGGCCGTCACCCACTGTCCGGGGCACCAAAAGGCAGACACGCCAGTAGCGGGGGAAACCTGCGAGCCCATTTAAAAGCAAAGGAGGCGGCCCTTCTGGTGACCCAGGTCTTAGCAACCAGGCCACCTGATCCGGGGGCACCGACCCTGCCGGACACCCCCACCTATACTGATGCGGACTTACACTGGGTCAAACGCTTGCCTGTGACCCAGCGCTTGCGTGGCTGGGGGAGGGCCCCAGACTCCAGCATCATCCTGCCGGAGGAACTGGGACGGCGAGGCCTATCCCAAATGCATCGGAGTCGTCACATGGGGACAAGGAAGACGGGAGACCTCATACGACATGCAGAGATCACTATTAAAGACTCTCGAGCAAAGATCGAGCAGATTGCCGCGAGCTGCCACCCAGGCCAGTTAACTAATGCCACCGCCCATGGATCTAACCCGGGCACCCGGCTCCGGGGGGACCGCCCAGGAGCCTACTGGGAAGTGGACTTCACTGAGGTAAAACCTGGAAAATACAGATCCAGGTATTTATTAGTGTTTGTAGATACTTTTTCAGGATGGACAGAGGCATTTCCCACCAAACACGAAACGGCACAGACCGTGACCAAGAAACTGCTGGAAGACAACTTACCGAGGTATGGTTTTCCTGTTAAGATTGGGTCAGACAACGGCCCAGGATTCGTCTCTAAGGTAACACGGGGAGTGGCACCAGTATTTGGGGCAGATTGGAAATTACATTGTGCATATAGGCCCCAGAGCTCAGGACAGGTAGACAGGATGAACAGAACATTAAAGGAGACCTTAGGTAAATTAGCCCTGGAGACTGGCGGGGACTGGGTGACTCTCTTCCCCTTCGCCCTATATAGGGTGAGGAACTCCCCATATAAGATGGGACTGACTCCCTAGGAGATCATGTTCAGTCTTCCTCCACCTGTTATCCCCAATTTAAAACCTGAAGTGCTTGCTGAATTTGATGATCACCAACTTCTTTTCTCCTCCAAATGTTACAATGAACCCATGAGCAGGTGTGGCCTAAGCTGAGGGCCCTCTATGAGACTGGGCCACCCCCGGACCCCCATCGATATCGGCCAGGTGACTGGGTGTACGTGCGGAGATACCAACACGGGACACTTCAACCTCGCTGGAAGGGACCTTCCATCGTGATCCTGACCACTCCCACCGCTCTCAAGGTCGACGGGATTACTCCCTGGGTCCACTACACCCACGTCCGGCCAGCTGACCCACACGCCGTTCTCAAGGACTTTGTTCCAGAATGGAAAAGCCAACCGGACAAGGACAATCCCCTAAAGCTAAGACTGCGCCGTTCTCACTTATTTCCCACCTCCAAGACTCCCTAGTCTGAGGTTGTCTTTCAAAATAGAAGGGGATTAGACTTAGTCTTCTTACAACAAAAGGGTCGGGTGGGGTTGGTTATGTGCTGCCTCAAACGTAAGATGTTGCTTCTTCCCTGGGATGTAAATGAGAGCGAGAATAGCAACAAGGTTGGTTAGAATCCTGGTTTAATCATTCCCCCTGGCTCACTCTGAGAGCAACCTGGACCCATGATTGGGTCCTTCCTTAGGTTCCTCTGAGAGGGGGAAATGTGGAGGCTGAGAAAATTAAGGCCATTCCACTTTGAGTTCAGCGTTATCACAAGTGCAGCCATCCCAGGCCCCTGTGAATAAGAGCTGAACTTTACCTTACTTCAGTTACATGAAGAAAACAGCTTGCAGCTTAACGTCCTAGAAAGCCCCTATTAGAATGAGAACAGAGCCCAAACCAAGGGCAAGCCCAAGCCAGGGGCAGCTCTGTTCTTATTATTTCCCTATTAGAATAAGAACAGAGCTCAACGCCCTTGAAAGCCCCATATCAAAATGTAAACAGAACTTGAGAAATTCCTCCAGCCCTTCTGAAGATCCCCTAGACCAGCCTATAAAAACTAAGCTGAAACCCACCTCGGGGTCCAAGTCCCTGCTCCGCTGTGTTGGGTATACTTGGACCCAAGCTCGAGCTTGTAAATAAACCCTCGTGTGTTTGCATCGGGGAAAAAAAAAAGAATTAATAAGGTTGAGCAAATAAAATGTGTATTCAAGAATATGTGACAAGGGATTGATCCCACAAATTTATTAATATGTCTTACAAATTAGTAATAAGATGAAAAGTTCAAGACATATGGACAAAGGGAACTAAACGGGCAATTCATAATTGAAGAAACATCAGTGCTCAATAATATATACAAGCACTTATTTTCATATATAAATAAATACCAAATTTAGGCAAAGATTAAAATTTGCTTAAAAAAGAACATTTTCCTGGAGATAAAACTTCTAAACAATTATCTCAAGGAAATAAACAGAAATATGCACGAAAATTATGTATAAGAATATTCAGGGATGCCTGGGTGGCTCAGCAGTTGAGCACCTACCCCTGGCTCAGGGCATGATCCACGGTCTCAGGATCAAGTCCCACATCATGCTCCCTGCCTGGAGCCTGCTTCTCCCTCTGCCTACGTCTCTGCCTTTCTCTCTGTGTGTCTTTCATGAATAAATAAATAAAATCTTTAAAAAAAAAAAAGAATATTCATCAGAGCATTATTTACCCATAATGGAAAAAAATGAAGAAAAGCATATATGTGACTAAAATTATCCTCTATGTTTGCAATAAATGCCTTGTCTAATCATTGCTTAATGTTTTTAGCCAAACATGAGAATATGTTTTGGTATTGGAAATAAATGAAAAATCTATCCAAAATATTTTGAAAAACAAAAACAAAAATCAAGCTATTGAGATTTTCCTAAGAGCAGAGATTTGAAAGTAATTTGAGAAAGACATCCAAGTGATAGTGAACCCAGCAGAAAGCTACTTTAAGATTTTTTGGAAGAATTCAAGGTACAAATATAGAACTATTTGGGAAGGAATAAACTAGGATAAAGGCTAAAACACAAATGTGAAGCAAGCATATAAATGCATCCAGTTTCATGGAGATTAGAGCAAACATGAAATTTAGAAGGATACTATCATGAATTGAGTTAGATTGAGTCATTAGTTTTCATTTAATGATTCAGAATTAACCATGATTTTTCATCTAATGGATAAGATTTATGGTACTATACAAGATTGAAAATATTAGTAATTAATAGAAAAGGCTTGGTAAAGACATATGATCACTCAAAGACAATTCAATATTGGAAATGAGGCGTGATTACTTTACATCCGGCAGAAATTTATAACACTAAATTGATAGTAACATTTAACTATAGGAAGAGAATGTAAATTTCGCTCAGAGTTCACACTATGAGTAATGAATAATCAACTGAGGAATAATTGCAGTCATAAAACATCATTATTCATACACTTTACCTCTCAGGGCATCTTTACACAATACTGAATATGGAAAGATTTGAGCAGAAATGGAGAAATGGTCATTTCCCCTGGGCATCTGAAAGGATGTAATAGTCCACACCGAAAAGACACAAGATCATAAATGCTTGGTTAACAAAGTACAAGAGATATAAGGTACACAAAGAGCATATATTTCCCTTATTTCAGGATGTTGACCTCAAAAGAATAGAGCTGCAGTTTTTGGAGAGTTTAAACATGAAGGCATTTTCCACGTGTAAAAACACAGGTATTTTCATCTTCCTCCAAAGAATGATTCATTTTCTCCTTTATGATCTTTATAAAAATCCACTTTTTAGCAAAACCTTTCAATTCTGCCCAAAACATTATTTCCAGTAATCTACTCTTTAGATATTGCTCACATGCTACAACATTATATGCTGTGTGTGAATCCCCATATCCCATGCCAAACTTTATGTTTTTCAAGTCTTGAAGCAAGAGTTCTACTGTCCTATGAAAATAATTCACTACTGAGAAGTAATTGATTAGGGAATCGTTGAAATGTATTGAGTGGTGTTATTTTTCTCCTTGAAGTAGTGTTCAAGGGATATCATGATGCCTACCTGTCTCTGCCCTCAGTCGGGTGCTCTGTGATGATTCTTAGACAAGTCCAATGGAAGCAAAAAGACAGGTGATTCCCTAAGTAGAGAAACATGACCATTTGACTACTTGGGATTTTCTGAAGAGATATAATAAGATATAATAATCAATATTTAATTATAAACTAGAGAGTTCATGTGGGTCACCTGAGAGGGAAATCTTTGTTAGGAGGCTCAAGGAGTTCTTCAGCTAAAGTCCTACAGTAAAATTGGGGTTTGGTCTAGCATCATCATGAAATACAGGAAGAAGTGACAATCACGCACAAATGAAAATACACATTTATTTATTTTTAAAGATTTTATTTATTTATTCATGAGAGACACAGAGAGAGAGGCAGAGACACAGGCCGAATGAGAAGCAGGCTCCCTGCAGGGAGCCTGATGTAGGACAGGCGCTAAACCACTGAACCACCCAGGGATCCCCTGAAAATACATTTTTAAACTACACATTTAAGCCACAGGAATGAGAAGAAGAAACAGATGACTGTTTAAATGACTAAGAATGTTAATAGATTCCTATTCACTCTTTAGCTTCACCAGTTAAAACATTAGCACTCTTCCCTGTCGGTTTGTTGTAGTGGGGCCATTCATACTTAGCCTGCAAAGACTTCAGGGCTGGGGGATTTGTCATGTTTTCTGCATATTCCAAAGGGTTACGTACTGCTAGGAGACAGCACTAATAATAAAGCATGGTCTCATCAATTCACACTAATAACTAGAAAACCGATACAAATTGCAGGATTGGAGAGATTAACGAGAATGCAGAGACATACAATAAGCAAATCAGCCCCACTTCATCAAGCAAATGTTCTTTGCTGTACAATAACAAAGATAATTGAAGACTGTACTGGAAGGGAGCCTAACCATCTAATAAGTACTTGGCTGTAATTCACTTGCCAATCAGAAACTGAGACATGACAAGTTCTGAAGCAGATAATGCCTGATTTGAGCAGTGGCCTTATTGTTTATTGATTTCAAATTTGGCTTAAAGAGTTACATTACAGTTAAAAAAAAAAAAAAAGAGAGAGAGAGATTCTGAGGGAGGGACCAATCAGCCACCGCGAATTTAACTTAAAGTTCTATCACGTTCTATCTTAAAGTTCTATCAAAATAAAATTCACTTTGCTGGTTTCTCTATAATCAAGACATTACTTTTTTTATGTAACAAAAAGGAATGCAAATTAAAGCAATCAAACTGCTACAGTTTCCCACTCATGGAATAGGCTGCCAACATTTTCTAATAATGGAATCTTACTAGTCGTGTACCCTTAAGCTAGTTTCTCTAAACTTAAGTACACTTTGCTGTAAAACATGAATAGCAGTACCCACCTTGTAGGGTTGCTGTGAGGATTAATTGAGATGCATTGTGAATTTATTCAGTAGCAAATGAAGATTGGACATGTAGGATCAGTGATACCTCCCAGCATTGTTTTGCATGAGTATATGTGAATGAGAAGTTTTAATTTTCGTTGTGAGGAAGGAAAGGAGTGGTGCATAGTGACCAGAGGCAGAAGGAATTCAAGTTGAGGAAATAGATGAAGTCTATTGTCCAGCCACCTCAAGGTCTGAAAAAAAGAGGTGCAAGACAGAAGATGAGAGATTGTTTTGACAAAAGATAGTGAGAGACTAGGTATGTGGTTGGCTGTACTTCAGGGCTCAGGGAACAGACTTAGAAAGGCCAAAATTCTTTCCGTCTTTCCATCACACAAAATGGCAGCATCAAGCCAGCCTGTAGAGCAGATGAGAAGCAGCAACAGTGCCAGCTGTGCCTGGCAGACAGCAAACATTTCCACTGACAGCAGTGGCCATGCTGAAATACCTCTCTCAAAGCATTTTTAAGCAATAAGTGTCCAAGAGAATGCTAGCCCAAAAGAATACAAGTAGACTTTCCTTGACAACATGAGAAACACCTCTTAGAAATTCCACAGAGAAATGGAAGGGTTTGGCAGGGAAGCGGAGAGGGCTGCTGGAAGGTGCTCAGGAGACACTGAAATCTGGAGTTTAATGTATTTTGTACCTGCAACTAATAGCACCCAGGTCACTTAAGTCACATGGTCTACATATTTTTGTTTTTGCTTTTTACCCCAGCTAAACACAAGCTTCTGGAGGACAGATGCATAATCTCAAATGTTTCGTATTTCCCACATTTCCCAGCACCATGCTGGGCACAAGTTAGCTGTTTAATATTTCCTAGTGACTTTCATACTATGTAGGCCAGAGAAATTGATCAATAAATAAGTAAGTAGAGAGGATACTTTAGAAAAAAAATTGACAAACAAAACATAAATAAATCACCAAGAACAGATGGCATCCAACCAAATGTTTTTAAAGCAGTCAGAGGACACTGGAATTGCTGGCTAAAATGTTTAATGTTTCATTAGAATTGGACACTGCACCAAACTCTTGGCACTTTGCCATCTCGTTTTTAAAAAGGACTTGGAAAGTGACCTTGGTATTGGTTTGCTGCTATCGAATTGAAAATTAGTAAATTATGTGATAAATATTAGTAACGAAATAAGCAGTTTTTAGTTGTTTTTAGAGAGGCAAAATGGGCCACAAATGGAATTAAATTTAACTAAGTGGTATTTATATTTTGAATAACGGAGGACAAAGGAGAACCAATGGGAATAATTTATTTCAACATTTAGAAAGTCTTGGGAAGCTTCCAGACCAACATATTCACCAGAAGATTAGAAGAAAATGCTTACTCACTCATGAAGAGACTTTGGTAGAGGAAACAAAACCAGGCCTATATTGTTTTTCTTTATCTATATGCTAGCAATACTGGGGTATGTGAGGGACAGCAACGGAATAGATATCTTTAATATCCTAATAACTGATCTCAAAGAGGGAGCAAACAATTTCACAAGCAAACTTTTGCCAAATAGAGAAGGAAAGACAGTTCAGGTAGAGGAGACAACATGTGCACAGGACACAGAGGCCTAATGCCTGCTGTGTTGCATCAGGGAACAGTCTTGGCTCAGTTGAGGAAGACGTGGCAGACGGGGAGTCTGGGCCAGGTCACAGAAGCCTTCACTTAGAAGGATGACTCTATCCTTTGGGCAACAGGGAAGTACAGTATTTCGAGCACAGAGTGAAGGTGACTCCATTAAACTTGTTTTTAAGAAAATAATTTTGGAAAGAGAATTTGTTGGGAAGCCAGAGGAGATGAAGAGGTGGACAAGGTTTAGCAATAATTAGGAAGTAAAAATGACAGGTTTTTTTGTGAGTTTTCAGGTGGCAAGAAGGAGTCATCAAAGAAGAATCTGATGTATTAGAGCTTGAGAGATAGAGGCACTTGATGAATAAATTATACAGGAAGTGAGTAGGTGGAGAGCAAAGTGTAAGGAGCTTGGCATGTGTCACATTTAACTAAAGATAGAAATGTTCAATTGATAGAAATATAGATTAATACAAAATTAAAGATGTAGGTACATGTACCTGTATAAAGGATGGCAAAGATCTCAAGAATGTCTATTTTGTGCCAATTTTTTTGTTACTTCCTATACACCACAGCATTGAGAACTTCCTTTCCAATCGTGTTCTGTTACCTCTAAGGCAGGAGAGTACTATTTTCTCTCTGGGTTATTTGGATAATCCCTTTATTATTTCCTCTGCTTTCTAGTTCTGTTTGTCCTTGAAATCAGTTGCATTCTGCAGCCCAGTGTGCTTTCAGACCACCAGTTCCCCAAGTTGAGGAAACATTGTCTACTATCCCCCCTTCAGGACATTTGTGAGGCATATCAACATTCTGAAGGCCCTGGAGGCCCTGCAGCTTGGACAAATGCTTAGCTGTGTTTGACTCCGCATTTCCCAAATTTATTTGACTATGAAAATTTTTTTAATTTATTTTTGTTTTTCCAAGTAAGATTTTTAATACCCAAGCAACTATCTGTGAACTTTAGTCTTCTAAAGTTAACAATAGCAATAACAACAATGCCACTTTATTTCTATCACTCTAGGATTAAAAGGAAATTTTTCTGCTTTCCTATTTCTTATTGAACTGAGGCCAGATGCACACGTTTTTCACTCAACCCCCAGAATCTAACACAAATGTGCCTTTTAAATCTTATCTTGATCCTATATGAATTTTGCCCAGCTCCTCCTCTAGAAACATGGCATTTAGAGAGGCTCCTTTGATACAGCTAATTATTAATACCAAAGACTTTCCACCAAGATCAGTTTTACTGAGTGTTTTTGATGTAGGAATTTTGAAATAAACAAGTAAAAAAAACAAACTTCTGACTATTTCAATTCTCAAAAACACATATTTTTATCTCATCCTTCAGCTTCACTCCATCTATAAACTCTACCACTTTATAAACAACCCAAGGTAGAGGATGAAATAGCATGAGGGCCAGGGATGTGTGAGGCAAGAAAAGGGCTGAAGAATGAATTGGTTTGTGAGAAACGTCCACCAGACAAATCACACAGAATCAGGAGTCATGTCACCACTCTTGTTTTTCTCAGGGAAGACCATTATTCAATATATGTTAAATGTTTCCTGATTATCTACATATTAAAATATACCTTGTATGGCCTGACTCTTGGTCTTGATTTCTCACTTAGAAGCATTATTTCCAAATGATGCATGACTTAGATGAAGTAACTCAATAATGGAACTTTTCCTGTTTATGTATATGAGAACTTGCTTCTGATAAACCCTCTAATTTGGCCAATGCTATTTCACTGCAAATATTTATCTTAAAAAAAGCAGCATTATGGGGAAACATGGCAGAGAGTTGGGTCACAGTATGATTACTTATCTGAGCATCAAATTGCACGAGGAATTCTCAATCGGAATTGAGAATTCTCAGTTATTTCTATTAATTTCCTTCATCATTAATGGCATATATACATTGTATTTTATTTTGTTCAATATTTTTACTATGATGGAAAGCATTAGGCTCTAAACTCTTACAATGCATACCTGGTATTGGTGGTTTTCTTGCTATAAAGAAGTGATGCTCAATGAGTGGCTGGAATGGGGGTAAGAAAGAAGTCAGCATCAGAGGTCTATGTTGTAGCATGACTTACTAATAAAAATAAATACACGCATGTAGGCCAGATAAATCTGTGTTTTAAAACTTTTACTTCAGAGGCTTATCTGGGCCTTGTCACATCTAGAAGAAACACAAATCCAACTCCAGTAGCCGAAAAAAAAATCACACAATTCTCTACTGGAGTACCTTGAAGAGGTGATAAAGTAGGAAAAGCATATTACACAAAGAGCTCCAAATGTCCTAATCAGCCCTATTTACCCATCGCACTCCTCAAAAATCCTCTTCACAGGACATCTGCTCCTCCTTCAATCTTTTTGTTTCTCTCTGAACATCAGCCCTCTTTCCTTGACTCTTTGCCTTCCTGATAAATGTTTTCTTTGCATGACTTACTACAGTACCTCTCTTATGTAAATCAATCACATCTTTTCTTCCCTCCAATTCTTCTCTATCAGAGACAAATATTAGCGATAGCCCTTTAATGGGAGGTAGTTCCCAGGATCTGTTCCACCTAAGATCCAAGAAAGTGAACAGAAAAAAATATATGCTCTTCCTTTGCAGGCATAAGAGGAGAAAAGCCTATGAATACTTGCCATGTGGTATTTTCATCACTGTCCCATCTATTTTACCAGAACCATTTTGATACAGATGCATCAAAAAACTACAGCATCAAAATGGCCATATCAAAATGCCCTGCTTTTACGTCCTGCTATCCTTAATGCACCTTGTACTCTAGCCAACTACTTTCAAATATTTATTCTGTTACATCTGATCTTAAGTTCAATTATTGTGGGCACTGCCAATCCACAGCCACTTCACTACTATAATTTCATTCATTCATTCGTTCAAAAAATACCTACTGAAGGCTTATGATTGCCAAAGATCTGGGGAGGGGAGCTGCAAGCAACAACAAGATAGACATTGGTCTAGCTTTAAGATATTTTACATTCTGCTGAAGTAGAGTGGAAAATAGAAGATAAACACATTCAAGTAAACAAACAAGAAAATGTCAAATAGTGCGAAGTGTTAAAATTTAAAATTAAAATAGTTTTACATGATGAAAATGAATAAGCTGCTTATGATGTGTGACCTCTCTGAGATCAAAAAGACAGGAAAAAAAAACAGTCATGAGATCAGGAGGGTGCATCAGAGAAAGAGAATGCTAGTGAATGGGCAAGAGTGAGTTGAGTGTGGTTAGGGAACAGAAAGGAAGCTCTCGACTGTCTGGAGATAAGATATACATAAGGCTATTAGTAAGGTATTTGTCTAACTTTGGGAAACAAACAAAGGGTTGCAAAAGGGGAGGTGGGTGAGGAGATGGGGAAATGGTAACTGGGTGATGGGCCCTAAGGAAGGCACTTGATGGGATGAGCAATGGGTGTTATGGTATATGCTGGCAAATTGAATTTAAAGAAAAAAATTTTGAAAAATACATATATTTTTTAAAAAGGAGGTCATTTTTTGTGATGAGCACTGGGTATTGAATGTAAGTGATGAATCACTGAATTCTACTCCAGAAACTGCTATTGCACTGTACATTAACTAACAAAATTCAAACAAATTTTTTAAAAGATGCCTGTAAGGCTAGACTGAAGGCAAATGACAAGTCACAAAGGGCTTTAAAGACACAGTCAGAAGTTTATATTTTATCCAAGAATAAGGAGAAGCTCATGTAGAGTTTTGAATTTGGAATTTACATGAGATCATTTATATATTTTTATTATCTTCCCAATGTTTTTCTAGATATAGAAATTATATCCATTCAATCCAAGCATCCCACCTCTATCATTTGTCCTCACAAATCCATACCAAAATGTTTCTCCTTGTTAGAAATTCTGTCAAAACATCAGATTTAGGGACCAGATAGACTTAAAGGACAAGTTTTAAAAGTAGGTAACTTTGAATCCAAATCCCAATTCCACCACCTAAGACTTTATAGTGCTTAGAAATCCACATAAACTTTCTGAGTTGTGGCTCAATTATCCCTAAAGAGAGATAATAATGCTTGCCTTACAAAGATGTTACAGGGTAAAATGACATAATTCATGGAAAGTATCTAGCACAATGTGTAGAACATAGTAAGAGATTTTAAAAGATTAGTTTCCTTAATCCCACCCATTCCCATTCATTCAATAAATGTCTACTGAGTTCCCAGTGGAATGGGATGAAAACTGAGAGGTTACAAAAATCAATTGCATACAAACTTGACCTTCAAGGAGTCTTCAATCCTTCACTTAATAAAGGAGAGAAGCATGCAGGCAATGTCTATTATACAATTGTATAAAGTGTTAAGTACTAGGAGAGAGGAACAGCTAAATTCTGTTTAAAACAAGAAAAGAAAGTATTCTTTCTTTTTCTCATCCCTCCATCCTTCCTTACCTGCCTCTCTTCCACTTTCCCACTGTCAAAATTGTGCCTCTTTCTGTAAACTGCTTTCATCAGTTTGGAAATTCAATGGCTTCCTCAAGTGTGGTTGTGCATAACGACCTCAACCAACTCCTGTTTATGTAAGATCAATAGTATATCATTATATCAGAAAAATCCCAGGGATGCCTGGGTGGCTCAGTGGTTGAGCATCTGCCTTTGGCTCAGGTCAAGATCCTGGGGTCCTGGGATTGAGTCCTGCATTAAGCTCCCCACAGGGAGCCTACTTCTCCCTCTGCCTGTGTCTCTGCCTCTCTCTGGTGCCTCTCATGAACAGATAAATAAAATCTTTTAAAAAGAAAAAAAGAATCCTAAAACTCCAGGGAAGATTTCACTGACCAAATTAGGACTGACCTATTCTAAACCTATTACTGAGATTGAAAAGATGGACTACCTAAATAATTCAGGTGTAAAAACACCTATTGGGAGTGCTAGTGGGGATAATGTGTGTGACAAGCCACACCTGAACCGAGGGGCGTGGTGTGTGCAGTGTGTTAAACTGTGTCCTTCCACAAAAGGTAGGTCCAAGTCCTAATCTCCTGTACCAGTGAATGTAACCTTATTTGGAAATAGAGACTTTGCAGATGTAATGTTAAAGATTTCAAGAAGAGATTATCTTGAATGTTGAGTAGATCTGAAATAGGATAAAGGAAAGGGAGACTGAGACACAGAAGAAGGCCAGGTAAAGACAGAGGCAGAGATTGCAATACTGCTTTGAGCCAAGAAACACCAAGAACCACCAGAAACTAGAAGAGGCAAAGAAGGTGTGTGAACCTGCTGGCACTTGATTTTAGATTTGCAGCTTCCAGAGCTTTCAGAGAATAAATTTCTGCAGTTTAAGCCACCCCATGTGCAGTTCATTGTTATGGCAGCCCAAGCAAACTAATGCAACTTGTATTACTGTTTCTACAACTACTTCCAATAACTGGCATTTTTGTATGTTTGCAGTACCAGGCACTGATCTAAGGGCATAACGTATGTCAACCCTTTTACATCACTATCATTAGCCCCATGTTATAGAGAAACAAACAACTTAACCAAGTTTAATAACTTGCCCCCATGACCAGAGACTTGAGGATATGGATTTGGCCCAGGCTATCCAGCTCTAGAGCACTCAACATCTAAGCACCATAGTCCATCAAAACCAAAGTACAACTGGGCCACATGGTTTAAAACCCAAAAGTGAGACAGTGTCTTATGTTTTACATGTGATCTAATGGCCTCCCCTCCCTGTCCTCACGTATTTGTGGGATATTCTTTTCTCTACAGAATCAGGTAAAGAAGGAAAGCTATTTGCCAAGTTAACCTGCCCCTTAAAATTTTATTTCTTTTTGCATGTCCCAGAATGTAAAAGTTACCATTCCTTCCACCAAAAAAAAAAAAAAAAAAAAAAAAAAAAAAAAAAAAAAAAAAAAAAGAGGGCTTTGGCCATTTTATCTGCAAAATAACCCACTGAAACCTCACGTCACGTGATTTAGAAATAGTTTTGCGTATGTGATTCTAATGTTCATCCTTTCTTTTTCCACCCCCTCATGTTCTTTCTAACTTCAAAGCATGGAGGTTGTCTTAAATTCTCTTTCAGGTTGAGGCTACCTCCATTTCTTCACCATGTGCTGCTTCCTTCTTCTCCGTTTTGCTTCTTTTCAGGACTGAAAATGCTGAAAACAGTGTATTATTAAGCTCCTCCTTGCACTTAAAGTGTGCCAGATCCTGCACTAACCAACGAGAGCATCGCTGCCTTGTAGGAACTGTAAATAGATGTGCAAGTCATATGTTATCTACAAACTAAAAGACATACATACCCAAATAGGTGCAAACAGATTCATCTGTGCACTAAAAGGTCAAACGGGCCGTCTATCAAAGACACTGCATTGTTAGTGGAATCACTGCTTTCTGTCTTAAATGGAAGCTAAACTCTATTGGTGCATAAGTTGTTTGGAAATGAGAATGTGCCCTTTCTTGTTTATTCCAGAGGCAGCAGTTTTATGAGTTCTGCTGTAACACTATATTTTTGCAAGGGACAATTATGACCATAAAGGGAATTGTGTGGTAAAAACTACAGAATCTGCCGTTAGGCAAGAAGATGACCTTTTTACTCAGCTGGCTTGCCAAATTTGCGCAGGTTCTTAGCATTTGGGAGAGATTTATGGTCACTAAAGGAAGCTTGACTGCCAACCATAAGACTGAAAGTCCTTATTTCTTTAAAGAAAAAAGAAGAAGACGAAAAGGAAAAATAAAGAAAAAATCTATGTGTAAACAGTAACAACTTGTGATTTATATGGGCTCAAGAACTCTATTCACTAGCACTTTTCTCCTGGGTACTGAGACTTGGAATTTCTTCTACTCCATAATCCATGCCCTACCCCTCCATTCAAGGCTGTTTCCTCCCCTAAAATCCCTCAAGAGTATCCCCTTTTAGTGATTGTCTACCTACATACGTGGGAAAGTTGAATTTGCAAGAGTAGAATTTCCCAGGAGAAAACTATACTCCAGACCAGAAGGAATAAGCCTAGAAATTTCCAAGTCAGCTTAGCAAGAAGCTCTTGGGAATATATCATAAATAACTTAGTCTATCCTGATAAATAGGAAGAAAGAACATTAGGGAACCAGTCCAGGTGAGGGAAGGGCCTGTATTATGTATCATTCTGACCTGAAGCAGGGATTGGTTATGTGAGCCATAAACACAAGTTGATCTCTTTGTTAATAAAAGAGGTTTAAGGATGTGATGAAAGATAACATAATTAAGATCCCAATAAAAGTAAATTCCAAAGTAACCAAAAATTCAATTCTCTAAGTATTAAAAAGATAATTGCTTAATATAGGTACATTAAAGATAATCTTGGAATGATAGATATTTTTATAAGTAAGAAAATGCTATAAATTTAAAAAAGAAAGGCCACTATCAAAAAATTAAAGGTTTACAATAGCTATTTTTTTCTTAAATGAAGTGTAAAGACTACCTTACAAGATGTCTGCAGCACATATAAATTTTTAAGGAATTTACAAAACAATAGTAAGAAAGAGGCAAATAGTCTAGTAAAAATACTAGACAGAGAACATGACCAAGCATTATGGGTTGAGCTGGGGCCTAAACCAATATCTAATATTCTTATAAGAAAAGCAAAATTGGGGCTCAAAGACACACAGGTTAGAAGGCCATTAAATTATGATGTAGAGATTGGAGTTAATACTGCCACAAATCAAGGAACGCCTGGAGATACCTGAAACTGGACCGGGCAAAAGGATTCTACTCTAGAGGCTTCAGAGGGAGCATGGCCCTGCCAACACATGATTTCAGACTTCTTGCCTCCAGAACAGTGAGCAAATAAATTTCTGTTGGTTTAAGCCACTCACTTTTCCTAGGAAAGTAACACATCAAGCAAATGACATAAAAACAAACAAATGGTCAATAAATATTAAAAGTCAGTTTGAGCATCTTTTTATGAATTATTGCCCACTTGTAATTTTGTCTCTATCTTTGCTTCCATATATCACATTTTCCACAGAGCACAGAATGTTCTTTGTAAAATTTACACTAGATTAAATCAGACTCCTGCTAAAAACCAACCCATATCTACTGTATCAGGATCAATTTGGTTACAAGTAACAAGAGGTTTAAACAAATAATGTTTGAGACCAGAAGTATGTAGGTCAGGGACTCAGCAGTGCCAGGAAGAACCTAGCTTCTTTAAATCCACGAATCTATTTCTCCATTTTCAGATGATTATGACACTATTTCCTTACCCTTCTCTACTTGTCCCGATACTCTATTTTCTGCAACTCAAAATTATCAAATCATAATCATCAAAATCCCCTAAGTACTCAAACTCTTCTCGGAATGTTTTCTTCTTTGTGCTAAGTGTCAACTGTGCTTCCCTCATATTTCTCATGCCTGAGCCTACAGAGTGTCACATATGCCCCCAATGCATACTAATGCTTCATGAGCATTTTCCTCCCTTCTCCCTTAAACACGTCCAGCTTTGAATTGTATGCAATTAAACTACACCACTAGCTACTCCTCCATAGTGCAGTCACCCACAGACCCTCGCTGTAACTCTCTGAAGATTGTAGCTCCTGAGTTATGGTCACTTTCTCCAATGCTGTGATTCCTGTCACAATTCTTGGTAATTCATAATTCATCCCTTTGTCATGGGCACCTTTCTTAAATCATTTAATCTTTACTCTGACTTTAACATGCCAGCAAACTTGAGTCTTAATTGCTTCTATTTTACCCCATGTGTTTGTCTCCATAGCCACAGCATTTTTTCCTCATGTTTCACAAATAAAATTCATACCTGAGTAAGATCTTTTGTACTAGCAGTTTCCTTTCCCTGGTAGCTTTTCTTTCTTTCTTTTTTCATAGGACTAGCTGCTTCTTGTTTGTCTTTTTTTTTAAGATTTATTTATTGATATGAGAAAGTGAGCAAGCAAGCACGAACAGGGGGAGGGGAAGAGAGAGAGAGAGAAAGGATCTTTTTTTAAAAGATTTTATTTATTTATTCATGAGAGACATAGAGAGACAGAGGCAGAGACATAGGCAGAGGTTAAAAGCAGGCTCCCTGTGGGGAGCCCGATGTGGGACTTGATCCCAGGACCCCAGGATCATGACCTGAGCCAAAGGCAACTGCTCAACCACTGAGCCACCAGGCGCCTCAGGAGAAAGAGAATCTTAAGCAGACTCCCCACCCTGAGCCGAAATCAAGAGTCAAACACTCAACCTACTGAGCCATGTAGGTGCCCCAACTTCTTGTTTTTTAAATCTTACCCTATATATTACTTTCTCTAATAAACATTTCCAGTCTACCCAAAATAACATTACCAACCATTCAATGACTGTCACCTAACCCTGTTTTAATTTCTTGAATAATTTTTCCACTTTACAATGTGTTTGTTAGTTGATTTATTTCTAGCTCTCTCACTCCAACCCAATCCCTTCCTAGAATTTAAATGAGTATCTTTGAGAGTTGTAACCTTATGGGTATTATGTATAGTCTATCCAGAAACACAGACAGTATTTTTTTAACTATATGACAGGTCCTGAATTAATATCTATTGAATAAAGGTATTAAAAACAATAATGTGGAATTTCTTATCTAAGAGATAAGAAGTAAAAATATCAAAATTGATGATTAGCAGGTATGTAAGGAAATAAAAGTGCCCACTTTTGGAGGTAGTACAAATTGATACAATATGTATAGAGAGTAACATAAAAAAACACATTTAAAATTTATTACATCAAAATTCTGAACTTCTTTAATCAAAAGATAATATTAGGAGAATATAAAGTCACAGAGTGGAAAAGATATTTGTACCATGTATAATCAGCAAAAGTTTGTATCCTGAATCTGTAACAAAATCCAACAAAACAGTTAATAAATAAATAAAGGGTTCTGGAACTTTAACTCCCAGCCAGAACAAAACCCAACATAATGAGTTAACAAAATCCAAAGTATCTACAAGCCACTTATAATGGAATACAATTAAAAATTACAGAAAGATGTAGCCCATAGTCATGAAAAAGGTCAATAAAAAGCATACAAACAGGTGTCCTAGTCATAGAAATTAGCAGAAAAGGACTTTAAAAGAATGATTATAATTACATTAAAGAATTTATAGCAAAAGATGACTGGGTAAACAAATAAAGAGTGGGTGAACAAATAAAGAATCTCGACAGAAACATAGAAATTATAGAAAAAGAACATAGTGGCATACTAGAACTAAACAAGCTCTATCTCCGGAGGACTTTGACTATCTGTTGTAGTGAAGTAACAAGAACCAGATTCAACCCCCACTTTGAAGAAGTAACACACCATACAAAATATGTGATTTAATGTTTTTCAGACTTTCAGTAATAGATATCACAAGACAGTGAGCACTGAAAGAAGAAAAGCAAATGAGATGAGACTATTGTCCCAGAGGACTGGCTATTGCATTTCTAGACTATTGCCCAGGGAAAGGAACCATACACAGATTCTGGTGGTCTCCCTACACTGAGGAGACATTATTGAGAATTCAAGAAGGGAAAGATAACCAAATTATGCAGGGAAGAGTATTAGACAGAGGGATGCCACACAGAAAGAACTTGGGAAAACTAGAGAACAACGTTCCATGAGCCCTCAGCTGAATACTTATCACACAATGGTGAGAAAAGAGTCACAGGAAAATAACTGGAGAAAGAATCCCTAGGAGTAATACAAGACTAGATGCAACACATGTCCCAACAGACACTGGCAAACCTCATGGTACCTGGCCTGAGGAGCACTCAGGAATGTGTTGCTTCATTAGTAGGACAAGACTACAGACTACTCCAATCCAAGATAACAAAGCTGAAAAGCAAACCTTGAAAGGATCAATCTGTTCCAAAGTAGCATACCCATATTTCAGAATTAAATTGAAAATACAAAATATCCAGTATCCAAGAGTTAAAATTCAAAATGTGTGACAGCTAACCAGAAATGATAAGGCATGCAAGTAAGCAGGAAAACATCATGCATAATGAGAAGATAAATTAATCAGCAGGAATGTGAGTAATAATAGAATTAAAAGTCAAGGATATTTTTAAATAACTTAAACTATATTTGATATATCAAGAAAGTAAAGGAAGTATGCGAGAAAGTAGAGGAAGCATGAATGAGTATGTTAGAGTCATGAAAGTATTTTCTAAAAAATTGAACTTCTAATTGAACTTCTCTCTCTCTGTGACTATCATAAATAAATAAAAAAAAGAGATGATATAATCGATGTGTGATTAAAAATATACTGGATAAGGGTCCCTGGGTGGCTTGGTCACTTGAGCTTCAGACTCTTGATTTTTGGCTCAGGTCATGATCTCAGGGCCCTGGGATTGAGCCCCAAGGGATCTCCATGCTCAGCAGAGAGTCTACTTGGGATTCTCATTCTCACTCTCCCTTTGCCCCTTCCCCCCTACTTATGCATGCACTCTCTCTCTCTCTCTAAAATAAATAAATAAATATTTTTAAAAAATATACTGGATGTGATTAACAACATATTAAATACTGGAGGAAGAAAACAGTGGAGGATGGGGAACCATAGCAATAGAAATAAAAATTGAAACACAGAAAGGGGGAAAAAAACAGAAATAAATGAATAAAACATCAGTGAGATTTGCTACACTTTAATGGGTCTGACATATATGTAATTGGAATCCTGAAATAAGGAGAAGAGAACAGAAAAAAAATAAGTTGAAGACATAAAGGCCAAATTTTTCCAGACTTGACAAGAACTATGAACTCACAAATTCAAAAAGTGCAACAAACCGCAAATGTGAGAAAACGACACTAAAGTACATCACAATCAAATTGCTTGAAACTCACGATGAAGAGAAAAAAAATTAAAATCCACCAGGCATATAGCATAAAAGGAAATAAAAATAAAGATAGCAGTAGACTCCTCCATAGAATAACTGCAAGCTAGAAGATAATGGAACAATCTTTATGAACAATAACAACAAAAATGCTAGAATTCTATACCCAGAAAAATATATATATCTTAAAAATATATACATATATATTTGGTGTCTTCTTTCTTTTTGATTAAACATTTTTAATTTCTGTAAGCATACCTCAGAAAGAATAGATTTATAAAGAGACTACTTTTTAACTTCATAGCATTTTCATCCATATTTTGGGTTATGCATTGCTTTTATAGTAAAAACTTTAACCATGTGAAAAACCATAATTTCAATGAGTTTAAAATTGAATAAAATCCAGTTTTAAAAGACCAATGCAATGAATTGGATTATACTAAATATCAAAGGAATTATGCATAATTTCAACTCAAAACAGATGCCAGGGAGTAAGGCTAAAGACAGAAAAATTCAGATCCTCAAATCCAGAAAGTGAAACTCATGTTTGCTCCAAGAAGTGAAAGTAGAAATAGAATTATTGAAGTGTAGGTGAAATGGTGCCACGTAGAGCTGTTGGATGGGCAGAAGGTAGGCTCTATTCCTGAACTGTGACTGAGTCTTTCATAAAATTCAATAAATGTACCTACCGATCACTAAAGAAATGGATTTGACTTTCTATGATACATTTGCCAGCAACAACATAAAGGGTTCTAAACTAAGTATTTTCAATGACCATTTAAAAAAATTTTAAATTGAAAGTCAAAGGAAAAGAAGAAAATCCTCCACTTTTTCACCTATACACAAAGTAAATACTAAAGGAAAAAAAAAAAAAAGATGAGACAGAAAATCACAACAAAGAAGGGTTCCAGCATTCTTAGGTGCTAGTTAATAACTTTGGGAGCTTTCCAGGTGTAATCTGAAACTGGCCCCCATACCCAGAGGGCAGGGAGATAGTGAAGAAAGACTAGGCCACTCCCAATTGGTACATGACAAGTTTAATGGACAAAGACATTTACATCTGATGCCTGTCTTTGGCAGCCACAAAAGGAGCAGTTCTCTGCACCCTTCAGCCAAATTGTAAATGTTTATAAAGCAATCTCAACTGGGTTCAGTCACATATACCATCCAAAGGTTCTAAACACCATATCACTATCTTAAGGCTGCATCCTGGGGGCAGCTTCTGGGGGCAGGGGACATTCCATGGACACATTCCAAGATCAGGGGACAGGCCATTACCTTGGTCCAGCTCAAAGGTTAAACAGTAGTTATGTCCTTTCAATGACCTCCCCAAATATTAAGATAAAAAATGGGATGATCTAAAGCAAAATTGGAATTACTTGGCTTAGTAAAAATATTTTTCCCCACTTGCCTGTAATGCCATAAGAATAGAAAACATGTCTGTCTTTATTTCCCTATCCTCATCTCCTAAGTACAACGCCTATACACAATGAGAACACAATTCTGAATCAATGAGTTAACTCTTGGTATGTTCTAAACTGTGTTTTTGTCACTACACAAGTAAGGGTAAAAAATTGGGGCTTAGTATTGTAACACAAGTAGGCAAATATAGTTTTATACATAATGACGTAGTTTGATGCTATGGAACTGAATATTTCTTATAGAAAAGGAAATGACAGTACTTAACAAGAAATGTGTGTGTGTGTGTGTGTGTGTGTGTGTAACACATCTAGAAATAAAAATGTAGTGTTTGGAGGACAGTGTTAGGATGATTCCTTAAAGAGAAAAACTACACTCTCCTCATCTATATCACGAAAGGAGCAAAGAGGAAACAATAAAGTATTTGTAAAAAAGAAAACGCTCCTAGAAGAATCATTTAACTGAAAGCAGAATTAGAAAAAAACTTTGATGTATCTTTGACAATGTCTATATTCATAAGAACATGTTATACCAATTCTACACAAACTCTTCCAGAAAATGGAAGAAAAAAGACCACTTCCCAACTTATTTCATGAGTTCCCAACTCACCAGGCTTATACTGATAGGAAAAATGGACAAGGGCACCTGAGTGGCTCAGTCTGTTAAGCACCTGCCTTCAGCTCAGGTCATGATCCTGCATCAGGTTCCTTACTCTGTTCTGCAGGGAGACTGTTTCTCCCTCTCCCTCTGCCTGCAGCTCCCCCTGTTTATTCTCTCTCTCTCAAAATAAATAAATAAATAAATAAATAAATAAATAAATAATCTTCAAAAAATGGAAAAGATATTACAAGAAGTTTACAGATCAATATACTTCATAAACATAGATTCAAACATACTTAAATTATTAGCAAATTGAATCCATAGAATCCATTATGATCAAATGTGTTTTATCCCAGGAATGCAAATTTGGTTCAGCATTTGAAAATCAATTTAATTCACCATATTTACAGAGTAAAGAAGGAAAATCATATTATCATTTCAATAGATGCAGGAAATAATGATGAAATTCAGCATTCATTAATGATATGCAATAGATCTCAGTAATCTAAGAATTAAAGGGACTTTCTTTTTTTTTAATTCTTTTTTTTATTTATTTATGATAGTCATACAGAGAGAGAGAGAGGCAGAGACATAGGCAGAGGGAGAAGCAGGCTCCATGCACCGGGAGACTGAAGTGGGATTCAATCCCGAGTCTCCAGGATCGTGCCCTGGGCCAAAGGCAGGCACCAAACCCCTGCGCCACCCAGTGATCCCATAAAGGGACTTTCTTAACCAAAAAACAACAGCAACAACAACATCAAAGCAAAAATACAAAAAAAAAAAAAAATCAAAAACCCTATAACTAACATCACATTTAAGAGTGAAATAAAGAATGTTTCTTCCTAAGACTAGGAACAAGTCCAGGATTTCTTTTCATCTCTTCTATCCACCATTTTAAAATTGAGCACAAAATTCATTCAGTTTACCAAAGAGAATGTATGGATGACAAATAAACACACAAAAAGATACTCAACATCATGAGTCATTAGGAGAATGCTAATTAAACTCCCAATGAAATACCACTACACATATATTTCAGTGACTGTCATAGAAAATAAATCTGATAATACCAAGGCCTGGCCAAGATGCAGAGCAACTGGAACTCTTTCCACTTCAATGGTGGGGAATGTAAAGTATACTCACCTTTGAAAACACTTCAGTAGTCTCCTAAAAAGTTAAACACATATTTACATGCAATCATCTAATCCCTACCTTCTGGTATTTAACCAAGAGGGCAAAAATATGTCCATATGGTAAGGACTGCAAACATTTTAGTCGCTTTATTATAATCACCCCAAACTGGAATTATTCCAAATGCTCATTATCTGGTAATAGATAAGTAACTATGGTCCATACATAAAATGGAATACTGCTCAGTTAAAAGGACTCAAGTACCGCTACATGAAACAACTTGGATGAATCTCAAATACATTATACTAATTGAAAGAAAACATAAACAAAAGGCTGTGTACTATATAATTCCATTTATATGACATTCTGGAAAAAGCAGAATCATAGGGACAGGAAACAGATCAGTTTGCCACGGGGTTGGGGACAGGGGAAGACCTTGATTAGAAAGGATCAAGACAGAACTTTAGGGAGTGAAGGTGTTGGAAAGATCTTATATCTGAATTGTGGTGCTGTGTACAGAAATGTATGCCGTTGCCAAAACTCAAAGAATTATACACCTAAAAAAGTGAAGCATACTTAGGGAAATTATGCAAGTTATCTATTGTTCCCTAGCAAAGTATCCCCAAACTTAGTGGCTTACAACAATAAACGCTTATTGTCACATGATCTCTGTGGGGCAGAAGTCGAAGCTCAGTTTTGTTGGTTGCCTGTGGCTTAGTCTCTACAAGGCTGCAGTCAAGTGGTGGGCTGGGCATACAGTCATCTTCATGTTCAATGGGAGTAGAGTCCACTTCCAAGCCCACTCCGGTGGGTGTTGGCAGAACTTAATTTCTTACTGCCTGTTGACCAGGGGTCTTCCTCAGTGCCTTGCCAGGTGGCTCTCTCCATAGGTGGCTCACAGCTTGGCCACTGGCTTCCCACAAAGCCAGAGATCAAAAGAGGGCAGGCTGTATTCCCCATAGGAGTGAAACCACATGAGGATTGTCATTCTGGTATTTTATTTACTTCACTCAGCATAATCCCCTCCAGTTCCATCCATGTCGAAGCAAATGGTGGGAATTCATCCTTTCTGATGGCTAATATTCCATTGTATACATAGACCACATCTTCTTTATCCATTAATTCTGAGAAACAAACAAGGGGTAGTGGAAGGGGAGGTGGGTGGGGAGTTGGGGTGACTGGGTGACGGGCACTGAGGGGGGCACTTGGCAGGATGAACACTGGGTGTCATACTATATGTTGGCAAATCGAACTTCAATAAAAAAATATATTAATAAAAAAAGAGAAGCCTAAGGCAGAAGGCACCGTGTTCTTTAACCTAACCTTGGTAACGACAGCCCACCACTTTTACCTTCTTCTATTCATCAGAAGTGACTCACCACATCCAGCCTACATAGGTTGGGAGGAAATTACGTAAAGATGTGCATACCAGGAGATAGAGCATTGGGAGCTCCCTTACAGCCTGCCCACTGCACAAATGATACCCCAGTAAGCTTGACTTTTAAAAACAAAGGGGATTAAAAATAAGACTAACAGAAAAGTATACAGTTAAGGGCAGCTAAGGCAAGGAGAGTAAAGCAAACGAGAACGTGTTACCGACCTAAACCTAAAATGCGCTCTTACAAATCAAGAGTGATATCTCTATCAGGAAAATCAGCTAAGAATGAGTGGGAAGATGCAAAGAAACAGGGTTTTGTTGATTAGACACAAATTGGGGCTTAAGAGCAAGACTTGAACAAAGGAACGGAGACGGTCTCAGGACTCGGAGAGACAAGACATGATGCCAGCTGTTAATACTGAGCTCTCTGGGAAAGACTTCAATCCAAAGATCAAAGACAAAAACCAAAAACCAAAAAACCTCATCACAAAATTGTTGGTTCACAAATGCTAAATTGCCAAGCCCCAAATATAGGATTTTTAAAGTTGATTATGGGGTCTCACTTCCCTCAGGCTTGGCATGCAGTAGGGGCAGAAGGCAGGCCGATCGTTCAGAGACCTGACTTGACAGTGTGCGAGAGAAGAAACCCTGAAAGGCTTTCGATAACCACAAGTTCAATATGGGCCAATAGTGGAATTAATTTTCTTGAAAGGCCCACTCAATATTAGACTGCTTTCAAAAGCTACCATGTCCGATCAGGGGACATTCCTGTCCACCTTCATGGTAAGATCATACAAGAATTGGATGATTTGGCCTACGTTTTCTCTGTCAGTGAGATTAATCTTTAATATTTGAATGATATTATTTAAATTTTAACAGGGGATTGAAATCCAAAGTGTACGATGGGTAAAGAGATTTTAATGGAAAATTAAAATAGCATGCGCACTGGGCATAGAAACATAAAAATGTATTTTATCTACTAATATATTATATTCATTACACTTAATATAGGTGTTATAATATGAATCTTATTTACATAAAAATATAAAAAGGTCAGATATTCTGTCCCAATACCAAAACAAAAACAAAAACAAAAACAAAAACCCAGCTTCTCCCTTATTTCCGATGGATAATTTTCAGGGAGAATTTCTGGTTCATTGTCATTTTGCAGATTGGGACATGCTAAAGCCTTCCGTGGAAAGCAATCTCAGTAGCAATGCTGCTCGGCTGAGCCCACTCTTTCCAAGCCTCCAATGTGCATGTAAAGATGACGGGGAAGTTTGTGATTTATTCCTCCTATACATATCTAGGTAACTGGCAAGAGCAACTGTTTATTATCAGGTTTCCCTTTGTGTGAGTGTGTTTAAATATGCCATTAACTTAGATGCCTTCTCATGGGTTAATAGAAGAATTTAATTTTCTTGTATAGTTTCAATGAGAAATGGACCCATTTCGCACTGACATGCTTGTGAGTCACTCTTATTACCTTTTTTTAAGAATATGAAACCTGAGGGATTAGGGACCATATGTGTCTTATTTCTCACCCTTAGTAGAAAGCCTGCTACATGGTAGGTATTAATATTTACCTCCAAACTGGATGATAGCCTACTTACTTTCTCTATTCTCTGAGACAATATGAATTCTAGTTGATATATATGATCTTGTCTCAAGTGTTACTATGTTGGATTTCTTCCCCAAAAATCCCAGAGAGCAAATAATTCTCTCACATAATTATCTACAAAATGTGTAATTATGTATAAAGTCAACCCTGCCTTCTCAAACAATCTGGAGAAGCCTAGAGGGGTGGGAGAAACAATTACAGTGATTTTTCTGAAGACATGAAAGCTCCATTAAAAAAAATGCTGAGCAAATATGCATGAAGTCAGTTACCATAAAGCAGAGCTTACTCTTAGAAAAATTAAAGATGAAATTCAATCAAATTATAAATTAGAGCCAAGAAACTACAGCTTGAAGAAAATTGAGATAATTGACTAAGTGTTTTAGTTTAGAACACTAATGATAAAAGAATTAAAAACCTTTGGTAACTATGAAAGCTATGTAAAACTATTGGTAACATGTCAATTAAAAGAACAAGCATTTCTTTTCCACCAGGGTTTATACGTATGACCACATTGGTGTGTACTATACACCTGCCACACACAACCTGTGTACCCAAACATGACCGCTGAATCACTATTTACCAAGTAACAGAGTGATTTGCACATGGCATTCCACTTATTCTTCTCAACAATCCCCTGAGCAAGAGATTACAATCTCCATTCTACATACGGGGGAAATTGAGTCATCTAGAGGTGAGAGGGGATCCTGAAGGTCATTCAGCTGGTAAACAGTGAAGCTAAGATTAAAACCACATCTGTTTCAGTTCTAGACCCAATTCTCCTTTTATTCAACATTGGTGTCTGAAATATCACTCTCCAATTAATTTGATTATTTATATCGATATTTATTTGGAAAGTGGAATTTCTTGGTCTGATTTCATTTCTACAAAATTATACTAAAGACTTAGTTTAAAATATAACCAAAGATTTAGGTAAAACGACGCTCACCATGATATTGCTGAAAAAATAGAAGAGTAATAAACAATAGAAAAATAAGCTCCCTAAAACTCTAAAATAGGCAAGTAGTTAAAAATATTGTAAGATAGAAGAATACACTCAAATATTAAGGACATAAGAAGTGCCCACCAACTATACAACCTTAAGTGATTACAAGCACTAAGAAGGTCACAAAGTAGCTACACAGTAAACATACCTTTTTTTTTTTCTTTTTAGATTTTATTTATTTACTTGACAGGGAGAGAGAGAAAGCACAACAGCCGGAGCAAGAGGCAGCAGGAGAGGGAGAAGCAGACTCCCCGTGGGGCACAGAGCCAGATGCCAGATCCAGATCGGATTGGATCCCAGGACCCTGGGGTCATGACCTGAGCCAAAGGTAGATGTTTAACCCACTCAGCCATCAGGCACCCCAGTAAACATAACTTTAATGCCTTTATTCTTCTGCACTGCATTTATGAGAATATATTCAACATCTGAATTTGTTTAATGCTGCTCTTTGATTCTAACGTTTACCTGATTCCAGTTCAATATAGAAAATATGTACTTCTTCTTTCCCAAAAGATGATTTCAGTAACAGAAGAAATATAAAAATAAAAACAATTCATTGTTTCCATGTAAAAGCCAAGAAGGGGCCATCGACTGAGTAACCCTGAGGGGTAGTCTGAAAATATAAAGAAGGCTGCCCTGGATTAATGACAGAAACTAGAGCAAAACAAAAACAGAAACAAAAACAAAAAGCATGCAATTCCATCAGACGTAATAGGATAGCTTCTGAATTAAATGGAATTGCCTGTCACCCAGGGTCTAGATTCATCACTGCTGGAGGGAGGGAGAAAGCCACGGAGGAGTAAGCAGGTTGTTCGTTCAAGACAAGTATTCCGTGTGCCTGGCTATGATGTTTGTGCTCATTGAACACCATAAAATTAACTCTTGAAATAATGTAAACCTCGTCCTTGATAGAGTTTAAGAACAGACTTGCAGCCAGAGAGAGGATTCAGGGAGTTCCTCAGGTCACTCTAGCTAAGAGTATTTATACCACAGAATCAGCAAAAGCTGCAAAGCTTGTGCTTTTTACCTCCAAAGAGCCAGTTGTTAAACATTTATCAGAACACCACATATTGCTGCAAGGGAGGCTGGAAAATGAAGGTCTTTTTCTTTTTCTTGCCTTGTCTTTCTTTCTGTCTTGCCTTTCCTCCCTTGTTTCCTTCCTTCCTTCTTTTTTTTTCCTTCCTTCCTTTCTCCTTTTCTTTCTCTCTCTCTCTTTTTTTTAGCTGAGCACATTACCATTCCATATTCTATTGGCCAAGAGGATGAAAGGATAGAGCTAGCAATAACTATTACATGCAAAGATGTTGATGTTAATCCTCAGAAATTAAAAGCCTGATTACTAAAATAATTTCGAATCTCCACATAAAGGATAAGTTGAAGAAAAAAAGATGGAATTTGTAATCTGGAAGATTGTTTTTTTTTCCCCAAAATATAGAACAAAATTTAAAAAGGGTAAAACTGTAAAGAAGCTTTATTTTTTTGTTAATTTAAGATGGTATTTGTAATCTGGAAGATATTTTTACCAAAATATAGAACAAAATAAAAAACATGTAACACTACGAAGAAGATTTATTTTTTGTTTATAAATATAAAGAAGCTCTAAAAGACATGGAGGGTAGACTGGAAGGATCTAGTGTGTAATGTGTATCTAATAGAAATTTCACAAGCAGTTCTAGTATCCTACAAATGGAGAAGAGAAATAATGGAAGAGGAGAAAACATAAAATACTTAATATAGAAAATGTTTCCTTAGAGACAAGTCTAGGATAGGTCTTCGT
Source organism: Canis aureus (assembly GCF_053574225.1). Taxonomy (NCBI): domain Eukaryota; kingdom Metazoa; phylum Chordata; class Mammalia; order Carnivora; family Canidae; genus Canis; species Canis aureus. The sequence continues at coordinate 32,876,786 of NC_135618.1, forward strand.
GTAATCTGGGACATCAAAGAATAGAAAGAAATTCAAATTATATTTGGGATAAAAAAATAAGTTACTTACATTAGATTGAAAAGCAGATGGTAAATACCGAACATTTGGTAAAGAGTGGAAAATGGACATGATTTTAACTATGGATAAAAGTGCAAACTGGGGGCAATGTGACAGCTTCTACAAAACTGTTAAATGTACACATCCCTTAGAGTGATCAGTTGGTTATCCTGGTGTCTATCCTCCATGAATATTGGCACCAATGCACAAAGACATATCCTGAACCATGTACGGTAGCGAAAACCAGAGTCCGCCTAGAGGTTTACCACTTAAGAATAATTAAATACATTTTAATATTTTCAAATTATGAAAATCTATATAGCCAATTAAAAGAATACATTCTGTGTCCATATACTGATATGAAAGGATTCTACTACATGTTGCTAAGTGAGGAGCAAGTTGCAGAACAATAGGTAAATTTGTGTATCGGAGGAAGTGCAGAGGATACAAGGAAACTGTTAGTAGCAATTAATCTTAGAATTGGTGAAAGATGAATATGTCTACTCCTTATTTTATGCTTTTGTCTTTTTTATTTCATTTTCTTAAAAGGAGCAAGCTCTTCTCTTAAAATTTTTTGTAAGTTATACTAGAATACATCCAAACATAACAGTCCAAACATGCAGGGGAAAATATAATAACAAAGAGCCTATACCTTTATGAACTATAATTTTCATATTTAGCCAGAACTCATGATGTTTAACTAATGTGACTATATAAAAAATAAAACAAAATTTCAAAACCAACTCCCCCATTTAAAAGAAAGAAAAAATAGGGATCCCTGGGTGGCTCAGCGGTTTAGCACCTGCCTTTGGCCCAGGGCGCAATCCTGGAGACCCGGGATCAAATCCCACGTCGGGCTCCCGGTGCATGGAGCCTGCTTCTCCCTCTGCCTGTGTCTCTGCCTCTCTCTCTCTCTCTCTCTTTCTCTCTCTCTCTCTGTGACTATCATAAATAAATAAAAATTAAAACAAATTTTAAAAAAGAAAAATATGTAAAGTGTATGAAAAAAATAAAAGACAAAAAGAAATTGAAGCGAAAAAACATGTAACATGTACAATAAAGTATTAACTATATTTATATATGGTATTTTAAAATACAAAGTAGAAGAAAAAGAGTTTAAAAGCTTGTCTAAAATTATATACCTAAGAAAGCAAAGCCATGACAAGGTTGGAATTTTACTCAGGCTGCATGAGTGTGGGCACACAGGCTGACCACCCTGCTGCCCTTGGATAACTGGCAAGTCCAAGCCATAGGGGCAGGATACAGGCAAGGGGCAGGACATAATAAGCCCTCTGGGATGGATGGATATTTAAGTCAGTTCAGAATTTCTGGACAGAAATTTGTAAAATGATTTAAATGACTTCAAAAAAAATGTGCCTGTCATTTGACCTGTTAATCTCATTTGTAGAAATTCACTCTAAAACAATGAGGGAAGTATCCAAAACAGTTTTGTAGTAACTACAGTTGTGGACCTGCGAATACCATTGAAGCATCCAACAATAATGCATTGATTAAAATAATTATGATGTATGGATAGATACAGACTTAGATATATAGAGAAATATCCACATATAAGCCTAGAAATTTAACTTTTGATATATTTTAAGAGATGAGAATACAGTTTATTTCATGTTTCCATTTATGAAAGAAAGTATCCGTACATAGAAATGTATCAGGAAATGTATTGAATTCGCCCAGAAGATGCCTGAAGTGTCTAGTACAGAAGGGCAGCATTGTAGAGAGATTATTACAAGCATCCACCCTGCAGCCAGGGCCTGAGTGAATCGTGAGTCTTCCACTTCTAACTGTGTGGACTTGGGCACATTATGTATGCTCTCTCGATGGAAAATAGTTCTGAGAAGAAAATGCATGGGGGAAGAGTAGAGAGAGTCATGGGTAGGAACTGGTATTTTAGTAAGAGTGGTTTACGGCAGGTCATAAGAAGAAAACTGTAACAAGTGAAGGAGTAGAGCTCAAGCAGCTCAAAAATCGAGGGAATAGAAGTGCAAGCAGTGGAACTTGCTAAGGCAAAGCTTGAGGTTGAAGAGTCCCTGCAATGTTCTGGGAGGAGCAGGAAGCCAGGGTGGCCATAGCAGACTGAGTTACCCCTACCTGTTCCTACTGGAATTCATGGAGGCCAGTTTCCTCTTCATACCTGTTTAGATTTTTGCCATTAGCATGAAGTACTCTTACAATGGGAAAGAGCAAAGGTATTTACATTTGGAGAAAAGAGAATAACAAGTTACTCACTTCCTGATTACCCTCTCCAGTGAATATGATCAGTGCTCAGTTTCTTAAACACCCGTGCTCAGACTTTCTAAGCAAAATTCAAAGCCATCTGCTTGTGCGGGCTCTCTTGAGAGGGTTTGAGCATGAGGCGTCTGTGCTCATGATTCTGTGTGGGACAGTGCTGTTTTAATACTTCGCTCTTTACCTTGCCTCTCCCCTCCAACCGTGTTTGCTTGAAATCATTTTTAACTTCAAATGACTTTAAAAAAAAAATTGGCATTTCCCTCATGTGCCAGAAATAATGAGCATCTATTTTAAAAGTAGAAAATGAATTTGATAAAATATTTTGCTTGGCTAGAAAAGTTGTCTGTAGTTCATTAACTGCAAGAGAGTTCCCTACTGAATACCAGAGATCCTGTGCAAGATGTTGCCTGGGGCTCAAGGATATGTGTTCACCTTTTAGTCACATCACATAGGCCACTAGTCACCATCTCTATTTCAATGGAGAGGAGCTGGAGCATGAATAGAACAAAGTATCAGATAATTCAAAAAGCATTTATGGCTTTGTTGAGGGGTGAGTATAGTTTTCCTCTGTGGGTATTTCTAAAACTCTTTTTTTTTTAAAGATTTTATTTATTTATTCATGAGAGATACACAGAGAGAGGCAGAAACATAGGCAGAGGGAGAGGCAGGCTTGCCGCTGTGAGCCTGATGCGGGACTCGATCTCGGGACCCCAGGATTACAACCTAAGCCAAAGACAGATGCTCAACCACTGAGCCACCCGGGTGGCCCTGAACAGGAGTATTATTAAGAAGGAAGAGGGAGGGGATCCCTGGGTGGCGCAGCAGTTTGGCGCCTGCCTTTGGCCCAGGGCGCGATCCTGGAGACCCGGGATCGAATCCCACATCAGGCTCCCGGTGCATGGAGCCTGCTTCTCCCTCTGCCTGTGTCTCTGCCTCTCTCTCTCTCTCTCTCTCTGTGACTATCATAAATAAATAAAAATTTAAAAAAAAAAAAAAAAAAAAGAAGGAAGAGGGAAGTTCATAGATATGAAGACGGAATCAGTTGAAGTCACTGCATACTGTTCATCCTCCCACCAGTAAACTTTTTATAGTTTTGCAAGACAAAGGCAGAAAATAGGGTCATGTTCACATTTTATCCTGAGCAACTAGCACAGTGCTTGGCAGTTAATAAGTGTCTAACATTAGTTTGTTGAAACTAAAAGGTAATCCTGAACCACAGTGAACTTCATACTTCATATTGTAATAAAGGAGAACTTTGCAATTTTATTTCAATAGCAATTTTCTTCCAACTCTATTCCTGATTTTCTAACAGGCCAAGTAAGAAAGTCAGCAAGGATCCAGTATAATTGCAGAAATTTGCTTCCTTTGTAAGTGAGTACCACTCTGGTCCAAATTTGCATTTTCAGTTTTATGTCTTTAACGTGCAAAAATTTGTTTTTAAAGATGAGTCCAAAAATAATTACATCGAAAAATCATTAATTATTCTGAACTAATATGGGTCTCGTTTATTGTTTGGCTTTGATGTTATTATGTAAACCTGAAGTATTGGGTTTTTATTTTGCTTGAGAAAAAATGTAGAGAAAAATATATGAAAGATTTAGCAGGATTAAGTGGATTATTCATTCTGTATGCCTCTTCCATCCTCAAACCCATCCCCAGTTCTGTGGTGATGAGTAATCCTCCTAGGAAAGCAGCAAAAAACAGAGAGGGAAGTACTTAAAGCAAGTTATCAACACTACCATTAACAAAATATCTTGCCGAGCTTTGCAGAGAATATGCTTTTTGCCATTTCTTTCTCTTTTCCTACTTATAGTTCATTAAAACACCTCGCTGTAGCCTTTGGGTGTACTCCAATGGCAACCTTCTGAGTCACCTCTGTATATTTATTTTTAGTCCTTGAAGTCCTCACCCCTGCAAAAAATTATAAGGTAGAAGTAAAGACAATTATCAACAGCTTTAAGCTACCTTATTGAGAAGATTTTTTTGTTCTTTCAATACATTCTGCAAACATAGGCCACTAGTCACTACTAGTAAATGTCATTTCTCTTTTCATGGTGCAATAATTTCTGCCTTTCTTTAATGGTCTTTGTTTTTTTAACATGTCTCAAATAGTGATTTCTGAATTTCTTTGCAGTGATTGGAAGATTTTATAGTCTCTGTTCTTTTATCAGGAATGTCCATTCTGCATATGAACAAAAAAAAAATCACCTCCATCCATGCAGAAGTCATGAGCCTCCTCACACTTCTCATCTTGCATACACTGCTGTTTGCAGCAGCTCCAGACTTTCTTTTTGAAATACTGCATTCCCATATCGGATAGGGATATATAGCAGATGCATGCTGACATCCAATGAAACAGCATTAGAAGCCTCTTTTTTTTTTTTTTTTTTTTCAGATCTAGAACCTCATTCATCACCTGCTAGCAATTTAAAGTTTTATAATGATACTATATTATAGTCTTTAGGATGTTCTATTTATGACGCATTGCTTCCACTTCAATGTAGCTTTGTGGGTGGGTGCATCATAGTAGGAGCTGAAGCAGAAGAGAAAGTTCATTAAATAATCATTTTGTACTTCATAATATATGCTCCTAATAAATGCATTGAAAGATTTAAAATATTCCAGGGAGGATATATTCATAGAGGCAACTTGAAATATGATTTGAGCAATTATAAAAATATATTTATCAAACGCAGACAACCAATCAGTGTGTTTCAAGGGAAACTTCTTTCTTTTAACATTGACTTCACTTCTTGTTCATTGTTATAGGCAAAGTTCTAACATGCCATTTGTACAAACTCATCAGCATTTATTTTGCCTCCACCATAGTTTGCTTAAAATATACATGTATATTTATGTCATATATATTTAAATATACATATATATGTATTAGAAATATATATCAAGTTTATGGCAAACAGGTAAAAATTAAACTGAAAGATATATTTAATAACAAAATAGTTAAATGCAACAAATTATTACACTGGATTATCTTTTCAAATTGATTAGACAACATGACGTAAAAACAATCTACTTTCAAACACTTGTACCTAATTTGTTTTTCCTGTCTCACCAATAAAGTTAATATGTATTTTAAAGAATGTTTGATAAAGGCACCTGGGTGGCTCAGTGGTTGAGCATCTGCCTTTGGCTCAGGTCGTGATCCTGGGGTTCTGGGATCGAGTCCCACATTGGGCTCCCTGCATGGAGCCTGCCTCTCCCTCTATCTATGCTCTGCTTCTCTCTGTGTGTCTCTCATGAATGGATGAATAAAATCTGTTTTTAAAAAAAGAATATTTGATAAGGTAGTATATTAAATATTTTGCTAGTATTATTAGTAAAACCCTGGTATTTAGAGCTACCAGACTCTGGATCTAACACAGAGTTAGAAGTCTCCTTGATATCATTGTTTTGCTTTGGAAAGAATCTCTCATGTGGCTTCTAACATAACAGATACAAGACAATGAGTACCCAAACCTTGGGAGAAAGCTTTTAACAGGTTTTATGTGTTTTTGTTTTTTAATAGAGATTACTTCATCCCAAATTTTCCTGGTTTGTAGAATTCAATTTTCTGGGCGTAATGTAAGCCAAGTAGCACAAGGCATGAAGACCTAACTAGGAAGAAAATGATTAGGATTCTATCTCCTTCATTTCAGAGAGAGGAGCCCAGACAGATGATCTAGTATAGTTCTAAGCTCACCATGTAGGTGAAAAAAGGTCGTGTGATAGTGTGTGTATCTGCTTCCATGTGCGTGCATGTGTGTTTATGTGCATGTGTGAACCGAGACGGCTGCACCACCGTACAAGCTGCAGAGGCTCATGAAGTGTCTTGAGCAACCATCATCTGGTAGTCTCCCATCTTGGTGTCTTGGTGGTCTCCCAGCCTCAAGGGAATGTGTCTGGCTTACAGCTCTTGTGCCTGGTGAGATCATCCAGGACAGCCCCCACAGTTCAGCTTCAATGGCAACCCCTGAGGAATTAAATAAAAGAATTTCTTTGGATTGCTTGATTTTCACTGGCTTCCCCAGGGCCTCTGTCTCCTTTCACAATAGCAGCAGTGTGGCAGCACATTTTGGAACAGCCAGTATCTGGTGGTAATTATGGATTCCTCAAGCTCGGAACTGGCACATTTATGAGTTGGCTTTAGCAAAGAAACGAGGACAAATAGACCATGGGGAGCACAGTTCCCTTAAGCCAAGGGCAAACACTGGTGAGAGATACAGATGTAAGTTGTCAGCAACCAACGATGCTGGAACCTAGAGGGAGTGTCTCTGTACTGGACTGGCCTGGGGATCCAGGCGGGCCCAGACAGCACCCACTACAATCTGCCTTCCACGCTCTCACACTGCTCCCTCTCCTCTGATGTAAAGTTGGGCGGAGCACTAGTTTGTCTTAATTAAGGAAATGTACCAGAGGAAAGTTAGTGGAATGAACTACATTTTCTGCCTCTGTAGCCACAACTGATACTTGTCATCTTTCCAGCAGGGGCTCCATGATGACACTTTGGGTCCCATCATCAGTGTCAACTTGGATTTATGCCCAATAGTTGCCATTCCCTTTTGTCCGATATAAGTTTATGTGTGCAAGTAGCCATAATTCCCTTTGGGGAAAGTCTCGGGGAATCATTATCATACATACATACTGTGGTATTTCAGGATCTTTCCTCATGAGGCTTCATATTCTCCAGCCAGTGTGTTCTAGATCTGAGAACTAGACAAAGAACATACATTTTTATTGGGCTAATTATGTCCTGCCTCCTGGTTATACATTCTAAATTCATTTTGATGGTACAAGTCAGGCAACACTCTTAAGTGACTGTCCATACATCTTGTCTCTATGAGCTGTGTCTACTAAGGATCTTCCTAGCGCTGTAGGCCAGGACCCTGGGCTGATGTTCCAGTCTTGCCATAGATTAGTGGAGTTGCAGCCACGTCGCTTCTGGTCATTGATGCTGCCTTCTCTTATGTTGGGTTCCCATCGTGCCCACTGCTCCTAGGGAACCCAGTGCTGTAATAGCATCTCTTAACCTTAGATCTGGCTACCACTGAGCTTCTCAATGAGTCTAGTACATTCAATCAGCATTTCTCTAGCACTTTGGTAAATGGCATTCCCTCCAGGCTATCTATGGATCATGGTCAGCTGGTGTTTTCTGGGCTTATAGAGCTAATTTGGAATGCCTGTTTCTCTTGTCATTTTGATCCTTTCTTCTACTATCTGACATGTGCATTTCTATTTATTATAATACTTATTTTTTAAGATTTTATTTACTGATTTATTCAGAGAGACACAGAGAGAGACGAAGAAACACAGGCAAGGGAGAAGCAGGCTCCCCACGGGGATCCCGATGCGGGACTTGATCCCAAGACCCCAGGATCACAACCTGAGCCAAAGGCAGATGTTCAACAACTGAGTCACCCAGATGCCCCTCTACTTATTATAATATAGGCCATCACTTTCCCCCAGATTCCAAGAGCCTTCCTTACAGCATGATAGCACTGGAGGTCTTGTATTGGGCTTTACACTTTGATCTTGGGGGAGTATTGCCATATCAGTCAATTTTCCCTCATCAACTTTATACCTCAGCCCCTTTGGTCCAGTAATGTCAAGATCCATTTCCATATGTTCTCTCACAACTATTGCCTGCACATGTTGCTGGATGCTGCAGACCTACCAGCATCTAGCCCCTTTCCTCCATTAGCAGGCTCAGAACAACCCTTACGTTGTCCTGTGAGACAGAAGTCTCTGTATCACCCTTGAACAAGGGAGTTTGCTGACTTTGTCAGGAAGGAGTTTTCCATTTCCAAAAACCTGGAGAAGTGTTCTCTGTTCCAAGATCTTAAGAGCATCGTATCAAATATCTCCATCCAAGTCTCAAGGTCCTATTCCTTCTTGGTCAGAGCCCTGACTTTGCTATAGGAAACTTCCTACGATTGAGAATTTGACCTTCTCTAGAGCTCTACTACCCTTCTGATTAAGTCTTGGGTCTCCTCCTCATCTTCTGCCCTTTGGCTGTCAAAGATGAGAGTCCTTATACATGCTGCCAAGGAAACCATCTAACAATCACGTTTTAGCTTCAACTACTTTAATTTACTTATCCATTTACTTATTAATCACTCTCAGCCTGTTTTTAATCCAACACATCAATATTATCCCAAAACTGCCATTTGATCTGATGGCCTTTAGAATTATTAATTTCCTTGTACCTCTCAAACCCTGGAGATAATTGCAAACATTCACAAAGTCCTTTCTACCCAGTTCACCACCTGCAAAATTCTTAACAGTTCCACCCCCACAACATGCCAGGAGCTGTATTCCCTGCCAGTTGGCCAACAGATGCTATAGTTCCAAACTCCATTTTAGAGCCTGCTTTCTAGGTCACTTCCAGTACTAACTCTTCTAGGTTAAGTTTACTATATACAAGGACAGAGAAGGAGATGTGTATGCAAGGGACTGTATATGGGGAAGGGCCCTTGGGAACCACCCCTGGAAGGAGGTGATGAGAGTAGGACTGGCAGAGAGTAAAGTTAAAGTTCAATTTAGTTACAGTAGAGGCCTCAGGCCCTCAGACAAGTCCACAGAGAGCTCAGGAGTTGAGATAATACTTCAGAGTTTTCCCAAAGTGAGGGACAGAAGCCAGGTCTTCTTCTCCTTCCGTCAGCTAGACTTTGGATGCAGGCTGCTGCAAAGGAAGGGGTGTGCCTTCAACTGAGGGCGACTGCAGGGGTAACCATGAACAGCCTGCCAACCCAAGATCCGGACACCTCCACCCCGGAGGTAATATTTCTAGGTGAAGCTCTATAACATATGCTGCACAAGGTTCTTTGAATCATCAAAGTAAAAGAGAAAGAGAAAGCAAATATCCAGATAAAATTCTAGGAAAAATATTGCAGTGCACGTTTTCTGAACGAAGGAAGAACAGACAGGAAAGGAGAGCAAGAAAGAAAGAATGAGGTAACATCTTTCTATGCCTATTTTCACAAGACATTGTGCTTCACACATAATATATATATGCTGAGTGCATAAGTGAATGAAAAATGAGGCTACCTTTTCCATTCTATAAAAATATTGTGTGCATATATTGTTCAGATTATAAACATCATCAAGAAATTCTGCTCACTCACACTTATTATTCGTGAAAATAGAATCTCTGATTGGTTCCTTGTAACCTTTGCTGAATATTATCTCATAGCAACAGCTAATTTGTGTAAGCATATTTAACATTTGGCAGGGGGACCCCTGGGTGGCGCAGCGGTTTGGCGCCTGCCTTTGGCCCAGGGCGCGATCCTGGAGACCCGGAATCGAATCCCACGTCGGGCTCCCGGTGCATGGAGCCTGCTTCTCCCTCTGCCTGTGTCTCTGCCTCTCTCTCTCTCTCTCTCTCTCTCTCTCTGTGACTATCATAAATAAATAAAAATTAAAAAAAAAAAACATTTGGCAGGAATTTACTTCCCTTAATCAATGCAATGCAGACAATGGGGCTTTACTTCTTTTGGAAAGAAAAGTAGACAAATGGAATATACTTAGTAAACTCATTATTTTACAGCTTTCATTGGTCTGTACCTAGTAATGTTAACAGTGCCTGAAAATTAGTAATTAAAAATATGCTTTGAGATAACTATTTAAATATTCAACCTGTTATTAACATTTAAATTAATAATATTTACTTGACTTTAAATCTTTTCTTAATTGTTTAAATATTCATTTTAGATTGGACTTTTTTTTCCATTTTAAGGTATATTCAAGCCTTAGAGCATGATAAATGTTTCCCAGGTATATTTTGATTTAATAATTATCTTTAGGGGCATTCTATATTAGAACTATTATTCCACATAGTTTCATGTTTTTTTCCTTACAGAAGGCTTAATGATGCTGCCATAATAAATCATAGTCTCTAATTTAAAGGAGTTATGTAACTATAAACATAAAATACCAACCAACAAGCTATTTCAAGTAGTCCTAAATATAAAGGCTTCCAAAAATTTTTCACATCCTCTCTAATAAAAAGAGTAGTTTGATAAGAAGTGTCATCTATATATTAGCAAAGTATTACAGGTTTATTCTGCAAACCTTTCGGAACAGCTATTATCTGGTCAAAGCCTTGTGCTGGATGCTGTGGAGACAAAGCAATGAATAAGACCTCCTAGCGAATGCTGTAACATTGAATTAAAAGATTATGAAAATAATGTATCATCAAAAAAAAAATAATAATGTATCATCATACAAAATAAGATAAGTAAAATATACTCAGTATAAGCAAAAAGAAATGATCAAATTATTCCAATCCTAGGGATGAGGGAAGACTATATTACCCTCTATCATAATGTTTATCTCTGTTTCCTTTTGCAGTAAGAGCGGGATTGAATGATCCCAGTATTTCCTGTGGGTACTCCCGAGCTCTGAGCTAATAGATGATCTTCTAGCCTTTAGGTGAGCTAATATGTAAAGTACATGCACGTTGAAAGATGAGTATCTGTTCCGTAGGGAGCTTTCCAAAATGAGAGGAAGGCGTCAGCTTGTTCACACAAGTCAGTTGGTGTGATGTTAATGTTCACCTTGAGGAATTAGATGCAGATGTTCCTGAAGTAATAAGTGGATGGCAGATGCCATACCAAAGAACTTGATATTGCCTTGTTTTGTAGGCAAAGCGTTGAGTATTTCTTCATAATTATATAGCATAATCTGAGAGTTTATCAGGATATTGGGTCACTGAAGTCACCCATTTGGATTCCCATTACTAACCTTTCTAACTCAATCTCAGAGGGGAAGATAAATGAGCCAAAGGAAGCCAAAGAAATGGACTAGTTTTGCTCCAATTTAGATAAGCCAGTTCCAGAAATAAGAGTTTGAAGAAACTAGAATATATTTTCTAAACTGCATCATTATTAAATTTCTGCTGTATTTCAGGTAAAAATAATATCCCTTGAATATGTTTCTAATTTAAAGAAACAACCTCACTGAAAGGTTTGTGGACAAAGATGCTATCCTAATAACTTTGGAAATGAATATAATCTATAAGACTAAAGGTAAAAGTAACTGTACATAGCAGTACTCTATATTTGGCAAAGGGTCTTCCCCGGCACATGGGTGAACAATTTTGAAAGCCTTATTATATGGATACATGGAATAGTTAAAGTAAATGGACAACAGGTTTCTCACTATTGGAGTGGGAAGAAAAGTCAGGGGAGGATATTAGAATGACCCATGTAGCAGATGGGAGTTACAGACTAATGAACTCATGTTTGGTTTAATATAGATAGAGGTGCGCATATTCGCAGACATGTGTATATGCATGGGTTAGCATGCATACAACCATCTAGTTAGCTTGTCATCTTAGAGGGCCAAGAAACAATAACCTAACAGTAATGAACACTAGTGCGCCGATCTTAGTTTCTCACACCATTCTCCAATAAAAGGAACCAGAGTTTTTTGAGGAAAGATTGATGCTAGAATGAAGCAGAAAATACACAAGAGGAACGTAGAGTATCTTGTAGAGCCAAAAAATAAATGCTTATAAATGAAAAAAAATTATAGGGCCCAAGAGTCAACAAAACCAGCTCCCAACATTTAAAGCTGAACAATTTGAGCAACAAAATTTATAAAGTATAGATTTGAGTTAATAATCATAGTGATGATTATGTTGTATCAACATCAGTTTATTAACAGGAACAAATACCCCACATTTAATCCGAGTTGTTAGTAATAGGGGAAACTGGGAATAGGGTATATGAGAACTCTTTAAGTTGCTGGTTTTATGTTTTTTGTGGTTTTTTTTGCAGTAATTCTGTAAATCTAAAAGTGTTATAAAATTATGTTTATTTTTAAAAATCACACACTTTAAAGAGCTAAGTATATGTTCATGGTTTATCTGTGGATAGATAACAACACTGTATCCCAAAGATCATTGGAAGGTCTTATCTTCCAGATTTCAAGTTCACTAAACTTGCAAGATGCTCAAATTACATAGCCTAAGCCAATTTTATGGCAAAAGACAAGCCCCACATTTCCAAAGCAATTTTTAAAACAAATTTTTATCCATAAAAACAAAAGTAATGCTTTGCACTTACTGTCAGATTAAATTTCACATTGCTTTTAATCTTTATTGCTTGTATATAAAACACATTGCAGGTTTCAGAACAAAATTCACTTAGACAAGTAAATGACTTTTGTGCTGTATATTTCCACACATTAATAGCATCATTTGCATGCTAAAGAAATGAAATTTTTATTCTGCTGTGGCCACTAAGGATTAATTTAATGAATTGAATAGAGTTTTGATTGCCTTCTGAGAGAGAGAAGGTTAAAAGGTACATTTTGCTAAATATTTAAAATCTTTAACCTTTGTAATATAGATCTCCATGATTAAAAAGAGAGATAGTTCCCGAACTATCTTGTATCTTGATTAAAATTTTTCCTTTTCAGATATGATCTATATGATTCTTTGAATTAATACAAAATATTTCTAATAAGGCTATGTAATTTCTTCTATGAAAAAATTTTCAAACATGTTTATGAGATTTCCTATAATTTCCATTTTATCAAACCTGAGTGCATAGAGGAGGAACTTCTGCATGTGGGCAGCAGCATTGAGTCTCTTATAACTTTTTCTTGTGCAGCTACATATGAGATCATCTTAGAATTCACTATTCCCATTCCTAAATGAATGGCCTTTGTAGTTCTATTTAATTTTTAATTTGGTTACTTGTGGAAAAATTAAGAACTATTTTTTAATTTGTGTTCTTGGAACTTCTGTATCAATTTATTATTTCACATTTGGTATTCCCATCACAAACCATCCAATATAGAACAACCCATACACCAGAGTGTTTTGTGATGCAATGGATACTATGAATAGCCTCAGACCATTTCTTTTATTAAATATGTTCTCTTCTCACAATTAACATACTAAAAGGAATCAATCAAATATATGATTGAGACATCTCTATAAATATCTAATATTAGCAGCCTAAAGAAAATTGATTAAAATAATCTCTTGGTAGGAAGAAACATCAATTTTAAGTGGTAAATTACATTATGAAATGTGTTTTATATTCTTGACATAAGTAGAAAAGGGTATCTGAGCTTCAACATATAATAATAAAATATAAGAACTTAAGTAATATGTTTTCTTGAATTATTAAATTTAATCCAACTCATAATATGTCTATTTAGTATTTCATTTACTAATTACATTTACATTACTAATTTTTTATTTATTTGAGAGAGACAGAGAGAGAGCAGATGAAAGAGAGAAAGAGAGCATGAGTGGGAAGAGGGCCAGAGGCAAAGGGAGAAGCAGACTCCCTGCTGACTGGGCAGCCCAATGTGAAGCTCAATGTGGGACTGGATCCCAGGCTTCTGGAATCATGACCTGAGCTCAAGGCAGATGCTTAACCCCCTGTAACCCCCTGAGCCACTCAAGCACTCCTCATTTACATTTACAAAAAAGTAAACTATGAGGTTGGACAAAAATGAACTTTCCATACACAAATACATTTTATTGTTCCATTCTTTTTATACCTTTATATTATAAATATATACATGTTAACACATCTGAAAGACAAGAGATTGAAAAAGTGTTTTATAAAAAGTGAACTGTTTACAGTACACACTGTAGTTGCTTAGTCCCTACAGCCACCAGTCTTTCCAGTATGTCACTCTGGTCTCTTTCCAATGGCTGCTGCATTTCAGCCAGACTGCACTTAATTCCTTCCAGAAAAATTGTCATTTGTCTAACTATGACACCTGGCCCCTCTTACTGTCAATCTCTGTTGTCTGCTTTCCTTTCCTATGCATGGGTCTTATTTGTTCTGTGCATGTATCATAAACTTTTGTTGAAACTGAACATTTTAGGTAATATATTGTAGCAACTCTGACTATTGATTTCCACTTCCCCTTTCAGGGCTTGTTTTTATTGTCGCTTCTTGTTTATTTATTTAGTGACCGAGCTAGAATATTTTAGTGAAGTCTATTATGCCTGCAGGGTGAAGCGTCTCATTTTCTCCTCCTATGTGTAGCCCTGCAGGTGTGCCTAATCACTGCAAGATGGCAATTGTCTAAACAAGACTCTCTTTGTCTATTTCCCTGATCTGTCTAATGGGCTATTTGCCTCTCCTGGTATCACACCCTGCTCTTAGAACTGCCCTAATTGTGAACTGATTGCTCTATTATTTTTGACAGAGTTCTCAGGCATAAATAATTCCAAAGACTGGTCCACTTAAATATGGGTAGGGATGGTTTTTAAACACTGTCTTGGAGGCTTGTTCGGACTCTAGGAAGCTTTGTCTTGGCTCATCTCTGGTGAACTAGCTGACCTCTGGTTCAGCTCAGTGATTTCATAAAGCTAACAGTATTTTCTTACTCGTTCATCACCTGAATCTCCATTGTTTTTGAGAGTGTTTTTCCCATATTGAAATTACACCATGTTTTAAATAGAATTAATTTCTTTGGTGAAAGCTTTGAAGTACTGTTTTAATGTACTATCTGTTCCCCTGAGCAACTGATCTGAATACTGGGCAGGGGTGATAGCCTTTGTTATTCTCAGCTTGCCTTTCCTGACGTTGAAAATCTGTTCAGCAAATGAACTGTGATGAAGATCATAGCCCTAATACTCATGCCCAGGTAGAGCAACCAACATACAATGGAGGAGGAAAATTTCTGACTTTTCAACTGGACGCACCAACAATGTAGCCTCAGCAACTCAGTTGGAGGAGATTCAAAATGATGATGACCCTCCCTTCCTAGTACATGCAGTGTCCCTTGATTGGGAGCTGTAAAGAGAGGAAGTGCTGTCTTCGTGGACATATCCCCCCAGAGGGGAGCTTCCATTAAGCTGAGCTGGTGCTGAAGAGGGGTTAAAGGAGACCAGGAGAAGGAAGTGAGCTGTGGCTCAGCTTCCACAGGCTCTTAGCATACTCACCAAATCTTAGTAGATTTTCCTAAATCAATGTTTCTTCATTTATTTGCTGTATGCTCTGGATAATTTTCGGACTTTAAATAGTTGTGTGATGTGTGTGTGTGTGTGTACAGATATAGACATATAATTTTATCTATCCATCTTTCTACTTATCTATCTATGCTTCTGGCACTGGTGAGCAGGTTGGTGGAACTCCTCATGCTGCTGTTCCTAAAGTGGAAGCTCTGTTGATATCATTAGTTTTGAGCCAGCCATGCTAAGCCATCATCAATAGTAACAGGATCCTCTAATCTCATTCTTTCTTTTAGCCAAATCAATGATAAGGTTTGTAAGAGTTCAGTGCTGCTATCTCTAGCATCAGAGCTCTTTCTTTCTCCTCAAAATTTCCCCAGGAGAACAAAACTCTCAGGGTCTCCAAAGCCTGACATAAACAGCAAATGTGACTGTTAGCAACTTTCTGTCTCTCAAATGTGTGAAAATGTGCAGCAAATTCTTGCCATTGAGAAGATATTAAAACTTAGAGCTTATTTTCTGCTATAAAATCTGATTGTCATATTTTGGATTAGCAAAATGTACCATACTCCATTTGATAAAATACTATTACGCAATAAAAAGGAACAAACTATTGATCCATGCTTCAACACGGATGAACCTCAAAAACATCATGCTAGGTGAAAGAAGCCAAATGCAAAATATTGCATGTTCTATGATCCCATTTATATGAATAGACCAGAGAAGGTAAATATATAGAGACTGAAAGAAGATTAATTGTTGCCTGGGTTTTAGGAAGGAATAGAGATCGACAGCAAATCGGCCCAAGAAATCTTTTTGGAGTAATAAGAGTGTTCTAAAATTGAATTTTTGTGATGATTACAGAGCTCTGTAAACTAGTAAAAATGATTGAATTGTACACTTAAAATGAGTGAATATGTGGTATTAGAATTATACTTTAATAGAATTCTTAAAATACGATTATCTTATTTGTCTTTATAATTCCTATATTTTAATAACATTGATGAGTGAATTAATCGATTAATAAAGATCCAATTGGCTGCAGACCAATTCTTGCCCAAATGGTAGTGTCAACAGACTGGAGTGCATGAAGCATCCATGGATCTATATAAGCTCACCAGGCACGAGAAGGGGACATGAGTGACAAAAACACAAAGTGCAAATAATAGTAAATTACAGGCAAATCTTCTCTAACTCTGGTTATCAAGTAGATGGCTACTTTAACACCATTCTTCTCCCAACCCATACCTCATCTAAGGAGAAATGTAGGGAAAAAAGGATGACAAGCCTAAAAGGATCCAGGACCACTCTCAACTGACCATATTTCTGTCAAAGGAGGTCACTACTATCTGATTTTGTATTGTTTAAGATGCCTATTTTAAGTTTTCATTTAAAGACTCTCTGTAGCAAACAAGCAAAAAGTATATAAGTGATTTTGAATAATCACATTGAACTCAATGCCAATTGATTTTTAAACAAATTATTTCCTAATTGATCTTATAGATGATCTTCTTAGGATGCCATCATTGGCCTGGAACATCCTCCATTAATCCAGAATGTAGGAAAAAATACACATCAGTTTGGGAAAGGCTGGGCAAGAGTTTCCTCATTCATCATTCTATTTCTGGAAACATAGTAGGTTCTTAAATATCAATTGTATGATTTAATGAAATATTGAAATTACCAAAACAATGTCAAACAAACTCAGTGTTGTAGCAACCTTGCAACTCTTAAGGTGAATAAAACACAATCTCTATTTGCCGGTTTGTCATAGGTTTCCTCACTCTCTTGCTCATTTTGAGATGCTGATATATTAAGAAACTTATTGAATAATCAATGACATGCTATGCACCTGCAATGCTGTTTACAGGAACATTTTGCCTGATAAAAAAACAAAATAAGGCCAGTATGCCAACTATTTTTCCAATTCAAAGCACCACAAAGCTCAACATCGAACGATAATATAAAATCAGTTAAAAGTCCATTTCTCTTATTTGTAAGTGTTCAAAATTACCCCAATAACCATATTTAAAAGCTTTTGGTTTAATCCTTTTTTATATATATCCTGCAAGTTTTTACATCTTATAAGCATCCAATTTCTGACCTGCCCCTAGATAGAGCCTTCTGCTCTTTATTAATTTAGGCATTACCCTTCCCATGTAAGGGAGAAGAAAAAGAGAACAGAAACAAAATCTAAATGAAAAGTGTTTGTGACTTGATTATAATGCCACTAAAATTTTGGTATGGGTTGAGGTTGAGAAATATTGCTAAATGTGGTTTTTCAATTATCTATGGATTTCAATTATCCAGGGATCCCTCTCCTTTATTAGATAAATAACTGTGAGTTAATGTAACTTATTTGGATAGAATTTAAATCTCATCACCACACTCAACTTCATTATCTGGAACTGGGCTTTCATTTTCAAAGACTGAAGGGAATTTAGGAAATTACATTATTGTTATTTTTTCCTTTCTTTAAAAAAGCTGACACAAAGTGTTTCATGCATCAAGAAAACAATAAACCAGAAAGACTGTCAGCCACTTTTTGTACTTTACTGATTCTAAGACTTATATTCTATCATATTTCTCAAACTTAATGGCTATAATACTTGGAAAATGTTTTGAAACATAATATGCATAGATATAGAAGTTTCGTTGGTATATTACATGCACATACATGAATAAGCTATACCAGAGCCTTGAAAGAAATTTCTAAGCTTAAATAATTAACTATGAAAAGATTGCACATTTACTGCCTTCCTGAATGGACATTCAACATTAACACATGTCATCAGAAGGTCTTAATTGAATCATTCTGGTTAGAATATGGGCCAAGGATATTGATCATGACCTTCAGCAAGTTATTTGACTTCTGGAGTCTCAGTTTCCTTCTGAATAAAATGTATATATTAATGTTTTTTGTGAGGAACAGGTTATAAATACACATAAATATAAATACATATTATATATACAGACATACAATAGCCATATAGTATCTATATTTGTGTAATACCCAGCACATAGGTAATTTTTTAAAGATTTTATTTACTTATCATGAGAGACACAGAAAGAGAGGCAGAGACACAGGCAGAGAGAAAGGCAGGCTCCCCTTGGGGAGCCCGAGGTAGGACTCAATGTCAGGATTCCAGGATCACGACCTGAGCCAAAGGCAGACGCTCAACCACTGAGCCACCCAGGTGCCCACACATAGGTAATTGAATAGCAGTTATACTATGGTTATTATTGCCATCTTTGACTCCTTTCTTTTCCTCATGTCCATATCAAATCAGCTGAAAAATCACCTCAAGAAATCAATTTCTATAGTGTCTCTCAAATGTATCCAGTTCTCTTTTTCCCTTCCACAAGTCTTACCTAAGACCATAACACTGGTCTATTATAATAATCCCGTAATTGTTCTTACACCCTCTGATCTTTCCTTCTCTACCCACAGTTCTGCAAGAGCTATCTTTAAAAGCACAGCTGATTGTGCATTACTCTGTGGAACAAAAGCTTTAATATTTTACCACATATCATTTCTTTTAAGATTCAAGAAAATGTTCACCTTATTTTATTTTTTTATTTTTTAATTTAAATTCAATTTGCCAACATATAGTATAATATCCAGTGCTCATTCTATCAAGCGCCCTCCTCAGTGCCCATCACCCAGTCTCCCCATCCCCCTGCCCACCTCCTTTTTTCCCCGCAATCCTTTGTTTCCCAGAGTTAGGAGTCTCTCACGTTTTGTCACGCTCTCTAATTTTTCCCACTCAATTCCCCTCTTTTCCTTTATAACCCCTTTCACTATTTCTTATATTCTCCATATGAGTGAAACCATATGATGTTTGTCCTTCTCCGATTGATTTATTTCACTTAGCATCATAACCTCCAGTTCCGTCCACGTCGAAGCAAATGGTGGGTATTTGTCCTTTCTGATGGTTGAGTAATATTCCATTGCATATATAGACCACATCTTCTTTATCCATTCATCTGTCAAAAGACATTGTGGCTTTTTCCATAATTTGGCTATTGTGGACATTGCTGCTATAAACATTGGGGTGCGGGCGTCTCAGCATTTCACTGCATCTGTATCTTGGGGGTAAATCCTCAGCAGTGCAATTGCTGGGGCATAGGGTAGCTCTATTTTTTACTCTTTGAGGAACCTCCACACAGTTTTCCAGAGTGGCTACACCAGTTCACATTTCCACCAAACAGTGCAAGAGGGTTCCCCTTTCTCCACATCCTCTCCAACATTTGTTGTTTCCTGTCTTGTTAATTTTTATCAGTCTCACTGGTGCGAGGTGGTATCTCGCTGTGGTTTTGATTTGTGTTTTCCTGATGGCCAGTGATGCGGAGCATTTTCTCATGTGCTTGTTGGCCCTGTATATGCTTTCTTTGGAGAAATTTCTGTTCATATCTTCTGCCCATTTCATGATTGGATTTTTTTGTTTCTTAGGTGTTGAGTTTAATAAGTTCTTTATAGATCTTGGATACTAGCCCTTTAACTGATATGTGATTTGCAAATATCTTCTCCCATTCTGTAGGTTGTCTTTTAAGATTTGTCCCCAGGGTGCAAGGGTGGTTCAACACCTGTTAAACAATTAACATGATAGATCTCATCAATAAGAGAAAAAACAAGGACCATATGATACTTTCAATAGATGCAGAGAAAGCATTTGACAAAATACAGCATCCATTTCTGATTAAAACTCTTCAGAGTGTAGGGATAGAGGGAACATTTCTCAATATCTTAAAAGCCATTGATGAAAAGTCCACATTCATTCTCAATGGGGAAAAACTGAGAGCCTTTCCCCTAAGATCAGGAACACAACTGGGATGTCCACTTTTGCCACTGCTATTCAACATAGTACTGGAAGTCCTAGCCTCAGCAAGCAGAAAATAAAAAGAAATAAAAGGCATTCAAATTGGCAAAGAAGAAGTCAAACTCTCCCTCTTTGCAGATGACATGATACTGTACATTAAAAACCCAGACTCTACCCCAAGATTGCTAGAACTCATACAGCAATTCGGCAGTGTGGCAAGATACAAAATCAATGCCCAGAAATCAGTGGCGTTTCCGTACACTAACAATGAGACTGAAGAAAGAGAAATTAAGGAATCAATCCCATTTACAATTGCACTGAAAAGCATAAGATACCTAGGAATAAACTAACCAAAGAGGTAAAGGATCTATACCCTAAAAACTACAGAACACTTCTGAAAGAAATTGAGGAAGACACAAAGAGATGGAAAAACTTTCCATGCTCATGGATTGGAAGAATTAATATTGTGAAAATGTCAATGATACCCAGGGCAATGTACATGTTCAATGCAATCCCCATCAAAATACCATTGACTTTCTTCACAGAGTTGGAACAAGTAATCTTAAGATTTGTACGGAATCAGAAAAGACCCCAAAAAAGCCAGAGGAATATTGAAAAAGAAAACCAATGCCAGGGACATCACAATACCGGATTTCAGGCCGTATTACAAAACTGTGATCATCACCATATATCATAAAATAGAGCCTCACATTGGCATTCAAAGTCACAATGTGATCTAATCCACATTTCTAGTGTCTTCACCCTCTATACCACCTTCTGTCTTCCTCACTTATTCATCACCCAAGAACATCTTAAATCAGACTACCTGACTGATGACAAGCTCTGGATTTTCTCAGTTCATAACCTTGCTTGAATTATATTCATTGCTCTTAACATCCCTCCCTCTATGATGAAGCCTGAAAAACCCTCTAAAAAGACACCTTAAGGGCACCTGACTGGCTCTATCATTAGAGCATGTGACTCTTGATCTCAGGTCATGAGTTTGACCCCTATGTTGGCAGTAGAGATTACTTAGGAAAAAAAAGACACCTAATCTGTATTCTGGTGCCTTATGAGGTCTCCCCAGACACTTACTCATACTCATCTTCCAGAACTCCTATATTGTGCATTTTTGCATGCCTCACATTTGCTGGAGCACTGCATCAGAGTAGGCTTTTGCTTATCTGAAGATTCCTTAGATTGACACTTTATTATGACTACATGTTTGATTTTCTGATACAATTGCAACACTAAACAAGGGCTTTTAGATTCTCTGATCATGCTCTTGAAAGAGCCTCATGTCAGTAAGATTCACTAGCTCTAGAACGCTAGCCTGAACAATCATTCAAGTCCAATTTATATAAGAGGGAATTTGGAACATTTGGTTCCTCTTATACTCAAACTAATGTGTCTCTCAAATTTCTACCATATATTTCATCTCTCTCAAGAAGTATTTCACAGCCTCTTTAGTTGGATTGCTCTCTTCTCCCCCTGTAATCCAGTTGAACCTTATCTCTTTCCTGTAATTCACATCACATACTCCTTTTTCAGAATTTTTTATATTTGTGCCTTTTACTTTTAGTATATCACATGCTCTAGATAAAGCATTTATTTTACTTTCTACGATACCTACATCAGAATATATCTCATAGCAAATATTCAATACATGTATGATGAGTTGAATTGATATAAGACTCTCACCTAATATTTGTAAAAGTCCTTTACACTTTTGAAAACAAAAGTAGAGATATAGACATATGACAGAACAAGGGATGCCATCAATGCCCAATTCCAGATAAGAACATTGAGACTCAGAGAGTCGTAGACATATGACTTCAAAACAAGAAGCCTAGTTCTCACAGCTTGTCCAGAGTTTTGCCACAACCCCGAAGAGCTTTCTAGCCTCAAATATATCTATGATTCATAAGTTTGTGGTGATACTCCAGTGTTCTGGAGATAATACAGAAGTCAAGCCATTGCCTGATACATGCATCTTTCCTCTCCTACATCGAAATAATTGTACTGTTTATTAAGAAAAAAAAGGTTAAAATAAAGAAGAGATGACCATAATGCTATGTTACCCCATGTAGCACCTCAGAGGGAAGATGTAGAACTAAATATGTTAACATGGAAGCGTCTCTAAGACATGAGGTTAAATTAAAAGTCCTTTCAAAATGACAAACCAACATTACATCATTTATATATTAAAACCATAAAATATAGGATACTATATATTCTCTAGAACTGCGTATGTATTTATGTAAATGCATAGCAAAAGGTCTGGAAGAGTGTACCGAACAGAAGTCATTACCTCTGAGAATCAAGGAGAGGGAGACTGGGGTTAGGATGCCAGCCATAGAACTGAACTTCAGAGGTTGCTTTTTTTTATTCCCCCTATTTAAATAATGTTTTAATTTTTTTTAGCAAGTAAAATGTATTCTGGCCCTAAGCCAGATGCCAGAGTTCAAATCCTGTGTCTGCCATTTACTACTTGGGTGAACTTGAGCAAGACATTTTCTCCACCCCTGTTTGTCATCTACAAAATCTTTATAATACACCCCCACGATAGGCAATACCGCCTTCATGGGCAACAAACACTTTTTTTAAAAAAAGATTTTATTTATTTATTCATGAGAGACACACACACACACACAGAAAGGCAGAGACACAGGCAGAGGGAGAAGCAGGCTCCATGCAGGGAGCCCGATGTGGGACTCAATCCTGGGTCTCCAGGATCACGCCTTGGGCAGAAGGCGGTGCTAAACCGCTGAACCACCTGGGCTGCCCACAAACACTTTTTAAAACAAATTTAATACTTGGGTTAACCAGCAGAATCTTTAAATAGAAAACAGACATCCAAATTCCCCAAAATATGTATTTTACCTTTTAGAGTTTCCATATCATATCATATAAGTTTCTATATACCATATATTGGAATCTGAAAATGAAAGTTAACAATACCAATTTAGAGATGCCATTGAATTGAATTATGTCTTAATAATTATGTTCTAATGTTATAGGTTAGACAGCACTAAAATATTACAGAAATCTTCATGTGGAAAATTCAGCAAAAATTTAATAAACTCTTTATCTATTTGAATAATTATGTTAAACACACCTTCTTCTGTATAATATCAACTTTCTATACTGGGCTACATGTTCTTATGAAAGAGTTTTCTTCAATGGTTGCAAATTTCTTTTCACTATCATTGATTCCTCAATTTTGGAAATTTTTGACACATAGCAAAATGATTTCCTAGAGCTTAATATATATGTAAAGGTGAAAGAAGTAGCTCAAATGGTTAATCCAAAATGAAGCCTAGGTCATACCTAAATGGGTCTTAAAAACCTATTTACTGCTGTATAAAGAAAACAAAAGAATTTCCACATTAACTCAATGACGCTGCTACTTTATTTTACACGCCTAGTTTAATTAAAACTGAGACTGTGCCAACAGGGAATAGCAAGCCTTGTTTTGCTCAGAAACTAAAAGCCTTAAAAACTTCTGGCCTTCACCCATTTTTTTCGTTTGTTTTTCTTAATGTTCTTGTTGAGAAAACCCACAATTGAAAATAATTTTGTTTAACATCATCTCCCAATATTTCCTGAACCTATACTCTGGGCCAGGAATTGTGCTAGATACTGGTAGTATAGATGAAAATACGTGACATTCCATGGCTTTGTAAAACTTGCAATCTAAAAAGAAAAACACAGAAAGAAAGAAAAAAAAAGAAAAAGAAAAACACAGAAGCAAACAAGTTTCTTTGTTTTGTTTTGTTTTGTTTTTTGCAATTGATCTATTAGAACTAAGGCTCATGGGGCAGCCTGGGTGGCTCAGCGGTTTAGCGTCGCCTTCAGCTCAGGGCCTGATCCTGGAGACCCAGGATCGAGTCCCACATCAGGCTTCCTGCATGGAGCCTGCTTCTCCCTCTGCCTGTGTCCTCCCCCCCACCCCCACCCCACTCTGTCTCTCATGAATAAATGAATAAAATCTTAAAAAAAAAAATAAAGAACTAAGGCTCATCTGCTCTAGCCATACACACACACAGTTCTTTAAAAGCAATTACATTCATCCTTAAACCTATTATTTGAGGGGAAAAGAGGCAAATTTAATCCAAACAATGTCAATCATGTTATATACTAATTATTTGTTATTAGTGATTTTTTTCCTAAAGTCTGTTTTTCTGGCTCAAGATATTATTTTAATTTTTTTTTCTAACTTGATCTTTATATCTACAACAGAAATATCCCTCCAAAATTCATTGTGGAGACATTGAAATGAGAAGATCCATTCACCAAGTGATTTTCTTCTAGGCTCTGCGTTATCTTAGATCAGAAGACTTGGATAGATCTTGATTAGCAGCACACTTCTTGTCCAGGAGCCCCAGGACATCTCTAGCTCAAATCGTAGCATTTAAAAAGCGGTCGTGAATCTGTTGAGGGATACTGTCCCGTGGACACCTGCTATAAATCCGAGTCAGTGATATACTTTGGCAACGTTACTTTCCAAGTGTTTCTGTTTGATATAATCAG
The DNA here is from genome assembly GCF_053574225.1 of Canis aureus. Taxonomy (NCBI): domain Eukaryota; kingdom Metazoa; phylum Chordata; class Mammalia; order Carnivora; family Canidae; genus Canis; species Canis aureus. The sequence goes on from NC_135618.1 coordinate 32,901,374, forward strand.
GCCTGACTGCCAGCTTATGTTTCTGTCAAGTCTATTAGGTATAATTTTTAGTTGATGTAATTCTTTTAAAGCCAAATCAGAGTGCTGTGCGGTAAATAAAGCTCACTCTTCTTCACAGCAGGCAACTGTGTGATTACTCCTACTAACTTTGTTTCTCTACCCCTTCCAAACCATACATATCACCAAGGAGATGCCCAGGTGTAAGAGGGAAAGAATAGAGCGTTCCTGAACTGTAATGATGTGTACTTTATCAGCCACTGGCTTGCACAATGAAAGAAGTAGTAATTGCCCGACGATGTGTCAGGTGACCTTTGGGTTTTACATAGAAAAGAATTCAGAGGCGATAATACAGAACAAGTAAAAGTGACATTTTTAATATCACAGCTGGAGCAGAACAACCTACTATTTAGTCTACTATTTCCATGTGAACACCGAGTACTTGGGTTGGCTTTTTCATGTCACAAATTTGACTGCATTATTTGGACTTTTCGCAAGTTGTAAATAAGCACTATGGTTACTGATTTCAGATAAATATTCTGATCTTGGATATTTTCAGTCTTTCTGTGCTCTGAGCTCCTGTAGTGTCTAGTCTGAATCACTCGACTCAACACTTCATTAAATGTAAGCCTTTGATTGCATTCTTGGGTATAAAACAGAATCTTCCATTTCTGTTGTAACTCTCATCCACCTATAAAGGACTGGCACATAGTAGGTTTCTGATAAAAACCTTTGGATTGTTTCAATCTCTTAGTTCCAGACCTGTTAAACTCTACTCAGATGGTTAAAGTACTGCAACAGGAAGGGAAATGTTAGTCCGCTTTACAGAGAATACTATGAAGCAATTTTCAAAGGAACAGTAGGTTCTTGGCAAAAAAAAAGAAACAAACTCAGAAATCCTAAAATAATTTCCTTTCTGTTACCTATGGGCCACCCTATAGTTCGATGCAAGATTCAGAGATACTTTTAGTCTCTAAATATTTTGCAAGAGGGAAAAGAAGTGTTCCAATCTCAAGAGAAATTGAAGGAGATGCAGCATTCAAAGACCACATTGAAAAAAAATGTCTGCTTCTGAATTAAGAACACCAGTGGCTCATTACTCTAAAAAAGACCACACATATACAAAAAAAAAAAAAATCAATAAAATTTGAAACAGGCTAAAAATTAAGTGTTTTTATCAAATAAAAACTGAAATTAACAAAAACCCTTATTTATTCAGCACTTCTATTGCACTTATATAAGATTGCTTTACAAGAAAAAAAAAGATTGCTTTACAAGTACTAGGAGCTTAGATATTAATTTATTTCCCAATATATTCTGATCAATCTAAATATGTATTAAAGACAATAATAGAATCCCTATTTCTCAATAAAAAGTTATTAATTAACAAGCAAGGAAAACTGTTCTAATTTCTAACATGTACCGATTTGGTAATTAAAACCATGATATTCTGAGGCATGAGACAAAGTTCTTAAGTATTTAAAGTAGGAATTGGACAGCTGTCCTAAAGCAAAGTAAAACAAACCAAAATTCTCACGGATTTATATAATCTCATCTGTTCCCAAATGGCTCTTGTTAAAATACCATTTACCTTATGTTAACCCAAGGAAAATCAAATAGTTTTGTTCCCCTCCCCCTCAATTGCCAGCTGAGTGATAAGAACGTTTATGGCACTAGAAGGTCTAGATCAGGAATCAACACGAATCCTTCCCCACTTTCCTTTCTCGGCAAACATCTCTTACCACTAAACCAATGTGGTTTCCACTCAATCCCTCAGGCCACTGAACTCCCACGCTTTGAAGAGGAACTCCAGAAGCCATTAGACCATTTGACAAGGGATAGTAATTCACCTCAATATGCCCTTCAAATCTGTTAAATAGATGATAGCAAGCTGGGTGTTCCTTCTGTGCTGCAGTTCAACTGCTAACTCAAACAGCTGTGAAAAGTGAGAGTGGAGATACAGCAACTGCATGGCCACCTGCTGTTTTCTGTGACAGGTGCCACTGCCCCTTGACACTGAAATGCATATCATCATCATCACCCAAAGCCAGGCAACTCAGGAGTTTGGGGATATATATATATATCTGAGGATTTACACTGTCATCCTAATACTAAAAGTAATGGCTAATAACCTCTCTTCCAAATGTATGTTTGCAAAACTGTCAAGCCAGGATGGTATTTCTGCATTAGAGAAATAGTTGCCTTTTCCATCAGCAGTCCTGGCTTATTTTCTTTATTTTCAGTATAAATTAAAACAAATGATGGTTCTAGGATTACTCATATGAAGAAAGGAAGCTTTGGTTTCTCACTTTCTGGACAAATATACATCATAAGCACATTTTTAGGAGCCGTGCTCAACTCCAGCATAAAGATCCTCTCTTTTATAAGCACTAATGATCTATTATTCAAGCCAAAATGTTGTAGGCTTTATGGTTTTCACTTAATATTCAGACCAACTGCTCATGACTATGTAACATCTCATATCCCGTCAATGTCTCCAGCTAGAGAAAAGTTGAGTATGTTTTTCTCTCTTATTTGAATTGGGAAATTCAAATAAATGTGAATCAAAAGAAGAGTCAACCCTTTTGTAAAAATAGCTATTATGGTCTGCTGGCTGACTGATTAAGAACAAAGTATTTGATGAGAAACTGTGTTCTAAATTGAAACCAAATCCATACATGGCACCTTCATCAGAAGGAAAGTAGACACAAACATAAGACTTTCTGCTCTCATGGGGCTTTCCTTTGACAAGTAGAGCCACCTCCCACCCTCTAAAAAAAGGGGGGGAAAAAAGATCAACCTCTCATTATTAGCCCAAGAACACAATATGGGTATGGTAGCTGACTTGAATATAGAAAATAACTGGGTTAGCATTTATTTTTATAGTATGGGAATGGAGGCATTTCCTATTTTTATTTTAAGAAGATGATTCCCGTTTAATGCTGTTGTTGATTTAGCCCGTTTTTGTTTTTGTTTTTTTTTTTGATTTAGCCCGTTTTCTTATCTTTTGTGGATGACTTCCCAGTGAGTGAGCTGAAGGGAAACTCGTACAATTCATAAATACCCAAACATTGCTAAGCCTCTCCCCTGTACCTTTCGAGGCCAAAATTTACAGATAGATACTGAGGGACCCTGTGATGATGCATTGGATTAATTCACCAGCTTCTCACTTCTTTAAGTTTCTAAGAGACCAAATCTTTAAAGCTGACATATGGGAGAGTGGTGATATATTGCATTAATTCTGTAGCCCCTTACTTTCATTTTAGGTCCTATGTGTTTCAATGGACATTTGTCTCCATCACAGCCACATCACACCAAACATTTGATTTGTCAGTTCATTTGGTCAAATACCACTCAAAACAAGAGGTGCTCAGAGAGGAGAAGAATCTAGCTCAAGATCTGCAGCTGTTTTCTGAAGTTGACCCAAATGACTTTTTTTCTTCCAGTTTCTCAGAATCCTGCCTCTGTAGTTGTCTTTCCCTTTGGTCCTTCCAGGACTTCAAAGCGATAGTTTGGTGTATTCTCTCTCCCCCCCCCTTTTTTTCTCACTAATGAATCTATAGCAGCATGGATTTTCCATATTTTGTTTAATGCTAAGCATTAGAGTTTTCAGTTTATAGTTTCACTTCCTCTGATGCCATTCTTTCTGCTGTAGAGTCTCTGCCTAAGATCATAGTTTAAATATGTTTCCCATGCTTTTTCTGCAGTGACGGGCCTGGAATATAAGTTTATTATGGATGAAGAATAAGAAAAACACTGAGAACTGTAACACAAGCTCTGCCGCTACCTGTGAAACAAACTGAAACTGACTATAAAACAATTAATATTTGTAGTTTGTATATAAAAACATTTTCATGTCCAGTATTTCACATCATCCTCATGAAAGAGAGAAGCGAAGTGACTGTCAATCTCAGGATTGATTTGCATATGAAGAAACAAGAGTCTTTAACAGGTTAAGTCACTTGTCCATCACCACACGATTCTTACAGAACAAAATGGGGAATTTCACCAGGTCTAACAAGTGATGATCTTTCCCCCAAACCACCTTGCTCTCCAGTAAAAGTTAGAAAAACTGGGATTTAAAACAATAAGGTACAGATTAACATGGGTGAGAACAGGCAAATTCACAGTGGCGAGGATCTATTTGAGCCTTTCCAGCACAACAAAACAGGAAGTGAATATCCACATGAAATATGTGTATCACCGTCCTTGGAAAAAGGAAACATGAACTCTTCCAGAATATATGGGCCAAACACAATGTATAGTGCTCTGTATAGCTGCTGTTTTGTAAAACTCACATGATAATCACGTATTTAATGTTTGTCTTCACCATAAAACTGTAATCTCCACAAAGGGAAACTACATCAATTATCTGCATGAATACCAAGAAGGAAAATAAAGCAATTCTTCCTTACATTCTAGATTCCGGCCAGTGTCTGCTCTAGGGTTTCTAGGTTTACCAGGACTATACTAAAAGCTTCTATTTCATTCTATGCACAATATTGAAAAATAGGATACTTGAAACATGAATTCTCTGAATCCATTAAACCCAGGTATGGAATATCTGAACATGAGTCAATATACACTGATTACTTTTACAATGAGTACTCCGAAAGAATTGTCTCAAAGGTAGCAAACAATTTGACTGATGTGAAACAGTCGGCTGTAGAGACCTGTGGGCGTCAGTAAAGAATATTTGATGGATCAGACATAATAATGAAAATAAAGTCAAGAGTTATTCAAAATTAGACGGAAGAAGAAGGCAGTGTCTGATGAGAAGTGAAACAAAACAAAACCTAATAACAACACAAAAACAACCAAAAAATGAGTTGTTCAGGAGGAGCTCTGCCAAAAGCACTTGAGCCAGAAGGTAGGGTATCCTCCATTCTAACCAGGTAGCTTTAGACAGTCCATGTACGTTCCTGTGACTTCCTCCAATACTGTTATAGAAAGACTCTGAGATCACATGACAGAGCCCTTTAAAGTATATGCAAGTGATAAGTGGAGGTGGTATGCTGTACAATCTTGTGCAAGTATAATTTTATGAAAACAGACTTTACTACATTGGTTATTTTAAAGGGACTTTAAATCAGTACTGGTGAGAGAAGAAATAGCCAACTGTCTATGAAACAGATAACATGGTAGCCACTTTCCAACTTCAGATTTGAGCTTCAGTGAGCTATCATTTCCTCACATTCATGATATGGCCAATAACTGAAATTATATCTCTAGTCTTCATTGAAATTTCTATAATGTAAACGGTTTTGCTGTTCTCTCCACACAAATACACTCAGAGAACCATTAGCTATCACCGTAAGACTACGTCAAGGTTCATTTTGTTTTGTTTTGCTTAGTTATGTAGGTCTGGCCACTACTACAATGTTTAAATTAGGCTCATGCTTCCCTCTGTTAAAGAAGATAAAGAATGATTCATGTGCTTACTGCCTTCAGAAATGTTGGGTTAAAGGAAAATAGGCATTTTTGCCAGTGAAGTAATCCATATACTCAGAACAACTGCTACAGATAAATGGGCTTTGCAATAGGGAGTGATAGCCTTCCCATCATTAAGTAGGCCTATAGGAGACCTTACCTTCAATCTTCTTATTTAATGTAATAAGGAGTCTTTTTAAGGACTTGTCAGGGGACATAGTGGTAGATGAAACATAGCTCCAACTATGTCATCGTAGGCAGACTGAAGCCATGAGTCATCCAGTGTGCTGAGAAGTGGAGAGGTGTGTGCCATCTTCAGGCAAGCTTATCTAGACAAAATACATGTTAGGTTATGAGAACTGACAATTATGGAGACCTTGAATGCTGGTTTTTTTTTAACATAGGATTCAAATGAAAGGGAAAGTAGATGTAAGCCAACATGACTTCCATGTATCTTACAACGCAGCACAGTTGAAGGTGCGGAGTGGGATGGGGGATATTTAACTTGGCCTCAGGAAACCTGGATTACAATAAATTAAAATGTGATCTTGGGAAAAGCTGACATACATAATGTTTTAAAGGCATTTTAAATTATAACATTGCATCACTCTTGATAACTAAAAGAAACCACCATTGTTCATCTTTTGTCCAGTGTCATGGCTATTTCTAGTCTGTATCTGTCTAGAAGGTCAAAAGCAGAGTCTAAATTAGGACATCTCCCAAAGACAAACAGCATGGGGCATATTCAATATCAGCTTATTCAGGACGCACCAAAGGCATGATCTAAAGTTTTTTTCTCTGGCTAAGCCCTGAGTACAGACTTTAAAACTGTTCTCTATTTTCAGGTCTCTTTATTTAATGTTTTATGGAATCTGGAATCTGTAGAGAAGAGGGAATCACTTTTCTTTGTCAGTCAACATGATGGCATGACAACCAGTTGAAATGTGAAAGACTGTCAAATCAACAATTGTTTTGTCTACAGGATGCCAAATAACAACCAGTTTGATTGATTTGGGTTTATTCTTAAGTATAAATTTGTTCAGTTGTTGAAGCCTGTCGATGCAAGCCTTTAAATAATCATACTTTTTGTTTTCTTCACGGGGAACAAAGTGGTTTCAAAGATATTATCTCATTTTTATTCTGATTTCTCCCAACAACCCGTTAACTATCAGTAGAGCAAGTATTACTACATTTGTTTTACAAATAAAGATTACAAGTGGGATTTACAGAGCATAGGCCTAACTATCCCAATTAATTTGCTCCATTTTTTTTTTAGTGGAACTGAAAGAACTACAATGTTTTGTACATCAAATAATAGTGTGTAATTTTAGCCTAGCCCAAATGAAATGTTCAGTAAACAGTATTCAATTAGAGTCTTTTATTTTCCATCATCAACAGCAGAGTCTCCACTTTCCTGCTGGATTCTTGCCCTTCCATATATCTATTGGCATATGTTGAAGGCTCTCGTTGTCTTGAATAGCCTGAGTGCTGGAAAAAGCATCCAGCTTTGCCTCCTTCACTTAAAATTAAAATGGTTCCCCCCTCAAAAATATGAACCCCTGGTTCAGTTTCCATAGACCAATTCTACCAAAATGTCTTAATTAACATTTTAAAGATACTGAGGGTTAAGAAAGTAATTTGGTCAAGACCACTTGAAAGCCTATCCTTTCAATTACTTCCTTTTTTTTTCATTTTTAATGTCAAATCCTAAAACTCTATGGTGATCCTAGAGCCTCCCATCCATTGCACCAATGGTTTACTGTACCTCTAGGTAAGGGAGATACCAAATAGAAAAGGAAATGATTGTTCAACATCACCTATTAAAATATAAATATCATTTTATTTTATCCCTAGATGCAGTGTTCTTCAATGCCAAGTATTATTTAGCAAGAAGCTGGTTTTCTTTATTCTTTGGGGGCCTGTTAAAATAGCAAGAGCTGGCCCTGAATGCTTGAGCTGTGGATGGAGAGAACGTGCCATCTGGACCAGCCTAACCTGTGATCTATTTATTCCCACATTCAACAGACTTTATTGTCAGCCATGCAGGGAACAAGATAGACTCATGGAACTTCATGGAACTTGCAATCCAGCAGATGGCTCAGATATTGACTAAGTAAAAAGGAGTGTGATGGGCAGAAATGCAGGGTGCTGTCAGGGACATTTAACAGAGAGTGAACTTGGTCTGAAGCCCAGAGAAAGCTCTTCACCAGAAGTGACAAGATATTTATGCTGCAACCTGAAGTGTGACCATGAGTTAGCTGGAGGAGAACAGATTCAGGCAGCTGGAAAAACATATTCAGAGTTTGTGATGGTTCATTTTTGTGTGTCAACTTGACTAGATTATAGATCTCAGTTATTCAATTAAATGCTATTTAGGTGTTGCTGTGAAGGTATTTTGTATATGTGGTTGCATCTACTATCAGTTGATCTTTGGTAAGGGAGATTTTCCTTCATAATATGGGTAAGCGTCATACCATCAGTTGAAGGCCTTAAGACCAAAACTGAGGTTTCCCTGAGTAAGAAGAAATTTTATCTGGGGCCTGAAGTTTCACCTCCTGCCTTAGAGTTTCCAGCCTGCTTGAATCTACAAATTTCAGACTTGCTAACCCCACACTGTGTAAGCCAATTGCTTGAAATAAATCCTATATACATCCACACACACAGAGTACAATTCTTCTTTTTCCTCAAAAGTGTGTGTGTGTGTGGGGGGGTGTCTATATTTTTCTCATGTATATACACACAGAGAAAGAGAGAGAGAGAGAGAGAGAGAATCCTGACTAGTTTAGATGTTGGTACCAGGAAAGGAAGTGGGGAGCTGCTGTGACAAATACCTTAAAAGATGGAGGTAGCTTTGGAATTGGGGAATGAGTAGAGACTGGAAGAACTCTAAGGCACGTGATAGAAAAAGCCAAGACCGTGTTGACGAGACTGTTAGTGAAAGTATGGGTGTTCAAAGTGAAGTTTCCAAAAGAAATGAGGCACATGTTATCGAACAAGTGTAGGAAAGGGGGTACGTGTCATAAAGTGGCAGAGGACTTGACTGAATTGTATACTACAATTGTGTTGAAAGCAGGATTTGTAAGTGATACATTTGGATATTGAGTGAGGATATTTCCAAGTAAAGTGTGGAAGATAAGGCCTTTCTCCCTGATGATTTTATTAAAATGCAAGCAGCAAGAAGTCCATTGAAGAAGGGACTATCAAGCAAAAAGGAGCCAACACTTTCTGATTTCAGAGATTATCAGTCTACCCAGATTGCCAAGGATGATAAAATCAAGAAAATTATTGTTGAGAAAGCATGCTCTAGACAGGAGACTAAGGATGCAGCTGAGCAACTTCTTTTTTTTTTTAAAGATTTTACTTATTACTTATTGATTCATGAGAGACACAGAAAGAGAGGCAGAGACATAAGCAGACGGAGAAGCACACTACCCACAGGACTCAATCCCAGCACCCCAGGATCAGGACCTGAGCCAAAGGCAGATGCTCAACCACTGAGCCACCCAGGGGTCCCTTTTTGTTGTGGTGGTTTGTTTGTTTGTTTTGTTAAAGAGATTAGGTATGTGATTTTTGGATCCAATCATCCATCTCAGCAGAAGCCAAGTATAGGGCTGGAGTTACCCAAGGGTCTGTGGACGATCATTTTTGTCTAATGCTTGGATCACCTTGACCTACAAGGGAGGCCCCAGATGATTTTGAGAATGTTATACCAGCAGAAACATTTCCATCTGGGACCGAAAAAGACTGGATGAAATGAAAGAAGGTTGTTGTACTCCCCAAATTCTATAAGCAGGAAACAAGTTGTTAGAGATAAACAGCTGCAAACATCTGCTACAATTCAAGATAAAGGAAGAATGACAGAAGGTGAGGAAGCTACCAGTGAGGGCACAGAGGGTGAGGGAGCCACCACTAGGGGTGCACAAGCACACACAGCCCTCAAAAGCACCAGCTAGCATTCCTCTCTTGCGGGGTCACCAGAGCCACAATCCACAAGCAACTATCTCTGGCTGTACCTTGAGCTGCTTTAGGTTATTATTTTTATACAATTACTAATGCCTCTTGCTCCAACATGTTTTGACACACTCCAGGGAAGCACATCATATTTATATTACAAGTGGGGGAGGGGGTTACTAAAGTGACACAATCTGCCTAGACTCCAGTTTTCATTTTTTCAATTCCTGAAGAAAACTTCCCCCAATGATTCTCTATAATTTGATCAAATTCTGAATTCTCATTTTTTTATTTAAGATTACAGAGAGTCACTGGACATAATGCTGTGTGTCTTGATTCCGACTGCTTTCTGTTGCTTAACGTAAAAAATGTAAGTCTTGGCTCTTTCAGCCCCTGCAAATGTTCCATCCTCAAGCCCATCTCTGTTTCTTTAGAGACATTCCTATCCCTGTCTTAGTGCTCTCTATATATCCCCCTACCACTCTCTACCTACCCAATTCCTACTTATGTTTCGTGGCCACTTCATTTTCCAAAATCTTTCCAGATTGCTTGAGCCTACCTAGCCCTTCTCTTTTACATTGCACTTAAAGTCAATATCAAAACTTTACTTGGTAATTTTTGGCTTGTAACTTTTTACAAACTTTGGTTTGTAATTTCTATCTAACTGTTTAATGTGTTTGGCACTCATCTCTTCATTAACTATACCATAAGGTACCTGAGGATGTTGATTATTTTTTTTTAAGATTTTATTTATCAATTCATGAGAGACACAGAGAGAGAGGGGCAGAGACACAGGCAGAGGGAGAAGCAGGCTTCCTGTAAGGAGACCGATGTGGGACTCGATCCCAGGACCCTGGATCATGACCCAAGTCAAAGGCAGATGCTCAACCACTGAACCACCCAGGCGCCCCTGAGAACATTGATTGTATCTTCTATTTTTGCAAAGATCAAAACACAAGGAATAAAGTAAACAAGTCTTACTAAAGCTATAAACATTATGATTGAGCTGTAGAGCAACTGAAAGCATTTCTGGATCAGCAGGGAGTCTTCTTCAAACCTCACTCGCCCATCTCTGTGAACCTCTGTGCAGCTCTCTTCAGGCATCATGATCATCCAGGATGGGGTTTACATACAAGTCCTCAAGGCCTTATCTGCAAGGATTCTGTAGTGAGGACTTGACATCTATATTTTTAACAAGCCAATCAGGTGGTTCTGAAAGTTGGAGGACAATCTTGTAAGGATATTGCTGTAGGTGTTAGTAATGAAACTAGATGTACTGGGATTTGAGACTTGTCAGGAAGAAGAGAAGCAGAACCTATAGCCAGGGCCCTGGAGAATCTCCCACTCCCTGGATGCTGTGGTCGGAAACCTTGCACTCAGACTCCCTAACTCTTTCTAATTCTTCACTTGGCAATCCAGCCTTAAACTTACTAGGCTCTAGTAAGTCTTCTGTATCCACACTAACTCTTTAAAATATAATAAAAATGTATGAGTTCGATCCCTATACTCTCCCTGTGTTACAGATGAAGAAACTAAGACACGGAAGGTTATGTAACTTGCCCAAAGCCATAGACTAAGTATATAGCAGGGCTGAAAATCAAACCCAGGCCATCTGGCTCTAGAATCTGTATTTTTAACCACTGTAACCTCTATAAAACCACCACTGTGTCCTGCCTCATGGGCTCCACATTTTGGACTTATTGCACCTTTTTCCTACCTGCTAATATCAATGAAATAAAAAAAATAAGTACTCAATATCTATTATGTTTAAGATAGCATGATAACTACCTGGAATGCACCCCAGAATAAGATTCCATCCATCCCTGCCCTCAAGAAACCTACATTATAATGGAGAATTCAGGCAAGTAAAGTAACATATAAGCAAACTTACTGATGAGCATAGTAAGAGGGGCAAGAACACGATACTATAGGATGACAAAGGAAGGGAACCTATTTTAGTCTTGGGAGCTGGATAGAAAGCCTAGAGGAAAGGCCATGTGAGCTGAGATTTGAAAAAGCCCCGGAAAGCAAGCTAAGGCTCCCAGGACAGGTAGTGCTTAGCAGAGGATGGCCACTGGAGAATATTGCAGTCAAAGGTAAGGGCACATACAAAAAAACATGAGGTAAAAGAAAATTTGAGACATTCCAAATAATGTAAGTAGTGCACTGTCACTGTAAAGTACATACAAGAAGGTAAAAGGTAACAGATGAATGAAGGAGGAAATGTTTCACAAATCTTGATTTTTCTATCTTCACTGCTGACCTTAATAGGCCTACTCAAACTCTTGATTATTCTCCAGGCCCAGTAGTTCAGTTTGAAGTTTTCTTGACCCATGAAATAGGATTAATGGAATCCTAGTAGCTCAACAGAGCTCACCTTACACCCTTTCCTCGAATTTAATATGTGCCAATTGATCAATTAGCCTAATAAATGAATAGCTTATTTTTAAGCAGACCTAGGCATATGACTGAACATAATCTTCTCCAAACAAGAAAAACATCAAAGAGGATTCAGAACTCTATGTGTAAATATATCCAATAAAAGAAAGCTTAATCTAATACTTGAAAACTTGAATAATTTTTGTCAGTTGTTTAAACACTTCTAATTTATAGTTAGGGACCTTCATTTTCAATCTTCATTAACAAGCACAGGGCAATAAAGATGGTTCACTATATTAATAAAACAGAATTATTATGTGTTATTTATACAGGGCAGCAATAAAATCAGACTGAGAAGATTAAGCACTCTAGCATGCTGTAATTTATGTCAAAGCAATGTCCTACTTTGAAATCAGATTCTGGCTTAAACAATGAGTAGAACATATATTCAAAACAGCAAAGGAGGATGGGAAAGTAAAAAACCAGCTTTATGTAGAATATTGAGACTCTTGGACCAATTTAAAAAAGAGATCACTTAAAGAATATAATCTGAGACAAAGGAAGGTTAACAGTGGCTTATTCTCTCCTTCTTAATCCTCCATATTTAGTCAATGTCATTTCAAAAGCTACTTTCAAAAGAGCAAGTAAGGTAAAGTGTTTCAAATGTCCTCTGAGTACTCTAATGCTCTATTTGGCCCAGACACCCTGAGTCACTACCTAGAGAAACACAAAGAAAACATTGCAGTATATTTAGAGATGTTTAGTTCATAAAAGAATCTTGCACAATCAAAAAATTACTTAAAAAGAAAACCTAGTGCTAGGAACATCCTGAGCCTTACTCCTACTGCATTTATTCCTATTAAAACTATAAAGTAGCTCTTTGAAATAATTTTGGGATAAATGAACAATATGGCTTCTTGTAATGTTTCTGAGACCTGATTTTGAAAAATGTTTTAAAGCTATAATTTTTAATCTGGGGTCCTACCAAGACCTGTGCAGCAATATATTAGAGGAAAATGATAGCCAAAGATATAAATCTGTTGCATCATCCTGGAGAATCAATTTCACTAAAGAATTTTGGAGAAAAGTTCTGATTTTTTTTTTTTTTTTTTTACACTTAAGAGGTTTTGTCACACCCACATACAACCAAAATTACTTTTTGGGTGTGAGCCTAGAAAGTAGAAGTTTTTATGGGCTGCAAGTGACTGTCAAGTTTTATTCTTCTTGCATTATGAGGAAGCCCCAGATACTAGTATTACAGTTGAATTAAAGAGAATGGGTCATCAATGGAAGACAAATAGATTATGGTCTTGCCCTAGTCTGGGATCCATGGTTTTGGTTTTTTGGTTTTTGGTTTTTGGTTTGTTTTGTTTTTTTTTTTTTTTTTTTTTCAGAGCTGGAATTTGCCATATTTTCCTGAGTCATTTTGTATTACATGCATAAAACATTGACTCATCAAAATTATCTTAATATCTTGACACAAACGTGTTCATATATACTTTTTAAAATATATAGCCACTATTTTCCCATGTTGTAGAAGAATGAAAAATTCTAGAGTTTGACAATACATGTGAACTTAATCTTATGTTGCTTTTGCATTTTAAAAGCTTAAAGATTTTTTTAAAAAAATTCTTGCAGCAAACAAGGACTTGAGGTTCAAAAGAGAAAGTCTGTAGAAAACATCTCTGAATCTCAAGCTGTGTTATCCATAAAATGGGGATAGTTACTGCCCTGAAATTTCACACAGCATAATGTATATTTTATTTTTTTTTTTAATTTTTTTATTTATTTATGAGTCATAGAGAGAGAGAGAGACAGAGACAGAGACAGAGAGAGGCAGAGACATAGGCAGAGGGAGAAGCAGGCTCCATGCACCGGGAGCCTGACATGGGATTCGATCCCGGGTCTCCAGGATCACGCCCTGGGCCAAAGGCAGGCGCTAAACCGCTGCGCCACCCAGGGATCCCTGCAGTTACTTTTAAATCTGTAGATCATTATATGCATGTCAAGGGATCCTATTTCCATTGTGTGATCATATTAATTGTCTCCTATAGCCTAGCCCCACAAACATAAAAATACAAAATAAACTATACAAATACAAATGCAAAAGAAACAATAAAAGTTCATGAACATATAATTAATATTTCCTAAAAGCCTTAATGCACAGGACATGAAGGACTTGACCATCATTAACAGTGACCAGCACAAAGTCTGATGTGGCAAATATTTTAAAAATGGAAAACATGTTGAATATTGTATCTGTCCAGTTCCAGTCAGAAAAATACAGGCCAACGGCTATTTTAATCATGTTACTGAAGAACTGAAAGTGTAGAAAGCAAACATTACCATATCAGGGAGGTAGTAACTGCAAAAGCAGCTATCTTCCAAGGGGAAGAGGTTGATGACTTCAACTTAGGAGGTGGAGAAGTGCTCAAACAGCAGCTGACACTCAGATCTCTAAGGATGAAGAGATGTTTGGCTGAAGCATCTCCAAGCTTAGTATAGGGGATGGAGACCCGTGGGTCCAGATCTCAGAGGAGCTTATAGCTACCTGGGTTTTTTTTTTCCTTCAGCTCTCCAGTCTCCCTCTGGAATCCCATATTAGCTTAGCCCAACACAGAGGCAGCTCTAAGCTGGCAGAGCAGAAATGTGGTGAGCAGAATTCCAGGAGGAGCCTCACAATACAAGGGTGGAAGGGCAGGTTTGGACTGGCCCACTAGCATCGCACCTAGCTCAACCACAGGAACGGCAAACTGGATGAAGAATAAAGGGGCAGAGAAAGAAAGGAATGAAGGTATGAATCATTCATTCTGTGCCTGATTAGGCAAAAATCTAAGCTCCCCGAAGTGCTTTCTCAAACCTGTATTCCCAAGGACTAGATATAAGCTGAAATTTATGAATCATATCACATTCAAATGCACTAGGGAAGTTTGCTATTTAGAAGAATTTCACGGCAAATTGTTTTGCAAGACAAATAATCACTCACTAATTTAACTGATGCATAAATCACAATTTTCATTCATTTGGTTTGCTTAAGCAGATTGGATCTATATTGAAAAATATGAGATTCACATTATAAAATCTCTAATACCTACTTGGCTCCCAAAGGACATCCTCAACATATAATTTGCCAGATTGAGGTGGCACAATTTTAGACTTTGGAAAGATGATAAACTCCTGTTTCCTCACTCCGACCTGGGCCAGCCTTGAAGGTGTAGAAATTGGTAACATTGATAAAACAAAATTTAAAACTGTGAGAACTATTAAGAGAGAAAAGGGGTGTGTGTGTGGGGGTGTGTGTGTGTGTGTTAGACGGAGTTGTGCTACAGTCTTCTGGAACAGAAGGTCTTAATACCCCAGAAGAAAAATGGATTGTGGGACAGCAATTAGGTTGTCCTGTTTTGCCCCCACTGCATACTATCATGAGTAAATCATTGTTTCTCTTCCCTCATTCACAACAAGAGTCAAAAAATTATGACACTAACCCAGTAGCACCATAGTTAAGGCATAACAAGCACAGCTGGAATGATGAACAACTGATAAGTAATCAAATCAAAGTAGCAAGTCCCGACATTTCCTGTGCTATCTTCCACTCTTTCCAAAAATTAGGGCTGAAAAATTATACCTTAAGAGAAAATTGTTAAAGAATATAATGCCTTGGGAAAGACAAATGGAATATAGTAAATGCTCCCTACCTTATACTGCATCCACGTCTAACTCCTACATTCTAAATCTACTAAAAGGTGTGTCTGCTTGGACTTGAGTTGGAGCTTTTCAAGTTAATTATACATTACCAGACAATGTAGCTAGCATTCCTTTAAGATGAGATAACTAGCTAATTGAGAAGGGTAAAAACTAGAATACCAAGAGAGTTCAACAATCTAGATGGAGTCTAGACATATTACCATAAAAAATGCAAGAACACTAAAGACAAAGAGAAAATTTTTAAGTTGAGTAGATTGCTAAAAAGAAAAACAAATAAATAGCAACAAACACCTCAAGAGCAAGACTAGTGCAAAAGAGAAAATGGAGTGGTTTTTAAAGGTATTTAGAGGAAAGAAACTTTGAACATTAGATCTAGGTAAATTGACATTGGAATATATCAGTCTATACACATATATGAGAATACAAATCTTAAGAAGGTTTGGCACTCACAGACCATCTTTAAAAACACTCTGGGATAAACATAAACAAATCTAGAGATTTGCTAAAAGTGTGTGGTAATTTAATAAAATATACCATTATTTTATAAATCAACACAAACCACACCACTAAAGTAAATCCAAACAATGTAAAATTATAAATGATACATGCACAGAGGGAGTAGTGGAAGGTGGGTATCCTGGAGGAAATGTGAAGGGAATGAGGGTATAGATAAGTCTTATTTGGACAAAGATCTAAATATTGTCAAGCTTAAGAAGTTGAAAACAAAAAATAATAACATGTTTATGAGACTTATTCTATATAACACTACGATTGGAATGCATAGCTTCCATGGCAACAAAGAACCAACAAAAGATATGCAAGAAAGGAAAAAAGGGAAAACTTATATATGGCAAAAGGCTTAATATGACAATAATAAAACTAAATTAATTTTTTTTATGATAGTCAGAGAGAGAGAGAGAGAATGGCAGAGACATAGGCAGAGGGAGAAGCAGGCTCCATGCACTGGGAGCCCAACGTGGGATTCGATCCCAGGTCTCCAGGATGGCGCCCTGGGCCAAAGGCAGGTGCCAAACCACTGCGCCACCCAGGGATCCCTAAATTAAAAATTTTAAATTCACCAATTAAAAGCAGTAAACTATCACACTGAATAATACCAGTAACCTACTACACATTAAGTACATGTGATAGACTAGAATTAAAATGGTATTAAAGTTGAAATTTAAGTTTAAAAAGCCAGTATACCTCACAGTTATGAACCAAACACGTGAAGTAAGCATTTCAATATCAGAAAAGAAACAATATATATACACATACACACACATACACATGTACACACACACACATGCACAGGTGCTCACAAGATCATGCAAAGTAATGGTAAAATAAAAATGATCAAAACCTAACAACATAGCTTCAAAAAATATCAAGAAAAAAGCTGACAGAACTATAACGAGAAATTGGAAATTGAAAGTTGCTTAGTTTACATTGTTTTATTTTGTTTTTATGGAGAAAAAAACCCCACAGGGCATCTTCACAGACATAGAATACAGGTGGATTAAAGCTTTAAATGTAGGAGGAAAAAATGCATGAAAAAAAATATGGGTGATAGAAGAAATTTCAGAATACTTCTGTGACCTTCTGATAGAAAAGGACTTTTTAAGATTAAATCCTAATAACAAACACACAAAATATACAGTCAAATATATGTATTTGACTACACCAAATAAAACTTTGTGCCTAATGAAAGACAATATTAGATACAAATGAGATATATAGTTGGAGAAGATAATTGCAAAGTCCTAAAGTAAAAACATTGACATTTGGAGTATAAGTGGGACTCCAGAAAAATGTCAGGAAATGTATCAAAATCCAATATAAACATGGAAAAAGAAAAGGAATAGGACAATTTCAATGCTTTCCAGAGAAAACAAATAAAAATACATGTGAGATACAAGTCTGCATCCACTAAACTTGGCAAAAAGAAAAAAAAAAAAAAGGTAATTTCAAGTGTTATAATAAGGGCAGGTATATGCTTCCCACACTGTGGATAGAAATATTCTGGAAATAAATCTGATAAGACTTAATGAAAACCAAGTTAAATATAGTGTTTCCTAGAGCTCATTAACTTCACTTCCAGGAATACACCCCAGATGATAAAATATTTACATAGTCACATCAGCATCTTATTGGCGATGGTCATCACATACTGAATCCGAGTGCCACCTCTTTTCTTCCCTTCAATGCTCACAGTAGAATCTGTCCTGGCACTGGTAGATGTGTTTTGCTATTACAATTAGATGGTAATGATCCCAAGATCATCCAGAGAGTCTGCATAGAATCTGAACTGGATCAAACAGGTTGAAAACTGGGTCATGGAGGCTTGTCTGGAGTTTGTGGCTTCTGGCATTTGACCATAGTCTCTAGCAGCACCTGTAGGCAAAGCTAGAAAACTTGATCATTATGGCTTGGTCATTATAGTTCCCAGCGATAAGCTCAGAGAAAAACAAATCAAAAACTTAGATGAATCTGAAAATCAAAAATTCAAAGCATGTGAAGAAAACTAATATGAAAAAGCCAGTAACATTGGTAACCAAAGAAAAGGAATATGAGAAAAGCTTAAAAAGAAGATTCTTTAATGAATATGGTTAGAATTTCTCATAAACAAAATTGTTCACCAATAGTTGCTCCCCTTCCCTGAAGAAGTATTTTAATTCTTCACTCTAATGAACTCAGATATGGGTGATTTGCCTTTGAAAAAAAAAAAGAAAAAGTGGTAAAATCCCTCTATGAGTCTCCTGCTTGAAAATTTCCTGTAATACCTATTTATCTAACTATCTCTCCATTTAGTAGCAAAATTATCCATTTCTACCCACCTATCATTTACATCTATATAAATATTTGCATGTAGATCCATTTCTTATGGTTTCTCCAGGACAATAGTCCTGTTTTTCCTTTGAGAGAAACAAAACACACCTGTCTTATAAATTATGCCTCTTCAAATATTTGTAACAAAAATCATGTATCTTTGTCTTTCATTCTATCAATAAAATATCCCAACCTTATAATTTTTCCTTATGTGGCATAGGTGTCAAACTCCTCAGTATGATACTTAACCTATTTCTCCAAATGTTTAATGGGGAAATCTTAAAGCTGGGCAATCAAACTTTACATTTTTGGGAAAAAATATACAAAACATTATAAGCCTGGAGCCACAACAAAACCCACTCTGGAAACTAATTTCTCTTCATGATTATTTAAAGAAACATCACAAAAAATACTGCCCAAACAAGATCAAACAAAGACGTTAGAGTATAAAGGGAAAAAAGTATTATTCTTAGTCAAAACTATGGATAAAAATTCCACCTCTGCACCTCACATGAACAAGTTATTTGAATCATATGGGGCTTGGTTCACTCAGCTTTCATATGAGGATTCAAAAGACTTCCACAATAATTTATGGTGTAAGGAATTATGTAAATAAACTCAATGAGTGCCACTTCAGAATGTTTGGAAATAATGATAAAACATATTTTAAGAAAGCACTACCAAACTTTGAATCATACATTTTGACAAAATAAATATTTAAGTGCAATTCTGACAAAAGTGTGAATTATATTCTTCCAGTTGGAGAGATTATTTTTGAAAAGACATGTCTCAGCAGCAGTCATTTTAATCTAGCTCGTTTGGATTAACCCTTAAGGTGGGTCAAAAAAAAAATCTGTCTCTGTGTTATTTTTCCGTGGTTGTTCTTCCTAGTTCTGAGGTTTCTGTATGATATATTTAATTGAATGGGACTCAGTGATGGAAGGGAGGCAATATTTTGTAAACCTGGTTGACAGCTTGCAATTGATGGGGAGGGTTCCTCAATAAAAGAGAAATCTGGAGCTGGAAGTCAATAAAATAAAAAATGTGAGAAGCATGAAAACTTCACTTATATAAGAAAATCACTGATTTTTATTGGAACTGGAAGAAAAATTATTATTCTAGGTCTGAGAGTGTCATGTAGTATCTTGATCCATCATGGTTACGTGAAAGGGATCATTCTTTAAATTTGTATAGACACACACACCATGAATATATGCAGGAATGAAATAAAGTAGAACATCAATGGGCATGGGCATCCTCAGAATTCTGGGAGGAAAACACTGTTGCTCAAACGTGACAACCTGTGATTGAATGTGTAAGCAACAGTCAATATTTTGACTTTAGAAATAGGTCATTACTGGCTCATCCAGGGAAGCAGACAGGGATTTTAGGTTGTCAAGTCAAAGAACAATCTCAAAGTCCCAGCTTCTTGAGTGATCAGAACTTGATCACTTCCTGAAGGAGAGACACTTGACACACTGAGAGGGACACGCTCAGCTATTAGAGTGCCTCTGCAGACCAATCCTTTTCTCTGCATTGGAAAGATCGGCAGCTGCTGCTTGCCCTTTCAGTCAGGAAAGAAAAAAAAAATGGCCACAGCAGCCATAACAGCTGTCACTCCCAGGGAAGGGGATGTGGAGAATTCGAATTGGGATAAATAGGGTTGGCACTACAATAAAGATGTAGAGAATTAATAATGTACCACGCAACTTCCTCACGATGTCCCTAGCCTTCCATCAAAAGCAACTGAGACTAATTAAATCAAGCCAAGTATTTCAATTGACACATAAAAGGACAGGTCTAGCTAGGAATTCTTTTCTCTGTTTGATATGATTAATGTTGCATTATACTTCAGAAGGCCACTTAGTAAGTGGTTAAACCATGGTACATTTGGCATTTATGAAAGAATTTTTGTCATGTTGCAATGGTGCTTTTAAAGCCTGACCACACAGTATCGAGTCTGGCTTTGATAGTGCCCTCGTGAAGGCTGTCCGTGGGAAAATAGTGAAATACTTTTCTCCAGCATGTAGTTGGCCCTGCTGCTTTCAACACTGAGGCAAGATGTTAGAACACATTTGCCCAATTTCAGTTCAAAGAAACCATCCAGGCTTACATTCTCATATATTTCTTTTGTGAATGTTTAACTCATTCTGTTGATGTAAATGCTCAATGTGGATATTATTATTACTATTATTATGATCACTAGTCCATAATCATATCGATCTCATAAAAGTTTGTATTTTTTGTTAAAAAATTCTTCCATGGATCCTCTTAGTTTCTTTCACTCCAGCTTTAAAATAAATTTGCAATCTTTAGCAATTCATGTTGTATAGGATGCTACCTATACTGCCATCAAAACACTGAGAAAGAGCAATATATGCCTAAAACTTTTCAAGCCCTGTTAGACTTTCTGCTCTTGAGCAATGGAATCCTAAGAGGTAATGCAAGCATTAGCAATTGAATGTGTTCTTCATAACAATTGAGTTGAGAGAGTAGAGAATGCTTTATTTAAACAAATCTTAATGAATGTTATAGGAAAATAAAAAGAGATGCCATTATAGAATGCGTGCAAGTGCCATAGCCACAAAGACAGACTTAAATGAGATTCTATTTCTAAGCGATGCTCCTTTCAGTGACATCGTTTCCAATAATGCCTTTACTTTAACTTGAACTATCTTCAAATTTGTATTTGTCACTATGGATCTTCTTTTTCTCTAAACTCATTTAGGAAAGAGAAAGATGGCCGTCCTAATTAGTCTACAGGGTAATAACTGTTCACACCCAAGCAAACTATTCATAATTTTTAAGCCCAGATAAATGAAAAATAATTTAAATGGAAAGTATGTGGTGAATTTAGTGTGGAAAAAAAACTTAGAAGAAAGAATTCTGATCCTTCAAGGCTTGCATTCAAATAATTGAGAACAAACCATTCCACACCATGGAGTGGAAAGGTGAGATAAGAGCATGTAGCATTCTTAAATATATACCTCTCATTATAAATATATACCTCTCATTGTTTAACACTTGCTAACCCAGTATGTGTAATAGTACTTATATCTCTCAGACCATAGCCATTATTATAGTCACAAAAGAAAAAGCAATATTCAGATTGGTTTGAAAGAGTGAACCCCAAAACATCTATGTCTGTGCATCATTGTGCAGCTATTGCTAATGCTAGTCAAGGCAGGCCATCTTCAAAGGTACTGCAAGATTCATCAGGAATGCGTCTACTTGCTGTACATTTCTAAGCATTCTCCCAGAAAATTTCTGGTTCTTGAGCTCCCCTTCTTATTTTAAATGGAAACAATATATCTGACCTAGTTTTGAGTACAGAACTTATATTCAACCAGGTTTTGGCTCCTATCTCATCATCTGCCTCCTTGATAAGAGCCGAGCAGATACTCCTCCAGTAGAGCTCATTATCCAAAGGCTTCCTTCCAGGCATTAGTCCACTCAGGTAAAATGGTCATTATTTCCCAAGGATAAGGGTTACTTTCTGAGTCTTTTTTTCAAAGTCACATTTGATTATAAGGATAGCACTCCTAACAATTTCCCTCTCACTCATTTCCTCTTCCTGTGCAAACAGCCATTGGTGCGATAGTCAGTTAAAGCTGACGGGAACTTTTGTTCTTTAACAGTTTTAAAATCTTAGGAGAAATTGTCAGGAAAGGCACTCCATAAAAATTGACAAAATAAATTTCTCATGTCATTTCCTAAATAGAATTCCAAGATTGCCTGCATAATCAAGTTTATTTTATTTGAATGCTTTGTGTGGGGAGAATTTGTAAATCAAGAATAAAATTCCTTTTCAAGTGTTCTGATTATACAATATTAACCATAAGGAAAAGAGCTCTATTGTATTTACAACATCACTGAAGAACTGAAAGACATTATCAACTTTTATAGAAAAGTCTTCATATGGGCGCCTGCGTGGCTCAGTGGTTGAGTGTCTGCCTTTGGTTCAGGTCATGATCCCAGGGTCCTGGAATCAAGTTTCACATCGGGCTCCCCACAGGGAGTCTGCTTCTCTTTCTGCCTGTGTCTCTGCATCTCTCTCTGTCTCTCATGAATAAATAAATAAAATCTTTAAAAAAAAATAAATGCGTTTATATTTGTATTGAATGCATATTTATACCAGCAAATATAACAAGTTCTCATTTTAGGGTAATTCGTTGTTGTTGTTGTTGTTGTTGTTGTTTTATTCAGATCATGAGCTTTCATCCAGTCTCTAAAAGTAGCTAAATTCATGCATTGTATCTTCTCATCTTTGTTGGTCATCAGGATGACACTTTTAATTCCCTTCCATTGATTATCATGATTCAAGTTCATCTATTTCCAACTTATAATTATTTCAGGAAAGATTCAGTGAAACTGCCTATTTTGCCAGGGAAAAAAATTCAACTTTTTGATTACTTTCTTTTATTTTTTTATGCTAGAGAGCATCTGAATCTTCCCTTTAGCTTTGCTTCACTGCTTTCCAGAGCAAACTGCCAGGACCCTCCCATTATCATTCACCTCCCTGAACACTTCCATATCATTTCTCCTGTGTGCACTTTACCAGAATTACAGAACAAACCAATTTAATCTCTGATGCTTGACAGTATATTTCACAGGTTGGTCTCTCTTTTATGTAATACTTATATATGTGGATGGATTGATCAAATAAAATATTTAGAAAAGGTTAGTTTTATAAGAGAAACTCTGATTATACCAATGTATACCACATACCTTCATATTTATATCTCTGTCTATTGATCTATCTAGATACATCCGTACACTTTCATACATACACATGCTCTCTTAGCTTGCTGCACATAAATAAAATTGCATCTGTTGCAGCCATTTGACTACCTGACTGTCTTTAAGGTAATTTAAGCTAGTGTGCATGTGTGTGTGTGTGTCTTTCTGTTTTTGTAGCATAATTCCTTTTGGTTTATAGCTCAATAAATAAAACATCCCATCATTTAAACCAAGTCTTAAAATTTGCATTACCAAGATAAGGATGTGGTGAGGATGTTGTTATACAGTCAATCACAATTTAGTGGGGGCTAAATAATAAATACTATAGCACTCATATCCTCTCTTTCCTAATATTTTACGCTTCCTTATTTGGCAGCTATTGGCAGATAGTAGGCAATTAATATATATTGGGAAAGGTTTTGATTAAATTGAATACTCTCAATTGTTTCGAACATGACCTTAACTTTTCTCATTGGTTTTGAACTACACCTTTTATCATTGACTAGCCCACCAGAGTTATGTCCTTGTTTAAGCCATTTTTTCCATTACTATTAGCATAACTCTGGTTTTGTTTTATTTTGGTTTGGTTTGGTTTTCTGGATTATAAATTTTTATGGCACTGTTAACCTCATCTCAAATCCATTTAAGTAATTTAAACTGTCCTATTTTTTTGGAGACTTCTGCCTATCTTGTCAATTTTTGTTCAAATTAGCATGTTTTTTCTTGAATATGTAAGTTAGAAAACACCATAAATCACTTACTCATTATTACATGTACCAAACTTGATACAATCGGGAGCCATCATTACCAGTATCAGAGCAGATAGAGGAATGATTTTTCTACCATTTCTAGGGCATTGTTCTGCATTCCACTTTGCTACTATCTCCACATCTTCTTCCATCCCAGAGAAAGGCACCTCTCCTCCTGCCTAGGGTAGTCACTGCCTCTCCATCTCCCCGTAGGTACAGCACGCTTCTCTTCTCTAAAGGACTTGGAATTTGGGCATTTTCTCTTTCTTTCTTCTACAGCTTCTCCCCTCGTGGTTCTTTCCCATCTAGTTGTCACTTTTTAATACGTATATTACTTAAACTTGTTTTAGTTAATTTCTCTTAGTAGTATCTGACACTAGTGACCAAACCCCATAGTTAAAATATTTTCCTCCCTCAGTTTTTCCTGACCCTTACTCTCCTTAGCCTCCTTCTACTGTTCAGGCTACTTACCAGTTTCCTTTGTTGTTATACATTCTTAAAGGTTAGGGTTGTCCTAGATTCTATTTGGGGAACTCTTCCCTTTTGATCCCACATTCCCATGCATGTGTTCTCTTTCAAGCACCTTGCTCCCATTTCCAGCTCAACGTTGGTGCTTCTCCGTTCTCAGTGCCCAGGTCCACCCTATCTCCTAAGCCTCAGACATGTCTGTCCAATTGCTTACCAGCCCTGTGACTCCAATGTCCCACAGACCTTAAAACTCATGGCTGTGTCACTTCTCTGTCTCTGAGGCTCTTGTAACAAATGATCACAAATACAGTGGCCTAAAATGACACAAATGTATCCTTTTACAATTCTGGAGGTCAGAAGTCCTAAAATCAACATGTCAGCAAAGCTGTGTTCTTTCTGGGATTGTGGGAGAAAATTTATTTCCTCACCTTTCCCAGCCTCAGCTTTTTCTCACGTCACTCCAACTTCTGCTTCTGTATCTCCTTCTTAGACTCCGAGTTTCCATGCCTCTTTCTTCTTATGATTACGTAGGGCCTAACTGTACTGTCCAGGCGATCTCTTTATCTTAAGGTCCTGAATTTAATCACGTCTGCAAAGTCCTTTCTGGCAAGCAGGATGTGGACCACTTTGGGGTCCCAGTGTTTTATCTACCATTGAACCACTTCCCCCTCAAAATTTCTTCTTCCGATACTGATTCTCAGTGAATGACACTGCCATATGTTGAGTTGTTCAAATTAGAAAACTGTTGGGGTCTTCCTTGATTCTTTTCTCTAATTTACTTGCTTGCTCCACAGATTCAATCACCAGGTTCTGTTGATTTTACATTGTGAATATTTTTTAGACCAATTCAGCTTTCTCCAACTTCATTATTGCTCCCAAAAATCAGGTCACCATCCCTTCTTGGCCTTAATAGTTATTCCTGCAGGTTGCTTCTCATTACCTGTTCTATGGTCCTAAACATGATTCTGATTCTGCTGGTTCACTGCTTAAAATCCATCAAGGATTTTCCATTTCCCTAAAAAGAAAAATCAAACTTAGCTTATATTATAAATTTAGTGTTACCCTCTTAAACCTTGTCTATTGATGTCGCATTCCTATTTCCCAGTTCCTTACTGAACTCAAAAGTTATATGAGCTCTTCGGCTCCGTGTGACTCAGGATAAAAGTTGTTTATTCTGTTGGGAATGCTTTGTCCTGAGTCCTTGAATCCTACTGATTCCTCCTACCCCAGTTTCATACCATTTACCCACGGAATTTTGCTGTGTTCAAGCTACTTGCCACATTGCTTTTGTTTCCAATATTCCTGAACTTTACAGATTTAGCATTTTAAGATAATTGCACGTTCCTTATCTGTCCCTCCCTTCACATCATATGCTCTGGGAAGGCAGGATCTGTGTCTGCCAAGGTTTTAGTTTATCCCTGTGGCTAGCATGGTCTTACACAGGGCTCACTATGTCTTGTTGAAGAAATGGATTTGCAATAAACTGCACAATTTCTACAAGAGTCACTAACTATAACTGAAAAATTTGATACTGATCAACATTTTATGAACCATTTAGAGCCATTTCCATGAAACATTAAACACTGAAAATTCTTATTATATGCAGAGAAAATCCAATTCAATTAACGTCTGTGAAAATCATACTAGGCACATGACACTGTAAAAGCTACTATTAAATGTACAAAATTCACTTAAATTCCCTGAAAGTACTAATAAGAAAAATATGCTAGATATAAAAACAACAATGCAATATATAATAAGATGCACGCTATAAGAAAAATCTACATGGATGTACAACTACACAAAAAAAATGATTATTGTAACATATTAATGCACTTAGTCAATAGTCCAGACCATAAAGACCATCGCCCTGGAGGTGGAGCCCACATAGAGAAGGCACTCCCTGAGTAGCCGAGGCTCGTCCCTCCAGGAACATACAGGGGAAATGGCTGCATTTTTCCTGACTGCAGCATCCAGAGTCAACTCTGCACCTGGCCTTACATCTGAAGTGGCTGCTAATTCTTCAATCTTGCATTCACAGTGTCCAATGATGGCATTACTCTGCACTACTGCCATTCACCCAGCTTAATTTTATAAATTACCGGTTTCAGTAATAGCTGAACATGTTCAAAATGTTAACAAAGTTTTTGTTGAATGGTAACAAACGAAGCACCCTGAGGAAACAAAGATATAGACTATTATTCATCTTTTTTAAAGCATAGCATCTCACTGGGACTTGGTATATATGTAGAACAGTTTTAAAATATGGCTCCATAAGTCTTTGATTCCTCTTCATCAAGAAATGGGTCCATTGTCCCCACATCTTAAATCTACACAGACCTGTGTCTGCTTAACCAAGAAAGTACAGAAAAAGTGATACTATATGAGTTCTGAAGCTAAGTAATAAAAAAATGCAAGCTTCCTCCTACTTCTCTTGGAATATTCAGCCTCTTGACTCATTCTTGGGATGTTCTTTCTCAAAACCCACCAGCCATGATGTAAGAAAATTTAAGATACATGGAGAGGGCCCAGCTGATACCAGACATTTGAGTAATAAAGTTTTCAATTGTTCAGATATTTGAGTCTTCCCATATGAGGCTCTACTAATAGTGGGAAGAGACAAATAATCCCTCTGTGCCCTGTCCAAATTCCTGCCCTATAAAATCCATGCATAAGATGAAATAGCCATTGTTTTATAGTCTTGACTCGAGGAGGTTTGTTACACAATAATAGATATGCAGAAAGAAGGTAGCAGCTGAAAAAGTATTTGAAGAAGAAGCTGGAAAGAGGAATGGAAGGAAAGAAGGAAGGAAGAGAAGGAAAGAAGGAAGGAAAAAGGAAGCAAGGAAAAACAGAGGCAGAAATACAGAGAAAAAGAGAGACTTAAAGACACAGAGAGATAGAAGAGAGAAAGGAAAAAGAAAGGAAGAGAAGTAAGTAGAAAAGCAGGACATGAGGAAGAAGAAAGGAAGTCTTTATTTTGCTATATTTTTATTAAAGATTTTATTTATTTATTCATGAGAGACAGAGAGAGATTCAGAAACACAGGCAGAGACAGAAGCAGGCTCCACACAGGGAGCCCGATGTGGGACTTGATCCCAGAGGACCCCAGGATCTCGCCCTGGGCCAAAGGCAGGTGCCCAACTGCTGAGCCACCCAGGCATCCTGACGGAAATCTTTAATTCAAAGAGAAGGAGAAGAAAAGTTTTCTGAAAGGTAGAGAGCATTGTAAGAGAAAACGTGTACCAAGTAGGTCAGTTAGGTGTCAGTCTAAAAAGCAAAAGTTGCTTGATGTATATCAGGGATGAAATGTCTAATAGAGGAATCAGAGGCTTAGACAACCAAAGGAAGACCTGGGATCAAAGGTCAAGAAACCCACCAGCATTAGACGGAGGTGGGGGAGTTCTCACAAGCGTGGGAGAGAAGTCTCACTCATTGAAGCTCAATGTCTGGCTGCACCTGTGCTTGAAGAATAATGACTTCTCCTTCCCTTATGCCTTCCAATTCTTATATTAGTATTTTTCCTTGGCAAAGTATCCTGGATCCATTCAGGGAGAGAAATTCTGGGAAAAATATTTCCTGGCTTCACCTCAGCCCAATCAGCCCAGTGGGCAAGTGCTAGTACGCCAAACATCAGTGTGGAGAGACGCAGGTCCTACTTAAGAAATGAAACTGGAATTCAAACGAAGGACGCTAGGCTACTAAGGCTTTACTTTTCCCCCTAAGGCAGTGTTTTCTGAATTTTGGATATTTCATCTATCATCTTGAAGATTTGTGTTAAAATTCATGTACCACCCATAGTATTACTTAAATTTGTATTCCAATATCATTGTTTTAAATTAATAATTCTATATAAGGAAGATTGACATCCTGATCAAAAATGGAAAGTGAGTATCACCCAGTAAAGTAGAAGGTATCGATGTGAATCCTGATTCTGATGGCCTGAAGATTTCTGAAACCTGTTGCAAATAGAAACTTTTATTTCTTAAGAGGAGGGAATAAATGGTAACACACTGTGACCATTAAGCAGGTTACACCAAGATTTATGCCTCCTTTTACAAAGACAAATATATAGATATAGATGTAGATGATATAGATAGTAGCAAGGAAAGAAATCATGTACTATTTGGGAAAAAAATCCTCTGCGAAACTTTCATAATCATAAATTATACTTTCTTGGTTTTTAATATTTATAATAGTGAATAGAAGGTAGCTTGCTCCCAGTGAAAACACTAGCTGATGCCACAACTCTGCTAAAATGAAACCAGAGCCACGGGCTGGCAGGTCACCCAAGCTGTGCATTCCATCTCCAGGGGGTTAATAAAGACTCTTGGGCTGCCCTCGCCCCATCATGCCCATTTAGCAAGGCTGTAGATTGAAGATCCACCCCACTCTAGTTCAGAGGCCCTGCAGAAGATTGAAGTCATCCCACCTTTGATCAGAGAACTAAAGTGCAGTGGTGTCACCATGTTGGTCAGCATTGTCTGGGAGAGAGAAAAAAAGGGGGTTAAATACAAAGAAAAATCTTTTAACTGGTGTATGTCTCTTCTCTATGCTTATCTCCCTGAAACTGAAAGAATGAAAGGAGGGCTTAGGTCAGAAAGGGAAGAGGAATCTGGGTTTGGGGAGTCCTAAAATAATGATAAAAACAAAATAATCTTGCTGAATTCTGGCTAGATATTTTTACCTATGAAGGTTTTGCCACTGAGTCTGTTCATCCTTCCTCTCTCTCTCTCTCTCTCTAAAAAAAAAAAAAAAAAAAGGATTACCAAGTGTCATAAGGCCACATCAACATCAAATATGCTGGTTCTCTTTGCTGTAATCAAGTGTCTGAAAGAAAAGTGTAAAGAAATACTCAGCGAGACAGTTCTGCTTAATGTTGTAGGAGGAACATGATCAATTTTCTTGTTGAACTTGGTGTTACTGTTTTGAGGCAGGGGTAGGAGATAATTCCAGAAGCACTAAGAACAATCCCCGGTGTCAGAGAGTTCATTTTAGAAAGCTATTACAGAAATGCAAGCAGGAAGGAGATAAAAGTCTTATTAGTAATTGAAAACTAGGCTGGATCATCTGAAAAAGATTTTAGGAGGTGATACAGTAGAAGTGAGACAGAGAGGATTTGAGGATGGCAAAAGGATTCCAGATTAGAGGCTATTTAAATGAGGATGTTGCCAATGCAAACTGAAATGACAGAAAACAGCAAATTTTGTTTTGGACAGAGGGGGTTAGGATAAATGTCCATGAGAGCTGCAGAACATGGAGAACGCTTTGTTGGATACGTCCAGGAGGCAGGTGAGGTCCTGAGCTTGGACATGCTCACATCTAGTGACAGAGATTTGGAAACCTGGACTCACAGAAGTAAATGAGATGCCCCGCAGAGGCATAGCAGAGCAACAACTCCAGAAGACCAAAGGCAGATTTCTTATATGATAGGTTCTATCCTACATGCAAGGAAATGCTGGGGGAAAGAGGAACAGCCAAAGAGAAGAGAGGCAGGAGAACGAGAGCTGCAGATGACAGCATCAAAAGCAAAATGGTCAGAAACAAATCAGCTGAAAATTAGTAACCTGGAAAAGAAGAAATAAATGTTGGTGAAAAGACAGGGAATAGATTTAACTTGTACCTACGTTTTCAACTTGTGGTTCTAGGACCTGTCATGCTTTCTCCTTCTCTTTGTATTTCAAACCCAACTGACTGCTCTGGATGAAGCAGAGCAGTCCCTTCATCTTCCCTGTCCCTTCATCTTCCTCCTGGTTCATTCCTGCTCATACTCACCCTTGCCCATGCACAACCCCCAATGGAGGGGCAGCTCTTGATCTTCTGATGCCCTGTGATGACAGCGTGTACCATCCTCTCTCATACACTTTGTTTAATACCCTGTATGTCTGATCCACTTGTCTAGCTTCCCAACAACGGTACAAGGGGGCTCTTGGAAGTAGGGATGCTACATCTCCTTCTGAAGGGGACAATACTTGGCACACTGCAGATGCTTCTAAATCACACATCACGGCCTCTTGATCAGCAATGAGAGAATTTAGCCAGAGGAAACTCATCTCAAACAGTTTTGATAGTATTAATTGGAGGTGAAGGAAGACTTAATCGAGGACTGAAGCAAACACAATTAGGGAAAATTATAGATTATCAGTGAAGTGCACATAGTGAGTGGGTTTGTACGTGGAGAGGAAAAAATGACTAGTTGCCTCACTTTCACTTCTAATGCAGTGTTCCCCAGTTATTTGACCACCAAGTTCTGGGAACATCCCATGATCAGTGTATTTCTTCTCTGCCCCTAATTTGAGTTTCCAAATTTTCCTTGGCTCTCTCACTCCTGGCTGGCTGCCCTAAAATATCCCACTGCCTGATGGAATGCTGTTTAGCACATAAATCAGTGACACTTTTGTCTCCCAGCGTGAGGACTATGAAGAGTTTACTCTTTGAAGAACCTCAAAGTGAACTGGAGAGATCAATGGGTCTCACTTCCAAGGAAGTGAATGGTTTTTTACCTATACTAGTTTGCTGCTAGATTTTTTAAAAAGATAGCCAGGCAGAGAGCCTCCCAACCATTCTCAGTGTGAACTGTAGGATAACCATATAGGACAAAAAATATATGAATTTAATTCTGTTCTTCTTGAAGGTGACCTAACAATACATTTCAGTAAAAGTTTAAGGACCAAAACTTCTAGTCAGTTCCAGTCATCTCTAGAAGTGTACGCTATATTTCTATAAATGTCAGATGCTATGCTGACCCCTGAGAAGAAGGTAGACATGGAGCTTCCCTCACTTTCTTTACCGTCTGGTAGGGAAATCTGATGAAAGTTTAATTACATAATAAATTTAAAAATAAATACATGACAGAATAAAGGACAGAATTTTTCTAAGATATTAATTCAGTGGCTGAATATTCCGGTCTTTAAAAAATCATGGATTTAAATTTCCTTACAGATTCCATCAACTCTAAAAATCCCAATGGAGTATAAAGATTTAAAGATTATCATCCACACGTTTTCTTTTCATTGGGAAGCAATGCTCCCATTGTAGCAAGAGCCATGTTGAAAGGATCCTCAACCTCACCTGTCTCTTCATCCACTTTGCCCTCAGGTTTCTAAAATGCCAATAGGACCACATTATTCTCCTGCTTACACATTTTCAGCGGGTTCATATTACCCACAGAACAAGCCCAAGTTCTTTGATGTAGTCTATGGGTGTGTGTTTTTATCTTCCAACCCTTAATTATAGTCTTTCAGTTCCATTTCTACTGACTGTCCCTGGCATCTTGATGCATACACCACACATACGCAGACACCTTATACTTCATAATGTAAAATCAAGAGTTCTTGATACATACTCCAATGGCCTACAAGTCTGCTTTGCACAAATTTTCCCATTGCCTGGAGGTCGCTCCCTATCATTTCTATTTCCTCCATCAAGACATAGCTCCTGTGTCCTTGCATACCCCCCAGGAGGTGTTAAATCTTTCTCTTTCTTAATGCTCTTTGTTCTCCTGTGGCCTCCATCACATGCTTTTGTCTCAGCATTTGCCACTTTGGGTTCATTCATATCTCTTCTACCGGATGGACTACAAGGTCCTTAAAAATAGAGACTTTTGATTGGAGTAATTTCATATCCCAACTCATAAACCAACACCTGGCCTATAGTACATACTCGATATGCATTTACTGAATAATGAATTTATCCACAATAAATTTGTGCCACTGACAGTAATAAATATTTCACACAAAGCAATGACACTTAAGTAAAAGAGCAAGCAATAAAAGAACATTATTTTAAACTAATTTGGCTGGGACTAGAATTATATCTCTCTAAAAGCTGTCATGTATCACAAGTAAACTGAGGGTCTAGTGTCTGCAATCCTGGTTTGGTGGGAAGTACTACAGAGCATCAGTAAATAGGTACTTATTTTTTTTAATTGTTGTGGGATAAACTGGTTTTAAATGCTCTGGCTTTAGGTGACTGTACATAATACCACAAGCTAACAATCGGATGGCCCTTTAAGTGAGGCCCTTTATCAACACAAGCCTGCAAAAAAGCAAAGCTGAGAATTGCTAGAGGAAACCACGTTTGCAGTAAACTTAAAAACGTACAGAATTTTCCTGTTTTCATTTTTAAAATATAGATATATATTTCACAATAATCTTACAATTGCTTGCACTCAGGCTGCAGCCTCTAATAGTCTCTGACTTTCATGGCTGGTTTTTTGTGGCATATCTGATGTACAGCGAAGTCTTAAATGCTTGCTTCATAAGAAATTTTAAATACAGATTATGCGATTTCTCCTTGCAACACTTTCTGCTTAATGCCCTTGTTCTGCAGGAGATTTCATTAGCATGTGCCCTGCTCTTGTCGTCTAAGCCTTCATTGCTTCAGACAAGCCTGGGTTTAATTGAGAGAAAACCGAGCTGTTACTGTGACTCAGGTGTGAAGGCTGTTTCTCTCGGCAAATTAAATCCAGTGCAATGACTGAGTGTTCTTTTCCATACCCTTCTGATAGATTTAATACTGCATATTAATTGTTGTTCTCACATCCTCTACTCTGTGATTGTTTTCCCCGGATCCTATTGAGGATGATTGATGTTCATATAAATTTGATGGTTTCATATAGAGAAAGAAAGATTAACAGGTGCTAGTAAGAACACTTGTTTATAAGAACTTAGAGCAACCTAAATATTAATATAATATTAGCACATGCTTTTACAGATTTAAAAGGAAACACTTTGATTAATAAAATTCAAAAGTGAAAATTTAAAAAAATCTGGTTCCTTAGGTATAGTTTTTAATACCTTATCTTTGTGACATACAAACTTTCCAACTGGTTTACCAGTTAACCCAACTGGAAATAATTCCTTGACCATGTTCATGGCTATGATAAAAGAATTTAGGAGCAAATGAAGATTTTAGAATCTGTTTCCAATACCATTTCATCCCCATGCTGAACCGCAAAGTTCTTCAGAACAGGTGTGGAGCTATAGTTTGCATTACCCAGAGGTTTCATGTATGTTTCTTGAGTTTGAACATCACTGTAATATATTTAAGTTTACTCACTACAATGTGAAGGTTCATTTTTGAAACCAACTCTCACTTTTTTCTCTTACTAATTTCTTTATAATTTTTTTCTCATTATTGACCACTTATTTCTATAAACAGCCTCAAATCCTTTCTGAAATCAGGCATAACACAAAAACAAAATGAAGCGAAGATGGAAAGTTAACTCAACATTTTTATAGAGAAAGAAAAACAGAAATGTTGTTTACTTTTGTAATTATATTTCTAGCTTATGTTACCAGAGTATCATTTAACTGAAAGCTTCTGCTTCAGGCAGCTTATAGTTTATGTAAAATGTCTTTGCTAAACTGGACTCCTTAGGGTGAAGCAAGTTCACTTGTGAAATCCAACCACATCTCTCTTAACTAAAGACCATAATGAAGGCTGAATTTCTTGCTAAAATAAATTATCTTGGGTATAGATGCTAATCTAAAGCCTACTTCATGAATTGGCTTATTTTTTCTGCTCCCTTCAGACATTAGCCAGCTAAAGCCATTACATATACATTAATTACACCAATTAGTCCCAACTGCACATACACATATATTCAAAATTTGATTATCTGAGCTAAAAGAAGTGGTTGGGTATGGCACAAATAATACAAATGAGCAAAAATTCAAATCCCATGTACATTGAACTAATGAGTATATTATACATTTTTGGCATAGCTCAGTTACCTTATTATGCTTTTTGTTTTAATTTAATAATGCAATTACCTTAAATTTTCTTATTCCATCCAGGTAATGGTAGGGAGAACAGACCTAGATTTATAACAGGATTGGAAACTGTAAGCTACAGTTAAGGATTTGCTTAGAGCCTTCTATTTCTTCTTTATTTTCAAATATATATATATATTTTTTTAACCTGGCTAGACATCCTCCATACTATTGCTTTAACTCTCTACAACATCCAACACACACGATTATCCTCACAAGTATCATAGTAAGGATTCATTCATTCATCTCTTGGATTAAAAGAAGCTGGAAGGCAGCTAGTCCCTACCTCAAAGCAATTCCAGCATTTATTTCCTTGAGTTTGAGGAGTTCATTAGTGTTTTTGTTTTTGTTTGAGTTCACCTTCATAAATTTCTGCTAGTTTTGATCACCTTAGGTAAAACAGCATAATGTAATGCACTGTGACTCAAACTTTAGTGTGCAAAAGAAAATAATTTGGTGAGTTTGTTAAAGCACAAATTGTTGGGCTCCCACCCCCAGGATTTTTCATTCAGCATGTCTGAGATGAGGTTCAATAATTTGCATTATTAGCAAGCTCTAAGGTAATGCAGATGTTGCTAGCCTAGTGACCCCACTTTGAGAATCGCTCTGGTGTAATGGTTAGGAATGTGGCTTCATGGGTTTAAACCCAGCTCTGGTACAGCTGGGTATGTGACCTAGGACAGTAGATGTAACCACAAGTCTCAGTTTTCTTATGGGTTACCTGAGGGTAATTATAGCAACCTATTTCCTACAGTTATTTTGGTGATTAAATGAGTCATACATTGAAAATGCTTACAATGTCTGACACCTAGTAAGTAGTAAATGTTAACTATTATTATTGTTGTCATTGCTGTTATTTATAAACACAGGTTATCTAGAGTAATCGCAAATGATTTAACATTAAAAAAAAAAGAACAAAATGCCTTTCTCTGAAACACTTGGCTCAACACTGGACACTGGCAGAAAAAAAGGATGCTGATAGGCTAACCCTTCACAGTTACACAAAAAAGATTCTGGGAAAGCATGTGGGCCTCGATTATAGTGGATCATCATTAAAGAAGGAAGAAAGTATATGAAAGAAGTGAGAAAAAGGGCAGTGAGGTGGAAGTCTGATTTTTTTTTCTGTGAGGTACAGACACTAGGCTCAGTTAGGGGTTCAGTATATATATGTTATATGCCTGACATTTGTTTTTGAGGCCCTGGGTGAGAATTGGGTATGCAAACATGAACAAAACCAGACATGTTCTCTGCTCTCCTAGAGCTTAAAATTTAGCATTAAAAAAAATCATAAAAGT
The DNA here is from genome assembly GCF_053574225.1 of Canis aureus. Taxonomy (NCBI): domain Eukaryota; kingdom Metazoa; phylum Chordata; class Mammalia; order Carnivora; family Canidae; genus Canis; species Canis aureus. The sequence continues at coordinate 32,936,690 of NC_135618.1, forward strand.
CCATGTAAAAAAGCAAATGTCACAAGTGCCAAAGAGGGTTTTACTGCTTTTGAGATGTCAAGTGATACTTCTCTGAAAGGGATTAGGATTGAGCTGAAGTCCGAAGGACAGGATAGGCACAGTCAGTCGTCATCCATAAACATTGCAAGTTAAATCGTAGAAATTTCTCAGTTTCAGAAATAAATTAACAGATGATAAATAGATGAATGGATGACTAGATAGACAGATAAATGGTATTGAATCAATGCCTCCTGAGTGTACAGATTATTAAGTAATGATTGTGCATGATATATAAATTAAATAATTTCAGACCAAACTTGCTAACTCTATAAAGAATGCTGTCTGGGAAAGTTACAGAAAATTCAACTTTTCAGAGGCTGAAATAAATAGGAAGTTACTTTTCTTCAGTAAAAGAAGTCTGGAGGTAAGATGTTGCTAAATGCTGGTTTCAGTAGCTCAACACTTCCAGGACCCACAGCTCTGGAATTCCCTAGGCCTTTCCATCTTGAATGTCACATCTTGGTTTCAAGATAACTGCCGTATTCAAGGCAGAAAAGGAGTGTGCTTCTGATAATCCCCCCACGCTTCCCAAAACATACTTCTCTTCAAGTATCATAGGTCAGAACTGATTCACCAATGAACCCCAGAGGCAAGCCAGGCTGGGACAAAAGGAATTGTCATGACTTCCTTAGGTTATTCTGACCCTCTTCCTCAGGAGACCTCAGGTACAAAGCTGGGATCTTGTTACCTAAGAAGAAGGAACAACTGACAGTTTCTGCTACAAAAACATATATAATTTTGGTTTATAGGTGCATTTATAGTTATTGGGCTGTAAATCTGAGAGTTTGATGAAAATAATAATAAAGTTGATATATGTGTCTGGTTGTCTTTTATCCCAAGTTGGTAGAAGGCCAACAGAAACATTCATTAAGGCTTTTATTTTTTTTCCAGAGTGATGATTATTTTGATATTATGAACCGGAATTCTCTTTTGTCCTTGAGCGGTGGAAAGAGAGAGCAAGAAATTAATAGGAAATAGAGTATTTATTGATAATAATTTTTTGTTGGAGAGGTTCAAAATAATTGAGAATTTACTATTCACTGGTGCATAAGATTGTGGAAAACTTAAGCATTTTGGTGAATTATTTTGAAGTGAAAATCAACATTTTCTTCTACTTTTCCATTTATGTTTTAGTTCAGTAATTCTTTCTAGACATAACATTTTGATAGTTCCTGGGGAGGAGCACTGAAAAATTTTTACTGACCAAATCATCGAAATTGTTTTTGTTTAAAAAATGATTCAAGAAGGAGTTTGACTTTTAAATATACTTTTATTTTTCATTTTAAGTCTGGCAGTGACTTTTTTTTAAAGTACACAGACGTTTGGGTAAACATTTTCTTTTTTTTGTAAATGGTGGGTATTTAGCATATTTGAATTTTGAATGGTTTTCTCAGTATTGATTGTGTACTACCCTTATTTCTTCCTATTCATCTTTTAAAAGAATTTCAAGCACAAATTTCCGCTTCAATAGAAGGCATTTCCAACATACCACCAGCTGTAGGTCCTTTGCTTCACAGACCAGAGGCCAGGAGCAAATAAGTGACCTCTCTGCCCTCTGGCTTCCTTTTCTGCAACCCTTTTGTGATAGAGATCTTCACACTCTGTTGCAATCATAGGCTTACTTCTTTTGTTCAGTATCAAATAGTATTTATGTCAGCCTTGCTACAAGTCAGACCATATTTGCTGTCTTTCCTCTTACATTAGCTCCTTTGAGGGCAAGAATGTGTCTCATTTATCTCCCTTAACCCTATTCCCACTGCACTGGGAGAGAGAAGTGGTCCAGGAAGAGTTGTAGGAATAAAGTTACAGAAGTCAGGAGCAGATTGACCTTTAACATAAAATGTCAGCTGCTAACGTGATAGATGAAGAATGACATTGCTTGAAGGTAAAAGTAAACTGATAAGAAGATGTCCACTTTTGCTTTCTTTATGACCTAAGTAATCAAGCCCAGAAGAAAACAATGCAGCAAGTTCACTGGGCAATGCCAGAAAGGAAGCCTTCAAGACACTGGAGCTTTCGAAAGAACAAATAGGTGAACTGAGTTCTGTCTTTGTAGTCAGATAGAAAACCCTTTCCCATTTTAGTTAAAGATAGAAAGTATAATGGGGTGGGGGAGATGAAAAGAAAAGGAATGTAGTTTAATATATGTAGGGAAAGATGATGAGAAAGTGTGAAGAGGAGTCTTAACAAATAGGAGCCCAATGTGCACAGAACCAGGTATAAAAGAATGTAAAGAAAAAACATTAATAAGTAACTCAAATGACCATCAGCTGCAGAATGATTGAATAAGTTAGGGTATATCCATAAAATGAAAAGCTACTCAATGCAGAAAAAGAATTGCATGCACGCACAGATGCACACACATACGCACACACACATGCATAAGCTTCACATATGTCAGACTTCATGACATTGTCACAGCCACCTGGGTGGTAAAATACGATCATCATCCCTGTTCTACAGATAATGAAACTAAGGCCCAGATAGATCACCTAACTGTTCAGAGTCCCACAGCCTGCGAGCGGAAGAACTGGGGTTCAAATCCGGGCGGCCTCATGCCGCAGCCCTGAGCGACCCTTGAAGCGAGAGGCAAAACTCCCCATTAAATGAAATGCAAAGGTGGCTGAACAGCAAATATGCTAATGGTCCCATTTTTGCAAATGTGACATAGAGCCACGAAGAAAGAGTGAGTAGAACCAAATCAAAAGTTCAAGAAGCAAATGAGGCAATCTAAAGCTGCCTGGCACATCCCCAACTAATTACAAAAAGCATTAAATTGTGTTAGGGAGACAGAACATCCCGAAATTCCTCTAAAGCATTTGGCTCACCCCGAAATGCCCCTTCAGCTGGAAGAGGAGATCACATCGTGTCCCCCCTACTGATGCGCTTGATTGTGTGTCAGCTCTACTAGAAAGTTGCTTCTCATTAATCCAAGTTGACTTTTTATTAGCCACTTACACCCCAAGCACCAGACGCATGACAATTTTAGGGTTTCAAAGCCGTGGTCACTAAGGTCTAGGCAGACTTAGCTCTTGGCTGGGACCAAAAGACAGCATTTGAATTTGACGTTTCGCTTAACCGGTGCACTTTTCACTACCTGCTTCTGTGAGGAGACAGCTAGGGAGAAAGGAGCGCATAAGGTGACCCCAAGCAAGTGTGGGGGACGAAGAGAGCAGCTCTGTGCAGGATAGGATTTCTCTCCAGCAGGAAGAAGCAAAAGATAAAAGTGCCAAGGTCAGCCAGCAGCTCCAGGGGGTCCCCTCCCGAGATGGCCAGCCTGGGATAATTACCCTCTCCGTGGGAAATTACCTCGTTGGTCCCTCAGGCACGGAGACAAAATAAATCAAAGCCCTTGCAAGGCTTGGGTTTGTCAGGCTGCCACTTTCCTGTTTTCAGTGTTTTCGTGATTCTCTGGGTGATTTATTTATCCGTGTAAATTTTGAAAGTAATTCATTAATATTAGAAAAAGCCTGGGACTTGCTGTTTGGGGGGGAGGGTGGGGGGCTTTGGAGCAGAGAGGCCCGTCCTGGATGCATTCAGCCCTGTCTCCAGCTCCCAAGGACATCATACCTGCTTACCGTATATTCCAAGCTGAGTTTCTTATATCTGTAGGCGGGGGGTCACTGAGATGTTAGGAAGTCTTAGTCCCCATTGAACTTTGAGGCCTGCGTATAAAAGAAATGCTGGTATGGGGTATTAGGCTTAATCTTTTAATGTTATTTTGAATCTTGAAAAACTTTAAAACCTGCAAAAAGGAAGACAGAACTTTCTAAAGGGGCTAGTAGGGTAAGACACTGATTGGAAATAGGGTCTCCAGGATCCCATCTCTGCTTCTAATGGGTCACCTACTCCAAGTCAAATTGCTTAATCCTATTGTTCCAGAAACTTCTATATACTGGAAATAAGATAAAACTTAAATATTGGAATACGGAATTCACTGGATTATGGAATCGAGACAAACGCAGTTAATCCCACAATGCCCTCTTTAAACAGAAGAAACCCGGCACCTGAGTTTCTGCAAAGTTACAGGAGCTATTAATGGATGGTGGAATGTGAAGGTGCAGCTGTCTGGACTCCCCACCCAAGGAGTTTTCTGCTGTACCTGTATTGATGATAAGCCCACAGCCTATGGGAAATGCATGATGACAAATAATAAATCTATTTTTAATTGGGGCTATTTACTTCATGTTTCTGTGCTTCCATTTCCTTAAAGTAGAAAATGAGAAGTTTCAAAAGTGACAATGACGTGGTGAATTCCTTATACAAATATTTTGCTGATCCACCAACTATTTGGAAAAGCAAATAAATAAAGCAACAATGAAGACATATGGCAACTGACTAGAAAGTCCACTAATGTAGGGAAAGGACGGCCAGTGAATTACTAAACAAAACTTCATCTTCTCTAAAGTCAGCAACATATGGAGTTCAAGGCCTACAGCAGAGTTTCCTGATATGGAATGCTCCACCCCTGGATGTCTCACCCTCGGTCCACAGCATGTTGTACATAGCACCGTCCAGAGATCCCATGGTCATTGAACACCTAAAAGGTCATAAGAAATCTTGAGTAAAGAAATGATGTTATGCTTGCTTATATAGCATTTATTTTTTTAAAGATTTTATTTATTTATTCATGAGAGACACACAGAGAAAGGCAGAGACCCAGGCAGAAGGAGAAGCAGGCTCCATGCAGGGAGCCCGATGTGGGACTCGATCCTGGGACCCCGGAATCACACCCTGAGCCAAAGGCAGACGCTCAACCAGTGAACCACCCAGGTGCCCCAGAATAGCATTATTAAGCATAAATAAGCAGAAAACTTTTTATTTATGATCTTTTAATACATTACGTAAATATTCTGCATCATACATACGGAAAACTCTAGGAAGGAGTCTAGTCAAAGAAGACTCTACGCTGCCTTTTCTCACAGCCATCTCCTCAGCCCCAGGCCTACACTCTGATCATTCCTCTTCTGTCCCTTGACAGTCCTCACCTTGGAGGTTAGGGAGTGTGGGTCCTGCTCTGAGCACCTTTCCTCTTTGTGGGCTGGAGGAAAAGTTAGGACGAGGGAGCAAAAGACAGACAGGATCACTTACTACCAGGTTGCAGAAGAGCGCCAGGGAAGCAGACAGTCACTCTGGACAGCGAAGAGGAGCCAGATTAATAATGACACCAGTACACACGGTATAAACCAGAGCCATCCCCAGGCAAAAGAGCACGTGTGGTCACCTGTAAGGAGAGCTGCTTGTAGTTCCAGTGATGACTGTGAGGCTGCCACTGGCCACTGGCCCCTGCCGGGCAGCCGAATGCCAGCACATCTCATCATTTCAAAGCCCTTCCCTCTTTTCCCGTCTCTGGACACAAAGCTATCAGAGCTTCCAGAGAGAATCGATTGTTCCTTTTTCCAAGTGTCCTTAAGCTCTTTGTTTATGTTTATATTGTGTCTGGATTATATCATATCTGCTTGTAACCTAGTATATGTACACATTTTATAGTTTTATAGCAGCAACTAGCATGTCTGTCTTCATAGCCCAAATGAAGTGTTCTACTCTGCACATTGTAGGAGTTCAGTAGATGTTTATTGAATGAACGAACTCATGATACATGAAGGAATAACTGAAGCACAGCTTCTAGATTAACCAGCAGCTGTGACTCTCCAAATTTGAGCTTTTCACCATTCAGGTTTGAAGGTTATGAACTTGAGGACAATTACTTAATATCCCCCTTGAAGATCCCATCCCTAACCTTTGCTCTTCAAATTTGTTCTTTATCTGACCCACAACGAATCTTTTTCTTCAACCTCGGTGACTTCTTGGTGCCAAATGACACTCTGAGATATCACTGTAAAATTTTTTAAAGGTAACATATTTGTGTGAAAGGACAGAACAATGCTTTAATTCCCAATGCTTTGGTAAAAGTAATGGTGAAAATTCACAGCAAGACTGACACACACGGTACATGCCCAGCTGGGTTGTGCTGATGACGGAGGAAGGAAGAGACTCATCTCCCTTTCTGAGCTTGAAAACTCCTTGCTCCTTACCATCAAGGACAAGCAAGGTAGAAGAGAACAAAAACCAAAGGCCAAGATGGTTAGGTGACAAGATTAATGACATTCATAAAATTGATGGAGGCCTGTGGGCTTGAAATGATTCTAATAGCTCACGTGAAGCCCAAGGGCGTAAATATTTAACAAACAATCACTTCTTACTCTCATATCCACCATCAGGCCACAAAGTAAAAGTGGAGATATTATTCTCTCTCTGAGGACTCAGTTACTTAACAATTAAAGGAAGGAAAAAAATAAAGCCTAAAAGGATTTCCCCTTCACATTATTTCTCCCTGAAACTACACTCAATTCATTCAGGACTCTGTGTAAAAAGATTCTCATTCACATTGCTTCTCCGTACCCCACAGGCTTTGGAATGTTTGTGGCAACTAGTTATTGCTGTTTGAACTTGAACATATACAGTGGCCTTCCCTACTTGGTAAATTGGATTGCAAAGTCAGGCTCTCACCTGTCATTGTACTTACTTGCCCTTGGCCCAACCCTTTTTTTTTTTCTTTTTTCTTTTTTTTTTTACCGTTCCTTTTTTGGTACGTATCAGTAAGGAGGGTGTTTCCTGGGTGGCAACCAGGGGGGCTTCCCAGGTGCCACGCATCCAGTGCCTAACACTGGACCCTAGGCCAATTCAGTGAACTTTCCCTCATCCCATTCCAGTCACGGCACGCAGGCCAAGGCAAAGTGGCACCGTGAGATAGATGGGTGAGCTTATTCCTGCCAGCAAGAAGAGAGTGACATTGCTCACTTTGGAAAGGTAAATCAAATCACAAAGTGTACCACCAGTTTAATAAGAGTCTGTATTTATTGAGCACTAATTATGGGCCAGGATCTGCGTTGAGTGATTTACAAACATTATTTCATTAAACTATCACCACAGTTTTATGAAGTAGGTACTTTTATTATTCCCCAGCTTACAAATGATGTAAGTAAGATTTAGAGAGGTTATGTAACATGTTCAAGGTCGCAAATCTAGGAAGTGGATGAGCAAAGATTATAATCCATATCTGTCTGGCTCTGAGAGTTTGCTGTTTAATTAATCTACCATGATACCTCACATATTAATGCGTGAAAAGAGACAAAGCGCTAAGTAAATGGTAGTCAATTTTCAAAACATGAAAGAAGTACTTGCTAGAATTATATGATGATCGAATGTTTCAAAGAACTCTGAAAATCTCAAAAGCAGAAACATATTTGCACTATAGCATTAGTAATTTTGTTGAGGTTTCCTTGAGGACTGCCTGTGAGGACACCTTCATGGGAAGATGAGATGGGATAATAGTCAAGCCATCAAGACTCAATGGAAATAGCTAATGCTCAAGTTTTAGTTATGAAATAATAGCTGTTCTTTAAGGCAGGTGATGCGCTCAGCTTTTTTCCCTGCCTATACCTGTTTGGTTTCCCAGGTCCCATCCATCCACGAGACAGGATCTGGGAAGGGTGTAATCAGCTGCCCTCGGTGGTTAGTTCCATATGCCATCCATTTCTTCTGCTGATTCTTTGGCATCTGGAGTCACTCAGTAATTTTTCACCCTTTCTCTTCCCTTTGTAACTCTTAGCTCTGTATCTTTTAACCTCTGAATATGGGCTTCTCCTCCCTTTCTTCCCTTTCCCACTCCCCATTTAAATATCCTGCCTCCTATTCGGACTTGCTATTGAACATAAGTCTCCAAATTCATTGAGACCTTTCTCATAAAATATATCCAAAGATAAAGTTAAATTGCAATTTTCAAGATCAAAAATAAAGGTTTCCAAAGCTTAAAGAATTTTACCCTTGACACTAAATATGGTATCAAGTTATAAATTCCATTCTCTTAATTCTGTAGAACAAAATCTTGCTGTCAATTAAATATATTTTGACATATGTTGAGAGATGTGATATCATGTGCTCAAGGGTGTAGGCTCTAGAGGTGCTAACTAAATACTGGTTCTGTTGTCATAGCCATATGACCTTGAGAAGGTTACTTCATTGCACCGTGCCTCAGTTTTCTCATCTGTAAAATGGGGATAATTATATTAACTAGTTGATAAGTTTGCTGTAGATATAAAGTGAATGAGTGTCTAAAAATTTATGAGAGTGGCTGGTATATGGTAAACACTCAAAGATGTTATAATTATCATAGCATCTTCACAATGTCAGCAGACCAGCTCTAATAAACCAGAGAAATGATAGACAGATCTTAGGCTCACCAAACAAACTTATGACTAGGTGCATAAATAAATATCTACTTAAGATTTAAACTTAGTCTATGCAGTATCCTTGGTCTTATACAAGCAAAGCAACAACACAGAAGTACTTTCTTCAAATACTTGCCCAAGAATAGAAGAGAAAAAAGAGAACCTATCTATTTTAAGATTTTGTTGTGGGAGGAGGAACATGGAAGTAGATGTCAGAAGAATTAGCTTCTACCTCTGATATTCTCATGTATGAGTTTTAAGAACTTCTGAGCCTCTTCATTTTTAATAGTAAAAAGAATACTTCTAACCATAGTGACATTCCCAAGTTGCCATGTCAATAGAATGAGATAAAATAATAAAAACATGTTACAAATTGTAAAACACTATATGCTTCCAGTGGCTACTGTTTTGTTTTTCAAAAAGGATTGTAGAGCACCGATGTTAAGCATAATACTTGTTGGGCACAACTTTGTGCAAAGCCATCTGATACATGCTAGATGTTTTCCTAACAGCTCTCCACATGAATATCATTATCTCTGTTTCACAAGTGGGGAAACCATGGCTCAGAAAGATTGTGGGAAGCTCAGTTACATGACTGTTAAAAGAGACTTTAATTTTTTAATATGATTTTTTGGTCTCCAAAGCCTAGATAATTCTTTCAATTATGTAAAAGCAGCTTCTTTATTGTGCCTTCTTCCTGATACAATTGACTAGATGCAGGGATAACACATAGTGCCTTTCTCAGAGAATATATAGTCACCATATATTTTGCATAATTAGTAAATAACACATAATCACATGATAGAATATATACTTATTGATGCTGCTATAACAAATAAGCCATAAAAATTCAGGGTCTTACACGAAGAAAATTTATTTGTCACTCATTTAACAACACAACGCTGGTATTTCTGGGCAGTGAGCAGCTTTCCTTCCCAAAATGATTTATAGACTTGGCTTTCTTCCACCTTGCAGTTCTGCCTTCAGCTTGGGCCTTGGAGACCTCTGCTTGCAGCCAGCAGAAGATAGAAAAAGAAACCCCACCTGCTTGGCCCAGAAATGACACTTCACTTACGCTCACATGCTACCAGCAATAGCCAGGCATGGGATCACATCTGCTGCAAGAGCGGCTGGCAAACGTAAGGCCTGGATAGGCAACCAGCACCCAGCCACAACTCCATCTACAGAAGCAGGACACAAACATTCACCAGAACTGCCAGAGTTGGCAGTAGACAGTAAGTGACAGGAGTCTGCAGTTCCCCGAAAGAAAACTCTGGGACCCGTTGGGTTTTGGGATGCAGAAATTTTCAGATTTTAGGAAGATAATAGAGTCCCTGGACCACATTATCTGTGACACCCACCCAGGGCCTAGAGTAGATCCTTATGATCCTACCTAGTGGTATTTCTGCAGTACAGCAGATCAATAGCCTCACTAAAATGTGGTAAATAAAAATATAAATTGTTTCGTATCAGTTGAAGTCTGTATTTCTTACTACAGAGGCTTTCCAAAACATACAGCAGATGAATAAACTTTTAGATTTCCAAATTGCACAGGAGTACTTCATGAACCGGCATCTAGACTCTAGAGAGGATTCAACAAAAACCTAAGGGAAGTACTTGAGGGTTGCTAGTGGCCTGTGCGAGAGCTCTCACTAAGGAGAGGAGGTCAAATGTGACTGGTCAGTTACCATGTGATGTAGCCCCTTAGCAAGTTAAATGTTTTGATCTTTTTGTGTTTCCCGGTGCAAAGTGTTATTAGGCCAAGTGATAGAGTAAGTACTTAACCATTTGTTATGCACAGAGCACAGCTGTCACATGGCATTTTCTTTCCATTTACAGCACTAAGTAGATGAACTGACACTTTGAAACTGATAATCAAAATGTCCTTCCCACTAAGCTCTAGTCATCACCAATAGGCACTTTTAAATGAGTCATAAACCTTTCAACTCAGGAGCAGACCAGCTTATGCTTAGCTTTATATTATAGTCATTCCATTTGACTCTTTTTTTATGGTAAAAATAAGAGATAATTTATGAGTTTCATTTGTGCTCTCTTTAAACTACTCTTAAATCCAGGCAACCTCAAACATTTTCTTTGACCCAGGACATTTCTCAAGCCAAATTTTTTGATCCAGGTGTTAAATGCAGATGACCACACAGAGAGATACATTATATTGCTATGAATTAATCATTATGAGCTTTAATCTTTAGTGATTCAAGTCGGATAATGGCTAAATCTGGTGATGTGACCTTGATGTTAATTTTTTTTAATTATATATTTTTTGCAAATATAGGTCAGTTAACTTTCTCATGACTCTAGCTATGTTTTCCAATCTCGTGGGTTCTAACAAAGGCACTAACCTCAGGCAGTTTGGAAAGGCTTTGTTGCATGATAATGAGAAGTTGAACAGCACATACAAAAACCTGATATTTATTTAAATAGCATCATGAATAAAAAAACTGATAGATAGCAGTATTCATCTCATGACAACAAACTACTTGAAAATGCTGTAAAACCTAAAAATAATGCATTTTAATTTTCCTAACAGCTTGAAGCAAAATTGGATGTTTTAAAATTAAAACCATATATGGCATTGACTGGTAGGTCTTAATTCAAACAATGAGGCTGTATATGATATTATATTTCCTATTAAGTCCTAGACATTAGCTCAAATATTTGTGTTACAAGAAACAGATTATAACAATTTAGGTAGTTACCCCCTTCAATTATTACCAAGCTCTTGATCAGAGTAGTAATAATATCTTAGGTATATAAGATGTGCTTGTGTGAGTAGTAGGGTGAAGATCCTTGAATGTATCTACATCAGATATAAAGCACAGGTCTGACCTAAATGGGCTGAACTGCATATCAGAAGAGCAGCTTTACAGTTACAACTCTGACCATATGGCTGACTTTGGGCATGTGACCTGTTTCCTCATTGGTAAACCAAAGACAGTGGGTTTACTGATATGAGTCCATTTGAAAGTCTAGCAATCCATGGTTTCAAATAATATTATTTCAGGAATACAAATTCATTTTAGTAGGAATGTGTACAAGATTCTATGGCCTCTGTTTCAAGTCATTCATATGACAGGAACTCTTTCCTTCCTGAGTATCTTCATCACTGCTGTTATATCCTGGTTTTCTGGACTCCGCCATGCTTATAGCACATGTGTCAAAGACTAGTTGCACCAGATGGGTTAATCAGGCAAGGAAGACTTTCTTCGACTATTGCAGTAGAAGCAAGATATTGGAGCAGGCCCAGTGGCCCAGGGGTTTAGCGCCACCTTCGGCCCAGGGTGTGATCCTGGAGACCAGGGATGGAGTCCCACGTCGGGCTCCCTGCATGGAGCCTGCTTCTCCCTCTCCCTGTCTCTGCCTCTCTCTCATTCTCTCTCTCTCTCTCTCTCTCTCTCTCTCTCTGTGTCTGTCATGAATAAATAAATAAGCAAATCTTAAAAAAAAAAAAAAGAAGCAAGATATTGAACTCAACCATGCTGAAACAAAAAGCAGGAGAAATTTTAAACAGTGGAGTGAGCTATGGAAAAGTACTAAAGGACTTGAAGAGAAGTCAAGTGATTAGACCATTTGTATTTGCTGGTGATACTTAATCAAAGTTAGGCTCCGACCCTTTCACAGACATTGGGAGTAAGGAACCCTATCTTTCTTGTTAATTGTATTTCAAAAGGATGTCTCCCAGGATCTTTAAGAAAGATTTTCCTGGGTTGTATAAGATTTAGATGCCAACAGAGCAGAGAAAGAATTTATAATTGCAAGTTTTTGAAAGTAAGTACTCTAAGAAAAAGAAGGCCAGGGATCTACAGTCAGGAAGAAGACTGCCTAAAATTTAGTCAAGCTGAGGAGAAAATTAAGGTTCTCTTGGTAAAGTGTCCTTGTAAACCAAATATTGTGGGTTGGAAGAGGCCAAACAGGGACTCTCCAGAGACCAACAAGACCTAGAAATAACCCCCACTAGTATTATGACTGGACACTTAAGGCAGCTTGCATATAGGCAGCTTATTTACTGCCATTTCTCCAATGCCCAGCAGGTGCCTGTCACATAGTGGTAATTACATAAAAAGAATACTCAGGGTGCAAAAAACTAATCTCTGTGAATCAATTCATGAAGATGGTTGTTTTTCCTCCTGCCTTCAGCAACAGTGACTGAATGTGAGTACACTAATCTGCTATCATGACTCTCATTAACTCTAAGCTGCAATGTCTTAAAAGCAGGAATCTATTTTACCCCTCTCCAGAGCCACCTGGGGAATCAAGAAGGGGCTAAATTCAAGTTTCAGTTCTGATGCACAGTATTTGGTTGACCTTGAACAAGTTTCCTAACCTTTATGAATCTTAGTTTTTCATCTTTACAAAAGAAATAATATCGGTATCCACTTCATAGGGTTGTTGTGAAGGTTAAATACAAGAATGCATGGAGATAAGAAGCACTAAGCAGAGGACTTTGCACAGAGTAAGTATTTAATAATTGCTGGCTTCTTTTATTTTATTTTATGTTTTTATTTATTTACTTTTAAAATTTAAATTCAATGAATTAACATAAACTTTTAAAATTTAAATTCAATTAATTACTTTTAAAATTTAAATTTAATTAATTAACTAATTCATTATTAGTTTCAGAGGTAGAGGCCAGTGATTCATCAGTCTTATATAATACCCATTGCTCATTAGGTTATGTGTTCTCCTTAATATCTATTACCCAGTTACCCTTCTCCTCCAGTGACCCTCAGTTTGACTCCTATGATTAAGAGTCTCTTATGGTTTGTCTCCCTCTCTAATTTTGTCTTCTTTTATTTTTCCCTCCCTTCCCTTCTGATTCTCTGTTTTATTTCTTAAACTCTACATATGAGTGAGATCGTCTGATAATTTTCTTTCTCTGATCAAGTTATTTTGCTTAGCATAATACCCTCTGGTTCCATCCACATAATTGCAAATGGCAAGATTTCTTTTTCTAATGGCTGAGTAGTATATTCCATTGTGAATATATACCACATCTTCTTTATCTAGGCTCTTTCCATAGTTCGGCTATTGTGGACATTGCTGCTATAAACATTGGGGTGCAGGTTCCTTCAGATCACCACATTTGTATCTTTCGGGTAGATATCTAGTAGTGCCATTGCTGAGTCATAGAGTAGCTCTATTTTCAACTTTTTGAGGAAAGTCCCATACTATTTTCCAGTGTGGCTGCACTAGTTTGCATTCCCACCAATAATGTAAAAGGGTTCCCCTTTCTCCATGTCCTTGCCAACATCTGCCATTTCCTGACTTCTTAATTTTAGCCATTCTGACAGATGTGAGGTGGTATCTCATTATGGTTTTGATTTGTATTTTCCTGATGCCGAGTGATGTGGAGCATTTTTTCATGTGCCTGTCAGCCATTTGTATGTCTTCTTTGGAGAAACGTCTGTTCCTGCCTCCTGCCCATTTCTTGATGGGATTATTTGTTCTTTGGGTGTTGAGTTTGATAAGTTCTTTATAGATCTTGGATACTAGCCTTTTATCTGATAAGATATTTGCAAATATTTCCTCACATTCTGTAGGTTGCTTTTAGTTTTTTTGATTGTTTCATTTGCTGTGCAGAGGCTTTTTATCCTGATGAAGTCCCAAGAGTTCATTTTTGCTTTTGTTTCCCTTGCCTTTGGAGACATGTCTAGGAAGAAGTTGCCACAGCCAAAGTCACAGATGTTACTGCTTTTGTTCTCCTTTAGGATTTTGAAGCATTCCTGTATCACATTTAGCTCTTTCATCCATTTTGAGTTTATTTTTGTGTATGGCATGAGAAAATGGTCCAGTTTCATTCTTCTGCATGTGGCTGTCCAATTTTCCCAGCACCATTTGTTGAAGAGACTATCTTTTTCCATTGGGTATTCTTTCCTGCTTTGTTGAAGATTAGTTGACCATAGAGTTCAGGGTCCATTTCTGGATTCTATATATATGATGCTTGCTAAAAGCTTGAAAGATAGATAGAAGATAGATAGATAGATACCTACTAAAGCAGATGTGTGATATTTTAACTCTACTACTGTTTCTGTCCTAGGTATTTGAACTTTGGATAAAGAAGTAGAAAATCATGCATTCACTGAACAGACCCAATATACCCAAATGTGTCAAAGATTTCATCTTCACTGATGAATAAATAAAAGTAAACAAAATGAAATTCTTATTTTCAAAGGAGAAATTAACTAAATTTCTTACAAATCTGTGAAATAAAAAAATGAACACAATTCATTGCTTTCTAATTATTTTTTCCCATTGTTGAGTATCTGTTCTTGTTTATTTGCTTTTTGCTTAATTGCTTGAGATAGGATCCCACTAATATTTGAATTACTTTCCTTTCTCCATTTACTTGGTAAAGCACATTGACACCCTCAGCTGAAAGGCATTTTTTAGTAATAGAAGGTCTTCTTTAGAGAGATTTGATGGTCTTTCCAAAGATATGGTACCAGGTTGTTTCCATTCTCCTGTGTGTGCATTTGGTGAGATCTCCAAAAGACAAACATTCACTGTAGTTAATAATCTTTTAAGGGTTATGGTAATTTGCTGCAATTGTATAAAACAGTGCTCTTTTAAAAATGAAAGCCTGAATGGAAAAATATAAGGGATTTCTATTTAGGAGAGCATTTTGTATCAATATGTCAAATAATTCTGATAATAAAAATGTACAAAAAAATAAAAGGTTAGTAATTTGTTTGAGAGACTATGTCAACAATAGATCTGTCTATATTCTTTTCAAGGAATTGAATGTCCAAGACCTTATTTATATGCATAGCTTTTCTCAAGTATGATGCACTGTTTCTCAAAAAGTTATAAAGCATTTCCCTGAATTTAAAAAAACACATATTCTGTTGAGACTACAATTGATAATAAATGATGTCCTGGTTTGGAAGACCACTCCAACAGTAAGGAATTCACATCAACCTTCTGAGAAGGCAGCATGTCTTTCCAACTTTCAGCCTCTGATCGGAATGACTTGTGTTTGCATCTTTCTTAACATTAAGACTTCTGTTTGAAAACAAAAGTTTTCATTTACTGTATCTGGGAAAGAATGAGGGATATTCCTATACTGGAAAAGATTTTCAACTCAGAGTTTATGCTTTTATTATAAAAATGTTCACATTAACTAGTCCTATGAAAGTACCAAAAAGTATAAAGACTTGGGATCTATTCTTGAGATAACTAATCTGTTACCCATTTCTCTAGTTCCTCGTACAGTAAAAATTTTTGAAAAGGGAAATTTATACCACTAAATCTTCAGTACAGTCTTACTGTGTTTTGCCGGTTCTCTCTTGAATCCAATCCAATCAGGCTTTCATCCCAACACCCACAAAATTTGCTCTTATCAGAGTCTCTCAAGACCTCCATGTCATTAAATGCCGTAGTCAGTTCTCAAACCTCTTTGCAACATTTGTCTTTCCACCTCAAAATAATTCTGCATGTGCCTTGTAGGACATCAAATTTCCCTGTTTGCCTTCTATCTTTCTGAGAATTCTTTTTCAGTCTCCTTATCTGGTTCTTCCTCATTTCCTCAATTACTCAATGTTACAGAGCCCATGGGCTTAATTTTTTGTACCTCTTATTTTCTAAATAATGCATTCTTTTGGTAATCTCATCACATCTCATGCATGTAAATGTCATATATTTATAACATCATAACATTTTATATCTGTAGCCCAGACTAGTCCCTGAAACTCTAGACTTAGGTATCAACTATCTACTTAACAAATCGACTTGAATGTCCAATGGGTGACTTAATGTGTCCAAAACAGAGACTCTGATAATGACTATAAAATTTGCTTTAAAAAACAAACAGTATTCCACAGTGTAGTTAATGGAAATCTCCATTCTTCTAATTGCACAGGTCAAAACTTGAGGTGTCCTCTCATAATAATAAAAATGCAAATTAATACTACACTGGGATACTGTCACATTTGCAAAAATTCGAAAGTTGACAACATTCTATCGCAGTTGGGGAATGGCTGTTGCGAGACAGGCAATTTCATACATTGCTTGTGGGGAATGTTAAATAGCAAAATTCCTCTGAAGGTTATTTTGGTGATATTTAACAGAACTACATTTGCAGGGCAGCCTGGGTGGCTCAGCAGTTTAGCGCTGCCTTCCGACCAGGGCATAATCCCGGAGAGCCGGGATCAAGTCCCACACTGGGCTCCCTGCATGGAGCCTGCTTCTTCCTCTGCTTGTGTCTCTGCCTCTGTGTGTGTGTGTGTGTGTGTGTGTGTGTGTGTGTGTGTGTCTGGGAATAAATAAATACAAATCTTTAAAAAAAACCTACATTTGCATTTACCTTTTGATCCAGCAATCCTACTTTTAGGAATTTGCTCTGTAAATACCTCACAAAATAAGGAAATATGTACGCACAAGGTTTTTCATAGCAGCATTTTTGTTACTTTTTTTTAAGATTTTTTTTTTAAGATTTTTTTATTATTTATTTAGATACACAGAGAGGAGAGAGAGAGAGAGAGAGAGAGAGAGGCAGAGACACAGGCAGAGGGAGAAGCAGGCTCCATGCAGGGAGCCTGACGTGGGACTCGATCCCGGGTCTCCAGGATCAGGCCCTGGGCTGAAGGTGGCGCTAAACCACTGAGCCACCTGGGGTGCCCGCATTTTTGCTATTTTAAAATATTAGAAACACCTTAAATGCCCATTCCTAGAAATTAACTAAATGAACCGTGGTTCATACATCCAATGGAGTGCTCACAATTCTACAGAAGAAGCAGTAGCATCCCTATGAATGAATATGGAATAATTTCCAGTATAGATTATTATGTAGAAAAACAGTATATAGAGATACAAGTGTAATTTACTTACTGTCTCTCAGATAGGAAAAGTAGAAACAACGTACATGTGTATCTGTTTACTTTTGAAAAAGAAATAAAGTGATGATAACTAAATGCTAATGTAACTGGCTGATTGGTAGATGGAAATCAGAGGGCAGAACTCTGAGAATGGCTCTTTGTATACTTTAGACTTTTGGAACAATTTAATGTTTTATAATTAAAAAAATAAACTAAGTAAAAATTAACTGGAGCAATCTGAAATTGAATACAAATAGGAACAAATAAAATAAACAATGTAATAAATAGAATATATAACCACAAAGGGAAAAATATACTAAATAATGTCTGTTCATGGTACTTTGGTTATACACCCTCAGTCTAAAGATAATAAGAGTTGCACAGAAATCTTTCACTTAATTTAGTAGAATTTGTCTTTGTTACAGTATAGATGTGGCAATTCTCAATTATTTCTTGTATATTGTAGAATTGAGCCCATACGTAAATACACTCATAATGTCAGATCCAAACTTTCACTGTGGGAGAAGGAAAAATACAAACTGGGAATGTGGGAAAGCAAGAAAGAACATTATAATTGGGACTTACATTTGAATTGGAAATCTCAGTGGGAACACGTGGAATTCCCTTACCTCCATCATTTCTTTCCTCAACTCTCATTATCTTGATGAGGCCCTAAATCACCCTTTCCTGTTCCCCTTCTCCATTTTTTTTCTGTTTCTTGGTATCACTTTCTGTTTTACCCATCTTTGTTTTTGTCTATCCCACTAGAGTGCACACTCTACATATCTATTCTGTTCATTGGTGTGTTCCCAGAGCTTACAATCGTGCTAGGCACATTAAAGACCCTCAAATACTTCTTTACTTAATTAAGTAAGCAACAGACTAACTAAACCTACACAAAAAGTCAAAGAACAAATGGTATATACAGTATATAAATATAGTACATTATATAATATGGATTATATAATACCACATGAATAAATATATTGAAACAAAATGTGTTCATAAATTTGCATAAAGGAGATATTACATGGATGGAATGATAATGGAAGGCTAAAAATTGAACTGGAGCTTGACTAACAGGAACTGGAAAATAAAAAGAGTATTTATGGAAGCACTCGACTGAGGAGTCACTGTTTGTATCCCAGAAAAATAGTAAATTATTTTGAAAATATGATTCTTCAAAATATGCATTTTAAAATAGATTGAAAATTATTCTACCAATACCCCTCTCACACTTAAATCTTCCAAAACACCATTACTCTATCTTATGAAAAAACAGAGAAAACAGACAAGAGATGCTCCAGTTAAAGATGTTGAGCAGTCACTGTGCTATTAATTACCCAACCTAGAAACTTAAATCAAAGATTCCTAATCACATAAGCATCTCTACTGTAGTTTATGAATTATATCAAAACCAAAAGGCATTTTCTGATATTATGTCACATTTTTTCCTCTTCATAGGTCTGATCAATTCATTCTTTTTTAAAATTCAGAATTTGAGTGAAAAATCAGGAAAACATGTTACTACCTCTTCTGTACTTCTCTAGAATTTTAAGTTACTAATCTGGGAGATCCTTTACCTTTTGAAGGATCTGAGAAGACTGTATCACTCACTATGCAATTAATGTCTTTTTCCTCTTTTCAAGAAAAAAAAACCTGAATTTACTGAAGTATGACTATTGTATACTATTCATAAGAAAGCTATACCAACCTGCGTATGTTCACAAAATAAATTACATATTGCAGATAACATTTGCATAATTCTGAGAAAAACTCCCTTTGTTCAGAAAGTGCCTATGTTTTCTATTTAATAAACCAAAAGAACTTCTGGTTAAGTCTCACTCAGATGTTGTTATGATGTGATGAGTTATCATTATAGTCTATTATTTATGTCCCAGAAGAAACAAAAATCAGAACATCTTTGTGCCTATCCAGAAGTCATCCAGTCATGCACACAGAGCTTGTCTGAGATTGTGAACAAACACCTCTGTATCACCTCTCTACCTCCAACTGAACTCTGTCAGTAAGGAATCCGGAACTACTCAGACACATAAAGAAAATCTCCCCTCTGGCAGTGTGCTAAAAATCAATGGTTGATATCTGAAGTTTCTTAACATTGTCTTAGATAAAGAATGATTGTACAGTACACTAACCGTTTACTTGGCTTCTTTTAGTATCCTAAAACATCCAGTTTTGTTTGTTGTTTGTTTTCTTACAAAGAACCACAGTGGGACCTTCTCCAGAAAAAGAAGTCATCCCTAATTTGGGCAGTTCTAAAATAATGCAAAATTGTATCATCATCATTAATCACATTACTTTGCATTGTAATTATTTGGTTACTTAATCTTCTTTTTCCATCAGCCTGTAATCAACTCAAAAGAATTTCAACCTAATGGATCTCCATGCTATGTTTGATGTAATATTTAGTACATGGATAGCATATAATATAAATTTCTAAAAAGAATATACAAAGTGAAGTTCATTAAATCTGTGAATGATGTAATGCTAGGGAAATGGACAGTTGAGTTACAAAATCAATAATACAAATTATCTCTGAAATCAAGCTAAACTCTAATAAGTGATGTCTTCAAATCTTCTATGCAGATGTTTTAATAATGTACCCAAGTACAGGTCAAAAGAAAATTGACTAAATTGTAATTCATTAAGAAAACTCTCATGGGGTCTAGTTCACAATAAGCTCAAAATAAGTCAATGTGAAATGGCCTCTTGGGGAGTGAATGCAGGATTAGGGTGGTGCCCTAGGGGCCACCCCATCCTCATCTCCAGAACCTACACCTCAGGCCACAAGGAAAGTGAAGCTCTTCCCACATTTTAACAGGAAAAGAACATTTTTAGCTCTATGAAGGAAGAGACTGGCTACTGAAAAGATCTAGCTACGGTGTAGAAGCAAAGGGCAAAGAATATACAGAGGAACCACAGAAAGTCCCAGAGGGAAGCAAAAAATGAGAGGGCGACGCAGCTGCAACAATGTAAAAATAGAAACAAGAACTCTCAGCTCAGAAAATAACTGCCTCCTGATGGAGCTAGAATCTCTCTGAAAAGCAACATTCTGAAATCTTCCAAGTGTTCTCAGCATTAGAATGGCCTTGTGAAGACTAGAAGAATTACAGATTAATTACAAGAATATATTTTAGAAAGCTGGACAAGCAAATGATGACATGGAACCAGTAAAATAAACCTCTGTCAAATTTCTGGAGGGCGTTGAGCTGTACCTGACTCGAAACATTAGAATAAACACCTTCCTGGAAAGGAAACTTGCTGTGGAGGAGAGAATCTCCTGGGAGCTGATCAGCAGATGAAAGGTGAAGCTCGGGATTTGCAGCAGAAATTAGCAGAACCGGGGAAGCAAGAGAAGCCTAGAACTCCCATTTCTAGCCCTGTGGAAGCTAAAAGTTGGACACAGCCATTCAAGTCCAAAGCAATGGTCATAGAGCTCACTGAAGAGGACTCGACACTGGTTTAAACATGTGGAGAAAATGAGGGTGACTGGTGGATCATTCAACACGTCTCTCTACCCCCCAAAGCCTGTAACTTCAATGTCTTCACTCAATCTCAAAGTGAATTTTCTGTTGTAAATGGGACATCCTGGGGATCCCTGGGTGGCGCAGCAGTTTGGCGCCTGTCTTTGGCCCAGGGCGCGATCCTGGAGACCCGGGATCGAATCCCACATCGGGCTCCCGGTGCATGGAGCCTGCTCCTCCCTCTGCCTGTGTCTCTGCCTCTCTCTCTCTCTGTGTGACTATCATAAATAAATAAAAAAATTAAAAAAAAAAAGGGACATCCTGACAGACCTATTTATGGAAGTCTCCGAACTGGGCAAGTATTCCGGCATTATAATGGGAAAGTGAGGACTGAAATGGCAGTGACCAATAATAACCTGGCAGTTTCCATGTGCTTCTGAACCATGAAGTATTGGGAAATCCTTGAGAACTAGGAAGCTGCCTTTAAGAATATCCTCACCACCGCCATCACCACAGAATGTGGTCAAGATATTGCTTTAAGAGAACCAGAATGCCCTGGATTGGTCTGCCCATTCAACTAGTTCATGCATGTCCTTTGTATCTCGTACTTCTCAACAGCTGGAGTTGCAGACAGAACCTTTCATGCTTAATGACATTAAGGATTGACAGTATAAACTATTTATAGAATCTCAGTGTCAATTAAGCAGATTTTTTTTTTCTAAAATGTACCTCAATGCCTAGCTAGAATTTGATTAATCTGTCTCATATTGGAGGTGTGCTAGCCTCCAAATGCTGCTTGGAGTGGAAGATAAATTTCATTTTGACCAAGTACAGGGGAAGATATTTTATTTTGTCAATGCTTCCTGGTCATTAGACTGTCTGACTGTCCTGTGTGGTGTTGATTTTATTTCCTGGCCTAGGAGGGTCCTCCATCAAGGGCAGACTGGCCTTTGTAACATGGCCCCTGATAATAGGGCTTTATTCAAAACCTTATTGAATTGATAGAGCTATCCGTTAAAGAAGATTCACATGTGAAGATTGTTTCTGGAAACTTATTTTTCAAGAAATAAAATAACACTGTATATCAAATAATCTATAGCTGAGAAACTGATCATTGCTTCTCATAAATAGATGTCTTAGACTGGAGAAAAGAAGGCACTAATTTCAGGACATTATTCCTAGATTAATAACTTTCCTTTCATTACTAAGTTATTTTTTTAAAAGAAAATGTATCTTTGAGTTGGAAATATACCTTTTATGTATCATTGATACTCAGTAGAAGAAATGAGGCAAAGTATCTGCCTTCTTAACCTAAGAAGTTTTCTTAATCTGCATCAAAAAGACAGGTCTTACCTTCACCACTGCTATTCAACATATTATTAGAAGTCGTAGCCTCAGCAATCAGGCAACAAAAAGAAATAAAAGGCATTCAAATTGGCAAAGAAGAAGTCAAACTCTCCCTCTTCACAAATGACATGATACAGTACGTAGAAAACCCAGAAGACTCCACCCCAAGATTGCTAGAACTCAAACAGCAATTTGGCAGTGTGGCAGGATACAAAATCAATGCCCAGAAGTCAGTGGCCTTTCTATACACTAACAATGAGACTGAAGAAAGAGAAATTAAGGAGTCAATCCCATTTACAATTGCACCCAAAAGCATAAGATACCTAGGAATAAACCTAACCAGAGAGGTAAAGGATCTAAACCCTAAAAACTACAGAACAAGACAAAACAAAAAAAGCAAAACAAAAAACTACAGAACACTTCTGAAAGAAATTGAGGAAGACACAAAGAAAAAAATATTCCATGCTCATGGATTGAAAGAATTAATAAATATTGTGAAAATATCTATGCTACCCAGGGCAATTTACATGTTCAATGTAATCCCTATCAAAATACCATGGACTTTCTTCAGAGAGTTGGAACAAATAATCTTAACATTTGTGTGGAATTGGAAAAGACCCCGAATAGCCAGGGGAATATTGATAAAGAAAACCAAAACTGGGGGCATCACAATGCCGAATTCAAGTTGTACTACAAAGCTGTGATCATCAAGACATTGTGGTACTGGCACAAAAACAGACACATAGATCAATGGAACAGAATAGAGAGCCCAGAAATGGGCCCTCAACTCTATGGTGGACTAATATTCGACAAAGCAGGAAAGAATATCCACTGGGAAAAGGAGAGTCTCTTCAATAAATGGTGTTGGGAAATGGTGCATGTGCAGAAGAATGAAGCTAGACCATTGTCTTACACCAGACACAAAGATAAATTCAAAATGGCTGAAAGGTCTAAATGTGAGACAAGAATCCATCAAAATCCTAGAGGAGAACACAGGCAACACCCTTTTTGAACTTGACCACAGCAACTTCTTGACATCTATGAAGGCAAGGGAAACGAAAGCAAAAATGAATCATTAGGACTTAATCAAGATAAGAAGCTTCTGCACAGCAAAAGAAACAGTCAACAAAAACAAAAACAAAAAAAAAAAAAAAGAAAAAGAAAAAGTCAACAAAACTAAAAGACAACCACAGAATGGGAGAAGATATTTGCAAATGACCCATCAGATAAAGGGCTAGTTTCCAAGATCTATAAAGGACTTATCAAACTCAACAGCAAAGAAACAATCCAATCATGAAATGGGCAAAAGACAGAACAGAAATCTCACCGAGGAAGACATAGACGTGGCCAACAAGCACATGAGAATATGCTCCGCATCACTTGCCATCAGGGAAATACAAATCAAAACCACAATGAGATCCCACCTCACACCAGTGAGATTGGGGAAAATTAACAAGACAGGAAACCACAAATGTTGGAGAAGAGGTAGAGAAAGGGGAATCCTCTTGCACTGTTGGTGGGAATGTGAACTGGTGCAGCCACTCTGGAAAACTGTGTGGAGGTTCCTCCAGGAGTTAAAAATAGACCTGCCCTACGACCCAGCAATTGTACTGCTGGGGATTTACCCCAAAGATACAGATGCAGGGAAACGCCGGGACCCCTGCACCCTGATGTGTATAGCAGCAATGCCCACAATAGCCAAACTGTGGAAAGAGTCTCCGTGTCCATTGAAAGATGATGGATAGAGAAGCTGTGGTCTATGTATACAATGGAATATTCCTCAGCCATTAGAAGAGACGAATACCCACCATTTGCTTGACGTGGATGGCCTGGAGGGTATTATGCTGAGTGAAATAAGTCAATCGGAGAAGGACAATCATTATATGGTCTCATTCATTTGAGGAATATAAAAATCAGTGAAAGGGAATAAAGGGAAAGGAGAGAAAATGAGTGAAAATATCAGTGAGGGAGACAAAACATGAGAGACTCCTAACTCTGGGAAATGAACACGGGGTGGTGGAAGGGGAGGTAGGCGGGGGTGGGGGTGACGGGCACTGAAGGAGGAACTGGCAGGATGAGCACTGGGTGTTATGCTATATGTTGGCAAATTGAACTCCAATAAAAATAAATAAATTAAAAAAAAAAAAAAAAAAAAAAGACAGGTTTTGGAACACCCAGGTGGCTCAGCGGTTGGGCGTCTGCCTTCAGCCCAGGGCGCGATCCCGGAGTCCCCGGATCAAGTCTCAATCAGGTTCCCTGCATGGAGCCTGCTTCTTCCTTTGCCTGTGTCTCTGCCTCTCTCTGTGTGTGTCTCTCATGAATAAATAAATAAAATCTTTAAAGAAACAAAAAACAAACAAACAAAAAAAACCAAAAACACAGGTCTTTTTTAAAGATTTTATTTATTTTTTTGAGAGAGTGAGCAAAAGAGAGAGCACAAGCAGGGTGGAAGGGCAGGGGGAAAGAGCAGACCTGGGGCTCTATCCTGGGACCCTGCGATCATGGCCTGAGCCAAAAGCAGACACTTAACTGACTGAGCCGCCCAGGTGCCCCAGGCTTTTATTTTTTTTAACAACAACAACAAAACAAGAGGAAGTAATGTTCAATTTATTTCCAGCTGAGTGATAACCCTGTGATGATGTTTTGTTTTGTTTTTTATAGATTTTGTTCATTTATTCATGAGAGGCACAGAGAGAGAAAGACAGGCAGAGGGAGAGCAGGCTCCCCACTGAGCAGGGAGCCCGATGTGGGACTCGATCCCAAGACCCCAGGATCATGACCTGAGCCAAAGGCAGACCCTTAATCACTGAGCCACCCTGGTGTCCCTGTAATGATGTTTAATAGTGCGATACATTTTTGTATTTTGATGTTGTCTCATCTCACATGGCAGTAAGGAGCTGTTTTGACTTCTGTTTGTTTTTATTTAACTAAGTCACTAATATGAAAAATCAATCAAAATTTTATAAATGTTTCCATTGAAGTAGGCTTTTAGTGACATATGTTGGAGCAGTGTATATATTGCTAAAGGTATTTTAGCATTTGATTATTTAATTGAGTCTTCTCAGTTTCCATTATAGATAGTAATAATCCGTATTTCCCTTCTCTCAAATCTATCTTATTCCACAGATTTGTTGTATGGAACAAAATTTGTTTTGAAGAAAAAAATAGACTCACGCAAGTTTAGGGACTACAGTAAGTAGAGCAAATTATCTATTTGTTGTTGTAGTTGTTCTATCCGTAGACGCTGAAGAAATGGAAGAGTCTAAGAAAAATCCCAAACCCCGTAGCATGGCTTCTACTCAGGGCCAGGATGAGGGTGAGGCCAGAGAAGTACCAAGTTACAAAATTTAAGAAGATGCAAAGGGGCCTTTCCTGATTTGATCTTTTCCAGTCCCATCTTTCAGTGTCCATACCTTGCAGCCTATACCCCAAGTCTATTGAAACACTAGTTTTTAAATGTGCCACGCTCATGATAGTCTCTCATGAAACACCTTTCCTTCTGTCCATCTAAAATTACTTTCCCTATAGCTGTCCGATATGGGGAAGAGTTCTGGAAAACGCTTCATCCACACAAAATTGAATGGATTCCCTACTACCCTTGGTATAATAGTTATCACACTGTAGGCATAGTTTTCTTTCTCAAGTCTAATTTTATTGAAGTATAATTTGCATTAATAATGTTATACTATACTATGTATATCCTTCCATTGGCTTATATATTTCATTTCTCTCAACAATTGTGTTACTTTTAGTGTACAATTCTTATATGTATTTAATAAGCTCCATTCCTAGATATTACATGTTTTTGATGTCAATTTGACATCGACAAACTTTTGACATTCACATCGTAATTTAATTTTTAATTATTCCTTGCTAGTATAGAGAAATACAGTTGACTTTCCTATACTGGTTTTGTATTTCATGATCTTGCTAAATACACTTTTAGTTCTCGTAGCTTTTTTGGAGTTTCTTGTGATCTCTTACATACATGATCATTTCATGTGCAAATACAGACCTCATCCTTTCCAGTTTATATACCTTATATTTCTTTTATTTACCTTATTATCCTGACTGGGAACTCCAGTAGAATGCTGAAAAGCAATGTTATGTTATCTTGATTTTTTTTCCCCAAATGTAGAGCCATTAAATATGCTGTTAGATGAAGGATTTTGTAGA
The DNA here is from genome assembly GCF_053574225.1 of Canis aureus. Taxonomy (NCBI): domain Eukaryota; kingdom Metazoa; phylum Chordata; class Mammalia; order Carnivora; family Canidae; genus Canis; species Canis aureus. Next base: position 32,962,820 of record NC_135618.1, read on the forward strand.
TGCTCTTTTTCAGTGTAAGGAAGTTTCTACCTATTCCTGCTATCTTGAAAGCTTTATCATAGTTTGATATTGTTTTGTCAATCCTTTTTCTCCATCTATTGAGATTATCATAAGGTTTTTCCCTTTATTTTACTAATATGGTAAATATATTGATTGATTTTCAAATTACAAATAATTTTGTACTCCAGAGATAAGTTGCATTTGGTCATTATGTAATATATTTACTATACATTACTGGATTTGATTTTTCTGATGTTTTATACAAAAATTTTGGCATTTATTTCTCAAAAAGTATTCATCTGTAGGTTTGTTTTCTGTAATACTACAACTTTGTAACGTTAACACCATAAAATGAATTTTGAAGTGTTCCTTCTTTTTGTATTTTGCGAGTCTGTGAATGGTAGACATTAGATCTTTCCTTAAGGTGTGTCTAGAATTTACAAGTGAAGTTCATGGGACTGGGTTTTTCTTCATGGGAAAGTGTTTAATATAAAATTTAATTTATTTCTTAGTTATATTGATATGCAAATTTTATTTCCTTTGGGGGCAAATTTTGTAATATATGCCTTGCAAAGAATTTACCTACTATATCTATTTTAGTGGCAAATTTATCAACATGCTCTTCATATCATACTGGCCCTTTATTATCCTCCTAATGTCTATAGAATCTGTAAGAATATCCTTTTTTCATTATTGTCATTGGTAATTGATATAATTTTCTTTTTTCCCATTCAACTTAGCATGTTTTCAATTTTATTGACACTGTGAAAGAAAACCCTTTGGTTTCTCCTACTTCTTTTCCATTTTTCTTTACATTGTTTTCTGTTCTTATTATTGCCTCCTACTTAATAGATTCTTTTTTATTATTTTTATTTTATTTATATTTCTTTTATTATTATCACTTATTTTAGATTAATTTGTTTTCTCGTTTATGAAACTCAGATAATGCATTTTAGACATATTTTATTATTTTCTAAAATAAAAATTAGAGTTATAAATTTCTTCTCTATAATGCCTCAGTTGCATCACCCAAATTTTGATATATTGTGTTTCCAAAGTCATTTAGTAAAAAATATTTTCTAAATCTTCATGTAATTTCTACTTGACCCATGGGGGTTTTGACCTATTAGGTTAAGTTGGTCAATATCTATTGATTTGTGTATTTGTTCTATCCATTACTAAGAGAGGATTATGGAGATTTACAAATATAATTGTTGATTTATCTTTCAGTTTTGTCAATTTTTGTTTCATGTGTTAGACTATTTGATTTTATCTCACACATAACTAAGATCTTTCACTTATTTTTCAGCTTTTTTTCTCTACGTATTTCAGTTTGAATCATTTCTTCTTCTTTTTTAAAAAAACTTACCATTCCAGCCATTTTATTTTATTTTAAAGATTTTATTTATTTATTCATGAGAGACACAAAGGAGACAGAGAGAGAGAAAGAGAGAGAGAGAGAGAGGCAGAGGGAGAAGTAGGCTCCATGCAAGGAGCCTGACATGAGACTTGATCCGGTTCTCCAAGATCAGGCCCTGGGCTGAAGGTCGTGCTAAACTGCTGAGCCACTGGGCTGCCCTGAATCATTTCTTCTAATATATATTCAAGATCATTGAGCTTTTCTTCTGCAATTTCCAATCTGTTGTTAATAACACCCATTAAAATTTTCATTTCATATGTTGCATCAACTCTAAAATGCTTACTTCATATATAGATACATATATACATATATACCTGTAGATATATATGTATATACTTTTCACTGTAGCTTCATCACATTTATGTTTTTTTAAATCATTCAGCACATTTATAATCACTATTTTAATGCCATGGATAATCCTATAATCTTTGTCATTTCTGGGTCTTTTTCTATTAGCTATTATTTCTCCTTGTGGTGGGTCACATTTTCCTGCTTCTCATAATTTTTTATTGAATTTTAGACAGAATAAAACTTACTTGTTAGTTTTTAAAATGATTTTCTATAAAGAATGGTGAACCTTGTTCTATTGGACAATCAAGTAACTTGTGAGTTAGCTTAATTGTCTGGGAACTTGTATTAAGGTACCCTTATTAACCCTTACCCTTGCCAAGGTAAGTCTAAAGTAGATTTTTCTCTAAGTCATTCGGCAACTGTGCTAAGTGTCCTGTGTGTTCAGTGACATCCCTCCACTTTGCCTGATTGAGACTCAAATGTGTCATAGCAGTTTGTGAACTCTGGTTATAACTAAGTGGTAGTTTTCCTTGTTCCACCTCATGGATTTTATCCCTACATATGTGGAGTTTGTAGTCAGTCAAAAACTCAAATACCCATGTGTATATCTAGGACTCGTTTTCTGTGTAGATCCCAGATTTCAGCAACTTTAACCTCCTCAAACTTTGATCTCTGTCATTCCTGGGTTCCCCTTTCTCTACCATGGTCCTCTGGATGTTTTAGAAGAGAATCTATTCCTTGTCTTTCTTCCAGCTTCTAGAAGCTTACCATATTCCCTAAGTTATTCCATAGTCACATTTCTTAGCACATTTCTTAGCTCTTGGCCACATTATTCCAATCTCTGATTCTGTTATCACATCACAGTCCTCTTAAGCTTATCCTCCTACCTTATTCTCATAAGGACATAATGTTTGCATTGAATCCACCCAGATAATCCAGGATAATCTCTCCATCTTAAGAATTTTAGTCAGTGTGCCAAGCCCCTTTTGCCATATAAAGTAATATATTCACAGGTTCTGACAGTTAAGACTTCAACATCTTTAAGAGGCTATTATTCAACCTATCATATTTGGTGACTTATGTAACAATTTACAAAGAATACATTTACATGAAGATTTTGAATGTATTGTTTTTTGGGGGGTTAGCATTTTGGATCTTTTAACTAAGCAGAAAGGAAGGGACTTTATTAAATGTCTATGGAAGTGGGCTAGTAGGTGGAGAAGATAGCGTAATACTGACAGTTCTTCAGATAAACAGAACTAATAGGATGCAGAAACAGAGACAGAGATATTTGAGATTTATTTTAAGAAGTTAGTCCATGTGATTGTGAGGGCTGGCAAGTCTGAAAATTCTGTGGGGCAGGCCAACAGGATGGAAATCCTGGCAAGAGTCAATGTTGCAGTCTTGAGCCAAAAGCAGTCTGAAGGCAGAATTTGTTCTTCCTCTGGGGATCTCAGTCTTTTTTCTTAAGACCTCTGATTTAATGAAGCCCACCAATTTACTCCAAGTCTGATGATTTAAGTGTATACATCTAAAAAATACTTTTAAAAAAATTTTATGAATTTCATTTTTTTTTCATTTAAATTCAATTTGCCAACATATAGTATAACATCCAGTGTTCAGAGGATCCCTGGGTGGCTCAGCAGTTTAGCTCCTGCCTTTGGCCCAGGGTGCCACCCTAGAGTCCCGGGATCGAGTCCTTTGTCAGGCTCCCAGCAAGAGCCTGCTTCTCCCTCTGCATGTGTCTCTCTGCCTCTCTCTCTCTCTCTATGTCTGTCATGAATCGATAAAAAATAAAAAATAAAATCTTAAAAAAATATCCAGTGTCCATCACATGACATTCCCTCCTTAATGCCCATCACACAGTTACCCCATTCCCACACCCACCTCCCCTCCGACAACCCTCTGTTTCCCACTGTCAAGAATCTTTCATAGTTTGACTTCCTCTCTAATTTTTCCCCCATTAAGTTTCTTCCTTTCCCTTATGGACTCTTTTCTTAAATTCCACATATGAGTGAAACCATATGAAAATCATCTTTCTCTGATTGATTTACTTCACTCAGCATGATGCCCTCCAGTTCCATCCATATCGATGTTAAAAAATACTTTCACAGTAAGATCTAGACTGGTGTTTGACCAAACAGCTAGACATCAGAGACCAGCCACGTTGTCAGATAAAATTAACAATCACAGACAGCGTAGTGTCCATCCTTCTATCCAGTCACCTGTACAGAGGATTTGCTTTAGGCAGAATAGGGTACGCCTCCAACATAGGGATTTTAAAGTGAATATGACATCATCTTGGCACCTCAGCATTTGGAGTCTTTGAGAACACTGGAACTTAAATCTTGGTATGGACTTTCAAATTCTTATATTAAGAAGAGCCTTTTTAAGCAGCTTATCTGGCGGGAAATATCAATGAGAAGGAGCCTACGTATGAGATAAACTTGTGCCAAGAGACTGGTTCCTGAACACATGAGAATATTCCCTGAGAACTTCACTATCCTAAGGGAGATTTGGAAGTTGGTGGATGTCCTTTACAAATTAAGATAAATTATGTCAAAGTTCATATTATAAATCTTAAAATAATTCAATCTGTATCGTAAAAGGGGAAACACCCATGAAAATTCAAGTTACAGTTATTTGTAACCTGAAAATTTCAAATCATTTTTATGACACATAGATCTTAGAGTCCTTAATAGTGTTTAAAATCACTGTGACTTTCTTCACAGTACCTGCAGTAGGCACCTACTGTACACACCAAGAAAACACATTGATCTAGACTTGGAGTTTCTCCAGGCCACTGGAGGAAGGGGGTTGAAATGATAGCACATGCATCTGCTCCCAGCCTTTCTAGAAAGGGGAAGTAAGCACATGCAAAGGCTTAGAGTGAGACAAAGCCCAAGTGGAAGTCTTTGTGTTTTGAATACTGAAGGTCAGGGAGGACCTCACTCATGATGAAGCTAAAGAGGGAGATAGGAGAAAGACCAGTCAATATCACAGAGAGCTTCTGTCGTAATCATGAAGATGATAAGCAGAAAGTGGCATAACCAGGTTTGCATATTTGAAAAGGTCATTCTGACCATAGTGTGAAAGGGGTAGAGTGGATTGGTCAAAATAAATGCATTGTAGACCAATTGAGAGGCTATGGTAATTATTCCAGGCTAGAGGTGACTGTGACTTAGAAAAGCTGATGATGGAGAGAAGAGTGGATACTTGGGGATATTTAGAAGCAAAACCAACAGTCCTGTTGCTAAACTGAACATCCCATATGCAATACCCATTTGTTGGGGTAGGCAGGTTAATGATTATTGCATCTGCAAATATGGAATCCATGGTCGCATTTACATGTTAACAAAGTACAACCAACAAACCACAGTGCAAATTTTTCTCAACACTAAGAAGAAATAGAATGCTCATAATGAGGAAAACTGCTCCTGATTTTCGAAATTGGTATCGGAATGTTATTTGAATTTGACAGCAAAATTCACAGATTATGTAGCTTGCTCTGCTTTGTCATTGAGTCTGTAAGCTAGTGAACAATGTCACCATTTATTCTAGAAGGAATAAGCATCCAACCAAATCAGAGAGCTGAGTAACGGCTCTCAGTAATATTCTCATCAGAACTCATTCTGGCATCAAACTAAGTTCCCCAGACAAATTACCAAGTTTTATACATAAATTTTTCTTCTCCACATTCCTCTCAGCCAAAGCTTTACCTTAACTTACTTTAAATTTCTTTTCTGTTTTTCTTCTCTCCCATAAAATAAATGCCAGTACTTTCACCTCAAAATGCCTTCTCCATTTTATTGTCTTATAACAAATTTTCCTCAGTCTCCAATAGCATATTTTGTACTGAGAATGAAATTGGAAAAAAACATCATTAGATTTGAAGCTCTTTGGGAGGATTTTGTCTTCTTTTCTCCAAAATAGCCCTAAAACCTATGAGAATGCCTGGGATATGTTCAGTGTTGAGTAAATACTTGTTGAATACATAATAAATACATGAATGAATAAATGAGTGAATGAATAAATAAAGTTAACCTAAATGATTCTCAGGTCAGCCTTCTCTAATCCTCCAGAATAGGTCATGCTCTCAAAGGAAACTAGAATATATCACCCCAAAATATGCCACTTTGGCATAATGATTATTTATTATTATCACTTATTTCTTAATCACGTACTTCTTAAGTGATTAAGACACTAAGGAAAAAGCAGGTGCAAGAAGAATGTTCTAACCCTGTTTTTTCTTTCTAAAAGCAAGAGATAAAGCTCCCTTGTGAAAGGTCCTCTCCCTCTACAGAAGGAAGAAAGACATTTTTATCATGGGGAATTTGGGGTTGAGAAATGTGTACAAACAAACCTGGTTACACACTCACCTTTATCTTCCTACGTACTTCACTATTTACTATTCCTGGCCTCAACCTATTTGTCTTATCAATTCCTCACAAATGTATCATTCCTTTGTCGAAAAGGTATAAAAGCTTCCTGTTCCAGTCACTTCTCTGGGTCTTCATTCTCTTATGAAGGCTCTCACATGTAATAATTTAATAAAATTTTCATGCTTTTCTCCTGCTAATCTGTTATTCTTAGGCCCAACCAGAGACCCAAAGAGGGTAGGTAGGATCTTCCTTCCCCACATTCCCTATCGATCATTCTTTTTAAGCCCCATTCTTCTTCTTCATCGCATTGCTCACAATTGTAATTAAGCGATTGAGTAATTGGTTATTTAACTTACATTCTCTAGCATACTCTAAGCTCCATTATGTCAGAGATCATGCTGCTTTAGTCATTGCTATCTCCCTGATGCCTAATACTGAGCCTGGCACACAGAAGTAGGGCAATGGATATTGTTTGCCAAGTGAAAAAATGTTAAATAAAGTAATCAAGAGATATGAAAACTGTTAGGTCAAGGGAAGGAATTTGTAGCTTCAGACTTAACCCAGATTTTGCAGTTAAGGGAATGGAGGCCCAGAAATTTAAGTGACTTGCTCGCTGTTTCAAAGCTAATAAGTAGTCAGGGCTGTATTTCAATCCCAGTTCTCTCCAACTCCATAGCTTGTGCTTTGAAATGGAAACACTGTGCCATGCTGCACCATTTATGCAATGATATATTCATTTAAAGCACCAGAGATCACATTTTAGTAAGAAAAAGAGTTTGTAGTATGAGATGAATCAATCAGCCATATGGAAGGAAGAAAAAAAGAACAGGCTGAAAGCTTCCTTTCACTTTGTACAATATGAATTGTCACAGGAATCAAATTTGGCACATACTGTAAAGCAGAGAAAAAAATTATCCCACATCGGATGTAAAATGTGACTTGCATTTTGCCTGTGTTTTTGAAATCCTGAAGAGGATACCAAAAGACTTGTGGAGTTGAGGGCACGATGTTTTGATGATGAGCTTTTTATGCACTTATCCCCAGGCAGGGAGATGAGGACCTGAAAAATTAAAGCTGACCTCAGACACGATGAATACATTAAGCGAGGAAGCTGCTGGTCCGGGTCAGTCAGCCTTCTTGAAGCAGAGTGGATGTGTCTCAGGACGGGGAGTCTCCAGACGGGGGCAGGGCAAGGAAATGGCCTGTCGGGCCATAAAACATTCACATCTGGTCCTCTTCTGTCTCGTCTCTTTGAGGTGGTTTCCTTGCCTTCAGCAACATCCCAGGCTCACAACCAGGTTCCTCTGCCTGCTAATTGGAACAGAGGTCGATCAAGCCTCCGCCTGCAACCGGCATCTGAGTCTAACAATAGCAAGTAGCTAATAGAGTTATTGTAGGTAATAGAGTCTATGGACCACTAATGATTAACTCTCTCTAACCTGCCGCTTTCGGGTCCCACAGATTGTCACTTCACGGATGGCTCTGCAGTATGGTCTTTGCCACTCTCGAATCTCAAGTGCAGACCTCCTAGCAGGTCCTTATCACAGAATTTCAAAATTCGAAAGCTTTTTAGAGATCACGAGGTACAACACATGCCACATGCGATAAATCATCTTTAAAATGTCTGTCTACCCTAAAGGATCCTCTGGCCTGTGTGGCAACCCTGTGACGGGGAACCGCTGCCTCATGAGGCAGCTTGAACAGATCAAGTCGTTAGAAAAATCTTCCATCATTAAGTCAAAATGGATTTTCTTGGAACATCCACTCCTTATGGCTTCCTCTGCTCTCCAGAATTGCAGAACTCCTTTATCTACATTGTGTAGCTAATGCTGCAAAAGGCCTGGCGTATTGAAAATAGCTCTGGAGTCTTACAACCTTGGACTCAAATGTTAATTCTGGAGTTTAGTAACCATTTATCCTTCCTCAAATTCAGTTTCTCCCCCGAAGGAATGGGGATAACACCTCATGGAATTGCTGTAAGAATTAAATGAGTTAAATGCTACTCAGAACCAAGGGGTAGATCTGGTGGTGAAGAGCACAGACTCTGGAACAAACTGGCTTGTCTTGAAATTTGTCCCCAACACTTAACAGTTCTGTGACTTTGGGCAAGTTACTTAAACTCTCTGGTCTCATTTCTCCATTTGTATAATACCTATGAGGAAAACAATATTACCTATCTCCAGGCTGCTTCTATACGGGAGCATCATTGCCCACTAGGACAGCAGATACTTCTACTGGATCCTCTCTGGTGGATCCAGTGATAATGGTCAACCAACAAAGTGGAAAAGGCAGACAGGCTGTTAGCCACCATCGTCTAGAGCTGTCGCCCATCTCTTCTTCCCACATTCCATTGGCCAGAACTAGTCATGTGCCACATCTGAACATAAAAGGGCTGGGAAATGAAGGCTGGGGCCTTCCAGGGAGAAGAGGAAGTAGGTTAGGTGAGTATATAGTAATGTTTCTGCCACAAACTCCAAGAAAAGTGCTAATATATATTGTCCCTTAAGTGTAGGCCATCATTATTACCATACCATGTGATAATACCAGTTAGAGAAATTATAAGAACCCTTAATATTTAAAATATGATCACATTTGCTGGGCTAAGCATTCTCACTTTTTCCAGTGATTCCTCATATTATCATGGTTTAGGGTCTGCCATTGGTTCTTAGACTTCATAATGTCACTATCATTCCAGAACACAAGGAATACAGAACATACGCATCTGAGCTCATAATGTGCACACAATACGAACGCAAATTAACTGGTCCCATTTTATATTTCTTTATTTTTCTTCATCTCACATTATTCCTGAATCTGTGCCTTGTATTTGCTTTAACTCAGACTTAGCTTCAGGAAATACTACTGATGAGGAGTTTTTAAACTGTGAATTTTAACTTGTGGGTGGGACAAGAAAATTTCAGAAGGTCTAAACCTGCATTTTTAGAATAAAATAGAAAAAATATAGAGTTGCTGTTAAGTTATATGTAAAGCTTTCAGAATCCTAACTTTTAAAATTGGAGAAAAACTTGAAAAGGAAGAAAATTCTCACACAAACTACAACATACATGAAACTTAAAGACATTAGTTTACGTGAAATGAGCCATTAACAGCAGGCAAATACCGTATGAATTTCACTTACAGGAAGTACTGGACTAGTCAAATTCATAGAGCTAGAAAGTAGAAGGGTAGCCGCTGGGCTCTAGGGGATGGGGCTGTGGGACTTACTGTTTTGTGGGTGCAAGTTTCAGCTTGGGAAGATGACAAAAGTTCTAGAGGTGGATGGTGGTAGTGCTGGCACAACAGTGTAAAAGTATGTAATGTTGCTGATCTGTGCACTTAAAAATGGTTCACATAATACATTTTATGTTACATATTTTATCATAATAAAAACAGAGAAAGATTAGAAAGTATGAATGCCTTACACTTCAGTGAGGTAGGTATTGTTTAATAAAACATTTATTTCATATAAATGTGTGCTTAGTCATAAAGTAAATGTATGTCTTACGTAGGTCAAGGTTTAAAAAAAAGCCACTGTTCCAGAAAATAATCATCAAAACAACAAAATAAAGCACATACACTATTTTTCCTGAGCAGATTCACCCTTGTTAAATCTGGGTCCCTAACAATTGTTGCTTTTGGTCCCAGAAATAGTTGCAGCAGTGCACACACACACACACACACGTGCACACACACGTATGCACATACGCACATGCACACGTCACTTCTCACTCATTTGAACTACTCCATATTCTTACATCCTTCCCTTTTCTCCTGCTCACTTTTCTTTTTATCCTTTAAGGGTCAAGATGAACATTGTTCTTCTGGGAGCCCTCCTTGACCTCCACCTCTGACCCTGCTTAGAGAAACATGTATTTCTCTATCATAGCATTTATAACTCTATTGGCAATGCTTAATTTTCTACCTCCCTCACTCAATGATAATCTCTAAGAAGAATGTGTTGATCTTGCTCACTGCTAAATCTTCAGGATTTAGCACAATGCCTGGTGCACTGTTAAGTGCTCAATAACTATCAATGAATGAATGAATAATGACTGAAAATGGAGATATCCTACTAACACACTCAAACTAAAATCTATAACATGATCTTTTAGATAACTCAATTTTTTATTTCATTTTTATCCCTATATCTTTTTAATTCTCCATGGTCTAGTCTCAAAAGGAGAGGGAATAACATAGATATTTATTTTGTAATTATTTCTATGATCCCTTTTTTTCCATATGACAGTGAAGGGCTTAGTGTTAAAGGAGTGTATGCAATGAGATCATTAGAGCAAAGAGAATTTTATTGTGAAGAAAGGAAACGAAAGCAAGATTTTGAGGTGAAGTTGAGCTTCACTTTTAGCGCTGTGTTTTATGGCAGTCACAGAAGTTTGAGATCCACACATGAGCCTAAAATACCCTCTACCTAGACCTCTAAGACCTTTAGTAGCTCCTTGGAAGGTGTTATTTATACAGACACATCTTTAAAAAGTGACTGTTTTTCCTCGACTGCAAACACTCACCCATGAAACCCTGTTGTATTGCTCTACCTTCTTGCTGGTGTATTCTCACTGTCCAGTCTTGCCTCCAAAACTATCAAAAATGAGAGACACACAGTGTTGTGCTTCCATCCACTTTCTGCCAGGTGCTAGGGAAAAGGCTAATCTGTCATATTGGGTCAAGGAGGGAGACTAGAAGCAGGTAGATAAAAGGTCAGTCTTTGCATTTTCTGTTTTTCCCATATTTGATTAACTTCTAGGCATTTTTAAAATCCACATTACTTCTAGTGGATATTCTAAGGGGGGCATAAGAGAATAAACTTTGGATCATTCATTTTTCACTTGTTGAATAAACCTCTCATGGTTAGTTGAAGTGCAGTCTGGTTCTCTGATGCTATTCTCCACATTCACATTTAGAATCTTCTGCTAACACAGGAAGTTAATTTGCCTTTTCTTCACTCAAGATACTGATGCATATTTATGAGAACTGGTTCTTGGACCACCCCTGCAGCAAGTCATCAATAAACAGCTAACTATCGACAAGACTGCCATTGAAACAAAAACTCCTCAGATTATATGCCCCTCCTGGAAATTCTGACTCTTACAATTTAGAGCAGAAATTAGAAACTAATAGTAGCTTTTATAATTAGCAAGTCACTATCACACACCCCCAAGGACCCCCAGGACCCCCAAGATCTTTAATTACCCCAACTTTAGAGACTTTTTTTTCTATCCAGCTTTGCATATCCATACTTTAGCCTTGAAAGTGTAGATAATTAGATGTTAAAATTTACTTATTACCTACATTTTTAAGTGCCATGTCCAAGAAAATAATAAAAAGGTACATTCCTAGGAATCTGTAGTAGTACTGCTTAGCTAGAAAAATGAGAATGAAGTTCAAACAAGGAGCCTTTCATTTTGAATACCAGAAAGAACAAAAGGGACCCCAAGTAAGAGCATCATACCCCTTGATGCCCGTGGCCAGTAATATTCTGACACCCAAGATGCAACGCGTCGGCAAGAGGGAAAATTTCAGGATCCCGGAACCAGGCGATCAGAGCTGTGCTCTCCTCTAGGAGAGCTAGAGGTGAGATGTGCTACACCAGGAACAAGGGTCTCAGCTGGAGGGGCAGGGGCTTTGGAACTTCTCTTTTCTCTGCCAGAATTCTCTTTCAGCTACACCATTGAGTGAATTTTCTTTATATTCTTCAGTTCTCAGTCAAGTGACCCTGCCTCAGAAAGGTCCTCTCTGACCTCCCTCTTTCACATACTCCCAGGACCCCAGGAAGTCTTGATTTCATTGTCACCTGACTTTTTTCATAGTTCCTACACATCTTAAATTATTTTATTTTGGACTTTACTTGGTTTTATTTATCTCTCCTCATATAGAATTTGCATTTCATATGAGCAGGTGCCTTCTCCATGTTTCCAGGCATATGACTGTGCATGGACGAGGTGCTCAGTAAATGCTTGTGACATGAATGGATGAACAAATGATGGAATACATTCTTACATGAACTATGTGGACATTGGCATGCATACCACATCCATAATCTGCTGCCTCTCAGGTTGCCTTGATTAGACCTGTTTCCTTTTGATAGAAGATAGTACAACACAACCATTCCTTTCTAAGGGATCTAGAATCCCTGTCATATGAAGGATGCCTCATCATTGCCAAAGGTCTCATTTAATCCACGCAACACTCTGTGAGAGTGGTGTTATTACCCCATCCTAGAAATAAGGAAAGTCACAAGCTGTACATGAACCATGATTCTGTCTCCAAATCCCTTGTTCATTTCTTCAAATAAAATTCTGAGCCTCCTGGTATCTGTGGTGCTGAAATGGAAAAAAAAATACAAATGTTGGTAGGGGACTAATCATCTTTTGCTTTGTTTTTCTTTCTCTTGGCTTTCATATCTTTGAAAGGCATGGGAGGAGGAGTGTGTGTGTGTGTGTGTGTGTGTGTCTATGTGTGTGCGTGACAGAGAGAGAGAGAGAGAGAGAGAGAGAATAGACTCTACACCAGTCTCCACCATTCATTACATCTCCTGGAATTAACCAATTAAAATATCCTAATTCCTAATCTTACCCTGGGTCAGGGTAATGCATTAGGAAGAAACTTTGACTTTGGAGATGGAAAATATACATTCTGGGCAGCCCAGGTGGCTCAGCGGTTTAGCACCTCCTTCAGCCTGGGGTGTGATCCTGGGGTCCCAGGATTGAGTCCCACGTCGGGCCCCCTGCATGGGGCCTGCTTTTCCCTCTGCCTGTGTCTCTGCCTCTCTGTCTGTGTGTCTTTCATGAATGAATAAATAAAATCTTTAAAAAAAAGAGAGAAAATATACATTCTAATACTGACATCAATATACATGAACTTTGTGGCTTTGGGAAAATTATTTACCCTTTCTAAACCTCAGTTTCCTTAAAATTAGAATAACAATATGATGTATATCATATAGTTGTTACAAGTTGTAAACAAGAGTTTATATTTAAAAATCTTAACAACGTATTGAATACCCATAATCTGCAAGAAAGTTTGTTCCTTTCTCCTTTATTTAGATTCTATTTTCCCTTTTTGTTATTTTATCCTCAGTACATGTTAGGGTTGCTTATTGCTTAGGCATTGTTATATTTACTCAAGCAATAAATATTTCATTTTCACCCACCACTTTTTCGTATCTCATAAACCAAGTTTGGGCTACTGGTGTTAGGCATCTATTTTAAGTTTTTCATTTCTTGATCCAGTCCTTCTGATAATCCACAAGCGTGGAAGTAGGAGCTGTCTGTGGTTGTGCTTTTTTTTTTTCTAGTTATAACTGAATTTTAAAAAGAATTATAGAGTCTTAAAATTTGGAAGGAAAAAAACTTAGAGGTCATTGGTTGCAAAAGCCAACTGAATAAAACCTGCCTGGGAGCTTGGCAAAAATACAGATATTACAACCTAGCAGTATAGATTCCAATTTAGCAGATATGGAAAAATACCCAGAAACTAGTAATTTTATGATGCTCCTCCTGGATTCTGATGCACAGCCAAATTTGGGAAGCAATGAAATATAGACTAGCAGTTTTCAAATATTATTAACTTTTTAAAAGACTTTTTTTCACTTCTTCACTTGGAACCTTAAGATGTAAAGCTAATCAAGAGCTGTCCTGATTGAAGGCAAGAGGATGGAAACCTTGGCTGCTCCCTTCCTGCATGGTTCCTGAGGCCCACTGAGGAACTCCAATGAGGACTATAGTTTGAAAATTACTAATCTAGACCAAGTCGTCAGAAATATCACTGGTCCATGGTCATTCAGTTCCAGTTTGGATGCTCTTAGTCATGTAAAACCTTCATTTTATAAATAGTTTCTACAATTGAGATATAAAGTTATTTCTTATTTGCTAGTCATATCTTGCTGCCCCAGACTTCTGCAGGTTTGTGCACTGACATAATTCAATAGCTCAACTAAGCATAAAACTAAAATTCTCCCTGGGGTGAAGATAATGCTTTCTTCTCATTCCTGCCTCCTGGTACTCTAACCATCCTCTTTTCTGTTTCCTTTTCTTCTTTCTTTCTTTCTTTCTTTTTCTTTCTTTCTTTCTTCTTTCTTCTTTCTTTTTTCTTTTCTTTTTCTTTCTTTCTCTCTCTCTCTTTCTTTATTTCCTGTCTCCTTCTTAATTCTTCCCTAAATTTCTCTCCTTTTTCCCAGATAGCCATACTATAACAAAGAAATTACATACACAGGGCAAAATGTTCTTAAAAGTCCCTTTAAATTATAAATGGAAAAATCTATCATTGCTTTGACAAAGAAAAAAGTAAATTAGCTTATTTGTGTCACCTCTTGATATAGTTTGTACATATATAACGATTTCTAAATTTCTGCTTATTCTACAAGCACATAGTCACAAAAATATTTTTGAGCATTGACTCTGTATGCAGCCATGTGCTAACATTCGCAAAGTGGAAGAGGGGACAAATATATAAACAGTTATAATATAGATAATGAGATAAGTCCCAAAAAGACATCATAAGAGCAAAAAGAGGAAAGTGACAGCTACAGGAGGAGGAGCTACTTGAATTGGGTCAAGAAGAAGAGTTCATAAGAGAACGAGAAGAAGCAGAGAGGGAAAAGAAAGAAAGATTGGTAAAATTACAAGAAACATTTTTTCTCAAGATTAAACAATGAAAAAAATGGAATACCTGGAATTTCTACAAAACTGTCATGAGGAGTGCAAAATCTCTAGGAACTCTCTGTGATTCCCAATTGTGAGTTTTAAATAAGTCTGAGTTCTGAAGGAAAAACAATATGATTTCATCTGCATCGTAACTCAAAAGAAATGTACTAAGTTAACATCAGTAGCATGAACTTTTTCTCGTTAAAAAAAAAATCTAGTGATCAGGTGTGTTGTGATGGGGTAAAAAAGTACTATATTTCATTATTAACCTTACTGATCTATTTGAGTTTTTAAACTATGTATATAAAGCAATTATAGAAAGAGAATTATATCAACATAACAGAAATTTAATTTTACTTTAGAGGGGATAGTGGTATGGCTCAGCATGCTTGTATGTTGTCAAATCAGCGTTAATGCCATCTCCGTCTGACATCCCTCTACTGTAGAAGAGAAGCTGGAGAACTATATTTCCCAGCATCCCCTTCCCTGTATAGTTCTAGAACGCAGTTCGCTAACGCAGGGAGGGAAACGCTGAAGAAAAGAAACCATCCTTTCTCAAAGTTGTAGCCAAATGCCTGGGTAGAAAGCAGACTTGAAGTTTAAAGGAGCAGAGGATTTTAAGAATCATCTAGGACAGTGCTACAGGCAGAAAGCATTGATGGGAACTGCCCTGAGGTTCTTGGGGTGTGCAGCTATTTCCAGGTGAGCCCTTGAAAACCACAAGTGTCCGCGCTTACAAGCAGAGACAAGTGTGTGATGGCCTCATTGACCTTTGCCTGAACTTGCAAATGGTTCCATAAGCCTCCAATTCCCTATATTACAGCACTTTATACCCAGAATACGTAGACCGGCTTCTTGCCTGAATCTAACTGGTACGATCAGAAGGAAATTCTTCTTTAACTTTCTTATGATATCTGTTTCATTATAAATAACATTGCAGTGATGACATGTGTTGTACTACTTATTAGAATTAGAGAGACTGAATAGAGGATGGTGGGTAAGAGTATACTCTGTGGAACCAGGTTCCTGGGGGTCACATCTCAGCTCAGTAGGTTTCAGGCTAGGTCATTTTGGGAAGATATTTAATCCTAGTGAGCTTCATTGTTCCTCACCTGTAAAATAGGGATAATAATAGTACCTTTCTTAGAGGGTCACTTGGGAATTAAATATCAATACAGGAAAGTTTTATAAAAATCTTTGACACAGAGTAAACATTCAATAAATTTTAACTGTCATTCTTGGTATTTATTATTTAAATTTTCTCTGCTCTCTCTTGAGAGCACCCATCCGGTAACTAGTGATGGAGAATCTCTCCTTGACTAAACTTTAGTTAGACTCCTTTGAGCCCTGTTCTTACTAAGCCCTGTCCTTAGGCTGCTGAACCCAGTTTTAGCAAAGAATCCCATAAGCCAGTTTAATCAAGAATCCCCCACTCTGGATATCTAATTGAGCTCCTCTGCCTCCATCTTTGATAGCTAGCCAAGTAGTTCTTTCCCTAAAACCTCAATGTCTAACCAAATTCCTCTTGTGATTTTCCATCTACTTTCTCACCCTGCCAGTTGACTATGAATCCTCTCTTATCCATATCATATTTGGTGTTCAGTCTCTCCCCTATTGTGATAGTCTTGAATAAAACCTTCCATACTATTTGTGACAAGTGTCCAGATTTTTTTTTCTTTGATAGTGGCAGGGAGAAAAAGGTCTAATTTCAGTCAACTACTTATATGCACAATTTGATAATTTAAATATTCTCTTTAAATTTGACCTACTCTTTTTTCCCCCTTCTTTTCTAGGTTTCTATTTAAAATATAATCTGGGTATGCAAGAGGGCTTTACTTAACCTGATGTTGGTCTTTATGTGTGTGTCATTCAAGTGCACTAGTGTTTAAGTGGCTTGATCTTACGTTTGCCGGTTGGGATCCTCCCTTTGACTGAAGAAGTTGTGGTCTATTTTTCAACTAGATCAGGATATGGAGGCCCCTCTCTGCTGACTAAGCCATTGCTGGGCTCTCAGTGGTGCCGAAGACCACTCTGAGTCTCCATTATATTCCATCTGGCACCTGCTCAGCTGTTCCTCCCATTCCCATCTCTGTACCACCAAAGGCTTTGCTATGATGACTCTTTTCCTTCCATGGCCCCATGACATTCTTACTGGTGCTCAAATCCATGTCCATGCCACACAGGGTCCAAGGAAGCTCCTCAAGTACAAAATAGAGTCTCTGTGGTTGACCATGATTCCATGTTATCCTGGGCTTGTTCTGCAAAGCTTGTTCAGCTCACAGGAATAGGACAAGAGTCCTCCCCATTTGGATTTCAGAGCTGACAAACAAGATCCTATAGACCCAAGATTTCATCCAATAGCTCTCCATTCTCATTTTCTTTCAGTTGTCTCTACCCATAATCTTGTCAGGATCAAAAAGAAGTAAAGTTCCCTTTTAATTTTTCTATGCCATATCTTGAGATAACTTTATCTCACCATGGAAAAAAACTCTGTCATGTGACATTTAAGCCCAGGGCTTTGTATTTTATGTGGGAGGTAGAAAAACTTTAAAAATTTTTCTCTTGGGATGCCTGGGTGACTCAGCAGTTGAGTGTCTGCTGTTGGCTCAGGTCGTGATCCTGGAGTCCCAGGATCGAGTCCCGCGTCGAGCTCCCTGCATGGAGCCTGCTTCTCCCTCTGCCTGTGTCTCTGCCTCTCTGTCTCTGTATCCCTCATGGATAAATAAATAAAATCTTTTAAAAAATTTTTTTCTCTTTTAAAAATATTCAATTAACTTGCTCTAATATTCTACTAAGTTTTTATTTCTCTGAGTTCCTTTTGTAACAATCCTAATTTCCATTCTAAGATCCTCAAACATACAAAAAAATAGTAAAAATAAATAACTAAAAAGAGTCAAAATACTCTAGTAACAGAGCTACTGAGATAAAGCAGAAAATTGGTAAAGAGGATAAATGGACACCTGGGTGGTTCAGCGGTTGAGCGTCTGCCTTCAGCTCAAGGCATGATCCCCGGGTCCAGGATCGAGTCTCACATTGGGATCCCTGCGTGGAGCCTGCATCTCCTTCTCCCTGTGTCTCTGCCTCTCTCTGGGTGTCTCTCATGAATAAATAAATAAAACCTTTTTAAAAAGAGGATAAATATAAGATATAATATAAAAATCAATAACTTTCTATACTAGCAGTACTGCTTGAAATTGGAATGGTACAAAATAATTCATTTACAGTAGCAACAAAAACTATTACATACCAAAGCATTAATTTAACAAGGAAGTTTATGATTTGAGGGAAGAACATTATAGGAAACTTTCTTTAAAAAAAAAATTTATTTATTTGTTTGTTTGTTTGTTTGTTTGTTTGAGAGAGACAGAGAGGGTCCATAACTCTCTCTGGAGGAGGAGCAGAGGGAGAATCTTTGAGCAGACTCCCCCCTGAGGAGGAAGTTCTATGCAGGGCTTGATTTTCAGGATCCATGAGATCATGACCTGAGCCAATACCAAGAGTCAGACACTTAGCCAGCTTAGCCACCCAGGCACCACCTCTAGGAAACTTTCTGATTAAAAGAACAAAAAATGAGGAGCACCTGAGGGGTTCAGTGGTTGACTGTCTGCCTTTGGCTCAGGTCGTGATCCCAGGGTCCCAGGATGGAGTCTCACATTGGCCTCCCCATGGGAAGCCTGCATCTTCTTCTACCTATGTCTCTGCTTCTCTCTCTCTGTGTGTGTCTTATGAAAAAGTAAAAATCTTTTAAAAAATAAAGAAAAGAAAAAAGAAAGAAAAGATATAATTTTGGATGGGAAGATTCAATATCAGTAAAATGTGATTTTCGTCCATCTTAATACATACTTTTAATTCTAATACTAAAGCTTTTTTTTTTTTTTAAGGGATCAGGGAAGTGGATAAAATTATCTTAAAGTTAATGTGGCAGCATTAGAGGAAACTGTAAAGAAATAGTGTAATGAAAAAGGATTTATCCTAGGTGGTATTAAGAATTATTATAAATTCTGTGTAGTTCAACAGTGTCATGATATAAAGAAAGAATGAACTTATGGAACAAAATAGTCTAGAAATAGTATATCAGACCCTATGCAAAGATCTGCTATTTGACAAAGATGGTATAAATTAATCAGACAGAAGAAATGTAGTTTATTTAGTAAATGTTTGTTGCAATTGGCTACCCATCTAGCAGAAAATAGAGTTGAACTGGTACCTCACACTCAGGAGACACAAAAATAAATTCACATGGCGAGGGTGCCTGGGTGGCACAGTTGAATAAGCATCTGAGTCTTGGTTTCGGCTCAGGTCATAAGCCATGCTGGGCTCTGCATTCAGCATGGAGTCTGCTTAGGATTCTATCTCCCTCTGCCCCTACACACCCCTTCTAAAATAAATTAATACATCTTTAGAAAAAATCAGATTAAGAGCTTAAATAATTTTACAAGTACTTAGAGAAAAATAGATGCATAAGTATAACTTTGGGCAGGAGAACCTTCTTAACCAAAATGGAAAATTCAGATTATCTAAGAAATAAAAAAGATATTTTGGACCAAGTAGAAATTAAACATTTAGGTGCAGAAAGTAGTATCATAAATGAAGTAAAAAAAAAAAGTTAGGAAAAATATTTGCAACATATTGGACAGAAAAGAAAATGCTGCATATAGCATACAAAGTAATCATTTTCAAATGAGTAAGAAAAAGGTAAACTACCAAACAGGGAAATGGTCAAATGACACACTTAGGTAAGTAACTGAGAAACTAATTAAAAAGTGATAGATAATATAATCACTGCACGTGCAACCTCATTAGTGGTTAAGGAAACATGAAGTTATCCCTGAGATAGCTTTGGTCATTATCAGATTGACAAAATTAAAGTTTAAAAGAGAGATAATCTCCGGTGAGAAGGAAAATTGGATAAAATATAAAAAATAGCATTTTAGCCTTTGGTAAGAACAATCTCTCAATACATAATAAAAATAAAAATACAAATACCTTTGTACCAGTTGGAATTCATGGTTAGAATAAGAGAGATATGCCCTAGCTCATTTAAATAGAAATTACTTGCGAAGAGATTAATCACTGACAAAATTCACAGAAGGGTTAAAGAATGAGGTAAAGAAAATGGACAAGGATCACTGAAATCTGAACAACTGGACCCACAGCCAAGGGCAAGCCCGGGAACAGCCCATTTATGACATCCCTATTTCTTCTAGTGCACACTGGACACTGTTGTTGGTACACAACTCAATTTTCAAGAAAAGAAAGAATTTAAACTCTCTATTCTAAAAATTGGATTTTTTTTTCTAACTGAAAAGTTACTTAAAAATAATGGCTCTTTAGGTGAAAGCTTACTTAAAAATTTTTGGAATTCTTTCAGTTTCAGTTCAATTTCTATTTTTCAGTAAAAATCAAGAAAAAAGTTAAATATAACGATTTTAGTAAATACAAGTTTGTATATATATCAGCATAACATATATGAATGATGTTCATCAATTTTTAATAATCATTTTAGGGAACTGGTATATTTTGGTAAATTTTTATATATTTTAATGATTGATAATTTTTTTTATAATTAAAAATATCACCTCTAGGGACTACTGGGTGGCTCAGCAGTTGAGTGTCTGCCTTTGGCTCAGGGTGTGATCCCAGAGTCCCATGTTGGGCTCCCTGCATGGAGCCTGCTTCTCCCTCTCCCCGTGACTCTGTCTTTCTCTGTCTCTCTCTCTCTCTCCCTGTGTCTCTCATGAATAAATAAATAGAACCTTAAAAAAAAAAAGGAATATCAGCTCTATCAAAACAATAATGTCATTATTTGATTAAAAGTAGGCTGAGTCATTGACTTATTTTGAAAAAAGAACTGTATTGCTTTAAATACTTTACTCTATAAATAGTGATTTTTTTTTCCATAACAAAGAGATTGGAAGGAGTCAGTTCCAGATTTGGTTCCAAAGTTGAATACAGTCAGGGGCCTAGGTCAGATTTTCTGTAATTTTCAAGGTGCTGCCACCTTGGTTTCCAGAAGGCTGCAGCAGCTTCAAGCATCTTGGGCCACAAGACTCTCTTCAAAGTTAGAAAGTGCAAGACATTGCCTTTCTCTTCTCAGGGATACTACTCACCAGCTTTCTCTTTTATATTTCATGTCTACTCTATTTTTTGCCTGGCTCTCCTGAGATTATGTGGAGATCTCTTCATGATAGAATAAAATTGGGATCCTTTAGCCAGGAAAGGGGAAGAAAGAAGTGATAGCTTTTGAAGAAGCAATGTACCCTGCCTGCTACACTCATTCTGTTACTTCCCTGTGCAGGGGGGTGGGGGGGAGCACAAGAGGGAGAGAAGGGGAAGGAAAGGAAGAGAGAACTTCATAAACAGCTCCAAATTTATGTCTGTATTTATTTTTATATCACATATAATTAGAAATTCCAGATCTCAATTAGTCATCCAGGAAAGAAATTTGGCACTTTCACGAGATTGTTCCTTATTTTATTCTTCATTAATCCTTAAGTGCAGACTTTGTATGGTAACAACTGTTTCTCTTTCCAATATATTCCCTCGGATTTTGCTGCTAAGCAATGAAATTTGTGGCAGAGACTAGGTTTAAAAAGCTCAAACAACTGGTGAATTTATAATTCGATGTCTCTAAAATAATGGGAATAAGCAATATTGAAATTAGCGTTTAATGTGTACTTTATATTTTCCATAATCTTTTTGAAATTCATTGTTAATACATCCAAAACTTGAAGGAATGTAAACTTTTTTCCTCAAAAAATGTGATTTTTTTTCCATTATAGATTTTAGCTTTGTAGTTTTGTAATAGATTTCAAATTTGTAATAAATTTGAAAATAAATTTGTAGAGCAGTAAAGAACAAGTCCCATTCAACAGAAACTGGAAGGTAACAATTGAAGAACTTCATGTAGCAATGACTATAATTTTTTCCTTCTCTACTTTTGAAGAAAGTGCTGGTTAAATGGCTGATTGAGAGTACTAGCAAAGCAAATAAAGGCCTTAGTGAAAGAGGAAAGTAAGTTATAAAATTCTCATCCTAGGAAACAAAATCAAGCAAGTTGAGGGAAGCTAGTTTTAATTTCTGTGCACATTTCCATGATCCAGAAAGGCTTATTTTGCCCCTACATTAAAAGAAATTGGTGAGTTTCAAAGGAACATTCTCATTAGAGTCTAATAAGATTAGATTTGGACTAAGTAGGTAACAATTACAGATAATGAAAAAGGTATCTAATTGCACCTAGATGTTTGTTTTCTTCAAAATCTTCATCTCTTTGTATAATCTTTTAAAGATAGTGTTTAGGAATCTTCTTTAACGTTTTGCTATTTTAATAAAAAGTTCTATTTTTGTATTAAATTACAAGTCTTAGAGTCTCTATTTGTTAACTCAATCTACTCTATGAAATCCAGTATGTGGAACACATGTTCAAAACCATTACTCAATCATTGGCAACTCAATGAGCTTCAAGCAAAATATCTGAATAGATTCCAGGACCTACAAATCAAAGGGAAATGTGGCAGGACTTTCTTTTCCTTCATGGAGAATTGGACCATATACCTAAGAGCACTAAAGAAAGAGAGAGAAGAAAAAGAAAGAATAATTGAGACTTCTGAGAGTAAACACAGCACCAACAACTAAAAAATTAAGCCATATAATAGGACCAAAGTACATGGAGACTTGTATTTTGCTCAATGAACATGCAATGAATTTCATTCTTCAACTTTTATCTCCTACCCTTGGTAAGTTGCTCAAGGCAAATATAACATTTGAGCAGGGATTTGGAACAAAGATTTGGAATGCCACTTAAGGTCCAGTGTGAAAACAACTTCATCTGTCTCAAATATGGTTTGAATTTGAACCAGTTATTTAGATGTCTTATTATTTTTTGTAATTTGTTTATCCTTAATCAAATAATCTTGTTATTTTCTGTCATTTCTGGAATCCTTCCATTTTAAATTGTACAGGCTACAGCAGGGGTTTTATTTATTTTCAACTAGGCATTACAGAATTCTCTTGTTTATGTGGCTGGGGGAGTGGAAATTTGGGATGGAAGGTTTAATTAAGACAAGAGTCATTTTATAAAAAGATTTGGCAATGTTCTTTCCCTGAATGATGCTTCAGTAGAACTGCTTCACAAGCAATGAACATAGCAGACTGATTTGATCGTTGAAAAATGAACAAAATCTGCATCAAATCACTCCAAACCAATTCTGAGTTTGAGTCATTTTGCTTTCCTATAGAATTCTAATATTTAAAGATCAGTAAATTATAACTTGAGAGACTGAGATTTCTTTTTAAAGGAAACAAAAAAAAGGCAGCATATATTTCAGGTGTTTAAGTGAAATTTTCATTTGTGGGGCATTAGAGAAAGAGCAAAAGTCCTATCTGAGATTCTTTCCTCCAATAGGTTTGCCACTTGAAACCATTTTAGGACGTGGAAATAAAGTTTACAAAGGAAAGTAGCAGGTAGCCTCAAGGAAATTTTGTTTAGCTTCTCTTTCCTTCATTGTATACATAAGAAGTCAGAAGGAAAAATGTTTCTGTCATTGCTTTTGTTATTCTCTCCCTCTCTCTCTTCTCTGTCTCCCTCTTAATCTCAAAAAGCCTCTGGAGTAATCGTGTCTTTAAGTGGTAACACAGCACTCAGAATTCAATTTCTAGACCACAGTTTTATGCAGAAGCTATAGGCAGAAGTAAGAAAACCAAATCCCAGTGAGGAAGTCTCCAGTCAAGGGTTAAAGTAGTCGCTTTAGCTTCTTTTTTGTTCTTTGTTCTGCATCTCATATGGACACAGAGGTCTGCCAATAGGAATTAATTACTTAATCATAGATAGTACATGAAAGTAGTCAATCACCACTTGTCAACAAATTTTCATTAAAGAAGTGCATTCGCCAGGGAGAATGGAACTTGGAAATCCTAGGGGACCAAAAGACAATCAACAAGGATGAATACAAATTGATTAATGAAAGCCGCCACAATCGGTAATAACCTAAGTTTTAGAAGAATTTTTAAAAAGCTTTAGAATCTGACTTTTTGAATTTTGTTTTCTTTTGTCTGACTCTAACTCAATTCACAAAATCCCTCATGCCTTACTAACCTGTTAGGGACTTTTATCCCCCCGACTGAAACACTTCTTAGACTGAAAAATGGAAGATGTCTTTTTAAAGAATAAAGCCTTTAAAAGTACCTACATATAACTTAAGTCCATGCTTGCAGATCAAAGCAAAATGTTAATACCCTAAATCCACTATCATGGTGTTATGGACTGAATATTAGTGTCTCTCAAAATTCATAGGTTGAATCCTTAACCCTCCACGTGATTGTATTTGAAGATGTAGCCTTTGCTAGGTAATGAGAGTTAGATGAGGTCATGAGGTTGAGGCTTTCCTGATAGGATTAGTGCCCTTATGGAATAGACCTCTTGCAGAGCCTGGTACGTCTCCACTACGTAAGGACACAAAGAGAAGGTGGCTATCCACAAGCCAGGAAGAGAGCCCTCATCAAGAACTGAATCGGACAGAAACTTGATCTTGCACTTCCCAGCCTCCAAAACTGTAAGAAAATTAATTCATTAATTTCATTAATTAATTCATTAATTTCTGTAGCCACCCAATCTGTTGTTTTTGCTGTAGAGTCCAAGCAGACTTACACACATGATCTATAGGAAACTGACATTATGCAAAGACTTACTTAATGCAAAGGTCAGCCTGACCTTAGCTCTGTGTGACCTTGAGCAAGTCATTAACCTGTCTTAACTTATTTATTCACTCAAAAGATGGGGGTAATAATACTTGCCTTATTCAATTGGATGAAAATACAAACGTGGTAAGATAAGTGGCTTCACAGAGTGTCTGGCAGGTAGCATCCCCATCACTTCTGTAGGAAGTCATAGCTCCTTTCAGTTGAAAGCACAGAATGTGACCTGATGAATCTCCTGCTATTTTTATAAAACCCCTGCAGATTCCATTCCTTATATCCACCAGTACTTCACTGCACATTAATAAATACTTCGCATTTCTTTTTTATGATGCCAACAAGTATTTCACCAAACAGCTCTTCCAAAGTGTATTATCACTTTGTGGGAATATGATGTTACCCTCTAAAATCTGGTTGTTTTCCAAAAGCCTTAAAACAAAATTCTAAACCCATCTGAATAATGTACCAATAATTCAATATAGTAAATATTTTTGAACATTTGATATACGCTGGAAAAAACATTGTCTTGGGAGCCGTAGAGCAAGCACACAGAGTGGCTAAGACAGGGCCCTGTCCACAAAAAGCCCAGAATAGTGAAGGAAACAGATATAGAAATAAATGTCCTACAGTGTGATGAGTGCTATACTATGCACAACCATAAGACATGGTGAAGGCACCAAGGTTAGTTCTTCTTAGGGCAGACAGTAAAGCCTTCTTACAGACGGTAATGCAATCAAGCAGGTAGCTTTTTCAGTGTTGCTTGAACTTCGTACCTTACTTCAAAGTCAAATGAATGAAGTGAACTTATGAGAAACCATTATTTGCAATGTGCATTCTTGATAAATCCACTTGTGGTTTTTTTTACCTATTTCAGGACCCAACACAAGATAACCACATTTCATTGAACAATACTGAACAATCACATTAGCAAATTATGACTATTATTACTACAACTGCTATTACGATTACCACCATCACCACCACCACCACCACTACTACTAACCTCTTCCATTTGTATAGTTCTCTTTCTTTGAGATTTTATTTATTTATTCATGAGAGAGACAGAGAGAAAGGCAGAGATATCGGCAGAGAGAGAAGCAGTCTCCCTGCAGGGACCCCGATGTGGGACTCGATCCTAAGACCCCGGGATCACAACCCAAGTCAAAGGTAGATGCTCAACCACTGAGCCACGCAGGTGCCCCATTTAAAGTACTCTTTACAAAATACTTAACACATTTAATTCCAGTCCTTCTCTTTAGGACTTAATTTAGTCCCAAATAAGGAAACTGGGGTGCAGACAAACTCAACAATTTGTAAAGTTAGGTCTTTTAGGTTTTAGGTTTTTAGGTTTAGGTTTTTTAATGAAGAATTGAAATAAACCACCAATAGCACTGGCACATCTTTCCCCAAAGTGAGGAAGCTAGAAAACAGGAAGCTAGTCTATACCCTCCAGATGCTCTACCCAACTAACGTCCAAGCTTCCACTATACTGCTTCTTAGCTACTTGAAAAAATTAGTTAACATTCTCATTTGCATCAATTAACATTCCGAGAATGCTAACAAATGCTGTTCATAAGCTGTGTTTATACTACATTGCTTTTCCTTTTTTCACATTTTTAATTATGAAAGTAAAATATGCTCATTATAGGCAATTGAAAACTATAGACAAATATTAAGGGGAGAAAGAATTAATCCATAACCTCAAACCTGGAGATACCCACAGTTCGTATTTAATGATATATTTTCTTCCAGCCTGTTTTCCTTTGTGTTTGTGTTTGGGTGTGTATTCTTACTAGGGATTATACTATGTAGATAAATATGTTCTCCTATTTTATTATTTCCATAACATTTTTGGAATAATTTGAGATTTACAGAATAGTCACAAAAATAGTACAGAGAGTTCCAGTAAACCCCTCACCCAGCTTTTCCATTTTTTAAAAATGAAGAAATTAACTTAATCATTAACTAACCTACATACTTTCTTCTCTTTTCACTCACTGGTTTTTCTGCCAGCATCTCTTTTCTGTTCTAAGGTGCAGTTCAGAGTATTGCACTGCATTTGGTTGTCATGCCGCGTCTCCTTGGTGTCCTCTGGTCTGTGACAGGTTCTCAGGCTTTCCTTATTTTTCATGGCCTTGACACTTTGAAGACTGCTGTCAGGTAGTCCATCGAACATCCCTCAATTTGGATTTTTAAATATGTTTTCTCATGATCAGTGCCCTTCTCATCACCTCATATCAGGAAGTACATGACATCAACATTATTTATCATTGGCGAAGTGAAACTTGATCTCCTGGTTAATGTGATGTCTGTCGGGTGTCTTCACTGTAAGGTTATCATTTTTCCCTTTCCAAACTCTGTTCTTTGGAAGTGAGTCACTAAGTGCCGCTCACCCTAAAGCCATGGGAGATGAAGTTAAACCTCCTAGAGGAGCAGTTATATAGATTATTTCAAAATTTTTTCTGAGGGCGATTTACCAGTTCTTCATTAATTTATCCCATTGTTTATTTATAGCAGGATGGACTCATGAATATTTATTTTATGCTTTGAGTTATACTATGTTATTTATTTTGTTGCTCAAATTGATCCCTATTTGGCCAGTAGGAGTTCTTTCAAGTTGGCTTTCATTCCTTTGAAATTCCTCAGTGGTACTTTGTGTTGCTTTTTGTTTTTCAGCATTTTCTTACCTTCTGGCACTACAAAATACTCCAGGCTTATCTTGTACATATCCTACCTCAGCCCTAGAGTCAGCTATTTCTCTAAGGAGTCCTGAATCCTTTTACTGAAGAATGGTGTTAAAAAACCAAGATCTGGATTCTAGGTGTTACCATTTAAGTGGAAACACATTATTCACCAAGTACATTATAATACAAGTGAATATGAAATAAAACAATCTATTATTTTAGTTGACCTGCAGCTGATGCATCTCTAGTTTTCCTTCACCAAAATTATATTCTGCATAAGTAATATACTGGTTAAGAACCTGGGCACCAAAATACCTAGGTTTATATGCTGGCTCTACCACCTACTTGCTGTGTGACCATGGGCAAATTACTTAACTTTTCTGTTTCTCAATTCTTGCATCACAGTTCTAACATGCAACTAGCAATAATACCTACCTCACAGGTTAATTATAAGGCTTTAATTATATAAATTGATATTTACAAAGTACATGGATGCCTGGCATCCACTAATTACTATATAAATGCTAGTTGTTATCATCGCTATTCTGACTTTAATCACAAGTCCAATAACTGAAAAAGCAACATCCAATAAGAGCCAACAAATATTGAGCCTATCTTATGAGAAAGGCAATCATTAATCCTATCCATAAAGTATATCCTACTTCTAAATAACATATTTTCTTATTATTAATTATTTACTTAAATTTGCTTCAATGGGTATATTTTAATCCATATTTTATTCTGTAAGTGTTTTTATTCAATTTCTCATAAAAACTTTACCTGATAGAGCATCTGTAAGATGGCCTCTATGAATTCCTTCCCTTATTGTAAATACATGCTACTGCTCACATCGTGAAGTAGAATCTAGCCCCCCTCACTTGAATTTAGGACTTTCTTGGTGACTCATTTAACCAATCAAATACAGCCAAAGTAATATTTTTGAACTTTTGAAACAAAGTCTTATAAATTTTGACACCTCATCTGGGTCTCTCGAAACTCTTATTTCAGGAATTGCCTATCTCAGAACAAAGCTGCCACAAAGGAAAAGCGTAAGCTGCATGGAGAGGCCAAATGTAAGCCCTCGGGTTGACAACTCCAGTAGAGTTAGAAGCTGATGGCGAGCATCCCCTGCCAGTTATCTTGGATACTCATCTTAGTCAAATTGCAAATGACTATAGAGCCAGTTGACAATTGATGCCACTTTGTGCACAATGTACAGTCAGTACACAGAACTGTGAGCAGTAATAATAAATTATGGCTTTAGCTTTATTAACAAATTAATAAAATTTTGGAGTGTTTTGCTATGTAGAAATAAGTAATGAAAACAGATGACCTCTTCATTTGAACAACCATTGATGAGAAACTTTATTCACATAAGTAAAGGCAGCAAATGTTGGAAGATTGCTAATAGCTTTTTGACTCCTGGATGGAATTTTCCCCATTGCCAGAACTTAGATCGTTTACTTTCTCTAACTTTTATG
Organism: Canis aureus; assembly: GCF_053574225.1. NCBI lineage: Eukaryota > Metazoa > Chordata > Mammalia > Carnivora > Canidae > Canis > Canis aureus. The sequence continues at coordinate 32,991,428 of NC_135618.1, forward strand.
TCATGACATTGAACAGCTCTTTTTTTTTCCCATCCATTGACCAATGTAATTTTGAAAAATTTTGTGATAATATGCTTGGATTTCAAACCCAATATAACTTTTTCATATTAAGCATTCCAAATAATGATAAGGCTTTTCCTTACATACAGCCAAATATTGATCTACTGGATATTAATAATTCTTCATTAAGATTAAAATTTAATATCCACTAAATAGCATTATTAAAATGTTTTTTGCTCTGTGTTTTTAAGATTTCATTTTCATTTTGAATCTGTAAACTCTGTGCATGCTAATGTTTTTATGGAATCCTTAGAGTTTTCAGTAAGTTCCTCTAGTGGCTGAATAATGTAAAGTTTAGCAAGCCACTAACTATGCTTCAAAAATATTCAACAGGGAATCATTCGGAAAAAAAATGTTTTTGATTCTTACAGCTTATTAATTTTTGACAGAAGTTTTTCTTTGGATGAGCAACACAATTCAGTATGAAACAGAAAGACTGGCATCTGATCCTATTTCTTCACATAAAGCTGAAAATAGGATGGAGCTGCGTAGATTTTATTAGATTCACCATTTTGATAACATCATTTAATGTGGAATTCTGATCGATAGCAAATGTCTACATCTGAAAACCTCGCTGTGAAGAAAATAATGTGTTTCTTAAATCTTAAGGTTTATAATATGAGCTGTATGTGAAAGCCTTTACAACTTTCTGTCATTGTTCCCTCACTATCAGGGCAAATTTATGTAGGGTTTCTATCTGGTGTGTATCAAAGCATTCACTTACCAATTTAAACATTTCATCTCCTGTAGGCTCTTTTGGTATTTTACAGAACAAATAAAGTTCTTCAAAGAGTTTCTCTTTAGAGCTTCTCACTAGCACTATTACTAAAGTACTATCCAATCTGTAATGAAACTTCTTTAATCTAAAAGTATTCTAGATTAATGTGATCTCTGTTATCCAAAATGTCCTCAATGTGTCTACAAATTGCATTAATCAAGAAGTGGTACACTTCCTATTTTCTTTGCATCACTGATCCCATGTATTGCATTAGCAGTTTCAAGGCAGGCTATTAAAACAAAAACTCTACAGTTGATGGAGCCCTTCTCTATTTGGGCATTACAGAGCCTTGTAATTAGTTCTTTGAGCATAAATTAATATTGTATAAATGATCTCGTGGGGCAAATTTGTTTCTTGGTCATTTATTTAGTAATCATTTATCTAAACCTTATTATATGACAAGCATGTATCTTTGTCAATGAACAAAATATGCAAAGATTCCTGCCCTTGAGATGATTACATTCCAACAAAGCAAGACACAGTAAACTATATAAAACTTAAATTCCCTAATATGTTAAAATATTTGTTTGCTGGGTCTACCATAACAAGGTACCATAAGTAAAGTGGCTTACGCAACAAAAATTTATCGTCTGTTAAAGTCTGAATGCTAAAAAGCTCTGATCAAGATGTAGGCCAGTGTTTTTATCTCTTGAGGTCTGTGAGGAAAAATCTGTTTTATGCCTCTGTTCCAGCTTTTGCCAGAAATCTTTGACATTCCTTGTTTGAAGACCCATCACCTTGATTTTTGACTCCATATGCACATGACATTCTTCTTGTCCATGTCCTAATTTCTCCTCTTTATAAGGACACTAGTCATATTGGATTAGGGGTCCACTCTAATCAAATTTGACCTCATCTTAACTAATTATAACTGCAATGTCATATTCAGAGGTAGTAGGAGTTAGAACTTCAGCATGTGAATTTTCTTGGAGGGACACAATTCAATCCAAATGAATTGTGCTATGTACCACTTTCGATGAAAGAAAGTGTAGATCAGAGTGAAGGAACGGAGGAGGGGACCAGATTGGAATATGAAACAGGTTATACCTTTCCAAGACGGTTTAAGAGAGAATTGGAATACTAGAGAAAGTTAGCCAAGCAGATATCTAGGGAAGACTCTTCTAGACAAATGAGAGAGCTATAGATATGGCCCTTGGACCAGAAAGTCGGTGTGGTTGTAGTTGGAGCATGTGATGGAAGACAGCTACAAAGAATAAAGAGCCAACTCATGTAGAGCTTCGCAAGCCATTGTAAATTTTGGCTTCTACTCTGAGTGAAATGGAAAGCCAAGGCAGATTTTAAACAGAGTAATGTGATTTGATTTCTATTTTATGGAGTCACTTTTGCTGCCATATAGAGAATAAAATTATGGTGAGTAAGAGTAAAAGTGGAATCACCTGTTAGGAAGCTCTTTCAGTAATCTAAACAAAGATGATGGTATCTAGGGCTAAGATAATAGCAATGGAGGTCTGTAGTTATTTTTGAAATAGAGCTGACAAGCTTTCCTCACAGAATGGAGTGGCATTCAAGGATGACTCTGAGGTTTGGGATTGAACAACTAGAAAGAAGTGGTTGCTATCAACTGAGCAAAGGAAGAGTGTTGGTGAAATGGGTTTTTGGCATACTCTGTTATAAAGTAGCCTCTAAAGAGCAACTAATTACCCTTACTTCTTAGTATTCATGTTCTTGTATGACTCTTCCCTTCAGTGGTTTTGTTTGAACAAATATACTACAGCAAAAGTATTGTAATGTCAATTTCTACATTAAGTTAAAGAAAAAAAAGTGACTTCAGTCTTAGATACTCTCTTTCTCTTGTTCTCTGGCTCACTCACCCCTCTCAGGGCAGCCAGTTGTCATGATGTGAGCTGTCTTGTGGAGCATTCATTTGGTAAAGAATCAAGGGAGGCCTCTACCCAAGAGCCAGTGAGGAACTAACACCTTAGTCCAATAGCCTACAAGGAGTAGAACCTTCCAACAACCATAGAGGTGAATTTAGTAGTGAATCTTTCTCCTGTCAAGCCTGCAGATGAGACCATAACCCTGTCCAAAAATTTGACTTCAATGAAGCTCATAACTGACTTTAAGCCATAGCACCCAGCAAAGCCATGCCTGAATTTCTGACCCATAGAGATTTTGAGATAATAAATGTTTATTATTTTAAGCTATTAAGTACTGGGATAATTTCTTATATAGCAATAGATAAGTAAAACATTCTTTTAAGAAGTTCAGCACTTTTTGAGAAAAAGGTTCAAAATGTTTTGAGGTAAGATACCAGAGAATTTGTTTATAATGATTCATTGATTCACTGGCTAATATTTTATGCAATATATATATTATCTATATTTAAAGTGAAGAAGAAGAGAATTTTAGGGACTTTCAAATGTATATTTAGGAAATTCTCACTCAACTGCTTAATAAGGGCTTAGTATTTCACATCATTGGAATGGTCCTGGGAGTATGATAGCTTTCCAGCTTTAATCAAAAGTTTATCCATTAAGATGGGAAAACATGCCTGTAAAACCATTTAAATAGAAAGTACTTTAAGGGATCATAGGCTATGAAACGTTAAAAAAATGCATTTTGCAAAATATAGGTCTATATTCTCTGCATCCTTAAGAAAATTTAAAGACATATTTTCTTAAAATATAAAAGATTAAATATGCATTATGCAAATAATAAAATGTCAATTTACATTAATGTTTAAAATTCTGAAAATAATATATTACAAATGTTCTTTTTACAAATATTCAGTATTATTTGTTTTGAGGAAATAATTTTACTTTGAGAAAAAATAATTCATTACAAAACTTAAGCAGCATACTTTGATTTGTTGTTCATATAAAAATAATAAAAGTAGTTATATAAGAAAAAACACATTTAGAAAAAAGATTTAAATTAATTAGGTTTTTTATGTATACCTGATAATAATCATTATTATAATCATAATCATGATCTCTCCTATTTCCTGAGCATGAATGTGTGTGTGTGTCAAGCATTGCTTTATCCACTTATGTGGTTTATTTAATCCTCACAATAACCACCTGAGGTAGGTATCAGCATTATCTCCATTTTATAAATGAGAAATCCGAGTAACAATTTTTATAATTTTGCCCACAGTCAGACAACACGTAATTAGTAAAGCGAAAGTTTGAAGTGAATTGGTATGGTTTCAGGACCCTGCTCTTAAAAAAAACAACACACCCACTGAAAAATTAACTAAACCAAATGGAAGTGATTCAACAAAAAGGTATGAAGAAGGTGATATGGTGAGTATCTCTAGAGTCCTAAGGACTAACACCACAATTACTCTATTCAGCAACCTACCAGAGTTAGTTTCTGAATAATACTCAAATGTTCATAATAATTTTAAATGTTTTTATAATCTTTAATATATATTTTTAATGGTTTCAATGTTCTTTATTATAAAAGCTTTACCTTCACTGCTAATTTGCAGGATTTATGACACACCCATTGGGAAATTCAGGATAGGAAATATCCATTTCATGAAGCTGTGTTTCATAACAAGAACCATTTTGGACTAGATTTTAAACATTATTTTTATTTTTGTTTAAAACACTAATAGGGATTACAGGGCAGGGGTGGGGAAGTTATAGCTAATTCCCAATTCCACTCCTTGGTGACACAGCCACTAACTAGTGCAAGGATAAAGAAGTGAGAAAAAGTGGGAAGAATATATATATATATATATATATATATATATATATATATATATCCCTGTGTTGTTGTGTTTTTGTTTCATTTTGTTTTGTTTTTTTATGGTTTTTTTATTCCGGTAAAGAGCTGTCTCTCCAAACTATCAGCTCTTTAACTCTTTGCTTGTATTCTATTGAAGACATGATTCATGAGGCCTAGGAATCTGTCTTAGTTCAAGATGCTATGATGATATACCATATCCAGAGTGGCTTAGCAACAAACATTTATTTCTCATGATTCTGGAGGCTAGAAGATGAGGATCGTGGTCAGATGCATGGTCAGGGTCTTGGTGAAGGCCCTACTCCTGGTTATGTACTTACATAGCCTTTACTTGGTCCATGCACAGAGACAGAGATCTCGTGTCTCTTCCTTTTTCTAGGGCATTAATCCCATCATGGGGATCTTACCTCATGATCTTATCTAAACCTAATCACTCCCACCTTCAAATGTCACCCCACTGGAAACTAAGAACTTCAATTTGTGAATTTTGAGGAGATACATTTATTCCATAGTAGAATCCAAAAATAACCAACATGGAAGAAGGAGGTAGAAACCTTTCAGTCTGAAGAATTATAGGAGATTATATTGATTATATGGCAACTATTAGGCCTGGGAAATAAAGAATGTTACCATATAAGTCTGTCTCAGAGAAAGAAAACAACAAAAGTAAGCCCCATTTCACAGCCCCATAACTATTCTGTTTCCATCAAAATTTGCAGTCCAGAGTGGCTGGATTTCTCTCAGACAGATGCATGAAAACTGGAATAATCAAAACGGTTGCCAGAAAGAAAAAGGGATGAAAAGTCAGGAAAAGAGGTAGAAGTGTCTGGATTTGGGAGGAAAGAGGGATTCCCCTGAAAGTGTGAGCAACATAGAAGATCCAAACATCTTTTTGTTCAGTTTTGAACATCCTAATTCCTATGAATGTTAATTTTGTGTGCTATTACTGTTAAATTTTCCCTGACCCCTTACCTTGCTGAACCTCTCCTCAAAAGAAAGTCCTGGAAAAAATAGTCCTAACTTAAATGTTGAGGACTTGAAAATAGAATGTTGTACAGATCAAGAACAATAACTACAATGAGTGCATAAAAGAGAAGGAAGTAAAGAATAGATAAAAGTAGAACAATTCTAGACTGAAAGGAATGAGTACACTTAAAAGTTCTGAACATTTTATTTTTAAAGAAAAATAAAATTAGTACAACATAATACTGTGCTTAAGAGATCAGAAAGGATAAACTTGAGAAGGGGTCATTGGATTTGAGATTAGAAGGAATGGGGAAAGTGGTAGGATTTTGAGAGTTATGGTGAAAGATACCCAAATTCATCAACCCTTGCAGTCAGCGTATTTGACAGCAAACTTTTTTTAAAGATTTTATTTATTTATTCATGAGAGACACACAGAGAGAGAGAGAGAGGCAGAGACACAGGCAGAGGGAGAAGCAGGCTCCCTGCGGGGAGCTTGATGCAGGACTCCATCCCAGAACTCCAGGATCATGTCCTGAACCAAAGGCAGATGCTCAACCACTGAGCCACCCACGTGTCCCTGACAGCAAACTTTGATTGGGCTTTTTAAAGAAGAGATGCAGATTGAAAGAATTTTCACAAAAAAAAAAAAAAGAAAGAAAGAAAGAAAGAAAGAAAGAAAGAAAGAAAGAAAGAAAGAAAGAAAGAAAAAGAATTTAAAAAAGAAAGTCTTCACAATCAGGTAACCTTTGCTATTTATTATCTGGTTTCCATGGCATCAGCAGGATGGAGGAACAAAAGTCATGATATGGCTACTCAGTGCCACTTCCCAGCTTCTGGAGACAGTTTTTGGTTTTTAATTGTTCAACATGTTTTCATTCTAGGCCCAAGAAAAAAATCACTTGCAAAGTACTCTCAGAAGGCTCATCACTTCAAGAGGGATGCGGCTCTATCTGGAAGGGAGAAAAGAAACGTATGGGAATGATTAAGAACTCTCAGGTGGTGTTTAGGACAGAGTCAACAAGGAGGTGCAGTTCCCAGAATGTCAAGCACTCCCCACCCCCTCCCCGGATGTGAGCTATTTGAAATAAATGATATGTCAGTAATTAGGGTTCCCAAAAACATCATTTGCATCTCCACCTCTAACACAATTCCTCTGCTCATAGCTGTAAGACTCTGACCCATGATTTTGGTACCACTTAGTACAGGTGATATAGAAAAAAATAACCGCTATTCAGTCATCATTGAGGAGTTACTGTTAAAATATTTTAAACAATATTTTTAATATAATGAGTGGGTGGAATGGTAGAAGGAAATTGAGTATTGTGATGTGCAAAAGTCTTTTCATAAGGAACAGGAAATATTCTAAAAGCAGTTCACATTGTATCACTCCAAGTAGCAAATTCATGCAGCCTTGGAGCTTTGTATACCTATTACCCACTCCCTTCTACAATCATTAATAACTTTGCCTAAAGAACAGTGCTCTGATAAAAACTAATACATTGACCATGAGCACTGTTGTAATATTTATTAAATAACAGTTCAAAGAGGGAAACTTATCACTCTTCAATTAGTAATTTTTAAGTACTATTTTTATGTTAATCCGTGATTTTATCAAGTCAACTGGCTAGATAGACCCTTATCAGTGAAGGTATGGATATCTTATGTAATGAAATAAGCCAGTTTTCAAATTTAAAATCACCTTTTAGCAAAGGCTTTATTTGTGTAGTAGCACACCATATTGTATTTTTGAGGGTATGGTGTCAGGGTGTACAGAGCATAAAAGGTGATTTATTTGTCCCAATACTTATTGTCACCTCAAAGTGCATTTAATGGAGACATGCTACCTTAGCTGTTTCCCAGATTTCAATTCAAACAATTCAAACATTTCCTGAGTGACTTCAAAGGATAAGTCTTTATGCAAGGTACAGCACAATGCAAAAGTGAGTGAAATCCTTTCCCTAGCATTTCGCAGAGAGGAGCTAAGATGCATGCGCAAAGAACAATAATAAAAATAGAGTACAGGAATTGCTAAAAAGAAATATATGAACAGTTGTTATGGGATCATAGAAAGAATAGAGATTAATGGCTGCTAACCCCAGAGGAACATGATGGTGAGCTTAGTTGAGGAAGGAGAGGGCTCAGAACAGCTTTATTGAAAACAATGGATTTAAGTTGCAAGGGTGCATTTTCTAAGTCATACATCATTCTTCTTTAAATATAGTTGCATTGCGCCTGTATCTAATATTTATCTCACAGGTTTGGGATTCAAGGAGTTTTGCAAAGCCTAAATCATTATGAAGTCATAAAAGAGTAAAATTATTATTACATTATATTATTGCTATATCCACAGCGCTATGCCAGTCACTGTAAAGATTGCAAAAGCCCTGCAAATGCTGCTTTCAAGCATTCAGACAGTGTAGGTAAAGACAATATACCCCATGACACACAAGGCAGACAATGTGAGACAACAGGTAATTGACTCCTCGTGGTGATTTTCTGCACTGCCCAGAGACTGGCCAGCAACCAGGGCCCCAGCCAGACTTCCGCATCAGAAGGCCCAGAATGCCAGCCAGGGGCCTCCATTTGTACTCTGGCTCCAGGTAGAAACAACAGCTATTAAGAATGGACCTGTCACCTGTTATGATGACCACGGGGTGTTGTATATAAATGATGAACCAGTGACTTCTACCCCTGAAACCAATATTGCACTGTATGTTAGCTAACTAGAATTTTAACAAAATTTTGAAAAAAAAAGAAATGGGCTTGTTATCAATCTAAGGCTCATAAAATACTTGGAAGATTTCTTGTGACCCATCTTAAGAAGCAGGATTCCCAATATGCTCTGCTGTGCGGGGTACTTTGAGGGAGGCTAGAAAAACACCAACAAAATACCAGATTTTGATATCTGGTTCATTTGATGCTCTCTAATAATGTCACCAGCTACTGCTTACCTGATAATTGTTAAATAAAGCATTTTACTTATATAAAACATCATCGACAGTAAGGAGTTACCTCCACCTTCTTCCACAGTGTATTTGAAAATTCAAAAGCCCGGGTTGGACACCTATCATGGGCCAGGTTACATGCCACTTTAAACCTTTCTGTTCTTTCTTCCCGGGGCTTAGGATATCCTGGGAGGGCAACTCTGCTCCTCACTGACTTCTTTAAAAATGAAAACAGGCACTGAGAAGATTATCACCTACTCCCTGAAGCTACCTGTGTTGCCTCAAGACTAGAGGAGTGTTGGGGGAACGTGATGGCCTGGGAGGGGAAGCAAATGGAGTGAATACACCCAAATCACAAGCCCTAGTCGTTTCCATGGTCTGCTTCCCTTTGACTAGCTGGAATTACACACAGTCATGCTCCAAAGAAGCAGATAGCCAAGTCTATGGGGGAGATCTGCAGGATTTGTTTAAAAAAAAAAAAAAAACTTTAAAAAAACTTCGCCACTTCCTGAAAGGACTCCAGGGAGCTGTGTCAATTCAGGTGGCTGTGGTCAACTCCCAGGGTATCAAAATAGGCAATCATAAAGTGGTAGCCGAAGGGCCAGAAAGAGTTAATGTAGCTTCCTCAAGTGCCAGACTCTTCCCAGAAAATATCCCAGGTACTCCCAACAGTGGGCCTCATGTGCAGGATTATATTCAGAAAATAAAGCGGGGAAAATTTTTTAAAAAAGGAAAAAAAAGAATACCAGAAGATACACTTGAGTGAAATAATGTTTAACTTAATAAATAATGCACATCATAAAATATGTATTTATTTAGTAAACACCTCGTATACCACAGCATCAGTCATCACAACTGAATAATAAATATAGCACCTTAAAATATCTGGCTGCCAAGATGGATAAAAGAGCGAAGAAGCCAGCACATCCTGACCTCAGACTCCACAACCTCCCCCTGCCTCTGGGGGAGAAGATACAGCGGCCACTGAGTGATTAGGCCGTGGAGGTAGCAGCAGGCCCAGAGGCACTGAATAATGGATATCCTTGGAAGCCCTTGGTGGAGGCTGCAAGCTGCCATGGGAGGAGGGGAGAGTGTCGAAGAACCTCGAGGGTCCTGCAGAGACCAGAGGGAAACCAGGAGAGAAGAGCCTGGCAATAAATCTTTTAATACCCAAGCAAACAGGCCACCGGATAAAGGATTTTACCCATTTTAGTTGAAGAGCATTTGCTCCCTTGCTGTAATAGTCCCTCCTGTGAAATGAATGTATTAATGCCAGTAGGTCCAGGCTGAGACTGGCTGACCAAGATCACCCATTCGAAACCATTAGTTGTTTAACCCTGGCTTGCAGATTAGCACAGATTAATTGACAGGGCATACTTTGCCGGGAATTTTCAGAATGCTTTCCAAATGGTTAAACGGAGACACTTTGTTGACCATAAAGGGTTCCTAATGCAAACGAAGGAGTGCTGAGGTGGCACAACTGTCCACGATGGGTTGCAGTTTCCAGGGATAAACCTGCCGTCTCCTATCAAGCCTTCAGGCTGCCGTTGGCTGCACAGCCGTTATCTTCACATGCTGACACATGTAATCTAGCATCCTCACTTTGCCACAGTCGGAGCAATTGCTTGACAATTTGATTACAGTTTCCTGTCAGCTCATGCACGGAATATTTCTGTGAGCTTTCAGCAATCGCAAAATATTTTGATTTTGCAATGATAGTAATCCATGGAGGAAAATGTCTTCAAAATATTGATTTCTGATAACAAATCAAGATCTGCATAAAGGAAATTGCTTTAAGTGTCTATGAATAAGGACAAGTTGAAGTATGGAGCCCACGAGGGTGCAGGCTGTGATAATGCCACCAGACAGAGAAGGACTTGGATTGTGGGACTTGGATGGAAGGAGGCAGAGCTTGTGACAGAAGAGCCACCGTTGGTGTTCGGTGACCTGGTGGAGATAATTGAATCACCACTCTGCTGGACCAATATATAGTGGGGGTTTGTCAATGTCTTTTCAAAAACACCCTTTGTCCTTCAAACAACTAAAGGTTGTTGGGCACGTATATTGGTAGAAATTCCATAAGACAGGGAAATAAAGAAGGAAACGTTGTCATTTAGAAGGCAAAATATCGGTTTAATAAATAATTTGCAGGTGAACGTGTATTTAAATGAACTAATATTGAATGTTAAAGGTCATAGCTGTCTGTAAGGATTTTTGTCCCTTGTCATAAAATGGAGAGAGGTCTTTTTCAATATATGAGTATGACTGGCTCTTTGTGACCCCTTACTAGAGGTATGAAATAGGATTTGTCTTGAATTACTGACCTTTCCCCTGCAAAGAGAATGTGCCAAGAAAGACCTCCATATTCTTTTTTGCTCCCTCAGAAATCAGTCATTCAAAACAGTTACTTCCAGCATTTTAGGCACTTCGACACAATGATAGTTGTCTACAGAATAGGATAAAACTGAGCTTAGTTCCACAAATGAACAAGATAGAAATGGGCATATGATCAGATTGAAAAAAATCATGGAATTTTAAATGGAGGAAAATGCTCTGAAATGAAAACCTATTACGGTAGCCCTGGAGCTAAAGGTAATTTATAGGTAGACCAGTAAAACATGTGTTCCTCAATAATGCAATCAATCATTTTACCTGGAATCCAGCCACTCAGCAATGTAAGGCTCTAGCATGAAGCTAGAGTTTTTTCAAGCTGCTATTAGTCAAATAGCTTTAATGACTTCTACTTTCAGACAACAGTTAAGGCTATTTAAATCTATAATTTGTCCTACATTTCTTCTTAAACAGGCATGCAACCATACATGCCGACATTGCTTATATTCAGAACAGCGAAAGCAAATGGTGGTAACACATGGACTTTGAAAGCATAAATTACACAGAAAGTCTCTGTCACTGACATTTCATTTTTGTGATAAGGCATAATTTACATAGAATAAAATTCATCCTTGTAGTGTACCACTTTGTGAGTTTTGACAAACACATATAGCCATGTAGCCACTATCACAATCAGGATGTAGAACAGTAGAACAGTTTGATAATCCTCCCAAATTTCCTCCTCCCCTCTGCAATCCACCCCTCCTACACTCCAGGCCCCTGGCACCCATGGTTCTATTTTCCATTCCTATATTTTTATGTTTTCCATAATATTATATCAATGGAATCATGCAGTTTATGATTTTTGTTTTTAAGTCTGGCGCCTTTATCCAGAAAAATGCAATTGCGACCCATTCCTGTTATCGTGATACCAGCATTTCATTCTTTTTATTGCCAGGTATGGATGTACCTCAGTTTGGACTGATTGCAGTTTTTAGTGATTACTAATAAGGCCTCTATTAATATTGACATACATGTTTTTCTGTGAATGTAAAATTTTATTTAGCTTGGGTAAATACTTAAGAGTACGGTTGCTAGGTCATTTGGTAAGTATGTTTAACTTTACAAAAATGGCCCAACTGTTTTAAAAAGTGACTGCACTATTTTGAATTGCCAGAAGCAATATATGGGAGCTTCCATTGCTCCACATCCTTGCCAGCCCTTGGTATTTTCAGTTATTTTGTGTGCTTGTTTAAGCTATTTTAATAGATGTGCTACGCTGTCATATTGTAGTTTTTATTTGCATTTTCTTAATAACTAATGATGTTAAGCATCTTTTCATGTGCTTATTTGCCATTCCTATAATTTCAAGTGTCTTTGTAAATCTTGTGCTCATTTCTTTTTTCACTAGGCTGATGGTTTTCTCATTACTGCCTTTTGAGGATTCTTATGTAAACTGGATTCAAGTCATTTTTCAAATATGTGATTTCAAATATTTCTCCTAGTCTGTGTCTTTTTATTTTCTTAATAATGCCATACATAGGCAAAAGTCTTCATTTTAATGCAATCCAGTTTATCAATCTTTTTTCTTTTATGGATTGTGCTTTTTGTAATGTATCTAAGAAACCTCTGCTTAATCCAGGATTGCAAAAATTTTCTTTTATGTTTTCTTCTAGTCTATAAATCATTCACAACATAGTTTAAAATAGACCCAATATTAATGGAAAAAATGGGATAATTTTTTCTAATTCAGAAGAATCCAAACAGCCTTCAGTATTTTGTAGATTTAGAAATTTTGAAATCACAGTCTGTTCCCTAAAACATAACAAATCACACCAGTAATTCATTCATTCATTCATTCATTCATTCGTCAAGTATTCATTAATGCCCCTACTATTTTCAACTTATTTTGCTAGATAGTGTTTCAAACATGGTTGGTCTCTTCCCTCAAGAATTTCACATGCTAATATAAGACAGATAGTAGAGAGAAAATTGTAGCACAGTGTGATAAGAGCAAGGATTAAGGTGGTCGCCAGCCACAATAGGAGTGAAAAGCAGGATACAACACAAAATGATAGTACAGCAACCCTGTGTAAGAAAGGAGATAAAACTTGTGGCCCTCGGGAGCACATGGTTTTATGGAGGAGATGAAAATATAAATACATAAATAAGTATTTAATTACCAACATCCTAAGTGCTATGAAAGTTAAAGGAAGTGAAGAGAATATATAAGAAGATATAATTTAGCCAAGGAGCCCCAGTGGAAGACCTCCTTAAGAAACCAACATGTAAATTGGAAGGTTAGCATAATTAAAAATTCATCTCAGAACAAGAGTGAAAAATCCAACATTCCAGCCTGAGAAAATTGCACATTTAAAGACTTCAAAATAGAAATTAAGTGAACATATTTGAGAAACAGAGAAAAGGCTAGGCTAATAGGGAGTTGTGTAGTGATTTTCTAATTTAAGTTTAATGAGAATCATCCACGAAGCTTGCTTAAAATTAAGATTACCAGGCCCCACATATAAAGTGTTTACTTAATAGTTCTAAAATAACAAGGTGATTATGATGTGTTGTATCAACCACCATACTTCGATAAATTCTAGACTAGAAGGAGAGGGAGAGAGTGGTAGGTAAGGAGACAGGGAGTAGAAACCAAGTTATTCAGAGTCAGGATTGTTGAGCCAAGCTTTATCCTAAAAACCTTGAAAAGCCTTTGAAGGATATAAAATGGGGATAAGTCATGATCCAGTTTGCATTTTAAAAACATTTTAAAATGACATAATAGAAATAGTGATGTGTATCATACTTAATTTCTGTCCATCTCACAAAAAGACCACCTAGGAATTATCCATAAACAAGACACCATTACGGAGGTCTCGGAAAAATGAAGTGAAGCTGAAGGCCTCCCTTGGGCAGCAGAGACCGAGAAGAGCCCATTAGAAGAGGAAGGGGGAGAGCTTCACTCTGACCACGTCAACTACTCTCAGGCTAGTACTTTGCCACCCAAGAGGGCCCCCCAGGGCCTCCAGTTTCTCTAGTGATAAAAAGAGAAGCCAAGTGGACATTCGGCTTCCCCAGAGTAGCAAGATGCTTCCCAGGAGGACTACTCAGGTCTCACCTCACAAGGATCACTGCAAGACTCTGACAAGTTCAACTGCTTTTAAACCCCTGGTTTCTGGCAACCAGTGTTCAGTTCTTAGCAGCCTGCATCCCTGCTGACAGCTGCGCCTGAGGCTCTGCCAACCATGGGAGCCCAACAGGTCACCTCATCGGGCCGGGGAGTCCAGTTGGCAGTTCTGCCTGGCTTGAATTATAAGCCACAGGGCCATACCAGCGGTGGAGCAGACCCCCCAGCACCCCCTGGCCGGGGAGCAGGTTTACTGCTTCAGCCTCCCCAGCTGCTGAACCTCGCATCTGGTCCCACCACTCTGTGAAGCGTAGCCACAACACCCAGCAGCCAGAGAACACATCCTACAACTTGCCCAGACAGGGAACCAAGCCAACAGTCCTTCCCATCTGCTGAGCATCACCTCTGGCCCTTCATGACCAGGAAGCTCAAATAGTGATCCTGAGGAGCCTTGGCATCCGGCCTATGGTATTGCCTAGAAAGTGGAGCCAGCCTACAACCCCATTCAGTATGGAGTCCTTGTAAGATCCTGCCCCATAACTGAATAGCCTGTGGCCTCTCCTATACAGGGATCTCAGACCAATTGTGGAACAGGGCCTGCAGCCCCCCGCCACTCTCTGCCAACTAAGAATCAGGGTGGTGACCTTGCCCAACTGAGGAGCATGGTCATCAGTCCTGGTCTCAACGGTGGATAGGAAAGAAAGAAAGAAAGAAGAAAGAAAGAAAGAAAGAAAGAAAGAAAGAAAGAAAGAAAGAAAGAAAGAAAGAAAGAAAGAAAGAAAGAAAGAAAGAAAGAAAGAAAGAAAGGAAGGAAGGAAGGAAGGAAGGAAGGAAGGAAGGAAGGAAGGAAGGAAGAAAGAAAGAAAGAAAGAAAGAAAGAAAGAAAGAAAGAAAGAAAGAAAGAAAGAAAGAAAGAAAGAGAAGAACAGGCTTGAACAACTACATACAAACCGAATATAACATATATAAAACATTCCATTCAATATAGCAGCAAAATATGCATTCTTTTGAAACATACACTGAACATTTTCTAGAATAGATCGTATGTTAGGCCACAAAATAGTTCTCAACGAATTCAAGAAGACAGAAATATCAAGTATCTTTTCTGAAAACAATGGTATGAAACTAAAAATCAATAAAAGGAGGAAAGCTGGGAGGGAGGTTCACAAAAACGTGAAAATTAAATAACACACTCATGAACTACTAATGTATTAAAGAGGAAATCCTAAGTTAAATTAACAAATATCTTGAGACAGTGGAAATACAACATATCCAAACTCATGAGACACAGCAAAAAGCAGTTCTAAGAGGAGTTTATAGCTACAGATGCATATATCAGAGAAAAAAAAAAAAAAGATCTCAAATAAACAACCTAACATTCTACCTCAAAGAACTAAAAAAGAACAAACTAAAACCAAAGTTACCAAGAGGGAAATAATAAACATTAGAACAGAAAAAAAGGAAACTGAGAACAGAAAACAATAGTAAAAATTAGCAAAACTAAGAATTGGTTCTTTGTAAAGATAAGCAAAGTACACAAACCATTAGATATGCCAACAGAAAAAAAGAGAGAGGACTCAAATAAATTCATAAGTGAAAGAGGAGACATTACAACTGATACTGCAGAAATACAAAGTGATTAAACAATTGTATGCCAAGAAATTGGAAATTGTGATTTATCAATTCCTAGAAACATACAAACTACCAAGAAATCACGAAGAAATAAAATATCTGAACAGACCAATAACAAGAAGAAAATTAAATCACTAATGAAAAAAATCTCCCAACAAAGTAAATCCCAGGGACAGAAGCTTCACAGGTGGATTTTACCAAACATTTAAAGAAGAATTAGTACCAATCCTTCTCAAAGTGTTCCAAAAAAATTAGAGGAAGGAACACTTCCAAACTCATTTTATGTGGCCACATTACCTGATACCAAAGCCAGGCAAGGACCTTACAAGTAAAGAAAACTACGGAACAATATCTCTGATGAATATCCTTACAAAAATTCTCAATAAATACTAGCAAATTGAATTCAGAGGCACATTAAAAGAATTATACACCATGAGCATTTGGGTTTAATTGCTGGGATACAACGATGGATGAAGAAATGCAAATTAATTAATGTGATACATCACATTAACAGAAAGGTAAAAATTATATAATCATCTCAATAGATTCAGAAAAAACATCTTCAAAAAAAGAGTAAAATTCTATACCCTTTAAGGATAAAAACTCTCAACAATTTGGGTATAGAAAGAACTCACCTCAGAATAATAAAGACCATAGATGACAAGCCCATAGCTAACAACATACTCAGTGGTGAAATGTTGAAAGCTTTTCCTCTAAGGCCAGGAATAAAGTTAGGGTGCTTGTTCTCACTACTCCGATTCAACATGGCACTGTAAGTCCTAGACAGAAGAATTAGACTAAATAAATAACATCCAAATTAAAAAGCAGAAAGTAAAATTTTCTCTGTTTACAGATAATACGATCTTATATATAAAAAACCCTAGAGAATCTACCAGAAAACTGTTAGAATTAAAAAAAAAAAAATTCGGTAAAGTTATAGGATACAAAATCAACAGGCAAAAGTTGATTGTGTTTCTACACACCACAGGGAACGATCTTGAAAATAAAGAAAACAGTCCCATTCAAAATAGAATAAAAAAAAATAAGTATTGGAATAAATTTAACTGAGGTTGTAAAATATCTAAATACAATAACACATTGATGAAAGAAATTGAACAAAGAATTTCATATCCATGAATTAGAAGAATTAGTAGTATTTAAATGTCCATACTACCCCCAAGCCATCTATAGATTCAATGCAATCCCCATCAGAATTCTAAAGGTATTTTTCACAGAAGTGAAAAACAATTCCAAAATTCGTATAGAACCACAAAAGACACTAAATAGCCAAAGCAATCTTGATAAAGAAGAATGAGGCTGGAGGCATCACACTTCCTGATTTCAAACTATACTATAAAACTATGGTATATAGTCACCAAAACAGTATAGTAGTGGCATAAAGACAGACACATAGACCAATGAAAACAAAATCAGGAGCCCAGAAATAAACCCACACACATACAGTCAACTAATGTTGGTCAAGGGAGTCAAGAATCCCCAATGCAGAAAAGACTATCTCTTCGGTAAGTGGTATTGGGAAAACTGAATATCCTATTGAAAAGAATGAAAGAGACTCCTAGCTTACATCAGACACAACAATGAGCTCAAAATGGATTAAAGACTTACATTTAAGACCTGAAACAAAACTCCTAGAAGAAAACAAATAAAAAGTTCCTTGATATTGGTTTTGGCAATGGTTTTGGCATTGGTTTGGCAATTGGGTTTGATACCAAAAGCACAGACAACAAAAGCAAAAATAAACAAGTATGACTATATCAAACTAAAAATCTCTGCACAGCCAAAGAAATGATTATGAAATGAAAAGGCAACCTAAAGAATGGAGAAAATATTTATAAATCATATGTATGATAAGGGGTTAATAACCATAATACATAGGTAACTATACATAATATCACTTAGTAGCAAAAACAAATTAATCCACTTTAAAAATGGGCAAAGGGACTTGAATAGATATTTATCCAAAACAGATACGTAAATGAGCAACAGGTCCATGAAAAGGTGTTCAACATCACTAATCCTTAGGGAAATGCAAATAAAACCACAAAGAAAAATCACATCACAAAAGTTAGGATGGCTAATATATATATATATATATATATATATATATATATATATATATATATATACAAGACAAGACAAGAATTAACACTTGTAAGGATGTGGAGTAAAAGGAACCCCTGTTTACTGTTGGTGGGAATGTAGACCATTAGAGCCACTATGGAAAAATGGAAAAACACTACAACACTACGGAGGTTCCTCAAAAAATTAAAAATAAAACTACCATATGATACAGCAATCCTTCTTCTGGGTATATATCCAAAGAGAATGAAATCAAAAAAAAAAAAAAAGAGAGAGAATGAAATCATTATCTCCAAGAGACATCTGCTCCCCCCATGACCACAACAGAGTTCTTTACAATAGCCAAGGCATGGAAACAACCTTAGTTTCCATCAATGGATAAATGGATAAAGAAAATGGGACATATCGGGGATCCATGGGTGGCTCAGCAGTTTGGTGCCTGCCTTTGGCCCGGGGCGTGATCCCGTGGTCCTGGGATCAAGTCCCATATTGGGCTCCCGGCATGGGGCCTGCTTTGCCTATGTCTCTACCTCTGTGTGTGTGTGTGTCTTTCATGAATAAATAAATAAAATCTTTTTAAAAATTAAAAAAAAAAGAAAATGGGATATATATTTACAATGGAATAGTATTCAGATGTAAAAAATAAGGAAATCCTGCTATTTGACAACATGGATGAACTTAGAGGGCACTATACTAAGTGAAATAAATCAGATGGAGAAAGACAAACACCAAATGATCTTACTTACATGCAGAGTCAAAAGAAAAGAAAAAAGAACTCCTAGGAACAGAAGAGAGTAGATTGGTGGTTGTCAGGGACCAGAAGTGGGATAAGTGGAAGGTGGTCAAAGGGTACAAACTTAACAATTATAACATGAATAAGTTCTGAAAATCTAGAGTACAACATGGTGACTATAGTTAACAATATTGTATAACATACTTGAAAGGGGCTAAGACAGTAAATCTTAAAAGTCCTCACCTCACACACACACACAAAAATGGCAACTATTTCAGGTAATGGATGGTTAACTAACCTTATTGTGAGTAATCATTTTGCCATATGTACATATATCAACCATCACACTGTACACCTTAAACTTACTAAATATATGTCAATAAATCTGGAAAAATACTTAAAAATTACTTTGGGGGCCAGGCAGAGAAAAGATCAAAGGGGCACCAAGAGAAGATTGGAAAATCCATTAGGAGCTTGAACCTGACTCACCCAAGTGAGTTCTTGGACAACAGTGGCATGCAGAGATAAAAAGAAATTGACAAAATCCATGAGGCAACTAGTCACTAACTCATCCAGATACCGTGATCTGCTTCTCTTATCGTAGTGATACCAGCAGTCTAAGGAAAGGTGATGGCAAGCCCGAAACTTTTAGTCATTTATTAGCACGTTCCCGAGTCTCTGATCCTTGTCATTCCTGTCACACACGTGAGTGGTTAACCAAACATATTCAAAAGGCTTTTTCTCTGCTCTTCTCTATTTTCAAATTCAGAATTTCCTTTTAAAAAGAATACATCAGGCATGCTAAAAAACAATAGCCTTCTTAAGAAACTTGATTTTAGAAAAAGATCTCTCAAGTCCTCTGACCTTCTTCATAAAGTGATAATACTAAGGTTTACCTGAAGCTCTCTCTACGGATACATAAATACCGACACTTAGAATCCAGCCCTGAGCTTCTTCTCTCCTACTACCACGTATTCTTTCCTCACATCGACCCCCTCGCCCCAAATATCTTTGTCTGGTGACATTGCCTGAGAGTCATCAAAAATACATAAGCCCAACCAATATCCATTTTCCATAATGGTAGAATGGTAGAAAGCTATGTGAGCATAGCTATGAAGCAAAGCCATGATAGTGAAGCAGTGTGGGTAGTAAAAGCATTTTTGTTTGTTTCTCTGCAGGCTATTTTACCTGACTATTCCATGTCCATGACTCTAGGACCTCTAAACATGCAATGCATAATTACTAAGTTTTGAATTCACTTTATTCTTAGGTCTCTGCTATTTGGAGACAAAAAGAGGAGTTGAAGAAGAAGGACACAAACCCTCTGCTGGATTCTTTCTTCTAATATTTCAAACATTATTACACTTGTGATCTTATCATTGCTCTAGTCTTTCCTCCTTGCCCTGGTCACCTCTCCAAATTATCAATTTCTTTTTTTTTAAGATTTTATTTATTTATTCATGAAAGACACAGAGATAGAGAGAGAGAGAGAGAGAGAGAGAGAGAGGCAGAGACCCAGGAAGAGGGAGATGCAGGTTCCATGCAGGGAGCCCTATGTAGGACTCAATCCCAGGACCCCAGGATCACAACCCGAGCCAAAGGCAGACACTCAAACACTAAGCCACCCAGGTTTCCCAATTTATTTCTTGAGGCCAGCTCAAATCTTACAACTTCTCTGAAGACTTCATAGATGAAGCCATCCCAATTTCATCCATACATCCATTCGGTCAATCAGCAGATGTGTAGGAGGCAGGTGTTTATGTATTAATTGGAATGTCTAAATCCTTTCTTTAACCTCCAGTGCTTGGACATTTTCCTTTTGGCTCATAAAAACCTCATTTACCCTACTCATCTGACTTAACTTTCACTTGTTGAGGTCATTAACTTTTTAAAATGCACATACAGTATCTCTACATTTAAGTTGGTGGCTCCTTGATGACCTTTCACAGGCAAAGATATGAGGCAGTACTGATCTTCATAATGCTATTTGATCAGCCTAAAGGACCATACTTGATTATGAGATTACCTCCCTCTTGCTTTTTTGTGTTCAAATATATTTCTGTTTTAAATACACTCAATAGCTGAAATCAAACAGCAACTCTCTGGCACTGCCAAATTTTCTTAAACCTCTAAGTTGTAAAATGTATGAGACTTTAGAACACTTTTGGTAAAGATAGTCACATTGTACCACTCTTCATCCCAAACAGCTCCTGTCAGAGCATTTCACACACACACAGGACGCTTACCAAATATCTTAATTGGTATGGTCATTTTTCTATGAATTGTTCTCATCAGAAATCAAAACACTATTCTTCACTTCCTTTGTCCTATGTTCGTTTTTTTTTTTTTTTTGACCTGAAGTAATTAATTAAATTTATTTATTTTGTGTGTGTGGATATTTTCATATTTTTTGTATATTTTTTATTGGGGTTCAATTTGCCAACATATAGCATAACACCCAGTGCTCATCCCGTCAAGTGCCCCCCTCAGTGCTGTCCTATGTTCTAATAACTGAGTAAGTGATCAAGCATGTGCTAGGTGATCCTATAGGCGAATCAGTTTATTTCTACCACAGGCACAAACTCAAATTTAGTCAAATAAGTACATGTGCTCATAAAAGGATGAGAGAGAGAGAAGGGAGGAAAGAGAGAGCCCGAGCGACAAAGAATTACATAGCATATGAACATTTCACTTGCTATTCCACTCAGTGAGCATATGCCCCAGAGTGAGTGCGAGGTGCAAAATGGAACTCTGCCTTTTTCTTTGGTGAATTCACATCCCTCCCATGTCCCTCTCTCAGTGACTACCTTGCTGCAGTTCTGAGTACCCTAGTTTTCAAAGATATTTATTACATATAATATGATTCCTGAATTCAATGCAATTACTTCATCTGGGGCTCAACCAAAAGAGAAAAAAAAAAGTCTATATGTTCCAAAGCTAGAGAGAAAATTTGGCTGTACTGCATTTACTGAGAGACAGTATATCTGTTTCCAACTTGGCACCTTCCAAAGGGATGTTCAAGGGCGTGCTTGCCTATACTTAACTTTTGCCTCACCTGCCGACTCTAGATGTGACCTTTACTCACGGTGCCACTCCAACGACATGGCACCCACTCTACCCTGGAAGGACTCTTTCTGACTTTGACATTTGATGTATTTTATGCAAGATGTTCTCTGTTCCTAACTGATTATTCAAAACATCGAAATCACCTGCATCAGTTTAAGCCTTTTAGAAGTACTATTCTAGATCACAAACAAATGTATGAAGAAAATCACACACACACACACAAAAAAGAGGAAAGCTTTAATACAAAGGTCACATACACAGGTTCCCAAAGGGGCCTGACAGGTAAGGAAGCAAGTGGAGAATCCTGGATTTTAGACACTGTAAGAGAAACAAGAGTCAGGAGAGCAGAACAGCAGGGGATACTCAGCGCCCGGCTGCTGTTTCAAGGCAGAAATGTGGGACCAGTATTGCTGATTTTTCTTTTTTTCTTTTTTTTTAAGAGAAGTTGAAAATCCAGATTTATATGTGAAAGGCTACCAAGGAGCTTTGAAAAGGAGAATCCTCTGGGTCAAGACCACGGGGCCTAACAAACAATATCAACAGTGAGCATCCATTTCCAATCTCAGCACTACCATGTCTTTATCAAAATATAGGTGGCTTTTTTAAAGTAAAAATGCAACCATCTGAACCCGTCCAGTGCTTAATTAACATTCTGCAAATGGTGTGATGTGTAGGTTTTTTTCCTATGGAATTTTGCTGAGTCAGGGAAAAAACACTTTTTAATTTGCTTGGAAAAAATGTTTAGTACCTCCCAACATATAAGGACATTACAGCATGTTGCCAAGTCTGTGCCTGGAGGTCTTTCTTTTGATTAATGAGAAGCACTTGCAGTCACTGTTTACTGAGAAGTTAAGAAATAAAATAAATAGTTTTCTACCCCTGTAAGACAACTTGGTTTTATTCTTCATGGGATCACAGTACTAGATTATCAGCATACACAACCATAAACACAATTTGCTGGTTTCTCTGTCTTAAAAAAAAATCCTGTAGCCCCCAAATCAAGCCTTCAATATGAATCAAGGAATTCTCATTATAGGATGCATTTCTGACAGGGCAAGTCAGTACTTTACAATATAGTTGTTGGCAGAGAATTGTCTGACTTTGTGATATACACAGCATCTGAAGTCATAGCTTGGAGGTTGAACCCTCACATCATTACTCCACACATACCAAACCTCTTTGCTCATTTCTGTAATCGCTCACAGAGCACAGAAACCATCAGAGGGGAATAAGTCCAGGAAGGCAAATTGTGCTTCTTATGGCTATAAGGGATGTAGTGCTCAGTAGAGTGGAATTACTTTTCTGGCAAAATAAATCAGAGGGCTTCCAAAAATTTTTAAACCTCAAATCATGAGTGATGTTTACATTCCTTGTTGGTTTCTAGTTTTACATCCAACATATGGTGAGCAAAATATATCCAAACCCATTCCAGAAATGAAAGGCAAAAACTGTCTTACAATTCGATGTGCCCCAAGTAATCTGGTTTCAGAGATTGTAAATCTGCCTCTTACTGTATCAGTCTTTCCGATGAGCATTTTTTAAAAGGCATGTTAAATAGTTCAGTCAAAACTATCACTTGGTAATTACTGTTGAGTAATGTAAACTACCTATTGTGGAATGAATGTGAAAACTAATATGGGTTTAAATATAGGAAACTTCTCTTATAGAACTGGAATGAACGCTCACCTTATAGATAAAGGGATACCTGACTTCACATTAATCAAGCTGGGGCAATTCAATGAGTGGCTGGAAATATCTACCTATCATGGTCCTCCCCAAAATAATGCAGCAGAAATGCCCTATCTTTGCTTACCTAAAATGCAAGGGGAATTGACTGCCAATTGACTGGCCATGAGTTTCAAGATGATTGTTAACTCTGTGTTAGTGTCAAGGTCATGGGAAGAGTGATGTACACATACATGCCCAGTAACTTTATAGGAAACACTCTCTATCCCCAATCTTTAGGAGCAGCCATCTCTAACAAAGAAATGCTTAATATCTGCTCTATATTATATCTATTTTATTTTTAAAAAGATTTTCAAATGATTATTTATAGCTCAATGCAAGAGCTATTTGAACAAATGCCTGCATTTTAATTACACAAGTTCAGAGTTCTATGTTGTATTTTTTTTAATCTTCAGAGATATATGATGCTGGTGGGTTTCAAAGGTACAAACTAATCCGCACAGTTGGGGTGCTATGTGGCATCCAAAGATCATGAAATTAATGAGGTCAACTTTAAAGGGGCCAAATTTTCTTGAACTGGTTTGATTCGAGCAAAAGGACTCATTTTCATGTAGTCTTAAAACGTTTTTATTAGAGCTATTTAATTTTATGACACTGGCCCAAAGAGTTTTCTGAAAGTTGGGGAAATCTCCTATATTTATCTATATTTCACACTCTCTCTCTCCTGTTCTCTTTATATTGAAATTTAGGATCTGACTTATTTATAATTTGCCGACAATCCCATTTCTATTAGAAAATTCAGATTTGAACATTCAGATATTTAAAGATTTAGGGTACATTTTGAATCTTCATATCAGCATGAAAACCCATGTAAACTCTGTATACATCTCTACAGGTCCATCTGCTTCCAAAACCTATTTTAGAAGCTCCTACTAAGTACGTATAAAATTTTCACCTCTCAATATTAAAGAACAACAAAAACAAAAACAAACTATTATTCTGACTTAGATATCAAGATACAGGTTTTATTTTATTTATTTTATTTTATTTTATTTTATTTATTTTATGATTTTATTTATTCATGAGAGACACACACACACACAGAGGCAGAGACACAGGCAGAGGGAGAAGCAGGCTCCACGCAGGGAGCCCAACATGGGACTCGATTCCGGGTCTCCAGGATCAGGCCCTGGGCTGAAGGCAGGCACTAAACCACTGAGCCACCCAGGGATCCCAAGATACAGGTTTTAAATTCATTTCCATGCACTGGGAGAGAAGATCGATTAAGTTCTCTTATTATTGATGTTGAGTTAGTCCTCCATGGAGGTTTAATGAAATTATTAATTTGAATACCATTTGAAACAGTACAAAAGACAGATACATTTGTTACAAATACTTTAATTGTTACTACAAATAGTGATAGTAGAAGGGCACACCATCATAATCATGGCCTTTCACTTGCCTCTGTTCCTTGCTGGTTAAGATTCTACTGTTAAAAATCAATACTTTATTCTTAGGTCTCTGCTATTTGGAAACAAAAGGAGGAGTTGGAGAAGAAAGACACAAACCCTCTGCTGGATCCTACTGTAATTGTGGGCACTGGAAAATAAAGTAGTTGACATTGTTCTTACCCTGAGGTAACTTAAAATCTAGTTGGCAAGCTGCAACAAAACACACACACACACACACACACACACACACACACACACACTTTTTAAAAATCCCATTTGTCCTGAGGTCACCTTGGACAGATATGTTTCAGACATTATAACTCACTACATTCAAGTCATGAAACAGACCCTTCCACTCTTGTCTACAGAAGCTATACATATATCTATCTATACATATAACTCTCTGGAAGTACAGACTAGGGCAGGACAGATGTGGAGCGACATTAGGACCAGGTATGTCTACAGAGAGACACATACAATAGGCCTATGCAAAAGGATGCAGACAGAGGAGGAGGTACAGATATGTTTGTGTACATATCTAAGTGACAAATATCAGAATTTTTCATCACTTGCAAACTTTGAACACATGGGTGTTGGAAATATGGGCCTCAAACTGAAGAAATTTAAAATCTGTCATCTCCCAGGATACACCAGAAATATTTGGGGGGAGAAATAAAAAACCAAGGAAATAAGCCACTGGCACCCAAAAAAACAAATAATATACATGTGATTAAAAATCATAACTGATATAATATCTTGTATTGTGTGGGACAAACACTGTGTCACATGAGGAAGAGAATATTTTTAGCCAAGGATTGGCGAAAATTTCACAGCTTCATGGCATGGCCATGATGTTTGGTAGAATGTTAATAAGTGTGGAATAGTACCTGCATATATACTGTGGAGGTGGGAGAGGGGGACTTACATTTCAGAAAGAGGAACCATGGCATCAAAAATACTAGACTGTACAAACCATTTTAAAAGGACAATGAGCAGATAGCTTGGCTGTGTCAGAAAGTCTGGAGCTAGGCCAAAGCTAAGACATGTGGATTTTTATTTAGTGATTAATTAGAAATGTTGAAGAGTTTTTG
The DNA here is from genome assembly GCF_053574225.1 of Canis aureus. Lineage (NCBI taxonomy): Eukaryota > Metazoa > Chordata > Mammalia > Carnivora > Canidae > Canis > Canis aureus. Next base: position 33,017,111 of record NC_135618.1, read on the forward strand.
TATGAGAGAATAGAAGGTACGAAGCTTAATTCTTGTATGTTTAATATCTCTGTGTTAGAGAGGATATATTGGAGGACAGGGACCAAATTTTCACTTGCAATAGATTAAATATAAGGTGATTAAGAACTGAACCAGAATGGTAGGAATAGAAACAGGAAGAAGAGGAGTAGGAGAGGTGCTTTTATTTCAAAGGCATTTAATAATGATTGGATAGATAGGGTGAGGCTAAAGGAAAACACAGAGATGTCATGACTTAAAGGCTAGATACCATAGAGAATGCTCTGCTACTTATTAATTTATTCAAAAAGTGTATTATTTTAACAAATATTTATTGAGGGCACACTATTTGCCAAATTTTGTACAAATCCATGGGGATTCAGTAGAGTTCATAATCTTTAGAAGAAGATAGAGAGATGGCCAGATATCAAATAACCAATATTTAAGTACAGTAATTATATGCACTTATGGAACAAATATTCTAAATGTTTGAACACATATACATATACTATATATTATATATTTGTTATTTAATACATATTAAATATATATGTATTACATTATATATATAATCTTATATATACATATACACCCATACTCTTCTTCATGAGGTGAAGATTCATGTTATTCAAATAACCAATATATTAATCATAACCAAATAACAAATACATAATTACAAACTCTGATAGGGCTTATAAAGGAAAACAGAGGCAGCTATGAGTTCATGCAACAAGAGCACCTGGGTGAGGTGAAGTGGTATAAGGATGCTGTTCTGAGAGAGTGATGTTAACTAGGAAAATGATGGAAAGAAAAAAAATGATGGAAAGAGTATTCCTGGGGACAGGAACAGTGTGGACCCAGGTTTGGAAGGGGAAATCATGAGTTCATTCCTAGAAAAATTGAGTTTGATATGTCTTTGAGACATCCAATTGGAAATGTTGAGTCAGAAGATAGAAACATGTGTCTGACACTCAGCAGAGCAGTCTAGGCTGCAGATCTAAATGTAGAAGTCCCCAGCAAACAGATGAGTCATAGGTATGGATGATATCCACTGTAAAGAAAGTTTACAGTGAGAGACTTAACAGAGCTTAGAGCAACCCTTGGAAATCTGCTGTATCTAGAAGTCGAATAGGGAGGATGCGCTGGCACAAGAGACTAGAGAGTTGAGTGTTAGAGTTAAAAATGAGGAAGATGTGCTGTGAGAAAATTAAGAAGGGGACTGTTTCTTACTGGAAGTGCTTAACAGTATTGAAGGTTGTTTAATGGACACAAAGGTTGAAGCCTAAAACACACCTGCTATTGGATCTAGTTATGTGAAGGGCATTGGTGGCCTTGCTAAGAGTAGTTTAGACTGAGGGGAAGGGATAAAATCCAAATTATTGTCAGATAAGAATTGAGTGGGAGGTGAGGAACTAGAATGTTAATATAGACAGCTCCATCTGAAACATTTGGCAGTTAACAGACTTTAATAAACTTCCTTTTTGAAAGGAAGAATAAGGTTTTGTTGTTGTTCTCATTAGTTTGATGTGTGCGTGTCTGCGTGTGTTGTTTTTAAGAAAACTGATAAATCATTTTTAACCAACTGGAGCTTGGGGAGATGGCAGTAACTTAAAATGAAAAGTTTCATGCACCTACACAGAAAAAAACTATATAGAGCTCAGGAGAGAGGATGGATGGAGGAATGGATGAGATGACCATCTTCTTAGAGATAAAAGGATACTTTCTGTGGGCTTCAGTAGAAAGCGGGAACAGAGAAGAGCTAAAACCCAGGACTAGTCTTGATGAAATTCTACTTGTAGGAAAAAGGAGCTAGAAAAGCAACTGGAATCTGGAAATGACAAAGAATAGCAGTCCATGAAGGAGACAGAATAATGAGGTTAAAACCCAAGGAGGGATGAATTTTAGGAAGTAAGACATCTAAAGCAACATGTAGAAATTTTCAGATTGTGCTATTTGCAGTCACCACAACTCAATAACTATTCATTCAAATCAAATAAAAGATTTTCTTATGTGAATGTTTAACAAATGAGAAAGACACCCTTTCAAAATCAGTGTGGGTTTTGAAAAACAAAAATCAGGATAAAAGTAAAAGGTCAATGTTGAAAAGATACAAAGTAAAATATTGTTCCAACTCTCCTCACCCAGAAATTAACTTTAGTTAAAATTTATTTCAGCCATCTCTTTATGTCCTTACATAGGCAAAAGGTAATAAGTAAGGATATATAGAATTAGAACTAGATGCCAGAGAATTTTTATCTAAAGAGACCTAGATGGCCAGATTCTTAGGCAACTAGATATAGAAATATATAAGGCTTTTAGTAATAATTTTGGAGTAATGAAATCACATCATACACACCGCTTGAATACAAATATGTAATTAAAATTTTTATTTGAGGGGTACCTGGGTGGCTCAGTGGTTGGGCATCTGCCTTTGGCTCAGGTCATGACCCTGGCATCCTGGGATCAAGACCCCCATCAGGCTGCCTGTGTGGAACCTGATTCTCCCCCTGCCTATGTCTCTGCCTCTCTCTGTGTGTCTCTTGTGAATAAATAAGTAAAATATTTTTAATTTTTTTTATTTTATTTGAATTTAAGAGAGGAAAAAAATCAAGTGGAAATAAAATTCTAGAATTCACATAAATGTTTCTTCAGCAGAGAGATATTAGTTCCTTAACTAGCTTGCTTATTAAAATGTTTAAAAGGTTCTAATCTAGTATTTTTAACCATAAGCTTCAAAAACAGACAAATTCATTGAATGTCCATGTGATAGGTGAATAAATTAGTCTTGGACTTTTTCCCATTTCCTTTCCTATACTATACATCCAGGATTTTCCTTTATTTTTTTCCATTTTATACTTGATACCACTTAAATTCTATCCTTTAGCTAAAAGTCACACTCTAGTTACAATTTTATATCAACAGACTCGGAGCTTACTGTTTCTTTTTTTTTTTTTTTTTTTTTACATTATTTCTCTATTTTTTCAGGTTCATTTTGATTTATCTTCTGGTTGGCAAGATACAGCCATTAGTTTTCCTAAACATTTTTTTGTTTCATTGTTGTTGAATTCCCTAAGTTCCTCCACATATGAGATGGTTGGTCTATTGCCTTTTACACCTAAGGGACAGCTGGACTGGGTATAAAATCTTGGGCCACAGTAGCTTTCTCTCAAAACTTTTATCATTCTATATATTGTCTTCTGGCCTTGAGTTCTCTTATAGAAGTTTGAGGGCAGTCTCATTGTTAATCTATTTTCTTCCAGTTTGTTTATATGATTATTTATTTGATATTGAAATTTAGCAATTTTACTGAGTTTGACATTGATAATTCTGTATCATCTTTTCCCATGACACAAATGTCTTTTAGAACTGTAAATAAAAGTATTTTTTTTTGCAGGGACTTTTTCTTAATATATATATTCAAAAGCTTTTATCATTATTCTATCTGGTTTCTTCAGGAACACTAAATATGCATGAGTGAGATTTCTTTTGCATTTTCTGTCATCTTATTGGTTACTATTTTTGCATCTTTGTTATTTTCCATTTAATTTTGTGTGTTTTTCCCCATTCCACTGACCATATCTTTGGCTTTCAATCACTTTCATTATATTTTAAATTGCCTTATTATATGGTTTTATTTCCAGCATATTTTATTTGTTCCTTACTTTTTTTTTTCCTGAGAACCAACAGCTTACTTTTAACTTTTCTTCTATTATATAGAGTCTCCTATTCGGGCCCTTAAATTTGTCTTTTGACTTCTTTGAGAATAGAAGAGGCTATTTATTTAAATTCTCCCTGTGTGTTTTTAAGTAAGAATTCTTATTATAGATTTTACTACCATTTGCTTCTGTCTTCTTCCTCCATTAGGCCCACAGTTTATCTGTTGGTTTCTAAGTTTTACTCAAGTTTGGATGAAGTTAACTATCTGCCAAAAATAATGTAGAGGACTGAGGAGAATGAGTTCTAAGATAGGGAGATCCTGGGATACCTGGGTGGCTCAATGGTTGAGTGTCTGCCCTTGCTCAGGGCATGATCCCAGAGTCCCAGGATTGAGTCCCACATCAGGCTTCCTACATGGAGCCTGCTTCTCCCTCTGACTATGTCTCTGTCTCTCTTTCTCTCTCTCTCTCTCTCTCTCTCTCTCTCTCTATATATATATATATATATATATATATATATATATATATCATTGTATTTATATATAAATAAATAAAATTAAAAGAAAAAAAGATAGGGAGGTCCAGAGACTAGGCTGAAATTTAATGTCTCAAACATTCTCACACCACACCAGTCTTTCCCATTGTCCTGAATGCATGACTCCTTTCAGTGTGCAAGTAGTAATTGTTGACTCATAGAAAATCCTTTTATGTCAGATGTTCCCTGTGCTGCTGCTTCCACACCCTGCTTCACCCCTGGCACTCTTACAAAGAGTGTGAGGCTTTCTCAAAAGTAATAGTGAGTGCCAGTTGGGTTTCTACTTTAGTGCCACTTCCCCTGCCATTCTATGCTATTAAATTTCTATTCCACAGGGAGGTCCTGTAGTTTTCTGCACCACTATACCCCCTGGATGTTGTCATCTTTAATCAAAGAACCATTGGCCATGCCTTTCTGGATTATAACATTTACTTTTGGAAAAATCAATATTCATCCATGTTCAAAAAGGAGTGCATTGGCTCTTAGCATTCGGCCCTCCTCTGGCCCAGATTTTATATCATTTGATAGCCATAGCTTTACTTTGTCATTTGAGATTTTTGCCATTTCTTTTTTCATTTTAGCTAGGTTTTTTTTCTTCTTAACCTTGAGTCATTATTTTCGATAGATTTGAGAAAGAAGGAACAAAATTGTTGCAACTCTGCCATCTGAAACCTGAAGTTAGCGTGCATTAATTTTGCTTTTAGCATGCATTAATTTAAAAGTCCTGGGACAATGCACTTTGATAGTCATGTGGAGAGACATAACTCTTTTTCTTTTTCACTTCTCCAACAGATTTATTTGGAAAGGAATGGATTTTGAGGAGAAAAAACATGGGGCAGAAGTATGGAATAGAAAATAAATACAAATGTAAGCTGTTTTGCTAATTGTTTTATAACCACAACAAATTTGTACAGAGAATGCCCTGTACAAAACAGCACAATAAAGGTTCAAAGATTGAGGTGTTCCCCTAGGCAAGGCCGAAGATTTCAGTCTCTGATGTTTGGAATTTATTTTTATTTTTTAAATAACTTATTTTATTTTATTTTATTTTATTTTATTTTATTTTATTTTATTTTATTTTATTTTATTTTATTTTATTTATTCATGAGAGACACACACAGAGAGTGGCAGAGACACAGGCAGAGGGAAAAGCAGATTCCACGCAGGGAGCCGGACGTGGGACTTGATCCTTGGTCTCCAGGATCATGCCCTGGGCTGAAGGTGGCGCCAAACCGCTAAGCCACCTGGGCTGCCCTGGTGTTTGGAATTTAGGCTGCAGTCCTTGGTTTTGGATGGATCACTGGATGTGTGACACAGTTCATGCTTTTAACCAGATTTGAACAGCAGAATGGCCACTTGCTCCAGCTAGAAGTAAATGAAGTGTTTGGTTTCATGTGACATATAACTACCGAAGTTCCTGCCCACAATGCAGTGCCAGGGGGGTTGTACTTCTTGTCAAACTCCTTCTTAATATGGGCCACAGTGTCCTTCTCTTCCTCAAAGAGCTTAATAGGTTCAAAAAAACTACAAACGCCAAAAAGGACACTCTTCCCTATGAAACCAGGACCTGTAAGGTACATGCAGAAAAACAAAGAGATTGACTTGGACATAGAAGGAAAAAGTTATTTATCCTGGCGTCATTAAAACTAGAAGAACTTCAGATGGGATTATTTCTAACATGATACCTGTGAACATAAAGTCTTGTACCCTTTGTCTACTTGATTTTAAGTGCTTATCCTTAACCTATCTATTTCTTATTATGGGAAGAAAGTTTCCGCCTGGAAGATTTTATCCCTTACAACCCATTCTCTTCCCCCAACCTGACCCTGCAGTGAAGTCAAAATGACAGATTTGTGACATCATAATAATTTTTTCCTTCTCCAGGAACAAACTGTGAAGCCATTAACACAGGATGGTGACTTCACTGTAGGATCAAACGGAGCAGCTGGCTAGAAAGGAAAGACGGAGCATTCTTATTCAAACACACATATATCTTCAATAATAACCAGGGAAATTGAGAAAATTACTGTCAAAGTAAATTGCATTTTGTATAAATGCCATCTCCTTTCAAGTTTGTCCCAGCATGATCATCCTTCTTTATTTAGTGGTGTTGCCCTTTTCTCCTTAGAGACCTTTAACAAAATCTCCTTTTTTATTTCATGTATCATTAAAATGACTTAAATGAGTAGGAATGGGGCATGCCTGGCATTTATTTTTAATTATTTACATAAATAAAGAGATGTTCTTATTTTACATCTACTGCAGTTCTGAAAATATATTTTTGCTAAGTGGATTTAATGCTCATGTTAGGATAAAGCACTGAACAGGTAATATCTATTCAGTAGTTAGTTCACCAGGCCAACAGTGTATATTTTGATACAAAAGAAATCCCATAAGTCGATAATGACACTTCAGTAATTATTGTTCATATCTCTATTCAGATCTTTTCTCTGCATTTGAGAGACAAGGTTAATACATATGACAAATTAAACGATCATACAAGGAAATATGACTAATGCTAAATGAGCAATGCAGAGCCCATGCCAGGAGCTCAGAGGAGAATGTCATGACTGTGAAGGCTATGGGAACTGAGAATCCAGGCTCTGGAGTCAGACTATTTAAGGCTCAAATCTGAGCTCTATAATTTAACTGCTAGGTGACTTAATTTCTCCAAGCCATGATGGCCTCAGTTATTGAGGAGGAGAATTAAGCCTACTTCACAGGGTGATTGTGAAATGTAAATGCCTATCTATGGAAAGCACATAGCAAAGTGAAAGCTTGGGATAAATGTAAACGAATACAAGCTGCCATTTTCAGATGGAAGTGATGAAGGAAGTCAGACTTTAGAATTTTAAGTAAAGACAAGATTAGAAGACAAATATAGGAAGAGAAACCATTTAGACAGTTCTTGAAATGGAATTATTGAAGGGATGTACACAATATATTTGGGGACTAACTATAACTTATGATTCACAGAAAGGAATAAAGAAAGATAGTTTTAAAGAAGTAAATTGGGGTCAAATTGTGGAAAACATTAAATTCAGACTGCATTTAAAAAAAGATTCTACATTATTCATTCAACAGTTTTATTGAAATTACTATTTACTAGTTACCTAATAACTGAGAACATAATAATAAGATGGATAAAGTCTCTATCTTTGTGGAGCTTACACTGAGCAAAGGAAAGATACTGCAGAAAGATAACAAATGAGGACATGATGTGATATACCTTATATTTTGGAATATTAATTAGATGGACATAACCAGAAGAAATGGAAGAATGTAGGGATCACAGTTTTCTTGTGGAATGTTATTACAATGACTCAAAAATGATAGGAAGAGATTCAGGATTAGACTAGAAGTAGTGAGGCTAGAAAGAAAGACTTGGCAAAGACTGCAAAAGAAAAAAAAATCCTAAGACTCTGAGATTAACTGAACATGAAAATGCTGAAGTTCAGAGATGAGCCTGTTATTCTAAATGCAGTCAAACATTCAAGTGAAAATTCACCAGATAAATTTCATGGGAGGTTAATGATTTTCTTTGTTTATTTCTTTCTTTTTTGGAAGCTATTTTCTTAGCAATGATCGTTGGAGATGTGAGTCAATAAAATACTGAAAGGAAATGTTAAAAGATAAGAAGGAAAGGTGGAGAAAGCTATCACATCCTTAGATCTTCTAGAGAAGGAAGAAAATAAAGCCCAACAGGAAAGAGAAAAGACGTAAGAATACATACTTCAAAACATAGTATTGTCACAGACACCAGGGGCAAATGATAGAAGTGGTCAAATGCGTTAAATGTACCAAAACATCAATAAAATAAGGACAAAGAAAAGACTGTTGAAATTGACAAATGAAGACATTGTCAGAAACCATTTCAGTGAGCAGACTCACCGGGTGGTTAAAGAAATCTTTAGGTTGCAGGAAATAGAGGCAATAAATACACCCCACTCATTTGGTAAGTTTGGCATTAAAAGATAAAAAGAAGTGTCTCAAGTGTCAGGCAGATGTTATTCACTCCTCTTTCCTATTCCAGATGTTAACCATAATCCCAAACAACCATTTCAGAAGTGCCTGTTTTGGATTCCTGGGAAAACTGAGTAAACAAGTGTAAATGGCTTGAAGCAGATTCACCAACGTTGCAGAAGAATGCATTCTGCTGATATCCAGTGATTGCATTATCTTCACAATTGCAGCATGTGGCTGATTTTTAAAATACTACACAAAATTCTGAAGCCCTTAGAAGACAGGAACTATGTTTAAGAGAAAGTCAAAAGGAGAACTGCTGCCTCCTATGTCCCAAAATGCTCCCATCTGTACTGAATTCTAACAGAACGTGTCCTCTATCATAGACAGATTTATGGATGAGTTCCTTTATTACCACACATCTTTCCTTCTTGAAGATGACAGAAACCTACAGCTGTCAATCGCTAATAAGCGTAGTTTTCTTGCATTACAATCCACTCTACAATGTGTTTTCCTTGTAAAATCCCAAGGGTAAAAAAAAAAAAAAAAAAGATATATCTGCAGTCTGCAGCCAACTGCAGTCAAGCTGTCAAATATTTAAACTGATTCGTCTATCTCATGTCTGAATTAGCACATACAGTTCTGGGGTATTTATGTCTGCTAAGGTGAAACCAAAAAAGCACACCACTCTATCATTTCTTTCAACCCATATTATGACAAAAGTTACATCATACTGAAAAACGTAGGGATGTTTCAGATGTGGGAGAAGGCAAATTCTCAAAAAAAATTGTGTTGCATTATGGTAGTGTGATAAATGCCACATAGAATTGGTCCATTATGGCCATGGGTACACAAAAAGAACATTGTTAGGGAGACAGTCTGGGTAGAAAGGCAATCTGCTGTATAAAGAGTCTGAAGATGATCTAGAGTTCACTTGATAAAAATGTTTAATTTTTTTTTTTAGAGAATTAACCAATTTACCACTTCTGAAGACTTTTTTTTTATGATTTCCTTCAATAATATCACTATTCCTCAATCTTGTTGCACATTAGAATCACTCTTGGAGATTTAAATACTATCAGTATCTCGGGTACAGAAATCGATACTTTTTAGACTTTTTTGCGGTATTCATTATGTGCAGCCAAACTTGATTGCACTGTACCTACTGAAGAACAAGAGAGGCGGGTATAGCGGGTACTATCTACTAACCATATCTATTTACATAAGAAAAATAAAGTCAAAAAGTTAAAATAACTTTATGGTTGAAATAAATTTTCTTAGCTATATCATGGCAGAGCCTGACATGGAATCTCTGTGGTTTTAGAAGGGGTTTATACTGCTTTCTAACATTACAAACATCTTGAGTGTCGGGCCAACTTGTGAAAATAGTCTTTGATGAATCCAGTCCATGTGGGTAGTGCTAAGCAAGAAACACCTGTGAGCAGGAGTATCAGGTGGGAATTGACTAGATTATTCTGGGCACATAGGGGATGCTGTAGATCTACACAGGATGATTAACTCATAAGTAAGGACATAGATTGACTAGACAGCAATGTGAATTCATGGTAACATCTCCAAATTTCTAAGAAAAAAAAAATCTTAGAAAACCAAAAAAAAAAAAAAAACCTACTATATTACTAGACTATTTAGCAATCTTTAGATTTGTAATTCTTTTAATTAGTAGCCAGCTTCAACTTGCTGGTGATGACTATAGAAATCAACCCTGAAAGCATTACTGTAGGTCAATGAGTTGTAATTAAATTTGAAATATCTCTGCCTTGTGATGAAAACGCAATATCTCTGGTTGATTAGATACCTGAAAATGTCTGTTAGATAAAAATTCTGTCTCATAAATCACTAAGAAAAGAATGAGTCACACTTGCATGCATAAATATGTTTAATCTCAGCACTTAACTGCATGTGCATTATTAATTAATAACATGTGTTGCTCATAAACTACTTTTAGTGCTTGTTACCAAGTATAATAGTTGACCTTGAACAGATCCCTCTTTTATAAAGTTTCAAATGGCATCATGCTTCTGAATGTAAATGAATTTGACAGATAAGAGGGTTGTATGTGTGTGTACATACTCTTAAATTTCTGAAAAACACAAAGATTTATATTAAGATTTTATCAAAAAATTCTTTATTCTAGTGGCAACTGAATTTGTATAATATTAAAATGCCATCCTTGGTCAGAGATTTAATCCTTTCATCTCAGAATTTAGTCCCTGATAGAAATAACAAAAAATGTCTTATGAAAGAGAACTGGTTGACCTTCTTGTCATTCACTTGAAATCATCCATAGCTTCTTTTAGAAAATTGTCATGAATCTCTGAGCTATGATTTAAAATCTGAGGATCTGAAATATATAATTGTATTTGCCAGTGTGCAGCTATTTTTTATTATTATTTTGAATCTGTGTAAGTCTTCAGGGTAATGAGTTTTATTATTTCACCTAAGCTTGCTGCCTACTGTGTCAAGCAGTGCTCCTATTTATTTAAAATGTTTGAAATGCTCTCAGTAATAATAGTTAATCATTTGATACATAAGGACAGATATCCAACTGAAATACCCAAAGTAAAGCAAGCTTAGAAAGCGATGTTGAACAAAACATGCAAGGGACAAAAAGAGCTGAACATCGTCACTCTCTGGAATCTTGAAGATATTAGTTATTATGAGCAGCTGAGTTTTCCAGGGAGCTAACATGTACTCCTTTAAGCAATAAAATAGTCTTAAGAGTTACAAGCCTAATACCTACAGGAGCCATGCAGATGGAGTATGGTATGGCTAAAGAAGATGGCAGCTATTCAGCTCCAATTATTTGAGTTTGTTTTGCTCATTTTTATGCTGATAGTATGCATAAAAATGGCACAAAAGGGACACAAAAGGGATATACAGTAAAATACATGGCAGATGAGTATATGGTGTAATGTCAGTAAATGTATATAACCATCACCAAGATCAAAATAAATAATATTTCCCTTTCCAGTCAATTCCAGTTGCAATTCCTCTGCAATTCCTCCAAAGACAATCACTATTCTGATTCCTAGCATTGTAAGATCATTTTTCTTACTCTTAAACTTCATTATATATGAAGTCACACAGGGTGTACTTTTTTATGCCTGGCTATTTTTCTCCATATAATGGTTTTGAGATTCATCCATGTTGCTGTGTATCACTTACTTGTTTTTGTTTTTAGGTTCCTTTTGGGTAGCATTCCAGTCAATGGCTGTACCACAACTTTTTAACACATTCTCCTATTGACAGCATTTGGGTTGTTTCCAGTTTGAAGCTATTATGACTAAAGTTGTTATGATCATTCTTATATTAAGTCTTTTTTGTGGATATATGCACTCATTTATCTAGGTTAAATTAGGAGTAGAATTTCTGGACCTACATGGTTAACTTTATGATAAATTTTCAAAATTTTCCAAAGTGGTGACTATGTTTTAATCTCATTGGCAATATATGAGTATTCCCATACAGTTGATTGTTGAGAAGTAAGTACATGGGTTCATTATCACCATATCTTCTAATTTTTCCAAGAATTTGGGAGATGCCAATGTTTAGGTGAAAGTTTCTGATTTTTAAACATTGGCCAGTAAGTAATTCAATTGTTTTAAAGAAACTAACCTATTATATTCACCAAACCAGATTCTTCTTGTAGGCCACCAATTTGACAATTCTGGTATATTACTTACTTTTTTAACTTCTTAAGCAGAGTAATGTAAACAGCTTCAAATATTTTTGATGACTTAGATTATATATAAATATCAATTGTTAATCTGTATTATTACCATGTTGGATAATATCAGAATCTACTGAGGTACAAAAGAAGATCTGTCTCAGTACAAAATAGCCCCTGAAGGTTCTAGGATTTATTCTTTTAATTCTTTTACATCACTTCTGCCTTTTGAAATTTTCTATCTTCTTTGTTGTCATCAGCCATTTGCTAAATTCTCAATGATATAGATATGATCACTCTTCCCATTTCTAATTTCTTGCTTCCTAATCTCCTTCTCAGGAATCCAGATAATCACTTTTTCATAAAGAACTATATGTAAAATGAGGACAGATAAACTTTGAGTGAATGTCTGAAAACCACCCCCTGTAAGGGAGTGTATAAAGAGTAAGAATATGCGGCATAGATTTCATGACATCTTTTTTTTTTTTTTTTTTTTTTGCCTAGAATGGCCTGTTTATTTCCTAGTGCTGAGCCATCTTCTAGAGAGGGTTTTCCAGAGAGCTGAATTTTTAGATAGCTAAAGTATTAGTCTTATGTTAATAAGGGTTCTCACCCAAGGAAGGACAAAGACATGAATAAGGAACTAGTAGGCAAAAATATAAGATGTTCTCATTAACAAATTTCTTCAGGAAAAGAAAGTGCATCTCCAAATGCATTGGCCTTCCTTTAGACAAGAGTAAGGTTTTATGGTATTTACTGTGAATATTTATAAAGGCTGGTATCAATAATCGGTTCTCAAGTAATGAGTTAATTACTACATATTTTTTGGCAATGCAGAAAGTATTCCCAATTTCTAGTTTAAGTTTGAAACAATAATAGCTAATAATAATTTATTGTTTATGTGGTTAGTACCATCTAAGCCTTTTACATACATTGTTGTGTCTGATCCTCACACCATGCAATGAGAGCAGTTATTATCAGACCCTTATGCCAGCGGAGGAACCTGTAACCCAGACACATTAGTAAGAGGACTAAATTGACTCAGCTAATAGATGGTGGGAGCAGAAATTGAATCCAGAAAGTTTTCTTACAGAGCCCATGATGTTATCCACAATTTCTGTGTATCCACACATTTCTCTGTCTACATCTTTTTTTTCTTCTAGATTGAAATTTGAAGAAAATAATTTAATTAATGTCACATTTGCAATTACTTTAATAACTTGCAATAAATCATTGTCACAGTTCCCTACATTCTACTGAAACTATCAGAAATCACTACTGAATGAGCAACATATTCTGAATAGCTACTTTTAACAAGCCTCTGTATTAAAGGAGAAATTGTTCAGCCGCAGTGCTTGCCTACATGATAGATGCCTTTGAGGTATTATAAAGAAGGCTATAAATGGTCTATTCCATTTACTTTCACAGCCGCATTTTCAATATATTCACAAATAGGCACTGCCTATGTAAGTTAGTTTGACATACCACTTAGAAAATCAAGTGATTTGTATCCTAGGTGCTTAAAAAGAACAATTAGCATTCTATTAGAAAGAAAAGAATCTGTGCAATTGTACATAGACACAGTACAAGCTGCAGAGTGTTTCCTTGTGCTAAATAATTAATTACATATCTCTAAAAATGTTCCACTTTATTGATTTACCAGGAAGGCTTTTCCATGTTTGCTACTTAGTTCACAAAGGCCTGCCATTCTGACAGCTATAATTAGGAATGAGTAAGATTTCTAAATTTGAAATATTATTTGCTTGGCAATTAACATAACTTTTAATATAAATGTGTGAGTGGGTTTGAATAGGTTCTTAAAAGAAAAAAACTCCTACAAGAATACAAAGCATGAGATCCTTGAATGTAGACATTCCCCACAATCTCACGAATCCTCACCCTTCTCCCACTTCTACTGGTATTGAAAAGGTCAGCCTGAGGGATGATCCTGGTTTGGAAAGGCAGCCTCTGCTCTTGGGCTTTCCACACTTATCTCAAGTCTACCAGGCCTTGACAGGAATGAGCTCATGGAGCAGCTGGGATCCCATTACTCATTCAGCTCTTCAGTAGGTCACTGCAAAGTGCCGAGGCATTGTTCTGGCTTCTTCAAATGCAAATATGAATAAAGAAAACATTTACTTTTTCCTAATGATTTAGCAACCTCTTCTCCCAACAGGAATTATTGTTTCTTCCAGATTGTTAAAAATACTAAACATTCTCTCTCTCTCTCTCTTAACTTAAAAAATTAAACTACGAATAATAATGCAAGTGGAAGACTTTGAGTTTAGATATCAATTTTAAGCACGTTGTTTAAAACTTGCCCTGATAGTTCGGATTAATAATCATTTTTATTTGGTTTTCCGTATAAGCTTTCAAATTATTGTTACACGGTGGAAGATTGAGTAGGGCTAAAAGATTCTAATAATAGCATCAGATGTTTCACAAAGAAGTAAATTTTACAAACGGATAAAATATTTAACGCAGGAGGACATCAGGCTCGAGTCCCGACCAATTTAGAAAAATCCCAATTCAGCTTCTGAATACTTCTCTTTCCGCCAAGATGGACGTATATAGGAACACAGAAGTCTTGACAGGTTCAGCTCATTCATTATCCAAAGCAATTGCCATTATTAGGAACAGCCTTTGAGGTTGTTCACTATATGACATTATGTTTTGACTAAGCGTTCAGTTTTAGGGATAATTAAGCAAATTTAAGCATATCAAAAGCTTTCAGAGCCACCAGGAGTTCCTTTAGTGTTTTAAAGACATCCCACTGAGAAAAGACAAGGCCCTCTTTTACTGTCTCAAACAGGTGCCATCAAATCCCCTTAGCAAAAATCCTGAGAAAATTGTATGTGAGCGATATTATAAGAACATGTTGGTACCATTTCGCTGGGAGATTAATAAGTTCTCTGTGGGGCGGCTCAAGTTTTTAAATGCATTGCATTTTTATGCAGATCATGGATGGCAGTCATCATTCTTCTCCTTAAGGACAAAACAAAAAGAAACTAGGAAAAGAATTAACACATAATGGTTGTATAACATATATAAAGAATAACTTCCTCAGAGAAGCAACTGATAATTATTGGAATATATTGCAGGAATCTGTTTCTCAAGAGGCGGCCAACTAGCAATCTGTGGACTGAATCTGGCCGTCAGACACATTCCTCTACCGGCACTGTATTTTTTAAAATATTAAGAGATGCCATGTGAAAATTCAGGTTTCGTGCTTCTATCAAATGATCAGGGAACACTGTGTTCCTATAACCTTCTGACTGTAATCAGGTGTGGCTGAGCAGGGGCTGTCTTTTACACACTGGACATGCTCTCTCCCATTTATCTTGGTCCTCTCGACTCCCCATTGCCTGCTTCTCTACCTACTTCATACAATGATTTTGCAAGTGTGACTCCCATAGGTAGGCAGCTGTTTTCAACCCCTGTTTCATTCATGCACACTAGTCACCATGTACTATATTTATGCTCCTAATTTTCAAAAATATACTAGTTCCCTTTCCTCCTCAATCTTGACTAAAGTCAGAGAATGAAGTAGCAATGCATTCAAAAGTTTCAGTCTCCAAAGAAATTAGAAGAGAGGCAACCCAAAGCAAACAGCTCCATATAGTCCAAAATCTCTGGGAACCCATAAGGATTAAAATATTCAGGTTAAGAGCATTCAGTAAGCATCTCCTAAGAACAGCATATGGATAAGAAAATGCTTTCTCTATTTTCACCCTTATGTTAGTGCTGGATGCAAATCAACACAGGGTGAAATCTCAGCATCTCTCAAGGTCAGATCTTCCTAAGTTCATGTCACTCTTGGGAGGTAGTTAGAAAATGTCTTGTTTGAAAAAGGCAAGACATGAAATACTTCCGATAAATAATCCTTTCCAGGAACAATCGTAGGTCTACACATGGTAAATTCTAGACCTTTCTAGCAGTCAAGTTCAGTTGACCAAACTACCATCAGGAATAGAAAAGTGAATCACTATATTACACACCTGAAACTAATATATCACTGATATGTTAACTATGCTGGAATTTAAAATAAAATAATAAAATAAAATAAAATAAAATAAAATAAAATAAAATAAATAAAATAAAAAGTATCTGGTACCAGCTCAGCTTCTGAAGTATTCAAGGCATCTCTTAGAACTTTACTTTTCAAGCTTTATTTTGCAAATGAATTGTCTAGCGATTCTTATTCAGTAGGTTCAGGAGAGGGCCTAGGATTTGCATTTCTAACAAATTGTCAGATGATGCTGATATTTCTCACCCCAGAACACATAGTGAATATCCTTGGTCTAGAGCAATCTCATCTAATTTACCTTTTCCTTGATTCTTTCAGTACATCCAAAGGGCCTTGGATAATGTCACTGAATCATGATGGATTTGACCTGTTATCCCCTTCATCTGTTTGGGCAGCTATAACAAAATACCATAAACTGGGTGGCTTATAAACAACAGAAACTTATTTCTCACAGTTCTGGAGGCAAGACATCCAAGATAAGGGTGCCAGCATGGGCAGGTCCCAGCTGCAAACTGTCACCTTCTTGTTGTGTCTTCACATGGTGGGAGTGGGTAGAGAGCTCTGGGGGTCTCTTTTATAATATCAAAAATCACATTTATGAGGACTCCACTCTTGTAACTTAAGCACATCCCAAAGGCCCCATCCCTTAATAATCATCATTTTAGGCTTTAGGATTTCAACATACGAACTTTGAGGGGACGTAAACATTTAGACATTTAGACCAAAGCAGCAAGTAAAGTGCCAGAGAGAAAGAAAGTGAAAAAGTGGGTGGTGGGATAAGAATAAGTCTGAGAAACCATTCATGCAACGGTTTGGGTTATTTAGGTTGAACTTTCAAACATCACAATAGTTTATCACTAAGTATGGTTACCAATACCTGATAATAATATTTCAGTTTCAAATTTATCTTTTGATTAAAGGTCATTTGTTTTAATTCCTAGTGATTGTCATAAATAAAAATCAGGTGATGCTAATAATTTCACAAGACTAGTCTGTGTTATTCTGATTGTGAATTAATTTTAATGATCATTGTAAGCGATTGTTAGTAAATCGCCTTTCGGCAATGGCTAATTTTAGATCATCTCAATGCTATAAAAGTTCAAATTAATTTGCAGTTTATCAATATTTATATATTAATAAAAATGCTAATTTTTCATACAATTGACATAGCACTTAAATAGATTCTTGACACTCCTCCAAGTTATATAGGTTAAAACAACTGATCGGTTCTAGATTTTTTTGTGTGATAAATTCCATCTGGCTAATGCAATGGAGAGATTTCAAAGTCATTTTTTTTGGTCCAGATTTAAGAATCAATCCTTTAGTATTCTTATGTCTTCCTTCCCTGCGAGGTAACCAATTTAAGTGAAATAAAGCGATTTTTAATGGAATAGACTGTTCAAATGACCCTATTTCCTGAAGAGGGCATTTTCATGAATATTTATTTAATCTCTTTTACTTTTCTCAGGTTTTATTTTAAATTATGTTCACCAGTATAACCTCGGGAGTTGAAAAATCTATTTTTTCATGAAGGCATTGAATAATAAACATATACCTGTTGCATAAGTTTCTAAGAGATTTCTATAACTTGCTTTTAAAATATTCATGTAATGCCATCCAGCTACAAATAACAGATATACCTCCTATTTCCTTTAGATTTTTAAAAACTAGGCTGAAAAAAAGGGCATATAGTACTGATATAACTGAAAGGTAAAACAAAATAATTATATTAGTTAGAAAGCTATTACAAATATGAAATATTGATATATTTGCAATGAAATGGAGAGATGTGCATATATACTGAATGCAAAATTTTATTTCTCTGAAATATATAAACAACACAAATAACTTACATAAAAAGTTTGCAGACTGATCGTCCCACAGAAGTTTGTGAAATTTTTTACACTAGCTTCTGCAAGAATAACTCATTATAAGTCTTCCTTACGTCTGCTTTAATCAGAGTCATTAAAATATTTAAATTCTAATTTGGAAGTGTTTTGAGTAACAGAAAGTAATTAGTAAGTAAATTTGTTCCACAAAAATTATTTTCCCAAAAAGATCACCATCATTCGAGTTAGTGGAAGAGAAAACATATATATATTTTTTCCAAAAGATATTCTATTACAATTCCGGCAAGTCCCAACAAAGAAAATAAAACACATGTAGCACTGGACTTGAGGAGACAGATTTTTTTAGTTACCTTTAGGTACACATGACTCTGGCCAAAGCCACTTTATCGTGCCCCTACAATTGCTGCCAGGGAAATCGCTTTCTATGCATCCTGGGTTTAAAATCATTACCGCTCACCTTTCACAGAACCAGTGTTAAAAATGCTATTTAATCAGAGAACTTGGCCTGACAACTTTGAACCTCTTTAAGCTGCTCTTAATCATCACTGCATGCTTTTAACACTGGAAGTGCTCTGAGCTTTAAACAAGCTTAAAAAATTAGCACATAGGCTGTACACAGTTTGGAGACTCCTAAGTTAGTTAGCTTCTCCTCTTCTCAGTTTCTGTACTTTCTATGTTTTGGACAATGCGAAATGATGAATGAACAGTGTATAACATCATGCCTAATATATAGCAACTGGCCCCTAAAGTAAATGTTTAATAAAACCACCTTTTTGCATGTCTCAGGGATTCCTAGAATAGGTCGTTGGGGAGAACAATGAGAAAGAAAGAAAAGAAATGTTTACTTTAAAGCATGAGGACAGGACCTTAGGCAGAAATAGCTGCCCTGGGGTCATGAGGAGGGACCCATTATATACTTCCAAGTTCGGAGGGTTTAGGGAGAGCATAAGCCTCCCAGGGATTTTTGGAAGCAAGATTTCCAGGACCTGGAGAAGACTAGCTATTGTTTGGAAAAGGTCATTTATTACTGTCTAATAAAATCTGAGTCATGAGACCCTTCAGATGTCTCTCGGTGGGTTATACGCTTGGGGGATGACTGCTAACACATATTTTGGGGTGTGGAGATAAAGGAAGTTTCTAAAGGAATTTTTATATGTTAAAGTAGACTTACAGGATACTAGGGGTCAGGCCTTTTGCCTTTTGCCCTTAGCAAAGTGTTAACCTTGAGGCAGCTGTGTTCCTAAAGGAATGTTACCCTACCTGTTTCAAGGACTTGTCAGTGGGCCACAGGTAGTAAGGAAATACGATTTTTCTTGTTGCCGTTGTTTCCCATATCAGTATATCTTTATATTAAATAGTTCACCTTTTAATACAGATTTTAGAACCAGAAAACCCAAATGTGAATCTTAAGGCTGACACTATCTGTGTGAGTCACAAATGTGCTGAGTGTAAAATAAGAAAAATAATAATCTCTACTCTGTGGAGCTGTTGTAAAAAATCAAATGAGGTAATGTATGCGAATGCGCTTTGTGAGCCAGTTCAGTTAACAATTATCATGAAAGCAAGCAAAAAGCTCATTCTAAATTGAAAAGTGGATAGCAACTTAAGCCCTCCCAGAATATCCAGTAATGTCAAAATAATAATAAAATAAATAAAATAAAATAAAATAAAATAAAATAAAATAAAATAAAATAAAATAGTAGCTCCTAAGCAAATTTCTGTCTTCATACATTTCTTTCTCCAGAAAACCAAATGCTGAGTGGAAAGTCAGCTCCAGCGCTATATAAAAAGCAGCACAGTGCCAGATCCATTTCAATGCAAAACCAAGAATCAAATTGCTATTTCTCACCTTGATATTCCTTTCTCAGGGCTGTGGATAAAGGCCACAGGCATTAAGTCTGTTCACCTTGGAATTTCCCATCAACCTTCAAAAGGAACCAAAGCACAGCAAGGCCTGAGCTTATTTTGTTTGTAGGTATGAGATCGCAAAGGAAGTGCCTTAACAGCTCTTCATGTGAAAACATCCTGGGGCTTTTAGTTGACTGTAAATTCAATATAATCTTACGCTGTGAGACATCTGAAAATAATACTAATAAAAGAATAACAATAATAATGATAATAGTTAATATTTGTTGAGAACTTAGAGTATACCTATTGTTCCAAGAGTTTCCACTAAGTTAGTCCTCCTTAGTATACTATGAGGTAGGTATGTATTATCTTTAGCACCATTTTCCAGATAAGCAATTGACAATAACAGCTACCACTGACTGCAAGCTAGCCTAGATGCTTTATACACATAATTTTATCAAATTCTCAATATAATTATGTGGCCAGTATATAAGAAATGAAAGTCAATAATTCCTATTCTTCCTATCATACAATAAAACTCAAATGTCATAAGTGTTTTTCAACAGACGGGGACATTCAGAGTACTTCAGGATATTTACTATCCCTGGTCCTAACTGCTAAATGTCAGTAATGACCCTTTCCTAGACATTTGGACAACCTAAACATTTCTACCCACATGTCAGTCCTTTGTAGGGGACTATCATAGCCTTCTTTGAGAATTAAATTATAAGAAGAATGGCAAAATAGTTCCTTGGTTTTAACCAGGAATAGATTTTAAGTATTTGTTCATTCATCCAATAAATGTTTAACAGGCCTATTGTGTTTGGAAGGCAACTGACTAGATATCACCATGTCAGGAAGAAGGAACACATATAATCCATGTCCTGGCTACAGCATAAAAGGGAAATAAAATAGGAATAGGAATAACTATTTAAAAGGAAAAAAGTGAAATGAAATATGAGCAAATGAAAATGTTACATCTTAGGAAAGAACAGTCATTGTTAGCAGGGAAGATACCTAGAAGGTTCCATGGAGAAGATATGCCTGGGACCTTGGCTTTGAAGGAAGGCAGGCTCAAGTAGAGCATGAAATGAAGAGCATTCTGAGCAAAAGAGCACACTGATTCAAAGTATAGATGTGACACAGTGTAGGGCATTTTGAGAGACTGTGATAATACCATCATGACTTAAGTAGCCTGAGAAGGGAAAGACAGGTAGGGGGAGGATAATAGGAGAAAAGGATGAGAAGATCAGAAGGAAAATCAAGGAATATCACGAGGGTCAGACTAGAATGCTGAGGGAGAGTCACTGAGTAGAGAACCTTAACAACTGTCTTTTGGAAATATTTATCTGGAAGTTGAATTAAATGTGTTGAAGAGGGCACAGCATGGAGATATGAGTAGAATATGTCCACAAAAAAACCCCAATCCGAACCAACAAGCGAACATGAAACTAGCAATAGAGGAAAAAAGAAGTGGATTCAGGAAATGTTGCAAAGGTAAGCTCAACTCCTTGGCCACTAATTTGATGTAAGTAGGGCAGCTTCATTTACAGTGAGGTTTGAGCTTACGTGAATTCATGGAGCTATTTATTCAACCCAAAATTATGGAATACTTATGCACAGCTGGGCGAAGTACTGTGCTAGGTACCAGATATACAGAGGTAAATGTTTCCCAGACTTCAATAGATGGAAGATTTTATCAGGTCCAGAAGAAAAAACAAAGTCAGGAAGTGAAGTAGATTTTAATGACAAAGATAGATACAGTTATGGAAATACTGAGTTTGAAAACCTGGCAAAATTTCCAGGTAGATGTAGCTAATAAGTAGGTAAAACCTGTCACAATCCGGCTTTACCATCTCTTTTATAAAGTACTTTCCTGACTCATTTAACAAACTTTTTTTTTTTTGAGTGCAGTCTATGTGCCTATCACTGCACAAGGCTCTGAAGATACAAATATCTAAGTACTATGGACTCTACTGGATTCATCTCTCTCTGATCTGCCCAACTTTCTTTATCACGCCAGTTACCTTAATTCAGGCCTCCATGTCATCTCAACTCAGTTATTCTGATCAGCCCTCTCGCCTGCAGTTTTAGCCATCTACAAATCTATTCTCTGTACTGGAGCTTGAGTGGTTTTCAAAAACATAAATCTGATCATGACCCTCCCTTGCAAAACACCTTCCAAAACACATATTCCAGCTTGAAAAATAAAGTTCAAATTGTTCAACATGACCCACAACTCCTGACTCTTGCTCACCTCTCCAGAATTTTCTCTCATGATTCTCCCCTTTTGCTTGACTTTAGTCACACATTCAGATTTTCGACTATGCTGTTCTCTCTCTCACTGCCAAGTCTCCGAGAGTGCAGTTCCTTCTTTAGGCACTACCCTAGTTCCCTCTTCATCTGCCTGACCACATTTTATCTTTCAGTTCTCAGCTTAGACACCTCTCCCTGTACCCTAGGTATAGATCAGATGTTCACATAAAGCACTTCCATAACAGTGTATTTCTCCAATCATAGCTATCACACCACATTTTAATTTCCTGTTAATTCTTAAGTGCCTGTCACCTACTAGTTAATATATCATGAACTCTTCAAAGATTACATTTTATAATTTCTGTAGATTCCAAGCTGACTTTAACATGGTAGGAATTCAGTACGTTTTTGCCAAGCGAAAGAGTGAATAAAAGCCAGTGCTTTACATATGCTGTCACATCTAATTTTCCCAGCAACCTTGTTATATTAATAGATGATGTGTGTGATACTTTCTGCAGCTTATTAGAAAAGCCAAGTTTCTAAAATTCTATATAGATATAACAAATTCACGATAGCTTATATCATATACCTCCCCAAGATATTCACTTCAACCAATTCTTTCCCATGTTATTCTGATAGCTTAAAACAATTCCCCTTGGGCAGGACATAGGCCACCTTCCTAAGAACTACTTAGGATGCTAGTTAAACATACAGATTTCTGAGCTCTACGCAGAACTCTGTAATCAAAATCTCTTAACTACCAAAGTCTGAGAAGTACTAGAATAAAAGAACTCTCATTCGAGCTGACCTGAAAGATTCATTTCCTGTAATGTAACGAAAATCCAAACTGTTGGCCTTGACAAAATTATAATCACATCTGTTCTCAGGAACCTCTATTTTAGGATCAAGGCATATTTCAATTACCAGTTAAAGAACAGAAAATTTAAAAACAACAACAACAACTGTATTTCTTGAGCACTTCTTACGTAAACATTGTTCTGCCTTTATTCTCTAAGGCAATCAGGTTTTTGACATTATTTAGTAATGCATTGCCCCCTTGAAGGAGCATAATTGATCCTTTGATAGGACACAAAGCTTGTGCTGGGAAGAGGATGTATTTACTGTGTAAGTACATCCATATTTAGAAAGACGCAGCTGATGAGGCAAGTGCTGCCCAGATTAATAGTCACCAAAAAACAAGAAAACTTAGCTTATTCAGAGTTCTCTTAAGAAAGACCTTTGGATTTTTATTTTAAGCCCATCATTAAAAATGTAGTTAGTGCTACTGAATGATCAAATTCTCATGTTTTTATTAGTGTATATGTTTATAACAAAATGTGATTATGGAACTGAGAAATTCTTTCATCATTAACAGGAGCTTCCCTATGTGAGAATATACCGTTTTGTTCTCTGTTTGAACAGCTTCTGAGGGAAACATATCATGGTGGTTGGAAATTCACAAATCACAAAGGCTTGCTGGACTACATTACAAACTAGTTCTGGTGACGCCATTTTGTCATTCCAGTTGTCTCACCTTTGGTATTAGTGAAGGTTCTTTTAACTACAAGCAATAAAATGTAATGTATTGCTTGTAGTTATCTCAACAAAAAAAGAGTTTATTGAAAAGATATTAAGGTATCTCACAGATTTCAAGGAAGAGTTCAAAATTTTAAAAAGGCCTCTAAAGTTAAAGGATGGGAACAAGTCATGGAATTTCAATAGCAGCTCATGCTGTCATCAATGTATCTCAAAAATCAACTCAGTCTTTTTGTCCCTATGTTCAACATTTTAAAATCTAGAGAAGCAGAGTAGTTTATTGACACATTCCTCTTCCAGCATGATTGCTCTGAAGTGAATAATTTCTGGTCAACAAGAATACTCTATACAAAGTCAAGAAAGAAATGATAGAATGGGAAAAGATATTTTCAAATCCAAAACTGTTGAGGTATTTATGATCAGAATACACAAGAAACTCTTAAAAATTAGTCAAGAAAAAAAATAGGGAGAAAGATATAGGAAATACAAAACAGAAAATCCAAAAGTTTATGAAGCACATGAAGAGATGCTAAAAGATTCTAGTAATCAAACTTGCAAATCAAAGTCAATCTAAACCTAATAGTTCAGCACAAATTAGAAAGGTGGTAATGCCAAGTGTTGGCAGTAACATGGGGCTGTAGGGACCTTCAGCATTATTGTTGGGAGTGTGAACCAGAACAGCTATTCTGGAGAACAATCTGGCTCTGCACAGTCAAAATAGTATGTGTACAACTTACCATTTCCAATTCTATTTTGGATGTATATCCCCAAGAAGCTTGTACAGAAGTCCAAAAGGGGACATGTACAAGGATATTCCCTGGAGTGTTATCGGTGGAAGCAAACTTGAGTGTCCATTACTGGAAAAGCCACAAGTAAAATGTTTTAAATAAGTATCACAGGGTTTAATGCACAGTTAAAAGCAACAAGTTTGATATAATCATAGCAACATGGATAGATTTAAAACAGCCTCAGAATGAAAAGCAGAGGCCGAATAAAGTATGTCATACAGTGCTATGTATGCTAATTAAAATTACATACTAACAAAACAAAAATACATATTTTGCAAGAATACATGCAAACCAAAAGATACAGGTTGTGTACACTTGAAAATTTCCCTAATGCTGGAGAAAAGGAGGAAGGCAGGCGTTGGAACTGGAGATACATTGAAACCATTAAATAAATGAAACAAGGGAGGGATGTGTATAGACCAAAGATGATAATGAACCTCGAGATATGTCATTAACCAGACTACTCATCACTGGCCTATGTATTTACATATGTTTCTGAAAATCTGATTAAAGAAATACAAGCAGAAGTCCTTTTAAACATATTATCCTGTTATCTAAAGAAAAATCTAGGTTGAGGGGTAAAGAAGCTAGATATGAACAGAGATTAAAAGTGCCTTCTGTCAGCTTTTGGAAGATCCACAGTTCCTTTTACTATTCCAGCACATTTTACACTATTCTTACCTTATTACCACAATTTCCTAAAACCCCACAGAACCTAATTTAAATTGTACAAACTGTACAAGCATTTTCTTTTCGGCCTGATCTTTCCTTACATTTGTATTGACTTTTACGTCCCCATCATGGCACATTCAACTTTCAATGTCACTTTGTGGCACCTCCATGACTCAGCCAACAGCCTTCTCTACCCTGTAGCATTCACCCACAGGCTTTGCCATTTCTTAGACCTCATTGTCTCATGATTTTCTTCTTCATAGATCTCTAATAACTTCTTTACAATGTATCCTGCCACCTCCCATTCATCAATCCAGCTACTTCCCACTGCCACTGGTACTTCAATATCACGGGCATAAATTATTAAGAAACCTGATTACTATTGACACTTTTGATATCATAATCACCAAATTCTTTAATGTCTAAAATCTCACCACTTCTCTCTTAGTGGGTGGCCTCATTTCAGACTCTAGTAAGCATACTGAGCCCACTAGCCACTCTGCCACTCAGTTTCCCAAATACTGATCATAATTTCTATTTACTCTTCCTATCTTTTTATCTACCTTCTCCACTTCAGTAATAAATTTCAAACCTTTCAATTCCTGAGAAGCTTTGCTCTGATTTTATCTCCTCTCCTGGTAGCTTCAGTTTCTCTGTCTTCATTGGGCCCTCTGTTTTTCTTGAAGTCTTCTCTCACCTTGAAAAAAATCTTTGTGCTGAAATTACCCTTCTATCCTAAACCTTTCCTTCCCTGATCCTATAGGATTGGCTATATTTCTTAAATGAGGCACTTAGACACATAGCATCTTGCATTGTAGCTTAATATTTTTTTTTTATTTTGGTAATTGTTTCACTGTACCTACCTCTCCCACCCACACATGAAGCCCAAGCATCCACATACAGGGGGACACATACAATTGATTTCTTAGACAGAATGTGAACTCTTCGTTGCAATGTTAAGAACATTGCTCACTCTGTAGACACATCTTTTCAATAGCAAAGACCTGGAAATATAAATTATTTACAACTCTTGCCTGGATAATTTTCACTGTTTCCCAACTGAATTCTTTGTTTCTGCTTCTCCCCACTCCAACTTTCTCTCTTTTTACAGTGCAAATATCTGTATTCCTCTATTGCCTGGGAAAAGATTGCCTCTATGCAATCCTTTAGCATAGCATATAATCGGTTTCAAAAGTGTACCCCAACTCTTCTCTCCACTTTCATCTTCTATCAGAACCCTATTTTTCTATGTGTTTCATGTAGTTCCTATACCAAACTAAGCATTTAGTAAAAAACAATCCTGTTTCTGCCCCCATGGTCTTCTGTAGCACCCTGCAGTTCTGCTATCACAACACGCATCATATGTTATAATAATGACCTAAAGAATATCTGACTTAACTACCAGAGTGCAAGCTGAGACAACCTATCTTATTAATCACTGTATCATAGCATATAAGTGATTGTCTATTATATAATAGATAATGTGTAAAAAGTCATTGGATGATTAGGAGAAGGAATGAATAAATTAGTCATATTTACCTTTGCATGTCTTCCACTCCACCCACTGCCCACAGAATTATTACAAGAGTAAGAGTTAGTGCTCAATAAAAAGTTGTTAGGTGGATAAATAGATAAATGAATGAGTTTATTCCATTTTTCTTTGCATAGGCTTTATGAAACCACTCCCCCTCCCATCTGAAATTGTTATTAACCATTAAAATTCATAAGAAACTGATCTGTCTTAGTTTTATGGGTCCCTGATACATTAAAAATCTTTTAAATATTATATAAAATATATTTATGAATCTATTTTTGGAAGGGTTTACTTTTCATTGTTATTATATCAGGGGCAGAGGAATGGATTAATCATAATCCTTAGACATTATCATTATTGGTTATTAATGCCCTTTTGGATTTTGTTTATCTGTTTGCTTATTTACTGAATCAGTTCTAATAAACTCATCAAACCATCTAAGAATACAATATTGCCAGTGACTTATATCTATCTCTGTATTACTTCTTATTCCACACCTCCCCTTCCTGACTGCGCCAGAGTAACCTCCATATTGAATTTGCTTTTATAGTTCCCTTGTTGTTGTTTTTTCTTTTCTCCTTTCTCACATATAGATGTACACTTAGCTATGGAACTGTATAAAAAGCATATCACATTGCATATATTCTTCGGGGAATTTCTTTATTTCCTGAGCATTACACTATGAAGAATGAGTCAATTTCTGTTTTTCCTATAGCAATATTTTTTTTCCTTCGGAATGATTAAAATCTATTGCATTATAATTACATTATTAGTTACAGGAGAGCAATGTCTCCTTTCTGAGAAGTCTGAGTCCTCTCAGACATGTGATTTCCAAGCACTTATACAGTGATAAAATTAGTATATTTTTAGATTGAGATTTAAAGGTTATATCTAAACTCTAAGCACATTGCTCATTGATTTATTTTTTAAATAAGACATAAAGTTTTAAGCATATGAGTCTGAAGCTAACTACCCAAATACATCTGGGATTACTCTAGGCTCACTAACAAGAACACAATCTCTTCTTGTCTAATTTGTACATTCAAGAAGTGTATTTTTAGCCTGCCTACTGTGCACCTGGCACTGATTATAATGCCAGGTATTCTTTTGTTTGGTCATTTTCCTGACTTATCTTTTACCAACCTCCCACATAAAGGATGAACTCTACTTATCAGTAACCCCATGTGCAGTGGTTGATATATAATTCTTACCAGCCAGTAGAAAATGATTTTAGCATGAGACAAAAGCAAAAAAAGCAACAGAAAATTCTAACGTAGTACCATGAGATTGACTCTAAAGAGGTAGAAGGAAACAGCACTTGGCTCTACCATTTTTTGACTGAATATTCTTGAGTGAATTACTTAACTTCTCTGTACCTCAGTTTGTTCATCTGAGACTAATGACAGGGTTGTCACAAATATGAGATGATTTAATATTTATGAAGTTCTTAGAAAAATGTCTGTTACATAATACAACCCAATATAAGTATGTGATAGGTAAATAAATGATTTTACTGATATTTAATACTTGCTTGCTTCTAACTATCTGCATTTGGATTCCTTCTAAAAGAATAATAATAGCAGTCTGTTGGCATTGTATGAGGATCTTTTCTTTTGGAAACAATGATTCTTATCCAACATAACAACTCTGATAAAAGATCTTGTCCTTGATAATTATGGGTTGGAATTTAATTTTGCATATATGCAAATTTCAGGTAAGGCCACTGTGTTGACCTAACTCATTCATGCAGTTATGCAATGAATATTTATTGAGTTCTTAGTTTATGCAGAGAACTGTGCAAGTGCTTCAGTGAATATAAAGATAAATCATATATGGGACTTGACTTTGAGCTGCTTACAATCTAGTAGCACAGATGACATGTAGAGTCATATAAGAAGTAAAGATCAATTGTTATGGGACTCAGGAAAGGGGGATCTTTTACCCAGATAGAAGCACTAAGGATTTCTAAGGAGAATGCAATTCAGGAAGACCCTGAAGGGTGAGCAGAACATGCATAGGGAAAGTGTTTCCAGTGTGAGAGAACACAGGATTGTGTAGTTGGGCAGCAAGTCAGCCAAGTTTGGCTATAGAGGTAGTAAGAATAAACTAGGTTAAAAAGGTAAACTAAGATTAGATTTTAATAGCTAACAATTATTAAGCATATATCATATCCCAGGCACTGTGCTAACGACTCTGAATATATTCTTGCATATAATTCTCACAGTAACCTTGTGAGTAGGTACTAATATCATCCCATTTTATAAATGAAGATGCTTCAGGTCAAAGAGGTCAAGAAGATCTCTAATATCTCAGACTGGCAAGTAGGAAATTTGGGTCTTGAGTTAAGTGACTCAGAGACTGGTCTCAGCTGAAACCAATAAATATACTGCCTGAAATTAATTTTGAATTAATTTGTTTTTCATTTTTCATTTATGTTGTATTTCAAGCCTTAAAAAAGGAAATATTTCTGTTCTAAATAAGTATTAAAATCTTTGCAGTACAGAGATGTACTATTTAGTAAAAGATGCCAAACCCATATAAAAGAATGTGTATCTGGGATGTTTTTATAGTCTTTAATTCCTTGCACTCCTAATGGAGATTGCCATGCAGGACATTCCTATAAACGGAATACTCTGGGTATCAATACTTGTGGAAGGAAGAGGGAAAAAGCAGTATTGGGTGGAAGAAATTGTTCTATACAGATTCTCAGCAAAGTCCTCAGCCCACCCTATAGAGTGCTTTTCTGTCAAAAATAGCTTTCAGTTTTATCCCTAGTTGAGTTTAGGGCACCATGAGTCTTTGTATCCACTGTTCACCAGTCATTGGATGGAATCCAGTCCTAGAAAAGAGTATGCCTTTGAACACACAAAACTCTTCAGTTCAGGTATTCTCAAGAGTGGCTGACAACTGGGGACTGTGTGCCAGTAGCAGTCCCTAGAAATAAGTCCTTCATTCCTAAAGAAGAATCTTCTCGAAGAAGACTCATCAGAGATTCCACCACTGGTAACAAATTAGCCCCCAAATCTCAAAGACTTAATCCAAAAGTTAATTTCTTGCTCATATAAAGTCCTATTGGCATTGGGAGTTTGGGGGTTGCTCTGGTCATGTCATCATTCAAGAACCTAGGGTCATTCTATCTGCTGTTTCTCTCACCTTTAAGCCTTCAGACCTTTTATATTCTTCCAGAAGAAGGGGAAGAAAAGAAAAGAGAATCACTAGGAGATTTCCATAAGCCAAGCCTGGAAGTGACATACTTCACTCTTGCTCATATTCCAAAGGGTGGAATGGAATTCAGTCATATGACCATACTTACTGAAAGTAAACTAGGAAATGTAGTTAATCTGTACGCTCAGAAAGAAAGAGAAATATGTCCGACACAACTAGCCAGTCTTTGCCAAAAGGACTTTCTCAATAATACTATTTTTTCTGTCCTTTTATTGTTTTAAGCAACATGCTTTCCAGGTCATACATCATGGAAGTTGGTGTCGATGAAATACCTTAGTAGTGAACAGCATCTTTGAGGTTAGGCAGACCTAGCAGCTGACCTAGACTTGGACAGAACTTATAAAACCTGCAGGGGTATGAAATAAGGGTCAAAATGATTGGTCAGAAGTGCACCTTTGTTGTGCTTGTTTATCTCAAGTCTGGTTACCTTCCTCAATGTTCTCCCACCAAAAAATTATAATACAAAACACCTGGTTTATTTACACTGGTATTTTCTTGCAAAAATAATCATGTTTTTCTTCTTTTGGTTAGATTCTTTGTTTTTCTTTATTTCATTTTTTTTAGAAGATTTTATTTATTTATTCATGAGAGACACACAGAGAGAGGCAGAGGCACAGGCAGAGGGAGAA
Organism: Canis aureus; assembly: GCF_053574225.1. Lineage (NCBI taxonomy): Eukaryota > Metazoa > Chordata > Mammalia > Carnivora > Canidae > Canis > Canis aureus. The sequence continues at coordinate 33,047,315 of NC_135618.1, forward strand.
GCAGACTCGCTGAGCCTGATTAGGGATGCAGTCTCAGGACCCCAGGATCACATTCTGAGCCAAAGGCAGACGCTCAACCACTGAGCCACCCAGGCATCCCATGGTTAGACTCTTCAGAGTTCGTGTCCAGGAGTCAAGAGGAAATCACCAGTAGTGCTTACTGTTGGAAGCACTACAATATACACTAGTGAAATTCTTCAGTAAGTAAAGGGCAAGTGGCAAGAACATAGTAAATACCACAATTCTGCATTCATAAAATTCCAAGTTTTTAATAAACATTTAGCCTAAACCTAGCAGGAAAAGGAACACATTCCTTACTTTTTGGACTTATCTCAAGCTCAGATGGGCTGGCATACAATAATATACCATGCTGGCATGCTTATTTCCTTGAGCTGTACTATACAGCCACTTCTCTCATTCACTTACATTGCTATATTTCTAAAATAACATCCTGTCACTTTTTATCCTCCATTTGTATCATTCCAGCACTTTCCTCTTCCAACTGTAGCATGAAATGTGTATTAACAAGTATAAGACATCCAGGGATTTTTTCATTCATGGGCACCAGCACTGCATTAAAAGCAACTTGAAAGACTCAGACTTGTTATCTTCCTCTTCCTGCCTGAAAAAGCTCGAGGGTCAGACTCTTTAGGTCCATCTGCTGCTACCTTCTAAATCGTATATGTAGTGGTAAGTCTTTTACCTTTACACTCTTCAGTCTTCTCATCTGTAGGATGGGGGGGGGGGTAATGATAACATGATATCGTGATTTATAATAAGAAATATATATTTGGCCCTTGTCTGTATTTCTGGCACAGAGCTCATAAAACCATTGGAATTTCTAAAGTGCTAGGAGTTATAAGGGTGTCTTTTTTTTTAAGATTTTATTTATTTAATCATGAGAGACACACAGAGAGAGGCAGAGATAGGAGAAGCAGGCTCCATGCAAGGGGCCTGATGTGGGACTCGGTCCTAGGACTCCAGGATCACGCTCTGAGCTGAAGACAGATGCTCAACCACTGAGCCACCCAGGCATCTCGGCAAGAGTGTCTTTTGGTTGGTTAATGAAGTGACTTTTGGAAAGCACTCAAGGATGGACGCTAGTTACCAGGGGAGGGACCCAGCCTGTGATGAAAGAGTTGAGACTTTCAGTCACTCCCGCTGAACTCCTGAAAGGATACAGGGCCACAAGGTTGAATCAATTGCCAATGGCCGATGGTTTAATCATGCCTATGTGATGAAGCCTCCTAAAAATTCAAGAGTTCAGAGAACCTCCAGGTTGGTGAACATGTGGAGATGCAGGGAGATGCTCTTGGAGAGTGCATGGAAACTCTACGGCCTTTCCCCATACCTTGCCCTCTGCGTCTCTTCCATCTTGGTTGTTCCTGAGTTATATCCTCTTATAATAAACCAGTGATTTCCCAAGTAAAATTTTTCTTTTTTTTTTTTTTTCCAAGTAAAATTTTTCTGAGTTCTCTGATGTGCTCTAACAAATTAATCAAGCCCAAAGAGGGAGTTTTTGGAACTTTGGATCAGAAGCACAGGTGGCAAACTGGGGTGGGGTGGAAGACTGACCCTTCAACCTGTGGAATCTGATGCTATCTCTGGGTAGATAGTGTCAGAATTGAGTTGAATTGTAGGACATCTGTTGGCTCCAAGAATGCTAGTTGGTGTGGGGAAAAAAATCGTCCCATATATTGGATCCCATATATACCAGAACCTTTTAGTCCACCATCATACAGAGCTATTGGGGATCATTGGGAATTAACACTCATTTTGTGCCTTCTACTGTTCCTAGTGGTTTGCTTGTTTAATTCTTACATACCTAAAAGCATGAGGCAAAAGCAGTTATCCTCCTGTCTCTTGTTTTATAGATAAGAAGAATGAGGCATAGAAAATTTAAGAAACTTCCAAAGGTCTTACTGATTCTGGCAGGGACAGAATCCAAGTCCAGCCAGTCTGACTCCAGAAATTATACTTTCAACCAACACACTATATACTGAGAATTGAAGCTAATTGATTCAGGGTCACTTAAAATATCCTTGTTGGGCAAAAAAGCACTCTGTATTACAGAACGGGGACCTAAGTGACATCTATGACTTACTGGCTTCAGACCTCCACTGTTGCTTGCTTCTCCAAGTTAATTCAGAAGTGGAGAATGTAAGTGTTCAAAATCCTTTGATTTCTCCAACGATAATAATGATAATAATCCATACAATTAGAAGTTTACCGGAAGACTCAGTTTACCCTCCTAGCAATTATTCTGTATGAATTCAACAGTTTTAAGATCGCTTTCTTTAAAATAGAAATAACTACAGTGGAAACTATATAGATATTAACATTATAGGGATAACAAGTGAAATCAATCATGGGTCATGACATGAGAAAATCTTCCAAGAACTAAAGTTTTGAATGAGGGAATTATTTTTTTCCAAGTACAATTTCATTTTCAATGTGTTCTTTCTTTGTGGCTCCTAGGAAGTGAAAGATAAAGTCCAATTCTCCATTTAAAATTGTCACTTTTTAAAACATAAGAAACTGGAAGTGTCTTCTATTTTTGTTACTAAGTAAATCTTTCTTAAAAATAACTTCTCATATTTACATAGTTCACTTCTCTGAGAAACTCAAACTAAAGCACTCATTGTAACAAATTACCCATGAAATAAAACTTGAAAATGTAACATGACAAAGCATTTAAATTTAGAATTGCATTGGTAAAATACCTCAAAGACTCTAAAGGACTCCTGATTTGATGCTGGTTCTGAGAAAAACTGAAATGGAGTATTATACAATAGTGATTGGAGGAAAGAAGCTATGGTTCTACCTGTTTTGAAGTCCTATATGCTACTTGGAACCCACTGCTCCGACCCCTAGGATTGGGACAAATAATTTTAAGGGAGAATATCTAATCCTTTTGGGTGAGGTATAGTGACTCACCACAAACCGTAACTACTGCTTTAAATGTTGGCCACAAAGAAGTTATTTTCCTGTCTTTAGATATCCTATAGCATTTTCATTCTTCATATGAAAATTCTTAATGCTTTCTACACTCTATCATTGTTCGTGAGCCTGTATCTTCCCTACTGGATTAGACATTCCCGAAGAAAAGCGATCACGCCTTATTTTGTTTTGTCTACACAATACTATGTAGATACCAAGTATTGGATAAATGAATGAATGTGAATAAGTGAATATGGATGGAAAGTCTGTGCATTCCTGTAGAGTAATAGTCCCTAGAATTCTTTTTTTTTTCTTTTTTTTTTAATTTTTTATTTATGATAATCATACAGAGAGAGAGAGAGAGAGGCAGAGACACAGGCAGAGGGAGATGCAGGCTCCATGCACCGGGAGCCTGACGTGAGATTCGATCCTGGGTCTCCAGGATTGCGCCCTGGGCCAAAGCAGGTGCCAAACCGCTGCGCCACCCAGGGATCCCATCCCTAGAATTCTACACCCATCAAATTACACATTCTTAATATGTATGGAGATAACATATGCAGGAGCTGGGGACTGTGAGCCTATACCTGATAACCTATCACTAGCTATCATTTACTGAGTAGCCACATGTGTCAGGCAATGTTTGGATAATCATCACATTTTTTAATCCTCACAAAAATCTTTCAAAATAAGAATATTATCCTCATTTTCCTAATGGAAAACAGATACAGAGAGGTTATGTACCTTGCTCAGTACAACTAGTAAACAACAAACCCTGGCCTAAATTCAAAGCCTGTGGTCTTAAAAAGGCACTTGAAAGGAAGTTTTTTTTTTCCCTCAGAGTACATTATTAGTATTATCCTAATTTATAATGTAATAGACATAATGTGTGAAGGTTAATGCAGTGCCAGTGAACTACTTGCAGACAATAGGAAGATAAGTGTTGTATCTTCAAACCGTTCTTTCCTTGTTGGCAATTTTTTGTTCTTTGTTTCTTTAAAACCTTTATTTCTCAGAATTCAGGGTATCACTCACCACTCCTCCATTCCAGAAATATAGGCAGAATTTTTACTAGCCACACGGGAAATAAAGTTCTAGCTTATCAAACTGTGTTGTATAAAGTCTTATACAACTTGATAAGCTACGATGCATAAGAAGGCATTTAGGCCTGAGCCTGAAGTGGGATTTCCTGTTCCTCCCCCTTAGTGGAAAGTGGCAGGTCTTAGCAGATAGGCCCAACCTGACTTACCTGCCACCTCCAACAGAGGCTGACATGCAGAGGGAATTGAAGGGAGGCTTCTGATGAGATGTACTCATTCCAGCCAACCTAGAAAGGCTGCCATCCTCAGGCTCAGGTGGTGAAAGAGGTCTTGCGGAATCAATTTCCTGCCTTTAGGGACCACTCGTGATTGCTCCTACAAGTAAATTTTAGTCCAGTGAAATCCCTAATACTTAGATCATGAGGAGTCCAATAAATCACTCCTCTCCACTGCAGAGAGAAGAAAGTAGGGAACAGAGAGGGAGGTTGTAGGTTCTAGTTTCGGTTCTCTCCCTATGCATAAAGCAATGAGGGAAAGAGAGACAGAGAGAGAGAGAGAGAAAGAGAGAGAGAGAGATTTCCTTCCCATCCACCCCTCATAGCTGTAATACTAACATATAGTGTCTGTTTTACAATACTGATCTCATTTATTTAGATGTCACCTGTTCTCTGTGGCCTTTCCTGAACACAAACTCTAAACCAGTTCTCCCTCCAGATCACTATCACATTGACCCATTTTATTTCCTTCATAGCATTTTTTACTGACCAGAATTATTTTATTTTTTGCCCTGCCTACTATCTGATTTTTGCCATTAAAACATAACCTTCACAAAAGGAAGAATTTTTCTTTAGGGACTTAAGCAGTGTCTGGTACCTAATGAGTATTCAGTAATTAATTTTTAAATGAAAAAAATGCAGCCTTAGTCACATGCAAATACATTTGAGCTTATGACTGAGATTGCTTGTTGTTTTATGGGTAAGAGCCACGTCTTGTACTTCTTTTAACATACCCATAGAATTTGCCACTTGGTGAGAAGTTAATAAACATTTGCTCTTGTTGATATATTTGTTCAAGATTTTCTGACAATATCTTTGATGGGCTCACAGTCTTTTTCCATTAACTACTAACCACTTTTCTCAATAAGAGAAATGTCTGATAATTTTCACTCAAACTGACAAGTGTGCAGTTAAATAATAAATTACTGGTAATAAATGGCTTTCACCAGGCCACACAAGTCTTCTGGGAAGAGGGACACTAATGAGCTTCTCTTAAGAGAATAAATAATACTTCATGACTCATCCTCACCTGTTATTATGAGACCATAGCCCTATGAGTTATCTCCCCCAACAAATGCAAATGATTCTAGAATGATAGAATCTAGGTGATTTTTTTAATTAATAACTTTATTTTTTAGAGCAGTTTTAGATTTATAGAAGAATTGGGAACGGAGAGTACAGAGCTTCCATATATCCCCTAGCCCCATCTTCCTGTACAGTTTGTCCTATTATGAACACCTTGCATTGGTGTGCTGCATTTGTCACAATTGATGAACCAATGTTGACACCGTTATTATTAACAAGACCCACAGTTTACATTAAGGTGCATTCTCTATGCTGTATTGTTCAATGGGTTTCAGAAAATGCATACTATCATCTGTCCACTCTTACAGTGTCATACAGAATAGTTTCACTGCCCTAAAAATCCCCTGTGTTCCACTTATTCATCGCTCTCTCCCAGATAGAAGCAAGTTTTAAGGAATATTTGTTCATAAAAATCTATTGTAGGCTGCCATGTGATGGCTTCTTTTTTATTTTCCTGTTTCATCTTCTCTCAGGCAGGTCTGCAGTCACAAGCTGCCTCGTTTCAGAAAGATCTAGTGCCAACATGTGGCATCGCCCTGCACCACAGAAGCTCCGCAGCCTGCCGCCTGCTGCATGCTGGAACTCAACAAAGTCCCAGTAATCTTTAGGAGAGAAAAGCCACCGCGTTTCAGGCCTCTGTCCTTTTCTTGTGCTATATTTGGTCACATGTGGACAAAAGTGGTAGTCTTATCCCGCAGTATCTCAAGGAATCTTCAGTGAGATCACTTTTTTCAAGTATTATTCGCCACAGTTTCCCTCCCTACTACTGAAAGGCCAATTCCATGGGGCAGCTGATCCAGCGATGGTCCTTCAGGCCTTGGCCTGCTGAGTGGCCATGGGCTTGGTGCTGTGAGCCAGCTCAGCAGAAGTTTTCTATAAAGGGCCAGGTAGTAAATGCATCGGGCTTTGCACACCTCACGTGGCTGTTGTCACATAGTCTTTGTTTTCCTTTTGGTTTCTCTACAAAACCAAAAATGTATAAACATCCAAAATTTGAGGGTTATGTAAAAACAGACCACAGATTTGGCCTGTAAGTGACCAAACCCTGCTCTAGAGTCAGAACGTCCCAGGTGTGGTTCCATCTCTGCCACTCACTAAATATGTGACAGACATGCTTGATCTCCCTCAGTTCCCCTATTTCTAAAAGATGGATAAGGGTTACCACCTTAATAGGGCAAAATGGAGATTAAGCAAGATAATGCTTACAAAGAAGCTCTTAGTACCATGCCTGACATTTGGTAAGCACTCAATAAATGTTACCTCTCGATATTATCATTTGTCAGAAGGACATCTCCCTGACCGCTGGGTCTTTTTACTGAGCAACCTTGACTGACTTCATCTGCCTTTAGGATAAATTCTCTTCCAGGACTTGCCTTGTTCCCCTATGCGAATTGAATCTTTAGGGACCTTCCCATCCATCTGCCAGATATGTCCAGATGTGTTTCCTTCCACTATGGAATGCGCTTGGACCTTGGTGAAGACTCCTCCTCCAAGACTGAAAGTAGATAGTAATAGATAAGATGGATATCGCCAATTCATACTTGTGTGGCAAATTACCCAATAACCAGCAGGCCGGGTCAGTTCCAAATGCCCCCTATGACACCTGAATGAACCAATTAGCATAAAAATCAGGATGAGTTAGAGCTAAGTCTCATTATGTAATTTCTTGCAGAATTTAGCTCCTACCCTGATCAGTTTCCAGTGATAAAAAGGCACATTTTTCTCGTTGGCAGAAACTGCAGTTTTTCAATTCAACGAACATTTACTGGCCATCTATTTTGTGAGAAGCATTGATCTGGGCCTTGTAGGGGAAACAAAGATGAACAAGATACAGCTCTACCTTTCGGGAAGAAGGAAAAAGAAGGTGGGTGCGCAGTCATGACAAAAAAATGTTAAGGGGGGTGCAGCCCGGGTGGCCCAGCGGTTTAGCGCCGCCTTAGGCCCGGGGCTGATCCTAGAGACCCGGGATCGAGTCCCACGTCGGGCTCCCTGCATGGAGCCTGCTTCTCCCTCTGTGTGTGTGTGTGTGTGTGTGTGTGTGTCATGAATAAATAAATGCAATCTTTTAAAAAAAAAGATGTTGAAGGAGAAAATGAGGTGCACAGTGAGGCGTTTGCCTAGCTACCGTGAGCAATGAGAAGGGCTCCAAGCAGCCTGTGGCCGTGTCTTAAACGACAGGTAGGATTTCAACAGGATAAAATCAAGTCGCAGGGACGCAGCGCGGTGGACGCCAGCGAGAGGTGCGTTGGCCGAGCAGGCCATCGGGCGCAGGTCGCTGATGCGAGGCTGGGACGAGAACAACCTGAGAGCGTGTGTGTTCTTTGAGTCCTAAATTCTTCGCTTGCACACGAGGAAACCGGGTGGCAGAGGGATTAAGGGCCTTTGCCGTGCGGCACAGCTGGTGGCTGAGCCCGGGTGCCCCGCGGCCACGCAGCTGCCCAGGCCGCTTCACTCCCATGACGGACGGTGGGGACAGACAACAGCCGGCATGGACTGGCCGACGCTGCTTCCCGGACCCCCTCGGTTAGAGGGATCGACCCTGGAAGCCTTGGAGCCGCGGGGTGGGTGGGCGGCACGGTGCGCCCGGGGCCAGCAGGGCAGCCAAGGGGAGCCCGAGCCGGAGAGTGTGGCCGCAGGGACGCGGGCGAAACGTGGGGCGCTCACCGGAGGCCTGGCCGGTGCTGGCCGGTGCTGGTCGGGTGCTGGCCGGGTGCTGGCCGAGGTGGCGGCCTGGGTGCTGGCCCGGGTGCTGGCCGGGTGCTGGCCGAGGTGGCGGCCTGGGTGCTGGCCGGGTGCTGGCCGGGTGCTGGCCGAGGTGGCGGCCCGGGTGCTGGCCGGGTGCTGGCCGAGGTGGCGGCCCGGGTGTTGGCCGGGTGCTGGCCCGGGGAGAGCCGGTGGAAGAGGCGCGCGCCGGGAGCCGAGCACCTGGGAGGAGAGCGGCGCCGTCAGACGGGCCGTACCTGGGCGCAGACTGCACCTGTGGGGCCTCCGGTGCGTGAGGTCGGCCTCCCTCCGCGCCGGTGGTGGGGCCTCACCCATCGCCCTTTTCTTATTTTTAAGATTTAATTTATTTATTCATGAGAAAGAGAGAGAGAGAGAGGCGGGGGCCCAGGCAGAGCGAGAAGCGGGCCCCACGCAGGGAGCCCGACGCGGGACTCGATCCGGGCCCAGGGTCACCCCGGGCCGACCGCAGCGCTCAGCCCACCCCGGGCGGCCCGTCGCCCCTCCCCCAGGGGACACAGGCGCAGTGGGCGGGGCTCCGGGCGCCGCCGGGGAAAGCCCCTGCTCGGCCCTTTGCGCGTGGACCGCGTGGGGCGCCCCTCGGGCCGGCGGGAGGCTCGGAGCGCGGGAAGGAGCGCAGGAAGGAGCGCGGGCCGGGCTGCGGGGCAGGGGGGGGCGCCCCTGTGGGGAGCGGAGCCCCGCCGGCGCGGCCCCAGCAGTGCCCCCAGGGCCTCCCACGCTGAGGCCAGCAGCCAAGCCCGGAGGAGGCGGGCACCACGGGCAGGGGGCCCGGCTTGGCTGCCCCCTGGGGTCATCTGGCGCGGCCGCCCGGCTGGGGAGCCCGCCCCGACAGGAGACTCTCAGGCCACCGCAGGGAAGAGCTCGGGGTCAGGGACCCGCGGCCTCAGTGCCCAACCCCCCCCCCCCCCCCCCCGCACCTGTGCGCACCTGCACCTGGGGAGCGACGAGATCGGGGAGCCAGGCCGCACCGCTTACAAGAACCCCCGGGGTCAACAGCAGCGGGGCGTGGAAGCGGGGCTCCTCCGCGCTTGAAGTCCTGACCCCCCCCCCCCCCACTGTCCTTGTCAAGAGATATCCAGGAACAGATTCATCAGGAATAATGGCCAGATGTTTGCTTGTTAATGATAGTTCCATAATCAGAAATGCGATGACCATGGGACACTTAATCTTGTCAATTTTTGTGACAGAAAACACGCTTAATTTATCATCAGCTCTGAAGAAAACAGAGCTTTTGTTCATCAAAACCCAACCGAGAAACAAAACGACCGGACTTCAGCCTCATTTGCACGAGAAGCCTACCACAAGTTCGGTGTAGGCTGCTCAAACTGCTTGTCCTCCTCGCAAACCCCATAAAGTTAGTGTCGGCGCCCTGGCCAGGCGGTGGTGAGCAACGCCGCACTCTCAGTCTGGCCTGGGGACTCCATCGGCGCCTGTCTCACCCCCGCACAGGAGGGCAGCCCCTCACCGGCTTCTGTCCTCTCTCCTCTCCTCTGGCACCCCCCTAAATGTGTGTGCACATGGGGGAGGGGTGTGCTCCTGCACAGCCATCGCCACCATAGTGCACTTCTGTTCTCCAACTATGAACGTGCCCATAGTCTAGTCTACACTCTACCTGGTCGTGCATGCAGGGTGGTCTGGCTATTTGATGTCCTGGGAAGCCAGCGGAACCAGGCAGGCCCTGAGTGAAAGCTTTCTCATAAATCCCACACTTGATGAATTGGGTGGAAATAAAAAATCCTCACAGAGGCCATAAGAGAAATATAAACAAGGACTTGGAATCAGAACTTGGAAATTAGAATTCAGTCTTCCACCAGTTGATACCTTCCACCAGTTGTATACCTGTGGGCAAATTATTTAACCTCTCTGAGCCCCAGGTTCATCACGTATAAAACAAAGTTCTTGCAAGGCCCAAGGAAAACAACATAGGTAAAAAGCCTGGCAGAGTAAAGACTCAATAAATGTCTATTCCCATTTCCTTTTTGAAAGATCCAGTGAAAAGACCAGAACCTAGAATCTCAGTGTCTCTCACTTGGCCTCTGTCTAATTGGCCCACACAACCACGGTCACATGCGCTCCCGTGCTCAGTCTCCCAAAAACACAATGCTCAGCAATCAGGGCCTGTAGAAGAATAATCCGAAGGATAAAGAAACAACAGTGTTGAAACCAACAGCAAGGTAAAAAGGTAAAAAGGTCATGTTGGGATTTTTTAATTGTATTTTTTTGCTTGTTTGTTTTTAATTTGAGAGAGAGCAAGAGCACAAGCAGAGGGGGAGGGAGAAGCAGGCTCCCCACTGGGCAGGGAGCCCGACACGAGGCTTGGTCCCAGGACCCCAGGATCATGACCTGAGCCGATGGCAGATGCCTAACTGGCTGAGCCACCCAGGCGCCCCTAAAAGGTCTTGTTTTAATAACCCTTCAATCCTCTCAGTTTAAAAGTAAGCAAATACACAAAAGTACTAGAGCCATGCTGTCTTAGCCTATTCAGGCTGCTGTAACAAAACATCACGGACTGGGAAACTTAGACAGCAAACGTTTATTTCTCCAAAGTTCTGGAGGCTGGAAGTTCGCAATCAGAGTGCCAGCATGTTGGGTTCTGCCTAGAGCCCACTTTCTGGCTTGTAGATAGCCACCTTGCAGTATCCTCACGTCCGAGAGAAAGAGTCATGTCTCCTCCTCTTTTTGTAAAGGCATTAATCCCATCGTGAGGGCCCCACTCAAATGACCTAATCTAACCCCAATTATCTCCCAAAGGACCTGCCTCTAAATACTGTCATATTGGGAATTAGTTCTTCAACATGTGGATTCTGGGGGGACACATTCAGTCCATTGCAAATGCCATGGAAGTATTGCTCATAAAACTGCAAAATGTAGCCATCTCCTCAGGTTTCATGACCCTGAAAGTGTTACATGATTATTTTTAACAGTAAAATGTGGCTTCATTGGATTATTTATTAACATTATTAATAATATTTTATCATCAATAATTTAAAACAGAAATTATCTCTCCAACTCTTCATTTATATATCGAGAGCTTTCTTTGCAGAGTCAAACAAGAGGTTGTCCTAATTTAGTTTTTAACTGAATTTGTGTTCCAAAAATAATAGATACATAACAGATAGAACAAAACAGCTTGAAATAGAAATGCAGCTCCATATCCCCCATTACCTTGGGTAATGATGTCAAAATACTTCAAAATGCTATAGTCACCACCAGGACAGCTCGAGTGAAGCAGCAGAAAAATACCATTTTACTCGATATTTGTTACTCTTGAGTATGAGATTATAGCAATATCAGATGTCCTAGGGCTCTCTGACTTCTGGAACTGAGAGTCTCCTTTACTGTTCCCATTCAATTAACCCAGCAAGCTGTTGAGAAAGTCTCTTCTTCTCTTACCCACATTTAAGTGGCTGGTGTCTACACTTAACGGTAGACACCCTTTCATATAGCATGGTTTTATCCATCTTATTGTTGTCTCACTTCAGACAGCTTTCCTGAAGATAAGCACCCATGATAAAGGACTACCTGCTGTGAGAGAGAAAGGGGGCAGAGAAGGAGGATAAGAAGAGGAATACAGAGGAATCCCTAAATACCAAAAAATATTTGTATGTGTAAAATCCAGCAAAAACACCAGAAGTGCAGCAGGGCATACAAAAAAAAAAAAAAAAAAAAGGAAAGGGCTTTTGCACTGGAAATCTATATATTGGCAACTTATTACAAAATGTCATTAGGGAATATTTGATTATTCCTTCCCAAATTTAAAATGACAATGCTTGCACCAAATGACACTAATGTACTTATGTAATAAAACAGCCAATCCTTAATGGCAATCTCTGAACCTCATCAACAGCAACGTTATTAAGTGAATGAACTAGTCCATCAGGAATTGACATGTACATCTAACCACTTGCTTGAACCACGGCATCAGTGAGTCGTCCTTGAGCCTTCTCTCTTTCACCCCCATCACTCCAATGCACCACCGATTCCTCTCACTCTAACTCTCCAAACACGTCTCTAATCCGATCAATGTCCCTGTGTCTACACTCTTACCACCCTCTTCATTGCCTTTTACTGGGACATCTCCAGTGAAGGTCTACCTTCTTTCTGTACATCCATTCTTTCCTTGCCCTATCCATTCTCAAACAGGAGCCAGAATGATCTCTATAAAACACAAGTCTAATTTTGTCACTTGCTATGCTCCAATCCCTTTAACTGCCTCATGACATTTTATTAGGAAAAAAAAAAATGTCAGAATGTCAATAAGAGCCTAGAAGTTTCTGCATGACCCGGCCGCTACTTGCCTCACAGCTTTCTCTCTTCACTCTCCCATCCCCTCTCTCACTCTCCTTCTCATCGGCCTACTCTCTTTTCCTCAAATAGGCCAAGTTCATTACTGCATCAGCCCTTTGGTACACACTGTTCCCTCTATTTGAAGCACACACTACCAGCTCCAATCTCTTTTATCTGGCTAACTCCTACTGATCCTTCAAGTTTTGCTTTGAATGTTACCTTCTCAGGACGATCTTTCCTGACACCGGAGTCTGGTTTAGGGTCCCTATTATATTCTCTGCGGCATTAGTTATATTTTCTTTGAGTCACTTAGTATAATTGTACAGAACTGTTTGTGTGATTATTGATTGAATGACTGTCTCCCCCACTCTACCCGAAGCACCATGATAGCAGAGACTGGTTCTTTTGTTTGTCGTTACATCTCCAAGCCTAAACAGCATCTACATAGAGCAGCAGTGCTTTGTTGAATTAATCCATTAATAAATTCCATTTACTTCTCCAAAACCCAGCAGCTGCATTTCCACATTTCTGTGCTGATCAATGGCTGACGCAGTTTGAGTGCTTGTGTGTCAGGCACTGGGCTAAGCAGGTCATATGCCTTACCTTTTTTTTTTTTTAATTGAAGTATAGTTGAAAGTATAGTTGATACACAACTTTACGTGAGTTCCGCGGTCACCACATCGTGATTTGACAATTCTATGCATTTTGCTGTATGCACCACGCATGCCTCATCTTTATGGCAACTGTATAATGTGATGCGGTTATTATCCCCGTTTTATATATAGGAACCTGAATCATTTAAGGTCACAGATTAATAAAGCTGAGATTCAAAGCAAAGCCTTTGAAGGCCTGAAGGCCTGAAGGCTCCTCTGGCCCATATTCTTAAACGACTCTCTATACTGTTTATTCCCTTGCAAGAGGAGGTCAGTCACACTTTGGGGGGTGGAAGAGCATCGGGAAGAGTGTGATTTGTTAGAGGTGGGTCTATCCATTGCTACTGTTTCACGCTGACCCAAGTACATTGTTTTTTCTCTGTATTTGTAATTTCCGTTGACAATTCCCCCCACCATGCCATCCTGAAAGGGGAAAATGTGTTTCTAGGTTCTGCAGGACCCTGGGCGACAGACAGAAATAAATTGCAGCGTGTCTCTTTTCATCTCTTCCAGCTGTTTCAGCTTGTTTGTTTGTTTTAAATAGGAACACGTAGGATTGCTCCTATACTGCCCTCTGCACTGGTTTCCCTGCTTGACATTCCTGCTGGTCAAAATTGTGGAGGACAGAAACAGCAGCGTGCATGCAGCAGAATCCACACCAGAGTGAAGGAGGTAGGGGGTATTTCCAAGGGAAATTTAATACACCCTGGTTTGGCTTTAATTAGAATGATGTTGTTTAATTACTTTTTTTAAGGGGTAACCAACTCTCTTATCATCGGATTATTGCAACTAGAAAACGTATCCATTAAAAAATCCTGGAAATAGCCAACTCCTCTGTCTTATAAATACCCCTTCAGCCTTTGCTCCTCCAAAACTGTTCCCTTGGTGACAAGTGGTTCCCTGGGTGATAACTGATGGATTCCTTCCTCATGTCACTCAGACAATGACTTTAATCTGAAGAAAGACTTCAGCTCCTTCTGAGGCATTACAAACAGGACGTAATCATGGTTCTCCGGAGGATGAAAAATGGAACTTTCCTGTAAGCAAGGAAAAAGCCCAATCTGTGCTAAAACTTCAGGAAAATGCCAATAGAGATGCTTGAGAGAAACCCTTCCACGCTCTTGTCCATGTCAGCTGGTTCTGCCCTGTGTCTGGACTCTGAGCAAGAAGGAGTGAGATGTCTGCATTGCCCAGAAATGTCACTAGTGAGTACACTTTACTTAGCCTCCTCTCATCACTGAAGTGACAGACTTTTGCAATCCTGGAGAGATCCTTAAGACAGCACATCCTGTTAAGCCAATTTATGGAAGAGGGTCTTATTTTTTCCATTAATCTATTTTGGTGGGAGGCTTCAACTGCAGTCAATAATACTCCTTGGCGCTTATTGTTTATTTATAAAAATGTTTATTCTCCATGTACTTTTTTCTGCCTATTAAATATCAGGTGTTTCAAAGGGAAAAATAAAGCAATTAAAAACTCTGAAGCCAGCCAAAATCATTTTTATAATACAATTATTTTTCTCTGATTTCCTGCAGATGATAAAATAGCCTAATCCACAGGGGCGGGAAAGCAAAATTGATGTCCATCTAAGACTGCTTTATGTTTTTTTTTTTTTACAGAAATTATTAGGAGACAAACAAAATATGCTAGTGCTAATTGTCCCTTTTGGTCCTCGTTCTGAGAATCCTGTATTATTTTTAGAGTGTTTTAGGTAGGACCGCACCTGGTACATATGTTAGCTTTCTAAATTAATTCCTTCAGATCACAGTTGAAGTTTTATTTTAACAGCCTCCTTAAGCTGCCTTGATATAACTTCACTTCGGTCATTGCTGCCATTAAAAACAGGATTTTGAGAGCTGACGTGTGACATGTTAAAATGCTAAATTTTGGTCATTACAAAACGGATAATCTTAAAGTCACAGATGGATATACCAATAGGCTACCAGATAGAGGTTTGAATATTCCTGTCCCATTGCATTTTAACACCCTTGGCTCTTCCAGTTCCTTTTCAAAACTTTACTATTAGTAATCACCTGCCAACTTTCTCTTACTATCTTCTAAATGAATAGTCCAGGGGGACAAGAAAATACAGAGACATTGCCACATTAGTGGCAAGGGAAGTACAATTGTAAATCCAGAGATGAAAAAGAGAAAAATCTAAATTCCAACCCAAATTCTGTTTCTCATTTCTTTGGTTGTTTTACTCTGAGCTCTCAGGTTGACTTTTCTCAGATTATGCTGTGATGTCCATAGCACTTTTTATTTTTAACCTTCTTAGTACTCGGAATATCCATGATGATAGAGTACTATGACTCTCTAATTGTGAAGACAGGGAATTAGAAGCAGCATTTTGCTAATCCCACATTATGAAGGGAGAATGTTTTCTCTCAGTTTTCAGTCTTATTGCTATTTCCCCAAGTTACAACAGTTATTAAGAGACAAAAATAGTAAAGGTGATGCAAGTAAGCCCTTCAGAGGCAGACATTCTTTATCACTTTTGCTTACCATTACTAGGCATATAATAGGTATTTAATAAAAACTTTATGAATGAGCATACAGTGGGTGACAGGAGGGAGAATGTGACATGAAACACTAACCACACTACAGGAGTTTCTGCCTCCCAAGAGAGTGGCATAAATTCTGGAACACAGCAAAACACATTGATGAGCCATTTGGTTGTGGGAGAAAAATAAAGCTAGAAGGTAGAGGAGAGAAATGAGACTCAGAACTAAATTATTTCTCTGCATAATTAGCTGCAAATTTGGGTGTTTCCAGGAGGATTGGGAAAGTAGAGAGAGGTCTGCAGAGAGGAAGAGAAGTAAAGTACAGAGTGAAAATCAAGCCCTCTCTAGATGAGCCACTAAGAATGGCTGAAGGACTTTTTAGAATATGGTAAAATCTCAATTTTAAATGGTATATGGGTTGCAATGGAATCTGCTGCCCACAGGCTTCAGTAGATTACTGTTAATTACATAGCCTCGGGTCACTGATGCCTGGCACGAGAAGGATCAGACTGTTATCCAGCTGTGGGGAGCCATTAGAAATCAGTCGCACAACATATTTGCGGTGATGAGATAATCCACAACTAAATGAATCCAATGGTAACAGAAACCCAAAGCCAAGAGATGCCCCACAGACGTAGAGAAAGACATCTCAAAAGTCAGGATAATCTCGCATATATCTCTGTTACCATGAGTGCAAATATTATTAACATCTCACTGAAATATGTTTCCAGACTTCCAGATATTGGTAACACGAGTGATATGTAAACAAAAAACATGAGAAGTAAGCCTATCCTAACAACATTTTGTCGGCTCTATCTATCTAATTCTGAGGGTTTGGGTGGTTGTTCAAAGTTTTTTGTTTTCTTTTTTTGGGGGGAGGGGTAGATCTCATATATATCTTGAATTACATAAAAATAGCATTACGATCACATTTAATGCTCACATGAAGTATGTATAGTAGATATCTATATCTCCCTTTCACCAATGAGAAAATTTAGGTTCAAAAGTTAAGTAACTTGTTCAAAGAGTCAGGGATTTAACTCATGCCTGGCTCAATGAGCCTGAACTCATCTAGCTGCAAGGCCTATGGGTATCCTATTTTTTTTTAAATAAGCTCAAAAGAGAGGAGATGTGTAATTCTGAAAAGAAAAACAAGGAAACCACCCACCCCTAAATCAACCCCCCTCCCAAATCAGTCTCTGGTTCTGAGAAGAAGTTGGTCAATGAGAGGCCTTTGATTAGACCTGTCTTATGGGGAAAACTGTGAGTTCCAATAGGCTCAGAGATAAAGAAGAGAACTGAGTCTTTCTTGTAACACACAGGATACCCCAAACAAACTGGGGTAGCCTTAATAATACAGGATGAGAAGGAATTTAGCAATGTCATTAAGATCACCTTGAGGTGCACAGTGAAGGCCTAGGTTCAGATCTCTCTGCAATATATACTTCTCTGTGCTTCTATTTCCTCATCTGAAAAATGGGTATTGTAATAATGTCTATACCCCCACAGTAGTTGTGTGGATTAAATGAGATAAAGCAGCTAGGTACTTGGCATATTCACATAATATAAGGCTATTGATAAAGATGATGATGTACAGCATCACCACTCCAGCTAAGATAAATAAAAGCATCCGAGTATTTGGGTTTTTTCTTTCTTTTAATTAAAATTCCTCCTACTATACTGGATCAGGAGGTTTTAAGTTTTTTTATTTATTTATGATGGACACAGAGAGAGAGAGAGAGAGAGAGAGAGAGAGAGAATGGCAGAGACACAGGCAGAGGCAGAAGCAGGCTCCATGCAGGGAGCCCAACATGGGACTCGATTGCGGGTCTCCAGGATTAGGCCCTGGGCTGAAGGAGGCGCCAAACCACCGAGCCACCCAGGCTGCCCTCTTTTTTTTTTTTTTAATTTAATTTAATTTTATTCATGAGAGACACAGAGAGGCAGAGACACAGGCAGAGGGAGAAGCAGGCTCCATGCAGGAAGCCCGACATGGGACTCAATCCCTGGTCTCCAGGACCCCACCCCGGACTGAAGGCGGTGCTAAACCGCTAGGCCACTGGGGCTGCCCTGGATCAGGAGTTTTTATAAGGGGATCAAAAGTCTTTCAAGTCAGACCTTTGTCTCAGTATTTTTCATGAGGGCTGAAGGCAAGAAAACTTAATATATAGATAAACTGAGTCCCTCATCTTATGTAGGTGTTGATGGGAAAAGAAGCAGGTTACTATAGCAGGCTATTTTCATTACATGTTAATTGGTTTGAATTGTAAAACAATTTGAACCATAATGCATTCTAAATATGGTAGCCCCCGGAGGACCAAGGATATAGGAAGACATGTTTCCTGGGTGAGTAGCTTTGCTTTTGAGAGTTCTCCTTTGCTAACAGGAAAACCATAGCAAAATCCAAGCTAGTTAATATAAAATAAATAAATGAAAATCCTTATATAGGTCAGAAAGAAGATGAGAAAAATGACACCTATTCCCAATCTCACTGACAAAAACACTTTAAAAAAGAAACAAGCAGACACACTGCTGGCTTCTAGGTGTGTTTAACTAATTGCAAAAACACTGAATTTTGAACAGATCCCTCCGTCTGCCAAAGGCCACGTTTTGCCACCCAGTAAAATAGCTGCTAATGTGAATTCAAGCAGTGCGCTCAGAACCAGCTCAGTACCTTACAGAAAAGACACAGAACCACAGAAAGATGATGTGGCCTGTCTCTGACCAACGGATTCTCAGTTAGCCATCACATCGCCAAAGGGTTGACCACAGTGACATGTGGAAGGGGAAAACAAGCACTTGGGAAATAATCAATTTTCACTGCTGTATGGTACTTCTAAAAGGTTGCTACAGTAATAAAATTAGGATGCCACTTTATTATTGCAGTTAAAGTAATTTTATTTACTTTTTCAGTCAAAACATACACACACACACACACACACACACACACACGGCGGTGAGAGCAATCAGCTGCTGCAGTTGTTAGCTTACTGATTAAATATGTTGTCACTGAACTCTGAACTAATTAAGGAAATTGAAGCTGCTTGTGCATTAGCCAACATGGTATTAACATTGTTAACTGAGCTTTTTGAGCTTGCTTACTCTTTTCTTTGCTACGTTGTTTTAAATCACTTTTCTTTGTCACTAGCAATTTCACCTAGTTCCCAAAACCCATTAGAGCTCTCTTTGAATCTTTAAGGTATATTATTGATAATGGCTCTTCACATCTCTTGCCATTTGATTATGAAAGAAGCTCCAGATAAGAAGCACTAGAGAACTATAGAAGCCAAAAATGTCAAATTAATTTTTATAAGGTTGTAACTATTTTTTTCCCTTACAGAATGACCCTTATTTGTGGGCGGATCTACAAATTTCGTTAGAAGTAAGCCAATGAATGGGCTCAAGGAAGAGCATCAAGCAGCTGATCCTATGAAACCAACCTGAATCTTGAGAACTCTGGGACTCCACTCTCCAGGGCTTCTTTTAGCTGCCTGAAAGTATCCTGGCCAGTTGTATTGCCCCTGTCTAGGCCTTTATTTTTGATAACCCCTTAACCCAGGCATCCCAATACCCTAAAGTTGATTTGTCTATTTCCAAAAGCAGAATGATGTCAGTAGGTTGTTTTTTCCTGAAATGCTAGCTGTGAAATATTTATTCGTTGCTTTGCTTATTCCTTATGCTAGCAGAAAAGCAACTTCAAGGCTTCAGGGATCCGAAAGGGAAAACTCTTGAAGTGCTTCAAAGGAAAGGAAGGAAAGAAAGAAAGATCTAGAACAAAAGTTGAACTCTGTACTGTACCAAACCTGCTTCACCAAGGTTACTTTCCCAAATAAGAAAATACCAGTACTTTGTATTTGTATGATGCTTTTAACTTTTTCAAAGCACTTTTACCTACATTATCCTGTGGAAACCAGGAGCTGACTTTTATAAATGGAAAGGACACACATAAGTGATCCTAGGGTGCTTCTAGAAGTTCCAAGCCAAAATAGCTATCGGGTTTAATGAAAAGAAAAGTGCCCGGAAGCGAATCAAACCAGTGCTAATCAAGCAGCATGCAGGTTATCAGCAGAAGACAAAGGCTGTCCATTTAAATGGCTGAGAATTCAACAGTTTAAACAATGTAATAGCAAGTCTAAGCAGGACTAAATGTACAAGGATCAGCTGGAACCACTTTTAGCCAAGATTGATTGATTTGGTTTTTACAACACCAGTCAGCCAAACAAGTAAACAAAGGTTTTTCAACTCCAACTGATTATATTGACTTTAAACTCATTGTCTGTATTTTACTAGGTTTTGAAAATTATGAATCCAGGAGATAGAAGATCTGGGACCACACTGGGGGATGGTGGTGGTAGATGCTTGTGGATTTTAAAACACACACACAAAAAATAGGCTTCATACACAGCATGAAATAGTAAGTAGAAAATAAAATGAGTACAGACAGTGAGCAACACATGCACCCAATATATTAGATTCATTTTTTTAAGAATTGCAAGTCTATGATTTAGAAGAAAGAGCTTGGGCAAGTCAGTGGACAGAGTTTTCCTCTAAGATCCCTTGCAGCATGAATAGATTATCACTTGGTGAAGAACACCTTGAAAACATGGTTCATCAGCATGTCTATCTCCATCCAGAGTAGCATGTAGTTGTTTACTTTCTCAGTTAATGGAATGATCATTTATGAAAGAAAGGAAGGAAGAAAAGAAGGAAAGAAGGAAGGGACAAGGGAGGGAGGGAGGGAGAAAAAGGAAAGAAAGGAAGGAAGGGAAACTTCCTAGAGGCCATCAAATCTATTTCTATACTTTGTTTGGATATAAACTCTCTCAGAATGTTCTATGAGCTTCCAGACACAGTCCCAATACACTCTGGTGGCTGGCCCTTGTTAGCTGCCAACTTAATCCATCAACTGCTTTAACGGAAAGCCCTGGAGAGCTGAGGCAGCCAAAAGTATTGGCCTCTCCCAGCACAGCTGAGGAGACATCCCCTCAATAGCTACGGAGACATGGCCCAGGATTGCTTTTTCACTAAAAGGATGTAATTGCTAATGTAGTTATTGACTTGATGGATCTGTCCCAGCTTAGCTTATTTCATTAGGACTGTTTCCTCAGCCATTTTAGGATGAAATTTCCTAGGTATCTTACTACAAATAAGATGTCTGTCTTCCTTTCCTCCGTTTTTTCCAACATGTCATAATTGATTCATGTTTTCTAAGGCCTCACAATGTACTCAACACAATATAATACATGGTTGTGATCCCTTAGCAGTTTATATTCTAAATGTGAATACAAAAACAAAAAAACAAAAAAACAGCCTCCATATTTGAAATCCCTGAGATGCCTGCGAAAAGCTTTGCTGCTTTCATGAGTCAGTTATTTTAGGGCCACTTATGGTTCATTGATCTTCTTAAACAGTTGCTTGATCATTTCCTTGTTCATCAAAATACGGGCAACGTTGCCAAAGAAACAGTTGTAGTCAAAAGCCTTGGATTTTTCTTTTGTAGGGCACAAGTTTTTGAAGTCATTTCTCCGTTGCAAGTTAGAAGACCAAATACCTTATTCTTCATCTGTTAGCCAAAGAAAGAACCCAGTGATAATAATCCAAAAACAGCTCATAAATCCCAGTCTGATGTTCGCTACAACAGCCTAGGAAGGTTGGTTAATTCAGAGATGGCAGATTGCTTTGATCCAAATCTGAGGAATGAAACCATTCATTATAACTTTAAAGAGAGTATTTCTTAGAAGGGGCAAAGAAACCAAAATAAAATGGACCCCACGACTTCAAAATACACATTTTCATGATCGAATCACAAAGTCCACCTGTGTCTGAAGGAGAATATAATGTAAGTGAAGGAGTTAATGCAAGCCTTCTCACCCAGGCCCTTGCCACACTGTAATTAAAGTGGTGTCAGCCTTCCACTATAAACTAGCGGTATGATTTTCAGAGGTTTATGACTCAACCATAAAAATTCACTCTGGGCTGAAAACTGACACAAGGCAATGAAACTTGAGAACACAATTTTTGTAGAGAAAATTATTTCCACTCTTTTAAGGTTATAGAAACTTTTTTTAGTCTCCATTCTCACCTAATGAAAATAAATCTGCTTTATATATACAAATTTTCTATGGGTTTATTGAATTTCAATAATCTATGATGTTGGAAGTTCTAAAATATTTATTTTCATGCTTTTCATGGCCCTGAATAAAAGTTTCTGATGCAAGCAAGTATTGGGACTTTGCAGAATTTAAGTCAGGAGAAAGTATAGGAGGGCATCAGATCCAAACCCTCTTATCCATGCGGGCAATTTCCCTGACGGTGCTTCTTTTCTTCCCCTTATTTTCTTCTGTGCATTATTGATATGTTAAGACCAATTTCTTCCTTGGGTTTCTCAAAAATTCCTTTTTAAAAAATATGTAACACTTCTAGGGAGATGGCAGTAGGCATCCTAGTTGGAAATAAAAAGGAATTCTACTATTTTTATAAACTGTCACTGGAAGAATCTATGGTTAGGAGGGCAATGTGATTGGTGCCTCAAAGGCCATTGATTAAAATAGCTGTTTGGGCTGTTCTGGATGGTAAAAGAAATATTCTCCCTTTGGGAGGAAAGGATCCACCCTAAAACAATGGAATCAGAAGGATTGATGTATTTTTCAGGTATAGGATATATACAAACCTATTGTTACAGAAGTTTTGTTAGATAAAACCCTTATAGTCACCCATCATTAAATGGCATTTGCATTATACAAGCTTTCACTTTAAGAAGATCTTAAAATCTATGAAGGTCCACTTATAAATTCAAGATTTTTCCCTTGAAAACAGCAAACAAGGATGATTAACCACAAAAAGAGAAATTCATTATTTAAGCATGTTGGTTTCTCTATTCCCGTAAAAACTGTAAACAAAGAAATTCAGATCTAAATCTGTTCTCTGATGAACTGTACATCTTTCTATATTAAACATGCTACTTTAATTCCACTGATATAAAACATTTTGAAAGGTGAAGGATATATTACGGAGATCCTTTGGAGAAAAAAAAATTATTATTTTGATTATTTTAAAATAGGGGCAAATTAGAAGAAATGAAATAAAGTTACTAGTTAATCAGCATCCATTATGTGTCAGGCAGTTTGCTAGGCATTTTACATTTACATATTACATCTGTTTACACAATGAAGGCAAAAAAAAAAAATTCCAGTTGAAGCTGATGCTTTCTCAAAGGGATTAAAAGAGTCTAAATCTAGACAACAGGGGGAAAGCACCAGATCAGAGAAAATTTCAACATTGCCATTGAAGAATGTTCTTACATTCTTGTGCATACCCTAACATATGCACCAAGTCCAAGGCATAGATTGTCCTCAGAAAGCACATGGAAAAAATTAACCCCTACTCCAAATCCATCAAGCTGTAGGTTTGCAGTGACTTAAACTCTCCAGATATTGTGAGGGCAATGAAGAAAAGTGATCTCATAATCTGGGTCCCTTTGCAAAAGCCCTGTCTCCAAATGGTGGAGTTCCACCTTGACTCATTTTTTAAAAGTTGAGCTTCTGCTCCCAAGAAAAGAATGGAATACTCCAAGGGATCAGGAGAATAACTAGAGGGAACTGAAGGAGATTTGGCTTGTGTGCAGCAGGCAAGAGAAATGTTTCCAATGACCCAATTTAAAGGACTATAACCTTGTAGGGCACAGAGAAGACACAGGAGCCTGCAGGACAAGTAGGAGTTCCTTGATCAGAGGTGAAACAATTCAGTTTGACATCGCTCTCACTTTGAGGCCAAGACCACCAACAGAGCGCTCTTGGCAAGCTGCACTTAGAATCCTTGCTCAAAGGACAGGCTGGACTGGAAACTGGAGTGTGCAAAAATTGCTGATTGGCCGCTGGGATTTTCAGCCACATCAGCACACATAGGAAGGAAGGAACACTGTCAACTTGGCCCTCTCTAAATGCAACGGGCAGGGATGGAAAATGAACATTGCTTTAAAAAATAGGGAAAAATCCTTCTGAGCAGATGGTTTTTGAATACCAAAATATTTTTCTCCTAAGTAGGACTTGGGCTTTTCTCTGTTGTTGTTGTTTAGGGTGCTCACATTAATTTGCCAAATGTGAATACAGACTTTACATTTTCCCTCTAATATTTTCGTTTCTAAAACAAAAAGGTACTTGATCAAAGGTTGTATTATGAGCACTTTTCAGCATTCCTTCCACTCTGAAAGTTTGGACAAAGAAAGATTGAGGTTATAGATATGGCCTCCTTACATTCTGAACTTTCTCATCATGCCTGAACTTATAGTTTCAAGTAAATTATTTGTGAGATGATTATGCACAAATGGATCAAAAACACTTTGATATCTCTTAAGGCCTTTTTTAAAAAAGATTTTATTTATTTATTCATGAGAATACAGAGAGGGAGAGAGAAGCAGAGACACAGGCAGAGGGAGAAGCTGGCTCCATGCAGGGAGCCCGACGTGGGACTCCATCCGGGACTCCAGGATCACACTCTGGGCCAAAGGCAGGCGCTAAACTGCTGAGCCACCCAGGGATCCCTCTTAAGGCCTTTTCATTCATGAATCAATTTAGCTTTTGGACCATGCTTTATGTTTTGATGTTTGAGTATTAGGACAGTTGTAGATTTGTGGATGAGCTCTGAACAGATTTTTTATAGACACCAGCAAAGAGAAATGATCATTTAATTATTTGTCCCTGAAACTGTTCAGTTCTCCTCAGCTGAAAAAGCTGCCCAAACTCTTAAACTATTGACTAACCCAATTTTCCCAAGGCTAATTCCTCCTCACCATTAATACTCACAATGTCTTGGAAGCCGGAAAGGAAAAGTGTGAAGTTATGAGCATGATACTTCCCTCTGCTCTCAGTGATATATACAGTGTCCATCCATTGTCTATGCTGAGCATCAAACTTGTGTACTTCCCCTTTCCCATCATGGATCACATACCCCCACAAGTCATTGCTCTGAATCCCTGGCATCAGATGGCTCATCTCAGTTTCCTTTTCTTGATTTTTCCTTCTGATCCTAATAAAAATTATTTTTCTGCAAGCTGTGACCTTGGCAAAGACCAGATCAAGTAAATCATCATCTAGCTAACATTCGCCCTTCAGGTCTCTAATGAGATTCCATTCCAGAAGCCTTCCCTAAAATTTCAGATTGGATGAGCTCTTACTATTATATGCTTTAAAGACCTTGTCCTTTGCAGGACTCACCTCAACTATGATCCTATAAATATTTGTGTAATGTCTATCTTTCCTACTGTCCTATAAGCTGCCTAAGACAGGGAACGTGGCCTCCCTTGTTTTCTGCTTTGCCCTCAGCACCAGGCACACTGCCCAGAATTGTAGGCCCATGTGAAATACTCATTACTGCTGTTAATAGTCACTGGTAATTTCATGTATTATTCTTCACATGGAATATTTGTCCTTTAAAAGGAGAGAGGGGAGGCATGTTTATTGGCTTCTTCAAGTGCCAGCACTATGATAGAATTGAGAGTCTTACCTCATTGGTCTACTCAATAACCCTGTGAGGAATGGATTTTTCCTTATTCAGAGTCACATAGTTAAGCTACTGTTTAAACCCAGTCTGCCTGACTCCTAAATATTTTCACTACATCTTACTTTTTTTGTTCCCAAAGGAAATAATCACTATGATAGAATGCAAGAGGTTCCTTTTTGACTCTTCATTCACATTACAGAGGTAATCATTTATATTATTTATGGGCTTTTTTTTTTTAATTTATGGGCTTTTAACTGGTGTCTCATTGCACACCCTTCTGCCTTCTAAAATCCTTTGTCTGTACAACAGCCGGAGTAATCTTCTTAAAACATAAATCAAGCATGTCACTCTCCTGCCTTAAATCTTCCAGGTTTTTCAATGTACCTAAAATAAAGTTCAAATTTCTTGCAATAGCCAATAAAGCCTTCTGTGATCTGGCCTCTGCCTACTCTCAGATCTCAACTCCTACCACAAACCTTTTTAGTCACTATACCTCAGTCATGCTCATCTCCTTAATTCTCTTAGGCTCCACCAAGCTGTCTTTTGCACTCTTCTCTCCTTCTGAAATTCTACTGTCCTTGCTTCATATATCTGGCTCCATCCTTCTTGCCAGTCAGGTCTCAACTCAAGTTTTACCCCTTCAGGGAAACTCTTCTGACCCCCAATCTAAAACAGCACCCCTACCTTGATCCCTGTCACTCACACCATTCTACCCTGAGATGTTTTCTCACCTAGACAGATCAAATCCTCTCTTGGCTAATTCTTACTACCCAGGCTTCAGACTAATTATTACTTCCTTAGAGAAATCATCCCTAAAACTCCGGAGAGGAGAGGTCTTCCAGGTGTAGGTTTTGTAGAATGGATCTTTTTCATGAAATTTTGAATGTAAGAAATAGATTTTAAGTAGTTACTTAAAGTAATTATAATTTTAAGTAATAATTTAAGTATTATTTATTATATAAATGTATAATTTTTGTTTATTATGACTATAATTATTTCAAGTATTTAAAATTTAAAGCAATAATTTTTAAAATAATTATTAAAATGTTCTAAATAAGTAATTTAAAGTGTGATGAGTATTACAAAAGGAAAGTCACAAAATTGAGAAATTACAAAAGAGACCTCTGGAGCATGAGAATATAAAGGCACCTATTCTAGTCTGGATAAAGGAGAGGTCAAGGAAAGCCTTCTAATCAAGGTTTTCTAACTAACCTGAGACCTGAAATATGAGTAGGACTTAGGCATAGGGTAGACAGTGGGATGGGACAGTGAGGGAAGAATGTAAGAATATTCCAGGCATCCAGAAACACATATATATGCTACCTTCCACCCCAGACATCCACTCACTTTCTGTCCCATTGCCCTGCTCTCATAGAACTCACAACTACCTGAAAATACATTGCTTTCTTTGATTATGGTCTGTCCCTCTAAACTATTAAAAGAAAAATTTCCTGAGAGCAGGAACTTAGTCTGGCTTACCACCCTATTTGAGTGCTTAGAACAGTGGCTATCATTTAGGAAGTAATTGATAATTGCGTTCTAAACAAATGCGTGAAGGGCCTGAAGCAGTAAAGGCAAAAGCGAAGGACTGCAAGAAAGGCACTATGGCTGTGCCATAAGATGGGAAGAGATGATGTCATAAGGTAATTTGGGGTTGGGGAAAATGGCTAAACATGGAGCAGAACTGGTTAAGGAAGTTGGACTTTACCGAAAAGTAATGAAAAGATGTAAATTTTAAGTAGCTGTGTTATATGACCAAATATGTGATTTTAAAACATTGCTCTAGCTAAAGTATAGAGAATGGAAAGAAGAGGAGCAAACCTCAAAGAAGAGCAGCCAGTACTGGAAAAAGTTACAGCTGTCCACATGAGAAATGACAGCCTCTTGGACTAGGGCGGAGGCCATGGCAATAGAGAAGAGCAATAGGA
The DNA here is from genome assembly GCF_053574225.1 of Canis aureus. NCBI lineage: Eukaryota > Metazoa > Chordata > Mammalia > Carnivora > Canidae > Canis > Canis aureus. The sequence goes on from NC_135618.1 coordinate 33,074,265, forward strand.
TTTAAAAAGTATTTGAGTGATAGAAGTGAATTGACGTAATAGATAAGTGGATGTAGCAAGTAAAGGCAGAGAGGACTACGTTGATACCTAGCTCTGAGCCATAGATGAATGATGGAACCAGTGCCTAAGGAGGAAAATCCCTGGAGATTGAGCACATTAGGTGCACAGGGTAAAGGTTCAGTGATTCTGTGGTTGGGGGGGAGAGGGGTGGACTCAGACTTTCTAGCGGATAAGTCTAGTGGGAAAGTGTACATCCATGCCTAGATCTCAGGCTAACGATAAACACATTTAGGAATGATCTGTATTATTGTTGGTTAGTTGGTTGGACTTGTTGTCACTGTATATTGATAAGGGTCTGGAATCAAACTATCTGAATTGGAATTCTAGGTCCACACCACTTTGTTGAGTGGTCTCGGCTATTTGTTACCTGCAAGCCTCAGGTTTCTCATCTGCAAAATAAAGTTAGTAGAAGGATTCACCTCACAGGGTTGTTTTGAAGGTGAAATGACATAAAGAGGTAATGTGCAAAAAACATAGCCTGGTATAGAGTGAGCTCTTAATAAATGTTAATGACTCTTAGCCATTATTAGCCATCTGGCATTATAAAGGCTACCAGATTCGTGGCTTTTTGTTAGATGTTACAGAGACAATGCAAAAGCAACAGAATCTCAAGGGTTAAATTTGTGTAGACCTCATCCAAATACAAAATCACATAGTTCAAATCTTCAACAATAGTGATACCTAAATTCCTACTTACAAGCTGATGCCTTTAGCTGATGCTTTTAATTCTCATGGCATGTACCGACACCATTTTTGACACAATCTATTCCATATTTATTCTGTTCTTCAGACTGTAATTTTGTCAGCTTTAGTAATCGCCTACTGGAATATGAATGTGTATTTCTTTATTAAAGAAGCATCCATAGGAATTAAAGTTATATATCCTAAATTCTGGTTATATAATTATTTTTCCTGACCAATCAATAAAAACACATTCAAAATGTAATATTATGCTTCCCAGAGGTGCACAGTGAAATCTGCCACTGAATAAGTGGTTCCCTTTTTACCTATTATAGATAATACATGTCTAAAAGTATAAGTAGCTTTATCAGCTTCCATGAGCTTGCTCCTTTCCTTCATCAAAAGATACTATGGATTGGAACAAAACACTAAGAGTAAACATAGGGATGGAGGCGTGAGTATGGATGTGTATATATACACACACACGTATTGTCATACACATACCTATACACGTATGTATGAAGTAGATTAAAATGGACTGTGAATCATAAAAACTGAGTAGTTTTTCAAAGGTAATGAATCTTCACCCTGGAAGGGTCCCTAAAAGTCACGTAGTCCAGTGGCCTTGTAACGCACATACAGTATCTGAAGTCCACAAGACGGGGTACATTGCTTGAGTTCATGCAATAATCATGGCAGGGTCACAATCGAGGGCTGGTCTCCTAGCTCCCAAGCTCAGGGCTTCTCCACTATACTGTGATTAACAGATTTACTGTTACATTTTATTTAACAATGATTCTGATGGAACCATAAATATATTTGTTGTGTTCAACATTCCATAGCTCTACTCTAGTAGCTAACCAGATTTTTTTTTCTTTTTTTTTATAATTTTATTTATTTATGATAGTCACAGAGAGAGACAGAGAAGCAGAGACACAGGCAGAGGGAGAAGCAGGCTCCATGCACCGGGAGCCCGACGTGGGATTCGATCCCGGGTCTCCAGGATCGCGCCCTGGGCCAAAGGCAGGCGCTAAACCACTGTGCCACCCAGGGATCCCAGCTAACCAGATTTAAAAGTTAACCAAAGGTAAACTGATTATCTATATCTCCTTTATTTAACCACGTATTACAATGTTAAAAATAAATAACTCAAGATACACAATTAAAAGATTCATACAGCAAGTCATTGTCTACAAAAGATTTGAAAATAAGGTTGACATCTGTTACAAAAAAGGATTAATTAGGTACTACTTTAATTGATGAATTCTGGCTCCATTTCCCATGAGAACAGTTGGTAAATGTACTGTTCTAATTAGGGATTTGGATCAAAATATCATTTTATTCTAATCATGAAGCCTATTAAGATTTTTATTAATACTATCAGTTGTACTAACTATGTACATCACACATGTTTATATGACAAGCACAAATAAATACTTTTTGTCTGGTGAAAAAAACAATCTTGTAAATGGTGTAACATTTACAGTTGAGGGTTATTACTTTAGGGCTAAATTGCTACATTATAATGGCCTTTCATCATAGCATGTTTTCTTCATGATTATGTTATTAAAGATATTATGCCCTTAAAGTCTCATAAGATCCTATAAAATGAGTGATAGACAAAGCAAAGCTATACCAAGAGATTTAAATCATGGGTTTGTTTTCTGGGGGAAGGACTAGTTAGTTCCTCCAAAAAGTATTTTTAGAAGACAACACACGCCAGAGACTCTCATCTACTGTCTTCCCATTGCATCCAAATCCAGTCACGTGACTCACCCCAGCTCCTACCATGCAGCATTTGGAAGCACAGTGCCGATACTATAAAGAACATAAAAATTTGAATGTGGAGTCCTGGGCTTAATTTGGGCCCTTTCACTTACTAGCTCTGTCACTGTAGGCTGGTAACTCAAGCCCTCCAACTCTTCCTATCTTTATTTGATGGTAATATACCCATTTCTCAGGGGTTACTGTGAGAATTACATGAGATAATATACGGGTACAGCATACGATGTTACTCATTTATTCAATATTTATCAAGTACCTCTCCTAGAATTTGTGAATAGCTGTTATACATTTTCCAAAAGTGAACTAAGCTACCAATAGGTTGGGAGCTTGGGAAGAATGGAGGAAGTTAAAATATAAATATGTGTATTGCATAAATAAATATTAAACTGCTTGCTGATTTCTACTGATAATGTGCTTATTTTTTAATGAATGTTTGATTATTTATTTATGGAGAAGAATTATCCTAATCTTACTTAGAACAATCACAGAAAATTACCTCTCTTTTTACATTTTTCATTATACTGGGCAGGCGGGTAAAACACCAAATCACACCATTAAATAATAGGCATTTGGAAATACTAGTTGCATGAGGAGGCCTGCTCTGTTGTAAATGCATCCTACTGCCACCACTGCATGCTGTCACTTCAAAGGACAAGGAGGTAATGGTTGCCAAGACAGAGGTCACAGTCAGTGCTTAGCTGGGAGAGAGGGTATCTGCTGGATGGATTTTCATAGACAGAAAGGAAGGAGCCTCAAAGAAGGAACATGTGTGTAGGAGGATATTTAGGTAGTGCATCTTTAAAAAAAAATCTATCGAAAGTATTTGTTAAGGGAGAGTAGATTGTAAACAGGGAAATCTTATCCAAAAATGTTAAAAATCAGTTCCTTTACATGTGCACTCTAATCTAACTTACATTCATATTTAGACTCATATTTTTAAATTTCTTAAAGCTAATTTGTGACATATTTCACCCAGTAGGCCAAGTAATCATTTGTGATACCCAGTGGTTAGGAAGTTTCCAGAAGCAACACTTTTAGAAATGTGTTCTAAGTGAAAGTGACTGCCCCAGAGTCATTGCCCACTCACTCATCCCCTGAGCCTGTGGTTGTTCTTCACAGCCACCATGCCCTCAGTCTTAGTAATGAGCTCAGTCTTTGCGTGAAGACCAACTTGGAATAAAATTTTGAAAAGGTGTTTACAAGACCCATTTTTAGAATTCAAAATGAAAATAATGTTTATAGAGATCCATAAAAATGCTTATTCTTACTTACTTACTTGACTGAAGAATGCCGAATGAGAAAAATTGGCACTACATTTTAGCTACTAAAATGTTCATGCCTAGATGTATTTCAGAAGTAGCAATAAAGAAACAGGTATTAGCCTTCGAATTGAATATACATCGCAGGACACATCTCGAAAGTAGCTAGGCCACATGCTGCTCACTACTACAAATACCAAGTCTGCATCAGTCTATTATCAAAAGTCCCAAGCCCAACCTGCTATCAGCACCCCCTTGTAAATTGCCATTGTTGATCTCTCAATCTCACGAACTGCTCTGGCAAAACTCCACATGACATCAACCCAATTACCTGCCTCTAGGCTGTATCTTTGAAGCTGGGCATCAATGAAGAGATTCATGCAGCTGAGTAAATTTGTATCACCACATCATTAGGATCAGTAACCACTTCTCCTAACAAAGAGGCCCTCTACTTCTATTCTGAATCCTGGGCTCTCTCACCTTCTCAAGGAATTTACTTCTTCAGTTGTTCTTCCTCTCCCCTTCATCTTATACCTCTGCTCCAATTGGATTGTTTCATTAACATATAAGCGTTTTCTACTACTTCTGGTCTTTAAAAAAGTTGTGTTTGTTTATTTGTTTGTTTTAAGCATCTCATCTTCCCACACTTACTGCTCTGTATTTCTCTTTCTGTTTGTATTTAAATCTTTTTTAAAAACTTTCCTCTGGCCTTGGCTTTATTTCTGAACCTTCTGTTTGCCTTTCCACTCGCTTGAATCTGGCATCTGCCTCCAACACTCCATCTAACTCATTGTTGCTAAAGTTGACACTGACCTCTATAATGGACTTTGAAGATTTGACCCAAGTGGCCACTATTTGTCAAAACTATGGGCTTCATTGATGCCTTGACACCACAGTTCCTCTTATATTTTTGGCAATTCTTTCTTAGTCTCCTTTGCTCGTTACTCTTTTTTTTTTTTTTTTTAGATTTTATTTATTTATTCATGAGAATACACAGAGAGGAGAGAGAGGCAGAGACACAGGCAGAGGGAGAAGCAGGCTCCCTGCAGGGAGCCCGACATGGGACTGGATCCTGGAACTCCAGGATCACGCTCTGGGCTGAAGGCAGCACTAAACTACTGAGCCACCTGGGCTGCCCTCGTTACTCTTTTTATCAACATCTCAATGTTGAAGTTCTTTGGGTCCTTTTCTTAGACTCTCAACCTAGTGGTCTCATTCATTCTCGTGATTTTAAAAATACTGTCTGTGCTAATGATGTCCACATTGATATTGCCAATCCTAACCCCCAGAATGACAAGCTCATATCCAGTTAACTACTTGACTCAGCCACTTAAATGCCTCATGGTCATTGAAAATAAATTTGTCCAATATGAAAAGGTTCCCTCTCCTATCCCTTTCAATGGCTTTGCTTTCTATTTCAGATAAAACCCAATCTCTTTAACATGGCCCCAAATGATCTGCAGGATCTGGCCTCTGTCTAGATCTTAAAACTCCATCTCATGTTTGCACATGACAGCATCACTGAACCAGTTTCAAAAAGGTTCCTAGAGAACACAAACCTTGTGCCTGCCTCAGGTTTTACATATGTTATTTTCTCCATTGATACAGCTCCTTCACCTCTTCTCACCCATCCGTTAACAGTCTTCACTTAGCTAAAAGCAACTCATCTATTAAGATTCAGTTCAAATATTATACCCACCAATTCTCCAGTCCAACTTAGCTCCCACTCCCCAGCTGTTATTCTGTCTCTTAGGAGCCAGTTAATTTACTTCACAGAAGTTATCACAACATTTAATTATATAATTAAGTGAGTGCTTATGTCCAACTTTTCTAGTAGATGGTAAATGCCATGAAGCAGGGACATTTTCTGTTTTATTTACCATTGCAACATACTGTCTGGTTCAATATCCGTGAGTTCCTGAACGAAACAAATAAAAGTTCATTATTAGCTACTTGAGCAGATTAAGCCATCTAATCTTTGTAACAATTGTACATATAATGTTCTTGTGTATTAGAAATATAAAACATTTAATATTTTTGTCTCATATAATATCCACACAAGATGTGTGACATGGCGTAACTACCTCCAAAGTTCTCCAGTTTACAGCGTCTCTATTTTGTATTATTCCATTTGAAGTCCCAAACATCATTTCTGTTAGCAGATAATGCACCTGAGGCTTAGAAACCTAAGAGATTAGTAAAATTCATATTTCTAGTAAGATGGCAGATCTTTAGATTGTCATGCCAAATGTTCCTTACCTTGCATTACGTTGCTTCAAGAATGTAATTGTATAACATTGCTTCTGGAATAAATTTTAGGGGCACCTGGGTGCTTGGTCAGTTAAGCATCTGACTCTTGATTTTGGCTCAGGTTGTGGTCTTATGGTTGTGAGATAGAGCCCCATGTCAGGCTCTGTGCTCAGAGGGGAGTCTGCTTGAGATTCTCTCCATCTCTCTTTGCCCCTCACCCTGCTCACCACATTATTTCTCTCTCACATAAATAAATAAATATTTTAAAAATGTACTTTTTAAGCCCTTAGAGAAGTGGGGCAGAAAAACAACTTTGACATTTTTTACCTTGAAAGACAATCACAAGAAACATAAACTTTGATGCCAATAATAAAATCGTATTACCAAATTCACTGCCTATACCCCTCCCACCAAGGATAATGCTAAATAATCTTGGCAGCAGAATAAAAGTGTTTAAAATGATTCTATCTAGGGACAAGCTATATCATTTTGATTTCCTGATTCCATTCACTCATTAAGATAGGATAATGTGCTATGGGAGGAATCCCCCTAATTTTTAGGAGAGGAATATGATAAAAATTATAACTGGTTTGGCCTATTAAAACATTGTCATTGGAGGTGACTGGATGGCTCAGTTAGTTAAGCAGCTGACTGTTGATTTTGGCTCAGGTCAAGAACTTAAGAGTCCTGGGATCGAGCCTCATGTCTGGCTCCACTTTCAGCCGGGAATCTGCTCCTTCTCCCTCTGCCCTCTCTTCTTCTCTCAAATAAATAAATAAACAAATCTTTAAAAAAATGCTATCTCCCACATCCTATCCACTCATCAGGTAACCCACATATTTATTTGATAGTTATTTTCCAAGGTAAACATATAGGAAACGAAGTACAATTCGTAAGGTGATGCAGGCAGTTTCTGTGGCATTAGCAAGCAGACTCACATGAGCCATTTCTCAAAGAAGGACTGCTTTACATTGTTGTTAATATGAACAATAATAACAATAGATAACATTTGTTCAATACTAGTAATGGTCGAAGCACTATTCTAAGTTTGTTTTTAAGTGCTCCTTCACTTTATTCTCTAAACCCTACTTTACTTTATTCTCAACCCACTCTATAAGATAGACATTTCTTTTTTTTTTTTTTTTTGCCATTTTGTTTATAGACTGAAGCTCATGGATCATGAAACTAGGCTTCACCATTGCTCAGCTGGTAGGTTATAGAGCTGGAATGTTAACTTAGGCTTATTTACTTAAAATTCATTTTCTTTACATGCTGGGAATAGTAGTCTTCCCTCATCCATGCGGGATAGTTTCCGAGACCCTCAGTGGATGCCTGAAACTGCAGATAATATCAAACCCAATGTACTCTGTTTTTTCCTCTACAGACACACCTATGATAAAGTTTAATTTATTAAACTTACTGGGTCTAATTAGCAGAGCAAGAGATCAATGACAATGATAATAAAATAGAACAAGTAGCACAATATACTGTAAATAAAAGTTATGTGAAGATGGTCTCGCTCTCAAAATAATTTTGTACTATTCTCACCCTTGTTCTTGCGATGATGTGAGATGATTAAATGCCTAGAAGATGCGATGAAGAGAAGTGAGTGGCACAGGCATTGTGACATAGCATTAGGCTATACTACTGACCTGCTAACCATGCATCTCGAAGATCATGTGCTTCTGGACCCCGTTGACTGTGAGTGACTGCAACCACAGAAAGTGAAGCCACAGGTAATGGGAGACAGTCTACCATGTTGACCATTCTTTGTCCTTTTTGATTAGCTAACCTTGGAACCTGGGAATCTCTACTTAATTAGGAACCTTGGTCCCTTTACTTTCAAAGTAATGATTATGGTTCCTTTTCTGTGTATCTCATGTTTTCCTAGGAATTGTTTAAAACTTCCATTAAGAATGGGTCTGAATAACAATAACAAGCTGGCAATTATGTGAGGTACAGGATGTGCTAACTTTATTTTGGTAAATATTTTGCATTACATACATATATCAAATCATCACATTGTACGACTTAAAATTCCACAATATTATATGTCAATTATATCTCAATAAATCTGCAGAAGGAAAAAAAAAGAAATGGGTAAGAGATATGAGCTTGTGGTCAGACAGAAGGAAATCCAGTTTTTTCACTTACCAGCTGTTGATCTTGGCCACATTATCTTACTTCAGTAAGCCTCAATTTCCTTGACTATAAAAATAAGAATAAAAAATAATTACAATCTGCTTTACAGCTTCTCTTGAGAAATAAAGAGTATATGTCATGCACCAAATATGCTCTTCAGTCCATAGGAGATGCCCAATAGGTAACAGTTTATTATTACATTAAAAAAATATTTTTTTCAATATCATTTTAGCACTTGTTAGCTGTGTAACTTTGAGAAGGTTACTTTACCTCCCTGGGCTCCATTTCTGTTTATCTAAAGTAGCAATTATATTATTATTACCTGCCCAATCATTCTGTCCAAAATCAATTTTTGTTCAAATGTATACTTTTGAGAATGAAAAAAAAATCAAAATAATTTAAGTAATATGACTTATGAAATAGTCAACAACATTGATTTTGTTTATACTGGTAGGCCTAGAAACTAGTTTTGTACAGAAATAGTTATAAAATGAAATTATTTCTAAAAATCTAAATAATGTATATGTGTGTTCTTAAAGCAAAGTAAAATGGTTTTATCATAATATTACCTAGATGCATCCTCACAATGGCATCTTTTGGTCAATAGATTTGAAATTCTTGATACCCCTAATTGCTCTATGTAGAACATAATATTTGAGAAAATATTCTGTTTATAGCACTGAGGGCCATAGTCTGTTCAGAGCAAATTCTGCTAAGTGCAAGATAGTCTGAATTTTATTTTTTCATACTTAAATGGAAATATTTCATCTCAAATATCCTTTCACTCCATTCAAAGTAACAATGTTCAACAGTTTTACAGTTGGATCTTGTCAATGAGTTGACACTTTTTATTATTCTTTCGAATGTTTTGCCAAATTTGAATCCTCGAAAATCATTGATCCTCTCAATTTCATTTTACTGTGATACAGAAAATAAATGTATACAAATAAAAACCAGAGGCTCCATCAAAAGATTTTCTACCAGATGAGATGTTCCAAAATACAATTATAGGATTTTAAAACTAAATCATGTACAACATTTACATTCTTATTTAATTTGCTCAATTGCTTCCTTTGTAGGAATAAATTTTGATGACTACTTGTTTTCATGCTTTGTCTTCAGTAATTGTAGTTCCTTTCAAAGCTTCAAAAATTGAAATTCCACTCTAACACAGTTATTAAATACTTCTAATTGTTTTTTAACAACATGAAATATTAAGGAACTTGGCTACAAAAGAAATCAATATAACTGTAGGACAATTAGAATGACTTACCTAATTGGTCAGTTTAAGCTCAAACATATCTAAAATCGATGTTGTGATGTGTCATAAGAAAAGAAAATATATATTGCCATGATAATGTGTGTGTGTTCGGTACTAGCTCTTTCAAAGAAATTTTGTAGCTCAGTTCTCTGTGTATGTACAGAATATTTGTAAATTTGGATAATGATAGCTTATATTTCAAAGGATAGAATAATATAGTTGGTTTGAATTTAAATTATGAGTGTACCTTAACAAATTTCCTGTACATGGCTCCTCCATAAATTTCTTAATTTATTAGGAAACCATTTTTTTAACCATAAATTATGCTACACAAAACTTGTAATCATATTATCTTCATGAAAACAGATACATCTTTAGTGTTCACTTTTACAAATAAGTTAACAAAGATGTTCCAAATAATGATATATCACTTTCAATAAAATGAACTCCCAGGGCAGCCCAGGTGGCTCACTGGTTTAGCGCCACCTTTGGCCTTGATCCTAGAGACCTGGGATCAAGTCCCACATTGGGCCCCCTGCATGGAACCTGCTTCTCCCTCTCCCTGTGTCTCTGCCTCTCTCTCTGTGTGTGTGTCTCTCATGAAAAAAAAAAAAAAAAATCTTTAGAGATTAAAAAAAAAAACTCCCAAAAGTTTTACTTAAATTCTGTCAATTGGATTTAAAAGAAATCAAATCATTGCCAGAGCATAACAATTTTTCAATTTGAAATTTGATAACTGATATAAATGCATATGAGCTTCTTCTACTATAGAAGTGACATATGTGTATGTTTAATGTGAATGAAATTCTTCTGTTATGAAAGCAACATGTGAAGAGCTACCACTGCACACTTTATATATATACAGGAAATCTTAGAATATCCACAGCAAAAATAATTTACAAAAATCATGGGATCTAGATGAAAACTCATGCTTCATAGTGATACATAAATGCATCTTTTGTAGCTAAATATATTAAATCATATTTTGGTCCAGAGTTTGTAAATGAATATTAATTTGGGAGGTTATTTTTGTTGTTGCATAATGTGTGTAACACAGGATTTACCATTTTAACTATTTCTAGGTATATGGTTTAGTGACATTAAGTACATTCATAATGTTCTGCAAACGTAGCTGCTATCCAATACTTTTTGATCATCCTAAACAGAAATTCTGTGCCCATTGAACAATAACTCCCATTTTCCCTCCCCTGGGCCCCTGATACCTTCTATTCTACTCTTTGTTACTATGAATTTGTTTATTCTAGGTACTTCACATAAGTGGAATCACACAATATTTGTCTTTTGTATCTGGCTTATATCACTTAGATAATATACTTAGAGTTTGTCCATGTTGTTGAATGTATCCAAATTCCATTTCATTTTAAGGCAGAATAATAATTACTAATACTAATTTTTGAAGTAACTACTGTTATTTCTGGTTTGTACATTTTTCTTATTGTCAATGACAATAAGAAAATCCACAGTGGCTGAAAAGTGACAGCAAATACTTGTGCAAGTTACATTTTCATCACCAACTTGAGAAATGGGAATTCAGGACTCAGTTTTTCACAATACGTGTTCGTTCATCTTCCAGGAAGTGTGTATATGTATATATGTGTTGATGCCAGAATATTCTATTGTCAAAAAGTTACCAAAAATAAAATAGGTAAAAATTTGTGAATTCCAACTATTCTGTGAATAAAAAATACATTATGATAGGCAGACCAGGCCACTCTCTAATAATGTTTCCAAGTACCCAAATGATATTAATCTTTGGGATTAAGGAACTAGAAATAAGAATTCACGGTAATTTTCACAGAAATCTTAAATTTTCTGTATTTTTCATGAGATGTTATTTTTGTTTTCATTTATTTATTTATTTATATATTTAAATTAAACGGTTTTCTATTTTATTCTCAGAAATATGCAACCATTATCACAGAGAGTTTAAGAGTTTCACCACCCCCCATCCTTTAGTTATCACTCTTTTATCCCTCTATTTCCCCTATCCCTGTCCCCAGACCTAAGCAACCAGGAATCTGCTCTTTATTTCTATAGAGTTGTCTATTATGGATATGCCAAATAAATGAAATAATATAATATGTGACTGGCTTCTTTCACATTGCATAATCTTTCCAATATTCATTCATGTTGTAGCATGCATCAGTAGTTTATTTTTCATGGCCAAATATTTTCTTGTATGAATAAGGCACATTTTGTTTATCCTTTTGTCAGTTTTTGGGCATTGGGATGTTTTAAATTATTTGAGTGTATACTTAGGAGTAGAATTTCTGAGTTACATGGTAATTCTATCTCTAACCATATGAGGAACTGCCAGATACTACTTTATAAAGTAGTTGTATCATCTTGCATTCCCAATAGTGGGGTGTGAGATTCTAATTTCTCTACATCTTTGCTAGCACTAAGATTTTCCTTTAAAAAAACAAAAGAAAACACAATAAAAAACCTAGTAGATGTAAAGTGTTATCCTATGGTTTTGATTTGCATTTCCTTAATGATTAGTAACACTGAAAATCTTTTTATTTGCTTTTTGGTCATTTGAATATCTTCTTTCAAAGAATGTCTTTGGGTTTTTTTAAAAAGATATATATTTTTATTATTGAAGTTCGATTTGCCAACATATGGTATAACACCCAGTGCCCATCCGTCAAGTCCCCTCCTCATAACCCATCACCCGGTCATCCCAACCTCCTACTCACCTCCCCTTCCACTACCCCTTGTTCGTTTCCCAGGGTTAGGAGTCTTTCATGGTTTGTCTACCTCTCTAATTTTTCTCATTCAGTTCCCCTCCTTCCCTTATAATCCCTTTCACTATTTCTTATATTCCCCATATGAATGAAACCATATGATGATTGTCCTACTCCTATTGTCTTACTTCACTCAGCATAATACCCTCCAGTTCCATCCATGTCAAAGCAAATGGTGGGTATTCGTCATTTCTAATGGCTGAGTAATATTCCATTGTATACATAGACCACATCTTCTTTATCCATCATCTGTCGATGGACACGGAGGCCCCTTCCACAGTCTGGCTATTGTGGACATTGCTGCTAGAAACATTGGGGTGCAGGTGTCCCGGCGTTTCCCTGCATCTGTATCTTTGGGGTAAATCCCCAGCAGTGCAATTGCTGGGTCGTAGGGCAGATCTATTTTTAACTCTTTGAGGAGCCTCCACACAGTTTTCCAGAGTGGCTGCACCAATTCACATTTCCATCAACAGTGCAGGAGGTTTCCCCTTTCTCCACCTCCTCTCCAACATTTGTTGTTTCCTGTCTTGTTAATTTTCACCATTCTCACTAGTATGAGGTGGTATCTCATTGTGGTTTTGATTTGTATTTCCCTGATGGCCAGTGATGTGGAGCATTTTCTCATGTGCTTGTTGGCCATGTCTATGTCTTCCTCTGTGAGATTTCTGTTCTGTCTGTGCCCATTTCATGATTGGATTATTTGTTTCTTTGCTGTTGAGTTTGATAAGTTCTTTATAGATCTTGGATGCTAGCCCTTTATCTGATATGCCATTTGCAAATATCTTCTCCCATTCTGTAGATTGTCTTTTAGTTTTGTTGAGTGTTTCTTTTGCTGTGTAGAAATTTCTATCTTGATGAAGTCCCAATAATTCATTTTTGCTTTTGTTTCTCTTGCCTTCATGGATGTATCTTGCAAGAAGTTGCTGTGGTCAAGTTCAGGAAGGGTGTTGCCCGTGTTCTCCTCTAGGATTTTGATGGATTCTTGTCTCACATTTAGATCTTTCAGCCATTTTGAATTTATCTTTGTGTCTGGTGTAAGACAATGGTCTAACTTCATTCTTCTGCATGTGTGCCATTTTCCCAGCACCATTTATTGAAGAGACTCTCCTTTTCCCAGTGGATATTCTTTCCTGCTTTGTCGAATATTAGTTGGTGATAGAGTTGAGGGCCCATTTCCAGGTTCTCCATTCTGTTCCATTTATTTATGTGTCTGTTTTCGTGCCAGTACCACACTGTCTTGGTGATCACAGCTTTGTAGTACAACTTGAATTCGGCATTGTGATGCCCCCAGTTTTGGTTTTCTTTTTCAATATTCCCCTGGCTATTCAGGGTCTTTTCCAATTCCACACACATCTTAAGATTATTTGTTCCAACTCTCTGAAGAAAGTCCATGGTATTTTGATAGGGATTGCATTGAACATGTACATTGCCCTGGGTAGCATAGACATTTTCACAATATTAATTCTTCCAATCCATGAGCATGGAATATTTTTCCATCTCTTTGTGTTTTCCTCAATTTCTTTCAGAAGTGTTCTGTAGTTTTTAGGGTATAAATCGTTTACCTCTTTGGTTAGGTTTATTCCTAGGTATCTTATGCTTTTGGGTGCAATTGTAAATGGGATTGACTCCTTAATTTCTCTTTCTTCCATCTCGTTGTTAGTGTATAGAAACGGCACTGATTTCTGTGCATTGATTTTGTATCCTGCCACACTGCCGAATTGCTGTATGAGTTCTAGCAATCTTGAGGATCTTGAGGTAGAGTCTTTGGGTTTTCTATGTACAGTATCATGCCATCTGTGAAGATGGAGAGTTTGACTTCTTTTTTGCCAATTTGAATGCTTTTTATTTCTTTTTGTTGCCTGATTGCTGAGGCGAGGACTTCTAGTACTGTATGTTGAATAGCAGTGGTGAGAGTGGACATCCCTTTTGTGTTCCTGATCTTAGGGGAAAGGCTCTCAGTTTTTCCCCATTGAGAATTATATTTACTGTAGGATTTTCATAGATGGCTTTTAAAATACTGAGGAATGTTCCCTATATCCCTACACTCTGAAGAGTTTTGATCAGGAATGGATGCTGTATTTTGTCAAATGCTTTCTCTGCATCTAAATAGAGAGGATCATATGGTTCTTGTTTTTTTCTCTTGTTGATGTGATCTATCACACTGATTGCTTTATATGAGTGTTGAACCAACCTTGCATCCTGGAGATAAATCCCACTTGGTCATGGTGAATAATCTTCTTAATGTACTGTGGGATCCTATTGGCTAGTATCTTGTTGAGAATTTTTGCATCTGTGTTCATCAGGGATATTGGTCTATAATTCTCCTTTTTGGTGGGGTCTTTGTCTGGTTTTGGAATTAAGGTGATAGTGGCCTCGTAGAACAAGTTTGGAAGTATTCCATCTCTTTCTATCTTTTGGAGCAGCTTTAGTAAAATAGGTATTATTTCTTCTTTAAACGTTTGATAGAATTCCCCTGGGAAGCCATCTGGCCCTGGACTTTTGTGTCTTGGGAGGTTTTGATGTCTGCTTCAATTTACTCACTGGTTATTGGAGTGTTCAGGTTTTCTATTTCTTCCTGTTCCAGTTTTGTAGTTTGTGGTTTTCCAGAAATGCATCCATTTCTTCCAGCTGCTCATAATATGTTTTTAAAAATCATTTGTGGGATCCCTGGGTGGCGCAGTGGTTTAGCGCCTGCCTTTGGCCCAGGGCGTGATCCTGGAGACCCGGGATTGAATCCCAGGTCGGGCTCCCGGTGCATGGAGCCTGCTTCTCCCTCTGCCTGTGTCTCTGCCTCTCTCTCTCTCTCTGTGTGACTATCATAAATAAATAAAAATTAAAAAAAATCATTTGTATTTCCTTGGTATTGATTGTGATCTCTCCTCTTTCATTCATGACTTTATCGATTTGAGTCTCTTTTCTTTTTAATAAGGCTGGCTAATGGTTTATCTATCTTATTCTTTCAAAGAACCAACTCCTGGTTTTGTTGATCTGTTCTACAGTTCTTCTGGTCTCTATTTCATTGAGTTATGTTCGAATCTTTATTATCTCTCTTCTTCTGTTTGGTGTATGTTTTACTTGCTGTTCTTTCTCCAGTTCCTTTAGGTGCAAGGTTAGCTTGTGTACTTGAGTTTTTTCCAATTTTTTGAGGGAGGCTTGTATTACGATGTATTTTGCTCTTAGAACCACTTTTGCTGTATCCCAAAGATTTTGAACGGTTGTATCTTCATTTTCATTAGTTTCCATTACTCTTTTTAATTCTTCTCTAGTTTCCTGGTTGACCCTTCCATCTTTTAACAGGATGGTCTTTCACCTCCACATGTTTGAGTTTCTTCCAAATTTCTTCCTGTTATTATGTTCTAGTTTCAAAGCATTGTGGTCTGAAAATATGCAGGGGACAATTCCAATCATTTGGTATCAGTTGAGACCTGATTTGTGACCCAGTATGTGGTCTATTCTGGAGAAAGTTCCATGTGCACTTGAAAAGAATGTGTATTCAGTTGCATTTGGATGGAAAGCTCTATATATATCTGTGAAATCCATCTGGTCCAGTGCCTCATTTAAAGCTCTTGTTTCTTTGGAGATGTTCTGCTTAGAATATCTGTCATTGCAGAAAGTATCGTGTTGAAGTCTCCTACTATTAATGTATTATTATCTAAGATGTCTTTACTTTGGTTATTAATTGATTGATATACTTGGCAGCTCCCACATTCGGGGCATAAATATTCATGATTGTTAGTTCCTCTTGTTGGATAGATCCTTTAAGTATGATTTAGTGTCCCTCTTCATCTCTTACTACAGTCTTTGGGATAAACTTTAATTTATCTGATATGAGGATTCCCAAGCTTTCTTTTGAGGACCATTTGAACGGTAAATGGTTCTCCACCCTTTCATTTTCAGGCTGGAGGTGTCCTTAGGTCTAAAATGACTCTCTTGTAGACAGCAAATAGATGGGTCTTGTTTTTATTATCCAGTCTGAAACCCTGCATCTCTTGATGGGATCATTTAGCCCATTCATGTTCAGAGTACCTATTGAAAGATATGAATTTAGTGTCATTGTAATACCTATTCTTTCCCTATTTTTGTGGATTATTTCTTTGGGCTTCCTCTTTCTTTTACAGTCCCCCTTAATATTTCTTGCAGAGCCAGGTTGGTGGTCACATATTCTTTTCAGTTTCTGTCTATCTTGGAAGCTCTTTATCTCTCCTTCTATTCTGAATGACAGCCTTGCTGGATAAAGTATTCTTGGCTGCATGTTCTTCTCATTTAGGACCCTAAATATATCCTGCCAGCCCTTTCTGGCCTTCCAGGTCTCTGTGGAGAGGTCTGCTGTTAATATGATATTTCTCCCCATATAAGTTAGGGATCTCTTATCTCTCACTTCTTTAAGGGTTTTCTCTTTATCTTTGGAATTTGCAAGTTTCCCTATTAAATGTAGAGATGTTGAATGGCTTTTATTGATTTGGGGGGCACCTTTCTATCTCCTGGGTCTGAATGCCTGTTTCCCTCCCCAAATTAAGGAAGTTATCATCTATGGTTTGTTCAGATATACTTTGTGGCCCTCTCTCCTTCTTGGCATATTCTGGAATCCCAATTATACATAGATTCTTCCTTCTTTTTTAAAAAAAAAAATTATTTATTTATTTATGAGATACACAGAGGGAGAGAGAGGCAGAGACACAGGCAGAGGGAGAAGCAGACTCCCTGCCTGCAAGGAGCTTGATATGGGACTCGATCCTGGATCCCAGGATCATGCCCTGAGCCCAAGGCAGACGCTCAACCACTGAGCCACCCAGGTGTTCCTAGATTCTTCCTTCTGAGGCTGTCATTTATTTCCCTTAACTTTTCCTTGTGGTCTCTTGTTTTTCTCTTTTTTCCTAAGCTTCCTTCCTTACCATCAACTTGTCTTCTATGTTGCTCACTCTTTCTTCCACCTCATTAACCCTAGCTGTTAGGACATCTAGTTTGGATTGCATCTCACTAATTTATTTTTAATTTCGGCCTGATTAGATCTCCATTTTGCAGTAACAAAGTCTCTAGAGTCCTTTATGCTTTTTTCCAGAGTCACCAATAGCTTTATAAATGTGCTTCTGAATTGGCTTTCTGACATCTAATTGAAAGCTCCAATACTGACCACCAAAACATATACAAGATAAAAGAAGGGGGCAGAATGGGAAGGAAGAGAGAATATAATCTCACAGAATGAACCAGCATGGTATTTCACTTGGTTCTGAATGTTAGTCACGTTTTAGACTGTGGGTCTAAACTGGGTATTAACTTCCACCATTGTAGAACAAAGAGAAAACAAAAAACACAAAACAAAAACACATATCTTGTATATCTCCCAAAATTAATTTGAATATGTTGAAGGGAATCCAGAAGTGAAAAATATATCTAAGACATGTAATTGTAGAAATTTTAAAGTCAAAAAGGAAGAAACTTAAAAATGAAGAGTTGGTAAAATATTGTAGTTAAGGTGGGTAAAGGCAAAAAATATTGGAGATTTTTAGTCTGTTATAAAAATGAGTTGTATAGAAAAATGGGGAAAAAATTTTAAAAAGAAAAGAAAGGAGGGGTACCCTCTAGTTCTATATACTATGTTCTCTCGATTTTCCCCTTGGTCCTGGAGCTTTCCAGCACTGCTGGGTCTAGAACTTGCTCTTCCCCTGTCCTTCCAGCAGGTCTTCTGGGGGAGGGGCTGCTGTGCTGATTCTCAGGGGTGTGCATCTGAGGGACCTGCCCCCCCACCCCTCCCCCGCCGGATGCTGGGCTCAGTGGGAGCTGTTGACCCCCTGAGGCCCGTGTTCCCTGGTGGCCCCACCCCTCCCAGGTACAGGGTGACACCAGGAGGAACACCACCACTGGGGGCGGCCAGCTCTCCAGACCTCGAGTCAGCTCCCCCAGTAACTACCACGGTCTCCCAGTCCGCACTGGCCTGGGTGCAGGGCGGGGGAGGGTGCTGACCTGCACACCTCGGGGGGTGCGGGGGTGGGGGGCAGGAGCCTCCGCCGTCCTGTGCTCTCCCCGCCTCCGCCGGGCCCGGGGGACAGCGCAGGATCCTGGGCTGTGTCCCCCTCCCTGCCCTGGGATCCGGGCCTGCAGCTGGAGGCCGCAGGCTTAGCGCCCCCTCCCGGAGCCCCCCGACCCCCGGCTGCTCCCCAGGCCCCACCCGCTCCAGCCCATTACAGAGCTCGCGGGTGTGGGCGCGCTCTGCCCGGGCGCCTGCTCTCCTAGTGGCCCCGGGAGGCTGGAGGCGCCCCTGCCCCCTGCGATCCTGCCCGGTTTCCCTGCTGAGCGCCTTTCCGTCGGGGAAGAATCACGGATTTTGAAGGTTCCTGCTTCTCCGGGCGGGGCTCTCCGGTCCCCGAGCCTCTGCCCCCTTAGCCGGGCTCCTCACGGCCCCTCCCCCACTGGATTAGTTTTTATTTACTTTTTTCCTCCTTCCTACCTTGTTAGAAGCAAAAACCCTTCTCTCTGTAGCATCCGGCTGTCCTCTCTTTACATCTCAGGTCAGATTCATAGGTTTTCAGGGTGGTTTGAAAGTTATCCAGGTGAGTCGGGGGGACCAGGTGAGGTGAGGACCCTGCTCCTCCGCCTTCTTGCCCCGCTTCTGGATTTTTGTTTTAAAATAATAATGAGTGAACATAATAGAAAATTATTTTTCTGTGATAGGATTACACTAAAATTTTCAAAGATTTTCCGTGTGAAGAAACAATAAAAAACACATGGTTTTTATTATTACTATAATGCAATATATTATGATAAGGTTATATAATTCAATACCATGTAAAAATGACCTCTACCATATAGACATTTGTGAACAGAAACCTTAAATTAATATTAATTTTAAGAATTATTTAGAAATTGAAAGATATGTGCTAGAAATATTTAAAATTTGTTATTTTTTCCAACTCTTCTTAGATATAACTGATACATAACATTGAGTAAGTTTAAGATGTACAAGTTGATTTGGTATGCACAAATGTTGTGAAATGATTACTACAATAAGGTTACATCTCAGTTATATTTTTGTGTGTGGTGATAACTTTAAAAACTTTAAAAATGTTTAAATTTCTTAGCGATTACAGGTATATAATACACGATTATTAAATATAGTCACCATGCTGTATATCAAATTCCCAGAATTTATTCATCTGATAATAGGAATTTCATACTTTGACCACATTCACTCATCTCCCACACGCCCTTGCTCCAGTGACCACCGATCTACAATCTGTCTTTATGAGTTTCAGTTTTTTAATATCCATATACAAGATTATATAATATTTACCTCTATTTGACTTATTTCAGTTAGCACAATAACCTGAAGTTTTGTCCATATTGTTACAAATGACAAAAGTTCCTTCTTTTTTATGGTCTAGTAACAGACACACACACACACACACACACACACACACATCTCACATATTTATCCATTCACTGACAGACACTTTGGTTGTTCCGTGTCTTGGCTATTGTAAATAATGCCACAGTGAACATGAGGTTGCAGTCATTTCATTTCCTCCATATTGTTTTCATAGTAGCTACATCATTTTACAAGCCCACCAGCAATGCATAAGGATCCTAATTTCTGTATCTCCTGGCCAACAGTGGTTCTTTTCTCTTTTATTTGTTTACCTTGTAAAAAAAACAAGTCATCCTAATGAGTGTGAAATATTAGCTCATTACGGTTTTCATTTGCATTTCTGAATAATGACTGATGAGTTAGTTATCTTTTCTTTACATCTTTCTACATATAAGATCATATCAGCTGCAAACAGAGCCAATTTTACTTCTTCCTTTTCAATTTGGATGTTGTTTATTTCTCTTTCTTGCCTCACTGCTCTGATTAGGGCTTCCAGTAATAGGCTGGATGAGAGCAGTGATAGTAGGGGCCCTTTGTCTTAGTCTGGATCTTAGAAGGAAAGCTTTCAACTATTCACCACTGAATATGATGTTAGCTGTAGGTTTGTAACACAGGGCCCTCACTATGTTGAAGTGCACTCCATCTATACTCAATTTGTTGAGAATTTTTATCATCAAAAGATGTTGAATTTTGTCAAATGCTTTTTCTGTATTTATTGAGATGATCATATGAGTTTTACCTTTTTTTCCATTAATGTGATCTATCACATTTGTTGATCTGTTGTTGATATGTTGAACCATCATTGTATCCTAGTGATGAAGTTCACTTGATCATGATGTATGATTCTTTTAATGTGCTGCTGAATTCAGTTTGCTGGTATTTTCTTGAGAATTTTTGGAAGGATATTCATCAGAGATATTGCTCTGTAGTTTTCCTGTGTCTTCATCTGGCTTTAGTATCTGGGTAATTTCACCACAGAAAATGAGTTTGGAAGAGTTTCCTCCTCTTCGATTTCAATTTTTTGGAGGAGTTTGGGAAGAATTGACATTAATTCTTCTTTAAATGTTTGGTAAAATCCACCTGTGAAGCCATCTGATCCTGGGATTTTCTTTGTTGGAAGGTTTTTGATTAGTGACTTGATCTCCTTGACTCACTATTAGTCTGTTCAGATTTTCTATTTCTTTATGATGTACTCTAGATACATTGTGTGCTTTTAGAAGTTTATCCATTTATTCTAGGCTGTCCAATTTGTGGTGTCAAATTCCTCATATTAGTTGTTTATGATCCTTTCTATTTATGTGGTATCAGTTGTATTGTCTCCTCTTTCATTTATAATAGCTAAAGAATTGTTAATTTTGTTTATCTTTTCAAGGAGCCAAACTTGGGTTTTTTTTTCTACATTTTCTATTGCTTTCATATTCTCCATTTCATTTATTTCTGCTCTGATTTTTATTTTCTTCCTTCTGTTAATATTGTGCTTAAATTACTTTTCTTTTAGGTCCTTGAGGTGTAATGCTAGACTGTTTGCTTGAAACTTTTCTTTTTTCTTCATATATACATTTATAGCTATACTTTCTTCTAAGAACTGCTTTTGCTTTATCTCTGAAGTTTTGGTATGTTGTGTTTCCATGTTCATTTCCCTTAAGTTAATCTTTGTTCCTCTTTTGTTTCTTTTTTGATCCGTTGGTTGTTCAAGGGTGTCATGTTTATTTTCCATCTATTCAAGAATTGTCCGACTTTCTCCCTGTGATTGTTTTCCATGTTCATACCACGATGATCAGAAAAGATACCTAATATAATTTCAATCTTATTAAATGAACTGAGTCATTTTTGTGGCCTAACACACAATCTATCTTAGAAAATGTTCCAACTCTCCTTGGAAGCATGTGTAATCTGCTGCTCTTGGATGGAATGTTCTGTAAATACCTGTTAAATTTTATTTGGTCCATAGCATTGTTCAAATCCACTATTTTCTTATTGATTCTCTGTCTGAATGATCTATCCTTGTTGACAGTGTGTTATTAAAGTCACCAACTATTATTGTATTGATGTTTATTTCTCCTTTTAACTATGTTAGCATTTGTTTTTTATATTTAGGTGCTTCTATATTAGGAGCATAAATACTTATAATCATTATATCTTCTTGAAGCATTGACCACCTTTGCATTATATAATGGTCTTCTTTATCACTTGTGACCATTTCAAGCTTAAAATCTATTTTGTCTGATATAAGTATTTATTACCCCTGCTTTCTTTTGGTTATCATTGGCTTAAAAGACTTTTCTCCACCTTTTTACTCTAAGCCTGTCTGCATCCTTAAAGCTAAATTGAGTTGCTTGTAGGCAGCATATTGGTGGATCTTATTTTTTTCTCCATTCTTCCATTCATTGTCTTTTAACTGGAGATTTAATCTGTTTATATTTAAGGTAATTATTGGTGGGTAACAACCTACCATTGCCATTGTGTTCATTGTTTTCTGACTGCTTTGTAGATCCTTTATTACTTTCTTCCTTTCTTGTTCTCTTCCTTTATGAAATGATGACTTTTTGTGTTGTTATGCTTTAACTTGACTCTCTTGTCCTGATTTTTGTGTATCTTTTTTTTAAGATTTTATTTATTTGTTCATTAGAGACACAGAGAGAGGCAGAGACATAGAGGAGAAAGCAGGCTCCTTGCAGGGAGCCGGACACAGGATTCAATCCCCCAAACCGGGATCATGAGCTGAGCCTAAGGCAGATGCTCAACTGCTGAGCCATCCAGGTGTCCCTGACTTTTGTGTATCTATTACAGGTTTTTCTTTTGTGGTTACCATGAGGTTTCATTAAAAATCTTACTGTTATAACATCCCACTTTAACCTGATAACAACTTAATTTCTATAGCATACAGAAAACATATACTTTTACTTCTTTCCCTCCCATCACATTATAGGCTACTGATGTTACAATTTACATCCTTTGTATATTGTGTATACAATAATAAATTATTGCAGTTACACTTATTTTTAGTATGTTTATTCTTTTAACTTTCAAACTATAATTGTAAATGATTTACATACTATTACCAGTTAGAGAATCTGATTTAACGACATATTTACCTTTACTGATAACTTTTATACATTTGTTTTTCCAATGCTAATTAGCATCAATTCAATTTAAGTAGTAGAACACTGTTCAATACTTTTTATTTGGCAGACCTAATGATGATAAACTCCCTCAGTTTTATTTGTCTGGAAAAGAATTTTTCTCTCATTTTTGAAGGACGAGTTGGCTGGGTATACCATTCTTGGTTGATAGGACTTTTTTTCTTTTAATATTTTGAATAAATCATGTCACCCTACCTGGCCTACAAAGTTTCTGTTGTTAAATTATCTGAAGGTGTATCCGTGTATGTTATCAGTTGTTTTTCTATTGCTTTCAATTTTTCTCTTTTTATTTGACTTTTGACAATTGACTTACAATATGTCTCAGTTTATGCCTTTTAGGATTGAAACTTTTGGGAGTGTTTTGTGCCTCATAAATCTGGATGTGAATTTCTTTTCCAAAGTTTCAGAGTTTTTCCATTGAAAACTTAGTTTTCAATAGTTGAAATAGGTTCATTTCTCCTTTCCCCTTCTCTTCTCCCTCCAGAATTCCTATAATGCATAAATTTATTTTATTTTGCTGATGTCCCATAAGTTCTTTAGGCTCTCTTCACAGTGTTTCATTCATTTTTTTTCCCTTTGCTCTCCTGACTGGATAATTTCCAATAGAAATTGGAAATTGAATTTTCTTCTGCTTTTTGAAACCTGCTATTGAAGCTTTCTATTGAATTTTTCAGTTCAGTCATTGTGTTCCTAAGCTTTGGTATTTCCACTTAGCTTGTCTGATGATTTCTATTTCTTTGTTAAAGTTCTCATTTTGTTCATGAATCTTTTTCCTAATTTCATTTAGTTGTCTGTATATTCTTGTAGTTCACTGATTTTCCTTGAGACAATTTTCCTAACGTTTTTTTTAAGAGTTGCTTTATTATTTTTTTTTAAAGATTTTATTTATTTATTCATGAGAGACACAGAGAGAAAGTCAGGCAAAGACATAGGCAGAGGGAGAAGCAGATTCCCTCTGGGGAACCCAATGCAGGACTTGATCCCAGGACCCCCCCAGGACCATGACCTGAGCCAACAGCAGACACTCAACCACTGAGCTACCCAGGTGCCCCTCTAAAATTTTTGTTAGAAAGTTCAGTGATTACATTTTAGGCTAAGTTATGGGAGCTTTATTTGATTCCATTGTAGTGTCATATTTACTTGATGCTTTGTGATCCTTCTATTCTTGTGTTGGCATCTGCCTTTGAGTAAACGGTCTCCTTGTTCAGATTCTGCAGTTTCTGTTTCAGCACAGAAAGACCTTCACCAGCCAGCTCAGCTTAGGGTACTCAGTCAGTTGGTAGCATCTGTGAGCAGATGGAGCTTGCCACTGGAGTCTCTAGTTAGATTGGGCCACTGTCCCTGCTCTTGGGGAGGGGGTGGAGTTTGTCACTGGTTGAGTTGGCCTTCTGGCTGGACTCTGTGTTCAAGTAGTGCTGCTATGTGCACTACCTAGTTGGGCAAGTTTTCCATGTTTAGATGGTGCCATTCTCTGGGCTCTGCAGTCACCTCTGGTTGGGTAGGATTGCAGGCTATACTCCCCACAGGGCAGTGCCACTGATGAAATGCTGCAATAGAATAGGGTTTGGGGCTATACTCTGCAATCCTTCCTGTTCAGGTTTGGCCTCAGTTTGTCCCCACCAACTTGGGTGTTATCCCTGGCTTGACTCTCCATTTGGGCTGTGGGCTGGAATTCATGGTCAGATGGGACCTTAGTCTGTGTTCTGCAATTAGGGCAGCAGACCATGCCTCAAACTTGGGCAGGGCTACAGGCTGGCTTCACACTTCAGTAAGCTACTGGCCATGCTCCTCTGTTGGGAGAGGTTGCTGGCTGGGCTCTCTGATCAAGTGGGGCCTCTAACTATACCCCATGGCTAAGTGAGGCTGGTGACCATGCTCTGAAGCTGAGTAGGCTCACTGTCCTTGCTTCTCAGTCAGGTAGGGCTGCAGGATATGCTCTGTGATTGAGCAAGGTCACTGGATAAGCTCCATGCTTGGGTCAGGACACAAGCTGTTTAGCCATCCATTAAGGCCATATCATCTGCTTTATTACTACTGAGTAAGGTTATAGGCTGGGCTTGGCAGCTGGGTCATTACCATAGGTTGGGCTCCAAAGCTCCTCAGGAAGCTTGAGCCTCCCTGGCTATGTGGAGTAAGAGACTATGCTCAACAGATGGGCAGGGCTGCTGGCTTGGCTCCCTGCCAGGCAGAACCATGAGATATCTTCCACAGCTTTAGGGTTTTGTGGCCACTATTCCTGAAGAGTGGGTCTGGATGCTGTGCTTAGTAGTTGGGCAGAACTGTGAATTTCCTCTCCTGCTCAGGCAAGGCCAGAATATGTGCTTCACAGCTAATGTGGCCCTCTGGCTAGAGAACTAAATAAGACTGAAATGCCAACCAAGCTTCCTGGCCTGACAGGGTCACTGGCTTCAGTCTGCTGATCTACAGAGATGCTGGCTGGGATCTCTGCTCAGATGCCACTGCAAGCAGGAATAGGATCTGCCAAGATATAAATACTAGTTCCTTTAAGCCCTGTCCCCCTTATCCATCTCTATCTTAACCCCAGTAGTTGAACTCCACAGATTCTCCCCATGATCTCTGTGAGGGATGACCCAAGTAAGTCTCCTGGGAAGCATCCTACAATGCTGGGGAAATTGGATGTCGACCAGGAGGAGGGTGTGTGTGTGTGTGTGTGTGTGTGTGTGTGTCCTCTTTTTCCCATGAGAAAAAATTGTAGAGCCAGGGAGGCTCTCCTAGTAAGGTACAGTGCCCTCTCAGAAAGGGGGGGTATGATTAAAGTGAAAGCACTTCTCTTACCTTTCAAATGCAGTCCTGCTCAGTCTCTGTTGTCCAGGGGAGGCCTACAGCCTCCTCCCTGGACTCTGCAGTTTCATAATGGTGTCCTGTCTGCATAGTGGCTAGTTGGTCTTCATATTAGGAAGACTGAAGTTAGGAACCAGGAACAATCTATGTCACCATCTTGATGATGTCATCCGGTCCTTTAGGCTATTATGCTTAAAATGAACTTTTTTTTTTAATTTTTATTTATTTATGATAGTCACAGAGAGAGAGAGAGAGAGGCAGAGACACAGGCAGAGGGAGAAGCAGGCTCCATGCACCGGGAGCCTGATGTGGGATTCGATCCCGGGTCTCCAGGATCGCGCCCTGGGCCAAAGGCAGGCGCCAAACCGCTGCGCCACCCAGGGATCCCCTAAAATGAACTTTTTAAAATACACAAGGTAGGGAATCCCTGGGTGGCGCAGTGGTTTAGCGCCTGCCTTTGGCCCAGGGCGCAATCCTGGAGACCTAGGATTGAATCCCATGTCGGGCTCCCGGTGCATGGAGCCTGCTTCTCTCTCAGCCTCTCTCTCTCTCTCTCTCTCTCTCTCTCTCTCTCTGTGACTATCATAAAGAAATAAAAATTAAAAAAAAATAGTCTTTATAAAAAAATAAATAAATAAAAAAAATAATAAAATACACAAGGTAGTAATTCCTTGATAACGTGACCTTTGTTTTATAAAAAATATTCCAGATATAGAACACCTTTCATTTTGCATTTTTCATGACTGGATTTTTAAGAGTGGTTCCAAAAGTATCTTTAAGTTAGGCATTAGAATATATGTTGTTTCATATAAGTTCATTTCCTTTTTTAGAGGTGAAAATATCTTTTCTCCTTGCTCTGATTTCGGTTTTGCCATTGAAGTTAATGTCGCTTTTGCTAATTTAGAGTTGTTTTTTTTTAATTCAGAGTTTAAATCAATTTCTGATTTCATTTAGAGTATTCCACACAATGTTCATATCTTTCTCTCGTCACATCCCCTCCTTTAAAGTATTTGCAAGAACTGTGGCCTACCACAAACAGTCAAACATTGGGAAATGACAGTGAAAATTATTGAGTTGTATTCGAGTACTGGATTATTCAAATAACCTAGCAAAGCAACAGCACACATAGAAACACACATCACAATTGCTGATTTAATAACTTACTTTGTTTTCAGAATTTGTTGTTTCTTAGAATGCCATTTACCTGTCTGGGAACACCACTCATAAGTTTTTATATACTGTATTTTTTAAGTATAGATTTATGCTTTGGGATGCCTGGGTGGCTCAGGGATTGAGCATCTGCTCTTGAGTCAGGGCATGATCCCGGGGTCCAGGATCGAGTCCCACATCAGGCTTCTGCGAAGAGCCTGCTTCTCCCTCTGCCTATGACTGCCTCTCTCTCTCTGTCTCTCTCTCTGTCTCTCATGAATAAATAAAATCTTTAAAAATAAATAAACTTATGCCTTTTTTTTTTCAAGAATGACTCACCATTAACAGCAGACAGGGTCAAGACCATACACTTATAAAATGGCAGTAACTACAAGCATGACTGCCTGATGAGATCATGACTACTTCTTTCCATCATGTTCCTGTCCCTCTTCCCTCAGGTTGGGTGGCTGCCTTTCAAGTGTCCAGAATAGCCGATCTCTAACTTCCCTGGTTCTCAGGCTCTATGCTTGTCCATGACCCATGCCAGTTATCACATTACACAAATGCAAAAAAAAAAAAAAAAAAAAGTAGGCATGTGCTAACTTACCCTCCTTCCTGAAACAGAGGATAAAATTATACATTTAATTATATATTTATTCCACTTTCAGAGTAGTTGAACCCTAGAAAAAAACTGTCTAGAGAGACATATTAGTCTATCTTGGAGGTTTGAAATATTGGATTAGGCCACCATTTGAATGTTTAAATATCACGTCAGGAAAAGTAAATCAGATGACCTTGAAGACACTTAGAGCTTTAAAATACTGCTAAGGTTTTGATGGCAGGGATTAGCCCATTAAACCATTGCCACTGGCTGTAAGCATTATGATATTCTGAGGCTGGTGTGAGCCTCTGTACTGCTCAGGGCTTAGTTACTATGGAAAAAAGAAAAATCAGATTAAGCTGTCAGATCCCCAAATTAACATGTGCACCTAATTGGCTTAGTTTGTTATTATTATTATTCATACAATTACAATTTGTATCTATAGAAAATGTGATCATTATTTTTAAATTGCTATTTCAGAAAGGCAAGTTATCAATATTAACATTGTGACAGAATTAAAGAAAATTCATAAAATGTACAGAAATACAGCTAAATCCAAAATGGGCATATCAGTACATAAGTAGGAACACATTTTCAAGTTCTTGATATGCTTGGCCTCTATCCCATACTACTAATTACTTCTCAGCTCAAATGGGCAAAATCGTTAGCAATTTGCTTGGCAATAGGTGAAAAGATATGTTTCTTTTTTTCTTTCCCTGTGGAAAATTGTCTGCATTGTACTGCAATGCTGAGCAAGTTATTCTTAGCAGCACGTCTCTCTCCTCAGACATTTTATGGCAGCTTGGGGAATATTAAATGTATGATGTATGATTAATAAATAATTACAACTATGTGTCCAATCTTTAACTCCATATTCAAAAGGAGTTTTGACTGTGTGAAACATTTGCAAGGAGTTCTGAAAACAATATATTTATACATTTTAATTTAGATTTATTCCTGTGTTAAAGTACAAATATTTACATATTCCATGCATATTTTACATATAGAATTATTTTAACCATTATCAGTATACAACTACCTCCAGGGAGAAATGCAGCAAGGAATTTAGCAGCAGGAAAACATAGTAAACAACAATTTAGGACAGAAGGTAAAGAGCATCGTAAACATGGAGAATCTGAAATTAGAGAAAGAATTTTTAATTAGGTGGAATGTAATCACTCAGCTGGAATTTGTCTACATTACCAGAACAGGAGCATTTTGTTATTGTTGTGGAAAGTGCTTTCAAGATATTTCATTAACAAACCAAGCAGAAAATCCCATTTCAGTCTTATTCACTGTTTCTCTCTCTCTCTCTCTCTAAGAATACAGTGCAATATGAGCTTAGCTTATCTGTTATTGTGCAGTGATATGATATTGGAATGATTACGTCATTTGCAGCATGGTATAATCTTGGTGGGCTTAGGTCCTGAATTTTCTAGTAAAATCCCAAATTCCTACTTGATCAATTCTATGTGTCATCTTTAGATTCCAAAGTTATGGGCATTTGACTATGAAATAAAAAGCTGTAGCTGGTCAAAAGAACACTTCTAATTCCCACTAGACCACACAGTTTGTGCTCAAAAATGTTTCTTAAGCAATTTGTGTTGCAGTCCCTTCCCTTCCCCACTCTTATGCAAAGGCATGAATGCTAGAATATCAAACAGCCTCATTCCACAGCTGAACCAGTATTAGGCAGCATGGCTTAGCAGGTAAAAAGTTTGGTATTTGTGTGCTTGAATTTTAATCCCAGCTTTGCTAATCCTAACTCTGTGTGATGCTGGGCAAATGATTTAACCACTCTGTGCTTCAGCTTCCTCTCTTAAATAGACTTCACGATAATGACAATTTCTCATGGAGTTGCTTTGACCAGTTGGCATGCATGATCATTTGGTATACATGACCAGTTGGTATATACAAAACACCCAATAAAGTACAGAATAGTAAATGTGATGTATGTATTGATGAAATAAACACAGGTGAGAAAGGGGAGCATATGAGTTCAAATTCTCTATTATTAACTCAGTTATTCAGCTGCAGTGCTCTCTTTGTAGTCCAGCTCATAAACCCTAAAAAATGGATTTTGTTCTGTATAAATATGAGAAAGCAAAGTATTGAAGTTGAGAAACTTGCCCATCGTCTCAGCTAGTGACTCCCAATCTTTAAATCTGGATTTCACATCTGTGCTATCTTAACTCTGCTTCCCTAAGGTACCCAGAGATTTTGCAAGCTGATTATTGCCCTATTATATCATGCCTTGACCCTAATTTCATTGTTTACAAAGCTATGTAGCAGGCATAATTTTTAGACATAGGTTGATTGAAAAGCAATGTTTGCCTTCTCACAATAAAGACTAGTGGCTACAGAACCAGATTCTAGAGCAGAAGAGCCTATGTTCATAATATCAGCTCCACCACTGCCTGAGTGACTGTGGGCTAAATCTCTGTGCCTCAGGGTCCTCTTTTGCTATGTGGGCATAATAGTACTTAATTCAGGTTATTTAAATTTTAAATTAATTAATAAAGCACTAGAATAATGGCTGGCACATAGGAAGCACTACAGAAATGTTTCTTGTTAATACATTTATCATAACTACTACTGCTCAGGAGGCCTGGGAAGGGTTAGAGAAGAGACATTTAATGGTACTTCATTGATGTAACCATGGTCCCACAGAAATAAGTAAATGTATTCCCAGCTTTCATTCAAATAGAAAGTCATTTTTCTTGTCAAAAGGGATTTAATCTTCCTTCCTCACAAACCCTTGCTTTAGTGTTAAGGACATTGATCCTCAAAGAAGAGACATTTAGAGATACAGCTCAGCTTAGAGATACAGACAGCTGGGGATTATACAGGCCCAACTAATAATAAGCAAAAATGTTGAAAGGAGGCAAAGCTCTCCATAAAAACTGCTAAAGAGCCAGTGTCTAATAACTAGTCTTTGGTCAAGTACATAAACAAGAAACTAAAAGGGAATGGAAGGGGTCCAACTGACCTGGATGAATGAGAACAATGTCACGTGCAGGAGGTGGAGACTGGAACAGAGGCATCCCCTTGGTCAAAGCCTATGGAAAGCAATGAGTGAAGAAGAAAAGAAAATTAATTTCAGAAATCTTGTATGGCCTTGAAAGTTGGTCATAGGTATGTACACAGTACATAGCTCTTAGTACAGAATGTAGTCTTAGTTGTTTTCTGTATTTGCAGAATTCTAAGTATAAAAGTACTTTCAGGTCCTTTCAGTCCTTTTACAAAGAAAAGTTGCCTGAAGAGGCTGAACCCCACTCAGCTGTTTACTTGAGATTCTAGGGTTCATAGTGTACAAAATAAATAGCACTTACAATATTCTCTCTTAATAAGGCTTATTTCTGAGTGGGCTTTTCTTAGGCTTGCCTTGGTAGAGTTTTAGTTTCCCATTTGCTTTGTCTTTTGTTTTCGGGAGAGGAGAAAACTTGAACAGATTTGTTGAGAGACTCAGTGAATGGGTCACTAAGAGGATTGTAGATTTTAATAGACTCTTCTCTTGCCTTCCCACGCAGCTAGCTATTTCCTAAAATCCTAAGTTTGAAGGATTTGAAATAGAACTTTAAATATTATACAGCTGAATCATCAAAGGGTTTTAAACCTGCCACTGGATGAAGGGCAGAAAAAGGACCACCTGATCTAAAGCTGTGAATTCTTAGCACTGAGGATGGTTCCCTGGAGCAGAACAGAGAAAAACAGGAAAGGAAATGCTTAATTGAACCAAAATAGGCTACTATGATATACATGGAAAGCAAAGCTTTAAAATGATAAATTAAAATAAAAGGTAAAGACAGTAAAGATGATGTTAACTTTCTTTCCTGGAAGCTGCTAACTTATCTAGGGCAATGGCTCTCAGAGGCTAGAAAAAGCACTGGTCCATAGTGATGTTTTCAATGATCCCCGACAAAGTGAGGACAAAATGGTAAGTTTTTTCATTCTGTGTTTTTTTAAATTACTATTTAAAGGATTATTCCTTATTCTGGGAGTGTGTTTATTAGCATTTTTGTATTAAATATCCTTTAATTGGAAGAGATGGTGATAACATAAGGTAGTTTATTTTTTCATTTCAAAGCCTTTACTAATCAAAATTAAAGGTCAACACTATAAACCCCTCAATCAAAAAAAAATCTGATTTGTGAAAAACAAAATCTGAGACCCAGTAATCTAAGTCAGTTCTTTTCCAGAGAGTGAATTAGAATTACCTTAGGAGCAGTTTCAAAATAGACACATCCACTCCCCTCTGCTGTGAGCTCTCAGAAGGAAAGTGGAAAGAGAAGGAAGAGAGATATGTATTTTTATTTAAGATTCTGATACAGACCCTAATTGACATCCACAGTTCTCAAGAGAGAATGATCAACTATCATCCCTGGAAGACTCATATCTTCTTTACATTTGTATTTTTTTTTTAATTTATTCACCTCTGTGGACAGGAGACAAATAGTTTTCAATGAAGTTTCCTAAATGAGAAGAATAATATTTCGGGAAACAAGTTTCTCTGCTCCACATAAAAAAGATCTTTGAAGGGGAAGCTTCAAGCAAACGACAATTCTTTTCATAAAGAAATCATAATACGAAAACTCTAGGGATATAACAAATATATTCTTGACTGTGGTGGCAGGCTAAATAAAGTCCTTGAGCTAATTTTAATGGAAAAAGTTTCCACATACAAACTGAGTAAGTAGATATACTCTATAAATATATATTTCTTGTGCTCTAAAAAGCTACATGGGGGAATGCTAGAACAAATATTCAAATTGTGTAAGATGGGTGGCAGTGGAAAAGTAAACCCAGGTTCTTTAACACTGTGAAGCAAAATAAGATATTTAAGATACTGAGTTCTTCTCTGTCCTTGAATAGATTAGTCTAGTATCATTTTTTGGCTCCAATTTGGTTGATTTCTTCACTGGCCAAATATATCTATATATATTTATTTATATGTGTCCTTATTTATTGATTTCCATGATGGGCTATACTTCCTTACACGTAATACTGCAACTGAAGCTGTATACCCTATTCCCTTCCCCCATCCCACCCTAACACTAGCATAAACTGTTTAAACTCCTATGCAAATCCTACTAATTCTCTGGTGCCTCTTCTGTTTACACAAACAGTGAACACTTAGTATGTGACCAGGCACTTGCAAGGCCCTAAATGGCAATGAAGGGCAATAATAACTTTTAAGCAAATTATGGTTTAGGTGTGAAATATGGCTTAGAAGTCTTGAATAGAAACAGGGAGCTTCATTAGGAGGCTAAGGCAATAGGCTAGGACAATGATTGTCAAAGTGTGGTCTTCAAATTGGCAAAAACAAAATCACCCAGCAACTTGTTAGACATGTAACAAGTTATAAATTTTTATCCCTCATTCCAGACCTACCACATCACAAACTATAGGCTGTGCCCCAGCAGTCTGCACTGTGGCAAGCCTTCCAGGAGATGTTGATGTACACCAAAGTTTGTGAACCACTGACTTAGCAGAAGAGTGTTAGGAGACAAGATTACTGGCTGTGGATTGGAAAATAGAAAATACCTTCTACAGATGTTACTGCACTGAAAACATGATGACTGATAGGTGACAAGGAAGAAATGGAATAGCATTTGAAGTTTATGGTTTGTGTGATTGGTGCCTAGTGGAGCCTTTCAGAGATAGAGAAATATAGGAAAATATCAGGTTTGAGGTGGTCAGTGTATAAAATAAATGCTTATTTCATGTTGGGATGTGTCAAATATGAAATATTGGACATTCAAGTGAAGATATCCAGAATGGTAGGATAATAGAGAGATCTAAACAAAGGTAAAGGGATTAAGGGTTTAAGGTGAAGGGATTAAGATAAAGGTGATCTTAGGAGTGATTAAAGTTAAATAGCTAATAAAAAAAAACAGGAGGAAGATATGATTTTACTTATACATAGAATATGAAAAAGCTAAACAAATGGACAAAAACTACAAATGAGATATCATCTCCCACCTACAGAATAGCTAAAATCAAAAGCACAAGAAATAACAAGTATTTCAAGGATGTGGACAAAAAGATACATTCGTTTTGGTGAAAATGTAAATTGGCGCAGCCACTGTGGAAAAGAGTAGGAGGTTCCTCAAAAAATTAAAAACAGAAATGATGCAATAATTCCACTACTGAGTACTTACCTAAAAAAAAAACAAAAACAGTATTTCAAAAAGATATGTGCATCCCTGTGTTTATTGCAGCATTATTTACAATTGCCAGATATGGAAACCACTTATGTATCCATTGATAGATAAATGGATAAAGAAGTAGGGTATAGATATACAATGGAATATTACACATCCATAAAAAGGATGAGATCTTGCCATTTGTGACAATATGGATGGATCTAGAGAATATGATTCAAAGCGAAATAAGTCAGACTTAGAAAGAAAAATATCATAGGATTTCACTCATATGTGAAATCTGAAAAACTAAATGAATGAATAAACAAGTAAAAGGAAGACTCAAACCCATAAACAGAGAACAAATCCATTGTTGTCAGAGGGAAGGAGGACGGACAGAATGGATGAAGGGTAATGGGAGATATAGGCTTCCAATTATGGAATGAACATGTCATGGGAATAAAAGGTACAGCATTGAGAACATAGTCAATGGTATTGTAATAGTGATAAACAGTAACAGATGGTAGCTACCCTTGTGGTGAGCATAGCATAACACATGGAGATCTTGAAGTGCTAATAAAATAACATTGTATGTCAACTAGACTAAAATAAACATTTGTTTTATAAAGCCAGACTCAAAAATGTAGAGAACAAACTGGTGGTTGCCAGAGAAAAGGTGGATAGGGGGAATGGGAAAAATAGATAAAGGGGATTAAGAGCCACAAACTTCCAGTTATGAAATAAATAAGTAACAGGGATGAAAAGTGAATCATAGGGAATGTAGTTAATAATATTATAATAATGTTGTATGATGACAAATGGTAACTACATTTATTGTAGTGAGCTTTCTGTAATGTATGGAACTGCCAAATCACTATGTTGTACACTCATAACTAATATAACATTCTATATTAATACTTCAATTTAAAAAAAGGTGGAAGTAACTCAAGGAGAATATGAGAAGTGACAGAAACTGAAGATGGAGCCTAGAAAACACATTTAAAGACTAGATAATAGCAGAACCTAGGAGAGGAAAAATATGGAATTTTAGAAATTCAATAGTTTCAAGAAGGAGGAATTAGTCCACAGTTATAAATGTCACATAAAGGGGCACCTGGCTGGCTCAGTTGGAAGAATACGAAACTCCATACTGAGTATAGAGAATACTTAAGTAAATAAAAACTTTAAAAAATAATAAATGTCACAAGAAGATTAGAATAAGGAGAGAAGGATACCTGGATGGCTCAGCGGTTGAGCATCTGCCTTTGGCTCAGAAAGTGATCCCAGGATCCAGGATCAAGTCCCGCATCGGGGTCTCTGCAGAGAGCCTGCTTCTCCCTCTGCCTGTGTGTGTGTGTCTCTCTCTCTTTCTCTGTGTCTCTCATGAATAAATGAATAAATCTTTAAAAAAAAAAGAATAAGGAGATATCCATCACATTTAGAAATGAAGATAGTTGTGACTTTGCTAAGAGAAATTTCAGTAATAAAGAAATGAGAATATAGTAGGAGAAAAAAGGAATGAATCAGGACTTTTGGTTTCAGCCCCAATATGTAAAAAGCTTAGAATTCATCACTTTTATCCTTACAACAAAAAAAGTTGGACAAACTAAAAATAAATGACTTTTGTTGGATTCATCAGAGAACTGAGGTTTCAGGGAAAATCATTACCTCAAAATTGGACAGAAGGGGAATCATTCAGGAAGAAAGGGATCAGATATATTTTTCTGAAGTAGAAGCCATTGTTAGTCATAAACTGATAGGAACACTTAAAAACTAATTTTGGAAAATTGCTGGAGGATGACAATGGACTAGAATAAGTGTGAGAAACCCCTGGGAACCTTCATAATATCATAGACACTTCTTCCAGGTGATGGTCTCAATAAAGTTTCTCCCTGAACCGGTCATGGTGAGGAAGGAATTCCACTCTAGGGTTATGGGGAATAACCAAACACACAACAGCTGACCCTGGACATATGACTTGACTGTAATTTATTAGTCACATATACTCACAGCCCAAGAGTGATGAATATTGTATGCAATGCAGGAATGCATGAGGGTTTCACTTGGGAACAGAGTGAACAATAAGGTGCTATAGGAGGCAAGCTTAGTAATAGCAAGAGGGTGAGGTGACCCTGAGTTCCTACATAAGGATGGATGTCTGTGACAGTATGTTTTATCATAAATCCCAGCTAAACAGAGGGCAAATTAGGTTAGGCCATTCAAGGCCCTCCTGATTTTACCAAATGCCAAGGAAGCACATAATTCTAGGCTTTGACCTTACACCTCAGGCAGGGGCACTTATAACCATTGTGAACTATGTCTCAAATTTTATCAGAATAAAAATTGTGCTCCAGAGTGAAATTTTTTACCAAAGCTTAGCCCAGTTAGAGAAAGGGTATTTTTTCCACTCCAGGCTTAGCTAGCCTTTCCATCTCATAAAAAGGAAAATAAAATAATCAACATGAGTCAAGATTTCAAGAGCGTAGATAGGAACAAAAACGAGAGTAGATAGGAGCAAAAGAAAAATCAAACAAAAATCTATACCACTGGGGAAATAGTTGCAAAAGTCATAAACCTAAAACACAAATCCATTACAACACTGAGACTTAAATGGAAGATTATGGAATGCCTCTCTCCCCAAACTTCACCATCACACCAGCAGGGCTCTAATATAGTGACAGTGAAATATAGCTGGAAGAACTGGAAGACACAGACCCTCTCTAAGAAGGAGACATTAGGAAATTGCAAAGTCAAGAAGGGAGACAGAAGCAGGACACTAGAGAAAGTGAAGCCTATGACACCTATAGTTACAGAAAATATTAAATGCACCCCACTTCTAGCCAGATCACCAGATGTCCTCATCCTAAAGACTTAGTTACCTCAATTCTTATTACCTGATCTGAGATGCCCAGCTTTTGACAGAAAATTACAAGGCATGGCAAATGCAATAAAAAATACAGAATAAAAAGACAAAGCAACCATCAGAACCAGGCTTGCTACAACACAGATGTTAGAACTGTCACATGGGGAATTAAAAAAAATGAGTAATATGTTAAGGGTTCTAGTGGTAAAGTAAACAAACATCTGATAATATGAGAAATGAAAACTCTTAAGAAAGAACCAAAATAAAATGTTAGAAATCAACAACATTGTAACAAAAAAGAAAGATGATTTTGATTGGCTCCTCAATAGATGCAACACAGGTGAGAAAATAACCAGCAACTGTGATGACAATTCATCAGAAACTTCCCAAACTGAAATACAAAGAAAATAAAAGAATTTAAAAAAATAAAACAGGCATCTAAGAAATACCAGACAATTTCTAAAAGTGTAACGTGTGTAATTGGTATATCAGAAGAAGAAGAAAATAAAACAGTAATGGATTGTAACCCAGAGTATAAAATAAATACTCATGGGTCTATCATGATATAAATAGATGATTAAATAAATTACTAATGGGGGAAATGGATAGGATGTCCAGGCAGAAAAATTCCAAATAATTATATAGGTGCTTTACCCTAAAAAAAAAAAAAGCATAATTTCTCCTTAAGAATTGGTTGTGCATTGGAACTTCCTTCCATTGCACAGGTGTCAGGAGGAAAATATAGACTTTTCTATGAATTATTTCAAATTGGATAATCATATGCATTAAAATAAATTTTGGTCCATGCCTTACACCATATAAAAATAATTCAAAATGGGTCATATACTTGAATGCAAAGTCTAAAACTAGAAAACTTTTAGAAGAAAACAAAGAAGAAAATCTTTGTGACATTCAACCAGGTAAGTTTTCTTAAATGTGACACCAATATCACAATCTTTAAAGTAAAAATTTAATAATTTTACATAAATCCAAATTAAGAACTAGTTTTTATAAAAATAGTGTTGAAAAATGGAAAAATAAGTCGTTGACGGGGAGAAAGTACGTGCAAATCATAGAAATGTTAAGGTACTTGTGTTCATAATATATAAAAACTTACAACTCAAGGGTAAGAAAACAAACCAATAGTGAAAACTGACAAAAGATCTGAATAATTTCTTCACCAAATTGGATATACAAATGACATGAAATAATGCTCAACATTATTAGTAATTAGGAAAATGCATTAAAACCACAAAAATACATAAACCACACCTTCTTTATCCATTCATCTTTCGTTGGACACCGAGGCTCCTTCCACAGTTTGGCTATCGTGGCCATGTATACAATGGAATATTACTCAGCTATTAGAAATGACAAATACCCACCATTTGCTTCAACGTGGATGGAACTGGAGGGTATTATGCTGAGTGAAGTAAGTCAGTCGGAGAAGGACAAACATTATATGTTCTCATTCATTTGGGGAATATAAATAATAGTGAAAGGGAAAAGAAGGGAAGGGGGAAGAAATGTGTGGGAAATATCAGAAAGGGAGACAGAACGTAAAGACTGCTAACTCTGGGAAACGAACTAGGGGTGGTAGAAGGGGAGGAGGGCGGGGGGTGGGAGTGAATGGGTGACGGGCACTGGGTGTTATTCTGTATGTTAGTAAATTGAACACCAATTAAAAAAAAAAAAAAAACAAAAAAAAAAAAAACAAAAATACCTAAACACTCACTAGAATGAATATAATCAAAAAGGCATTCTAAATGTTAGAAAGAATGTAGGGACACTGGAATTCTCATACACTACAGGTAGGAATGTAAAAATGGCATAAGCACTTTGGAAAAAGTTTGTTAGTTTCTTTAAAAAGTTCAGCATACACTTAGCATACAACACAAAAATTTCACTTCCAGGTATCTCCCAAAGTAAATGAAAATATATGATCAGATAAAGACTTCTACGTGATTATTATAGAAGTATTATTTGTGATACCCAAAACTTGGAAACCATTCAATTGTCTAAAAATAAATGAACCAACTCTGGTATATTTGCGTAATAAAATTCCACTCAGCAATAAAAAGAAACACACACATATATAAATGTAAAACACAAAAGAACCTCACAACACTATGCCATATGAGAAAACTTATATACAAAAACTACATATTGTACAAATCCAAATGCTTGAAATTTCTAGAAAAAATAAAACTATGAAGACAGAATCAAATCAGTGGTTGTCTGGTGCTGGGAGTGAGAATGGGGTTAACTCTAAAGGGCATGAAGGAAATTTTTGGGGTGATGGAAGTGTTCTAAAACCAGAATGTGATGACGGCTGCATATCTCAATATATTTACTAAGACTCATACAACTATATACTTAAAATAGGTAAAATTTCTGGCCTGTAAACTATATCTCAATAAAGATATTTTAAAACACAGTGAGTATTTGCTAAAGGATGCAGAGATTTTACTTACTTGAAAACTATGAAAGTAAAGACATAAGCTCAGATAGAAAGTAAATAGACTTGATGGAGATTTATTTTCCCCTATAAAACTGAGAAACCATTGAGCAAATGTAGTACAAAGAAGCCAGTAAAGAATAAGAGGTTAAAAACATGGCAAAGAGAGAAAATCATTAATAGATCTGGATCCTTGAAGAAACTCAAAAGCAAGTAGATTCACTTTAGGCAAGAAGGATTACCTCATCCTCTGCAATGGAGAGGAGTAGAAAAGACAGATGAAATTAAAGAAAACAAATGGTGGTGATGGGGCAAAAAGGCAGCAAGAGCTCTATCCTGGTGGTGTCACTTACTTAGAATTAAATGGAAAGAAAAATATATTTCTTAGTCATTCAGATTCTTCCTAATGGTTACAGACTCTTCAATTAGCTAGTGTGAATGCAGAGTGGTGTTCTTTCTAGCTGAAGTGAATGTATACCTGTAGTTATAACAATCCAACCTGGCAAAAATAATCTTCAGCATCAATCAAGGAGGAGAGGTGTGTACAGTTGGGGGTCTGAGTGCAGAAGAGTTTAGAAAAGCACCTGATTGCAACTGAAGAAAAAGCTGATTGGAATCTATAGGATTCCTGAGAACTTGACCTACAGCTGAGCTTGGAGGTAAGGAGTAAATAATTACCTCATTTCTCCTGTTGGGCATTTTCCTTCAGCTCTTCTCCATAGCACAGGGTGGATGAAAAAAAAGGCTGGTGGTTAGATGAATCCATTAATGCTCCAAGTATTTCCCAGAGGTTTCTCTAGCAACTGCTTTAACTCAACTTGATTGCTCTAGCATCCTATCTTTCTCTGCAACTAGTCCCTACATCAACCTACCACCTTTTTTTTTTTTTTAAAGATTTTATTTATTTATTCATGATAGTCACACACAGAGAGAGAGGCAGAGACACAGGCAGAGGGAGAAGCAGGCTCCATGCACCGGGAGCCCGACGTGGGATTTGATCCCGGGTCTCCAGGATCACGCCCTGGGCCAAAGGCAGGCGCCAAACCGCTGCGCCACCCAGGGATCTCTACCTACCACCTTCTAGTTCCATCTGCCACCATATTTTACCTCAAAGTCCTCTATAATTATTTCACTTGTGCATATCTCTTCTCTGTTAAGAGCATTATGTGCAGGGAAACCATTTCTTAGGATTTCTTGGAGTCCCACTTTAGTTCTGAGCAATTAGTAGCACTCAAGTTTTGTTAAATT
The DNA here is from genome assembly GCF_053574225.1 of Canis aureus. Taxonomy (NCBI): domain Eukaryota; kingdom Metazoa; phylum Chordata; class Mammalia; order Carnivora; family Canidae; genus Canis; species Canis aureus. The sequence continues at coordinate 33,114,241 of NC_135618.1, forward strand.
GAAAATAATTTAAAATTATCATGAAATAGCTACAAATAAGCTATTTGGAAACAAAATCTCTTCTAAAATATTAGTGATAATTATGTGTGTCCAATCTAATTTCTAATTTATGTTCTGCCACCAAAAAGCTTGATGGCATTGGGCAAGTAATATAACTTCTGTGAACCTACTTTTCTTAATCTTGGGTTGGCTTAGATAACTTAATGGGTTGGATTAGATAACTTAAAAAATTAGCAATGATTTGTTTTTCCAACTTTAAGTGAGCAAGGGGACTGATGCTAATTGTTTAAAAACAAAAAATAGGTAGATGACTGTAAGAAAGAAGAGAATCAGATTTGTTTATTCCTAGATTTACTATTATAATTTCATGGCACAGAGTATAAGACATATAACATTATTCTGTATTTAAATATTTGTCAAGATATTGATTTGTTTGCAAATATTCACAGAAAATTTATTTATAATAGTCAAGAACTGGAAGCAATCCAAATGTCTAGTTACTTGTTAGTGGATAAACAAATTGTGGTATATACAATGGAATACCTTTCAGCACTAACAAGGAATTAGTCATTGAAGCATACAATAATATGAATGAATCTCAAAATTTGTGCTGAGTAAATGAAGCTATGCACAAAGGCTATATTCCATGTATATGAAATTATAAAGAATTTTAAATAGAAAAAGGAATATATGATATTTTACAGAACAGAAAGCAGATTCTTAGGTGTCAGTTATGGATGACAGAGATTGTCCAGAAAGGAGCCTAAAGGAACATTGTAAGTAATGGTATTTTCTTGTGTTGCATTGTAGTGGTAGATTTGTGCACATAAATAATGTCAAATGAATGACTGGCAACTGACATCCTTTTCAATGTCATATCCCACTCCTCCTGGGTAGGAAATAAAGCATATGAAGGAATGAAGGAATGATATGTCCTTCATCTCAGTGGTGAGATTGAAGGTAACAACATGAGTTCATATTGCCCTCAAAAAAAACCCCAAAACCCTAATTTGTCTAACTATATGAGATTGGGCATAAAGAAAATGAATGTGGGGTTTATCTTCGATAGGACAGCTCTGAAGTAGATAGTTGAGGGGATTAGAACACATCTACTATGGTTGATCATGGAATTCAGATAGTACAGACCAAAATAAAAACAGAGTATATTAGATGCAATGAAAATGAAAGGTCCAATGGAAGAGAAGGACTAGGTGAGCTATAGGTACAGTAGAAAGGTACAGAAATACTGCCAAGTGATGACAGGGTTCCAAGTTTGTAGAAATGAAATTGAGATGTTCAGAGTAAGGACATTGACTACAGAATTTTGGAAGATACAAAAAGTGGAAGTTGAAGCTGCTAACATGTATTATAAAGGATGTGTGGGAAATGAACTTTTAAGTCAAATAATTACATATTTGAAAAAAGATTAAAGAATAGGTTGGTGAGCTCCCCCAACCTATAGCTCTATCTTGCTTTTTATCCATTCAGTCACTCTATCTATGTCTTGGGATTAGAGCATTTAGTTCATTTACATTTAAAGTAATTATTGATAGGTATGTACTTATTGCCATTTTGTTACTTGTTTTATGGTTGTTTTTGTGGCTTTTCTGTGTTCCTTTCTCTTTCTCTTGCTCTCTTGTCTGTGGTTAGATGTCTTTCTTTAGTGTTATGCTTGGATTCCTTTCCTTTTACTTTTTCTGTATCTATTACAAGTTTTTGATTTGTGGTTACCATTAGGTTCCTATATAACATCTTATGTGTATAGTAAGAATTGATTTTTAATGAAAATTTTTGTTCTATTTAATGTTATCGAAAGAGAAAATAATTTCTAAGAAACGAAAGTTGGTTTTAAAAATAGATGTAGTGATAAAATATAGCACTGTGGAATTGAAAATGACTATTCAAAAATACAAATACATCAATATTAAGTAATTATGCCCATGATAAATATCTATTTCACATACATGAAGAAAATATAATTTTAATATAATGTCTTTTTATTGCTCAATTTTGAGTCTTTTGGAGCTAGATTTAAGTTTGCTGTAATTTTCACTTGATGATGAAGCTAAAACCTATCTATGAAGTTAGGTTGTTTTTCTCTGAGAAAAGTTGACCCAGGATGGTAGTAAAAAAAAAGGAAATCTTATCCATATTAAAAAAGGATTAAGTAAATCTAATGAATTGCTTGAAGAATGGATACTAAGCTATAGTGTAGATAAAAGTTGAGGTTATTGATTTGTTCAAAGTGGAATCTAAAGGCTGAAGTAGAAATCATGGATACATAGCATGAGCAATATTGCTTTCTAATCTGCCCTGCCCCACAATGAAGCACACCATTTCAAGAAGGCATTCAGCTTTGGTTCTCAGATGAGCTTGGTGAGAACAGCTGCAAGAGATACTTAAAAGGGATTCTCACTATAGAAAAGGAGTTCCAATTTCCCTTATAGAAGTCTTTGATTCATGATAAAGTCTATGACTAGGAGGTTAAGTAAAATCTAAGCATTTCATAAGGTTGTAATATATACTTTCCTTTTTGTAGCACTAAAAGCTAATGAACTGCTTCATCAAATAAATATTTAGTAATTATTTCCCAAAGAAAAGTGAATTCTTATAAAGGTGTTACAAAGGGCAGACAATAACAGTATCTATTAAATCTTAACTCTTCACTGCTTGCCAAATAGTGTTCCAAGTGCTATGCATTTAGAACATCTAATTGACAAAAAACAAAAATTAAAATCTAAAAACCATTTAAGCTATTATGCTATTCCCATTTTACAGAAATAAAAATTGAGACACAAAGAGATATAAGAAGGTGACATAACTAATAAATGAAAAGGCCAGAATTTGAATACCAATGGTGTGATCATAGATCATAACTCCATTCATTATAGATACACTAGCCTTTTCATATGTATTTTTTACTGAAGTCATCTTTTTTCCACTGATGTATTTATTCTAACATGGTGAAAGTAGAAAAGGGAGCAGGACAAATTATCTCAGCATCTGGATCACTGTCTGCTTGCTCCTTTGACAACCTTCATCAATCTTTCAAAATCTTCCTCCTGGTTATAGGATTTTTCAATTAACTAGCATGAATACAGAGAACTGTCTTGACTAAATGAAGTTTATTTATACCTATAGTGTTACAATGCAGTATGGAAAAATGATCTTTAGCATCAATCAACTCCAACCCCACAAGATAAAAAATTCCACCTACTAGGAGAGGCAGAAATAACTTTTACAAACAAAAGTTATCAGTTTCCTTTGTTTATAACAAAGACTGAACTGGTAATTATCTACCTAAAAATCTGTTTTAAAGAAATAATCAGAATTGTGGACAAAAATTTATGTAAAAATGTTATTTATAGTAGCGAAATTTCAAAACTATCTAAATGCCCCTACAGAAAAATAATGGTTAAATAAAGAATTGTGGATCTATAAATAGATTTTCATCCACTCACTGAAAATTATGCTTTGAAAAATAGTTAATGTCACCAAAAAGTTATCATTATATAGTTATGAAGGGAAAGGATCTAAATACATACAAAAAATAAATTAGAAACATACATTCCAAAATATTACCAGTGATTATATCTTGGTGGTGTGATTATAGGGGCTTTTAATATTCTTTTTTTGTGCTTCTGTTTCCCAAATAACCTACAATATTCATTTTGTGGCTTTTATAATAAAAAAAATCTATATTAAAATAGAATTTCATAATTGATTTTTGAACAATAATATGATATCTATACTTCATACATTGTCCTATAAATAATGCAGAGAGCTCTATATGCAAACATTTTAACATGCTATTTCATTTAATTATTAAAAGAAATCTATGACGCTTCTGCTTCCAGTGAAGTTCACACAACATATTGGATTTAGCATCCTGCCTGAAGCAATAAAACAACTGGATAAAATACATGAAACAATGGTTTTAAAGATGCCAGACAACAGACATTGAAGGATATAATTCCTGAGAAATAGAACTTAAATGAGATGATCCTTAAGATTGTCCCAGCTTACCAATTTGAGAAATTTCTAAGACATGACACAGAGGGGTGAGGAGGAGCCCACACAGAAGATAATGATTCCCTGAGGCAAAAACATGGATTTATGAGTCCAGGGCACCAAAAAAGCCACAATTCACAGGACAGAACACAAAGAAGAGCTACACAGGTCAGGAACTCTGAAGATCCACAATATGCAAGGAAACTGAGGACCTAAAATCTAAGAAAGAACCAGCCTAGATGGAATAATACCAAAGCTTGCACAAGACTGGGAATAGTGCCTGTTCCCACGGTCAAACTGGAAAACATTACACTTAACAGGGCATTGGATGGAATCCTGGACTAAATGCTGGTCTGTTTCCATATGACAAATCTTAAAAACAAGATGAAATGAAAGAAAGAGAAAGAAAGAAAGAAAAAAGAAAGAAAGAAAGAAAGAAAGAAAGAAAGAAAGAAAGAAAGAAAGAAAGAAAGAAGAAAGAAAGAAAAGAAAGAAAGAAAAGAAAGAAAGGGCAAGAAACTGTTTCAAGCAATTTTATTGCATTCCAGAACACACCTCAAGAATATTTATAGCAATACAAAAATATCCAGCACACAGTGAGATAAGATCTACAATGTCGGGAATCAAATTTTTAAAAAAAATAATAATAGGCTTGCAATGAAGCCAGAGAAAATAGCTTACATTGAGGAGAAAATCAAAACTGATCTAGAACTGACACAAATGCTAGAATTAGTGGACAAGGGCATTAAAACAGTTATAATAATGGTATTCCATTTGTTCAAAAAATTAAGTAGGGAATTAGGAAACATTTAAATGAATCAAAATAAACTTTTGGAGATGAAAACTACTCTACTGAGAAGAAAAATACCAGAAGTGTTAATTAGCAGATTAGAACACGGAAAAATAGCAATAAGGTACCCAAAATGAAACACACAGAGGAACAAAAGAACTAAAACAAATAAGCATGTGTTAACTAAATTGTGAAGATAGTTCACATAATGTAATATACCTATAACAGGAGTCCAAAAGCATAGGACAGAGAGGGAAAGTTATAAAAAAAATCACCCCCAAAAGCCCAAATTTTATAAATATTGTGAAACTGTAAACCCGCACATGTATATTAAGCACCAGAAATACAGACAAAACTACACAAGGCACCAACTCTAAACACAGCTTGAGAAAATAAAATATAATAATATATAAAAAGAAATAAATCATGATGAAGTAGAGTAATCCCAGGAATGTAAGGTTAATTTCACTTTTGAAAGCAGTCAGTGTAATTCATCAGCACTTGATTAAAAAAAAATTATCCATATGACCATCTGTGATGAGCAGACTCTAGGATGGTCCCCATGATCCTGACCAGAAGATACTTCACACCTGTTTGTAATTCCCTACCTTTGAGTGTGAGAAGAATCTGGAGACTCAATTCTAATGGATAGAATACCACAAAAATGAAAGATATGTGACAATATGTATGTGATTAAATCACATAAAATTAGTATTGTTAAAAACTCCCTCCTGGCTGGCTTTAAAGAAGCAAAGTGCCACGTTGTTTGTTGCCATATGGAGAGGGTCACTCAGAGAGGTGTTTATGGTAGCTTTTAGCTAACAGACAACAAGAACATGAGGGCCTCAGTTTCCAATCTACAGGCAAATGAATACTTCCAGCAAACATTTGAATTTGGATCTGAGTTTGAATGCAATCCTTTCTGATTAAAGCCTCACATCAGACTGCAGCCCAGGCCAATACCTTGACTGTAGTCTTTTGAGATCCTGAAGTAGGAGACTAAGCTAAGTAAACACCGTCCATACTCCTGATTCTCCAAAAGTGTGAGATAATAAATATGTGTTGTTCTAAGCTGCTAAGTTTGTGAAGTTATTGTTAGATAGCAATAGATAAATAAAATGTCATCTCAACAGATGCAGAAAGAGCATTTGACAAAAATCCAAAATCTATTTCTGATTTTTAAAATCTCAGAAAATTGAGAATAGAAGAGAACTTCCTCAGCATCTACAAAACACCTACAAACAACATCAGAGTTAATGGTGAAACACTGAAAGGCAAGAACGTCCACTCTAATTACTTCTATTCAAGATTGTACTGAGGTTCTATCCACTGCTGTAAGACAAGAAAAAAAATAATAAATGGCATTATGTAAGAAAGAAAAAAGTAAAACTATCTTTGTTAACAATCAACATGATCATCAACATAGAGACAATATTCTTTACATTAGCAACGCCAAATGAAATAGATTTCATTATAAACCTAACAAAATATGTACAAAATCCATATGAGGAAAACTATAAAACTCTGATAAAAAAAAATCAATGAAGAACTAAGTAAATGAAGAGATAGTTCACATTCACAGATAAGAAGACACAATACTGGGGGATCCCTGGGTGGCTTGGTGGTTTAGCGCCTGCCTTTGGCCCAGGGCACGATCCTGGAGTCCCGGGATCGAGTCCCGTGTCAGGCTCCCTGCATGGAGCCTGCTTCTCCCTCCTCCTGTGTCTCCGCCTCTCTCTCTCTCTCTCTCTCTCTCTCTCTCTCTCTCTCTCCTCTCTCTATGTCTATCATAAATAAATAGATAAATAAATAAATAAATAAATAAATAAATAAATAAATAAATAAATCTTAAAAAAATAGAAGAAACAATACTGTCAAGATGTCAGTTATTCCTACATACTCTATAAATTAAATGTAATCCCAGGCAGAATCATGGCAAGTTATTTTGTAGACATCAACAACAGGTTTCCATACAAAGTTTATATGGAGAGGCAAAAGAGCCAGAATAGCCAACACAGGGATCCCTGGGTGGCGCAGTGGTTTGGCGCCTGCCTTTGGCCCAGGGCGTGATCCTGGAGACCCGGGATCGAATCCCACGTCGGGCTCCCGGTGCATGGAGCCTGCTTCTCCCTCTGCCTCTCTCTCTCTCTCTCTCTCTGTGTGTGACTATCATGAATAAATAAAAATTAAAAAAAAAAAAAAAAAAAGAATAGCCAACACAATTTTGAAAGAAAAGAACAAAGTTGGAAGACTGACACTACTCAGCTTCAATATTTACTATAAAACCCAGTGATCAATATAAGATTGTATTGACAAAAGAATTGACAAAATAGATCCATGGAACAGATTAGAGGGCCTAGAAATAGACCCACACAAATACCGTCTTAATATCTGTCAGCTTTGACGAGGGAACAAAGGCAATATATTAGAGAAAAGACAGTTTTTTCAGCAAATGGTGCTTGAACACTGGATACCCATATGCAAAAAAAAAAAAAAAAAAAAAGAAAGAAAGAAAGAAAAAGAAAGAAAAAAGAAAAAAACAGAACTTACACTCTTTGTAAAAATTAAGTCAAAATGGATCTTACACTCAAATGTGAAATACAAAACTATGAAACTTCAAAAAGATAAGAAATGACTTATAGGATGTCGGTAAGTTCAAAACAATATTGAATGTCAATAAGTTCAACAATATTGTATGTTAAAAGTATGATAATGACGTTTTAGAAACTGAAAGACAAAATTTTAGATGCATGAAAGAAAAAAATTAATAAGCTGAACGCCATTAACATTAAAAACTTCTGCTATGCAAAACACATTGGCAGAAGAATGAGAAGACAAGCTACATATTGGGAGAAAATATTTGTTCAAGATACATCTGATAAAGGACTCTTCTCCAAAATAGAGAAAGAACTCTTAAAACTTAAAAATAAGAAAATAGGGTAACTGGGATGACTCAGTCAGTTGAGCATCTGACTCTTGATTTCAGCTCAGATCAAGATTTCAAAGTCCTGGGATCAAGCCCTGCATCAGACTCTGTACTTAGCAGGGAGTCTGCTTGGGACTGTCTCCCTCTCCCTTCCAGAGCCCTCTCTCTGTCTCTCAAATAAATAAGTATTTTTTTTAAAAAAAAGGCAAATAAACAACCCAACTAAAAAATGGGCAAATGTTTTAAATACACATCTCACCAATGAAGAAGGCATATAGCATATGAAAACATATTCAACATAATAGATTCTTAGGGAATTACAAATTACAATAACAGTAACATACCCCTGTACACCTATTAGAATAGCCCAAATCAAAAACACTGACAGCACCAATACTGTTGAGGATGTGCAGGAATAGGAGTTCTCATTCACTGCTGTTGGTAATGCCAAAAGGTCCAGCCACTTTGAAAGGCAGCTTGACAATTTCTTACAAAACTAAACATACTCTTAGCATACTATCCAACAAGTGTGCTTCTTGGCATTTATCTAGAGTAGTTAAAAACTTATCCATAAAAAACTTGCAGTGGATGTTTATATCAGCTTTATTCATAATCGCCAAAACTTGGAAGCAACCAAGATGTGCATTAATAGGTGAGAAGATAATTGTGGTACACCCAAACAATGAAATATTATTTAGTGATAAGAATGAAATGAACTATTATTATTCTTTTATTCTATGTGAAGACCTAGAGGAATCTTAAGGGTATATTACTAAGTGAAATAAGCCAATCTGAGAAGTCTACATATGATTGTATGATTCCAACTACATGACATCCTGGAAAAGGCAAAAATATGGAAAGAGTTTAGAGGTTAGTGGTTGCCAGGAGGCGGGTGGTGAGTAGGAAAGAATAGGCATCATGGCAGAACACAGATGATGTTTAGGGTTGGAAAATTAGTGTACATGGTACTATAATAGCATACATGTGTCATTAGACATTTGCCAAAGCCCATAGAACATACACTATGAAGAGTTAACTGTAATGTAAACTAGGGGCTTTGGGTGATAAAGACATATCAATATAGATCTGTCACTTAAAAAATACACCACTCTGGTGGGGGATGTTGATAATGGGGGAGGCTGTGCATTTGTCTGGGGAGGGAGTATACGGGAAATCTCTGTACCTTATGTTCAATTGTGCTGTGAACCTAAATTACTCTAAAAAATAAAATAAAAAATCCTCTTGCCCCAAATATAAAAGCATACTGATGGGCTTTTGTGTCTTTATAACATAGGTTCTGGGTTAATTTTAACATATGATGAATGTACAAATTGGAAAACCTTCATGCCTTAATTTATACTAGGATACACTTATACTTGGGATCCCACTAAATTTCAATAATGTATACCCTCTACAATCAGAGTAGTCACCATGGACAAACAGGTAAGATTCACCAGAACTACTGCCATGCCTAAATTCTCTATAGCCATAGCATCCATTGCTCTAAAATATTCCACGATGGGCATAAGCACTCTGATCCAACAAGTAATATATTTAAATAAAATTAATCTTTAGCACTAATGATTAGCTCAATAAAATGGGATTCCATGTACCCCCTGGTCAAAAATAATTAATATGGACCAACGTAAATTAAAGCAGGGCCTTTAAGGATTAAAATTTGCTATGCAAGACCTATTTAGAAAAGAGGGAAAAGCACTCCTTTCACTTCTCAAAATATACAATATTAAATAAGGCATTCAATAAAAATTTCACCTCTCTTACCAGCCTCAGGTTTCAGGCCTCATTAATGCCATACTGGCTTAAATAAGCTCATAATTAAATAAAATATTACATATTTCAAATTTCAGTCAAATATCAAAGGTGGTTATAGTAAAGAGTTTGACTCTATTCTTTTATTTCTGGTTATTGAGAGCTTTCAAGTCCTACTCCTCTCCCCCACCCACCCACCCACATACCTTCTCCTATTGTCCCATTTCTGGGCAAGCCCAGGTGCTCCCTCCTACAGTGCTTATTAAACCAGTCAAGCCTCAGTCTTTTGCAGGAGCCCTCACTCCAGCCCCACTCCCTAACCACAATAGAACTCAAAGCCCATTACCCCCTCCTTGCTCTCTAAAGCTATTTCAGACTTGCTTGAGAGCTTGCTCTGCTTTCCTCAGAAAGAGCATGTAAATAACAAATCTCTTCATACCCTCTTGACACAATTGTGGCATTATTAGTCTCGACATTAAATCAAATTATGAGTAAGGAGTTGAGCCCATTTCCTACAGGAGGACCATAACATGCATCAAGCCAATATTCTTAAAATCAGTAAAAAGAAAGAATCAAACATTCATGCTGTCTTTTCTATATCAACTGCATTCCAGAATAACAAAATGCAGAAGAAATAAAAGGATGAGAAATATCATACAGCACTCTAATGGAATACAGGATTTAGACAACAATCAACAATCATCTGTGAAAACCATTAGATAAAAGGTTGATGGGAAGTTTGTAATAGATTAGGCTGGAACCATCTGAACTGAACTGATAACCTTAAGCTCTGAGATTCAACCAGTTATTATATGTATCCTGATGAATGCAATAGGAAGTATGCAGCACAATCTGTTCAGTATTCTTACTAAAATTATAAGAATATAATTAAGCTTTTAGATTTGATTATTAGCTAATAGAAAATGTAGTGAGTAGAAAAACTTGTTTAAATTTCACAAGACTGAAATTAGTGAAATATATGAAAATTCCATCAGAAAAATCAGCGTGTTTCTTACCAAAAAATGGCATTAAAAATAAGAAAGGGAACTATTATAGATAAGATAAACCTATTGCAATGTGTGGACCTTGTTTGGCTCTCATTCAAGCAAGTCAACTTTACACTGTTTTGAGTTAATCAAAGAAATTTGTATACAGACCAGACATTAGATGATATTGAGAAATAATTATTAACTATGGTAGATATGATAATGGTATGATGATTATTTTTTAAAGGGCTTATCTATTATACTCCAGACTATAGAGAAGAGAGCGTGATGTGAGGAAGACTGTTAGGGATACATGTTACTGGAAATTATTAATGTCTTACTTGAGACCTAATAAGTGGGTAGGAAGGGAAAGGAAAGGTACTCCACATGAAACAAATAGCACATGAGGAGCTGTGAATATCAGAAAGACCATAGTGTATCCAAGAAACTAAAAGGCACAGTATGGTTGTATTGTAGAGCTTGAAAGCAAAGAGGTAAGTGGAAACACTGAAAGGCAATTGGAATCTATGTCATAAAGGGCCTTGACTATTATGATTAGAAGCAATAAGAAACCATGGAGGATTTTAAGCAGGAGGATGACATAATGATTCTTTTTCTTTAGAAATATCACTTTAACTGTGTTATGAGGAGTGGATAGGTAGTGTGAGATTTAAGTCAAGGGGACAAAGAAGGCTTTTCAGTAGTACATATGTGGGAAAATGACTCTAGAGTTGATGAGAAATTTTTTAACAATATGAAGTAGAAAAAATTGGCGAGACTTAGTGATTGCATGTGAGGGATCTGAGGTTAAGGAAACAATATAGGGAAGGATGATCTCAGATTTCTAGTTTGTGGAAATAAAAAGTGGCATTTTCTTTAAATAGAGATAGGGAACACAGAATAAAGAGCTGATTTCTGGAAGAAAGATCATTTGCAGCCTCATAGAATTTGAAATGTCTTCAACACACATAAGTAGAGAGCTATCCAGTAGTTGGTGGGACATATGAGTTGGAAGCTCAGAGATAGATCTTTGACAATCATTAACACAATGTACTTAAAACCATAGGAGTTCATGAGAAGGCCTGGAATAGTGTATTTGGGAAGAAGAAAGCTGGTAAGCTAACCTCAAGAATATTATATAACTAAGAACTAAGGAGGAGGGAGCTCATTTTTAATCATCTGGTTCCAAGGTCTTGCATTTAAAAATGGCCACTGTTTTGTTAAGGTAACCAAGGGCAGATATTATGTCTTGTGTATTTGTGTTTGGTTGTTATTTTTAATTTATTATAAAATATGCAAAAAATTGCAAGATTATACTACTTTTTTATCTATTTTCTTGTCAGGTACAATTTGATATTATAAACCATGCCACTATAAACATTCCTCCTCATGTCTCCTTGGGCACATACACAATAGTTTCCTTATCTAGAAGTTGAGTACATGTGCAAGTTTCCTTAGGGTATGTATATAGATGTGGAATTCATAGGTTAGAAGTGTTTTGGTCAGTGTTCAATCGTAGAAACAGAACAATTCAAATTATTTTAAGGAGGGAAGTATGTGATATAGAGTATTAAATGACTGCAAAAGGAATAACTCAGAACCATGCCACCAAATGAGCCTAGCCAAAGAATTTTACCATGGCTACAACCAGGAAAATAGGAAGTCAGTAGGCCACTACTGGAACCATTAAACTGAAAAACAAACAACTACCACTGGGATCCCAGGAACAGGAAACCATAGCCTCAGAACTACAGTTATCTCTTAACTCTAATGAAACTAGTGACTTGCCATTCACTGCTGCAACAAAACAAAAAAACAAAAACAGAGCCAATGTCTGCATGACTTTGCCTGCCAAAAACAATACTTCAAAATTTGCCCCGTATCACCTCTACTCTCTAAATATTGCTCAACTATATCAGTTTACAAAACCTAGTGTGTTTCTAGAGCTCCAACTTGATAAGAGTCTGAGAAATGTTGATTTTAGCTCTCAAGCTTTACAGAACAGAATAGCACACAGTACACCAACATGGAAATGAATGTTATGGTGTCTTCACTATATCCACCACATAGTATCTGTGCACCTTAAACAGGACCATACATTGTGAAATAGATCTCTGTCTAATAGTCAATGTGAACTATCATAACAAAATACAATAGATTGGGCAATTTTATAGCAGGAATTTATTTCTCACCATTCTGGAGGGCTAGCAAGTCAAAGATGAAGGTGCCAACCTATTTGGCTCTTGGTGAGAGTTCTCTTCCTGTCTTGCAGATGTCCACCTTCTTGTTGTGACCTCATATGAGCAGAGCCCTTATATCTCTTCCTCTTCTTCTATTTTTTTTTCTCTTCCTCCTCTTACAAGAACTTTAACCCTATAGGGTGGGGGAGGGGAGGGCATTTGCAGCATCTCATCTAGACCTAATTATTTCCCAAAAGGCCCCACTTCCAAATGCCACAGCACTGGGGATTAGAGCTGCAACATATGAATTTGGAGGAAAACATTCAGTCCATAACAATCTCCTAAGTGGTTTATCAATAGGTATTCCTACTACTAGAACTGCTCCTGTTGTACAACATCCTCTCCAACACTTGGTATCTTCAAGGGTTTTTGTTTGTTTTTACCCATCTAATAAGTGCAAAATTGTAACTTATTCTGGTTTTAATTTGCATTTTTTGATTACTGGTTAGGCTGAACATATTTTCACATGTTTGTTGGACATTTTAATTTCTTCTTAAGTTTAGATACCTTGTCATGTTTTTGTATTGAGTTGTTAATCTTTATTTTAATGATTTATAGACAGCCTTTGTAAATTCTGCTTCCTAATTCTCTTCTGATCATATGCATTGAAATTATCTTCTAGTTTATGGCTTACGTTTTACTTTTCTGTTGTTATTATGGCATCTTTTCATGATGTACTTTTTAAAATTTTAATTTGTAATACTTGTTTTCTTTATAGTGTATTCTTTTGGGGTCCTATTTATTATATTCCACTCCTAGATTTATTAGACTATATTTTCTACTAGAGAAGTTCTTCATAACTTCTAAAAGATCTAAAGATTTAATTTGTACAGTAGGTTTTACTAATCTTCTCATATTGACCCTTGGTATGATGGGATGTATGAATTCAATATATATTTTATTTCTTATGGGTGAATCATTCTTTGAGCACCTTTTTTTTCTAACTAGGTCAACCTTTCCCTATTGATAGGAAATGCCACCTCTGTCATATGCCAGGTTTCTGAGTCTGATTCTGAAATCTCTATTCCATCTGTCTATTCCAGTACCACACATAAATGTCTTAATAGCTTGATAACTTTTTACCTTAAAATCAGTTTTGTCTGAGTTTAACATACCATCCTCATTTTGCTTAATATTTGTCTGTTGCACCCTTTTTATTGTTTCAGTTGCAATTTTTCTGTTTAAGTATATTAAAAAAAAACATAACTAGATTTTTTTCAAATTTGGCCATTTCTTCTTTAACTGGCAAGTTAATCTAGTCACATTTATTGTGCTTACAGATATCTTTCTAGATATATGTCTCATTTTGTTCTTATTTCTATACTTTGGTATTTGTCATTTTCTGCCTTCTTTTGGATTCATCAATTTTATTTTTCATTACAACTTAGTTATTATTATTCCATTTCCCTCTGCCTCTTGTTTAAGAGTTACTCCCTTGGGGCAGCCCCGATGGTGCAGCGGTTTAGTGCTGCCTGCAGCCCAGGGTGTGACCCTGGAGACCCAGGATCAAGTCCCATGTTGGGCTCCCTGCATGGGGCCTGCCTCTCCCTCAGCGTGGCCTGTGTCTCTGCCTCTCTCTCTCTCTCTCTCTCTCTCTCTCTGTCGTTCATGAATAAATAAATAAAATCTTCAAAAAAAAAAGAGTTATTCCCTCCACTTCTATCATTCAGTGTTTAAAATCTCTTTTAAGCAGTTTCCCATGTGTAACCAATGGTTAAAATGAAACTTTCTCTCTTTAGTTTCAGCTTAAAAAACCTCAAGACCACAGCCAATAAATATGTTTTTCCATAATAAATTCTGTACATTTCTCAGTGCTCATCAAGATCCCCTTTTAATCCCCTTTTATCTATTTCACCTATACTCTCATCCACTTTCCCACTGGCAACCATCAATTCATCTTTATAGTTAAGAGTCTGGGTTGTTTTTTGGTCTCTTTTTTTTTTTGCTTTGTTTCTTAAAGCCCACAGATAAGTGTAACCATGTGGTATTTGTCTTTCTTCAACTATTTCATTTAGTTTTGTATCCCCTAGGCCCATCCATGTTGTTGCAAATAACAAGATTTCATTCTTTTTCATTGGTAATATACCATGTATACCACATCTTCTTTAGCCATCTATTATGGACCCTTGGTTTGCATCCGTATCTTGATTACTGTAACTAATGCTGCAATAAACATAGGGATGCATACATCTCTTTCAGTTAGTGTTTTCATTTTTCTTGGGTAAATACCCAGTAGTGGAGTTACTAGACCATATGATAATTCTATTTTTAATTTTTTGAGGAGTCTCCTTACTGTTTTCCACAGTGGCTGCACCATTTTGTATTCCCACCAACAGTGCACAAATGCAATAGATGCTAGTACCTCAATATTTAAAAACAAGTATGTTAGAAAATTTATGAAGAATTTGCAAACCTTTTCTGCTATCTCTATAGGCTACCAACAAGCCATATGAGAGAAGGCTGGGGATTCATTAGCAGTAGATTAGAATTGGAAAGTTCATTGGAAGATGTTGTCTTTTCTGTGCGGTTCACTTTCCTTTTGCTCCATCTCCACCAAGCCAAGTGAGATGGAACTAGGGGCCACTTAGAGAAATACTTGGAAAACTAACTTGTACTACTTGAAGTTTGTGGATCACAAAGCTGCTATAACTTGACTCTCCCTCTTGGAGAAGTCTGAAGTTGAGTGCTGCATGGAGCCACCCTGATAGCAGGGCATGTAGACTGGGCTATGGTGCAACAGGGTGCCATTT
Source organism: Canis aureus (assembly GCF_053574225.1). Lineage (NCBI taxonomy): Eukaryota > Metazoa > Chordata > Mammalia > Carnivora > Canidae > Canis > Canis aureus. The sequence goes on from NC_135618.1 coordinate 33,129,714, forward strand.
GGACTAACAGATCTGTGGAGAGCCAGACTTCCATGGCTTTTACGTGAACTCTTCTTACCCACAAGGCCCAAGAGAGGTAAAGCAACCCAACAGAGAAAAATCCTTGCATAGGATGAACTACCAGAAGACAGAGCCTGAAGAGAGATACAACACCTCTCTGGTGGTGGAGGGCACATTTCCCACATTAAGGCACGAGGAAGAGGAGTTCTGCTCTGAGGAAAAGTCTCTGAAAAACCACAAAACAGCTGCATGAAAGAAAGGGCCAATATTTGTGTGTCTGCTAAACACATGACTAAACATTGGAACCTAAAAAATACTGGAACTAAAACTTAACTGTAATATTAAATGTTTATTACACTGAAGAGCAGCAATTCAATCTAGTCAACATAAACAATGTGGAACATCCATTGGAGTCTAATACTCCAACTATTTCTTACATTTTCCCCCTGTCCTCATAACCTTCCTCGGGATGTACCTTATAAGCTACAAACATCAAATGTTTGACAGATGATAAACAGGAAGTTGTCTGTTTGCCAGTGTATTTTTTTAAAGGCTCTGCCAAGACATAGGAGTTAAATCTGAAAGTTTGCCCCCTCTTAAAAACTTTGTTCCCTTTCTCAGTAGAGGATCTGCTTCCCAGCCTGCCCTTGGACATTTCCTTGCTACCCCTACTTTTCAATTCCCAAGTTCTTGGATTTAACACCTGTGCCTATTGCCCAGAAATAAGTCCTTAAATGGTCAAGTTACCCTATTACGATAAGGCTATTATAGGGAAAGATTGTTATAGCTGATGACCAAGAGTTGACTGAATCTTTAGTTATTTATGTGATTGTGGATTGCAAGATATTTGAATGAAATAAATGGATAACTTTTTTTAAGTAGATGCTTTTTAAGAAGCCCTCAATTTCCTCTATATTTCTTAAATCATTAATGAAGTCTTTGATCTTCAACATGAAGACCAACCAAAGAGCTCAGAACACATGATGTTCTCTAGCACTACAAATTTTCACAAATTAAACATGTACGCTTGCATGATTAGACTGACACAGTGATGAAGGATAATGCAATTTGTGTGGCCATCACTTAGCAGCTGGCATTACCAGCCAGTCACCATCATTGCCAATGCTCTGTTTCTTCTTTTAAGCTCTTTTCTGAAATCTGAAACTCAATTGACATTTGCTAAAGTGTGAAGCTTCCAATAAGCCTTGGCTCATTTTGGTGTGAAATTAAACTCTTCAAATTGTGTGTGGATCTAGGCTAGATTCCAGCTTCTTATATTCCCTATCTTTATCCATCCTCAAGAATCCTCCTCACTACCACTGTCTCCTTATGGGGAAATCCCTTTGGCTTGACTTACTCCTTCTTGCCTAATGTACAAAAGCCAGGTGGCCTTCTTCCCAGACTTAATTCATTTGCCAATTCTTTCCATCAACTTCTGAGGAGGACAAAATAGGGGAATCCTTTCCTCTTGTAACTTTGGAAATGTAAGATTTTGTTTTAAAGAACATTAAAGTGAAAATATCTGGGATCTCTAAATTTTCTGTCAATCTTCTGATTGTCTCTATAATTAGTTGAAATTAACTGCTAAAATAGAAGTAAATCCTCTTACAAAACTTTTTAAAAACTAACAATGTAGCTTGTCTTTGAGGTTTCATATATGTATAAGATAAAACAATAAACTTAAAAAGAAAGAGCCCCAATCAAGTATAAACTAAAAAAGTTTTAAACAAAATTTTCCTAACATGTGTGATTTGCAATAAGAGTGAAGATTGATTTGAATTTTAAAAGAGTAAGAAAATCATTGCTTTAAGTTCCTAGCACACAGGAACAGGATTATAACAAAATAGACACAAAAGGTCATCATTGATTATGAGACTGTGATTGTTTGGGGACTCTTTCACACAGATATGTTAAACAAAAAAAAATTTAATTAAAGAAATTTAAACAGAAGCATTAAATACCAACACAGTGAAGCTCTTCTCTGAGAAATTTGCTGGGAAAATTGATTTCCATCTACAAACCAAAGGTTCAGACAAAATCTATCTTGCTTCCAAGGAAAACAATTTTTGCCTATAATGTTTCTGTAATACTCTGGGCACCTGGGTGGCTCAGTCCATTGAGCTTCTGACTCTTGGTTTTAGCTCAGTTCATGATCTTATGGGATTGAACCCCCCTGTAGGGTTCCACACTTGGTGGGAATCTGCTTGAAGATTCTTTCCCTCTGCCCCTCCTCCCCACACTATGTTTCTCTCTCTCTCTCTCTCTCTCTAAAATAAATAAAGTCCTTAAATGATCTATCTCTCTCTATTTAAAAAATAAAATAAAATATTTCTGTAATTCTCAAACTGAGCTCATTTCTACTCCATTCTACATCATTTATTTGGATGTGTCTGAATCAACACTTCTTCATTTTCATTTTCTAAACCCTTTATTTTTTTTTCCTAAACCCTTTAATGTTGACTGACATCTTATGCTAGGAGAGGCCATGCTGCAGTTACAAATAACTTCTTATTCTGGTATAAGATCAAGATTGGCACAGTTCTCTTCCAGGCGATAACTACGAGATCTAGGTTGTTCCCATTTTATAACCATGTAATCCAGAACATGCAACCTCTGAGGTCACCATAATAGGAAAACATAAGACTGACGTGGCTCATTGGCTCTTCTTCATCCTGCAAGGGGTACACTCACCTTTCATTGGCGAGAATCATATGTGCAAGAGAGGCTGGGAAGGAGAGAGGAGCACACGGTTAGCATGAGAGCTAATCATTTCTGATATAAGACTGAACTTCTGGAGATATGTTCTTGCTTTCTCTCTTTACCTGAGATTTCCTAATTGTACACCTTTCCTCACCATGAAGAGCACTGTGTGTGTGTGTGTGTGTGTGTGTACATGTGTGTGGTTTTATTCCAATCTTAGCATCTCTTGCTCTTAGAGTACATTGAATTTCTCAGTAACAATTTCTCTGTTCTTGGTAACAGAGTTTTTAGTAGAGTTTACTCTTTCCAAATAATTTGAGTTAGGCTGAAGATAGGGTGGGGGTGAGTGAGTAGCTTGTCAATAGAAACCTGGCTACCAGACAGCCCGGGTGGCTCAGTAGTTTAGTGCCACCTTCAGCCCAGGGCATGATCCTGGAGACCCTGGATCGAGTCCCACATCAGGCTCCCTGCATGGAGCCTGCTTCTCCCTCTGCCTGTGTCTCTGCCTCTCTCTCTGTCTCTCATGAATAAATAAATAAAATCTTTAAAAAAAAAAAAAAAGAAAGAAAGAAACCTGGCTGCCTCTCTTTACATGGACAAAGGAAATGAAATGTAGAGCTCAGGCATGGAGTGGTTCTTTTAATTTATCTAAAGAATTTATCAAATAAGTCTAGTTCTATGGATACCAGAGAGTTAAAAAAGACAAAGTCCTGATGTATCCATTTAGAATGCACCACTGTAAATCTACTGCATGTTATTACTTGCCAACATATATTTTTCATGTTTTAATAAATCACAAGACAGCATTCACAGTCTGACTCACTTGGAAAAAGTAGAAAATAGTTATCATGTTCTTTCAGAGAATGAATTCTCATCAACTAGCCTAGAGACCAGCTTAAGCAAAAATGAATATGAAATTGCCAATACCGTAGAGGAGGAAATGTGTGCTGCTATATTAAAAACATCTTCATTTCATGTGGTCAGCACACAGAACCACCAATGGATGATATTCAGCCTGAGTTAAAATGGATGCTAGCCCAGAATGGAAAGAATATGGTGAGAAAAAGAAAAACAATACCAGGAGTACCTGGGTGGCTCAGTCAATTAAGTATCCGACTCTAAATCTCAGCTCAGGTCTTGATCTCAGGGTCATGTTTTCAAGCCTCAGGTTGGGCTCCAGGCTGGGCGAAGAGCCTACTTAAAAAAACAAACAAACAAACAAACACATAAGCTTTGGAGTGCCTGGGTGGTTCAGTCAGTTAAGTGTCTACCTCTTGATTTTAGTTCAGGTCATGATCTCAGGGTCAGGGATCGAGCCAGCATCAGGTTCTTCACTCAGCACAGAATCTGCTTGTTTCTTCCCTCATCTGAAAAGAAAGAAAAGAAAATAAAGAAGAAAAGAAAAGAAAAGAAAAGAAAAGAAAAGAAAAGAAAAGAAAAGAAAAGAAAAGAAAAGAAAAGCAATAGCAATACAATAACTAAATGACTGTAGTATGAAACTATAATGTTCCCCCAGCAGATTAGGACAGATAGTTTAACTATGCAGATCATCATCCTTGCAGACTTTGGTTCACATCTTAAAGATGAGCAAATTGATAAAGAATAAACCATAGTGGGATGTCTGGGTGGCTCAGTGGTTGAGCTTCTGCCTTCGGCTCAGGTTGTGATCCCGGGGTCTTGGGATCAAGTCCAGCATCAGGCTTCCATCAGGGAGTCTGCTTCTCTCTCTGCCTCTCTCTGTGTGTCTCTCATGAATAAATAAATAAAATCTGAATGAATGAATGAAAGAAAGAAAGAAAGAGAGGAAGGAAGGAAGGAAGGAAGGAAGGAAGGAAGGAAGGAAGGAAGGAAGGAAGGAAGGAGAAAGGAAGGAAGGAGAAAGAAAGAAAGAAAGAAAGAAAGGAAAGAAAGAAAGAAGAAAGAAAGAAAGAAAGAAAGAAAGAAAGAAAGAAAGAAAGAAAGAAAAGAAAAGAAAAGAAAAGAAAAGAAAAGAAAAGAAAAGAAAAGAAAGAAAGAAAGAAAGAAAGAGTAAGGCCCTCCTGCTACATATGTAAAAGAATGAATGTAATTTGCTGAGCCCCAGGGTCATATTAAATCACAACCCTGAACAATGTTTCAAAATATACTATGGCATCTAGACAGTCCAGTTTGGTTAAACATTGGAATTCTTGATGCCAGCCACATATACACACGTACACATACACACAGCAACACACAGATCCTGGGTCTCCAGGATCACGCCCTGGACCGAAGGCAGGCATTAAACCACTGAGCCACCCAGGGATCCCCCAATTTTTTTTAAATGCTGAATTTCCTATTTATCATTCTACAGTGAGCCCACAGTGTGGAAAGAATTCAACATCAGGTAGTAACTTGCTTGATCAGAAACTGGGAAAGACAATTCCTCGTTTTCCTGAGCTATCCTAAATATTGTAGGATTCCTATCATCTCTGTTCCCTGCTTGCTTAATGCCAGTAGGGCCCCTTCCATTCAGTCAAATTAACAATGAAAAATGCCCCAATACATTTTTAAATAACCCTGGCAGAGAACCACTTGACCAGGTGGTTTCTGGTAGTTTATTCTCATCTTTTGAGAGATCTCCCACATACCAAATTAAAAACAACAACAACAAAACAAGCAAACAAACAACTTTTCCTGATTCTTCCATTTCAATAAGACATGTTTTCTTAAAATAGAATCATCAATATTCCCAGACTTTTCTGTTGAAAAGATGTCATTTTATAGATATACTTGGGTTTTGATCAATTAAACCAAAGTAAATTGAAGAGACAAAACAATAGACCATAACTAAAGTTCTAAGTGCAGCCAGTGGAACTGAATGTTTGTTAATAAATGTTGACATAGTGTGATTGGTAAGAGCATTTTCATAAATTTGACATTTCTCTCTACTGTTATTATCTTGACTTTCTGCCTGATTGCCTCTAATTTCCAAGTCCTAAAGTAATTGCTATAAATAGCCAAAATTTCCTAATCTCTATGACATATTTTCTTACATTTGGTCAGGTGCATTATTGCCTAAAAAGTTACTTTTAGCAATACTGCTACAAGATACCATAACTACATTTTTTTCACTATTCTGAGTAAAATACTGCATCAAAAAAATTTCATATTTTAAGGATTCAAATTTTATAGAATAGTAAAATAAAATTTTATTCCATGAAGAAGACATATTTTTCTTAGACAAATTGTAACCACATAGATTATTAGTGACCTTTAATTTATTTGATTAAGGTACAGTAAAATCCTTTCTAAGCTCATCATGTTGGTTACCATGGAAGGGAAGCCATTAATGGCAAAAAAATTCAAGCACCTAAATTGGGGTAATAGAAGTATATTGGGCTGAGATGAAGAGGAGACTACCTTAAGTTAGCTACTAGCAAAAGAGAAAGAAATGGTTTTTACAAAAATGAACTGTAACCAACTAAGTATCTACTTAAGCCTATAGCAGTAGCACATGACTAACAGAAAATTAATTTGATTTTAATCCAAAAAGACTTGGGATATTTTGAAGTCCACAGCTTTCCAGAGAAACAAATTTAAATTCTTTTGAATATATAACACATCTGGCAGGTAAAATTAAAGGAAAAAACTACTTGATTCTTAGATTTAGAAACACTTTTACTGAGGACGGAACAATAGCTTTCTTTTAAAACCTTTTCTTATGGGAAATTTCAAATAGATAAAATAGTAAAGAGTATGTACATTGAACCCACAAGTATGTATTATCCAATTTCAACCATGGTTATCACAAAGCCAATCTTGCTCTTTAAGTATGTTTTAATTTTGAGTAATGTCTATCTGACTGGATGGATTTACAAAGAGCTTCCCAAGAAAGCCTGAACATAGCCTGGATAATCTCTGGATTTCCAGCTTCAGTCTCTAAAGAATAACTGCATAAAGATTAAGATCCCCAATAAAACATCAAGTTGCACACACCCATCTACTTTTTATTCCTTCAAAAACTCCACCAAAACAGCAGTAACTAGATTTTTTTCCCTGACATTTTCCCATAGTAACTAGGAATACAAATAAAATCCTAGAAGTTTCCATAGAGGGGGCAGAAAAAGAAAGAGTTCTTATACAAAGGAACGGGCATCTGAGTAGCCTTGGATTCTCAACAGCAGTGTTCCTTAGCAGGCTGGGAGTGAAGGTGGGGGTGGGGGAGAGAGAGAGACAGAGAGTTATGTGTGTTTGTGTGATGGGAGCAAGAGAAGACACAACTAAACCTTTGCTTTCAATATCTGGGAGTCCGTATATAATGTCTAAAATTTAAAAATCAAAAAGTAACAAATATAAGCATTTAGAAACAGCAGGTAAATACCTAATCTATTCACATACACACTCTCCAAGACAGACAGGATAGTTGGTAGACAGATAGATGATAGATAGATAGATAGATAGATAGATAGATAGATAGATAGACAGACTTTTGCAAGTAATGGGAGTGATTTCTCTGTAAAGGGGGAAATGGACAAGAGAAAGAAGAGAAAGACTAATGCTTTCTATGTCAAATCTTATTCACTGAATTAGTTTATTTGACTCTTAGAATGATTCAATTAGATGAACACAAGGCTTATAATTTTGCTTACGATTTTAAAACTGCAACATTGACTTAAAAAAGAAAGCCTTGTTCAATGTCTTTGTGTTACTCGTATATTGATATGTGTTAATTTTATTTGGAGACACTTCTCATATTATCCAATCCCCCATTTTCTAACACTGCTGAGTAGCCAGCAGTTTTCTGTGTACGTGAGAAAGCTGCTACAGGCTGACTTCAGAATGAGCTTTGACAAAAGTTATGAAAGTGAAACAGAAAACAACTGACCCACATAGTGTTTAATATGTCCACTGGGCACACGACATTTAATTAGCTGAAATGTGTTGACAAAGGAAGACCTTCCTGTTGGCTCGACAATTTTACATCAAAAGAAGATCCTACAAAACACTGACTGAGATAGTAAATTGCTGGATTGCTTACAAGCAGGTTCTGTCTACATGTGCTCTATGTTGGGAGGAGCTTAAAGAGCAATACGGAGCTCTAAAAACCACTCGCAGGCATTCAGGAGATGATTTTCAGCCACTGGAGACTTAACATGAAAAGACAGGACTGAGTTGGCTGCAGCCCTACTCTGAGTTATGTGCTGATGAGAAGCAGATCTCTGAACCCTTGGTGGCTAAATTAATTTCCTCTATCTCATTTTTTAAATTACTGACAATTACCAATGGCTCTAACCAGCTCCATCTGCACCAGTAGCCATGCTCTCATTCTTCCACCACTACCAGAAGATGCTAAAAATACAGACATTTAAAATACAATAAGGGATGCCTAGGCGGCTCAGCCGTTGAGCACCTGCCTTCGGCTCAGGGCATGATCCTGGAGTCTCGGGATCGAATCCCACTTCAGGGTCCCTGCATGGAGCCTGCTTCTCCCTCTGCATATGTCTCTGCCTGTATGTGTGTGTGTGTGTGTGTGTGTGTGTCTCATGAATAAATAAAATCTTTTAAAAAAAGCTTAAAATGAAATAAAAATACAGACATTTAGAGATGAGTAAACTGTGATATAAGTCATAGGGAAATAATGTAGCAATGTGAAGCATAGCTGTTTGTACTCCTTGCATCCCCTATTTTGGAATATGTCTGACAAGATGTGAGAACAGTATGTTCTTTTAAGTAGATTAATATTTAATATGTATAGAGGGCTCATAATAAATCATAAATATGCACACAGAAACTTCCCTGCAAATAGTTCAAAAGAAATGCAAAGATGTCTAAACTAAATGAATTAAAAACCAGGGCACAGAAGTAACAGAAGGATACCATTACTTATGATTTCTGTCACCAGTCATTCCAATCCTTAATATTATACTGGAATTAATCATCATCCTAAATTGTATTTTTATACTAATACTTACTGAAGTTAATACAATGAGAATCACTTCAAACAGTTTTATAATTATTGTAGTTCTCTTACTGCTGGTTGATTTCCTTTGGTCTTTTAGGGTATAGCAAGTTCTGAGGCATCAGCAGGAGGAAAAATGAAATAAAGTTCCAAAATGCACTCCTTTCAATTCTTTCGAGGCTTGTTTTTTTTAAAAGGTAAGTTACTTATGTCCATCTAGTAATACTCTGGTACTACTAAAAGTAATACTCTTTTAACCACCATCTTTCTGTGAGGTCAACAGCATGTCTGTGGTTTGATACATGTTTCTAATTCTCTCATAACTTAAAAACTGTAAGAGTGATAATTAGTATTACCAAATTGTCTGACACTGGATGGGTAGAGTGCTGAGCCCTTATACTCCTTATAGATCCAGGTAAAATAGGAATTGTCAAATAATCCACATAGGCTCCAAATGATTACAAGCCTATTTGACACATGCTCACAAAGTATTCTTTTCATAATTCATTTTAGAATCCTGTCCAGAGGCAGTAGGGGTAATAAGAGTTGATCAATAAAATATCTTTACACTTACTGAAAATATAGATTATTTTTACATAGTTTTCTACAGGATTCTTCTAAGATTTCTGACAGAGGGTCAGCAATATCATCTTCAAGTTTCCTGTTTCATGCAGAATAATTCATCTGGATTTGGATTGCTGAAGCCCTCAGAGACTGTACACAGGACATTTCAGAGATGCAGGGAAGCGCGGCCATCATGCACAAATTCTTCCATCATTAGGTGAAGGCTTTCCCCGTGGAGATCAACTCAAACATGTCTGGAATGCCCCTTCCAGACTGAAAAGTCTCCAACTCTCCAAGGAATTTGGGTTTCAATCCCTGTCATTGATATTTATTCTACACTTTTATTAAAAATAAAGGTAGAGCAGCCCAGGTGGCTCAGCGGTTTAGTGCCGCCTTCAGCCCAGGGTGTGATCCTGGAGTCCTGAGATCGAGTCCCACAGGGGGCTCCCTGCATGGAGCCTGCCTCTCCCTCTGCCTGCATCTCTGCCTCTCTCTCTGTCTGTCATGAATAAATAAATAAAATCTTAAAAAAATAAAATAAAGGTAATTTTTCTTAGACAATAGAAGCAATATTAGCTGTTTCTTTGACATTGGAACTAATATTTCTCAGCTCTTTAATCATTCTGCCTTTAGGTTATAAGACCGTCATTTCAGTCATCTATAGCAATTTTCCTAAGCCTTAGTTCATTCTAGATTTTACAGTTCTTTGGTTTTTTCATATCCATCCTTACCTGGCTGTCCCTTATTTCTTATTTTACCATGATTTTTTCCAAATCCCACCCAATCTGAGAACACCCATCTTAGGTTGGGTCAGAATGCCAAGGAAGCTGACATGTTATACACACTCTTGTCAACTATCAGTGAAGCCTTCTACCAAAGAAATCAATTCTAAAAACAGTCTAGGCTGCCTCTTGTAGGCTGAGAACTCTCCATATTCCTAAGAAAAGTCTCAAGCAAAGAGTTGCAGGGGTTTATGATAGAAAGCTCTTGGGTCAGGTCTGTAAGCACAGGAACTGTATGTGTTCAGTGGATATGAACCAGGATACTGACAGCATTTGCTACAACATGCTAAAATGGATTAATATATCTTAGAAATCAGCCATTATTAAGATTTATTTATTTTAGAGAGAGAGCAGAGGGGAGGAGCAGAATGAGAGGAAGAGAGAATCTTAAGCAGATTCCACACACTGCACAGAGCCCACCAGGGCTCCATCTCACCCCCTGAGCTGAAACCAACAGTCAGCCTGCTTATCTGACTGGGCCACCCAACCCTGAAAACAGCCACTCTTTAGTTCAATGAGATCGTTTTCTAAATCATTGTTAGAATGTGTTTTTTGAGACTCCGAATCCTATAAGACATCCCCTGTTACAGCATCAGATCATAGAATCCACCACCTTTTCTTCCATTTTCTGAAAGTCATATCTCTAGTGTCTAGGGTAAACATTTGGGTGATTCAATTCTTCTTTTCTCCCATTACTCTAGCATAGTAAAGCCACCCCCTCCTAGTTTCAGGTAGCAGGCAAGAGTTTCAGTGTTCTCAACCATAACATGAGCATAACAGGAATATTTATTTACTAGGTTGCAAAGATTAAAGAGGTTAATATACGATATATATCATAGTTCCTATAAAATAGTAAACACACTAGCATTAGCTATTATATTATTACTATTATTAATTACTGCTTTCTCTAAAGATTTTTAAACTTCTACTTTTTTTCTGGGACACCTGGGTAGCTCAGGAGGTTGAGCATCAGGCTCTTGATTCCTGTCCAGGTCATGATCTCAGGGTCCTGGGATTGGGGCTACCTTGGGCTCTGAATTCAGTGGGGAGTCTGTTTGGGATTCTCTCTCTGCCTCTGCCCCTCTCCCCCGACCCTATGCATACACTCTCTCTCTCTCAAATAAATAAATATTTTAAAATAAATAGTAAAATAAATAAAATAAACTTCTACTTTTCTCCTTCTTAGTCAAAATTATGCCTGAAAAGTAGTTCCCTTTATCTCTAAAACATTCTAGGACAGGTCTTCTCAGCTTGAGCACTACTGACACTTGGGGTTGGATCAATTTTTTGTCATGGGGAACCATCCTGTACATTACAGGTCACTTAGCAAGACACTTGCCTTCTACCTACTATATTCCAATAGCACCCTTGCCCCAAGTTCTGACAGCTACAAAATGTCTTCAGATGTCGTCAAATGTCCACTGGGGGTGGGGCTCAAAAATGTGAGGACAAAAATAATACATGACACACAAATAAGCAGTCAATAAGTATTTGTTGAAAGAAAGGAAATAAAGAGAAGTAATAAAAAGTGAAAAAGGAGGGAAAAGAGGGAAGAGTTAAAATAAAAGAGGGAAAGAGAGAGGCAGAGACAGAGAGATTCCTTGTGTATGGCAAGAGTTTATCTTATGTTTGCACTTAGCTAATGAGAGTATCAGAAGATGATCTGATGGCTAAAGTCCCTAGTGCTGCTGCCATATACCGCCTCTGTGCCAGTCTCATGATCAGATTCAGGGATATACAATCTACATACTTGACCTGGGAATGCAGTCTTCTGTTACTTACTCTCAAATTCCCCTTTACTCTGTACCCAGATACCCTCCAATCCACCTCAACTTTCAGGTTTATGAGCTCTTATGGTAGGTAATGTTGTCCTAACAAATGACAATACTTGATCCCTTTTGCTTAGAGCTCTATTATTTTTGAACAATCTATAACTACCTGGTCCAACATGGTAGCTCATAGTCAATATACTTAGTATTGTATATATGCTGGTTAGTATTTTTTGTTTGATTACCTATTGAAATGATAATATTTTGGGCATATGGACTTTTTTTTTTTTTTACATTTTACTTCATTAATACGTACCCAGAATTAGCAAACTGTGAAGCTGAAGGCACAATCCTCCAGACTGACAAATGTGCCCAAGACTTCTGACACCAATTGCAAGGAGTTACAGTCCAACTAAACGTTAGGGAGAAAAGAGCCTTCACTTCAGGCATCAACTGCAAGTTCGTAGGGATTTCCTAAACCACTCTCAGTTTTGATGGTTCACTAAAAGAGTTTGCAGAACTCCCTGAAAGCTATCATACTCATAGTTATGGTTTATTATATGGAAAAGATACAAAGTAAAATCAGTGAAGGAAAGAGGCTCATAGGGCAAAATCTAGGAAGTTTCACTGGTGTCAACATGTGCCACCATCTCTTGGCATCAGCGTATAAACAATCACACAGGGTACTGCCAACCAGGAGAGCTCACCCAAGCTTTCGTATCCACAGTTTTTATTGTGTTTTTACAAAGACAAGATTGATTGATTGACTTCCTACATGGTTGAACTAAGCCTCCAGGTAAACTGATACCCTATGACCCAAAGACTTCACCATAAATCACCTAGTTGATTCCTTCTGGCCTGGCCCACCCCCACTCTCAGACTACTGGGTATGGCTGGTCCCACCTTATATCTTCTGTGGCTGGCTCCCACTCTAAACAAAGACACTCCTCTCAGGTATGACATAAATTGACCCAAGAAGCAAGGACAAAAGCATCTCTTGGATAGAGGCCAAATTCTTTACTACACAATTTGGCTACTAGAAAATGTTAAATTTGATTGTGATTCACATTATAGTTCTATTAAATACTTATCTATACCTTTCTATAGCTAAAATTCTTTTTTATTTTATTTTATTTTATTTTTTTATTTTATTTTATTTATGATAGGCACACAGTGAGAGAGAGAGAGAGGCAAAGACACAGGCAGAGGGAGAAGCAGGCTCCATGCACCGGGAGCCCGACGTGGGATTCGATCCCGGGTCTCCAGGATCGCGCCCCAGGCCAAAGGCAGGCGCTAAACCGCTGCGCCACCCAGGGATCCCTATAGCTAAAATTCTTGTAGTCAATTCTATCATACTAAATCTCAGTAATATCGTTAGATTCATATCACCAAATTGTGTCATTTTCTGTCACCCTAAGTATTTATCATTTTTTTTTTCCATTTCCAGTATGACCTATTTGGAAGTTTCTCCAGGTTATTCCCTTCTAGATCAGTTTAGGGTAACAATATATTCACATATTTTAGAATCCCTTGTCTATTTTAAGCTGGTCCAGCGGCAGATCTCTTAGCAAATGAATTTTCTCCATCCTTAGAGCTCCACTTTTCCAGTAGGAGCTCATCATTTTGATAATCTTAAAACCATTCTCTAGAAATGACATCATCTAGCAACCAAGTTCTTAATTGGACATATCCTTCTTTTCTTTTCTGTAGTCCATAGCTTTCTATGTCTTCTCCAGAATTTTTATTAATCCTTTAAAAGGTATAAAATTAGAATAATCTACAACTTTCACCATGTCCCTTGTGTGAATACTCCAAAGCCACAGTCCTCTTCCCAGTTAGCTGTTTCAGGATCACAGGGGACACTCTCTTGTTCAATACATTGACTATTCATCAGTCTGACATAAAGTTGTTTGATTCATGCACCATGAATACCTTCTTCAATACCTGTGGTGTGATATTAAGCAAGAGTGCTAAAACGATGAAATAGAAGGTTTCTGCTTTCAGTGCTTCTCTTCTTAGTCTGCAGTGGAAATTTAGTAAAAAAGCCTTACCTGGTCAGTGCACTTTCAGGTTATGAACTCTATGGGATAGGCAATTTGAAGACAGACCAAAGCTGAACTGTTCAGTCCACAGACTACAGACTCCCTGAGGAATTTATTTTATACTATTAATAATCTGCACTTTGTCATAAGAATTTTTTTCAAAAAAGTTGTTAGGTTTAATAAGACCTCAGTTAAGAAATATCCACGCTTGAGGAATGTGTGCTGCAGCAACTGGGTAAAAGCAACTCCATTAGCTGTGTCTTTGCAATTGGGATTCCTAAGTTCTGGGTCTTATGAAGCCAAAACAGTCCATTAATTGTGGGTAGTCCAGGTTTGTCTTCCTATATCACTTTATTCTGTCGTGGGGCATACCAATTAAAATGTACACACATGGTTTTTATGAACACATTAAATGGAAATAAGAATCACTAATGCAAAACTAAAACCACTAAGTTGTTCTGCTGTGATTAGCTGTGGAGGTGAGCATTGTCTGAGCCTCTGCAGCCTTGAGCAGATCTGTTGATCGCTTCCATTCCCTGGCAAAACCACGGAGGAGGACTCTAATAGATATTACATCAGCACATATGCTGCTGGTTGTCCTTCCTTCACGCTTATTCTGCCCTAAGTGACTTTGAACATCTGCTGTCATTTGGTGAATAATAATAATTACCCTTCTGCTATGTGTGATGCTTCAAGGCACAAACAAATAAAAAATCATTTAGGCAACTGAGATTGCAGAAATAATCACATGGTATCAAGGACCATCTCACCGTAACCATCTTGTGCCCGACCAGGAGTTTGGAAACCCAAACCTTGATCTAATATTTCTCCTCCCAGGGCACCTGGGTGGCTCAGTGGTTGAGCCACTGCCTTTGGCTCAGGGCGTGATCCTGGGGTTCCAGGATGGAGTCCCACCTCCGGCTCCCTGTGGGAAGCCTGCTTCTCCCTCTGCCTGTGTCTCTGCCTCTCTCTCTGTGTTTCTCATGAATAAATGAATAAAATCTTTAAAAATAATAATATTTCTCTTCCCTTACTGAAAGCTCTTAGGGAAAGATATCTCTTAACTTTTCTGCCTCAAGCATTCATCTAAAGAGTGGGGATAGTTATATCCCCTGTCTTATTGCTTGAGAGTGGCTATAAACATTAACTGAGATTCTCTCTCTTTTTTTTAAGTACTTAAAGAGTCTCTCACAAGCCTTTAGGGACAGCATTTTCTAAGGTTTTGTTGACCATTGCCTCATTTTTTATATTCCTTAAATGACATGGTTTTCCAGAGCCCCACACAATTATTAGTGCCTTCCAAAGAACAGGTTTAAAATTCCTATTACTAGTTCATAAGCTTGAAGCTGTCTTCTGAAACAGAGATCATAATGTTTTGATCACTCATCAAAAGCTATTAAGGCAGCAGTTAGGAATCATCTGAATGTGCACACTAGTCAGAGAAACCTCAGAGCTTTGGCTGCAACTAAAGACCACAGTTTCGGAAACTCTTTATATTTCTTCTTCCTTGTTAACAGGTGGTTGTAGTTGTCTCTTCATTACTAAAGCATTGCCTGACAAAGCTGTATTGTCATTGAGTGGTAAAATAACCATCTTCTACCATTATTCTATGCCCATAGAAATGTCTTCTGCTGTTGACTCATTGCAAATTAACACAGTGGTGCTGAAATTGATCACTCACACTCTATTTAGAAAAAATAGGAACGTCATGGCTTTTTGGCATAGGTACCATGAGGAGCCCAACATAACTTTTGCATCACTAATAGTGCTCTATAATTGCCTTAATAGGTCTAATTAGTATACGGATTTTGTTTTCCAAGAGCTTGCATATTTTTAATGGGTTTCCTCTCTTGTTAAATGGTCTAAATGACTTTCTATGAAGACCAACTTCCAACAGAGGCAGACTGCCTGTCAATAAAAAGACAACAAATCTTAGAATGTTTTTCCCAATGAATCTAAGTTCAAATACTTAGAATATATCACCAACAACAAGCAAATAAACTACAATAGTGAAATTTCAAATCTTTTAAGAACACTTTTCACAATTTTAAGGTTAAATATTTAGAAGTGAGCTTTCAGCAATATAAGTAAAAGTGCTCTGTTAAAAATAGAGCTAAAATGCTAATATAGGTTCAAGATATTTTATAAATTACTACCATCAAAATGTTAAACAATATCTTATAACTGAAAAGAACTTGACTGCTTTCATAAGCATTATTCATACTAATGAATCTCAAATGTTTCAATAAATGGTGGAATATCGATGCTTTAAAGATTTTTTTGATGCTTTAAAGATTCTTATGCAGAGACAAATATTCTCTTTGTTTCTTTTCAATGAACATTTTTACAATTCTTTACACATTGAGTAGAGTACAAAGATTGGTAGAAATTCTGACAATTTATTTCAGGAAATTATTGATTCCATATGTTGCTGCAGAAGAACCACCTAAGGAAAATACAATCAATGTATGAGTACTCTATTTCAAAGAAAGAAAGAAAAAAATCAAGAGCTGCTTCTCTCATAGATCATGGATATTCTCTCATAGATATTTGGAACATAGCAAAGTGAAGGAAGAGAACTCAGAAGCATTCGAACATTAAAAACTCAACACAATTAACAAATGTTTTTGGAGTGTCCATTAGGTGCCAGACTGCCTTAGGTTCTATCAATGCATTAGTAAACAAAAATAATCTGTAATAAAATGTAATTTATATTCAAATGGAAGGGCATCAATAAACAAATACACAATGTACTGTATGAGATGGTCCTACATTCAC
Organism: Canis aureus; assembly: GCF_053574225.1. Lineage (NCBI taxonomy): Eukaryota > Metazoa > Chordata > Mammalia > Carnivora > Canidae > Canis > Canis aureus. The sequence continues at coordinate 33,146,269 of NC_135618.1, forward strand.
AAAGAAGAGCAAGATCCAGGGTTACAGAGTGAAGGAGACACTCTTGTAGAAAGTCCTGTGAAAAAGACTCCAGATAGTAAGAGATGAAAGAAATCCTGACTAAGGGGAGGAGAGTTGTGGCTATCTGAGCTCCAAGGGTTCCTGGACAAGGAAACTAATGTAGATGCCCTGAAGCAGGAGAGTCATTAGCATATTCAAGGCAAGGAATTGAGGTAATTATAGCTGGAACACAATGGGAAATCCGTCTTTTATTAGAATTCTTGTTACTGTGACTTTTAGTTTGGACCACAGAGTTAAAACCCCATACCACCCAACACAGTGCAAAAAGAAAAAAGAAAAAAAACTTGAACAAAAATGCATTAGCATACTGAGTAAAAATCAATAATCTGAACAATATGTAGCACACATTCATGTCAATGAAAAAACACTATTGTATGAGGGACGTGTGGGTGGCTCAGTGGTTGGGCATCTGCCTTCTGTGCAGGGTGTGATGCCAGAGTTCTGGGATCAAGTCCACATCTGGCTCCTTGCATGGAGCCTGCTTCTCCCTCTGCCTATGTCTCTGCTTCTGTCTCTCAATCTCTCTCTCTCTCTCTCTCATTAATAAATAAATAAATAAATAAATAAATAAATAAATAAATAAAATCTTTAATGGGCACCCCGGGAGGCTCAGTAGGTTAGCACCGCCTTCGGCCCAGGGCCTGATCCTGGAGACCCCCGATGGAGTCCCACATCCGGCTCCCTGCATGGGGCCTGCTACTCCCTCTGCCTGCCTCTCTGTCTCTCTCTCTGTGTCTCTCATGAAAAAATAAATGAAATATTTAAAAATAATAAAAATAGAAATAAAAAATATATAAGTATTTTTTTAAAAATAAAAAATAAATTCTTAAAAAAAACTCTTAAAAAAATAAAACAAAAATGAAGGCACTGGTTTTTCTCTTTCTGATGCCTTAGACTACTATTTAATTACATTTTCTCTGAAAAATTAAAATCCAAGTTATGTTTTATGTGAAAATGAAAACGAAATGCTTAAAAATCCACTCATTACTTGTGGGAAATCAGAATACAGACCTCACAATCTGATAAAACTGAACTTTCATCCTTAAATTCCCTTAAGCATTACTAATAAAGATGCTGTCTCTTGAGGTGTGTGTTTTATAAAAACCAGGTAAAAGGCACTCGATTATAGATTTTGTCATTGGGGCTTCCATAGTCCTGGATTTTATAAGGTTAAAGCATATACCTTTAAAAATAATTTTTAATATATATATATATTTTGAAGATTTTATTTATTTATTCATGAGAGATAGAGAGAGAAAGAGAGGCAGAGACACAGGCAGAGGGAGAAGCAGGCTCCATGCAGGGAGCCAGAGGTGGGACTTGATCAGGCGTCTCCAGGATCAGGCTCTGGGCTGAAGGTGGCGCTAAACCGCTAGGCCACCCGGGCTGCCCAATATATTTTATTTTATGTCTTTGCTATCTTTATAATAATGTATGTGAATTGATTCTACCATAGATGATAGATGGATGGATGGAGGGAGGGATGGTTGAATAGACAGATGATAAATAAATGGATTACAGATGGATTAAAGTTATGTGTGCATTAAACACATTGAATGATAATGATAATTACTTATGCAAAATTAAAATAAGGTGTTCTTATGTTATTTGCTTAGAAAGTTAGTCTTTTAGTGAGATTTTCTCTATCAATTATCTAAACTGGACATGATTTAGTAGTAAAGTGAGAAGAGAGAAAACAATTCTACTTCAGAGTAGACTTGTAGACACTATGTAGCCCTGGCTCTCCCATTTACCAGTGCTGTGATTTCAGCAAGTGAACTTCCATGAGCCTTACTATACTCTTCTGTAAAACCAAAATAATAATTTCTTACTGTTTTCAACATTACTATCAACATCTATGGCACAGTAACAAACACCTAATAAGGCACTCGAAAACTGACACCTATTTAATTAGTAGTAGTAGTAGTAGTGGTATTTTGTTTTTACTATCACTGTCACTATTACTAATCAACTGTAGTCTCACTCTGTTGATGGCAGCACAAAAAGACAATGGCCCAGGTAAAATTATAATACTGGACCCTGCCAGGATCTACTGGTTACTTCAGAGAAAGACTTGCTCACCTTGCATTATTCACTTACTTTATAGCAGATGGCAATTTGTGATAAGATTATTCCTGGAAATTACTGGGAGTTACACTGTGTTGATATATCATTGTTTGTTGGTGAAGGCCATGCTAGCACAAAAGCAAACAGTGACCAACATCTGCAGGATTACAAGCTCAGTGAAGGAAAATAATGAAGAAGGTTGTTCTCATAACATTTTGGTAAACAATTTCTTTTAGAACAAAGAAATTTTAATGACAGCATTCCTCTCCAGCGAATAATAGTTGCATATTTTTAACACATCCCTTTTGAGAAAATCACATTAAGAAAAGAGTTCTATAACTTAAATAATACTTCTTGGAGGACACTTATTTCATTAATCACAACTGTGAATCCAACAAAACACATATACACAAAATCCAGGATATATATGGGAACTTATGTCAGAGTGCCTCTCACATCTGTGGGGGAAGATAGATAAAACTATCCAAGAAATGGTTTTGAACCAAGTTGGTAATTGTCTAGAACAAAATTTAAGTTGGTTCACCATTTCACACATTAAAATAGGATAAAACTTCCAAATAATCAAAAGTGAGGCAGCCAATATATTTAGTGTGACATTCTACTTCCCCAGTAGCCCCCAAGGCTATCAACATGGAGTCAAGATATAGCACATTCTGAATATAAGACCACTTTCACTCCATTTGAAGTCAAATGCCTAACACCATACCTCCCAGGGCATCTATCCCTTTGATCAGAAACCCATCCACACTATTCTCCAATCTAAACTCTTAAGTCCTGAGGGGGCCCCCTGCCTTAAATACTCTCAACTTACTCCATGATGTCCTGCATCTATATTTATGACTCTGACCACACCCAGAACCCCGGACTCTAGTCACAATAAGAATCCCCACATCCTCTTCTCAGTCTCGTTCTCCCAGGCTATCTAATGGTGAAAACTCTTCTATTCAATCCTTTGAAATTCCTTGCTCCATTAGCAGCAAAATCCTCTTCCCTTCATCTTCTTCACTCAACTGAAACCTAGCTTTACCCAGTGAACCTGCTTTCTCTGCAGCTCTCTCAAGTGGTGGCTGTTTCTTAACCGTAACTCCAGCACCCCTGGGCTGTAAGTAACCCAGTGATAGATGTCATCCTCAGTCCTTATTGCTGCTTTCAGACCATTCCTTCCCTAAAATACCCAGCTTTGAATCTATTGCCATCACACTAGGTCACTAATTCCTCCCTATTTTTGCTGACATATATCATATGAACTGGGTCATTTTCCCCAATTTCTCAACAATTATTTTCCCTGATGTGATCCTTTTAAAATATGTCCTATATGTCATTCTGCTCAAAACTCTGCACTGACTCCTCATTTCACTCAAAGTAAAAATTTAAGTCTTTAGAAGAGTCTAGAAAGCTGTGGTTTCCTCTCCAACTATTTCTCCCTATTCATCATACTCTAGTCCCACTTGTTGGTTCGCAGGCATACTCTTGACTTAGGGCCTCAATCTGGCACTTTTTTCACCCAGAGATTTGCATGGAAGTTATTCACTTCCCTTCCTCACTTTGCTCAGATGATACCTTCTCAATGAGGCACCAATTACTTATTTATTTATTTATTTATTTATTTAGGACTGTAGAGTTTTTATCTGATTTTATCTATCCATTTGATAGAGAGCAAGCATGAGGAGGGGGCAGGGAAGGAGGCAGAAAGAAGGAGAAGCAGTCTCCCAGCTGAGCGGGGAGCCCAACATGGCACTTGATCCGGGACGCAAGACCTGAGATCATGACCTGAGCCAAAGGCAGATGCTTAATCAATTGAGCCACCCAGGTGCCCCTCAATTACTTTATTTTAAGTTGCAACTTATATCTGGCACTTGATATTCCAGTTCCTCTTAACAGATTATATCTATTTTAATTTTAATAGCATTCATCACTTTCTGACATACTATATAATTTACTTCTTTTGTTGTTATCAACCTCCTTCCACTGGAATGCAAACTCTGCAAAGGCAAGGATATTTGTCTGTTTTGATCACTGATACATCCCAAGTACTTAAAATAGATCCTAGTACATGAGAGACACTCGGTAAATATTTGATCAATGAATGGAGAACCAATGAAACAAAAATTTAAATGTTAAAAAACTGAAATTATAAAATACTAGAAGAAAATTTTGCATTAGGCTGAGGATGGGAGGACAAGGGTTGCGTATGAAAGGACTTTCTATTGTATCTCAAAACACTAAATCCACAAAAGGTAAATACATTTGAATGAATTAAAATGTAAAAAATAAGCAAAACAAAACAAAACAAAAAAAACAACCTTTTGCACAGCAAAAGGCCATAAGCCAAGAAAAAACTCAAACCACCAAAAAAACTACTTTACTTTTATATTACAGATAAATGTTAATCCTTGTCTAACAAATATGACAACCCAACAGAAAATTACATAAAGGTTATGAACATACAGGTCACACATAAATGGAAATAATCATGGCTTTAACCATAGGAAAAGTCCAACTACTCTCCTAATGCAAATTAAATCAGTCCTGGGATACTACACTTACCCAACAAACTGATAAAATCCAAAAGCTTGATAAAGCTTTCTATAGGTGAGCGTTATAATAGCATTCTCTCACACTGTTGCTGAAAGCATAAATTGGTACAGCTCGGGAGGCAATTGCCCAGTATCTGACAAAATCACAAATGCACAGACCCTTGGACCTAGTTATTACCACTTCGGGGAATTTATCCTATAGAAATCTATTTGCATACGTGTGACATGAGGTGTGTAAGAGGGTTTTGTTTTTTTTTTTTTTGTAATATGATTTGTCCTAGTAAAATCCTAGAAACAAAACAAATGTTTATCAGTAGGGCTTTACTTAAGTAAATGACTTAAGTCATTTGCATCAAGTGGAGATGCACCACTTGCATCTCCATCAAATGAAATACTATTCAACCGTATAAAACAATATGGTAGGTTTATATTTCAATATGACAAAAGCTCCAAGATGTAATGTTAGGTGAAATGTGAAAGAAGTAGAACAATGGTATCCTATGTTTAAAAAACAGAGAAAGGAGACTATTAGCATTTGTATTTACTTTCATGTATATAAACAAAAACTGGAAGAATACATCAAAAATTAATAAAAGTTTTACCTATGGATTTGGAAGGTAGGGATTGGGCAAAGGAAAGGAAAAGGTAGCAGTAAAACTTTTCCTGTGTATCTTTTTGCATTTTTTATGTTATTTTTGAGCCACAAAAACATATTACCTAAAAATCAAGTGATGAAACATAGTTGCAGCTCATAGAAATAGCTCATAAGAAAATCATATCAGTACTACATCATTGAAATGCCAACTAACTTCATTTTGTAAACACCTTGATTGAACACTTTGTAGATATCAAATATGAAACCAGAGAGGAAAAAACATTTCTCCATTTTGACTCCAGGAAGATTGTGGTGAGGGAGGAACAAGAACCTGTAAAGAATTCATTATTGTTATTTATTAGCTATTGTAGGCCAGCAAACATGTCAGGACTCTAAATAAAACAAGGCAAGAAGCAGTATTAGCATCAAAAACAACCACTGACAATGAGCAATACCACTTGCAGAATGAATAAACAGGTGTATAGCCACTTAAAGCTTAATTTCTCCATAATAGGAACAAATAGATAAATAAAAGAGAAGCCTTCCCACTGAGAGCAAGAGAAATTGGACCACAGAGCAGTAACACAGCACTACTGTTGAAATATCAATCAAGATAGTGGGTGATGAAAATAGAAGGAAAATGTAGAATTGGGGAAAAAAACATCCTTATAGCATCTCTTGATTCCTTTCTATATACAATTTAAGGCCCTCATGTGAAAAGAAGTCTCAATGCCAATGCTCCCACCTTTGGGTCCAAAAGTTGATCGTCAAAAAGTGGTCCATTATGGCTCCACTAAAATCAATTTTACCAAAATCTGAGAAATCAAAGGATAATCAAATTAATTTTTTTAAAAAGTTATTTAAAAAGAATGGAGGAATGAATGTAATTGGGAATGTTTTGTCTAAAGAGGAGAGGGATCAGAGAAAGAGCAAGTAGATTCAGCATCAACAAGAACATTTGATTACCAATCATTTTCAACCCTAGGAATCAGAGAATAAAAATAAGACATCATACCCTTCAAGGAGTTTAGGAGATAAGATATATATATATATATATATATACACACACACATATATATATATAGAGAGAGAGAGAGAAACAAAATTTGTAAATTTGCTGTTTGTGAGTAGACTGGCTTAGAAATATATTATAGAATGCTATATCAATATTAGAAGTATTAGGCAATTTCAAAAAAAAAGTTCTATGCAATTTCATATAAAAAATCTGGATTTCCAACCTTTCTTTCAAATTTGGGACATAGAGGGTTACCAGGTGTTGAGAGGAGCAAGTTTTTCAGGTTCCATGGGGTATATTTTACACTGAGAACAAAGGAATCTTAGAACAAGACAGAAAGCAAAGTTGAGGGGTCTATTGGCCAGTTTGGGCTGTCATAATAGAGTACCATGGACTGGATGACTTAAATACAGTAATTTTTCTTCATAGTTCTGGCAGTTGAGAGGCTGAGATCAGGGTAACAGCATGGTCAGATTCTGGTTAGAGCTCTTGTCTTCACTTGCAAATCACCACATTCTGGCTGTAACCTCACATGAGGGAGAGATAGCCATCTGTCTGTCTCTCTTTCTTCTTGCAAGGCCACTAAGCCCATCATGAGATCTTCCCCACCCTAATTAATTAATGTAACCCTAAAAAAAAAAAATTAATGTAACCCTAATACTTCCAGAAGACCCCATCTCCAAATACCTTTGCATCAGGGGTTAGGGCTTCAACAGGTAAACTTGGGAGGAAGACAAAAATCTTCTTTCCACAGAAGCCAAGGTGAACTGCTTGCTGGATAAGAAGTTTGCATGGAAATTATGGAAGCCCTGTAGGAAGAGATAAGATTTTTCAATTATCTCTTTTTATTCTTTGTATTTTTTAAAATGTTTTTAGAGAGAGAGAAAGAAAGAGCACAAAAGGAAGAAGGCAGATGGAGAGGGAAGGCAGGCTCCCCACTGACCAGAGAGCCTGACATGGGGCTCGATCCCAGGACCCTGAGGATCGAGCTGAAGGAAGACGCCCAAACATCTGAGCCAGCCAGGCGCCCCGAGTCTTTCATATTTTAAATTTGGTGTACAGAGTTTCTTCAACTTACAATGGGGTTGCATTCTGATAAGTTCTTCATAAGTCAAAAAAAATCATATGTCAAAAGTGCATTTAATACACCTAACCTACCAAACATCACAGCTTAACCTCGCCTGCCTTAAATGTGCTTGGAATACTTTTACATTGACCTACAATTAAGCAAAATCACTTTACACAAAGCCTATTTGATAATAAAGTGATGAATATGCAACGTAATTTATTGAATGCTGTACTGAAAGTGAGAAATAGAATAACCATTCTGTGTGTGGCAACATGATCGGTTGTCAGTGTTGTTTACCCTTATGATCATGTGGCTGGCTGGAAGCTGTGGCTGCTGCTGCCCACCATCACAAGAGTATTATAGGGCACACTGCCAGTCTGGGAAAAGATCAAAATTCAAAATTTGAAGTGTGATTTCTACTGAATGCCTACCACTTTTGCACCATTGTAAAGTAAAAACTCATAAGTTCAACCATCATAAGTTGAGGACCATCTATACATAAAAATGTTTTCTACTCCAAACTTCAACCTCCAATGTACAAATATTATATCCCCCAAAATCTCATTTTATAACTCTTCTTATTCCTGATCATCACTTACAGAAAAAGTAATGTATAATCCCTTCCATACCAGTTATATACATAAAACTATAAGATCCCTTCACAAACTACCTAAGAAAATTCGGCTTCTTGGGATGCCTGGGTATCTTAGTCAATTAAGCATCAGACTCTTGATTTTAGCTCAGGTCATAATGTCAGGGTCATGGGACTGAGCCCTGCATGGGGCCCCCCACTCAGTGGGGAGTCTGCATGAGTTTCTCTCCTCCTACTCCCTCCCTCCCCAACAAGCACAGATGTACTCGCTCTCTTTCAAATCAATCAATCTCTAAAAAAAAAAGAAAAAAGAAAGAAAACTGGTCTTGTAAATTTATATTCACTTTCATTTAAAAATTTGGTTTTAGTGAGCAGGGGTTTAGAATCTAGACAATAATTTGACAGATAAGATTAGTTTATTAATTTAGTGATGCTAATACAGTCAAATGAGGCCACAGTTTTACTTTAAAATTAATTACCTGTGCATATTATTCAGCAGTACGGAAGCATTTCACTTATTTTCCAAAACAGCTGTTAAATTTCTAATTTTTTAAAACATGCTGCTAAAAAATCTGCTTTTGCCCATAAAAGGCACCATATTTACATCTCTATTATTCTCCATTCCAGCGCCTTCTTTTGAAAGCAGGTGGCCTGCATTTCATAATTAGCAAAATACTAAAATAGATCATCAAAATGCAAACTTCGTCAAACTCCTAAAAGAAAGAATTTATGTCAGAAAACAGTCGGATCCATAGTGATGAAAGAGCTGATAAAAGCTCTCTATAGAACAGGGCCTCTCTAATGGCATTCCATGTTCAACCTTCCCTTCAGGGGTCCTGACTGTCATAATCCCCAGAGTGGGTTTGGGATCAGGGTTAACCCTGATAAGTGGCAGAAGGACCTTGTCCGTGATAGCAGTGCCTCAAAGCTATCCTACAATCCCATGTGAACCACTCCATTGATCTGAGAGCCACTTGGCCGACAGAGCTCTACTATTTGTTAGGTCTTTGGCCATTTAATCGCTCTGAAATTTAGTTCCCTCATCTGCAAAAGTAATACAATAATAATACTTGTTTCCTAAAATTGTTATTAGCTAAATTCTTAGCATAGGATCCTACAAAAGCAAGGCATTTAGGTGCAGGTCAAAGGGCAGACAGACCACAGGAATTCACTTTCTCCCCAGTCTGAAACCACATCATAATGGTGCTGTTTTGGGTTTTTTTTTTTTAAGATTTTATTTATTTATTCACGAGAGACAGAGAGAGAGGCAGACACACAGGCAGAAGCAGGTTCCCTGCAAAGAGCCCAATGCGGGACTCGACCCCAGGTCTCCAGGATCACACACTGAGCCAAAGGCAGACACTGCTGAGCCACCCAGGTGTCCCATAATGGTGCTGTTTTATTCGTTTTAAGACACAAGTTTACAAAGACAAAGAGAACAGAAGAGTTAGAGAAAAGTAACAAACATTTTGAAGCCAGAAAGTAACTACCTGACTGATGGTAACTGACAGCTGACCAAGGAAGGCAAATTGCAAAGTAGGTAATGGGGCAAGTGGGAAGTAACCCGATGTATACCCTGCAACTTCACCCCTGCCCCCCGACCCTCACCGCTGCCCCTGCCTGAGGTATAGGAGAAAATAAAGCCAAAATATGAACATTGATGAACCAGTTATCCCACTATTATCAAACCAGGTTAGCTGGGAGACCATTTCTCTCCAGTAAATGTTGACATGGTGACTCCTGAGATGCCAGTGTTCTTACCCCTGCACTTCACAGAAGTTGAAAGTCGCATCTCTATATCTCCATCCAGAAGGAGATTGCAAGAGCTTTCTTAGAACGATCTGATCTCTAACTTGAAAGAGAGGGACCAAAACAAACAACAATAAAAATGCTTCTCTGGGGATCCCTGGGTGGCGCAGCGGTTTGGCGCCTGCCTTTGGCCCAAGGCGCGATCCTGGAGATCCGGGATCGAATCCCACATCAGGCTCCCGGTGCATGGAGCCTGCTTCTCTCTCTGCCTCTCTCTCTCGCTCTCTCTCTGTGACTATCATAAATGAATAAAAATTAAAAAAAAAAAATGCTTCTCTGAAGAAACAGAAACTACACAGGGAAAAGAAATATTCAAAATATTGCTAAGAGCCTGGAAATACAGTAAAAGATAATGCATCTATGAGAAAGAAAGCAAAATACTACAAAAAAAAAAAAAAAAAAAAAAAGAACATCAGAGATCAAAGAGCTTCATGGTCTCCTCTCCAGGCAATAAATAGAGTTAAGTAAAGACATCCATACCCCTTGATAAAGATTTCCAAAGTCAGCAAATGGCCATAGATGAGTGTCTTCTAGCTCTGATGCCCTGTTTTCATATCCCTTCTTTATTCATCCTGACTCTCCATTCTGATTTAGATATCCCTTATCCCATATCCCTTATCCCTAAACTTAACTTATACTTACATCTTTCATAGCAAATAAACAATATACCATAATATTTGTCTGTGTCTATATCCCATACTAGAGTGTGAAGTTTCTCCAGGGAAGGCACTGAACATCACTAACACATACCTGAGTGTCAGGGATATGAGTAGGTGCTCGATAAATGTTTGTTGAATGGATAAATGAATGGATGAATAAACCACCATCACCTGTTTTGCTATGTCCCCAGAACTGGTAATTCTAAAAGTCCATTATTAGCTTTGGCTAAACTCATATATGCAAATTCCTTGAGGGGGGGAACAGAAAAATATTTGGGTAGAAGAAGAAAGGATGTAAAAGATCCTCCCTTCAGTAGAAAACACTGATTTGAGCAAATAATACCTAATACACCAGAAAAACAACTCTGTGGAACACCCTTGGATTTTTGCTTCAATTGCAAAGTCAAATACTCTAGTACTAGAATTAAACTTTCAATGTCCATTTGATGCTTTAGAATATTAAAAGTGGTCATATTTGAAGTTATTTTGTTCCTTTTGCTTTTGCATTTTCTTATGTTTACACAGTGTACAGGTAGACTTGGATAATAAAAATTAATCATATGATAAAATATATAGAATAATATAAAGTCAAATGAATGTTTAAGCATATTTAACTTTTTTAATTCTCACTTCTTTACAAAATGTACTTTGAACCAAAAATGGTGAGGATTCTCAATCCTGTTCATGTATCATAAACCATTTTGTCGTGGCTCCTCCCAGATTTATAGACTCAAAATCTATGGGAGACCCAGGCATGTGTATTTCTCACAAGTTGCACAGGTGATCCTGGTTCTCAGGCAGGTCTGAGAATCACCATTCATAGAACATGAAGCCTCATTAGAGATCCATGATCTTAATCCAAGGACTCCACCCAATAATTGCTTCCAGTGACTTCATTCATAATTTGTAACTGAGAAGATAATTATTAGTTCTGTAAGAAGACAGGAGAAGGAAAATATATAAAGAATAGGATTTCTCAGAGTAACTACTGAGAGCACAGTTTAATCCAGATAGAAAGTACCTATTAAATGAAGACAATGAGTAAGATAGGATTTATCAGGCTTATTTCAAGTTTATCTTGCTTTTCTGTATTTCTAATTGCAAAGGAGTAATTTCTTAGAGGATTACCTCCATTAAAACCCACCCTCTTATCCTTTTTTGCTAGTAATTCTTTCCAAAGTATATAAAAGCTTCTTTCAGTTTTTAAGAAGCTAGAAATCAAATGGATATTCAAGTTCATTTGCCTGGTGTCCTCTGTTAAGAGTTGATATTGAAATAAGAGCTTATAGCCTGTGCATTTGAGCTATTAACCAGGTCTGCTAACCATTTATCTTTTTTTTTTCTAAACTCAAAAACTGAAATTCTGTTAGTCTTTATTATTCTGCACCATATTACATTCAAATAGCATCACTATTATATTAATGTAACAGATCATCTCTGTAATTGAGTATGAATACTATCACTTTGCACCCTTCTAGAGTTATTAATTTCAGTGTATTCATTGTATTTTTGAATGTAGCTGCACAGTAAATAATGCAACACAAAGAGGCTTTAACCTATTCCCAAAGCCTGCAACAAGGATATAAAGCCAGTGGTGTATTAGCTTAAAAAATAGATCAATCTTATCTTGTAAAAAGAAGATAAAAGGTAGTTCTGTCAGAAAGGACAACCATGCTTGAGGCTGTAAACCATACTTGAGAATATAAAGAGAAGCCTAGAAGCCTGTGTTAAATTTTGCTTCCTGTCCTTGGAAAAAGTCTTCAAGTCAATGGGCATTTTAAAAACAAGCAATGGATTCAATTATCCAAGTATTTCCTCATGTTGACTATGCTGAGAAAGCATAAGCTCCACAGTAACAACAGTAACAATTATATTGTCATTTCATAGCACTTTACAAAGGGCTTTAATATACATGAAAGTGAAAATTAAATGAATTCTTAAGTATGGTCATTACACTATCCAATGATAATCTGAGGCATGTAACACTAAGCAGAGAACAGTTAATCATCAGAAGAGCAACACAATAGTTCCTCAAAACATCAGCAAAGTACAGTGAAAATTAAATATCTGCAGAGCCAGGTAGGAAAGATATTGGGATAATGCAAGAATTATCCTCATGTTTTTGAGAAAGGCACTCAGCATCATTTGCAAACCGTAGATAAGCCTGGGTTAAAGGACTGCAAAGTGGATTATGAGCTCTTTGTATTGTTGTTGGTTTGCACCCTTGGGAGCTTTTCAGGTGAAATCTGAAATCGGCTCAAATCTGAAATCGGCCCTCGTTCGTGGAGGGCTAAGAGACCGAAGAAATAGGCCGGCCACTCCAGATGGGTGGCAGGTGTAACAAGCAAGGGAACTTACAAAGCTTGTCTTGCGCTGCTGGAAAACGAGTAGATCTCCTCACCTGCTAGTCAAAATGTTGAAAGTTTCTATAGAGGCCTTAACTAGGTTCCTTCATCTATACCCTCCAGATGCTCTCAACAACATATTGCTCAAGGATCTATCGTTTCAAAATGGCTCCAACTATGGGATCGGGTGGGCGGAATGGAGCATTCCAAAGACAGGAAGAGGTAGGAGACTCCCATTGTCAAGGTCCAGCTCCCTGGTCAATCAGCAGTCATCTCCTCTCAATGACCTTCTCCCATACTCCACTCCTCTAGAATGGCTCTTAGAATCTCATGTGCCTCCATCTTCTGCAGTGTCCCCTGAGCAGGGAGGAAGGGGTTTCATTAGCATGGAGGTGGCTCCTTCGGTACCCAGCTGGCTGCACAGAGGCAGATCCCACAGCAGCAGTACAGTTACACACAAGAGAAAACACAGATTAAGAGGACAATGATCTCCCAAATCAGGGACAACTTTTTCCATCAAGAGCCCCATGATCTGAACCGTTGATTTACTAAGTCTCCTAGACTGGGGATAGGATCACTCAGGGTGTTCACTGTATCCACATATGTTTTAACAAAGATGACACATTAGCAGACTCATCAGATATGAACCCACAACCTTCTTCTTAAATAATGGTATTTATCCATGCACCTGTGGTGCTTCTTTGCAAGGCAGTAGTAACATCCAAAACCATCCTATTTTGGAAGACAGCTTTTCTCACTAAAGACATTTCAGCGTTCAGGGCACCTGAGTGGCTCAGTTGGTTAAGCATTTGCCTTCAGCTCAGGTCATGATCTCTTGAGTCATGGGACTGATCCCCACACTGGGTTTCTTACTCAGTAGGGAGTCTTCTTCTCCCTCTTCCTCTGGCCTCCTACTCATGCTCTCTCTCTGGCCCACTCTCTGTCTCTCTCTCTCTCTCAAATAAGTAAAATCTTAAAAAAAAAAAAAAAAAAAAGACATTTCAGTGTTCAGGAAAGACAGGCTTTGTTGGGTGAATGTGATAAGGGCTTCTGTGTATTGGTCTTCCGGGTCATTGGAGGGGACAAAGATGGCAGCCAAATGATTATACCAGAATATGGTATAATCTGGAAAACAGAACATGCTCATCTGGCCTTGAGAGAGGGAAGTTGGCAATTTTCACTACCATGGGGCAGATTCTCCTCTGTGCTCAGGGAAAACCTAGGTCGCAGTGACCAACCAGCCAGGTGGAAACCATGGCCAAAGATTTGTGTCACACATCCATGGGGTCACAGTCAAGCCTACCCAATAAATACCCAGACAGTGTGGCCAATCAGTGCCAAACTCATCACTACTCTTTCATGTAACAGAATGACTACAAAGTTCCAGTGATATCCATCCCCATATTCCTGGTACAATTAGGTTAGTTATATTTAGAATGATTCTTCTGTTTCCAACATAGTGGGGTCCAGGTGCTCCAAGGTCCATAATCAAGGTAAGCCATGCTAACTCATTCCAAATATGACTAGCTACCCATGGCTCCACTGGTGGTATTTTTAGGACTCTCCTTAGCAATTTGATGGGCTGCCTGTAAAGTATGAGTGACAGAAAAAAGAATGCCTACACCGTGTTACTGATAGCCACAGGCCAGGATTCTGCATCAGTATTGGTGGTATCAGCTGGATTAAGAGTACTAGATCTAGTTTATTCTTCCTTAATGTACTGCTTCAGGATTCTCTAATCCCTTCCATCGAGTGGTGATACCCACCATGGCAATCCCAAAAAACTAGAGAGGAGCGTCTTTTCCACATATCCAACAGTTGTATGGATTCCTTTGCCAGGCATATGAGTGGGCCCACTGCAGAAAGGTATTTCCATTGGTACCCAGCTCATGCCCAGATACCACAAGGGCAAAAGAAGTCAAAGGTCAAAAAGGCAGATATTTAGTAGGAAATAGTATGGGAAGGTCTTCATCTTCTCTAAGAATTATACTTGTGGCCTGATATTTTTAGATGTTCATATGGCTGCAGCTTTAGGAGTTTGATCTAGTTGTACATACCATACACATGGTGGCTGGAGAAGGCAGCACTGGCAGTCATGAGAAGACAGAGTGGGGGTGGGATTTGCCAGACCAGGACCCCCACCTTCTCCCCTCTTTCAGTGGTGCATGTCCCATCTAGCTTGCAGCCAGACAGCAGGATTGGAAATTGAATAGTTCCCCCTCACCCAAGGATACAAAGTATCTCATCCATCCTGGTGGGATATACCATTGAAAATTCCAGTAGACAATGCCTTTCCTAGGCATCATAGGGTGTGGTGTTCCCAGCAGCATAGCATGTTGATCGTTGGTGAGGGTCTGGGCAATGGATGTTTCCTGAGACTTCCATACCTTTACATTGTTGGATGCCTTGGCAGGGGTCCACATTCTGACACATGAGGCAACAGGCCCTTTTGGTTAAGCATTCAAATGTATTGTAACTTGGAGCAGTACTTTAATCCACTCAGCTAATGTGGTTTTACCTGTTAGTAATTTAACTCTGCTGCTCTAATATTCCATTTGTCCTTTCTACCATCCCTACTGTTTACAGGTTAGAGGGGAGATGGAACCTCCATTCAATGTCTTTTGCCCAGTATTACATACTATGACCTTTGAAATGTGACCCTCAGTCATGGTCTATTTGATGAGGATATCCACAAATGGTACTTGGGCTGTCTAATCCCTTAATGGGAACAGCCTGGTCTGCATGGGGAGAGGAGAAGCTTGGGTTAGGCCAAATAGTGTCCACACAAACCAAAGCGTGTTTGGAACCCTCACTCAGAGTAAGGGCACCAATATATTCCATTTGCCAATCCCTCACCAGTTGAAAACTTCAGTAGGTAATCCCAGACTCATTGGCAGTTGTCTTGGGCACTGTTTACAACACACGGGATGTGCTGTTACTGCGTTTACCAAGTCACTGTATTTTAAGGGCAATCCAGCATCCCTAGCAATATGTCATTTCACCCAGGCACTACAGTAGCCACTCTTTCTCTGCACCCAACCTGCTGTCTATTGAAGGATCAGTTGCTAGAACTTGTGCTGAGCTGGGGCATCAGCATCCTGATTGCTAGGGGAAGTCAGCACTTTATGAGTCAGGATATAAGAAAATTGTGAGGACTGCTTCAGGTTCTAAGAACCTGGGTCAGGCAGACCCAAATCTTCTTTCCATACAAGCTGACGCCCCAAGGGCTTATTCATGGTCATCTATCCTTTAGCTTCCCACTATCTAAGCCATAGAGTTAGAATAGCCTAACTGTCTGTGCAAAGGGTTAATGGCCAGGGCTTATGAGTGATCAACAGCCAAATGGCTCTGACTTGAGCCCACAGGCTGCTGTGGTCTGCTCCTGTTTCTATCCAGATGCCTGACTAGATCCATCTGTATCAATCAGTCAGAATTTCCCCTCCTCTTTTCTATGGCTACACAGGCCCACCAGAGGTAATTCGTGGGACATGTGGAGAATCTACACACACTATGGAGCCCAGTATCACCCGAGTTTCTAGTCACAGTGGTGCACAAAGTGCTCCTCTTCTGTAAATGGGCTTGTCATTTAGTCTACATGGAAGTTTGAGCCATGACAGAGATGGGTTGATGGAACATATTTTTAATCCACCCCTTGATAGGAAGGAAGTTCTCACCATGATATGCTGTTACTTTGTGAGAGGATCTACCTGGAGGAATGCTGTGTACACCACCAGGAGCTGCTGCTCTATGGGAGTATATCAGTTTTCTGCCCCTTTTCAGAGCTGGGACTAAAATCCTAGGAGTACTCTCTCCTTCGATTGCCTCTGTCACGGTGCCAAGCCCATGTCTTCCAGAATCACAGACATATCTAACTCAAATGGTAGCCCTACTTGGGAGATGCTCAGAGCTTTAATCTGTTTTATCAGTATTTTTGTCTTCCCAAAGCCTGCTTGCTGCTCTGACCACCAGTCCCACATATACTTCTTCTTTACCAAGTGGTATGAGGGATGGCGACACTATACCAGGTGGAAAATAAAAGTCCCCCCAAACCTCCAAATCCCTTCAAAGGCTTGGATATCTTTTGTGCTCACAGGGGTTGGGTAGGCGTGCATGTCATCAATCACAGTTTCCGGACAATGCATATCTTACCTGATCATATGATTCCTAAAAACTTCATGGTGGTGCCTTAGCCTTGAACTTTTTGGATTTCATGGCCTATCTTCTCCCTCCCAGATGTTCCAGCAGAGTCTGCACAATGTCCTATGGCAAAGCTAAGTCTTCATGTGTTAACACTATATCATCAGTGCAATGGTCCTATTTTATTGATGTGGAGAAAGAGAACAGGGATATTTCTCATGACATTATGAGGCTCTATAGGTTGACCTAGGAAAGCATCTGAAAGGTCCACTGTTAGGGCACTTGGGTGGTGCAGTGGGTTAGGCGTCTGACTCTTGTTTCAGCTCAGGTCCTGATCTTGGTGTCGTGAATTCAAGCCTCACATGTGGCTCTGCACTCAGCCAGTTGCATATGGGGCTGCTTGACATTCTCTCTCCTTCTCCCTCTACCCCTCCTCCTTGTGAACACATTCTCTCTCTCTCTCAAATAAATAAATAAATCTTTAAAAAAAAAAAAAAAAGGAAAAAGAAAAGTCCATTGTTGTCCTTCCCATGTGAAGGCAAACTGATCTTGTGATTCATCAGCCAGGGGTATCATGAACATAGTATTTGTTAAGTCCAGTACAACATGGTGTACTCCTAGGACCACAGCCAAGTACCTCTGATGGTGGCAATGTTGGGCGCAACTTCATGGATGGGAGGCACTAGCTTGTTCAGTTCTCAGTAGTCCATAGTCCGACTTTTCATTGGCCATACAGGGCTATTGAAAGTCCTATAGGCAGAGTGCAGAGTACCCACTTGGGGTACAGTTTTTTGATAGTTTCTCCTATTTCCTTAGGCCCTGGGGCGATGTATATCATTTGACAGTTACCATTCTTCCCAGGGGCAGTAGACTTATGAGTCCCTAGTTGGTTTTTCTCTTCAGCACTGGCTTAATGACTCTAACCCAAAGGTAGATTTCACTGATAGAGGTTTGCAGATCTTGTGGAATACTATTGCCCAACATGTTCTCTAGTATTTGAGACATTATAGCCTCATATTTGGTCGGGGAGGGAATGCCTAACTTTGCATTGTTAAAGGGAACTTCCTGACATAACCATTTATCTCTGTAACCACAAAGGGGCCAGAAAACTTCAAAGAATTACCATGTATTAGAGTACATTTGGTCGCAGTGTCAACCAGAGCCCTCACCTTTTGTTTATTTCTGGGGGATCAGTGAATGGTGAACCCAATATGAGGCCTCTGATCACCACCACCCCGCCCCGCCCCGCAATGGCCTCACCTAGAGGCAATATTGGACTGCATCTTATATTTGGGGTGAGAGGCACCCATGCCAAAGAGGACTATACCCCTAAGGCCTCTTCTGGAGCAGATGGGGGCATTGGGGATGGTAGGGGAGGAACAGGTTTGAACTGTTCAGGTTTTAAGGTTTTTTACAGGCTGACCAACGCAGCATTGGGTTGTCAGTCTACCTTTTCAGGTGGAGTCCCAGCAGCCAGGAGGTCAAACCACATTTGCTTCCAGTTTACTTTTATAGGATCTTTACAGCTGACTGGGATAGCCTTTGGTTTTTCAAGTTCCATCTCTGTCTCAAGTCCTTCCCCTAACTGGTACTTTCCTGAGATTTGTTGGCACTCTCCAGATCAGCAGTGGATTGCTTAACATCAAAAATATTCTATCCCATGATAGGATAGCATGGATATCAGCATCCCATCCCAGGTCCTGGGTTCAGACTGGACTATATCGGCTTCCATTCCTGCAGCAAATGTGGTCCGATCAGATACTTCAAAGGCAGATGGCCTGTCTCATTCCTGACTTCCTAAAACTTTGTTGCACCTCCTCTAAAGATGTCTAGCATTCCATTTGCCCAGAGACATCCCCCTTAATGGGTCAGGTCTCTTGCAGACTAGAACAATCCAATCTATAACAGACTGAGGACCTTGAACACCTGAGCACCATGCAGGTGCTGCCAGAAGGCAGCTGTGTGGTGATGTTGCTCATTTTCTGTGCCTCCTACCTGGTCAGAGAACTGTCATCACCCCCGCACACACACATCCCATAGCCACACTAACTATGCTGGAACACTTGCCCTGGCCTTTTGCTGGGACTTGGCAGCTAAATCAATACACTCAGTGGGAGTATATTCTTTCATCATGATTGTATCCTAAATTGGGGGCTGCCCTGCTGGCTGGGGTTGTTTTGGCTGTGCTGTGCTATTGTGTTTGTATTAGGGGTCAGATGGCATGGAACATTCTGTCTGTTTTACTGTCAATCACATCCTCTTCTTCCCTCTCCTTAGTTTCTCAGGGATTCCACCTCTTAGTGTCCCAATCAGGCTTTGTCACAAGAGCTTAGACCTTAATTCACAGCAGCCCGCACCCTCCTCGCTTTGGTAAATAGCACACTAAGTTCTCCAATTTATTATCCTGCTCTCCCACCTGTCTGCCAGCCCTGAAGCTGAGTAATGGACACTCACATGTCCTTTTTTAATCTAAGCTCTTTGTTCAGATTTCTAACTTGGCTTCTGTCTCGAGTTTGTCATTGCTAGCCAGCCAAACTGCCCACAGGAGAGGCCAGTCCACTGCAGCAACCACTCTCTTTCCGTCTTTGCCACAGTGCACTATCTGTAGTTCCTCAGACAGGCGCATCAAACCAGCAGGCATTTTGAAGGCATCCCTGTGCTCATACGGAGGTCCAGAAGCATCTAACATACACACCACCGTGTGATGGTGATGGCCAACTTGAGATATCTCTTGCCCAAGATTCACTTCTCTGGTTTCTTGGCTGGCTTGCATTTGTTGGTTCAAAAATTTAGAAGCTTCTTGAGTAAAATCTGAAACTGATCCCCATTCACAGAGGCTTTAAGGAGAGATTGAAGAAAGAAGCAGACTGCTCCAGCCTGGTTGTTGACAGGTTTGATAAGCAAGGGAACCTCTGAGCAAGGCTAGTGGGCAATCACAAGACTAGTATACCTCTGTACTCACCTGCCAGGATCTTCTGAGTTTATAGAGGACTTAACTGAGTTCAGTTGCATGTAGTCCAGATGGTCTCAGCCACTCATTACTCTCTCAAGACTGCATTCGGAAGTAGCTCCAGCTTTGGGGATCGTGGGCCGAATACACATTCTAAGGACAAGAAGGGGTAAGAAGCCTCTGATTACCCTAATGCAGCTCAAGTGTCACCTGAGCTTCATAAATATTGTGAAATGTCTGCAAATAAGTGAATACTCTGCGAATGAAGCCAAGCAGAGCTGAGCCTAAGCGAACCCAGGAGAACCTACCAGTTTGCAAGTCCCATCTCATGGAAACAAGGAACAAAAAACTTTTGTTGTGGTGAGCTACTGAGATATTGGGGTTGTTGCTACAGCAAAAACAAAACTGACATATACAGATATACGTACAGAATGAATTATCATTATAGGACCACTACCCACATCAAGACTAAAACACAACCAGCGCCAGAGGTGTCCCTGTGTCCCTCCCATCCTATACTTTTCCTCTTTCCTGAAGGTGTGTACCCTGATAATGCCATAAGAAGATTCAGTGACCTGGTTTGTGAGCTTCAGAAACATGTGATCATGTGGTAAGTGTTCCCTCATGTCTAATTTCTTTTTTTTTTTCATGTCTAATTTTTTTTGCTCACCATCGTGGTTGTGAGATTCATCCAAGTGACTATATGTAGTAGTATTTTCTCATTTTCATTGCCTTATTTTATAGTATTTCATCGTAGGAATATACCATAATTTGTTTAACCAGGTTTCTGCTGTTGTACAGATCCTCTGAGATGGAGATAATCATTCTTACTGGGAATTTTGTAGTGTTATTTTTTCCTGTACAGCTCTTTTGACTCTTACTATTTTCTACTTTATATAAATTATTTTATTTTCATGTTATGTATTAAGTACCTAATAATAGCTAAAACATATTGTGTTTAGCATGTGGTAGGCATTGCCAAAATGTTTTATATGCATTATTAATTAATTAATTAATACAACAAATATTTACTGAACACCTGATAGTCTGTATCATAAATGTAGGGGTAAACAAAACAGATAAAAATCTCTGCTTTGATGGCATTTAGATTTTAGGGAATAATTTCTAATTCTCAAAATCTATGGGATGTGTATTATTACCCATATTTTCACAATTTGGGAAACCAAGGCACATAGCTGCTATATTCATTTCTTATTTCTTTTCTACTGGATTATAAACTACTTATAGTCAGGAACCAGTTCCCCGTATACCCCCAAAGTGTCTAGTTGAGCAACATACATGTAATCATATTAATTATTTGATGGTGATTAACATTTATTTCGTGCTTTCTATGTGCCAGAGAGAATTCAGTCTTCACAAAACCTATGCAGTTGCCGTTATCATTAGCCCCATTTAGAAATCAGAAAATAGGCAAAAAAAAAAAAAAAGAAAGAAAGAAAAAAGGCTATATAGCCTTGTTTTGGGTCTAGATTCTTTTGCTCTACATTATGTGTGTTGAAATGGATCCATGTGTTGCATGTAACTGTCACTCCTTCATTTCGATTGCTGTATAGGATTCGATTCTGTTACCTCTAAAGCCACTACGGTATATGCTATGCTCTTCCTATGAATGACCTCACATAGCGAAGGTAACTGAGCTTCTCATTTCTTCCATCTGGGTTCTGCAGCTACTCTATTTCTATACACCAAAGGAAGAAAGCATGATACATTTTACCTAATCTCTACATGTGTTTTATTGAGAAGACTTGTGATGTGGGGATTGTTAGTTATGCTATAGTAGACTGACTATATTTAAGAATCTTGGTTTATTCACTTAACATTGCTGTGCTTCTTCCACATACTTCGCACTGTGCTGGGCTCCAGGAATGGAAAAGCAGTCTGTTTCCACTCTCAGGAGCTCAATTGTTGGAGGGGGTCATAGAACGTGAACCCTGGTTGACTGGAACTCCTGGGTTCACTTAGGCTCAGCTCTGCGTGGCTTCATTCTCAGAATATTCACTTCTTGGACCCAGACTAGCAAAGTAGCCACTATTTGGAGTGTGCTGCTTCACATAGCAGGGTTCAGAAACTCAAACATGACAGGTAACCTGTGCGGGTAACCTGTGCAGCTAGCTGCGTTAAAATTTTCTGCTCAGATAGGGTCACAGCTTGTTCAGAACTTTGTTTCTGATCTATTTGGTGCAGTCATCTCCACATGCCAGGGGCCACACCCCTAGTTCTCTGAGACATAGGCTGATTTGCAGACATTTCACAATATTCATGAAGCTTCAGTAGGAACACACCCACTGTCTCTTTATGCTGACTCGTTTTCTCCAGCTGAAAGTATTTGTTTCCCTGATTGAAGTCCCCAATCCGTTGATTTTCGGTCAAAGGAAGATGGGGGGTAGGAATAAGAGAATGATTTGGACTAGGGCCCTCCCCAAGGTCAGAAAGCTTCCTCCGCTGGCCTCGAAGAAGTAAGCTGTCAGGTTGTGAGAGAGCCGGGGCCAGAAGCCTCCACAAGCTGAAAGTAGTCCCTACATGAGAATCAGGAAGAGGAGGAAAACCTCAGTCCTACCTCAGCAAGAAACTGCCTTCTGCCAAGCATGTGAGCTTGGTAGAGAACCCCAAGCTCCAAAAAAGGAATGCGGCCAGGCTGAATATTGTGATTACAGCCTTGCAGAGGACCCAGGGAAGCCATCCCTCAACTCCTGACCTACGGACATTACGAGATCAAAAAAAAAAAAAAAAGAAAGAAAAGAAAAGAAAGAAAGTTTGGTGCTTTAAGCTGCTAAATTTGTAGTCATTTGTTACACAGCAATAGGAAAAAATAAAAAATAATAGGCCTTCCAGCCCATATACTCCACCTGGCCTCACCCTGGTTCTGATACACTTCAAATTGTCTGATGTGATCCTTCACAAATTTCAGCATGCACCAGAATTACCTGAAGGGCCGTTGGAACAAGGCAGACAGACCCCTAGCCCAGGAGTTTCTAAATCTTTACATAGAGAGTGAGGTTCATGCTTGCGTGATTCCAACAATTTCCCAGGTGATGCTAACACTGTGGATCTAGAAACCACACTTTGGGAATCACAGGTCTACAGTGACTACATTTACGTCTCTGCACTTGAAATGTCCTCAGTAGCAAAATGCTATGAGATCATAAGCATCTGGTTGAAGCAACTGGTTGACTTTCCTTCATATTAAAGGTTTTCTTTAAAGAAAAAAGAGAGAGAGGAAGATCTTATTAAATGTTCATTAAGCTATTCTCATTATTCCTGTGGCACTTGAGCAAATGCTAATCTCACAGATGTACTAATATGTTACTTCTCCCATATTATAATTTACATTCCCAGGATTTTAGTACTGTTTCCATTATAGTGGCATGATTTATAATAGAAGTTGTTAAAATGTCATAACCAATATTTGTACTTGAATCTGTTAAGGTACTGCATTCTGTATTTTAAGAGGGCTCAATAAGTTTAAGCCAAATTAATAATTATGGATTAAGTTCATAATATCTTTGTTGTGACTACCTAAACAATTCAATACAAACCTTTTTAAAAAGAATTAGACTTCTCACAATAATATCATCAGGGAGCTGTAAATTTGCTATTCGTCTGTTTTAGTAGTAGGTTGAATAGCTGGGCCAATACACCATGGAAAGACACTCTATACATCAAGAGAATAACATATATGTAGGCTTTTTATGTTTGATGTTCCAATTTTTTTAAATATAAAAAGCACCACCTTTTGCCTTCATTTTCTACAAAGGATTTCTTTTTCTTTCTTTCTTTCTTTTTTTCCTTAGGTAGAAGTGCTCCTTTCTACGCTGACAGCTTCCAAGTAACTACAGAATGGTAAGAACTACATCACTTAATGAATATTCATATCAAAGAGATATTTATAACGTTTTTTATGTCATTGCTCCCTTCCCCTTCCCCAACACACACTTTGAGAATTACAATGACTTCTTGAAATCCTGAAGGAACTACCTTCAACTTTAATACAAAGCTTTAAAATACATTTTTAAACAGGCCTTCACATTAAAGAGGGAAGGAATTTGAAACAAGCATTTGTGGGAGGCAATTGCATCAGCAAACTCAAGATAAAATAATACAGGGGAGAGAGCTGAGAATTAAAAGTGATCTAATAATTCGCTTAAATAAGGCAACATAGGAGTGATAAATAACATCATAATAACAAAAATAAAAGCTCTGTGAAGGTAGAGATTTTTGTTTTTTTTTTTTTGTTTATATCCTCTGTTTCTACAATGTTTAGTGCAGAGTAGAAGCCCAGAATATTTATTGAATAAATAAATACATAAACGTGCGTGATATAGAAAATCATGGTTCTCCCAGTCATACAAAACGCATCTATGATCCCATGTGCACTCAGGACCAACAATCAGGAATGTGGGAATGATGCTGATTCTACCACAATGCAGTAGATTCTCAATATAAAAGTGAAAAATACAAGATCTTGGTTTTCAAATATCCACCACCTGGCATGGAAAGGCCAGATATGTAAGTGGCTGTGGTACAAAGGGGATAAGTGAAAAAAAGAATTACACGTAAGTGTTGTCAGTCACAGACTGGTTGAAAAAGCTACAAATAAATAGTAACATTTGAGCATTATCCAAAAATACAAGCCAGGGAGAGGACAAACCCAGAACAAAGTTACAGAAACATACAAATTCACAGTGCTTTTAGAGAACAGCAAGCTGTGGATGTCAAACTTTGGAACCATAACCTAGAGCAAGCAAGAAAAACATATACAGTATACTTGACTGAAACCAGTGAGTATGGAAATAATACTCACCTTTTACTCATTTTATGTATTTGATATTTTCTATTTCCTTTTGCTTAATGCTGGTGAAGATATATTAAGTCAATTTCAAGATACAGTTGTTTGAAAAACATGGAATTAAAAAAAAAAAAAAAAAACATGGGGTTTGAGCATCAAATGGATGTGGTGAGTAGATTACTGAAATGGAAATACAAAGAATGCCCTGACAGCTGAGCTCCAATTCTTCTCCCATCCACGTGGTTTGCTGAAGCTACACTCCTTAGAGGAGGACTATGATTTAAAGTCCTTTCCTACTTAAAGCAACTCAGTGCGGCAGAAAAGATGAGTAAAAAAATCTCTCTATATACCAAGCCAAGGCGCAGGAAGGGAAAGTGCCACAGGGCATTTCTTCTTTACTTTGGGCATAATGTCTAGTGCTTACCATTATTCTGTCTAGAAAGGTTAAGAGTGTTTGAAAATAAAACAACTCTCATATCTAGGAGCATCCTAAAATCAATCTGTATCTGGATTTCTCTCAGAGTTTACTAGAGTCAAATTGTTATACTGAACTGCAAAAAACAAAACTCTTCTTCTTCCCCTGTGAATAGCTATTTCAGTGTTTCCACAACACTCTTCCTTGAAGACTATTTACTGATCACTCTGTGCGTCAGGATCTGTTCTAGGCTAGGAAACTACAATAGTGGGGAAACAAAAGTCCAAGCTTCTTGGAGTTTATATTTTACAAAACAATAGATATGCAAGTAAACACAGAAATTGTAAAAGCTATGAAAGAAATAAACGGTATCAGAAAACAATATATTTAAAGTAGCGAAGGAGGGCCCTTCTCAGAAGGTAATATTTATGCAGAGACCTAATGGATGAAAGAAAGCCCCTGAAGTCAAGTACTAAGGGAAAAAAAAAAAACAATGTTCCAGGCCCTAGAAGAGCATAAGTGAAGACATGAGCCAGAAAGGCGAGCATATCTTGAGCCTGAGGAGCTGGGAAGAGTAGCATGAGATGAGATGGGAAGCTACTTGACGCTACTAGATTGTTTCAGTACCTAGAATGGGAAGTTAGTGGAGAATGGCTTGGTCTAACTTGGGTTTTTTAAAGCTCATTCTTATAGCTACGTGGACAACAGAATAGATAGGGGCATGATTAGAAGCTAAGCCATGTCTTAGGAGACTGATTTCCAGGCAAGCAAAGATGGAAGGTTAGACTAGGGTGCTGGCAGTGGAGGAGAAAAGAAGATGGACTCAAGATACATTCTGGAAGTAGAACCAACAAAACATATTCAGAATTCTCTTAAAAGGGACCATAAGCAAGTGAATTGAAAACAGGTTGGAGGAGTGAGTGCATTTAAAAGGGGAAGGAGGAGATTTTGAGAGAGGAAAGAATGGGAGAGGAGTGCCCTAAGTAGCAGCTTAGAGGTGACGTATTAAAGCGATCGCATTTACTTAGGACTCTAATCTCACAGCCTGCTCTGCACCTGTTTCCTTAAAACAAGGAATCAAACTGGGCAGAAAGACAAACTGTTTTGAAGACTTTTAGCCTTAAATGGTTGAGCCCAGGCCACTGGGGGAAAAAAAAAAAAAAAGATAATTTACCCGATGAAAATAATGAAGCAAGATTTAACTAAGATCATTTTAGGGAGACACAGTGGTTCTTACTCTGGCCGCACATTCAGATTCCCCAGGGAGCTTTTAAAACTTCATGCGCGGGGCTCCCGTGAAGTGGTTCTGACTTAATTAGTTTGAGGTGAGACAGAGGCACAGGTATTTTGTGAAAGCTACAGCTGACTGCACTGAGGAGCAGGAAGAGAGCCCTCCAAGTACAGCTGAGGATGTCGGGTCAATAAACCTATTCCATTAAACGAGAGATTAACAGAGGGAAGAAAGGGGTGAAGGGACTTTAGTCCCCAAATACGGAATACAGGCCCGTCGGTTCAATGGACATAATCCGAGGCTACCAGAAAATAAAGTCAACTTTCTTCAATGTCTTTTTTTTTTTTTTTTTTTTTTTTTTTTTTTTTTAAGCTGGGAGAGAAGTTTATTCGCACAGTGCTGGGAACACAGACGCTCCCACGGGCACCGCACATACTTCAAAGTGTATTTTATTTGCATCGTGAACAACAGGGAGGGAAGAAATGAACCCCTGACAGTTGACTGAAAGGGAAACAGAAGAGGAAAAATACCTCGTCCACGCCAACGACCACGCGGGGAAGCAACCGCGAGGCAGGCGGGCAGCCCGGGGGCTCCGGGGGCTCCGCGGCCCAGCGCCGCCTTCGGCCGCTCCCTCCGCCGCGTGTCTCACCAACGGATAAATAGGGTCTTTAAAAGAGAAAACCCGAACAAGGGAGGGAGGACGGAGCCGTGGAGCTCCAGCGGCGCCCGCCCCGTCACCTCGCGTCCCCGTCACCTCGCGTCCCCGCGCTGCGGCCTGGGGAGCGGCGGCGTCGCCCGGCGGGGCGCGACCCGACTGCAGGGGCTCCCGCCGCCAGGGGCTGGCAGCGCGGCCCTTCCGTGGCCCGGGGTCTCCTCGCGGCCCAGGGCCGGTTCCCACCCGCAGGGCTTTCTTCGTGGCGCTCACACCGTGCGCACCGCCCCTCACCTCGGGGCGCGGCGGGCTTCAGAGCGGGCGGAGGCAGAGGGCAACGGAGGGGCTGAGGGAGAGAGGCTCGCGGAACTCGGGCGCGCGGCGCCGACCCACCCCCCCGGCTCCGCGGGGCGGCGGGGGCGGCAGGGCTGCCAGCGCGGGGCCGCGCTCCGGGCTTCTCCCCCGGAAGTGGGCGGTGCCAGCCGGCACTACAAGTCCCAGAAGCCCCCGCTGCCCGGAGCCCGCGCGGAGCCGCGCAAGGCCCGCCGGGAGTCGGCCGGGGCCGCCAAGATGTCGCAGCCCAAGAAAAGAAAGCTTGAGTCGGGGGGCGGCGGCGGCGGAGGAGGGGAGGGAAGTGAGGAGGAAGATGGCGGAGCGCCGGAGGCGGCCCCGCCGCGACCCCGGAGGGCGCGGCGGGAGCGGGACCAGCTGTACTACGAGTGCTACGCGGACATCTCGGTGCACGAGGAGATGATCGCGGACCGCGTCCGCACCGACGCCTACCGCCTGGGCATCCTGCGGAACTGGGCCGGGCTGCGGGGCAAGACGGTGCTGGACGTGGGCGCGGGCACCGGCATCCTCAGCCTCTTCTGCGTGCAGGCGGGCGCCCGGCGCGTGTACGCCGTGGAGGCCAGCGCCATCTGGCAGCAGGCCCGCGACGTGGTGCGGCTCAACGGGCTGGAGGACCGCGTGCACGTGCTGCCGGGGCCGGTGGAGACGGTGGAGCTGCCCGAGCAGGTGGACGCCATCGTGAGCGAGTGGATGGGCTACGGGCTGCTGCACGAGTCCATGCTGCGCTCCGTGCTGCACGCGCGGGCCCGCTGGCTCAAGGAGGGCGGCCTGCTGCTGCCGGCGTCCGCCGAGCTCTTCGTGGCGCCCGTCAGCGACCAGATGCTGGAGCTGCGCCTGGGCTTCTGGAGCCAGGTGAAGCAGCTCTACGGCGTGGACATGAGCTGCCTGGAGAGCTTCGCCACGCGCTGCCTCATGGGCCACTCGGAGATCGTGGTGCAGGGCCTGTCCGGGGAGGACGTGCTGGCGCGGCCGCACTGCTTCGCGCGGCTGGAGCTGGCCCGCAGCGGCCTGGAGCAGGAGCTGGAGGCCGGCGTGGGCGGCCGCTTCCGCTTCAGCTGCTACGGCTCGGCGCCCATGCACGGCTTCGCCGTCTGGTTCCAGGTGACCTTCCCCGGCGGGGACGCGGAGAAGCCCCTGGTGCTGTCCACCTCGCCCTTCCACCCGGTCACGCACTGGAAGCAAGCGCTGCTCTACCTGAACGAGCCGGTGCCGGTGGAGCAGGACACGGACATTTCCGGAGAGATCACGCTGCTGCCCTCCCGGGACAACCACCGCCTCCTGCGCGTGCTGCTGCGCTACAAAGTGGGCGACCAGGAGGAAAAGACCAAAGACTTTGCCATGGAGGACTGAGCGCGGCCTCCTCCTCCGCCGCCCCCCCCCCCGCCCCAGGCGGCCCGGCCTGCGGGGCGGGGTGCAGGGGGCCGGAGCCGCGGCGGAGCCCGGCGCGCAGGTGGGCGCAGCGCCTCCCCGCGCCCTCCCCGCGCCGGGTTCCCGGGAGGCAGGCGGACTGGAGTCTCCTCCTCCCAGGAGGTTCTCCCGGCGATATTTATTTAAAAAGTGAACCCCGAGGCCCCCAACGATGGAAACAGCTTGTTTATTACTGGGCCTCAAAAAGCATGTGGTACCAAGCACTTGTATTTCTGTTTCTTTTGTTTCGCGGGAAGGAAGCCAAACACAGAGGAAGGCTCCGTGCACATCCCTGATGTCTCCCACCCAAACCTGAAGCCAGGGAGAAGGCTAACGGGGTTTACCTAGACTCCATAAATTTCCACTATGACTTAAATATTATCTCTCCAGAGCCATATTCTTTCGTTCTCGAAATTCCCTCCTTTCCTAGGTGCCTCTAGGCTTCAGTGCTTCTTCCTCCTTGTTTTTTTAAATAAACTTTTGCTTCTGGTAATGAGAGGGAGGAGAGTGAGGAAGCAGTTTGAATTATCCTGTTCTTACACTTAACTACTTCCATAGGGTGCTAAAGTCGAACACATTTCTCCTTTTTGAGTAAAATAGGCCATATATAATTGTGCAGCATACCCCCCCCCCCCCCCAACATCAACAAGGTACATTTAGGAGAGAAACATCTGAAAGACAGTGAAGTAGTACGGGGTTTTTTTATTCTTGATTTTACTATTAAGATTTAACCAAGGCAATGTTTCGTGTATGTTACATAATAAAGTTTTGTGTGACTTTTATTAAACCAGTTGGCAGAAGGCTTTCTGAACCTGACCCAAGGGGTTTGTTCATCATATTGGGTAAATTCTTTAGGCTCTTTAAATTAAGGAAAATCTTTTCCCAGCTAGAGAAATGCTCTCACTTAAACTCTCACTTGGGGAGATCATGTGATCTGGCCTACTTACATCAATTGAAATTTCCTTTTTTTAGTGTTGTTGAGTTCTTTTTTTTTTTTTTTTTCTTTTTAGCTCAGCCAAATGTGAAAGTTGTGAATTTCGGAAAATCATTTGTAATGAAGTGTGAGTCATGTTATCAAATTTATTTCACGGATGTTTCCCTCCTTATCCCTGTGGCAAATAAAACATTGGCATTCTATTTTTATAGATGAAGTAAGAAGTCTTGTGTACTGCGACTTAATAATGCTTTTGCCTTCTTAATATCGTCAGTTCTTAAGTGTTACAACCCTTTCGGAATATAGCTTCAGGATAGTTTATGCTTAATGTATGTTTTTTCTTCATACTGGTGGCTTTTGTATGCTGATAGAAAACAGGTGTGAGAAGTGGTCTTTGAAGTAATTCAGTATAGTTTTGTTTATTGTAAATGAGTTTTCTCCTTTATTCATCACATATTAAAGTACTGAAGTATTATAACCAATTTGCTAAAATGTGGTGTTAACACATGAGATCTTCCATTAGGAGAGGAAACATACAAAATCAATGACTTGCCAAGATCCAAGCAATGACAGTGATAGTTGTCACCGTTTTGATAGTTAACAGTCTGTGTAAATGGTGCAGTCATAGTAAAGTAGGCCTGATTTAAGCTGGAGGTATAAAATAAGTCCTTTTTATTTTTTAGGGTCAACTATATAAGATGAACGTTTATTTACAATACTAATGTATGATTTTGGGTAGATTTCTGATATTTTTTTTGACTTCCTATAACAATCCATTTGCTATGTGGGCAAACAAAAACATTCTGAATTCCAGTTTTTGAAATCCCTTTTATAAATGTGCAGATACTATGGAGTTCTCATCACTAGTATAAGCATGTAAAGAGAACACCAGTTAAAACCCAGTAATTACAGAAGCAAAAAGTCGGTATTTCATAATGAGGCAAGTAAGCTTTAATATCCTCGTTAGTGTTTCCCAAAAGAAAAATGAATTCTCATAAAAATATAGCTATAAGAGCGATTAGTCAAGAGGCACCATAGCATATCGTTAAAAGCCAGACAGATCCTGCTGGAGCCTAGACTCCACCACTGGAACTGTGTGACCTTGGGCAAAATACTTAACCTCTGTTTGTCTCCAGTGCTCTGGTGCAAAGGGTTTAACGATCACACCTGCTCCATAGAAATGTGATACGCGTAATACGGGGAATAGAGTAAATACATGTAGTTGATACACGCAAGCACATAGTGCCTGGTACACAGTAAGATCTCAGTGATTCCTAGCTGTTGTAATTACAGAAAACTATGCAAACCTGAAGCATTTGGACATGTGTAAAATGTGCTACAGAATAAATATTCAACATGTTGATTTTCTTACAGGTCTTGCTTGGTAGTATCAGCATGGCTGTGTACAATGAGCAGTGTATAACGATACCAGGTGATCCAAAGGAACCCCAAGCCCTTTGGAGTGACAACACCTCCAGAAGGACGAGAGTGTGACATGCTCCAAAATCCAGGCACTGTCCCTTCTCTGTGAACTGGCTCTGCCTAGGGTCATTGGACCACGGGAAGAGCTGTCACCCCAAGGAGGGAAAAACATGGTGAAGTTCTGCTTGCTTTCTTCAGACAGCTTATATTTGTTTAGCACTGTGAAACTTTCCGAATACTTACAATTCACTGGACCAATGGACATTTTATTGAGTATGCCAGGAAATAGTCATTGTGATAAGCACTTAGGATACAAACCAGTAAAACAGTTTTTGCTTCCAAGTGGGTATGTTCATAGAATAAACCAAAAAGGAAAATACATAAATGATAATGGGCTCCTGGGGATGCTGTAGGTGTTAGGAACGGCAGGTAATTTAATTACCCTCGCTTTACATACTTGGAAAAAAACACAGATATTGAAAGATTTGCCTCAGGTTACATAGCTAATTCTTAACAGTTGAACACAAATATATCAGTTCCTACTCCCAAACAACCTCTTCGTTTCAGCAAGTTCCACTGGAGATATAGGCCTCAAACAACCACCTTCAGTATATAGGATCTCAAGGTTGGCATTACTAGGCACTCATGAAATAGACCCTGAACCCGTTTCCCTAACAGGGCTAGCCAAGTGTGGCATTCTTTCTGAGGCCCCCTGGAAATAATGCTCAGTGCAGTAGCAATGAAATAGATGAACTTTTGCCATTCTGGCTATAGGTCCTAGCATCCAATGAAGCGTTCACTCTAATGATTTAATAAACAACTATCTAACAAGTAAGTTCTATGATAAATAATGAAATGTAACCCGCAACTGAGATATAGTAGGAGAATAAAATTACCTACATCAGTAGTTTGCATACATTCTTTAGCCTGGAAAGTAGATGTCAGTCCAACTAAATCTCACCTCTGCTGGAGCAAGGACAAGAAGCCAGCCCTTTAGTCAATTCTAACCTTAAAATTCCTCTCAAGCACAAAAGTGTTACTTATCACATAGATTATGAGATCCCCGGAGAAAAATGTGATGGTAAGGTGGAAGAAGATATAATGAGACTATTTCTCGAGATACTGTATTTGCTTCTAGGATAAGACATTTGAAAACAAAAATCTAGATCTAACAAACACAATTTTTTTTTTTTTTTTTTTTTTTTTAAGTAAGACATGACCAGTAACATTGGAATTGTGCTCCTTTGGGAGCTTTGATGATCACAGTCATTGTTTCTGATAATACCTTGAAATGAAGACTGAAGATTTCAATTGATTGGGTAGCCACCTTTTAACTCTAAAAACAATCACTTATAACACACATTTAGAATACAGAGAGCTGTGAGGAAGGAAAATAGTCCTCCTTTCTCCAGGCTGCCCCCTGCACAAAAAGGAAGATGGGATGGAAGTAAGTCCTTAAAGTGCTTTACAGGCATCCTTGCAATCACATGATGTACGTATTTGTGAAAATTCTATCACATTCTGCAATATGGTGCACTAAAAGTAAATGGGGGAACATTGGCTGGGTGGACAATCAAAACTTTGTAGCCAGGAATACTAAGAATACCAGTAAAAGTAGCAATTAAAGAAAGATGTTAATCCTAATAAACACTGCGGTAAATAAGGTAGTTTGATGGAAGAGCAAAAGGAAGAGTTACTGAGACAAAGCAAAATGCACCAAAATGGAGAGGAGGTGTAATAAACATTTCAAGATCCAGAGCCTATGGCCAAACAGTGCCAGGAAGAAGAATGTAGGGTGTGAAACATTTCTTTTTGACGATTGCATTCAACTGTGTCAGTATACTTTCTGTTCAGTAGTCATTGCCTGGTAGTATGGATAAACCAACCAACAAATAACCAATGTCAGACCTGTTCTGACATTGTCCCTCTACTTATCAATATCGTTTGAGTTTATTCATTTACAGAAACATGCATGGCAGGAGAGCATTCTGTCCTTTGTTCAATAAATTAAAGGAATTCAAAAATTCCATTGGGTTTACAGATCTTTTCTTTTCTCTTTTTTCAGATATTTTCTTTCTAGTGCAAGTTTTCTTAAAAGGAAAGTGGAACGAAGGTGGCGCGGGTTACAGGTGGGCCAAAACCATCCTTCAGTATGATTGATAGAATCATTGATAGAATCAGTATGATTCTATTTATCATGTTCTTTTGATCACTGGAAAAGATCGACAGGAAAGGGGAATAGAAATCCTGACGTGGGGAGTGAAAGGAAAATAGCTGAGTGTTCAGAAGACTTTCGGATAATGGGATTGAGGACAATAGGTATTTCTCCAGAATCCAAGGTACAGCAGAAAAAATATCTTGGGGTCAAAGAAAACTGAAGTTAGTGAGAGAAGAACATGAAGATTAAGATCCCTATGCATGCATTTTGCCCACATCACCATATCTTTGGGCACATTTTTTTCTGAGGTACTGGGCTCAGAACATAACTAAGAGTATTTTGACTGATTACAAATTACTGCTTATTTTGGTATTTATCCTTAACCTCTCATTTCAGCTTAATTTCTAGATTCATTCAAGGACTGTTCTATTTAAGAACTCTTTAATCCTTTCAAATTTGTGAACAAAACCTCCAACCTCCATTATCTCAAGCTATGTGCAGTTTAGTAATGGGTGGTATGGAATGGGATGACATTAGGCCTTTAAAAACAAGCCCTGGGATGCCTGGGTGGCTCAGCAGTTTGGCGCCTGCCTTTGGCCCAGGGCGTGATCCTGGAGTGCCGGGATCGAGTCCCGTGTCCAGGCTCCCAGCATGGAGCCTGCTTCTCCCTCCTCCTGTGTCTCTGCCTCTCTCTCTCTCCCTCTCTCTCTCTCTCTCTCTCTCTGTTTATCATAAATAAATAAATAAATCATTTTAAAAAATAAAAACAAGCCCCAAAACAAACAAAAAACCTTGCAGCTTTGTTCTTGATAAAATTATCATATTTAAGAGCAAAGCATAGAATTCTAACTATCAGTGATGGTGGAGAATAGATTAAGATCCACAAATGGTTAAAACTTTCATTTTATGCATTCATTGGAATCAATCTTTTACTAGGAATTTCTATAAAAATAACAAACTGCTTATTTTAATGTGAGCTTCTCACTCTATCACTTATCATCTGGTGAATTATAAAAATAGGAAATATTTAAATGGTTAAGAGTGTACAGTAAAAGACAATTAAAAAGAGAGGATTTGGAAAATCTACAGATTACACAGTCCTTGAATAATTGAGAATTTACTCTAGTTAGAATAATTAGAGGAAAACATAAAGAGAATAACAGCAATTACAAGGAGATTTTAACACAAAATGAAATTTAAAACTACCAGGAAATGTGCTCTTTGTAATAAATACAATTTAATATCAGCTAGCTTTGCTTGAACCCCGATCAGGGGGATTTTATAGAGCCCAGACATTATTATAAAATTGGTTCACATATAAAGTAATTCCATGGTATTGGGCCCAAGAAAAATTGGCTTTAGGATAGTAAGTTCTTAAATAGATAAGAGAACAGTTGAGTTACTCTAAGCAATCACTTAAGGTTCTTTAATAGAAAACCAGACCAATAAAGGATGTGGTCATTGCACCATCCCCATAGTGGTATTAATGAAGACACCAAGGTGATATATTGTTCAGTACAAAAATATGAGATATAGTTTTAGGAAGATATCATTTTTCTTTTTTTGATTTATTATCTGATATATTTTATACCAGATGATAATGCATGCATAGAGACATATAGTGAAAATAGCATATGCTGAAACTTTATACCAAATGATATTCAAATGCAGCAGCTACTACTTCTCAGCACGTAGAATGTTTCTATGCAATAATGGCATATTAATCAAACTGTGCAAAGTCCCATTAAAATCAATGATGTATTAACTTTGTTTACTTCACATCAGTTATACATAATAAAATACTGTTCTTTCTCCTAAGGAAATCTCCATATCTATTATAAATTTTCGTTTAAAGGAAACTCCTCCTTTTGTTAGACATGCCACAGCATATATATAAAGCACCCTCATTAATTTTTGAATCATTATTGAGTGCCTTATGTGCTAGATGCATTTTAAGTACATTATCTTATTTACTGTTTGAAATAGCTCTATGAAATAGTTCTATTATCAATCCCATCTTGCAGATGAGAAGACAAAGGCATGGACTTCGATGAATTTCCCAAGACCATATGGAAAGTAAGTGATAGAGCTTAGGACTCATCTCCTAAAATCTGAGCATCTAACCTACTACACTATCCTATCTATGATGCCTGAGTTCTCAGGAGTTAAGGTTTATCTACAGTCACTTAAAATACGCAGGTCATTGTCTTAGGCCAGGATCCCCATAAGCAGATCTTGAGACAAGGATACATATAGAAGTGTTCATCAAGAAGTGTTCCCAGAAAATGCTAGAATGGTAGTTGGGAAGCAGAACCAGAAGGGAAAGAGACGAGACTAGAGTATGATATCAAACCAAATCCTAAGAAAGGGAATTTTGGCTCAGTCCTGCAGAGATGCTCTGAAGACAGCACAAATCACATCTCAGAACATCCCCAGTTAGGCAGCAAGGCAGCTAGAGCATTCATACCTTCTCATCCATCAGACATTGGTTAATGTTTACCCCTGGGGAGACACTTCTAGGCACTTCCCACCTCTCCTGGGTGGACACAGCAGTTTTCATGAACTAAGGACAGTCCCCCAGCTAAGGATTACCAGCGAAGGAATTTAAAAGTAAAAGGGGAGGAGGGCACTTAGGTGGCTCAGTGGGTTAAGCATCTGCTTTCAGCTCAGGTCAGATCCTGGGAGTCCTGGGATGGAGCCCCACATCGGGCTCCCTGCTCAGCAGGGAGTCTGCTTCTCCCTCTCCCTCTGTGTGTCTCACTGTCTCAAATAAATAAATGAAATCTTAAAAAAAAAAAAAAAGTACAGCCGTGAACAGATAAACAAGAAAAAAAAAAAAGGTGAGGGATACCCAGTGACACATGAGGAATAAATGGAGCACTGGTAGGATATGGCTACTATCATAAATATACTTTCTGAGACTCCTTTACATCTTAAATAGTTTAATAGTTACAGACACTTTGTTTCATTTACATCCCTCTTTCACTAGTCTTTTAAAAGCTGCATGAATAAAGTATAAATATAATAAATGCATAGAAGGAAAAAGTTAATCTTCCATTTCTCACAGTTTAGAATGTATCTTTCTACTACATCTACTTATATACACGTTTATGTAGGGTTTTTTTGTAATAACTATGTGAACATATTATCCATGTTACTCTGAAAACTATTTTGGGGGTGTTAAATACATATACTGAATGTCCCATGAGGTCAATATATGTATCCATAATTTATTCTTGTTAATAGCAATATGAAAATGTATGGTATGCATAATCCATAATTTATCCAACCAGTTTTCTATTAATAGTTGTTTGCAATTCTTTGCTACTACGAATTTTATTTACTTTTCTCTTTTTCAATTCTCCCCCTAAGTAAGCTCAGCTTATCCAGTCCCATGACTTTAAGTAGTATACCAGCCATATGCCAATGACTCCCAAGTTTATATCGTTATCCTGGACATCTTTCCTGCATTTCAGATTCATATATATAACTGGTTAATTGTCATCTACACTTGAACCAAATAGGCATCTCAAACTTAACATAACCAAACTGGTTTATATAAATAATGTTATGCATATAATTATATACATAATTTTACCTTATATGTATATATCTCTAAACAGCATATTTTAAAGTTTTGCTTGTTTTTTCAAAAGTAATATATATTTATTAAATATATTTTTAAATAGCCAGAATCTCAACCTTCTACCCAACTCTATCTTTAGTCAAGAGTTAATACGCTTCTTGAAAACTTGACATCAGATTATGATCATGGGTGTTTATTGATTGTTTGTTGCATGAGACTACTGTTTGGTATTGGCATATCAAGAAGTATAGGACAAAGTCCTAGGCTGACTGAGTCTTAAATAGAGAGCAAGCATCTCAACTTTTCAAAGGTAACTAGTGTTATAACACAACATATGTTCACTTCCAAATGAATCACAGACAAGTATGATTTTAAGGGTTTGGTCATTGCAAGGTGGGAAAATCAGAGCTGTTCATTGAAAATGGAGGAATGGAACTGAATCTTTCTGGTTCTCAATCATGTCAATGTTCTCCACTTTCTTAGACTATTTCATTCTTTCTCTCTTTTCTTAAAGTTCTCTGTTTAAATGCCACCTCAGAGTGACATTTCCTTGACTACCATAAGGAAAATAGTCCTCTTTCCCACAAGATACCATTTTCTCCTTGTTATCTGAAATTTAATTGTTTACTTGTTTAGTATCTTTCTCATAATATAAACCTTGTGAGAATAGGAATCTTGTCTCTGTTGTTCACCACTATCCATTGCCTAGAACATTACCTGGCACAAATTAGGTATTCTGTAGATATTTATTAAGTAATTGGGCCTTGTAAACCAAGTGGAACTTATGTAAGAGGGCAGGGTAGGTATTCTAGGCAAGGACAATGTTTTGAAAAACAAGTGCTTAGCTTTTTTCAATCACACTCTATGGATGGAAATTTCAGCGATACCTGGCATACCGAAAATATCACAGACGGACAGTGCAAATGATTGGGCTTGCCAGCACTAAAATAATCCCTAGTGAGTTTATAGCCTCACTATAAGTGAGTCTTCTCCTAGGTCTACCAATATTCCCTGAGCATACTGAATAAGTAGTCTTGTCAAAAAGGACTTGGTTGGATCTTTAGAAATAAAATTTTGGAAGGCATAAGAAAAATAAAGGTGTTGATAAGACTTTCAAAATGATTGCTTTGTTTTGGGGAATTTCCATGAACAAAAGAGAAAGATCAAAAACTATGACAAAGGTAAAAATTAAATCAAGGTATAATTTATTAAGGTCGATGAAATCTTTTTTCAGAGTTATATTTTAACAACTGGTTTACTCAGATTTGTCCCCAGTTACTCTTTGGAAGTAGGTGTCTCCAGTCTTCTCGACAAGGCCTGACTGGATGATAATCCACAAAATTTCCCAAAAGCCACTGAAGGAATTATAGATCTGTGTGTTCTTCATTCGTTGTCAGCCTCAGTGCTTAATTTATCCCTAAATGCTATGGACAAACACATCCTATGGACTTTTTCTGCACAGATACAGGTTTCCTTCAACGAGATTATAACCATGCATGAAATTCTCCAAACAAAAAGAGACAAATATCTTATATACACTGAGACATTTGGCTTGTGTTTACAATGCCAATTTAAAAAATATATTGACATGGGGCACCTGGGTGGCTCAGTTGGTTCAGTGTCCAACTTTTGATTTCAGCTCAGGTCATGATGTCAGGGTCCTGAGATTAAGCCCCATGTCAGGCTTCATGCTGGGCATAGATCCTGCTTAAGATTCTCTATCTCCTTCTTCCCTCTCTCTTTGCCTCTACTCCCTCACATGTTTGCTCTCTCTCTAAATAAATAAATAAATATAAATAAATATATATATATATTTTTATATATGTTTAGACTATATAAACACATTTTAAATACAGGCAATTTAAAAAATAAATAAATAAATACAGGCAATTTGTTGTGTGTTAAACAATAAACTATTTTAAGAATCTTGAAAGATGCCTGGGTATTCAGTGTTTGAGCATCTGCCTTTGGCTCAGGTCATGATCCTGGGGTCCCGGGATCGAGTCCCACGTTGGGCTCCCTGCATGGAACCTGCTTCTCCCTCTGTCTATGTCTCTGCCTCTCTCTCTCTCTCCCTCTCTCTCTCATGAATAAATAAATAAAATCTTTAAAAAAAACAAGAATCTTGAAAAATTGTGTTTTTGTGGTATCAGTGTTCTCTATATTAGACTGAAATAATTCTGCCCCGACAAGAAATAATCCATGAGCAAACTTCCCCCAAAATGATCATTTCTTTCTAGGATTCAATTTGGTCATCAAGGAATTTACCTTGTGGAGTCCATTTTGCATCTTTCTAATTTACCCTGTTAGTCAAATATGCACATGAGCGCACACATGTGTGTGCACACATGCATGCATGCACACACACTTTTTAGAAATTCTTGAAATAGACCAAGAGGCACAATCTGTTGTGAAAATGTGATTCAATCCCTGAGAAACGTGGTGGTATCATCCCAGTAAACATCATGCAATTCTCTAGCTCCCTTCCTCCATTCATGCTACCACCCTTGCCTGTGCAGAATGCCCATCTTCTCTCTTTTCCTTCCCTGTCCAGCTTTTAAGATCTGCTTAAATTCCACCCTCATACTAAGTATTTCCTCATCTCCCCTGGTGGAAGGAATCTCTTCACAATCTCACGTTATATTTTTCGTGCTTTACTCTTCGGGGCCTTATGGGATCTACTTGAGATCACTTGTACTGTCCTGTGAGGGCCAGGCACATCCCTTACTCATCTTCACATGCTCTATCTTACCCAACATATAGTATTTGATTGCTTTTATTCTGTAATATTCAGTGTGTATCTTCCTGTTCCTCATAAGGAAAGAGAGTGTTTTTGTAGTTTAAGGCAGAATTAATTCCTGGCTTAACAGATTTTACAAAAGGCCTTAGATGAACTTGGCATCCATATGTTAGAAAATTCTATTACTAAAAAAAAATCAAAATGCTGCATCCCAAACAAAAGATGGCATATTTTTAATTGAACAATAACTTTGAGGCTAAGTTTTGTCTAATAAAATACCTATTTATAAAATAAAATTGAAATGTTATTGTTCCTAAAAAAAACTTAACCAATCTACAATTTCTGGTAGGAAGAAATTCATCTAAAACAATGCATATGCCAGTTTCTGCTATAATTAAAATAAATTATAATTAAAATTGCTTCAGTATAATGTTTACAGTCCATCCATATCTAATCAATACATATGAAACGTGACATTACTATATAGTGTCATTATTTCCAGAAACCTTAAAATAAAAGTGTCTTTAATTGAACATTTGTCTCACAATATATTAACTGTAAGTCACTTTATCTCAGAAAAAAATAAGCAAAAAAAAAAAGAAAAAAATAAGCAATATTTTAACTGAATCTTGACAAAAATGCATTAAATCTATTTTTTAAAATATTTTATTACTTGCAAGTTTCAGCCTGATGTGATTTTAAAATAGCCATGTTATAAACCGCTGAAAATTGGAGTTGCTAATGGAAATACTGACAGACCCTTAACTTTCAGAAGGACGAATGCCTTGCTGTAATAACATATGCTGATGCCGCCTCAGTCAGCGCAGCAACATGACCAGCTGCTAGATATGGGATTTCAAATAAAAAACT
This sequence comes from Canis aureus, assembly GCF_053574225.1. NCBI lineage: Eukaryota > Metazoa > Chordata > Mammalia > Carnivora > Canidae > Canis > Canis aureus. The sequence goes on from NC_135618.1 coordinate 33,186,698, forward strand.
GGGTGAATACTTGCCGAACGATTTTCCTGTCTCTAAGATTTTAGAAAAGTAATTTCTTGTCTTGGGAACTCCTTTTCTCTAAAAAACTGTTGTAACAAACAAGTACAAAGGGCCCCCCTTTTGCTTTTCTCAACAATGTCTCCTTACTTATCATGTCCTCTCCCATTGCTGGTTTCTGCAAAGCGTTCCCATTTCAGTATACTGCATCGCCATCCACCAGTTGGTTATTTAAGCCAAAAAATTAAAGGTCAGTTGTAACTCATGTTACTTCTTCACCACATCTGATTAGTTGCAACTACTGAAGGTTTTACTGCCAAAATATATTTTGAAACCAGTTATTCTTTATCATCACTGCCATCACTGCCATCACCTTAGTCCATGCCAATGAAAACCCAGGCCAAGCCCATCACAGTCGTCCCAGCCTCCTAACTTGCATCTCAGGATAACCAACAGTCAATGACGGGAAGTTCTTACTTATAGAATCCCAGCAAATGAAGTGGTAGGAATAATAGCATGAGAAAATCACCATTTCACAACCCATAATTAAATAATCTTTGCAATGATCGATCATTCATAGTTGCTAAAATCAGGAGGGGAGTGGTTAATGGAGAATTTTTCCTGTCAGGAGTCTGACAGGGCTCCATCTCAAGACCCTGAAATCCTGGCCTGAGTCAAAACCAAGAGCTGGTCTCTTAACCAAATGAGCCACCCAGGTGCCCCAATGGAGAATTTTCTAATGAAGAATCAAACTTCCATGCTCAGAACCCAACTGTGCTAATCACTGAAGTGGGAAAACCTATTATTATGTCTTAAAACATGGTGAATGCAACAGGAAGCATACTTGCCCAAAATATTGAACCTGAATCTAGTCAGGCCTCGAGATTTATGGGAAAGATAGGGAATGAAGGAAAAAGTTAAACAATACCATGATGAAGCAATCAGCCAAATCCAGAATGTGAGAATTCTAAAGAAAAACAATAGCCTGATTCCTCCAACAAATCAGTGTTGTTTAAAAGGTGGAGATGATGGGGGTGGTTTGTTATAACAATGAAATGCAACATGAGTACTAATTGAGTCTAATATAAACAAACCATTTGTAAAACTCACACCTGAGGCAGTGAAGGAAATTCAAATATGGACTATATCAAAGATAAAGAAATTATTGTTAATTATTTAGGTTTGAAAATGGCAATGAAATTGTTTTTAAAAATGTTTGTATCAGAGATACCTAATAAAATATTTGTGTATGAAATTACATGATATTTGGGATTTTCTTTTTTAAAAAAAGTCCAGGAAAAAGAAGGAGAAGTGAAGAAGAAGAGCAACATATGCCGATAACTGTTATTAGAGCAGTTCATTGAACTATTTTCTTTATTTTGTGTATATGAGAAGTTTTCTCAGAGAAATCATTATTAGAAGATCATTTAAGTTCTTTAGAAAAGAAATGAAAATGACCTTCCAAGGGTGTTCACAGTGGAGAGGGAGAGAAATATACACAATTGAGATATATTTTAAGTTAATAGGAATTGTTAATGATTGAAGGAGAAGGTGAAGGAAAAAGGAGGATTCAGTGGTGGTTCCTTGGTCACTGATTTGAGCAACTGCCTAGATAATGGTGCAGTTTACTGAGTGCATTTAGACTGCAGAGGAATAGGTTGGGGATGGATTAAAAACCCAGTTTCAGATGTTGAGACCTGTTTTCCATTGATGCTGCAGGTAATTGCGACATCCTCAGTGGCATAAAGCAACACACATTTATTATTTTATAGTTCTGGAGGTCAGAAGTCCAAAATCAGTCTCATTGAGCTAATGTCAAAATGTCGGCATGGCTGGTTCCTTCTGGAGCCTCCAAGGAACAATCTGTTTCCTTTCCTTCTCTAGTTTCAAGAGGCTGTTCTCATTCCTTGGCTTCTGACCTCACATCCCATATCTTCTTTTCTGCCTGTGTTTCCTTGGTCACATCACCTTCTCTGGCTTTGACCTTCCTGACTATCTCTTATCCTTTTGATTATATTGGGCATATCAGGATAATAATCCAGGATAAACTTCTTAAGTTAATCACACCTGCAAAGTCTCTTTTGCCATGTAAGGTCACATATTCACAGTTCTGAGGACTAGGACATAAACATCTTTGGTGGGTTATTATTTACCTTGTCTCAAAGTCTAATATGTTTGAAGTGTTATCAGGTATCATAGTAAAGATGTCAGACAGAATGTCGAGGTTAGAAGAGAGAACTGAGTGACTAAGTTTGAGATCATTGGCATGCAAATAGGACCTAAAATCAAGTAATTGTTCAGTCTGAGGACTTCCAAATTTAGAGGGTGGGGCATCCCAGGTGACTTGAGAATGACAAGTCCAGAAAGCTAAGCAAGTGCTGCGCCTAGAAAGCCGGGAAGACACAAAGGATGAACTGTGTTGAATGTGACTAAGGGATCAAACAAGAGAAAAAATATGCATTGTTTTTGGTCTCAAAAAAAGTCAGTGGGGCACCTGGGCAGCTCAGTTGGTTAAGCATCCAACTCATGATTTTGGCTCAGGTCATGATCTCATGGTCCTGAGATCAAGCGCCCTTGGGGTTCCAGGCTCAGCAGGGAGTCTGTTTGAAATTCATTCCCTCTCTCTCTTCTCCTCTCCCCACTCATGCTCACTCTCTCTGTCTCTAATAAGTAAATAAATCTTTAAAAAATAAAAATAAAGTTAGTAATATTTATTTAGTTTTTATTTTATGCATCTGTTTGAGAAAGGGAGCAAACATAGAAAGGAAAGGCAGAGGGAGAGAGAATCCCAAGCTGACTCTGCACTGAACCCAGAGCCTACGCTGGGCTTAATTTCATGACCCTGAGATCAGACCTCAGCAGAAACCAAGAGTTGTCGCTCAACCAACTGTGCCACCCTGGCACCCCAAAGCTAGTAATTTTTATAAAAGCAGTTCTAAGCTAACTGCCATGTCCTGAGGAATGAAATGGATCCAGCGAATGAAGGCAACGCATTTACAGAGCTTCACTGTGAAGAGCAGGGAATTCATGCGAAAGCAAGAGGACAACGTGGGTCAAGGCAGAGGTTATTTTCCTTTTCTCAGGACAGGAGATAACATATGTCTGCTTGGTGACAGAAATGATCTAGTGGAAAGAGAAGGATTAATAATGAAAGAGAAAGAAGTGGTAAACAAAGGAAGGACATCCTGGGCAGGATAACAGAGAGGTTCCACAGCAAAAGAGGAGGACTTTCATGGCAGCAGAGCACTTCTCTGGACATGGAGAAGGGAAAACAGAAAAGATGGGTACCAGCGGAGGCTGGCAGGTCAGCTTGCAGAGCTATCATGAAGCATACCTGCTTTGAAAGCTCTATTTCCTTAATTCTAAGAGCTGCAAGTAGACTTAGGGACTCAGCTGGTGAGGAAAGGTTTGAGAATTGTTCCACCAGGGGAAATACTGGGAAATTCCTTTCATTTTTTACTTTTACTTATTTTTTTAGCTGGTGGGTGGAGGGCAGAGGGAGAGAGGGAGCATACAGCCTGACAGGGGCTCAATCTCACAACCCTGAAATCATGCCCTGAGCCTACACCAAGAGTCAGACACTTAACTGACTGAACCACCCAGGCGCCCCAATGTGAAATTCCTTTTAAAGGGCCAATCTGCCTGCTACCAAAAAGCAGGCGGGGCAGGGTGCAAAAAAGCCTTCCCCTTGTGATGAGAGGGATTGGGAAGTCGGTGTCATACATCTGATATTCATAGACACATTATTTTGGAGTGATAATTCAATTAGAGTCAAATATAACAAGTGAATTGATTGGAAGAAAATGTTTCCTTTGCGGTGATGCAATGGGAGTTATGCTGGCTGCTTGACATTCATTGCGCAGTAAGGATTTAAATGTTCAACATCTTTTAATGAGTTGTGAAGGAGTAGACTTCAAAGTATGTAAAAACGATAGACTCTTTCTGTTGCCCTAGATGAGCATTTGTCCCTAAGCAGTGACATCAGTTAACACCCCAGAGCCTCATAAAAGTAGCTGCTTTATTCCAATTAAAACAGAACAGTCATTTCAACAGTCTTGCTTTACAGACAGAATAATATTTCGCCCATCATCTCCCAGGCCATAAGCACATGATATAGTGGCTGAAAGCTCAAGACTGCTTAGATTCACATTCTCACACAAACAGCAGAAGAGCAAAAATGTATTATCCCTGGACTAAAATCCTCCACCCCTAGCTTGAGGTTTAAGACTTAGGGTTGTAAGTAGCAGCAATGAAGAGTTGGTGTGCTTGAATTCTGTTTTGAGAGGAATGAGCCTTTAGGAGTATCTTTCAATGCAGAACCACAGTTTTATCGTAGACGTGGATATGTCTCAGTCTATTCCTTTCAGAAGGAAGGGGAGGTATGAAATAGTTATCTGGAGAGAAAATGACTTTACTGGGAAAGCATGATAGGATTGTTTATTAAAATACTATCAGTTAGGTAGCATTTTTCAAGAAATATTTTGGGGACTTTGATTAGATTCACAGAAGTAATCTGTTGTTTTTTTTTTATTTAATCCAGAAAATAATTTGATTCATGACTATCCCCTAAGGGGGAGGGAGGACTATTTCTAAATGTAGTTAATATCAACTACATGTTGATTATTTTTTTTTACTAATTGTGTTTTGATAAGATAACACCTGATTATATCTCTAAATTGTGGATGTGGTCTACTATGGTTGCTTGCGTACTGCAAATAATAACATTATTTTGCCTCTGAATAATGCAAAGCTCACAGATTTTTAAAAATTTATTCTTACAACCTTTACTTTAGAAGAGACAAAGTTTACTATACCCATTGTTCTGAAAAAGAGAGTAAAGCACAGATATTAAAAAGCATTATCCCCAGATCTATCAGGTTTCTTTGTCTTACAGTTTAATTCTTATGCCACAAAATTTGTATGGGTAAGCATAAAAATGCAAGCTAAATGGAGCATTTAGGAGATCATTGAAAGGAGGTTCCAACAGCACCTACTGTCTTCTGAATTCATTTCCAGCAAGATTCACTTCAATTCAACAAGCATGGACTGAAGACCTACCATGTTTAAGGTATCCAGCACTTTATTAAAAGGCAAAAATGTCAATTAATGATCATGTGAAATAGAAACTTGGGCCCCAACCATACTAACTTCATTTAGTAGGTCTTATTTTTTAAAATTAAAAATGACAGATTGCTACCTATGTTGGTACCATTGGACTTGATAGCTTTGTTCCTGCTGTTGTTTTGTTAATGAAAATTATAAATTTCTAACTCACTGATTTTTCAGTGCAACAGATAAGATTGTTCAAAATTCTTGTCCCATTCAAAGAAAACAAAACAAAACTGTAACTATGTGTTTCATACTTGACTCTAAATTGAGTAATCAGCTGTCATTCCCTTCCCAGTAGGAGGCCTCCATCCTATACTTCTTGATATAGCTGGTTCTCCACTGATCCATGCAACTACATGGTTGCTAATTGAAATTTGATGCTTGTTCTGATTTTATTTTAGTACGTCCCTAATTAGTTACTCCAGTTTCTCAGATATACTAGGGACTCAATAAATACTGATTACTTTTTGATTATCTAATTCTAACATTTCTGAATTATAGGAATGTTATATAAGAGCCTATACAATGTCTTATAATGTTATAATATTATGTTATATATGAGTTTGAATGTTTGAGTAGGCAATGAAGCCAGTTAAGGACCCAAGAGAGATTGGAAGGGATTTTTTGAACAAGATAGTTGAAGAGTTAAAAAAAATAAAAGAAAAGAATACCTGGTCACCTTAAGAAAAATAACTGGATTACAATTCCTCTTGTATTATCAGAGAGGGTTATGCCTTTGGCGGAAAATAGGCTTACAGTACTTTTTAGAAGTCCAAAACATCGAGGTCATTGGCTGAGTAAACAGAAAGGTAAGGCTAGTGACATTGGAGAGGAAACATATTTGTATCTCTATCTCTGTCTATCTATCTACTTACCTATCTTTCTGTTTGTCTATCTATCCCTGGAGAGAGGGAGAGGTAAGGTAACCTATTTTAAGGAGTTGGCTCATGCAATTATGGAGGCTTGGAGAGTCCAAAATCTGAAGGAGTAAGCTGGCAGGTTGGAGACTCAGGGAAGAGGTGCAGTTCAAGTCCAAAGTCAGTTCGCTGGCAGAAATCCTTCTTGCTGGGGGTCAGTCAGTCTTGTTCTATTAAGGGCTTACCTGATTGGATGAGGCCCACCTACATTATAGAAGGTAATCTCATCCAAACAACACCTTCATGGGAAACATCCAAAATAATATTTAACCAAATATCAGGCCACTGTGGCCCAGCCAGGTTGACACACAAAAATAACCATCACAGGAAATAATTTTTATAGGTGTTCATATTTATAAAAGTAGGCTAAGTGGCAAATTTGGGTTATTGAAAGAGAAGATCCATCTTTTGGTGAGCCGTCTGTTTGTTTACTGTTAATGTGAACTGACTGGAATCATAGCTATTTTAAACCAGCATTATTACAACAAATTACAGGAACTGCATATGCTGAAAAAAAAACTGGCCAGTAAAACATATTGATGAATAGTTATTGACAGCTTTTATACAGACGTGCATTTGCAGAAGCAAGTCCATATTTTTGCAACAGGCATCCTTTTCACAAAATTGCGCAGGCCATAGTATGCATTTAGGCCAATCTTAGGAAAAACATGAACCAAATATGCAAGAATTGCTCCAATGTTCACAGAGAGCATCTGGAAAATTGGATCCATATTTTGATACAAGTATATAGTACAGAAAGAAGGATGCACACTTTTGTGGAAAGCATTTGCTTGGGGTGCTATAATGTTATTTGTTGAAATGCTTAATTAATATAATGGTTTTTTCCCTAAAAGGAATTTAAAAATCATTTTTTCTTCTAGAAATATTTACTTCATATCCCTGCTTTTATTATTAATTTTTTTCTGTTTTATTTTCAGTTTGGGGAGTAACTCCACAGATACAGAATATTGGCTAACTGCATAACGTTCTACATTTAGCAATGCCTTGAAACATCCTAAAGTTATTTCATCACTTTCCACTCAGGGGCATCCAATGCCAAAACTTGGCATTGCAGAAGTTATTAATTTCCTCTCTATGTAAGAGAAGTATCCCTTAATTGACTGAAATAACTTTCTAGTTACTGCCAATAGGATCACTACTGGTTCTGATTTATTCACCTCTTTTATTTATTTATTTATTTAGCAAAATAACTACCATAAAAAAAAAAATCTATATTTGTTCTCATGCCACTTTTTGTCCCAGAAAAGTTTTTGCTTCTCAAGCCCTGCTTAAAAACATCCCTTAAAAAAAAAAAATCTGGAAATGACTTTGCCTCCAATGGTTCCAGCTCAGGACCTCTGTCTTTGGGCCCGCAGGTGTTCTCTGACGTTGTGTGTGTGTGCACAGAGGGTAGCAGGACCAAATAGATATTTGTGTCATGAGTGATCATTGCCTTTGCTGGGCACTCAAAGGGAAAATGGATGTGCCATAAAAGATTTTCTTTAGGGCTTCAAGAGTAGGATTTCAGAACTATATTCAGTCCATATAGTCCCTGGGCTCTAGCTCCAAGATGCTCTTCTTGATTGACAGATGACTGTCATGATGAACTGAAACCAAGCCCCAGGGAGGTTCTTCAACATCTTGTTCAGTGGTTCTCTGCTATGTCCACCCATCAAGTTTTTCCTTCTCTTGTCACCTTTTGAAAATCTTACTGGACTTCCTTTCTAAGATTTAAGCACCTCATCTGTCAACTACTCCATTTCTGAAAACACAAACTTGTTTCTCTTCTCCAAAGTATGGTTCATGCCCCAGGTATTCTGTTCCTATCCTCAGAATGGCTGTTCAAATAATCTTCTTCTTTACTAAAAGACATTGATGGTCCATTAAAATAAGACCTACAGTATGATAAAATAAGACCTGAAATCATTAGAAAGATGAATACAAGCTTATCTGAAACAGTCCCAGGATAGCAAAAAAAAAAAAAAAAAAAGAGGAAAAATGAAAGTGTTAACTTCCCACATTAAAACAGATTGAATGTACTTATTCTGCTCTATCTATGCAGGAAAATCAAGAGACTCAATAAATGACATTTTCTTTGGAACTTTTGTAAATAAACATTTCTTTTCAAGTGGTTTCTCAGAATGCACCCTGCAGTACTTTTCTGTTAGCAGCTTCCTCTGTGTCCTCTCTAGCAGAAGCAATTTATCTTCCCATCTCCATCGATTGCTATGTGGCCAGGTTATGACACTCTGGCAGCACTGCCTGAGCTCTGGATGGTACTCTTGGGTTCTGAGAAGACTAGAGCAAGGCAAAAGGATGGCATATTTCCCTACCTTTCAAGGGTTGAAAGAGAGAGAGTGAGATGCTGTTGGCTCTCAAATCCTACTGGACTTATTATGGAAGAAAGAGGTAAATGAGAGAAGAAGAGGGTAGGGAAGATGAGCAATAAGAAAGAAAGGAAAAAAGAAAGAGAAAAAAGAAAAGATGGAGAGAGGGAAAGAAAAGAAAGAAAGAAAGAAAGAAGAAAGAAAGGAAAGAAGAAAAGAAAGAAAGAAAAGAAAGAAAGAAAGAAAGAAAGAAAGAAAGAAAGAAAGAAAGAAAGAAAAAGAAAGAAAGAAAGAAAGAAAGAAAGAAAGAAAGAAAGAAGAAAGAAAAAGAAAGAAAGAAAGAAAGAAAGAAAGAAGAAGAAAGAAGGAAGGAAGGAAGGAAGGAAGGAAGGAAGGAAGGAAGGAAGGAAGGAAGGGAGAAAGGAAGGAAGAAGGAAAGAAGGAAAGAGGGAAGGAAGAAGGAAGGAGGGAGGGAAGGGAGGTTTCTCAGTCTTGGCACTATTCACATACCCTTGGCTGGACAATTCTTTGTTGTGGGGGCTGTCCTACATATTGTAGGATATTTAGCACCATTTCTGGTTTGTACCCTTTAGGTTCCAGAGGTATACCCTCAATCAAATTCTGACACCCCAAATTGTCTCTACACATTGCCAATGTCCCCTAGGGGCAAAAATGCCTCCAGTTTGAGACCCACTGACTTAGAGAAAACATGTTTGACATATTCTCTAAAAGGAATTTAAAGTGAAGGTCATATACACATTTCTCTAAAACTGATAATTAAGAATTTTAAGAATACATTCCATACCAAAAAAGTCATGCATGGTATTACAAATCGAATAAGATGTTTTGTAGAATATACATATTAATAAATGAGATACTTACTACATGGAACAAAACCAGTGAAGAGTATGATGCTCCAAAAACTGTGCAGTGGTAAACCACATGTGCCATATTAACCATATGACTGTCTTTCTCAAGCTTATAGAAGAGATTTATACCTCCTTCCTTTTTATAGAATAATCTAGCTATATATCCAGAGTGTTGAAGGTTTTTTTATTTAGAAGATTGTTTTTATTAGCTATTAAAATTCTTGTGACATTTTTATTACCATAGTCAATGTTTGTTTATTGTAAGGCTAGTGAATGTTTTTGAGTTTGGTTGAGCTTTTCCAGTAGGATGGTTCAAGGATGATTTTGACAATTGAAGTTTACAAAGGGGTCGTCATCATGTTGTCCAATTTTTCTGGGTATTTTGAATAACCGTCTTTAAAATTGCTGAGATATTATGCTCTAGAAAATGGGCTTGAGTGGTCTGCAATAACAGCTTTTTATTTGCGTTAGGAGTCTTAATACTCAGCATCAACTCTAGTAGCTTCAGAAATGTGATTATGAGCCATTTGGAATTTTAAAAGCATTCATAAATAAATGCATTCTAAAATAGTTCCAATTGGCTAGATAAGTAATGTACATTTAAAAAATTAAAATAAAATAATATCAAAATGCATACACACTTTGGTTAAATAGAGTAAGTGTCCTTTGAGTCATTCAAATACATTCTTCATCATATTGAGTGAGCCGTTCAGATATGTTGCTTTTGCATTTTATAGCAAATAGCAAATAGTACACTAGAACCAGGAAATGCCAGGAATAGGAGTAAAGATTTCAAATAAAAAGAGATAATTACTTGACTATTTTCATGAAGAGTAAAAATCTCACACCGGTTGCTAGTTGGTTTTTAAGAAGCCTAATTTATGAAGGACTTTGAGGCAAAAAATACACAAAGCAAACAGAAACTTTTTTATTACTTTGTGTTCAGCATGGTGGTATTTGGAAAGAACTGAATTAGATGACATAGATTGAAAATTGAGTAATCGTTATTTCTTTTCATTTCTTATATATTCAGAAACTTTATAACAGAAGAAGTAGCAAATGCCCTTATTTTCTGAAATCAAAAAATTTTAATTCCCATCCCCTCCTCCCACAATTCAAGAATCCTGAAGTTTGTGCGAACCACTCTGCCACTGCTTGCCCAGGTCTTTGTGGTCCTTTCCATGGCATGCACATGCTTTACTTCTGTGCCAGAGGGGATCATAGGAATAATCCACGTTGAGAATCCTAATTTCTGTTGGTACACAGGCAGCCTTCACTATCTGAGGTCCTACCTGGCCCTAGTGTGTTGGTCCAAATGGAAAATAAAACTCCTTTACTGATCTAGCAATACTTGTGTCCTCTTAGGCTCAGAGTCTGGCCAACCTCTGTTATCCTCTCAGATGCTCACTTCCATTCCTCCCCATCCTGAGCAGCCCCATCTTCTTCTCCAATAAACATCTTAAGATGGCTTCAGATAGATCTTTAAAGTAGCTGTCAATCGCAGTGGGACAAACTGAGGCAAGAACCAAGAGGTTTAGCTTCTCTTTCATTCTTTCTATTCTCTCCTAACAGTGAGAATAAATCAATATTTTAATATATAAATCTTTAATATATAAATCTTATATATTGCCTCTACCCATATTTCCTTATTCCTTACAAAACTCTCACAATGCATATTGCCAGTCTACAGACTCAGAATGACGCCAAGAAGTCTTGTCTTGCTCAAGGTCACCACACTGGAAGAGCTGGGACGGAAACCCAACTCTGTGACTCAAGCTTCTCTGATTCAGTAAAAGTGTTAGACTGAATGAAAGAGCCAATGAAGGACAAGGTGCTATTGAATTTAACCGTTGATGTCCACAGAACAAGAATTTCATTCTCAGTATTTAGTGTCTATAGTAGGTAGAATAATGACACCACAAAGATGCCCACATCCTAATTCCCTGACCTGTCAATATGTTAGATGACAAGGTAAAAAGGAATTAAGGTTGCAGATGGAATTAAGGTTGCTAATCAGCTGACCTTGAGATGCGGAGATTATCCCAAATTATGCTGGCACATCCACATAATCACAAGAGTCCTTAACTGTGGATCAAGAAAGCAGAAAAGTCAGTGTTAGTATGATGTGATATGAGAAGGACTCACTCAGCCATTGCCGGCTGTGAAGATGGAAGGGGCAACAAACCAAAGGTGTACTCAGCTTTTAGAAAAGGCAAGAAAGGGGATCCCTGGATGGCTCAGCAGCTGAGTGCCTGCCTTCGGCCCAAGGTATGATCCTGGAGTCCCAGGGCCGAGTCCCACATCAGGCTCCCTGCATGGAGCCTGCTAGCCTGCTTCTCCCTCTGCCTGTGTCTCTGCCCCTCTCTCTCTTAAAAAAAAAGAAAAGAAAAGAAAAGAAAGAAAAGAAAAGAAAGAAAAGAAAAGAAAAGAAAAGAAAAGAAAAGAAAAAAGAAAAGAAAAGAAAAGAAAAGAAAAGAAAAGAAAAGAAAAGAAAAGAAAAGAAAAGAAAAGAAAAGAAAAAGAAAAGGCAAGAAAATGGAGGCTCCCCTAGAGTTTCTAGAACAGCATGACACTCTGCTGATACCTCAGTTTGGAGATGAAATCTACTCTACACTTTGCAACTCCAGAACTATAAGATGATACCTTTGTGTTGTCTTTAACCACTAAGTTTATAATAATTTGTTATAGCAGCCATAGAAAACTGTTACAGAGTCCATATCAATTTTGTTTTTAAGTATTATAACCCAAATTAGCAAATAATGAGAAAAAACTCAAAGAGGTTAGTATTCTGTTATCATTAAGAAATTTTCAGCCCAAAAAAAAAGAAATTTTCAGCCCAAAGGCTATGCTAAAAATATACAAAGTTTCCAAAGTTTTCTTTTTTATATTTATTTAGGCATATAGTTATTTATGGAACACCTGTTATTAACATGGTGTTGAGGAGATGGTAGGGGGCAAAATAGACAAAGTTTCCATTCTCCATAGATTTATGATCAGAAAAGCCTCAAAATTTAGTTCATTGAGTGTTATTTGATAAGAAAATTGGTCAAGTAGGATGAGAGTTCCAAAAGTAATTCACAGTAAAGTGAACTATGGATCAAAAGATGAGGGGGCACCTGGGTGGCTCAGTGGTTGAGCTTCTGCTTTCGGGAGCCTGCTTCTCCCTCTGCCTATGTCTCTGCCTTTCTCTCATGAATAAATAAAATAAATAAAAAATTTTTTAAATGAGGTTCTGGGGGGACGCCTGGATGGCTCAGCGGTTAAGCATCTGCCTTTGGCTCAGGGCTTGATCCTGGGGTCCCGGGATTTAGTCCCACGTCGGGCTCCCTGCATGGAACATGCTTTTCCCTCTGCCTGTGTCTCTGCTTCTCTCTATCTTTCTCTCTCTCCATGAATAAATAAATAAAATATTTTTTTTAAAAATGAGGTGCTGGAGAGGTGGGATCCGCCCCAGAGCCTCTCTTCAGGTTCACCCTTCCAGCCGCAGAGCTCAGCAATTCTTCTGTTTTCTCTTTTCCAGACTCATGGTGCAATCTCTTCCTCATTCCTCAAGGTGAGTTATACAGTGGATTTGGTCTTGACAGGCTTTCCTCTTCCTTCCTGCTTCAATGATCTTTTAATATTTTCACTGCTAACCACTGAATTACAATAGCATCAACAACAAAGCCAGGAGGTAAAATTTAAAAGCCTACAATGTTCTTACAACATAGGCTTTGACTCATTTTCTAGAACTAAAGGCATTCCCCTGCTACTCTGAGAGGGGTTCAGATAGTAACTGTCGATATAATTAAAACCTAAATGTGGATTCAAGGTAGAACAAAAGCTACCCTTTTGACCTCAAATGGGCAATTGTGTTTCTGTGGATCTCCCAAGAGAGGACACTCCGATTCACTAGGGGGCTCAATAATTATGCCCTTTGGGCATTTTCTTTGTAGGACATCAATTAAAGGGCAATTCTAGGAGACTTAAGTCAAGAAGGTGTTTTCAAACTTATTTTGACCAGAACCCAGAGGAAAAAGCAGATTTTAATTTGTGATCTATCATGCACTCATAATTGAAACAAAAGTTTCAAAAACAATACTTACCCCTTATACCAAATGATGTACTTTAATTTTCTAAATTCTATTTTATTTTAATAATGCTGGCTGATCACAACTTATAATTTTCAAAACACTGCAGGGAGCTAGTGTAGGGGCTGGTTACACAACGTAACAAACACAATCATCGCCATCAGTAACTCTAGGTATGAGTCCTGGCCTCAACACCTTCTTAGGTGTGCAAGTTTGTTCAAGCTATTTAACATCTCTGATTGTCTTTCCTGTGATCCAATTTGTGAAGATTAATATTTCAGAGGGGAGTGGCAGGGTCCCCAGGTTAAATAGCGTAACGTACAATGTTAGCTCCATGAGGTCATGATTTTCGTGTATTTCGTTCACTGGTGTATTGAGGGGTGTGCTGTAGTCAGGTCGCACAAGCTCACAAGAGATGATTCTGTACGTCTTCTCCCAACTCTTCACTCATGGACATTCTGTTGATAACTTGAAATTAGCCATCATGAGAGTATTTACACCAGAGAAAACAGCAATTGCTACCAGTCAAGCCCCGCCACCCCAACCCCGGCCATTATTAAGCATTTGTTTGGACACACTTGCCTGTATCCAAGCACCTGTGACAGTGCTTGACCTAGTAGCTCTTAATAAGTAGTCACCAAATGGATAAATGGAAAAATTAGTATAAAACACTTAAAACAACAAGTGATATCACCATCAGGAAATACACGTTAATAGAAATGGCCTTGGGGACTGCTTTGTTGAAAAAAGAGCCACGTAAGAAATTGCCTTAAGGAAGTCTTTCCAATAAAATAAATGGTGTCAAATGACCTCATTTCCTGTCCTGTCACTGTAGAACTAGTGAGTTAAATGGTGATTAAAAAAAAAAAAAAAAAAAAAGCCATTATGAGTTTCTTTTATAGCTTCCCCCTCCATTCCCACCTTTGTCTCAGCTGCAAGTCACTGACTTCTAAAATGTCAAAAATCAATCATGTTGCACAGCAGATAAACCCCATATATAATTTGTTCACATTTTCTTCCAATGGTGATGAGGAAATGGGAAGTTTGCAGACTAGGACTAACTCTTTAGGTGAGAAAAATGGAGAGATAAAGACCATTACCATTCAGCAATACATATTAAAGGATTAAAAATAAAGTAGAAGATAACATCAAAGCATTTTCTGATCCCTCCTTGTATCCCCTAAGACTTCCTTCTCACATATTATCACCTTCTCCAAGAAGATTTCTTTTTTTCCAGAGAAAGAATGAGTGTCCCTCTCCTGTGGGCTTCCATGGTATAATATATGGACTTGGGTGTATATACTATATATTTATTACCTAAAGCACAATATAGTTGCCTGTAATTAGCTGTCTGCCCCCACATGACCAACTGAAGTTTAATGACTTTCTTTTGTTTATAATTTGACACTCAGAGTAATGATTCTACCTTCTAAAGTGCCTGGCACATAATAGAAGTTCAGTAATGTTCACTGAATTCGTGATCAAATTATACATTCATCAGTTAATGAATAGTGATTTACACATTAAAGATAAACTTAAGACTTTGGGAAAGCTAGACAACTAACAAAGAAAGAAAGAAGGAAAGAGAAGGAGGGAGGGAGGGAGGGAGGGAGGGAGGGAAGGTGGGAGGAAGGAAAAGGAAAGGAGATTATCTTTTTGAGCCCAAACCAATGCCCATTTCTCTTCAGACTTAATGAGGAGATGTATGATAGCCACAAGCTGTTGGGTGCTTGTTTCAAGGCAAGAGGAAGGACTAAGATTCTTTGCATAAACTAACCCTGGGGGAAAGTTCAATGGCAAAGGAGCAGAAATAGGTATGTCTTCCAATATCCCCTGCATAGTCAAAGAGTTCTACTGAACAGATACCTGGTTGAGTTTCTTTAGAATCTCTACTGAAAAGTTATGTCCACCTGCTTAAATCTGGAAGACTCAGTAATGCTTGACTAAATCTCACTCGGAATCTGGTTACATCCATTTTCAATGTTTGAATACATTCACTCAGGATTGTTTAGACTCATTTATATTTAAACACAATTAGATACAATGAACAGGAAGGTCAAACAAATATGTTTTCACCGATATTTAGTTTAAATGATACATGCCGAGATTAAATGGCAAAACAAGGAACTAAGAAAAACACATCATTAAATTTCACACAGCGGAGCTGATTTGCTTTCCTTTGCACTTGCTTGAGTTTATGTTAAAGAAGTATAATTTTCTGTGCCCCTTGGATTCTGTTAAACCATAGCAGCCAATAGTCACATTAAATCAATGCATATTCTTCGTCTAAGTCCCTTAGGTGCTGTTGAATTGTAATAAATGCAACTCTCTACTTCAGTGAGCTGGGCTGCGGTCCAGGAGAAAGGAAAATCTTGAATTTAGAGTCTTGGCTTATCCACTGCTCGGGAAGACATTCCAAGTTTTAAAGAAGATGCAACTAACCAGTGCATGTAAATAACGAGACTGGAGTTTGTTTTCACGGGGCATGAGACACCATACTCAATTTGGGAAATAATTCTTTTTTTGTCTTGTTACATTTCAGGTTGTTGTGCCATTACTTGGTTGTGCCTTTTATCATGTATCTTTGGACCAGTATTTTCTATTGAAGCTGCTGTGATTTTTATAAAAACTTACTTTCAAAGCCAATAATCTTTTGTATAATAACTATGAGCTTAGAAAATAAAATATACTCTCTGGTAGTATAATTATTAGCTGAATGTTCATCACAAAGTGGAGCCTGAAAAAACTCACTTGGGCACATGGGCAGGGGGATTCCGTGAATGGACACAGGATTTTTTTGTTCTAAGGGTTTTTGTTTAGCACCAAGAATTTGATCAGAGACTTTTAGATCAATGAGTCCTAGTTTTCATTCATTTAAAAAATATAATTTTGGACTTCTGAAACATATTATGATACAAGTTTAATTAGTTATTATCTTAAAATTATAGTTCACATTCATAGAGATAATTAAATAGTAAATGCTTTATCATAAAACTTCCTATAATTTTCCCTGTTACAGAAAAAGACTACCTCTTTGTGTTAACTAGTAAGACAACTGATACAAAACTTCATTAAATTTGAAAACACAATGGACACAGGAGAGGACAGTGAACATTTGAGGTCAGCCCATGAAAAAAAGCTGTTTCATTTCCAATTTCAAAACACTATACACTGAGATTTATTTTAGAAGTGAAAAAGAAGAATGGAGCCCATATCTTTAGCTTCACACAGACCAAGACTGTGATTGTCTCTTCTCAGCAGCTAGTGAGGACAGAGTTAAAATATCCTAAAGAGCAAGGATTGAGTTCTACTTTTTTTTTTCCTCCCCCTAGCATCTCTTATTTATCCATTCTTCAAATATTGATTGGGTGTCTGGCTCTCTGCTAACCATTGATAATACTGGGGTGGACTGTATCTTCCAAAAATGGCAGCAGCACTATCTCCCTCCCATGTGCTCTTCTGCAGTGTGACCTGGCTACTACTCTGCCTGAAGGTGGAGTCTGATTCCTCAATTGGGAATCAATTGGGCTCTTCAATTGGTCTAGCCTAGAACTTGCTCATAACTAATAGAAGGTAATAGAAATGAAAGAGAATGAACTTTGAGGCCAAAGATGACAATGCATTTTCTCCCTGGTTCTCTGGAAACATTTGCTCCTCGGGAAACCAGCCAACATGTTAAGAAATCCAACTACCCTGAGGCTACCTGATGTAGAAACGCCCTGTAGGCAGGCATTCCAGTCAACTGTTTTGCTGAGCAGTCTTCCTGCCATGCTCACAAAAACATCAGATGTTCAGTGAAACTGTCTGGGCCCCTCCAGACCAACTGGTTTTAGTCAATGCTACAAGGAGTATGAAATTGTCCAGACCCTGCTTAGAATTCTGACCTACATAATTATGACACAATGAAATGGTGTAAACTTGGTGTAAACTACTAGGGTTTGGGATGGCTATGCTCCAAGAGGTCACTCTAACAACTGCTATTAATAATAGCTAGCATCTATTCAGCTCTTCTTATTTCTTAAGCAATTTTCAGATAAGCACTAACATTATCCCCATTTTCTAGAGAGGCCAAAGTAAACTTGCACAAGATCACAGAGCCTGGAAGACAGGAAGCTAGAACTAAATTGCAAGACCTGCATTCTGAACTTCTATGCTCTGCAAAATCCCTGCCCTCAAGGAGCTCCTAATCTAGTAGAGAAATAGGTCCATAAATAATTATAATAAAATGTGATAAGTATCATAATTTGGGCTTCATAAGATGTCATGAGAATTTGGAAGAGAGAGAATATAATTCTCTGTTGAGTGGGAAGGAGATGGGGTAGAGGAGAAAAGACTCAGACTTGGAAAAGGAAGGAGAATTTGATCATGTAGAGATCAGGTGCTTGAGTGAGAGAACATTGGGTTTCTTCTCTCTCTCTTTCTCTCTCTCTTTCTTGCTCCCTTCCTCTCTCCCTCCATCCCTTTAATAGCAGATAAATATGGCTGAAGCAAGAGAGACTGACAAGATAGAAAAAAAATTGTTGAAGAGGCAAATGAGGAAAGGTTAGCATGGACCATTTCATTCCAAGCTGAAACTTTTGTATTTGTTTTATAAGTGCTAAGGAATCGCAGGAGAAATTTTGATAAAGGAAGCAGCAAAAGAAACCTTGCATTTTTACAATATAATTCTGGTTGCAGTGTAGAAGATGAATTGGACTGAATTTAGAAATAGGTACTCAAATACATATTTTATATGAAAGAATAAATGGATTAATTTAAATTGTAATTTGGTTTCTCTCTCTCTTTTCACTGCCTTAAGCAATTTGCCTTATCACTCACAGCAAAACAATGCAGAACACACAAAGTAATACACAGCATTAGTAATAATGGAACTTTTATTGAACACTTATTATGTGTGCTGTCATTTAATCCTAACAACAAACTACAATGTAAGAATTATCACTATCTCCTTTTTTTGTGGAGGGTGAAACTGAGGAAGACTATAGCCAAGATTGTATAGCTATTGGGTAGCAGAACTGGCATTCAAGCCAAGGCAGTTGGGTTCTAACTGATGTTACAGATTCTGGGACAGAGTTTAGTAATTGCAGACGCCAAAGCAGATATTTTCACCCTAATTTAGTAATGGTTAACATAGTCTCACAGATAGGCTGATGCTACTGTAATGGGCAGGGGCCCAGCTAAAATAGAAAGTTAAGGAAAGGCTGTCTTAAGGAGACTGTACATGAGTGAATTTCAAAGGATGAGTTTGTCCTTCAAACATTCATTCATTAACTCATCAAATATTTTTGAGCATCTTGGTACCAGGCACTGTACCAAGAGACTAAGAGAATTAGTTTATTTACTTGCAGCATGTAGAGTCAACAGGCAAATAATAACACATTAAAGCATGTTGTGAAGAAGAAGTGTGATGTTCTGTATAAGCCCCTCAAAAAGGAATCCTTGCCTAATCTGAAAAGGCAAAGTCTAAACCAAGTGCTAAGGGATGAGTAAGAGTTATTCAGGTAAAGTGGGAGAATGTGATATACCAAGACTATTCCAGGCGGAGAGGTGGAAGAGCCTGAGGAACTGCATTATGTCAAGTCTGACGACAGCAAAGAGAGTGCTGAGCTGAATTCTGAGTGACAGCCAGGACCTAATACATGAAGAGTTTCATGATATCATATGGTCTATGGAACCATCTGAAGGTATTTTTTTTTATATTGTATTTATTTGAGAGAGAGAGAGAAAATGAGCATGAGAGAGAGAGAGAGAGATATCACAAGCAGGGAGGAGGGGTAGAGGGAGAAGCAGACTCCCCACTTAGCAGAGAGAGCCCAATATGGGGCTCCATCCCAAGACCCTGGGATCATGACTGAGGCTAAGGCAGACTCTTAACTGACTGAACCACCCAGGCACTCTGAAAGTATTTTAAAATCTGGTTAAATTCACTCTGGCCACTGTGTAGGGAGGACACAAGAATGGCAGGGGGGCAACAGTGGGAAAACGTTAATATATTTTAAATGTATTTTGGAAATATCATTGATGAGATTTGGTGATTGATTACATTTCAAGATTTTTAAAAGAAAGGGCATTTTAAAGGACAACTCACCCACTTACAGATTGTATGACTGGAGAGATGGTTGTACCGAATAGAGCACATGTCAGAAAACTGGACAAGGAACAGGGAGGATGCTGGGAGGACTGGAGGACATGAGTGGGGGATAGGAGAGATCCTGAGTTCAGTTTGGGCAAGCTTAGCTGGAATTACCAAAGGTGAGAATTAATATAGACATTTGGAGTTAGGAATTATGTCTGGATTAAACATACAGATTTGAAAATTCTATATTGAAAAATAGACATATGGTAAACGAGGTTATGAAATTGCCCAGGAAAGGAGAGTAGAGTGACTAGAGGAGCTCCTCGGACAGAGAGCTAAAGAACATTTCTGAGCTGGAGGTGTTAGGAGACAAAGGAAACAGGATTTCCTAGAGAGTTGGCAATTAAAACTGAACAAGAGAGTGTTTCAGAGAGAGCTTTGAGGTAGAAGTGGTTCATAATGTCAGTTAGCTGACATGGAAAAATGTAGAGAAAAGAATCAAGTGTTAAATTCAACCCCTAGGGTGACATTTGTTTTTAGTGGAATGTCAAGGACAGGCCACAGGGGGAAGGGAAGACAGCTCTGAAGAAATTTGGCTGTGAAGAAAATATGACAGTAACTAGGGTGAGATATGTGACCAAGCAAGATATTTTATTGTTTATTGTTTGGTTTTCTTTTCCTTTTTCCTTCTTTCTTTCTTTCTCCTTTCTTTCTTTCTTTCTTTCTTTCTTTCTTTCTTTCTTTCTTTCTTTCTTTCTTTCTTCTTTCTTTTTTTTTTTTCTAGTGGAAGACTGACTCTAGGCAGTGTTGGAACGTTCTAGTCAGAGTTCACCAAGCAGAGAAAGATGAGTGCTTGTACATCACTTCTGTTCCTTCCACCAAGAAAAAGGAGTTGTTTCAAAGTATGAGATCAAAGACATAAAAGAGATCACAAAGATCAAAATTTGCTTGGAAGGTGAGAACATGACCAGAAAATATATTGCTGCAATAATTTTGAGAAATCTTTCCCAGAGTCATTTTTTTTTCTCATTACTTCAAATAAATCTGTGGTCATTTCTACAGCCACTCATTCTTCCCCATGAGGATTGTGGTTCCTACTGTGGTTAATAGTGCTAATGTTTATTCAGAGTAGATATACATGTTAAATGTGCCCAATGAAAGTATATTTATTTTCAAGTCTGTATTTCCCAAATATCTAAACCCATTCCTACATTATAAACAAGAATTTGTCTTCTCAAAGTATTGATGAATTTCTAAGAAACACTAAGAACAGGCTGCTAGCTCCCTGTATTGAAATCTCACACTTGATGTGCCACAGAAGTAAGATGAAATTTCTCACTGAAAAACTAACAACAAAAAAGAATCCCTAGGTACATCATTGTTGGCCCCCTCCTCACTGTGAAACAGGGAAAAGCATCTCTGGCCAGCACCTTAATAGAGGCAAAACAGAGTGGCATTCAAAGCCATGTAGGTTTAGCGGACCTGAGAAGGAGTACAGGCAGATTGTCCAGGTCCTGGACATTTCCTCCACCACAATTCTTTCCTATCTCCTCCTGTCAACCTCCAGAGGGCCATGGTGAGATTGGTACAAACATAAGCAACCTGGTTGTCCACTGCTGGGAGAATGGATAATTAATTACGATGGACACACACTATGAAATACCACACCACAGTTAGAAGCAATGGATTAAATGTACATTCACAGACATGGATGGATGGTAACAGGCACCTGAGTTTTCAAAAGTGTAAGAAACAGGAAGAGAACTATAATCTATAGTACAATACCATCTACCTATTAAAAAAAAAGATTCAAGACAACATCAATTTGTATATCCCACAAAGATAGGATATACAAATGAACAATATCTTAAATAGAGCAGCGTCTTTAGTGCATAGAGGGGGCAGGAGAGGAAAGACTAGTGGCTGTAGAAGGAAGGGATCATTAATTACAATTTCAAAAATAAGTACTGATGATGCTAGTTTGCCATGAACCCAGACCGGTGATTAAAAGAAGTCTCTGTACAGCCATCCAGAAAAGCTAAAAGCCATATAAGCCAGAAACAAATCTGAAACACTGTATAATGAACAGGCAAGTAGGTTTATTACTAACAGGCAAGTTAGTATGATTTGCAGAAGATTGAAACCAGCCCAAATGTAAACAGAGAGGGGAGTAGGCTTTCTGTTCCTGAGCCATTTCAGATGAAGAAGAAATTCAGCATCCGTTCCTCCAGGCTACTATTGATTCGTCAGACTCTCCCTAGTTCCAAAAGGCATACAATGAAAAGGGTCATAGAGGTACAAAATAAGATTTTGAATGAAGTGACCATCTGGTGAAAGAATAGGAAATGTGGGAGAAGGGTTAAAAAAATCTCAGTAGGCTAAAAAACCTCAAGAGATTGATCAATTTTGTTAAGCTAGTTTTGAGATTGCCTTCGTATATTATAAAATATTTTTGAGAGACAGGCCTAAAGGCATTCACAATTAGTAAATACAGAAAATCTATATACTGGAAAATTTTATTAAATTAATATTTTATACTTGTGTTGAATGTCAGTCTTGACCCAAATGATGCCATGACTTTGAGTAGAACAAAAGAGGTTAAAAATGCCCTTCACATGAAAGTTTTATATTCTGACAGCACAAAGGAATGAAATACTTTCTCATCTGAAATAGCAGTTGTCTGGGAGGTTCTTTTATTCTTTCATTGGCACATAGTAAATTGAGTCTTTTCAACAGTAATGCAATTGGGAACTTTAAAGATAATTAAGAAACATAAAATATGTCAGTCTTCTCAAACAGTTGGAATATGAGTTTTAATCTCTCTCCTTCAAGAGCATTAGTATAAATTGAAGCCTATACTCTCATAATTTTTTAAAAAACTGTATCATTTTAAAGATATACCAAGAAAAAAGTCTAATAATTGTGTACAGAAAAATAAAATGTGTTTTTATAAATATCTAATGAGAGCTGTACTCGAAATATATTGCTTATACATGATCAGAAATATTTCTTAAATTTGTTGATATAATGTAGCAAAAAATACAAAAGAAGAGAAAGGAGATCTTCTAATACAAATTAGGTTTGATGACTGGCTCTGATACAAATGTAGGGATTCAGCTCTCTCCTTAATGTCTTGGAGGTCACAGGCAACATGAAAGGATAAGCACGGCTATCTGTCTCCTTCTTACAATCTCAGCAGCTACACTGGTGGCAGTAGAGTGTGACTGTGACATGTAGTCCTTGTAGTATTTGAGTCCCCATAAGACTTCTAAGAGTCATACCTGGTTTATGCAATTTAATAAAAAAAAAATCTGTGCTTCACAAACAACTTGGGAATAGATGATGCATGTCTCAACTCCACTTCAAAAGAGTAAATTTTTTGGAAGTTCATAGAGGTAAATCTGTATATGTTGCAATCTCATTTATAAACCACTCTCAGAGTAGCCTTTACTTATTTCCTCTATAATCAGTAACCACATATTACAATATTTGGTCTGTAATCATGGAAACTATTACTCTCAATTCAAAGGTATAGATCCTCATAAGTATATTTATTTCTCCCTTAAAGGTTCTTGATACATTAGGGATATAGACCTTCAAGCAATCAACAGTTGACAATCTCCACTTGGACCAGTGTGCTATCAACCTTTTATTGTCAGAGTTCCTGTTCAGTGCCATAGTGTTCTCCTCCTCAGTATCCATCATCATTACAAAAGTTGAACACCAAGATTACATGGGTCCTACATAGGACACACGGAAATTAAGAGTTCACTTAGTGTGAAGCGTCTGGCTGGCTCAGTAGGTTGTGTCTGACTCTTGGTTTTGGCTCTGGTCCTGATCTCAGGGTCTTGAGATTGAGCGCTGCATCAGGCTCTGCAATCAGTGGGGAGTCGGCTTGAGATTTTTTCCTTCCCACCTCTGCTTGCACACTCTATCTCTCTCAAATAAATAAATAAATCTTTTTTTTAAAAGAGCATACTTATAATGATAAATATCTTATTTTTAAACGTTTCCAACACAGAGGAATTTTTTGGTATGCCAATTTAAATATTTCAAGCATGAAATAGAGAGTATGTCACTAGATGTCACATACTCAGAATACTATTCACCCTTCAGGCTTACAAAGCCAAGGCAGTTCTCACCATTGACACATTAAGAGAAAGAACGAGTTTTCATTTTGTAGAACTCTATGGAGGACGAGGAGGGCCACCCTTCTTGGGCATTTGAGCTCTCTTTTCTCTCAAACCAGAAATGTATCATACAGGGTCTCATTTGAGAAAACACCTCCTTGGAGCCATAGCCCGACATAGCTGAATGGAGAGCTGTATTTTAATTCTACCTTTGCCAATAATTGGTTATGTGAAGTCGGAAGAAAATCTTCAACTCTGTAGTCCTCAGTTTGCAAATTTATAAACTAAGAAGTTTATATTAGATGATTTCTTCATATCTCTCATTTTTACCTGTTTCCTTATCCTAAATTAAATTTAATGATTTTTTTTATTTATGTAATAAATGTATCTTAAATATCTAGAGAATGCTAAGTATATGCTAAATATTAAAATACAAAGCCAAAAATTGATAACATACATGTTATAAACCTATCAAAATACCTATGTAATATGAGAGACACTATGTTGGCAGCATAGAAAAAATATTTTAAAGATAAGAGGAAGAATGAACTCAATCTTTGTGGGATATAAAGAAAACAATCGGGATCCCTGGGTGGCGCAGCGGTTTGGCGCCTGCCTTTGGCCCAGGGCGCGATCCTGGAGACCCGGGATCGAATCCCACATCAGGCTCCCGGTGCATGGAGCCTGCTTCTCCCTCTGCCTGTGTCTCTGCCTCTCTCTCTCTCTCTCTCTGTGACTATCATAAATAAATAAAAAAATTAAAAGAAAAAAAAAAAGAAAAAAAAAAAAAGAAAACAATCTCAGTGAAAGTATCGAGTTAGACCTTTTTACAGATTTGGGTGGTCAAGGATGCCCTCTCCAAGTTCCTTCACATACTATGATTAAAAAAAAAAAAAATCACCAAAATCTTGGCCATCAAATATACTGAACAAAGCAATATTACCTTTACTAAAAATAATGAAAATCTTAATGTGCAGCAATTTTGTAGTTACAAACTTGCAACCCTGAAGGTACTAGATCACCACAAATATAGTCAAAGGTGAGGCATTTAACGTTTAAGCTCCTTTTTTTTTCATGTGCATTTGTTCAGAACTTTTGGTGGCAAGTGACAGAAACCCAATTTGAAATACGTTATGCAATAGCAGGAATGCAGCTACACTCCAGGGGCAGTGGAAGCCTAGCCTTAGACAATAGAATCTCCCTACACTCCCTAAATCACTGATCATGGTTTCATTCTCGTAGTCTGGCTTCCTTCATTTGATGGAAAACATGGCTGCCAGTAGCACCTAAGACTCTTGACTATCCTCTATGTCCTCCTTCTGTTCCTCCACTCCTCCCCACCTCCTCATTCCTGTAATTCCTCCTTAGTTCCAGTTTGGAAAAGACATTCCTGGCTTGGGTCATGTGGATCCCTTGAGGACAGTCAGTTGAGGTTTGGGGTATGATAATATCATTGGGCCAGTTTGTGCTGGTAACCACCACAGAAGAAGCCCTGGCACCAGGAGGAGATGGTGATATAACAACATGTTGGGGCCCCACATTTACTGACTGTGCGATGTTGGAAGACTAACTTAACCTCTCTACATCTCCATTTCCTCATCTGTAATGCAGAGGAAATACTAGTTCCCAACTCTTATGAGTCTTAAACGAATTAATGTACCCAAAGCAATTAGCACGGTATCTGGTACATATTAAAGGCTCAATAAAATAGTAAATACTTACCTTAAAATTCTCATCACCACCACCACCATCATTGTCATCATCATAGAGGTTCCCATTAGAATTACATCATCGGAAAGAAAAAAGGTACATTCCTCAGAAGAACAGAAAGTATTGAATGAGCCAAATAATATTTGTTATTTGCACTGCTACTAGAACATCTTATTCCGAAAATCATTTTGGAACAAGAACATAAAAATAGTTAAATGGAAAAATAAAAGGACTAAACATATGTTTAAAGGAGGAAAGAAGAACAGGGCAATTAGAACGAACTTACAGATAACTAAGAAGAAAACACTGAAGTCTTTTTCATATCATAGCAGTTGAAGAAACCTCTATCCTGTATTTTTCCTTTGGTAATTTAAATGCATTGGAGCTGTACATTTGCTCACAGTACACTTCAAATGCCTTCCTCTGGGGCCACAGCCACAGATGTGGAATAGGTGAAGGATGGAGGAAAATAAACCAAATGAACCAAATGTGCATATCCGTTTAAAGTTTTGCCCAATTATAGAATCCATATATAATTTATATAAATTACATAATCTAGTATATGGAATGTTTGGGTAGGGTCCAGCTTCTCTTGGGTAAAAATAATCAGGGATTCAGAACCCTCTCCTTGTTTCTCTCCCTTAAATATTGTGGGGACGTGGTTGGAGTTGGAAGAGGGCATGTCCTTGTGGAATTGGCAGGGAAAGTAAGGTGTCTGCATGCAAGTCTAGCTCTGGACCTGTCAACAAGGGATATGCCGGCCCCGCTGACATTTGGGGATTCAGTTTCTGCCTGTATTGTCCATGATTTAGTCTCTCTAGTTTGGTCATACCCTGGTAGCCCCGCCTGATTTCTCAATTTCACTGTGATTTCCCAACAACTGAAGATACTTTGGTGTCCACCAGACCCTTCATTCAGCCCGGGCTAGTGGTTGTCCTGCAGCCCATGACTTAGTGGGTCTCGGAGCAAGCCGGTGGGCTCTCGGATCAGCTCTTACATCCCTCGGGAATGCCACCTTTCAGAAATCCATGTGTTGTGTTCCCTCATCTCCTTTGGGTTATTACTCAAGCGTCGCTTTTTAGTGAGGCCCATATAAAATTGCATCCCCCACAACACTTCTTATTCCTCTTCCTGTCTAGCACTCATGTCATGTCGCATGTAATATATTTTATTTTTGTTAAGTATCTTTCTCCCATTAGAATATAATTTCCACGTAATATATTTTATTTTTGTTAAGTATCTTTCTCCCATTAGAATATAATTTCCACGGGGGTAGAGATTTTCGTCTTTGGTTAATACCATATAATCAGTGTCTAGAACATAGCCTAGCACAAAATAAGTGGTCAGCACACATTTGTGGAGTGAATAAATGAATAAATAGAAACTGAGAAATGCTTCCGAGTTCCAACTCTCACGTTCTCTGTGCATGTACTGTGTTATTCTCCTAATTCGTCGGGATCCTGCACACAGCAGGCGAGTGAATAGCATAGGCTTGCCATTAGTCTGCCCCTCACTCTTTGCTGTGGCTCAGCTGCTGTGGTTATCAGCTCGCCCTTTGGTCCATCTCTAGGGTTTGCTTTTATTCCCAACTATTACTTGATATTTTTTCTTCCATGCTTTTGATTCCAATTTACTTGTCTGCGATCTGATGCAGCATCCTCCTTATAATGTGTCCTTGAAGATTCTGTATCTTTCATCCCTGCTCCATCCCAATCTGTCTAACCTTGTGCCTGCTCATAAGAAAAATTCCTGCCTTGATAGCTCTTCACTCTCCCTACCTGGCTTCAGGCTGTTAGATTATCAGCTTATTAGCTTTATGCTTAACTCTGGATGTCCCTGTTCATCTCATTTGGACCTTCAGGGAACCATGAACTCATTTGACCCAATCTGAAGTTTCTTTACGTCATCATACTGTATCTAAAAATTGTGGGTCCTTGCTCCATTAAAAGACCAAACTATTATGGATCTACATTCTATAAGCATACTTTGAATATTGCAAGGTTATATAAGCTTGCAACTTTAAAAATAGCAGACATTTATTGAGCTTTTATTATGTGCCAGACACTATGCTAAGCATTTTCTAGATCTTACTGCGTCTTGTTTTCACATAACTTCAAGAATAGAGACTTGTTTTAGCCCCATTTTATAGACAAAGAAACTAAGATCTAGACAGCCTAAGAAATTTGCCCACGATCACACATTTAGTAAGTAGCAGAGTTGAAGTTCACAGCCAGTTGCGTTTGTCATCAAGGAGGCTTCTATTCGGCAGGACCACACCAAATAGCCTTTATTATTCATGGCTACTAAAGAGGAATTTTACCACAATTCATTTATCAAATAAGTGAACTGTGCAAATTCAGAAGCAAACATTCTTTTAATTTATAACAGAGAACAGAAAAGAGCATTTTTTTTGTCATCAGAAATATCTTATGATTTGGTAAATTCCCAGATGAATACTAAGATTGGAAACAAATAAGTGGATTTCAATGAGGCAGAAATATCTCCCCCCCCCTTTTTTTTTACCAATATCATCTTTCCTTTACTCATTTTTCATGCTGTATTGCATTCATTCATATCCCACTGATTAGAAAAGACAGCACAGAACTATTTCTCTAACACTCTTTCTCATAGCCCTTTACATAATGACTTTGGCTTTTAAGCCACCAGGCTGTATGTGTTTTATTTGGCAATGGTTACAGTCCTAATTAGTAGCTTAAGTAAATGCAATGGCAACTGACAATAAAGTGCTAGACTACATTAGAGTTTGCAACTCACACGTTGTTTACTAGGCTTATAATGTTCTAATTACCAATATGGTCAGGGACAAAATGCCATTTTCTCCCCCTTTTTACATGGCTCAGCATGGGTAAGCTGAGAAATGTATTAGAAAACAATGTTTCTAATGATTTTATTTCAAAATATGTTTCAGATTTTTCATGCTGAGAAAGTTGCCCTCTGCATTCTTAAACTGCTGAGATGAGCTGAAAACTTAGAATTCTCCTGTGATCATTTCTG
Organism: Canis aureus; assembly: GCF_053574225.1. Lineage (NCBI taxonomy): Eukaryota > Metazoa > Chordata > Mammalia > Carnivora > Canidae > Canis > Canis aureus. Next base: position 33,214,918 of record NC_135618.1, read on the forward strand.
AAACCTCTACAATGAGGGAAAGCTTCAAAACACAAATTGCTTAATGACCCAAGCCCCTCCCACTTTGTGTTTCCATGGGGTTGCATTTCTTTCTATGGCTTCATACATGAATGTTTTATTCCTAAAATAGGAGTAGTCAGAAAAGATAGTCAGGCTTTAAGATAAAAGTTAGAGGAATAGATTGTGGCTGCCCCGGGGACTACAGCCACTGCAGTTTACAGCTAAATTTCCTCCGTATCAAATCACTCAAGCATTGTTACAAAGTCTATACACACTCTTGCTTTCTCTTTCAGCAAATAGGGTCTTTCATGCCTCTTTCAGAGCAGCCACTACTTTTGTCAACAAGCAAAGCAGTTCACCGCTGTGAAAATAACTTGGAGTAAAAAGCAACCAACCAAATAAAAAAATATATTTGTTCCTCAAAATTGAAGTGGGACGGAAAATACCTGGGGATATATATTCGAAGAAATATGGTAAGGAGGTTTGCAACACAAAGCCAGGAGCCTTGTTGGAAATACAGTTCTGGAGTTAGAAATTCCTGCCGGATGGAGGCTTTTGGGGCACCCTGACAATGAATCTGGGATGAATCTTCCAGATGCTGTTGTGCTTTGATAGCTTGGTTGATTCAAGAACAGAGTTGACAGGGAGCAGAGAAGGGGCCCACATGTTTTACTCTGCAATCCCCAGCATAAATGCTTCTCAAGCTCCCTGTTTCCTGGAGTCCAGCATACAACCAGGAATTTATTACACAATTTTAATCATAGTTAGACTGACTGATTGAAGCGATGAAAAGAGGCTGTTATGAAAGGAGAGGTGAAACGTGGAATACATCTGCTTCTGGTTTGAGGACAGAAAGCCCTAGAAGCCCATTAAAGCAGATGTCTGAAGTTTGAACACGAAAGTATTAAGTGACAAAAATAAGTTGTTTACATAAATCCTGAGATAAAATTAGGATATTTGTAAAGTGGCAGTGAAGCTGAGATTACACTAGCCTGCCTCATTTATTTACCATAATCACAGATAAAGTCCTGAAACAAGGGCCCCAGGGCAGGTTCAGAGCCTCTTTCATCTTGGGTGCTTGGTGCATTCACATGGCCTTTGCTGGATTACCTCGAGATGTTTCAGATTTACTGACACTGAAAAATGTTGCTGCATATTCATTATATTAGTGAGATTTTGATCTCACTATCTCATTACAGTAATTACATGATATCACAAAAAGTCACATTTATTATTGTTTACAGATCTAAATATTCAGTCTTCAGCAGACTTGAAGAAAACAGTCCCTTTCTTTCAGGCCAAGGGATAGCACAAAATGTGTTCTTACCAGAAAGAAACATTCTCAAAGAAATTCCATTTTGATTTTTTTTTCCTTTCTATTGAATGATCAGTTTTTCTAGTTTCTTCCATAGAATGCCTCACATAGAAAATCCGCAATATAAAACAGATTTTCCTAGAGGTCCTATTGCAGCTGTTTGTTTGAAATATAGAAAACATCTTCCTAACACTTGGTATTATTGAACTAATTAGATTCACCCAAGCTACAGTGCCAATTTAGCAAACAAATAGCAGCCTATTTAAATTAACACACATTGTTCTGGTGAAAAACGCTTACTAGATCCTACTGGGAAAGTATCTTTTTTGACCTTAGTGATAATCTGACCTTCGTGGCAATTAGTCCAAAAAGCCTTTTTCCAAAAGTAAGTCTCTTCCCCAGTGGCTTAAGGATATGATTCTTTTTAGAAAGTAACACTTTAATTTCCTTGTAACCACTTATATTTACACCTTCATTAGGATCCAATAAAAAAGCAGAATTATCAGGATACTAGAGATGATAGAGATAGATACAGGTGCAGAGAAATAGTTAGATACAGAGCTTTGTTGTAAGGATTTGACCTTATATAATTTGAAAACTTGAGTTGGTCAGGTAGTCTCTGGAGGGCTGTTGCCTTGCATCTGATACTAAAACATTGAATAGTAGCGACCTATGTCCCCTTAAGTGGAGTTCTCAAACCCACCAGCCAGCAGAATAACCCTCTTCTTGGCCTGTTAATTCAAAGCCCTAAAGAAACCAGTGTCCAAGCAGCAGTTGGAATGGAATCATTTTTGTGCGGCCAGCAGATCATGGGCATGGGAAACAAAACCTTTTTGCTAGTAGATCACTTAGGGTACAGTGAAAGGATCACATCTACCTCTGCCCTTAGATTCCTGCATACACGGGTCCTGGTTACAGGAAAACAGCATTATCGGACGCCGACTTGGAGCACATACCAATCTGAGAAGACATTACACTAGTCCCCCCCAGGTGTTGTTGTTACCCTTCTAGCACAAGTTTTCAAATCCTGACCAATCACGCCAGCTGCTTTGAGATAATGGGGAACAAGTTCAGACCCACAGATTCCATGAACACGAACCCATTGCCACATGTCATTTTCTGTAAAATGATTCCCTTGGTCAGAAGTGATGCTGTGTAGACTACCACTAAGGTAGATACGGCATCCTGAAGTCTAGGGCCGAGTGTCTGGGCAGAAGCATTAGGGAAGGCAAATCTACACCCAGTGTAAGTATCTATTTTAGTAAGAAATAAATACTGCCTTCTTCATAATGGAAGTTTCCTAATGTAAACAACCTGCCGTAGCTTGCTGACCCCGCAGGGGAACAGGGTCCCATCAGGAGCTTATGTTGGTTTCTGCAGCAGTTCTCCGCTAAGACCAGGCATTCATCAGTGGGGGCAGCCAAGTCAGCTTTGGTGAGACAAAGTCCACGATGCTGAGCCCTGTGTGACCTCCATTTCTGCTGTCATGGCCATTTATCCCCGAGCCCAAAAGGCAAGGACAGGAACGGCTGGAGAGGAAAGCTAACTTTATCCACAGAGTGAGTCATCCTATCCACCTGATTATAAAAATCATTTTCTACTATTGTCACTGTTTGATGAGCATTCACATAGGACAAATCTTCTACCTCCCTGCTTATTTGGAATGGTCTACCGCACAGCTTTTTCTCAGAACTCCTAATAATCAACTTTTCAATCAGTTCCATTGACCCTGACCATCCAGTCAAACCATTTGCTATACTTCACAAATCTGTATAGATTTATACATCATGTCATCCTTTCATCCACAAAAAAATGAAATGTTCAGAGGCACTTCTTGAAGCTCTACTCACTGGGAGGAATTCTTACATTACAATCCTTCAGGGTCATCACAGAGTAGGGCTGTAGTGCTCTAACTATTTTCCTATGGGTTTTGCCTGCAAATCATGAAGAACTACCTATAAAACAAACCCAGGATGTCTCTTCCTCGGTCAACTGGTCGCGTGGACCTCGCTATGAGACCACAAGTGCTTGTCAAAAAAGAGACAAAGGGCACCTGAGTTCATATAACTTACTTGGCTTCAGGACCAGCTTGGACAAGACCCCGTATATATTTTTTCTGTTTAATAATGGAGTGTAGCTGTGCACACTCAGCTCCATGGTTTGGTGAACAAGGCATCACATGCAGCTCTTGATGGGTCACAGGTAAGTTGGTGGTCCATGGTCAAGTGATCAGTCTCTCTATTAAAAGACTGTAGCAATGTAAAAGCTGTTTCTTAAAAGAGAAATTATCATCAGAGAACAGAATGGCTTTGTTCCAAAATCTGAAGGGTATTCACTGTGATAAAGCTCTGCCAAAAGCTTTACATAGTATTCCTATTCGCCACTGGCACTTCAAGTACCATAGGATCTGCTGACCCATATGGCCTAAGGGCCACAGCAGCTGGCATGTCAGTCTTGACTTGTCCCAGAGCCTTCTCTTGTGAGGTGTTTCACTCAGTACTGGGAGCTTTGTGGACCACTCAATACTGGGGTCAGAGTAGCATGCCCAAATGGGGCTAGGTGTTGCTTCAAAATCCAAAGTGGTTTCTAGGTGATATGCTACTTTCTTAGTGGCCAGATACAGTAACTTTTTCTTCACTTGCAAGGGATAGCTTAATGCATACTCCAAGCCATCGTACCTTTAGAAATTTCACCAAGGTTACAGTTCCCTGAATTTTCATAGGTTTCATTCCCTATCCTCTCACATGCAAGTATCTTAGCAACTTGCCTGGGTGGTTGCTACTTTCTGCCTACCAGGCCCAACAAACATAACTTTATCGATGTAATGGACCAGTCCGATGTCCTGTGAAGAGAATGATGATCATATTCTGCAGATATTAAATTATGACATAGGGCTGGTACACCACTCGGATAGAATAACTAAGGTATATAGCTGGCCTTGTTAGTTGCAATAAAACTGCTTCTTTACTGGTCTTTACTATCAAGTATAAAGAAAAAAAAATATTCACCAGATCAATAGCTGCATGCCAGGGGGTATGTTGGTTTGGTCCAGATAAAAGAAAAAAAAATTGCAATAGCAGGTGCAATTGGAGTCACTCTCTGATTAAGTTTATAATAATTCACTGTTATTCTCCAAAATCCATCTGTCTTCTTCATCGCAAGTGGAATGGGAAGTCCTTGATTGTGTCGCTAATCTCCACAATTATCTCCAGCAATGCAGTATTACATCTGGTTTTCCATTTTCATAAGTAGAGACAGTTATAATGGCTTCTCTTTGGACTTTCCTATCATAATAGTTTTAACTCCATAGGTCAGGGAAACACTGTGGGGATCCTTCCTATCACTAAATATGCATATTCCAATTATGCATTCTACAACAAAGATAATAAACACAGAGTTTGTTTGGAGATCCCCGTGTTTCATTGTGAGAGGGTCCTGAACCAAAGGACCCACTTTATTGATTATTTGATCTCCGTAAGACCAAACTCTAGGGACGCCTGGATGGCTCAGAGGTTGAGCATCTACCTTTGGCTCGGGTCGTGATTCTGGATCCTGGGATCGAGTCCCGCATCAGGCTCCTTGTGAAGAGCCTGCTTCTCCCTCTGCCTGTGTCTCTGCCTCTCTCTCTGTGTCTCTCACAAATAAATAAATAAAATCCCTTAAAAAAAAAAAAGACCAAACTCCAACTGATGGACCACAGTAATGTTTTAAGTATATAGAGGTTAGTATTAGTTCTAAGCCAGTCTCTATTAATATCCATAAAATCCAATTATTTTTCCCTCACATTTTATAGCCATATTGCAAAAATGGTCCCAGATAGCCCTGGGGGAATTCTGGGGGAAAAAGTAATGGTATAAATTATTGGCAGTGTACTAGGGTCTTTCCTCAAAGGATTCTTGTCATGTGAACTGGCTCAAGTCTGAGAATCAATGGAGGAGTTATGACTCTGTTTTGGTAATTCAACTCAGATTTCTGTTGGCTAGAACTTTTCCAGTTATAAAGATTAAGTAAGACTCTATGAGGCTACACATCATTTTCAGTTCTAGGGACACCATGAAAACCTGGCCAACCTGTGAGGTAGTCCATGCGAATGGCTGCATTGGCTCCAGTGTCCATTATAGTAACCTGCCACCTGCTTGTTTTGGGAGTTTAATGCTGCTACTTAGTCCCAGTGATGCCATCAAACCCATTGCACACAGCATCCCAATTTTATGGGAGTAGTTCTGTCATTTCTGACCCAAGAAGAAGAGCTACCACAAAACTCTTCAAAGATGCTTTTGTCAGGCAGCCCTGGTGGCTCAGCGGTTTAGTGCCTGCCTTTCAGCCAAGGGTGTGATCCTGGAGACCCTGGATCGAGTCCCACGTCAGGCTCCCTGCATGGAGCCTGCTTCTCCCTCTGCCTGTGTCTTTGCCTCCCTCTCTGTGTGTGTCTCTCATGAATAAATAAAATTAAAAAAAAAACTTAAAAAAAAAGATGCTATGGTCTCCTTACAAATTTATTTCTCAGAACTTCATGAAAAATATGTTCTCTGAACCCTCTAGAGGTGAATGAGTGGGTCTTAGATAAGAAAAGCACTTTAGTATTCTAATCACCCTATGCTTTTGGATAACTTCCTCTGCAGTATTCCAAGAAAGTTATAGCATTTTAACTTATTTGGCATAGGATATTTTGGACCAATATTTCAACCAACCAACCTACAAAAAAAATAAAAAAGAAAAGAAAAAAAAAAAGAAAAGTTAGGGCCATTTTCAGCTTCTCTGCTTAAAACATTAAATCTAGAATCTCTCTTAGTAGACCTATAGCAATATTATAGGTCTGAACAACTTTATATGCCTTCTACCTTGATTCCATACCTGTAATGTCTATTCTTACATATATCCTTCAGGTTTCTGTCAAAATAAATTAGCAAATCATACAATTCTCTTGATGAATATTGCGCCTTTTCACAGGCCATGATTTGTACCTTACCCTTTGGGCCCGCTGGAACTTGAGTCTGGCTATATATCTGGAAGGGTGGCAAGGCTAGGTCGAGAGGGTAATCAGCAGTGCATCGCAAGGCAACTGTATCAGGGGTAGTGGGGCATTACAGGTTCCTTGGGAAAGACTAACTTCCATAGGAAGGGACAGAAGGGCTACTTCCACCAGCAAGGAGGACTCAAAGGATTTTAGGATATCGGGTCATCAGAATCTGCCCATATGTCCCATCCTCATTTTTAGGATCTCATTCCTTCCCAATCAATGGTATTACTTTCAGAAAACAGACTCTTCAAGGTTGATAACTCAATTTGCATTATAGTTTAGGCACCTACAGGATTAGACTTCAGGTTTGGTTTTCAGAAATCTTAGTCCCACTGTTACAGCAAACAGAAGTTTTCCTTGAAATAGTCATACAATGTCCTCTATGCAGACCTTGAGATGAGAATTTAAAGCATTGTGAGTTCATTATTTTCTTGCTTCAAGTTCTCCAGCACAGTTAGAAGCAACCAACCAACTCCTTTATACTCTATATTTTTACTATATTATTTTAATATATATTTTTACTTATTTTAAAAATATTTTTATAATATTTTTGCTGTATTTTTACTATAATATTTTAAAGCTACAAATATTTGATGACCCAGAACACTGCCTTCTAAAGGCACTTGATTACAGGTATCTACGGATGATAAATGGAGTCACTGTGATGCCTATGTTATCTGTGATTACCAGTGCCCCCTATATCATGACATACAAGAGCATCACTGTATCTAAATGTAATCACATCAGACAATCAATTCCAGAAAGCCTAGAACCAATATAAAGAACTCATCTTTAAGATTTTGTTTATTTGGAGCCACTTCGCTTCCAGTACCAAATTCTGAATCAAGTCAGGATATCATCAGAGGAATAGAACTGCTAGAAGAGGATAGATGATAGATAGATAGATAGATAGATAGATAGATGATAGATAGATAGATGATAGATAAAGATTTGTCACAGGGAATTGATCTCATGCAGATGTGGAAACTGGAGTTGTTTAAGCAATTTCTGTGAAGCTTTATTCTTCACATTTGATGGTAAAACCTTAAGTCCACAGGACAAGTAGAGTCAGGAAGGAAAGATGGATGAGAAGTGGGGAAGGACAGAATAAGATGGAACCCATAAGCATGAGCTAAACTCATGAGGATAAGTTTTATCTCCAGTTCACCCACTTGTCCCAGGAGTCAGAGAAGCAGAAGGGAGACCCAGGAACAGTTGGACCCGTTGCACACCAAGCTATTGCCTTAGGCCAGTGTGGTGCGTCAGCAGATCCAGGATGTGTGTCAACTACAAAATGGCTGCCCTCTCATTTATGTCCTCTAGATCTTGCAAAGGAATCTCTCTTGGGTGCCTTGTAACTGGAACCGTGTAGCAAAGAGAATTCTGGGAAATGTAGTTCAGCCTAACCAATCTGACCCATTATAAAGCCTCCATACACTCTGGGGAGAAGTGTTCCATCAAACATTATCTGAAGAGGTTTTTGACAGTTGATAGGAAGTAAAGGATGTAAAGCAGTGCTGAGTGACTAAGAGGATATAATGGTAAATAGCAAATATCGTTAATGGAGAAAGTAAACAGCAAAAGAATCTCCTGTGTACCATGATGGAAATTCATCCACCTTATGCTACTATATAGGCTTCTGATTTCCTCTATTGATACTTTACCCACAAGGATGCTGTTTGTTTATTTCTCATGGATTGTGGTAAAGGTTTCTCTTTCTCATGGGAAGTAGATGTAGGTGGGATATGAGATTCCTGTGGTTAAAAATTCAGACTTTGACTTCTGCTTCTTTCACTCCTTTGAGCTAATCCTATGTAACTGTTTCTTCACTTGCAAAAACAATAACAAGCTTATCTATATATCATAAAATTGCTGAGTTTATTAAGCATATAATGGTTGCAAAGTGTTATATCAATACTTAAAAATTGAATTAATCATTAATATAACTAGATAATAATTGAAAAGTAAATTAACAATAATTATGGCCAGATTATTATGTTCTTGCAGCATTATTTATGGCTTTCATTTCCATGGTAGATTATAAAATTGCAATGTTTTTATGGTACTAATATCTTTACTAATGACATCAGGATTAAAAAAAATTGTTTAAAAAGATTAAACTTTCTAAGTCATTTGCATTTTTGGTAGAGAAAGTAGCCATGATATCTACTGCCCCAATTTCGAACTTCCCACTTAGAAAAGTAAGTTGTGGCATCGATAGGATGACACACCTCACCTCTGAGTCTGCGCTGATTCCAGGTGCTGTGATGTGTTTTTCAAATGCCCTCTCCGGCTTGTAGGACCTATTCTCCCAGATGTGGGGGTGTTCCAGCCCACAAGCCCCTCCAAGAAATGAATTACATCAGTGATTCTCAACGTACGAGCCCTTGAGCGGCAGTATCTGCATCCCTTGGATCACTGACACCACTTGCGAGATGCAAGTTCTCAGGCTACATTCCAGACCTAACCAGAAACTCAAGAATCTATTTTATAAGCTTTTTGGTTTCTGATTCTAATATACGCTAAAGTTTGAGAGCCATTGACCTACACTAGTAAGAATTGCCTTGACCTAAGTGCTATTTCTCCCCACCCCTCTATCCCAACTCAGAACAACCCTAAAGGGCTACCCTTAGTTCAAATCTTTACTGAGACTGCCCTGCATTGTGGTCCAAATTCTCCCTTTCCCCAGTTATGCTTGTTTTCTTTCTGGCACGGTGTTTATCCTGCATGCTAATCTTCGCTTCACATTCTGTTCCATAGGAAATCAACCGGCCATAGCTGATTCCAGGAGCAGCCAGAAAGTGCAGACACTGAGATGGGACATTGGAGCTTGATCACCTATCAGTCCCCTGCATTGTGGACCCTATTACTGATGGTAGATGGAGCACCTGGCACAGGGTTGCTGTGAAACTGTTAAATTGCTTCCTGGTGGTGAATGGGGTTGGTATAACAGAAGTAAAGACACTAGTGGGTGCAATGTATCAGGTGTTTGGAAAGTATTAATTATTGTAATAAGGATAATGGAATTATCTGGTTATTGATGAGAACAACTGCTGTTTTGAAAAAGGTAATAAAATTCTGAGTAATTAAGGGATAGCTATGAAAACCTGATGTCCTTTTTGACAGCATATAAAGAGATTCTCATCTCTTGGTGTTGGCTGGTTAAAACAAACAAACAAACAAATTAACAAATAAACAGCTAGGAACTAAAAGAAGACTGAATTCTCAACCTAAGCAAGTCTACTACGTCAAGGTTAGCACCTTAACTGGAGAAGAATGAGATCCTGACATAAAAGGTTGCACTTGAAATTCTTAAATCCCTAGTTTCCTGTGAACCCTCTGGATTTGCAGAAGTTGCCCACATTTCCCTCTCTGAGGACAGCATGGCACAGAAGCTGGGGTATTAGGAGACAACATATGCATGCTCCCTTGATCTAACCTGGCTTCCAGAACAATAATTAAGGTTGAAATCACATAAATTGAAACATAACCTGGCCAGGGAAGTACTAGATCTCAGCACTAAGGGAGGGAAAGCAATATCAAAGAAGATGCAGGACCTGGTCAACATGTACTGGAGGGAACAGGAAGCGTATGCCTGGACACTGATGTTAAGGACTTGGATCAGGGAAAGCAGACTATAAAGTGAAATAAGGATGAGTGTATTGTTGTGAGATCATTCCCCTGCAATACGGGACTTGGCAACCTGGCAAGGACCTTCAGGAAAAAGGCTAACATGCTTGGGGAATGCAATGGCCCATGAAAGTCACATTGCCATGGCAGTTGGTAAAAGAAGGAAATGAGGGCTCTGAGAAGCGAGCATGTAGAAGTGGATATAGTGGATATATTACATAAAGTCTAGAAACCCACCCACCACCTATATTCTGAGATACCCTATTTACCAAATTAATAAGGAATGCACTGATCAGCAGCAGCAGGAGATGTTCAGTGCGGGCTCCTCTTTATAAGACAGGCTGGAGGTGTGGTTCTAGAAGCAGACTCTCATATAGTAATACAAAGACAAGATCTTAAAATGGCCAATGCAAAGTGCTGGGTTCACTAGGCTGCATATTACTAGCTGATCTCACCTTGAGATCTGAGCCTTTGTAAGCCAGGGCCTCGAAGAAAAACGCAGGTCACTCTAGGTTGGTAGGTGGCAGGTTTGGTAAACAAGGGAACTTACATATCGGTTTGTCTCAGGTGGCTGCAAGATGAGTGGATCTCTCTCTCTCTACACTCACGCTCCCAATCTTAAGTTTATATAGAGGCCTTAAAAGAGTTCAGTCATGTGTACTGTCTGATGATGGGCACCAACCAGCTGGTGTCAACACTACATCACTACCTCAAGTCCGTGTCGTTGGGGCAGCTTCTGTGCGCTGGGAATGTGAGCAGTGTGCAAGTTCGAAGGACATGGGAGGGGATGGGAAGCCTCTGATTTTTGGGGGTCCAGCTCACAGGTCACTGGAGGTCATGTCCTCTAGATGACCTCCCTCAACAAATAATGCACCATTATAGACATTCAGTTAGTTAAAATATTGAAATGTTTTTGCAACTGGTTGGTAAACAGCCATTGTAGTGAGCACTCTGAAGCTCCCAACTCCCAATATCCCATCTCTCTACACCTAAAGTTTTCATTGTTGGCATAGCACTAAGCAGGAGCTCATGTTGGTTCTGTTTGGTAAGGACCTGAGCTATACAGATTGTTTAGCACTCTGATAGTTTGAAGGGTCTCAGTTTATTAAGCCCATGATGAATATTTGGAAAAAAATGCTCAAATATTCCTTTTATCATGTATATTATGCATGTTCATATTACCAACTCTTAAAAATCACATTGCATTTTTTAATATTATGATATATTTACAATATTTATTTAAGAAACATGCACCAGAATGGTGTGGGGGCTATGGTGTTGTGGGAAAAGTGGGGCAGAGGATGGAAGGAAAAAAATAAATCACATGTTCCCTGGTTACAGCCTATGCTGAGAATATCAAATACACAAGCAGTATGTAATTATCCACCTTATTTACATTAATTCATGACTAAGAAACAGTTCTGCTTTTGCAAAACATTTCAGTGTTATATTAGAGCATCCCTTTAAATCCAAAATATTTTTAAACTTTCAATAAAACATGTATTTAAATCCCTTCATTTGCTGACCTATTATTGAAAATCATTGTAGGCAACGAAAATACTTTTTAATAATCCTCCCAAATCAAAAAAAACAAAAAACAAAAAAAAACAAAAAAACAAAAATAATCCTCCCAAATCAAACAGACCCCAGCCAAATATTCCCCAAAGTGTGAAACAACAAAGTCAATAGATGAAAATGAATCAGTGATGTTGTCTGGAATTTTAGCTTAATTTTTTGCAGTTGCTCAAATATTAATAACTTGGAGATCTGATCTTTTTAAACCTGCAAAACCTACTTAAGCTTTTAAAAAATAAAAATCTAAACAGAGACTTAGCCCCATGCAGTAGGGAGCCGTCCCAATTTGGCAGAAGAACAAACTAGACAATTGCAAGACGTGGAGGATTGTTATATGGGTGCATTCCTAGAGGGTATGTCCTATATGGGGTCGCTGTAAAGAAACTGATTCTGCATGCTATAGATCCTGGACTGTGCATGCACCCTCTTATTAACATAAATCATTGAGTGAGTGGATCACAATGGTGGGTATCTTGCCACAGGTCTCAGTAGACAGAAGCAAAATGTAAATCAACGAAAAGCAGGAACTGTTTTATTGTCATAGTTAGGAGAGCATTTTCAAAGGCCGAGAAACAAGCATTGAATTCTTAATTAGGAAATGATTGTAATTTTGTTTTTTTGCTTTTCAAAGTGTGAAGTACGGAGCAAAAAATCCTCAGAACTCTGCTTGTGATCGAAACTTAAACTGCTATCCTACTAATGTTAGAAGTACAAATGGAGGCATATGAATATCATTTTTCTTATTAAAACTATGGTGTAGGGGATCCCCAGGTGGCTCAGCGGTTTAGCGCCACCTTCAGCCCAGGGCGTCATTCTGGAGTCCCGGGATTGAGTCCCACATGGGGCTCCCAGCATGGAGCCTGCTTCCCCCTCTGCCTGTGTCTCTGCCTCTCTCTCTCTCTCTCTGTGTGTCTCTCATGAATAAATAAATAAAATCTTTAAAAAAAAATAAAAATAAAACTATGGTGTAGCTCACCACCTCCTGAATTTCTTTTCTTGGTTGGAATTTACTCTATGGCTAATTTTCTTTATCTGTGCAATGGGAATTATAATGGTAACTACCTTATACATTTGGGGGGAGTTAATATATACCAAAATATGGAAAATACCACCTGGTAGGTTCTAAAGTACTAAATAAATGTTGGCTGTCATTATTTTGTCAAATATTGTTATTTTGTCAAATGAAAAGTGTAGTACTTTCTGTACAATAGTTTTGCTACCTTGTAGGCAAAATAGGGATTTGGGGCCCTGGAACTTAACCAATTTCTATAATGTTGACTTATGGGAACATGCATTCTCCATCCAGAATTGAGGCATAGGTGTGCACAGTAGCTGGAGACGGTCTGAATCAGGCAGTTGGTGATGAGTGCCCAAGGACAGGTGATTACGGCTAGCATTTTCTATACTGGGTCTTATCCTTGGGAAGCAGTTCAGATGACAAGATGCTCACCTTCCTTACCTTCCTTAATTTAATAAGGAGAGCAAGATGCAAAGTGTTGTGAGATCAATCTGGCTAGGTAGTCACCTGTAGGTAAATTCCTTACAGGTCATGTTAAGGCTCTAGTTTTCATCTCAGGAATAATGGAAAGCTACCGAGGGTATAAAGCAGAACACGACACATGATTATATATGTTTATCACATATTAGATTAGATGCTGGATGAGGTATGTTTATAACATACATAATTAGACATGTTTCTAACACGTTGGCTGCCTTGCAGAGAAGCAACTGGTGGGAGCTTAGGAATTGGGCAAACGTGAATGCCAGGCTAGGTAGTTACTGTGGAGGTGGGGCGAAAAAGGCTGTTTGAACCAATTGTGCTTGTAGTAGACAGGGAGAGCAGACAAAAGTACATGAGATTTTCTTCCTGAGAATTGTATTCAAATGTAGAGTGTTGTACTAACATTTTGGAGCCGATTTCTACATGTGTAAGGCAGGGAAATGGTAGTTAGAGCCCACACAGTAGTTGTGAAGATTATGGGAAACGTGGAAACAGAGAGGCAACAAGGCCACACAGCTAGAGCTAAGATGAAATTCCAGCCATGTGACCCTCACAGGTTCTCCCTGCGTGGGGCTGCCATAAGAATTAAATGAGAAGATGCTCATAAAATGCTGAGAATCACACTTGGCCTGGTGTAAGTTCCCACTAAGTGTGACCTACTGTTGTGATTGTTAAATAAAAATCCTTTGTAAATTTCCAAACATCATGCCGACCAAGTTATAATGTGATCCTTCCAACAAATCATATGCCTGGGTGTCGATCACACTTATTACAGGGTCGTTTTAAAGTCCAGTGGCAATTATGACCATGGTTTTTAAAGAGAAAGGGCACAGAGGCAGCAGCCCGCATGGGAATGATTTTCCTGACCTCTCTGTGTGTGTCCCCCTTGTTGGTTGTCATGGTGGTTTTGAGAGGGGGCATCGAGAAGGGTGAAATTGGGTCTCAAAGCCCTAATCTGAACAAACAGGATGTGGACATCGGCAGCTCCCTTCCTGACCAGATCCATCCCCAGATGAGAGTCCTCCATCCTCACTTACCCACTGAGAAGGAAACAGCCCCCAGAATGTTGACCCACTACTTTGTAATATCCTTGTTAAGGGCCTAGACTAAAGGAAATAGCTCTTACACCACGGAGGACCAAGCTCTAGGCCAGATTGGGGCCGTTGGAGGGCACGTTTACCTGTCTCAGATCGTGCTCGGAGACCCTCTATCATCGAAAAATAAACAAAGCAAAGGAAGTTGGGAGCCCAGCACCAATGTTACATCCCAGGGAGATCCCTGACGTCACAGGTTGTGGTCTCCACAGCTCCTGGTGACATCCACCTGCCTGGGTGGTGAGAACCTTCCTCAGTGGAAGCAGGAGTGGCAGGCTAGGGGAAGAGAAGCCGTGTCTTTTCTAGCCTTCCCTTCTTGTTCCCATGCTCCTTAATACAACTTTGTTTTTTGTTTTGTTTTGGTTTTTGGTTTTTGGTTTTTTTTTTTTTAAGCAACAGGTGTTAAAGACTGTTTAATTAGGCCAAAACTTGGGAGTAGGCTAGAGAGAATTGAAGTGGGCTGCCGCTAAATCAACCCTAGAAGCCATCCTACAGTATTTATACCCTTGCACACAGTACACATCCAAAACATATTTGTGGGGCTGATGAATTGCCACATTTGGAAGGGGGGTAAGGGGCCCCGCAATTCCATTTCCAGGGGAGAGTTGAGTCATTTGTCCTTGCCTGAAGTTCACATCGCACTTGACACCAGTGGAAACCTCATGTGCATGAAAATCACGCAATTGTGCCACAGAGGTTCAGGTGGCAATAAAATCTGGAATGCGGAATCAAAACGGTGAATTTTAAATTGGCAAAAGCAAAAAAACAAAAAAACGGTCCATAAAGGGAGTCAGCTAGAGTGTCTCGTTAATAATACAGTTAAAGAAACTGCAGTGAAATGGGCCAGGTTACATTTCCATGGAGCATCTGCCTCCGAGGCCGTGACCTCCACACCTCTGTCACTTTGCCTAAATGCCCATTCCATCATGAATCTGCCTCTATAGCTTATTGAATAATTGAGAAAATGTGCTCTGCCTCTTTTTTAAAATACCTTTAATTCCTAGCCGCTTGCGATATAACTGTATTATGAACTTGAGCAAAATGCAAATTCGAATGTTTCATAAAAGCGCAGACTTGATGATGATAAAGGAAAGAAAAGAGTATCCTCCCACTATTGTTCAAAGAAGTACACAAAGAACAATGAATAGAAATAATAAATCCCAACCAAATGCAACATTTCTTGGTGACCCAGAAGGAGGCTTACCGATTATGACTGAGGCAGATATATCCATTAAATATAAAACTGAATTTGCCACTCGAAGGGTATTATAGTGGAGCTTTAGCACAGCCCTGCAAAATCTCCCCAGAACTGGCCTTGCTATTTGACAGAAAAGAAATAAAGCATTATGATACCAAAGAAGGCAAGGATTTTTTTTTTTTTAAATCAGTGTGAGACTGACATCTTCAAATTTAAAATGTGTGTGACAAATGAAGGGAGCTAAGTGTTAGATACTGTTGTGATGACCTCCCAGCCAACCTAGGAAGACTAAAATGGAGTTAAGCTAATAATGTAGGGGCTTTTCGACATAATCTTTTGTATCCTGGTTCCTTCAGCTGTAACATGTCTATAACTGCATCTCCTGTTGGGCTCAATTGTACCTATGGAAACCCCTTCTTCTTTGAACACAGCATGGATTCTGAATTGTTCTGTTTGTGTTCTGTTGTATAATCAGAATTCTAAAAAATAAGAGTATTTAGATTTTAAATAGCAATCTCCTGAAAAATGATGTCTACAACAAGTGATAAGTACCTAATTCTTTACTCCTTACCTTCAATTATATGTATTTACTCATTCTACATCTCCTGCATTAAAAAATGACTACCATACTGAGGCAAATACAGTGTGAACATTTATTGCAGAAGACATTAAGTCTTTAAAAAGCTTAGTAAGTTTTATATTCCTGCATTCAAAGTAAAGAGCATGGAGATATAGGATTTGAGCATATAAGGAACTTTAGAGAGCATCCACCCCCCAGCATTTTGCAGAGGAAAGAAAGAGTCTCAGTTAGGTCTAAGAAGTAGAATTCTATAGCAAAAGAGGCAGGGCTTCAAGTCCAGAGAGTGCTGGGTTCAGTTCATGACTTCGTAATTATGCGTAGGTTACTTAGGGCTTGGTATCTTCACCCGGAACGGATAGAAGAGTGCCTACATCACAGGCCCCTTTTAAGGATGAAATCAAGTAATGACACCAAGTGCCTAGCAAATGACAAGGTGAGTGCTAAGCATTCAATACATATTCTTTGCTCCTCTTCCCTGGCCTTGGGACACACCCCTAGCCAGTGGCCGAATGGGAATGAAAACACACGTCTGTGGACTCCCACTTACACAACATCCCATCTTTGATGAGCTGGGCCGAGCTGTGGCTGAGCAACTCAAAGACACCCTCTGTCACAGAAGCTCAAGCAGCTGGAGAAATTTGTCTCAAATCCACCAAAAGGCAACAAGATAGAGTGGGGAAGGGGGAGAGCAGCAGAGCACACCTGCAGCACATCCGAAAATGCAGAGTTGCTTTTTCTCCATTCCCAGTGGACTTCACTCTAATTCAGCTCCAACCAACTTTCAAAGGAGGTTCCAACTACAGAAGAGGCTGCTGAGCAAAGCCAGAAATATACCCCAGCACCAGCAATAGGCAAATATACTACGGCCTAAGAAACAAGGGTCACATATGGTCATTATGTCAGAACACTCTAGTAGGGGGAAGGGGTTAACATTTATTGAACACCTACCAGGAATGAAGCACTGCTTTCAGTCAGACAGTGAAATAGGTGTTATTACCCCCGTTTACAAACATAGGCTCAGGGAAGTCAAGGAAATAACCCAGGGGAAATAGGGTAATAAGTGTCCATGTCAGAATTTACAGCAGGCATATCTGACTTCAAAGCTTGAGCTGGTTTCACTGCACTCACAGCCTTCTAGAATTGTTCACTTTAACACACATTGGCTAAGCCTGTTCAAATGAAGCCTTAAGTATGAGTAGTTGGGATTATCATAATCTGATCATAAATCAGTGAGACAGGCCACTGTGTTTGAAGATAAGCTGTTTGGACATCACGCAGATACTAGAAGGTATCTAGTTAAGGGTAACCAGAAGTTACCCTTAACTAGAGAAAGACAAAATAGCAAGTCAATGAGTAGGAAGCATTTAGTTAATTAACTAAGTTTTATAGGAAAACATGTTCTTTAACCAATTTTTAAAACTCACTTGTCAGAGGCACCTGTGAGGCTCAGCGGTTGAGCATCTGCCTTCAGCCCAGGTCGTGATCCAGGGGTCCTGGGATTGAGTCCTGCATCGGGCTCCCTGCATGGAGCCTGCTTCTCCTTCTGCCTGTATCTCTGCCTCTTTCTGTGTCTCTCATGGATAAATAAATAAAATCTTTTTAAAAAGTAAAAATAAAACTCACTGGTCAAAGAGTCTAGAATATGTTCACTAGGAAAAGATGTAACAGTTTCCCCTTAATTCTTTATCATATGAAACTAAATATGTAAGTATTTAAAAAGTGCGACACTCAGGATGGAAAAAAAAAGAGTATTTGGAAAGAAAAAGAGCAAATCGAATAACCATGTAGGTTCGAAGATCCAAATAGTGGAATAAATATAAGATATTTAAATGAATTGTTATTTATTTAAAAAGTAATTTTGCTGTAATACTTGAAATGTAATTTGGCGTCGTTCAGATGAGCGGTGATTGTTCTGTTGTGAATCATACATGTTCTGTGCTGATGTCAAAGAAGCTCTATTCATTAAGGTACAGTTTGGCCATTGGAAGGAGACCCAGAATAATCCCATATAATCATCAGAGCATAACAGTCCAGGGCTCATACGGTGGTGAGTTTTGTCAGGAAGCCAGGACCATTTATCCTTTGCTCTGCAGCCCTCGACACCTGGCGTCTATGTCATGGTTCAAGATGTTATTCTGGCTCTGACCTTCACACTGCCTTCAAAAAAGAAGGGAGGAAAGGGGAAAGTAGGATAACTACTTCCCAGTAAGGGTATTTCCTGGAAGTTTTACGTACCATTTGAGTAAGGCTGGGAATGTCCTCAGCTACAATTTTATTACAAGGACAAAAAGAAATACTAGGTAATGGGGACAACCACTACAGTGGCTCAATCTCTTATCCACAGTGTGGATCTTCACGGGGGCAATTTGAAAATTACTCTGTCAGAGACTATTTCAAGTTGTGAAAATTTCGCAAATTTTATAGGACATACTCATTTACTACTGGGCGGGACGTACTCTGGATGTGCTCATAGAAAGAAAAATGTGATAAGGTGAGGCAGACCTAGAGCAAATAGATGACCCTGGTGGGTCCTTGCAAGTGAGCAATGACAGTAGCTCTGGCTTTGTTTCTTTGGAACCCGTTATAACCAATAATTTATAAAGATCAGAGACTTCCCAATAAGCAAGGTTGTTTTTAAGGATTATTACATGATGCTTTTTAAGAAGAAAACCAGTACTGCAAATGACATGATGATTTATAAGCACATGCAATAATTATTTTGTGATAGTAAATATTTAAGGCTTACATAGTGTTTTATTACACTGAATAAACATTCCAATATAAGTGTGACTATTACACTTACAAATGTCCCATGTCTTTTAACAATCTAAAGTGATGAAAGCTAAATAATATATTGTCTATTTGATTTGCCGCTATATATATGTTAAAAAACATTATAACCCGCATGGATCATTTCACTGAATCCTTTTTGTATCTGTTACGAGTTATGTATTATCCCCTTTTTCTCCATAAAAAAACAGTGTCAGAGAGGATGAGGCCACTTGTGAGGATCACACAGGTAGGTCTTAAGTAGAAGAGCCGGAGATCACAACGGAGTACTCTGCCTCCAGAGACAAAGATCATCCCCTGTAAGAAAGTCCAAACTCGAGGCATAGTCCGTAATGACAGTCCTGGGAGTTTTAAAGCCAGTAGCGACCCTCATGTCACGCTTTTAACCAGTGAAAGAAAATTAAAGTGAGATGTGGCTCCAAGTAGGAGACTGTCGCCTCTTCCTCCTTCCCCTCTCCTGATTCCTTTTAATCACTTAGAATAAACACCTTCCCTCCCTCCACTTTCTAACATATCATGGTGACAAATTAATGCCATCACAAAGCCCTGGCAAAGTGCAAAATTTGTTGCAAGATTGTTTTCCCTTTTCTTGTACCCTTTATTAATCTATGGCCAAAGAATGGGAGTTCAAGTCATGATCTGAGCTGATAACTGAAAATGATCTTATTGAAGTTAGAACGATATGAGCTGTTATTTCATTGAATGTGATTACTCTTTTATTTTCAATTTCAGATCAATACAGCTTTTGGATGCTCATGCTATTTGATAATATGTTTTTGAAGGGCAGACTAGAGGGTGAGAAAATATTTTCTTAGGTGCTCCCCGACTAGCTGCAGAAAAATCTTTAATTTCTACTTCTTTCTCTCTAAGTTCTGTAAGAACGAACTGATTCTGAGATGATGAATGGTCAAATTAATTATAAATGCTGTTTGGGGTTAAGTTATATTGTTTAAACTAGCCTATCAGAACTATGAGTATAATATGATTAATTTACAGGAAATACCTTTATATATAACAAAAGCAGTCTTTTATTTACAACTTGAAATCACAATTAAGCCTTATTGTTTAATGTTACAAAACTGTTGGCTGTTGCTGCCCTTTACTGGTTTGTAGTGGTACCACAAATCACAGCTCATGGTTAGTTGTCAAAGGCGTGAAGATCTCCACATCTCATGCATTATTTCAGATAACTAGTATTTGTGAAGATCCGCCAGGGAGCCATCTGAGATGACTCTCTTTCCTTCCCCCAGGTCTCACAGAAACTGTGCACTGCTTCCTCTGTGTGGTCATCCCCCCCTCTTGAAATAGGGTTCATCAGATTTTCCCACTTGTTCTTTCTGTATTACCTCACCTACTCAAGTGGTCATCTGTGTCCTCATTATGGTCAGTGAGCAGAGATTTGCACAAACGTCTAACACATGAATTATAAGTAAGAGATGAGGGTGAGGTAAACATGACAAAGCGTGACAAATATGTAAGGGCCATCACATCAAATGCATCCTCTGATACCACCGACACTATTTTCTACTGCCTCAGAACGACATTTGAGAGCTTATCAATGGGTAGGGTGTCTTAATTTGTGATTTTTATTTTAATGCTGCCTTGCAGCAGCTCTAGAGCTACTGATACCATTTTCTGATTATTCTGAAGCATTAACATGTACTCCTTCCTGGTCATACACATGAATGGCACTTAGTATTTTCCCACAATCCCAAATTTAAAATTTGGGAAAATTGGACCATGAGACAAGGAAGTGTTCCAATTCGCCCTTGGTTGTAACGTTGTGGCTTCTAGCCTCTGGGGTACTCAGTTCAGGAGCTTGTCAGCATCAGACAAAATCTTCCAGCCTCTTGTTCTTTGGCATTTCTATAAAGATGTGCAACAAAACTAGAAATCCCATCCCAGTTTCCCTCCTTTGATTTCAGGATCTTAATATGGAACAAGGGACAGAGATGTAATTCGTAGCATCTGTAAACATGTGGTTATGTGACATCCTAAGTGAGAAAATGAGATTCTTTTTTTGATAAAACAAATATTATTTCATGTGCATCCCCCACCTTTCCTAGAGGTGCTCAAGATAATCAACTGAAGCCTTGAATTAAATTGCCTTTTCTGTGAAACATTTTCTTCCTCTCTATTAGTATCTTCGGGAAAATGTAAAAATTGTTGTTTCATCACACATACTCTCTGTCTCCATATATTTTTCTCTTTCAAAGATAGTAGATAATTTACTGACAGCGCTAGGGCGTATTTCCCCTGCCCCCAAACTAGAATATAAGGCTTATGAGTCTAATCTTTATTTGGTTCACCGCTGAATCACAAACTTCCAGGGAAGATGCATGACTGGTCTTATTAAAAAGAACAGTTATATTTCTCTATGGTATATTTAGGTTTTTTAAAAATCTCATAGATAGGATAAATTTAATTATAAGATTTTTCTGTTTTTGTTGTTGTTGTTTAAGTAAGGGCCCAAACTCACAACAACCCTGAAGTCAAGACCCAAGCTGAGATCAAGAGTCGGACACTTAACTGACTGTACCACCCAGGCTTCCCTAAGATTTTCCTGTTTTTATTGTCCTCTAGTCAACTTAAGGAAAACCTCGGGTGACACGGACATCCTGCTGCACATTTTAGGCCTTATTCCTTAGTCATCTCTTTCTGCTCCTCGTAGGGGGTCATACTTCATGTCTTCTTATAGGCTGCCTAAAATCCTTTCTGAAATATGGTGGTAGCACAAATTTAGAAATGGGCAAAGGAGTTTAAAAACGACTTCCCAGAAAGCTACAGAAATGAAATCTCCATATAGAAATCAATGATATTAGTAAAAAATAATAATGGTCCCTGACATCAAGTATGAAAAGCATTGTTCTCCATGCTCTAAATATATATAATTTTCCACAAAGGCTCCAAATTGCTGTATGGAGGGCTGCGTGACACATTAAAAACAGTAAAATTTGGTTATGTCTCAAAGAGTCACAAAAACATGCATTAATGTGATTCGCTGCAAATTAGTCAAACTTTAGAAAAACAAAATCCTAGATCTCTCGTCATGCTGGCCTCTTCCAACAAGCCAGGGTGGCGGTGAAGGTCTTTTGCAAGGGTTGCTTCCTCCTCCTGAAGCATTCTCCCTCCAACTATCTGCAGCACTAGTTCTCTTTCCTCCTTAAACCCTTTGCTCTGTGAGGTCTACACTGACCACTCGATTCCACTGCAATCCACGCTCAACATTATCACTCTCATGTTCTGTTCTACTTTTTCTGTCTCCATATATTTTTCTCTTTCAAAGATAGTAGATACTTTACTTATTGTGCTCGGTCCTATTTCCCCTGTCCCCCAAACTAGAATATAAGGCTATGAGTCTAATCTTTATTTGGTTCACCACTGAATCCCAAACTTCTCAAACAATGCCCGTGTTATACGTTCAATACGTATCTGATTAAATAAAAGAAAGGCATATGCATTTTGAAGGTTTGAAGAAAAAAGAAAATTTAAGAGCTCTGTTGGATTATTTTCATCACCTAATTCAAAATAAACAGATCAAAGTTATTTTTATAAATAAATTCTGTTGATAATCTCACCATTGTCTCACGTATCTACTTTTTCCTTTTCTATTTCAACAACTACCAAATTATTGTCTGCTTGACTTCAACCAATAGCCGCTCAGTTGTTCTCCCTGTTTCTAGTACCTTCCTTCTCTGATTCATTGAACGTTATTTACAGATAAATATATATATACACACATATATATCCCCACTACATTATCCTCCCCTGCTCAGAACTTTTAATTGCTGTATAACATCTCTTGGATACATTTCAAACTCTTCACTGGGAATTCAGGGAACATTGACCTTTGGCCCACCCACCTAAATTCTAAACATATATCCATAATTCCCTCAAATGATACCTTATTTCAAGATAATTTGTTTCCCCACCATTTCCTGAAAATGGCTTGAGTCTCCTGGCTCAGCTGCCTTTGCTCTGCTCAGTCTCCTGCCGAAATTCCCTCCATCATTTGCCCATCCAAACCCTAAAAGTTCTTTTTAAAAGAATCCTTAAAGGTCATTTTACCCTAAAAGGGTACAAGGTCTTCCTCTGTTCTACCTCCTTCCATCAAACACTCCTTGATCTTTAAAGACCAATTATATTCATTTTTAGTCAGTTTTTAAAATTTGTATTTCGGTTTTTAACCTTCACTCTGTGATAATGCTATAAAATCCTCAGCTAAAATTTCGGTGCTGTAGGCACAGAAAATGCAGCTTATGTTTCTTCTGTATTATTTTCCCAAGAATTTGCTACAGGGTTAGAAGCATGAAAGATGGCGTCCAAAAAAATCTTGTTTAATAAATAAATAGGTAAATTTGTGCTGACATGAATAATGGAGGGGTTCAATACCATAATACGGGAAGTAAATAATAGTTACTATTTACAAAACATGTTTTTTTAACCAAATATTTTATCTATTCTTCACAATAATCTTATACTCAGCATTATTCCCATTTCCAGCTGAGAAAAGAGAGGCCTGGAAAGATTAAGCCAGTACCTAAGGCCATGCATCCGTTAAGCATGTATTAAGGACTTGAACTCGGGTCCTCAGGGATTCACCAATACATCTTATGTCATTTCAGAATGACTTTGACTCAAATACACAGAAAATACATGCATATTTATATAATGGTTGCTAAGTTTTTAATCTAAGATGTTTTAGAAGTTCTGACATTTATGGAAGTCTGTAATAACTCGCTAAGGCATTTTGCATACATATATTAGTAAAGAAAGTCCAATAGTCACTGACTGATTTTGAAGAAACTTGGCCATAATAAAATGTTTAAAAAAAGCTTTTAACACCTTATGACTGGATCTTATGGTAAGTGTCAAAGAACTGGTGTTTACAAGTTGAGTAAAATACTTCTAGGAGAGATTTATGGCAGCTTATAGCTAATACATATGTTCCAGAAATTGGGCCTCAGTAAGCATGGTTACAAATGAACTGTATTATGTAGCAAATGCTTGATTTTTTTTCCTTTCTTAAAAATATGGTTTCAGTGTCCTTGGCTTTCATTCCATCTAATCTTTCAGGGAATCAAACATATATCCCACTTAATTCTAATACATAGAAATTTATATAGAAGCGTAAAAAATATATTTTAGATATCAAAGTTCCTATTCTATTATCCAAGAACATGAAGGATGCATTTATTTTTGTCTCAGCTTTCATTTAAATTAATCCCAACCTCAAAGCAAGACTCAAAATGCAAAACCTGGAAGAAACCTTAGGCTAGTGATCTTCAAAATTTAATATGCTTAAATAAAAATCACCTGTGGAGGTGCTGATTCAGGAACCTGCTTTATAGCAGCAAGCCCCAAGGCTATTGTAAGGCAGGAAGTCCATGAACCCCGCTTTTATAACTACTCCCTTAGATTCATCTAAATCAACCCCCTTGTTTAACAGGTTAGGTAGTAGTTAAGGCCCAGAGAAGTGAAGTGACTTATGCCAATTCACACAGCAAGAAAGTATCTTAACAAGGTTTTGGTCTCTTGGCTCCTAGTCCAACGCTATACTATAGCTTAATGGATTTTCTGAAAAAATTCATTTGGAGGATCCATGCATATAATAATTTCAAGCTAAATTTACATTTAGGTCAGTCTCAGATTTTCTATGGCTAAAATCTGGGGTTCTGCTTTTCAGTGCTTAAATGAACTATGGGCAGTCAACTCTCCTTGTCTGTCAATTGATTCTTAATATGAGGATAATTGCAATATCTTAACAGTGATACATATACCATGATATACAGTACCTGATAGTCTAGCTCTCTTCCTTCACTGCACACTCAGCCTTCAGACTACTGGTGGGGACAGATATCATTTCAGGGAAGTGGCTGAAGAGAGGGATAGTTATTCCTAAGTCTCATTTTATATAGATATCAAGAAAACGAAGACTGATAAATGTTGACGGCGGCTGGGTATATGTGGGGAGGATAGGTAAAAAAACAAAAATAGTTTATTCATTTTTTCCTCCTCATCAATAACAGTTCCTGACTGTCTAGTCATAAAAAGTCAAAAGCTTGATTAACTGTCCTATCTTCACCAAAAAGAGAAAAAAAAAAACCTGAATTCCACTTTGATTTAGAGAAGTACTAGTTCATGTAAACAACAATTTGTTGCTCTTTCCTTCCATTATGCATGATTCCTGAATTTCTTGAATTTTAGCACCTTTTTCTAGCTTGTTTTATTTTCTTCCCTTTGCTTTTTGAAAATAGTTATTCTCCAACAGGAGTTTGAAATACATTGGTTTAGGATTGCAAAAATGTAAGCCATGGTGCAATGATTGGGGGCTGGTTCTTTCATCTAAGGCTTAATTGGTATCTATAATTACTAATTACTCAACTCTCCATTATTCATGTGTGGCTTATCCCTGGTTAAATGGTTGAACTTTGGATTTCCTGGTCACCAGTCTGCTCTGTAGCCCTGTTCTCCTGCTGTCAGTGCTTACTCAGGGAAATCCGACTAATTTTAATACCAATCTAAGCACAAAACCTCATTAGGAAAGTGTATCTCTTGCCAAAGGAAGGCATATAATACATTCCAAAAGCAAATATAGAAATTTTAAAAGTTATTTTCTGTTTTAAATTACTCTCTTCTCTTCACAGGGATTACTGAGAACTGAATGGGCGGTTCTTGATCCTATCAGGTTGAGACATAAAATTGCCATTTCTGTGGTCAGTAATGGTAATTTATTGGCATGTTCATATGCCTCAACCTAAATAGCATAGGAAACTTCCATTCATTTGATTTTCTCTATTGCTCTCAATTCTTGTTACAGATTTGCAGTGTCAAAAGCTTGGAAGCATTCACCTCAAAGGCTATCTGTATGGGACTATGGGCTTCAATCGTACCAAACTACTGCCAAAATATGCCCTATTGGATTAGGGCTCCTGACTTTGCCTCCTGCCCCGCGTTTCCTGATCAGAAGGCTCTTTGTTCCTTTGCCTACTGGGTGAACACTACTCATCTTTTGGGGTGTATTGTAGATCATTTACCACTTCATCTAGCCAACTTTTCCCAGGATTCTCTGAGGAGGATCATACATCGTTTCTTTTGGGGTTTACCCAGTCCCTGTGGTTTCTGTCTTGGCTCCTACAACAACATCACATTGGATGTTTACAAATTTGCTTCCTCTTATCAATTGTAAACTCTATGACAGAGACTGCCTTACTCATTTTATTATTTCTTTTTTTAAAAAGTATTTTATTTACTTATGGGGGGGCAGAGAGGGAGAGCACAGGCACGGGAGTGGGGGCACAGGGGCAAGCAGACTCTCCACTGAGCAGGGAGCCTGACAGGGGCTTGATCCCAGGACCCTGAGATCATGACCTGAACATAAGGAAGACACTTTAACCAACTGAGCCACCTAGGTGCCCTCCATTTTATTATTTCTGATGTAGTCCCTAGCACATAGGGGGTGTTTGAGAATAAGGAAAAAAGAGGGGAGAGGGGAACAAGAAATAGTTTTTATGATATCACAGCAATCTTACAATTGCGTTATTTCCTATGGGATTTCACAGTATGGAAAACTGATACTTGAGTTTTTTCCTGGCTCATTGGAGTAAGAAGAGAATTCACAACGCCTCTGATTTAATTCTTCTCCATTACAAATTGAGGTAGAATTTAAGAGAATTAGTCATTTTCTGTAGGAGAGGGAGCCTTCTTGCCAAAGGAGATGGCAGCCCACTGGGAAGTAAAGGCCACTTGGCACAAACCCATCTTACTCACTAGAAGCCAACACCAGCTTAAATCCACTGCCTCCATTCAGCATAGAAGCTAAAGGATGGGAGCCATAGATAGAGCTGATAAAAACAGCAGCCACAGTAATAATTTCAGAACAGTAAACCTCAAACTGAACCCAGAAGCAGAGTTAAGAAAAGCAGGGAGAAACGTCTGGATAGAGTATGATTCAAACCAATGGTACTCTGGGATCTTAGATTTCTCTTCTGTCTCTACTATTTTTTGATTCTTGGAATTTCTTTCATCATGGATATTTTCGCTGCAGTGGCTTACAGAATTTTAGTGTAGCCCTTGTTGCATTCTACCCCACTTTTACAGGATAGTACAAGAACCTCTTGCAGTGGCCGCTAAAGCACAGAGTTGACACTCTATTATAGTTTGGGCCAATGGCCTGATGGTGATTGCTAAAGCCATTGACTGAGTTGTACGCATTTTTGTCCCATCTTGGGTACAAAAGGAGTCTCTAGACTTGACCATTACAACTACATTTTCCTTAAGCCATCTCCAGGATGACATTAAAAATGTACATTACAGTTAGTACAGCTCTCTTTTCCCAACATGATAGTGTACACTTTGACTTGAGAGCTTTGCATTGCCTCCAGCACCTAATACAGTTCCTGGCAGGCGGTGTGGGTTCCATCAATATTTATTGAATTGGAGAGAAGAACCATTGGGATGGAATTGATGGAAAGATCTCTAAATTAGACGAAGGGCGTTACTCAATCTTCCTCCATATATTTTCCTTCTCCATTGGGAAAGGATGCTGATTTTGTTGTTGAAGAAGAATAATTGAAAATATGAAAATTACATTTGAAGAAATCTACACAGCTGTTAATTTTGAAGATGAATTCTTTTCACCCAACACACTAGATTAACTGCAAGATCTCCTTTTTTCAAGAAATAAGTTTATGATCTTAGGCAAACCAAGTGCAACAGAATACAAGCTGGTGGACAATGAGTTTGTTCAGACTACAGCATTATCCGAACCTGCTAGTGGGATGCCTCTTTTTGTAGTCTCAGAAAAAAGACAAACTGTTAAACAGATATTCTCAGTGTTCTGAGTCTCAAAAACACTGAAATAGTTTTTTTTTTTAACAAAAGCTCAGGGTGTCATGATTTTGACAGATTTTACTGGTTGGATAAAAACATCTAATGTCACATGCTCTGAAAGCATAAAAATTAAGAAGTGATTCCTGTTTATCTCTTATGGTTGAGATAAGGTAAACATAAATAAGAAAAGTATTCTCCCTCAAATACTTCTAGGGCTGTAAAGTTAGATTAGAAAAAAAGACATAAAATATTTGACTAAAAACGGTCATCATTTTTAGAATGCTTTCTCCTAAGAAATGGTCAGACTCTACATTTTGTTAAATTGTTTATGTTATTTTAAACAAGCAGCTTGTTTTATTATTTCCAAACTATTTTGCACAGCGCCATATATTAGAAAGCACACGGATGCCAAAGGTCATGTTCCCTGCACCAGTCATTAACTATCAATAGCTTATACCATCTGCTATTCTTCACATTCGAGAATCAGTAGCACCGTAGATGCATGCATTTTCTTATATTAAAGAAGACGTCCTTTGATCTACTATCAGTCCTCAGAGACATGAAATGAGATTGCTGATATACCTATGTTGGGCATGCTCGACACTGGATACTTTGGGCTAGTAAATTTAAAGTTCGAAGATAAGTGGACTTGGAACACCTACAACAGAAGGAAAATGCCAATACAGTCTAGTGATAGAGCCCAGGCCAGATGGTTAGGGGCTTGTGAGAGGTTTAAATGTCAAAATATTTAAGCATTAAAAAATCCTGTTAGGTAAGGAACTTCAAAACCTGTCAAAACTACGCTGCTAATGGCTCTGTAATAAAACATGTCCCCAAGCACAGAGTGGAGGCAAGAAAGAGCTAAAGGTTTTACAACTGCGAGGAAGGATGTTTCTACTGGGACACAAGCAGCGGCTATAAAAAGCATCTATCACATAGTATACAACTGGCCAAACAGAACTTGTCCCTGATTTGGATATTTCAGACATGGAAGTCTTAATTTAACATAGTGGGAGTTCTTGTTACCAAGGAGGCTGTAACTGGAATCCTGGAAATGGGCAAAAATTATCCACACCTACAATGAACATTGATCTTATACCTACTTTGTTAAGTACTTTACAGTATTTCTAAGAAGACACATATCTTTTTGGACCAGATTTATTGCAAATACACCACCTCTACCAGTTCAGTGGATTGACATTACGAGTTTTTGAACAGCCTTGCCAAATCTCTAAAAAGAAGGTTTTTAAGCAATTAATAACCTAGGAAAATGAACAATAGTTAGAGACATAACAGGATTACAAACAAAGGAAAATCTAAGTTGAAGAAGAATGAGGAATGCATGGAAACCTGCCAGAGATCTGAAGCTGGAGAACTGAAAGATCAAACAATTCTTTTCTAAAAGGAGAGAGAGAAAAAAAAGTAGAGTCGAAAGGTTAAATAAAAACAGAAAAATCGTTCTTTCCAAAGAAGTTAAATATATATATTTGGAGAAGGCAAAAGATGATAGGAAAAGTAAGTATGCCCTAACTTACTTTCTCTGATGCCAAGAAAATATCTAAAGTAAATTTCTGATTGCTGTGTATTATATAAACTGTGCAAAGATACATTCAGGAAAGCTAGTCTAATATATAAATTGATGGCTTCTCTGTCCGAGGGAGTATAGCAGATCCACCCAAAGTGGTTTTTTTGGAGATAAGGTTCTTCCTACCCCAGCCCCACTGGAAGAGGGATCATAATCTGGAGAGAAAGGGATTTTAATGCTGAAAAGTCTCCTCTGGGTGATTCTGATATCCTGGCCAAAGTTTAGATCCACATGTTTATTGGTGATTTACCAAGTCTGTGAAAAGATCAGAGCAGCTGTTTGGGGGAATAAAAAATCACCTCTGGAAGACTCTCTCACTCCAGGAGCGGGAGAAGCTACCTAAGTGCAAAGGATCCCCTTTCCCATAGCAGACTTGTTTGGGACTGGTGTCTGCCTCATAGTCAAAGGAGCCCTGGCAGTGAGGGAGGGTCTTAGTAAAGGAAGAGGGGGAAGGAGGTTAGTTCTAAGACTTGGGCAGCTGGAAGGGAACATTCCTCCAGGGTGGGAGCCAATATCCCAAAGATCTTGGTATATTCCGGGAAGGAATTTCTCAGTCTCTGCATAGATATCTTTTCTTTACTTTTTCCCGGAAAAGGACCTGCAACACTCAAAGCTGAGAATGGAAACTCAGAAGGGTTTCCTTGGCTTGAGCCAAAATGGAGAGAAAGCTCCCTGTGACAGGGAGAGGTTAAGGCTGAGAGCCCTTCATATTCAGCATTGGGGGGTGGGGGGGGTGGGAGCGGCTGAGAGCCCTTCATATTCAGCATTGGGGGGTGGGGGGGTGGGGCGGCAATGAGAAGTGAGAGGACCAATGTGGGTGTTGTTTCTTAAGCCCTGTTGGCTCCCCTGGGGGTTCTAGGCTGTGGAGCCCCTGAGGGAAGGTTAAGTGGTGAGTGACATCTCCCTACAATCAGTAGATTTCAACCTGGTGGAGCATAGACCGGCGCTGAATGAACACAGTCTAAGCATGCCCTCAGAGAGTTTCACCCTTTAGGTAGGTCTTTTTTTTTTTTTTTTTTTTGCAATGTCAGTGCTTAAGCAAAGAGACGGGGAGGTGGAAAGCAAGGAGATCACAGCTTGCAGCACTGGAGAAAGTCAAGGTAAGGATTTGCTGTGGCTTCTCCGTGAAGGGTCTAGGGACTGGATGCCTGGAATCCCTGCCTCCTTCCTGGCTCCTTGGGGGCCAAAGAGGGTCTGGCTGTAGGCTCAGTGCAACAACCTTCTCCCCCAAACACCCTTCTGACAGCACCCCCACCTCCAGTCATTGCAGAAGTGACCCCTCTGCGCTTCCTCTGCGCCTCTCCGGTGGGGCGCGTAGGCAGGGAGTGTGGACGGCTGCCCATGTGTGCCTTCCGCGTTGCCTGGACCAGCCTGGAGTCGGGCTTCTCTCCTCCCTCCTCTACCCTGGATCCCTGGATGCCGGCTTGCCGGAAAGTCTGAGCAAGCGCTAAAATGCAGACAGAACGGGGCTCCTTGTCAGCTTATTCCCCAGATCCGCGGACCACAGAGACGCGTCCCTTGTCGAGCCCCGCAGGGCAGTCGTGCCCTCCTCCGTCTACTCCTCGCATCTGTCCAACTTTCCCTTCCTGCGCATTCCCCTTACACAGACAAGCTTTTTTTTTTTTTTTTTTTTGGTTTGGTTTTGAGATGCTTACAGATTTCTGAGATCAGGGCTCTCCCTCTCCCTATTGCAATAGTCTTCCTAATTAAAGTCTCTCCCTATCTAAGGCTGGATTTTTTTTAATTTTAATTTTTTTATTTTTTTGACGTTAGCGTGTAGCTAAGAGTGATTCCAGGTAAGTCTGAGCCCCCGCCGGTGGGGAATGCAGCCTCGGGGCCGGGGCATTTGTGTGCTTCTTTGGGAAGAGCAAGGAGCCATGGCGCGCCCAGCTCTCCTGAACTTCAACTTTGCGCAGGAGAACGGGTGTCTGGAGCAGGAGGCTCAGGCCGGCGCGGGGGGCGGCTCGCGGGGCGGGAGTTGCGGGCGGAGGAGCCCCGCGAGGATCGCGGCTGGGGGCGGGGGGCGCGGGGGGGCCCGGGGGGGGGCGCGGGGGGCAGGCGCCTGGGCTCGGAGGCGCGGCGCCCGGCTGGTGGGGCGGCGGCACCTGCGTCGGGAGCCGCGGCCGGCGGCGCGAGCCGGACGGAGTTAGGACCGCTCGGAGCGCCCGGGTCTCGGGGTGGCGCGGGGTCTGCGATCCTTCCCCTCGCAGTTGCAGCAGAGGAGCCGCTTTTAAGTGAGACGCTGGTGCCGCCCCGCGAGCCGCGCCTGGGCCGGCTGCTGGGGCTCCGCCGCGGCCGGGCCCCGCTCACTCCGCGCCGCGCGCGTCCCTAAGTTTGCCGCGAGCTCGGCGGCCGCGGGCGCGGGTCGGGCGGGCGCCGCGGGCGGGGGCGCGGGCGCGGGCGGGGGCGGGGGCCGGGAGCCGCGGTCCGGAAGCGGCGCGGGCCATGCATATTTCATCAAACGGACTTGGGGCGCGTCGCGGCTCGCAGCCTTCAGCGCTCCGCGCGGGGACAGCTCGGACTTGAGCGGAGGAATGCGCGCAGGAAGCCCGGGCGAGCGTGTCACCAGAGGATCTTCTTGGCGCCAACGCTAATGGTCCTGATTTACGTCCCTCCCGACCAAGCTCCGCGTCTTCGGCTGAAATAAAATGAGAGCCGTGCCCAGCGAGGTGGAGCCGCCCGGCCGCCGGTTCTGAGCCCCGGGACGCAGGAAATCGTCCTGCAGCTTAAAAATAAATATCTGTAGGGGAGGAAAAAGAGAAAAACAGGAGGGGAGAAAAAAATAGAAACAGAGGGAAGAAAAAATCCCCCAGCAAAAGTTTAAGGCGAGAAGTGGCAGAGGCAGCGGCGCGAGGAGCGCGGAGGACCGGCCGCGGGCGCCGGGCGGGCGACCTCCGAGGGCGGCGGCCTCCCCGTCCTGCCCGCGGGCCCCGGAGGAGACGCACCTTCCCGGCGCCGCGTCCTCCCCGCCCGCCCCCGCCCCGCCCCCGCCCCCGCCCCCGCGGCTACCTGTCAAAGTCCCTGATCTCTTGCATTTCGGAAGAGGACGTCAACGGGAAGGAATCCCCCCTCCCGGCGAGGGCTCCGAGAGGGGGCGACGCGCAGGAGGCTCCCCCTCCGGGCCCGCGACCCAGGTAACGCGGCGGCGGCGGCGGCGGGCGGGAGGGCGCGGGGCTGCGGGGCGCGGGGCGCGGGGCTGCCGGGCCTCTCCCACCGCGGGCCGGGCGGGCGGGACCCGGGGCGGCGGGACCCGGGCGGTGGCGGCGGCTGCAGCGGCGGCCCGCGTCCGCACCCGGCCCCGCGCCCCCCGCGCCCCCCGCGCCCCCCGCGCCCCCCGCGCCCCGCCGACGCTCGGCCGAGGCCCCCGGGCTGGGCAGGGCCCCCCCGCGCCGTCGGGCGGCTCCCGGGGGCGCAGGGGCCAGCGGGCCCCGCGGGGAGTGCGGCCCCCCGCGCCTGCCGTCCGGGCCCGGCCCCCGGCTCCCCGCCCCCGCGAGCCACAGGCGGGAGGGAGCCTGGGGGGGGCGAGGAACTTTGTGAAGCGCCCGGAGGAGGCAGCGCGGAGCCGCGGCGCGCACCTCCCGCACGCGCTCACACCCACCCGCGCGCCTTCCTGGGTGTGCGCCCGAGCGCGGGGCGCGGGGTGCGGTGGGCGCCCGGGGGGTGCGCGGGGGGCGTGCGGGGTGCGCGGTGCGCGCGGTGGGTGCTGGGGGTGCGGTGGGCGCGGGGTGCGGGGTGCTGGGGGTGCGGTGGGCGCGCGGTGCCCCCCCGCCCGGGAGCCCGGCCGCCGCCCCCGCAGCCCCTGGCGCGCCCCCCGCCCCCGCCCGCCCAGCGCAGGGGGCTCTTTGCCCCTCTTGCCGGTGGCCTTGGCCCTGGAGAAACCCCGCCGAGCCCGTGCCCCCGGCGGCCCCGCGGAGCCGGCGGGCGCCCAGAGCGGGGTCCCCTGGGTCTCAGGCCGGTGCCCCGCGCCGCGCGGGAGCAGGACGGCGAGGGCTGCGCGGGGCCTCCGGGCGCTGCCCGGACCGGGGGACGGGCTCGGCTGGGACGTCGGGTTCCGGTCCTCTGTGGGTCCGAGCCTGTCTATATATAATACAAACAATCCCGAATATTAGTGGGCCCAAAATAACCAATTAAGTGATTCATACCCGGGAAAAGTTAGATAAAAAAAGAAAGTGCGCCCTCTGCCGTTTCTTGCAGCGACGGACCGGGACCGCCCCCCGCCCCCCGCCCCCCGCCCCCCGCCGCCCCCCGCCGCCCCCCGCCGCCCCCCGCGCCCCCCGCGCCCCCCGCCGCTCCGGCGTCGTCCTCCGCGGGCCTCGCCTCGCGGGGAGATGCCCAGCGGGGATCCTAAAGCAACTTGGTTGGGAAAAGTCGGAAGACGCGTTCCCCCGTCGCCTCAGGTATAGATTTGCAGAGGGCGGAGGCCTTGGTTACCCAACAGCTTCTCCGTGCTTCTCCTCTCCGAATGCAGAGCTGCCGCTCCTTATCCTAACAGTTTGTCATTCTTCCGAATGGAAAATTCTAAGATTCAGAATTCCACTAAACATATGGCGTGACTGGCAGTAGATTTGCTCTAGAAATAAGGCCCTGTTTTATGACTGAACATACTAAAAGCTAGCTATCAGAAACGGGGGGAAATTAACCAGAAAGATCCTCCAACAAAATCATTTATTCCAATTTACTTAATGGTTAAGCTTGTTAGAAGAAAAGTTTCCCGGAAATTCTCTTTTTCAGAGAAGGGGCAAGGTGTTTTGTTTCCCCCTGATTTGTGGAGCCCTTGAGAGCCTCTCTAACCTGTGGAGAATGAACAGCCCCAGATTTCATTAGGTATTTTGCGTCTCTTTGAAAGTCTTGCCCACCCATCCCCCCTTCTCTTTTGCAAAGGAAAGGCAGCTCAGTGACTGTCCAAGATTCTTTTGGAAGATATGCAACTTTCAGTTTTTCATTAAGACAAAATTTGGGTATTTGCACGTGGATGAGGATGCAAAGAAAAAAAATGCATCAAGTGTTTTGCACCTCATGTTGTTCCAGCTTACATATGGAAGGGATATATTTCCTTTTCTCTTCTGGATGCCGTGAAATGACATATATTTCACCACTAAAGATCAATATGAAGGCATTCGGAATTCCATATATGGCTATTAATGTGGTTATACTCCTTACTGTGAAATTTATGAGAGTTCATCTTAAAATTTTGTATGAAAACAGTTTATATTATTTGCACACAAAGCTATTTCTTCTATTGAGATTTTTGTTTTGTCAGCTTTCACGGGGCATGTGTGTTAAAGTGAATCGGGTTAGTTTTTTTAGGACGAGCTTAATGTATTTTGCAGTTTCCTTTTGTATATTTGCAATTGGCACAACTACTTGTCTGCCTCCATTATTATATTCCAAAAAAACAAAAACCCCAGGTAATATGTCAAAAAACTTAAGCCATTACACATTTAGTTGTTATGCTTTTCTAAGAGTTGTTAAGATGTGAAGAGTTTTAGAGTTACCAGAGCATCAAGTCGCTTGGAAAGAAATAAAATTTCATGCAACTCAGAAAGTCAAATATTACATTAAGAAAAAAATGTGTGTGTGTGTGTGTTGTAGGTCAGTAAGAGATATAGCATACTTTTTTTTTTTAATTTTTTATTTATATATGATAGTCACACACACACACAGAGAGAGAGAGAGAGGCAGAGACACAGGCAGAAGGAAAAGCAGGCTCCATGCACCGGGAGCCCGATGTGGGATTTGATCCTGGGTCTCCAGGATCGTGCCCTGGGCCAAAGACAGGCGCTAAACCGCTGCGCCACCCAGGGATCCCTAGATATAGCATACTTTAAGATTTTATCTTCACAATCCAGAGCTTTGTTTCAAAACTTCAGGTGGGTGTATATTTTCTTAAATGTGCGTTTGGAACCTTGGCTGTCTGAACTTTCCTACACAAGAAGGAGAGATTTGTTGTTCTATGGTAATGAATGCCAGATTTCTTCCAGGCTTAACTGATTCTGAACTAATTTTATATATTATCCCATCCCCAAACATCCTGCTAAGTATATGCTATCTGATTCCTCTAATCATTCTTCTCTCAGTGAAAACCGAGGTCTGTCAAATGCTAAGGTGTGCTATTTGGTTTTATTAAGAATCTCATGATAGGCAGTTGCTCATAATACCCAATCAAGCACGAGTAAAATATGCCAATGATGTTGCAGCACATGTTAAATTCCTTATATTCCGGAAGACAGTTAACAAAAGGGTAGAAGCAAATGTTTCCCGTTAAGGTGGCTAGAAAATGCTTTCCTCACAATAATAAATAAATGCAAAAAGCATTCAGTATATCTTAATTATGTCAATCTCATTATGACAGTGTTGGAATCTGCTAATTTTGGTGGGTTATAGAATTTGGGTATGTCTTTATCTCTTTATACTTTTCATTCAATGAAATATGATTATAGTCAGTGTTCTTTTTGTTCCTTCCCATTCAGAAACATGCATATTTATAAAATTCTTAATGTCTATGAGGAATGAGTCAATAGCTGTCTATTTCAGGTGCTCCTGAAGAGCTGAGTATTTATGGAATAAATAGCCTACTACTACCACTCCCACCTCCTAGTGAGATTATATAATAAAACAAATGAGCTAGAGTTAATGGATTTACTGTCAATATTTTCCTCTCAGTTAAATTGGCAGTTGTTTTTAGAATATGATTGTCTATAATTTTGACCATTGTTACTCCTGTGTACTACTTTGGGAGGCTTCCTTTCTGATGAGAGAAAGGGCCTGTGAAATACTTTCCCCCAAGTTATTCGCAGGTGGAAGGGAATTAGCTTCAGAATCCTGGAAAAAGATGTCCTGTGGATGCAGAGCCATGTTACAGCCCCTTTTAGTCCAGATCAATAGCATCTATCAACCTGAGGACATAATTTTATATTTTCACATAAGCTCTGCAAATTTATATACCAGGGAGAGTCTGTGGAGTTCTCATAGCATATTAATGGGTATTTTCATCAAAGAGGACTTCTCAGCACTTTAGTGCATAGGTAGAGATGATGGCATTATTTGAAAACAATCAATTCCCAAGGCTGGCAAAGCAAAGAACTAGAACTGTGACTGCCCAGAGCCCTTCTGAAGCTGCTCACATTAGGTGATACGGACACCTGGGACAAATTGAGAGCCCCCATTACTTGGCAATTAGTTCAGTTATGGGCCAGAAGGGGTTGGTTTTGTATATTAAATCCCCAAATATGTCATTGACTGTCCTTCCCACCTTCCGTTTGCCTAGCTATTTGCTGTGATGACGTAGCTTTTAAGAAGCTGTTGATGATTTTAACCTGGTTGAAAGCATAGCCAGATGGGAACCGGTGCCAGTAGGCAATAGAGGTTAGGGGGTAAACACTATTCTACTTTCATATTGTTTTATTTTCTTTGAAAACTCCATAATGATACTTTAAAAGCAAATTCCCGAGTTTTGACAGAGGCTTCCTTTCCACTGTGTGCCATGGAAATTCACAGATTTAATTTCTTATTAATTTTAAAACAAGAGGATTTTCTTTGAACTGTATGTGGCGCTGAAAAAAGTAAGGAGTGAAGAATACATAGTAGCATACATGCTACAAATAAAAAAATTAGGATGAAATTAAGCAATTATGTTAAAGAACAGCTTAGTGACCCTCTGCTCCTGATCTGTAATATGCCGTGGTCAATATCTTTTTCTATGTCAATGGGAGCTCATTAAATGTAAATTCTGCAGACTAACCGAGCCATGCCATATTAGTGCTTGCCAAAGCTTGACATTTTTAATACATTAATAATATGTCTGTAATGTAATGGAAAACTATTAATCACAACTGGTTATGTGCCAGAAATTTAAGCTATAATTGGCTGCTTCTTGTCAAGAATGTCTGTCGCACAGTCCTGCAACTGCCTAATATTCAAATATCCTGCACTCCTCTGCATTTTTCCTTGTCAGTTCTCTAAATTCGATCAATGGTGTAGTCCATAATTCTGTGTAATGACCATCATTATAATTCTGCTATACTTTAATGAGAATTCGTTATATTGGGATTGCTGTCGCGTCAAGTAACAGGTTCACATACATTTCCTTAGTGTCCAAATTTTTCACATATGTCTATCTGGTCATCCTTTATTTTGTCGTTGCCATAAGGCAGAAGGTGGATAAAGACAGAGTTACAAATAAATGTTAGGTTTATTTTTAAAAAAGTGAAGGTTAATGTCAGGGAGTATTCGAATACACACTTAAGGTCACGTTGTAAAAACAGTATTAAAAATTAGCTCATAATTTTCACTCACTTCAAACAGAGCAGTCCATTCCCGGTCTTCCAGATTATATTATTTTTGAAAAATAAGTTGCTGTGTATTTGAACCTAAGAGTTGAAGTTAATAATTTCTAGTCTCATAGATTTTACACCACTTCTGCTGTAATGCCCAGCTCCCCCACACCCCATGAAAGTGTGTGTTCTTGTTATAATGAAGTAGTAACCAGTTGAAAACTGCATCTAGAAAATGTACATTTGTGTTATTTTAACACCTTTTCAGATTTTTAATTGTCAAATTGTCGGCTGTTTCTGAAAATATCGGCTTAAAATCGCCATTGAATCTGAAAAAGCAGAGGGCTGTAGTAGCCACAACACATGCTTCTCTGTGATTTCTTTGTTTTTAGCTTCAGAAATCAAAATGTGCCCAACACATCTATATGTTACTAGGAGGAGGCAGATTC
Organism: Canis aureus; assembly: GCF_053574225.1. NCBI lineage: Eukaryota > Metazoa > Chordata > Mammalia > Carnivora > Canidae > Canis > Canis aureus. Next base: position 33,252,760 of record NC_135618.1, read on the forward strand.
AAATCTGCAGTTTATACATGTTTAGACAAACTGCTAATTATTGCTTCGTAGGAACTTAAATATTCAACACTTTTCCTAATAGAAAATATCACAAATTGCAGCTGTATGATAACATTTTATGAATTGAATATAATGAAAATTGCACTTGCATCCATAAAGCAATTATTATAAATTACTTTGCTATGGAAACACTATTCAGCCATCCGTTGGCATTTCATAGTCTCTGTGGCTTAGTTCATTTTAAGATGGTGCATTATTTAAGTATATTGAATTCCTTTTCTAAGATTGTTTGAAGATACCGAACTTCCCTATTTAAACCGCCTATGTGAATTAAAGGCTCTATAATGGCATTTTCTAAACTGTAGGCTTTTTTGTCCTTTTTCAGGTGTTTAAAAAAATAATTACTGGGACTCCGACTGTATGAACCAACTAATCACACAAATGCCTGTTTTTTACACCTTGGATTCCAAATATTAATGTTTGGTTAGACTTGGACAGCAGTCTCTAAAGAGAAAAGTTGCCATTTCAACTCACCAGTGACTAGGACGCGTAGTCAGGGAGGCTGCATTATCAGTTAACCCAAAGTACTTTTAAACAGTAATTTTTATTTTCTCTTAGAATTAGTGCCATATTATTCTGCTTCATGGCCTGTTAACTCACCCTCAGCTATTTTTATGTGTGCATTTTAAATTGTGCGTTTTACTACAGAGCTTTTAGTTTTAAAGCAGTGTATAATATTCGCCTTTGGGACAAATTCTCTTCTTCTGTTACAGAAAGTAAGTGCAAATGCAGATGTAATGGCTATAAAAAGATGTAAGAAAATAGAAGATTCTTGTGAAAAGAAAATTTGCTCCTTTGGTTTTATTTTTGAGTATTTTTTTCAGAGAGCCAAGTTATCTTTATCACTAAATGCAACTAAACAAAAGAGGCTAAGTTCTTCCAATATAATGAGCAAATCCAAAGGGACAGCCTTGTGTGAACAATGCCGGTTTTCACTCCAGCTAACAAAAGCTAAGAAATGTACAAGGAATTTAGAGATTTTTAGGGTCTCTTTGCCAACAGACAAAAGGCATACAAGTAGTTGTCACTTTTTTGTCATTGTTATAAAAGCATTCATTTCCCCCATTGTTCTCCTGGAAGATTTTCTAGCACTGCAATCCATGAGAAATGTTTAAATCTAGCTGCTTGCTCTCAGTTTTGTCAAGATGGAAATACAATTTTTGAAGTGAAAACCTGTAACTCACCTGGAACATGCACATCTGTCTTTGTTATGGAAGAGTTAAATCCTTCATATCAAAATTCTCCCCAATGTGAATGATTTCTGTGGTTTGCTCATTCTAGCAAAACAGCGGAGTAAAGGTTATCCATATTACACCAATTTGCTTTATATTGCATCAAACCTCCCAAATGTCAACATATCATACGGTTTGTAATGCATTGATTCTGGGGCAATAACTCTTACTCTTATTGTTTCTTAAAGGGTGTTGGTGCCAGAAGGAAAGAATGATTGATGAGAAACAGACACCTGGCTATAGACACTCATCCTTTTGCTTCAGATACTGAAATCCTACTGAGTCTGAGCATCTCGTGTGAGCCGTGAGCACCAAGGATCACCCAGGGTTATTGGATGTACAACAGGAGAGCCATCACTTTGCAAAGTCATTCTCTGCTACTGGACATCTTTTACAAAACCAAACTACACCCCAGTCTAATAGATATGTTCTAGGACCACGAGGAAGCTGCAAGTTGTCAACGCCTAACGCACAAGTATGTTAGGCTCCCACCAAAGTCCTCAATATACCTGAACACGCACAATATCAGCCCTTCAGTTTTAGATTTGGGATCTACGTTGAGGTTTCATCCTCTTTTTAAAAAAAAAAAAATATACAGACCTGCCTACATATAGACCTATATGTATATGTAAAATAGAGATCACCGATAACCACACCCTGCTTTATTTCCACGAAGACTGCCAAGAATTTAGAGATGTATTTGTCAAGATTCCTGTCAATTCACGCCCTTTGGGTTACAGTGTCCTCAGTGATGCAGCCCTACCCTTTGGTATGGGGACATTATGATGTGTGTAAGACTCAGATTTATACAGAAGAAGGGAAAGTTTGGGATTACATGGCCTGTCAGCCGGAATCCACGGACATGACCAAATATCTGAAAGTAAAACTGGATCCTCCGGACATTACCTGTGGAGACCCTCCTGAGACATTCTGTGCAATGGTGAGGCAACCCTTTTGAATAGAGTATTTCATATTACGTGGGGGCATGTCATCTATGTGTACAAATGCTGGGAGTGTAAAGACTCATGTGCTGAATCTGTGGGTGGCAGATTTGTGCCAACAGGCTAGCTTCCTTCTCAATGGAGGCTTGCTTGCAGGCCCTGGAATTACAAGTCGCAGTGTGATCGATGCACTGGAATGTACCTTCTGCCTTCCTGCAAACCAAAGCTTCCACCGAGACAGGTGTATTGTGTATAGATTATAAAAGACAAAGTTCAGCTGAAGGTTAATTTCACGTTGGAGACTGGGAATAGGATTAGGTCATATGCATTATGGTAAAGGATGAAAATCCGTTGGTAAACCACTTTAACAACACAAAGGTTTCTTCACATACCTGTGTGAGGCCATCCCCGAATTTCATTGTTTAAGGCTAGATTAGAGTTCATGGTTTTCCTCATCTGGAAACTGCTGTAACGTGGAAGTCCTTGGTTAGGAGATCAGTGAGAAGAGAAGCAAAGGAGAGAGGAGCTAATGCCTCAAGAATAGGCTCGTTTGTCAACTTATGCAGGCCCTTATTTTCAAGGGTCATGGTTTTCTATGAGTATTTTAAATATGACCTTTGGAATATTGAAAACATATTTGCTGGAGAGTAATGGCCTGGGCATACAAATTCAGATGCCGTCCTTTTGATAAGCAGAATTACAGAATTTGTTGTTTTTACTTGTGGTATCCATAAGTCTTTTCCTGGGTGGAAAGTTAAGTCCTGTGTGAAAAGATAACATTGGGGTGATGCGTTGAATTTTCACCAAGGACGTGGCTGAAAGTTTACCTATAAGGTATTACTAAAGAGTTCGGTGATTAACATGATGTAAATCAATGTGCTAAAAAATTCAGACAGTGTGTTCATTTGGTTTATGTCATTGTTTTTTTTTTTTTTTTTTTTTTTTTTTTTTTTTATCGTAGGTGGTCTTTATTTGATCCTGGAATTGTGATCTCGTTTTTCTTCCCATAACAGATATAATCACATGGCAGATTTTAATAGTATTCTTACCTGACTTTATTATCTTGAACCTGGCCTGGCATTTTCAGGATAGTGAAACTATTAATCAAAGTAGCATCTGTTCACAGTCCCCAGTGAGTTAAATTAGCATAAGATCATCTTAGACCTAGCACTGTGGAAAAGGTTTTGTAACAGGAAACAATTTTGAGCAATAAAGAGTGTTTTTACCTAAAACCTAACGGCTTGCCATTTTTCAGAAGTGCCTTTGGGGACTGGTTTGAATTATAGTCTAAACCTGATTTTGTGGAGAGTCAGAAAAAGAGCTTGGCTATTAGGTGTCACTATGACTAAAGTGCCCTGAAAGACTAAATATTTCAAAGAGAGGACCCGTCTTTCTGGGGAACAGGTATGTGCTTTGCCAAAAAAAAAAAAAAGCAAGCTATCTTTTAGAAACCAGAGACTTCCAGAAGAGCTTTATTCAAACACGTTAGCAAAACTATAATAAGTCTGAAAAAAGAGCAGGGACATTTGTTGGCTATATACCAGGTGTTTGATAATCTCTCATAAAAGGTCAAATTTAAGGGGCACTTGAGAGGCTCAGTGGTTGAGCGTCTGCCTTTGGCTCAAGGTGTGATCCTGGGATCCTGGGATCCCGAGATCAAGTCCCATGTTGGGCTCCCCGCATGAAGCCTGCTTCTCCCTCTGCCTGTGTCTCTGTCCCTCTCTGTGTGTCTCTCGTGAATAAATAAATAAATAAATAAAAGTCTTTTTTTAAAAAAAGGTCAAATTTAAGATCTCATTGCAAATTTGGGGTGCACTTGCGGTGCAGGTGATAGGTCGTGTAGTCTTCCACCCCTTGCAACAGAGAACGAGTTCTGGGCCAACTCTTCATATTATGGAGAACACTCTAGCTCTGTCTGTTGGTTTGCATGACACTGGTAGCAATATGCCTCTTCTGGAATTGTTTCATAATTTACAGATCTAAGTAAAATAGCAGGTCTCCTTCAGAGTGCCGTTTCCATTCGCATCAGCCCTGGATGGTGTGTACAGCTTTCCTGACCTCAGCCCCTGGCAAGAGAATGCTAACTGAGCCCTGATCCTGTCATCCTATGGAAGGGCTTCCTTGCTGTCTTCAGCGTGCCTCTCTTTCTGCTCATGAGTGGGAAAGGGCACTTTACAAAACTTCTCATGACCGCCTTTCATGGGGACATGGTCTCAAGCCTTTAAACAAGTCAGTTCCCTCCCAGTTCACTACCTATGTGATGTTAGAAACCAAAAGAGGAAAAAAGAATTAGTGTTATCCCTCAGCTTTCTCAAGTGCAGTGATGCGTACACTTTATATATTTACCCCCAAATCCACGGGACAGTCTTTTAAAAGGCTACATCTTAGTATGATGTAGATATTTGGAAGCCTTGGTTGCATTTAAGCTCGTCACTGGGCCGAATGGTTTTCCAAGGGACAGAGTCAGATTTGTGGGATGTTCCCTACTGATGCTCAGTTTGGAGTCCTTAATATGCATATGATTGGCATAACAGATTTAATAATGTATCCTTTAAACACATACTTTGGGACCATTTGTGTGCATATTCTCTGCCAAGTCAATGATAATGGCCTCGTACAGCAACATGTCTTCTCTGTAGTTTTGGGATTTCCATAAACTCTTTAGTGGAAGGGTTCTTGACACACGGCTGTACAGCTGTGTAGGGTGCTGTCCTATCAGACCTGTTTAGGTGCTCCTGAGTCCAAGGTCTAATGGGAATCCATCAAGTCATTTGTGTTATGACTTTCTCGTTCTTTCCTCCTTGACACCAGCACCCATACCTGCTTCCGCAGGGTCGTTATGGCCCATTACATCAGGGCAGCTGCCACACAAGCACAATCACCACTTAACCCTTATATGTAAATGTTTGCTGCAAAATGGTTTCAGAAATCACCTACTCGGTTAGTGAGTACACCCTTATTAGCTGCGAGTATAACAATTCTGAGCACTAAGGGGACATTTGGTGAGAGAAATACCCTGAAAGTCCCATAGCTGATTTATTTTATATAAAGTTGAAGTTCACTGGCAATGCATTAGGAGTTCCCTTTGCTGCCTTTTGCGCTTGCTCCATCATTTCATGGCAGTGGCCATCCAGGATATAGTTTATTGTGAAGTTTTAGGAAAAAGGGCTCCATGATTCCATTTGCCAGTAGATCTCTGCTTACTAACCTGGATGGCCTATTTAATAATTCTTTAATGTATAGTGATTTTAAATTGTTGTATATTAATCCTACCAGCATGTATGAATGTTAGTTTTATGGGAGCACGCTGACGTTTTTATTCATGAACATAGAATAGAGGAAACAGAACACATACATATACATATATGAGTTGTGTATATTGAGACCATACATTTTCTTTTTAATTAAATATATTCCTTGTAAGTTATTGATGGCTCAAGAAGTATCTCTGTTAAGGAGGAAGAATCTGAAGGGTACAAGAAGATTAAACATTGTTTTTAAGGCTGGGTTAATATTTTAGTATAGATCATGTCCTTCTTCCAGCCATATAAAAGCTTCACGTAGCACAGCTTTGTCAGAAAACACAGATCATCTAGTGACTACAATTTGTTTCAATTTGCATAAAGAGCAAATAGGATGATCTGAACCTGTGTGTAAAGCTGAAGTGACAACACAAAGCTATGACTTGTTCTTGTGTTTAGACAAACTTAGCTGTCATATCTCCACGCAACACCCCAGTGGCTTAAAAATGGCAAAATTATCTGCAATTATCTCCAGCCTGCAGCTAATTTTCTGGATAAGTTAAACAGAAGCTTTGAAAAGAAGCCTGCAGACGGAAGAAGTCATGTGCGTTTGTACAATTGATGGTGCAGAAGTGCTGATGACTGTGGAAATGTGAACCCTTGAGAGCTGCTGTGGATTTCAGAGCCAATCAAAACTAAATTAGGAAACAAAGATTATTAAAAAGTCTTCTGTGCATGTAATTTTGGCATAATATTATGAGGTGGACATTAAGTGTTTCCCTTGGAGACCCTTGGCATCATTAATGCAGTGTGCCTTTAATTACAAGTAGACTCATATTACAAAAAAAAAAAAAAAATGGAGAAAATAAAGTACTCTGAGGTGTAGTTAGCAATACCCTCATTATGTTTACTGAAATAATTAAAAGAAAGGGTGCAATTTTTCTAAATAAAATGTCAGAATTTGAAATGAAAATGGATTTTCTTTAGGAAATTTACTACTGTGTACCCGTGCTCTTGATGGGCATTTATTCAAGTACCATAACAGGGCTATTAACGATCATTCCATATTGTGCTATTTCTAGATAGACTCCTATTAAGAAAAAAATAACTTTAATTATTGCAAGCATTTTGGATAGAACATATTTCATTTCGTTCAAATGGAATTTAGGGAAACAGTAGAAAGCCTTTGTGTTTTATGATTTTAAAGGAACCCAGTGGAACGAGTGAGTGGTAATGCATAGTCATAGGGCCATCTATAACTTAAATTTCGAATTTGACGTCAGTGCAGGTTGCCATCTGGTGGCTATCAGGTGGCCTTTGAGAAATTAATTTGATAAACTCAGTTACATTTTCAGTGACAAGGCATTAATATCAATTTTCTAAAAACTGGAAATGACATTGACTTATATGATAATCAAATGATCTTAAAATACACTGTTCACATGAAACATAATTCAATAAATGAAGTTTTAATAACAGTGACATCTTTCATTTGAACTGATTTATCCCTTAATTATCCCAGAATGGAATTTTTTAGCAAAATATTCAGTTCCTTCATTATTAACGCTTCATTGTTATTTAGTTCATTATTTGGACTTATTTCTTAGAAAAGTTTAATTCGTGTTTGCAATGAATTAAGTTTCATGGAGATCAATCTTTTTGATATATCCCTGTACCAAGTATTTCCTTATTGAGGAGCCTATAAGAGCTCCTTATTATCTGTTGCATCAAGTCTAAAGTACTCTATTTGAGTACTCTAAAACTCTACTTGGTTTTTAAATCTGGTTACACTCAACCTTATTTCCCATTACATCCCATTAGGACTCTGTGGCACCTCCAGGGGACTAGCGATCTGATTGTCAGGGGACTACCGCATTTGGGTTGAAGCTCATTGACATAGCATACACAGTATATGGGGGTGGGGTGCTTGGGAGGGAGCTGGGAAAGATTATTGTGGGGCTAATAAAACTTAAAACCACATCATGTCACTAAATGTTCAGATAGCGTTCTCTATGTGTACAAGTGCCTCAGTCTCTGATGGGCCGATGCTTCACCAATAATCCAGGCTACTGAATGCAGGGGGAAGTGGACAGAACATATATAGCACATGCAAAACCAAGAGGTGGTAGTGAGGATCAAAGTCAAATAACACGTGTTTCCTGCCTCCATTGGAAGTGAAGAAGAGTCCTAAGCCAGATGAATACAAAGTAGTGTGTACTCAGATGGTGGGGGAGCAGAGAAGCAAAGCCAGCACTCAGAATTTAAAGACGAAACATTATTTTGCTGCATATCAAAGGGCCACTTGGAGAATAATATGTGGTAGCCAAGTGCCTAATGCTACACAGTGTCTGAAAAAGACAAAAAGGCTGGGTGGGGCAGATTCAAGCACAGGGTTTAGATGACAGCCTCGTGGCCTGGTTAATGGTAGAATGACCTTATATCTGGCAGGGTGGAAGAGGAGCAAAAAACTGTAGAACCTGATGAGTTCGACCTATATATGTGTGCATGTATCTTATATATAATGTCTTATAGTATATCTTACATATAATAAATATATCTGTATGTATATTTTTTTGAACTTAATCGATGGTGGAGTATGCTGAGTAAGATAAGCATGGCTCATCTACTTGGAGCTCCAATTTTGCATAAAGATTAGGGGAAGCATTTAACTGAATGCACACATGCAAGATTTTTAAACATGAGAAAATAATAAATGCTTGCAGTGGATCACTTTGAATTACCTCCTCTTGTTGCCCAAGGAGTAATCTTGTTTGTTCTCAATCAGGAGAATATCACTTGAATGGTATAAGAAGCAATCTCCTGAAAATACTATAGCCCTTCAGGCATATTGTCCAGACTTTGGTTGGGGGAGGGGCTTGCTTTTCCAGCTTTGGGACTGTACATGGGTCTTAGGCTGACATCTTGATCCTCTGACTTTGAGGACTAGTGTCATCACACAGGAAGTCCCTCATCTCATGTATTTTTTCCGCAAGGACAAGCAGAGGACGTTTCTCTTGGTTGGAATAGTTTGTGCTTCTCTCCACTTATCTTGATTCCACCCATCCTTCAAGGTCTATGTGAAGTTGGTTTCTCTACATATGCTTTCTGCCAATTTCAGCTCATACCATTTTCTTGACTGTCTGTATGTTAGCCCTGCCTATGTACTGCACTATATGGCATCATTTAGCACTTACTACATCCAATTGATTAATACACCCACATGCACATTTGTTTCATGTGTTTATTTATCCCAACTCTTTATCTGGATCACTACTCTTTTTTTAAATGATTTTATTTATTTATTTATTTATTCATTCATTCATTCATTCATTTAGAGAGGAAAAGAACGAGAGCACGCGCAGGGGAAGGAGCAGAGAGGGAGGGAGATGAAGAGGAAAAGAATCCCAAGCAAACTCATGCTGAGCAGAGAGGTCTCCTCTAGGCTGGATTTATTGCTTTTCTACCTCATAGCATTTACCAGATTCCTAGGCAATAAATAAATAATAACATGTTTTTAATTGATTAATTGATCAGTTGATTGAATATAGTATTTTTCTAGAATGTTTTCTATTTCTTGAGAACTTTTTAAATGAATGTATTTTTTCCCTCTGCAAATTAAGAGACAACTACAAAAATTTAGCTACTGCACTTGGGCAACTAATGATGTTCTCAAGAGAGATGGGAGAGGCAAAATCTCAGTGTTCATGAGGGATTTTCAAATTCCATTTCTAATTGAATCTTTTAAATGTATTTTCCCAAATAGAAAATTTGGAAAAAATAGAAGAGCTTAACACACAACATTGAAATAATTTTGCCATATTTCTTACAAATTTTTCTCTCTAAATATATATATTTTATTTTACAAAGTTGGAATCATATGACATGCATTTTTTCTTTTTTTTCATTTACTACTCCAGTTTTAGCATTTACTTGTATCATATATTCTTAGAACATATGATTTTTATAGCTATAAAAATCCTATTATGTGGATATACAATATTTTTATTTAATTATCCTCTCACCTTGACAGCTTATTTATTCTTCTATTGGTTATATGCGTGATGAATAGATATCAGCATGTAGTCTTTTTTATCAAACATATCGTCCTTCTCTCACATTTGAAACCTCCCATATTAAACACACATGTTTTTAGATTGTTGAGCTCATTGTATTGTACTTAGCTGAGGCTAAAGAGTAGGGCTATATTCTTGTGATCTCAAGGATGGAATCATTACTGAATAAAATGGACGTTCTATATGTAAGTCATGAGGATTGAAATGAGCATGTGTGACTTAGGTAGGTCCCTCTCTCTCGGCCTTGCTTGCTTTTGTGTGTACTTGAAGAGCTTCTAGATACAGAAGGAAGACAGCTTCAGCCACAGAGTAGAGAGCAAAGTCAGGGGACCTCTTTAGGAGCAACAAGCTAAAGATGAGCAAATCACACCTTGTAAACAGTGTTTGTGGCTTTAAAACTTGCTTTAAATTGATCCACAGCAAGAAAAATATTTTATATTGCAACTCATTAAACACACTATCCACATACACAACCAATACAAAAAGCTTCACAAAAAAGTACTTACCCTTCCTATGTGCTATGCTCTGTGATACTTTTTTCCTCCTTTATATTTCTTTTCCATCTTTAACAAATAATTGAAAATTATATATTGATGGTGATCTATAGATTTTAAGTAGGATTATTTTTGAAATTTTGAATACAAGAATAATGATAAAATTATTCTTATTGCCGCCACCTTTTCTGCTAAGGTGATCACTTCTAACATTTTGCGTTGAGAAACTGAGATATTGGAAGGTGAAATGAGACTGAGTTTTTCAAAGATGTATTTTTTGGTTATTTACTAAATAGATTTTTAATATGCTTCTTGGCCATTTACATTTTCTTATTCCTGAAACACCTGGGTGGCTCAGTGGTTGAGTGGCTGCCTTTAGCTCAGGTCATGATCCCAGGACACCCCCCCTCGGCACCCCCACTCCCCCCCCCCCCCCCCCCCGGCAGAGAGCCTGCTTCTCCCTCTGCCTGTGACTCTGCCTCTCTCCCTGTCTCTCATGAATTTTAAAAATAATTAATAAACAAAAAAATAACTTTTCTTATTCCTAATTGTAGTTGTTTTTGCAATTTTTGCCTTTTTTCTAATTTTTCTGTTGAAACATTTACATAAAATATGTTAATTTGAGCCTTTTAAAGAGACACTATTTTTTGACGGTTGATTAAGTTAAAATATGAGTATCTTTTTTTTCCAGAAGAACAGTCTTGTTTCAGAGATTTTTGTACGCCCTTCATTTTGTGGAAACTTTATGTATTCTTGCATAGAATTTTGGTGGCAGGGAGCCATCATCTAAGGGCTGAGAAAAATTCATCAAAGTGCCCCCTCACATCTTTTGTTCCTAATGTAAGAACTTGGAAAAGTTATCGTTTGCCCTAAGTGAAACACTCATTTTCACTTAAAATCAGCTCTCTGGAAACAGCTGCATACTGAAACGTTCATTGTATAAAGTGGCTGGTATGAAATCTGCTTTGGTTTTAATTCACCAAACCAATGGGCAGACCAGTTTTTCGTGTGCCATTTTTAGGTTTCAGAATTTCTTTTCTTACAAAAGGGGAAAGTGATGAAAGTTGTTTCACACGCATAATATTGGAAAAGAACTTACTGAGATTGGCAGGTTGTAAGTTTCTTCTCATCTTTCTGGGAATAGATAGATTCACATAGTATCAGTTCCATGAAAATTAAAGATGTGAGCTAAGGAAGAAGCCAGAATTGGTTTTCATTCTTTGACCTACTTTGAAACTGACTTCTAAAATATTAAATGAAGAATTGAGCTGGATATTGCTTCACTACAAAGAAATAGCCCCTTTCCTTCCAGAAGGCTGAAGTCCATTGAGAGGTCTAGCAGCTCACATTATAATCAGGTCATGTCTGAATGGTGATTTTTCACCATTCCATGTAACTTTTTGTTTCTTTCCTGTTATTTTCTTTTCTTCTCGGAAATGATAAGATGAAGAAATCAAATATGTTTCTGATCAGCTATGTCTCAGGGGAGAGGAGAATTCAATGGTCACGGTCAGGTCAACATAAGTTGCATAAGAAGCTGTGTGCGTGATAGAGAAAGTGAGCTAGTGGGCAATCTGAGGTTGGCTGTGATGCCTGGACTGCTCCTTATGGATTTTGATTTCAAAAATTTGAAGACTAAACATATCCACAATGTTGGGGAGTATCATCAATGTGTCTACTGTCTGACTCGGGATAGCATTCTGTTTAGTTATCACTGGAGTCAGTGCTTTACTAGTGCCTAGCACAGTGTGAAGCATATAGGAGTACTTACTACATGCTTATTGAACTCAACCTATGCTATATTTTTACAAATAATGTTTGTAGTTGATATTTATCAAGAACTTACATGGTGCTATGCACCTTACTAAACACTTAGTCTTTGTTCGTTCATGTCTTCAGTCATATCATTATCCTTATTTAACAGGTGGAGTAATAGAGGCAAGCAGTTAAATAACTTTTCCAACTAAGTAGTGAGAACAGGATATAAACCCAGGCAGTCTGACATGCATGTCCTACTCTTAAACCATTCCATAAATTCCACCCTAATTTCATTTGCAGTATGTGGGATAAAACCATCACGAAAACCTTTTTAAAAATCACATTTATGATTTGGACTATGAGCACAATACTATGATTTTGTTATTTAAAAAGCCTTTTATCTGAAATAACCTCAGAAAATTGGATTCTGTAAACAGAGTGTGTGGAATGTTGGAAATACACATTATGTGATGAGTGTCTTCATTCAGGGATAAGAGAACCAATCAACAGTGTTTGTTTCCATTCCTGCTTTCTTTTCCATTAACGTGTTCATATAAATGGAAATAAGCTGTTAGAAATCATACAGAGCGGAGTACATATTGTGTTCACCATCTAAAACCAGAATAATAAGTCAGCAACTGTTGGCTAGTTAACAAAACCATATTCTTGTGGGGGAGGTGTTGAGAAAAGTAGTTAGCATGATGCTTCTGATTTTTTTTAACAGTATCAATAACAACTGTTATATAGCCAACTGCCTCTATGCTGTCTCCACTCGGTTGTCTAGTAGGCATTTTAAACCTAACACATTTATTATAGAACTCCTGATTTCTTCTCCCCAAATGGATTTTGCCTGTAGTCTTTCCCATATCTATAAACAGCAGCTTATATTTATCTAGTTGCTCATGACAAAAAAAATCTAGGAATCCTCTTTAACTCCTTTATGTCCCTCACAACATATATCAACAAGTCCTGCTAGCCACACCTTCAAAAATCTATCCCAAATCAGATTACTTTCACCTTCTCTACTGCTGACAGCCAGGTCCCAACCAGCTTTATATCTAGGCTAGACCCCTGCAGTATTTCCTCACTGATCTCCTTGCTTCCAAACTCTTGCCCTGTTACTAAGTTCACGTATATTTTATATTTTAACATAGCTCATAATATGCATATAATATAGAAATACACATATAAATATATTATACAAATATAAAATATATAGTTAAATATTATCTAATTATACAATATGATTATATAATATACATATAAAATTTTTAGTATCTGAACCAGTCAGGTCCCTTCCTTGTTCAACTTCTTCTCCGATTGTTGCATCCCATTGAGAATTAAATCTGAACTCTTACTACTGCCTGAAAGGTCCTATATAATCTGGCCCTTGAAAGCCTCTTTGATGTCCACTCTGATCACTCCCACCTTGCTCAGACCAGTCTGCCTGCAACATCTTGGTGTTCCAGATAAATCTAAGTTTATTTTTGCCTTGTTGTTTGGATCCACATTCTCAAAATCTTCCCACAGCTCCTTCCCACCTTTTATTCAAGTCTCTGCTTAAAAAAACCTTTGTAAAGAAGCCTGTCTGACCACCTTATTTAAATAGCATCTCTTTCACACTCTTTATTCCTTTAGCCTGCTTAATTTTTCTTCATTGAACTTATGGTAGAAGGTGATATTCAAACTATTTAACTACTGGGATAGCCTCAACACGACACAATCAGAAAAAACATCAATGGGTATGCCTTACTGGGTACCATCTGACTAACCTCAGTTCTAATGACTAGCTATTTATTGTATTTTATACCGATCATTTATTTATGTCTCTTTTGTCCTCTGCAATATAAAATCCAGAGGGCAGGAGCTTTGCCTTGTGTCTGTGCATCCTAAGGCTTAACAAATATTTACTGAATGAATGAATGAGGTGCTAAAACAGAGATATGTTAATTTTATGACAGCATTCATATCAAAGATTATTGCTTTAATACACACATGGTCTTTACGCTATTTAGGCTATATTGGAGAGCCTTAATCTTGAAAGTATCATAAGCATTTTTTTTTTAGTTTTTTAAACTAAAAGTATATAAAAAATATAACAAATATATGTACAATCACCACTTAAAATTAACAATGATGATGTTATATTGTTTTCATTAGGATTTTATTTTTATTTTTTTTTTCATTAGGATTTTAAAAAATAAATAAACATTACTGACTGAGTGGAAACATCTTGTTTCCATCACCTGGTCCTTTTCTTGTCTCCCTTTTCAGAGGGAACCAGTATCATAAATGTGGCATATTTCCTTATAGTCCATACTTTTATATTTTTTATATGAAGCTTATATATTCATAAACAACTTATAGTTTTGACTTTGGATTTTTTAATGTTGCCATCTTGAAAAACACTGTAACTTTTTCATTCAGCTTTATTTTTGTAAATTATCTGTTTGATCTCTATGATCTAGTTCCTTCATATTAAAATGCTATCTATCCCATTGGATAAATATATTCTTCAATTGCGGGAATTTAGCAAGTTTTGTTTGTTTTTAGTTTTTTGTAATTATAAGCCGCTCCACAAGAAACATCTTCGTACCGAGATCTTGGTGCTTGTAAGCAAGAGTTGTGTTTTTTTGTTTTTTTGTTTTTTTGTTTTTTGTTTTTTGTTTTTTGTATATCTGGGTGCCAAGTGTGCACCCAGAAGCCAATCCATGGGCTATAGAGTATGGGCATTTTCATCAAATGTAGTTACCACTTTGCATTCCTACCAACAGATTATAAGAGTTCTTTAGAGTCTTGTGTTGTGTTGTTTACTCATGTGTTTCCTCTTGTTATGTAATGAAATATATTTAAGAAATTGTAGTGTTTTTTTGAGATTTATTTATCTATATGAGAGAAAGCACAAGTGGGTTGGGGGTGGGATGGGATGGGGGGAGGGGAAGAGGGAGAGGAGGAGAGAGAATCTCAAGCAGACTACATGCCCAGCATGGAGCCTGAATCAGGGCTCAATTTCTTGACACTGAGATCATGACCTCACTGAAACCAAGAGTCTGTTGCTCAATTGCCTGAGCCACCCAGATGCCCCTAGAAATCGGTTCTTTTATTGCCTTAGTTGTCAGGACACTCATAGTTGTATTTTATGATATATCATAGCAACCATAGTTAACTCAGGATTTTTGATAAAACTATACATTTCATGGCTCTTAATCTCTCATCTTTGTTTTAATTATTTAATAATTTAATAATAGTTTAATTATTTAATAGATAAAAAGTCACTTGGAAGTTGTATGAACATCACTAATGAATATTTATAACGGCGAATTGACAGGAGGAAGTGTGAAATTTGCAGTACTAAATATTGAGTTAAACTATAAACAAACTTCTTTGACTAGATCTTTTTTACAGAAACTTAAACAAATTTTAAGAGTAATATCTTGCATCTCGTCACCTAAATTGAAAGGTATAGTTTGACCTGTACAACTTATACAAAAAAAAAAAATCACAGCTTAAAAATTATTTGTAATATTTGTATGTATGTGATCTTTTTTCCAAAATCACTGTTTTCATTACTGGAGTATAACAATAGCTGATGGTGCTTTTAAACTGGAAGTCTCCTTGCTTACTTTGCAAGATGATATATAAATATTGCCTCATCCATCACCAGAATGACTTGTCTCCTAGATGAAAACCTGAGGGTGATGTGTAACTGTAATAAATTTGGGCAGCAAGAGAAGGGTTCCATTTCCAATTAAAACCACAGCCAGGAAGTTTTCATTTATACTGACAATATAGTACACTGTGGGTACATATTTTATACATTTGCTTGTTTGTTTGGGACAAATTGGCATGGTTTTAGGAGTAGTAACTGTACTGTAAAGGAGTAGCTTTACACTTCTTTATGTCCTCCCAAGCAAAAGTCAATTGCCCCTTCTAGACAGGACGTTTCTGGGAACCGTGGGTCTTAGACATTTAGAACCAGTTATCTAACTTGGGAAAGTGCATGCCTTTAGAGATATTTTATTGGATTCAAACAGTCTGTACAAGTTCTAACTTAATCAAGTTATTTCACTTTTTTGTTTTGAGGGACAGTAAAATAATGATGTACTTAGCAAAGTGCCTGGCACATAGGATATCCCAAGATATTAATAATCTTTATCGTTGTGATTATCATTTCTGTTGATAAAAAAGTTAAAGGCATTATGATTCTCATTTTCTACTTTGAAGGAATCTTCTGAATGTTTTCCTTTTAGTTCCCATTTCTGTGAACTGTCTGGTCTTTCCTGATGTTACTAATGGTATCTAATAACTAACTGCTTATGAGGTTCTGGCTCTAAGCCAGGTATTTAAAATCAAAATAATTTCACAACTATGGTTTTAAAATAAATGATATGTATTCTAAATAACACAGTATTAAAATAATCATTCATGGATGCCGTGGCATTTGCATTGAGATTATAATGGATCAGTGTTTTAACAAATGCACTAGACAAGTCTAATGACAACATGACTGTCTAAAAACAAAAAGAAAATGTCAATAAAATAAATAACTATATGAAAATAAATAAAATTTTATTTTATTTATTTTTTAGAGAGAAAGATAGCATGCATGAACAGGGGGAAGGGCAGAGGGAGAGGAAGAGAAAGAATCTTGAGCTGCGCTCCAAGCCCAGCGCAGAACCTGACACGGGGCTTGATCTCACAACCCTTAGATCATGACCTGAGCCAAAACCAAGAGTCAGATGCCCAACTTATTGAGCATCCCAGGTCCCTCTGAAAGCTCATTTTATTAATCAGCTACTGGAATGGGCACAATGTGTTGTCTCTTATGGATGTTTTGAAACAAAAGAGAGAAATTAAGTATGGGAAATGAAAATGCTGGATCCCAAATCAATTTTTGTGGTTGCTGTATTATCCGAATTATCCCCTTCCTCAAAAGCCGCCAGCAGATCTCTACCTCCAACCCAGTCCTGATCAACAAAATGAAACATTATTAATTGCAGCCTTATTTACAGTAACCAAGATATGGAAGCAACCTAAATATCTAACACTGGGTAGATAAATGTGAGATATATAATGGAATGTTTTTCAGCCATAAAAAAGAATGAATCTTGTGATTTGTGACAACATAGATAAACCTTAGCGATCTTATACTAATAAAATGAGTGAAGTAGAGAAAGACAAATATCATATGATCTTTTTCACATGGAGAATCTAAAAGAGAAAGAAAAAAGAAAAAAAAAAAAAGTCTGTAGAAATAGAGAATAGATTGCCAGAGACTAGGAATGGGGGAAGGGTAAAATGGATGAAGGGGGTCAACGGCTACATAAAACTATATACATAAATATACATTATAATGTATATTTATATTATAAATATAGTTAGTTGCATGGCAACTATAATGAATAATACTGTATCACATGCATGAAAGTTGCTAAGAGAGTAGATCTTAAAAGTTCTCACCACAAGAAAAAAAGTTCTGTAACTATGTACAGTAACAGATGTTAACTAGACTTATTGTGGTGGTCCTTTTGCAGGATATATAAATATCGATTTATTATGTTGCACACCTGAAATTAATATAAGGTTATGTGTCAATTATACGTCTATTAAAAATAACATTATTAAGTGAAAGCTAGATCTGTAATTCTACTTGCTCCCATCATATTTTAGTATACATGGTCCTTGGATACAATGTGTTAAATTAGGGCAACCAGCAAGTTGTGTTACCAAAGCTATGGACTGCGAATTAGGAAGAGGTCCTGTTTCCAAGGAATTCATCCTTGCACCATGGCTTAAAAGGGAGAAAATAGGTTAGATGTCAGCCGCCGTCTACTACTTGGCATGGCTTCTCTGTGACGGGCACAACCTGCCCAGCTGTGTTTGCTAGTTTTGTGCGTTATGCAGATTTCACAGTTATAATCTGATCTTGTTTGTTTGTTTGATCTCATACTGCATTTTGGAATGAACACCACACATTGCAGAATAAGCTGTTGCAAGCCATAGGGAAACTTTATTTTATGGTATTGGGTGACAGAAGTACAAGTGTTAGTAATTTACCCAATTTATCAAATACTTATTGAGCATCTGTTATGCACAAGGTACTGAGCTAGGGTTGTAAAGATGAGCAAGACAGACACCTTTTCCCGACACTGTGAAGCTCATGAACAAAGGGAGGAAGAGACGCATGAGCCCAGGTTACCAATAATTACTACTGTGATGAATGTTCAAAGAAGAAATTAAAGTCCCTGTGAGGGCATGTAATCATAATGCTGGGGGTGATAGGAAAATAAAACTGGTTCTTCTTCAAGAAAGTCTGGATGTTGTCAAGTGTTGGATTTACTCAATGATGTTATACGTTTAGCTTATATATTCTTAGGCCTAATAAGCATAGAACTTTGTCATTGAAACTCCTACAGTAAAATGACGTCATCATCGCAAGACTAGAAATTTAACCTCGGCCTCATTTCCTCGTATTTTTAGTACAGTTTAAACACAAGATTTTTTAGACTTGGAACTGCCATGTGGTAGTAGGCAGTTTTCTTTAATGATGCATTTAGCACTTTGTTTTGTAATTATTGGTCACTTGACTGTCTTCCACAGTGGATCAGAAACTTCTTGAAGAACGGGGACAGAGCCTTGTTTTCTTTTATATCCCCAGCAATCAGTTTAGTGCCTGATACATAGGGGGCCCTTAATACATAACCATGGAGTGAAGCCTCTTTCTAACAGCGTGCTTTCCTAAATCTCTGCTCTGTCCATTTTTACTTTTTTTTTTGTCCCTCAATCATCTTTTCTGCCATGTTGACTCGTCTTTCTACTGTCCTTGCTATTATATTTATGATACCAAAGTAGCCTCATGCAGAATCTGGCAGGAGATGACCCTTGGGGGATATTTTGTAGGAATATTTAGTATTTTAAATATGGCATTCCCTCCAGTTCATTCAGTACTGCCCTGAGGTGGGCAAAAATGGGAGCTAATGACGACAAGCTAGCCTCTGCCTTCAAGAAGCTTTATAATATAAACAGTTATTTCCAAAGAAGAGGAAAACAAGTGCTGTACAAGAGCTACATATAAAGAGCTGTGGGAACACAGAGGGAAGCAATTTATTCCAAACTCAGAGGGCTCAGTGGTAACTTCCTAGAGGAGGTGGCCTTTGAGCGGAGCTGTGAAGGAAGAGTAAACTGCTCTGAGAAGGAAGAAGAGAAGGGCATCACAGCGTAAGGAGACAAGCAAAGCCTTGTCTTTAGCTTTCCTTTTCAATAATTTCCTTTATGGATCTGTCTCAACAGTAACAAATGTTATGACGGTATCACCCATGAATTAATCTAAATCCTGCTCAGCTGTCCTTACGTTTCCCAGGACATAATACTGTAACATCATTTCTTACACTTGGCTTATTCTCCCACTCTCTAAGATATCAATCATTAAGCACAATTATGTAGGTGAAGGCACTTTATAACATGCAAAGTACTATATAAAATAGGGGAAAGTGCTATACAAGGCACTATAACTCTTACTATGTTATTTGCAAGCTCAGTGATCACAAATCATAGGTACTTAACAGATGATGCAGAGATTCAATTCAATAAATATTTATTGAAGCCTAACCAAGTAATTTTGGACAGGTTACCTATTTAAGCCTTCAGAGATCCAGGTTATTTAGCCTGTTTTTTTAGCATGAAGATTGACTGACATAATTAATTTTGAAACCCGTAAAACACGATATAAGAAAAAGTCACTATTAATACATACCAGACCGTTGGTTGGACTCAGGCCTTTGTCTACCAAAACCTTTGCTGGAGAGATGAGACTTACATATTTGAGATCTATAATAATACACAATAGGGCAGCCTGGGTGGCTCAGCGGTTTAGCGCCTCCTTCAGCCCAGGGCCTGATCCTGGAGACCCGGGATCGAGTCCCACGTCGGGCTCCCTGCATGGAGCCTGCTTCTCCCTCTGCCTGTGTCTCTGCCTCTCTCTCTCTCCCCCCCACCCCCCATGTTTCTCATAAATAAATAAATAAATAAAATCTTTAAAAAATAAATAACAATAGATGATTACATATCAAAGGCATGGATACTGTCATTAAGTATCCTGGGTTTGTGTCCTTATTCAGATGTAGGAAGAGTCAGAAAGATCACAGTGAACATAGAATTCAAATACAAGCAACTTAACCTTGCTTATGTCCATAAGCTCTGAGATAGAGAGGGTCTTCTGTAATCCTAGCCCAAACCTCAGTGTTCCTTCTTCTCCTAAAGTACTCGTTTAAGACTCTATGACGTGTTCACTGGCACACTGGGCTATTGGTTTTACCATTGTTTTCCAGTTAGAGACATTCATAAAACTGCTTAAATGCCTTTTTAAAATTTGCTTCATAATGTTCCAGAACAAATCTTAATAACTTCATGAGTCTGCCTACAGCCATCCTTAAAGTGACATGAATTTATGCATGATCGCCGAGAAGAACTTTATTCTGAAGGAATCTATCTGTAAATGGATAGATCAGTGTTACATTTTTCCCAGTTTATCTAACATTTGTAAAATACAGTATTATTACATATAATTCATTATAATCAGTGTTAAATTCCTAAAGTGTCTGAAGTTCAAGTCCCAGGTTAATCATACTCAAAATTTATATTTGTATGAAAAATAACTTAAAAATGGTCTCATGCCTCTTGAGTAACGTTAATGCTCATATCCAGGTGGGAAAGCCCCATTTTGTAAATGCGAAAGCTGAGATTTGAAAAGGTGAATGACTTGCTCTAAGTCACAATAACTAATAAATAATCGCTGTTGAGTTATCACAGATTTGTAAAGTTAATAGTAATTTTTATTGAGCTTTCTCTACCAGGCATTGTATAAGTATGTAACGTGTAAATTTAATCTTTGATTGAAAGCTTGAGTGGATTTAGGAAGGATGTAAATATTTTGCCCTTGAGTTTTCATCAGAGTTTTTCAAAGCCATACTTTTTTTTCTTTTAATGGAAATATCTTTCGTTAGTTAAGTAAGCACTTGGCAATAGAACTTTGCAGTCATTATTGATGCTCCTTAGCTTGGGTTGTCATAAAGCCTATGAAAGGCTTTCACAGAAATAATGCTGGAACAGATTCCTCTGGGCTCCGTAGGATCAGAGGCATTGGGCTATTGACAAATTGATACCAGAAAAGAACTTTGAGATCTCTGGAGAAAGGGTAGCCTGCAATTTCACAGTATAACTAATGGGAGCTTTACTGTGAAAATAGAAGATTATGCATATAGTTGTAGTCTGAAATGAGGAAAGCAGTTCTCGAACATTGCTTCTGCTGGATTTTCTTTCCGTCTTTTCTTGAATGGAAGTCCACAATTATCATCGGAAATTATGGGTAAAGTTCTCATTTCCCTTTTAGAATAATGTCAAGGGGAAAAAAAGGCCTCAATACTAGATTCTAATATAAATAATTTTAGGAAGCTCTAAATTCATGTTTATAGTTTAGTAGTTACTAATCTAGAAAATAGATGTTTGGGAGATACATCCAATCTCTATGTTCGGGAGATAAATGCAAATCGTATTCCTCATTAATATTCTGGACAGCGTTGAATGTCTCTCTCTCTATAGAAACTTGCAGTATCTTTACTTTAACTTGACCACCTGCTTCCTCCTTCACCTGCTCATGAGCAGCTTTGCTCCCTTGAGGAAAATAGAAGTGGAACGACATTGAGGTGACATCTGCCAGGGTCAAAAAATAAACTCAGTAGTAAACCTATTTTAAAATCATTGTCTTTTGAATTTCAGCCTGGATGAATATAAGAATAAGCACATTATATATTCCCCCCCCCATATTTATAGCAATATCTTTGCTCTCTGTACTGTCTCCCTGAATCCTCCAATCTTGGTACAGGTCTGTCAGTCTCTCAACCACAGGAGGGCTGATTGTAGAAACGACCAGCAACAAAATCGTTAGAATTATCTTAAATACAAAATTAACCAAATGAACTAATTTTAAAGATGCATCATGTTTTTGCTAGCTCCAACTTGCCAAAACCATCACGAGGTCCTCCATATATTCAGGCAGACCTTTCTTCCTTCCAAACCCATACCCACATTTATTGGTATAGCAAAAATAAAATTAACCATTTCAAAGAATTTGATCTAGACGTGTATTCTTTGACCCCGTAGTTTATGTATCAACTCTGTTTTCTTGGATTGGGTAGATTTCAGAGTATTTTAGAGCTTTTAATTAAAGTATAATTAATGTACATTGTCATATTAGTTTCAGGTGTACAATATTATTCAACAAGTCTATATATTTCTCAATATACATCAAGATAAGTGTACTTTTAATCCCTTGTATCTATTTTACCCATATCCCACCCACCTGCCCTCTAGCAACCACAGTTTGTCTTCTGTGTTTGAGTCTGGCTTTTATTATTTTTCCTTTTGTTGTTTTTTAATTTCCACAGTGTGTGAAATCATATGGTATTTATCTTTGTCTAACATGTCTCAGCATTATACCCTATAAGTCCATCCATGTTTTGTAAATGGAAGATTTCATTCTTTATTATGGCTGAATAATATTCCATAATATATATGTATAATATTCCATATATATATACACACACACACACACACACACACATATATACCACTTTTTTATACACACCACATCTTTATTCACCTATCAATAGATGCCCTGGTTACTTTCATATTGTAAATTTTTTATTGTAAATTAAAAAAGCTATTGTAGGGATCCCTGGGTGGTGCAGCGGTTTAGCACCTGCCTTTGGCCCAGGGCGTGATCCTGGAGACCCGGGATCGAACCCCACGTCAGGCTCCCAGTGCATGGAGCCTGCTTCTCCCTCTGCCTGTGTCTCTGCCTCTCTCTCTCTCTCTGTGTGACTATCATAAATAAATAAAAAAAAAAAATTAAAAAAAAAAAGCTATTGTAAATAATGCTGCAATAAACATAGGAGAGCATATATCTTTTTGAATTAGTGTCCTCATTGTTTTTTGGGTTGTTTTTTGGGGGGTTGGCTAAATACCCAGTAGTAGAATTATTGGATTATATAATAGTTCTACTTTTAATTTTTTGAGGAACTTCCAAACTGGTTTTCGCATTGGCTATACTAATTTGCATTCCCACCAATAATGCTTGAGGGTTCCTTTTTCTACACATCCTCACCAATACTTGTTGTTTCTTGTGTTGTTTTTTTATTTTAGCCATTCTGACAGACGTAAAGTGATTTGTCATTGTGGTTTTAATTTGCATTTTCCTGATGATTAGTGATGTTGAACATCTTTTCATGTGGCTATTGGCCATCTGTATGTCTTTGGAAAAATGTTTATTCAAGTCTCTGCCCATTTTAAATTGGAATTTGTGTATGTCTGTGTTGAGTTGTGTAGGTTCTTTATCCATTTTGGATATTAACCCCTTATCAGATGTATCATTTGCAAATATATTTCCCAATTCAGTAGGTTGTCTTTTTGTTTTGTTGATAGTTTCCTTTGCTGTGCAAAAGCTTTTATTTTAGTGTAGTCCCAGTAGTTTAAATTTGCTTTTGTTTCCCTTGCCTAAGGAGACATACCTAGAAAATGTTTCTATGGACAATGTCAAAGAAACACTACCCAATTTTTCCTAAGTTTTATGGTCTCAGGTCTCACATTTACATCTTTAATCTGTTATGAGTTTATTTTTGCATATGGTATGAGAAAATATGTCTAGTTTCATTCTTTTGCATGCAACTGTCCAGTTTTCCCAGTAACATTTGACACTGTCTTTTCTCCATTGTATACTTTTGTTTCCTTTCTTATAGATTAACTTACCCTAAGACTGCGTTTTTTTCTGGACTCTCTATTCTGTTCCATTGATCTATGTGTCAAAAATGAGTGATTTTTGTACCATTACCATACTGTTGTGATTACTACAGATTTGTAGTGTCTGTTGAAATCTTGAACTGTGATAATTCCAGCTTTGTTCTTTCCCAAAATTGCTTTGGCTATTCATGGTTCTTTGTGGTTCCATATAAATTTTAGGATTATTTGTTCTGGTTCTACGAAAAATGTTGAATTTTGATAGAGATTACATTAAATCTGTAGATTGCTTTGTGTAGTATGGATGTTTTAATAATATTTATTCTCCCAATCCATGAGTATGAAATATATTTGCATTTGTTTGTGTCATCTATAGTTTATTTCATCAGTGTTTCATAGTTTTCAGAATATAGTTCTTTTTCATATTTTTGGTTAAGTTTCTTCCTAGGATTCTTTGGTGTTACTGTAAGTGGGATGTTTTCTTAATTTCTCTTTCTGCTTCTTCAGTATTGGTGTATGAAAATGCAACAGATTTCTCTGTGTTAATTTTACATCTTGCAACTTTACTGATTTCACTTATCAGTTCTTTTCAGTGGAGTCTTTTGGGTTTTTTATATAGAGTATCATGTCATCTGCAAATAGTGAAAGTTTTATTCCTTTTTTTTTTTTTTTACCAATTTGGATGTCTTTAACTTTTTTTCCCCTATCTGATTGCTGTGGTTAGGACTTCCAGTACAGTGTTGAATAAAAGTGGCCAAAGTAGACTTGTCTTGTTCCTAATTTTAGAGGAAAATCTCTCAGTCTTTCACCATTCAATATTTTAGCTGTGGGCTTTACATATATGGTCTTTATTATGTTGAGATATGTTCCCTCTAAACCTACTCTATTGCAAATGTTTATCGTGAATAGATGTTGTGTTTTATCAAATGCTTTTTCTGCATTTGTTAAAATGATCATATGGTTTTTCTCCTTTCTCTTATTAATGTGATGTAACACATTGATTTGAAAGTATTGAACCATGCTATATCCCTGGAATGAATCCCACTCGATTGTGGTGAATGATTTTTTTTAAATGTATTGTTGGATTTGGCTTGCTAATATTTTGTTCAGGATATTTGCCCCTGTGTTCATCAGCAATATTTTTCTCTATTTTTCTTTTATTGCAGTGTCTTTATTTGGTTTTAGTATAAAAGTAATGCTGGCTTCATAGAACAAATTTTGAGGTTTTCCTTCCTCTTCTATTTTTTGAATAGTATGAGAAAAGTAGGTATTACGTCTTTAAATGCTAGGACAGTGCACCTATGAAGCCACCTGGTCTTAGACTTTTATTTGTTGGGAGTTTTTTTTTATTATTATTATAGACTCAGTCTCATTGCAGTGATCAGTCTGTTCTATTTCTTCCTGTTCGGTTTTGGAAGATTATATATTTCTAGGCATTTATCCATTTCCTCTAAATTGTCCAATTTGTTGACATACAATTTTTCATAATATTTTATTATCCTTTGTATTTCTGTGATATCAGCTATTTTTTTCCTCTTCCATTTCTGATTTTGAGTTCTTTCTCTCTCTCCCTCCCTCCTTCCCTCCTTCTCCTTTTGATGAGTGTGGCTAAAAGTTTATCAATTTTGTTTATCTTTTCAAAGAACCAGATTCTGTTTTCATTGTTTTTATAGTTTCTATTTCATTTGTTTCTGCTCTAATCTTTATTATTTCCCTCCTTCTACTAGTTCTGGATTTTGTTTGTTCTTTTTCTAGCTCCTTTAGGTGTAAGGTTATGTTGTTTGAAATTTTTCTTGCTTCTTGAGAAAGGCCTGTAATGCTGTAATCTTACCTCTTAGAACAGCTCTTGCTGTGTCCCAAAGATTTTGGACCATTGTGTTTTCATTTTAATTTGTCTCCATGTATTTTTTTTTTTTTTGGTGGGGAGACAGTTCTGTTTATTGTCAATGAGGAAACAAAGTGTGGAGGTGCTCTATATAAGTGGTGATGAGATACAAAAGAGGGGTAGGTTGGAGAGAAAGTATAATACACAGCATTATTCTGAGTGAGCCCCAGCTCTTCATTCTAACACTTGAACCAGGAAAAGAGAGCCATCATTTTTCACTAAGGCTGCAGAAGCATAGAAACCTGACTCAATTTATCAGCTCCTACAGGATAGGCAGAGAAAGAGGCTATTCTAATACATCTTGAATACATCTTACATCACACAATGGTGATGTAAGAGGCCAGTTGTGGTTTGTTGGGAGTCCTCAAGTCCAGAGCATAATGAGTGCTGAGGACGGTCCACAGTTGGAGTGGTGGCTGGTCCCAGCTCCTTAGGTGCTGGGCTTCTCTTGATTCTCAATGATAAATTGGTCAGTCAAATACAGTTGCCAATGTGGACCTGTCAATGAACTATTCCAAGGTCTCTTTTGGCTTTTTTCACTAAGGTTTGAATTTCTGCAGTATCCTTTACTTTTTATTTTCTCTGAAGCCATGCCTTATCCCCCTGACAGCATAAATTCTGCAACTGTAGGTGATGAAATGCTTGTTCTCTCTCAGCATTGCCTAGTACAGATCTAATACTTGTGTGCAGATGGAGGCTGCCATTTTGGAAGAAAAATAAATAAAGAAATGGATCCTCTTTGAGGTGGTCCGAGTTTAACCTAACTCACAAAACTTCAGTCTATGTAACACCATAAATGAAATAAAATAAAAAGAAACAGGGCTCAGTTTTTATAGCAGGCAGGGCCTCAGCCTTGGTGAGGACTGATCCTCCATGAATTGTTTTATTTCTTTTTTGATTTCTTGGTTGATACATTCATTGTTTAGTAGCATGTTATTTAGTCTCCATGTATTTGTATTCTTTCCAGATTTTTTTCCAGAGTTTCTTGAAATGTGGTGGGATTGTCTTTATAATAATGGAATCTTAAGGGGTGTACATTTCTGTAAGGTCTTACCTTCCTGGAAGAAGGCAAGTTTATAACTGAGCAGGAATCTATGATAATTTGAATGGAGCAATACTAGTTCTGACAGGATTGGCCCTTGGGCAAACTAACTGGGCGTAGGAACAGTTCCAATTGCTGCTTATTCTTTTGCCTGGTCCTTACGACCATCCTTCATAGGATTCACCCTCTTAGTGCCTAAAGTGAGAATTGGGAACCTCTAAGGGATAAGGTCTTATAGAAATAGTTTATGCTGCTACCTCTTCTATAGATATCTACATTCTTATAGGATCACATAAAGAAGTGAATTACTATCTAATAAAATTTTAAATGGTGAGCTGTCCATTTTAGGTCAAGGAGTACTTTTTACTCTCTCTTCTTTCTGATACAACACCCAAGCCACTTTATAATAGCCTGTTGTATCAAAGTCCAACCGGAGAAGCAGAACTAGTAGTAGATATATATTAAGAAAAGTATTACAAAGAATTGGTCTATGTGATTATAGAGGCTGGCTAAGCAAGTCGGGAATTATAAGGCAGACTGTCAGAAAGGGCAGACTTGAACTCTTAGGCATGTTCTGAAGTTACTTTCCATAGACACAACTTCTTCAGGAAAGCTTTGCCTCTGGTCTTATAGCCTTTCCGCTGACTGAATTAGGCCCATCCAGACTATCTAGAATAATTCCCTTACTTAAAAGTCAACTGATGGTGGACTTTAATCACATCTATAAAATACCTCCATTAGCAACATCTAAATTAATGTTTGAATAACTGGGTGACTGTAGCTTAGTGAGTTGACACTTCAGAGACTATTACATTTGCTTTTTAAGAAAACTGTTTCCAAAGCATTTAGCTATTTAGATTTCTTAGGTAAAAATATACTCTAAGACATAAAAAAAAGTACGTTAAAGGGATATTGGAGCCTAGAGAACATAAATCATTTCTCTTTTTTGGGGTGCTCTCTTTTGGGGGCCATGTCTATGTCATAATTCAAAAATTCAAGTTAATGACAAATTTCAATACCCATGCAACATTATATTTATCTTTATGATCATCTTCTATGATAATTTAATAGGATAATTTAGCAGCCTTAATGAATGACAAATCAACTAATTACAAGCAAAAATTATTGTTACTGATGATGTTGGTAAAAAAGTAATTACTTAAATGGCAGATAGAGTATCATTAAGGTTAATAACCAGATACAAACTGAACATAATTATTGATGCTGAAAATCAAAACCAGTTGGAAATGAATTAATTGGATGTACCATTTGCTATTATTTATGTTTTGTTTTAAAAACAGCTATTATAGGTCAGGTTTAGAAAACAAATTATAATTTATCAAGTAACCTTTGCTGACCCCAAAATAAAATAATAAGCAACTGTTTTTCACATTATGAAATATACCTAGGCTCTTAATTCCTATTTCTTTTTTCTTGGAATTTTTTAATGAGAATAGATAATTAATAATGGGACCATTATTACTTGTTGCATCATACAAATATTGAGTGTCTTCACCCACATTTTAATAAGACAAAATTTCATTATGTTGAAATGTAGCCTTTAGTATGTGAATAAAGTCAGATTGACTGGTCTTATTTTGTCAGTTTAAAACCAGATACATTTTTTAGCATGACATTTCTGTATTTTCAAATCAATACCATACTCTGTGCCCTTTTTAATATTTAAAAATATAAATGGCTTAGTTATTGATGTTTGAAAATGCTCAGCAAATATTTAAATTTTTTTTCTCATTATGTACATGTTTAACTACACCACTTCCTAATTTTCTCTATCCGTTCTGTACCAGCTCAGAGTTTTGGACTTAGATTCCTTCTATCTTGTAGCAAACACCTTTTTCTCTTCCCTACTGGGCTTTCACAGTCTTCTCAAAATCATTGGCAGAAGGCCCTAAAAGGAGGTTTAAGATTTGGGATTAAGTTTTTTCTTCCCTCAAGGTATCTGGCTCCCTCAAAGACGTTGGGTTGGTTTTGAGTCTCTGTACCTTGCCATTGTGTGCCCTAGCAGGGCTGTTCCCTGGCTGTTCTTTGTCAAGCTTCTGTGGGACTCTGCAACTGCCGTAGTGCTCAGCGTTAGTCACTACACACCTGCTGCATCTATCACTTTAAACTCCATTACCCTGCCCCTCATAGACAAAAGTGACCACCCGCCCTCTGAAGACTACAGTATTTCCAGAGACTCTAATGTGACAGTGATTAACCTTGTCCAAGTCAGTATGGTTGCCCAAGGCTGACTATACTCATCACTGATTTTCTAGTCTCACATTCACATAGGGACATAGAAATACTTTTATCAACAGCCTGGATTTTTCTGGGGAAGTGGATAAGGGAGGGGAAATTGTGAATGAGAGACCCAGGACTCTTTAGAAGCAGATTTTAACTTATTCTTCAGTCTCTTGCTTTCCTTCCATTACCAACTTGACAATCTATTTTTTTTTAATTTTTATTTATTTATGATAGTCACAGAGAGAGAGAGAGAGAGAGAGAGAGGCAGAGACATAGGCAGAGGGAGAAGCAGGCTCCATGCACCGGGAGCCTGATGTGGGATTCGATCCCAGGTCTCCAGGATCGCGCCCTGAGCCAAAGGCAGGCGCTAAACCGCTGTGCCACCCAGAGTTCCCCCAACTTGACAATCTAGTATACATGCTATTTATTTGCTTTAGTGGTTATATGTTCTTTAGATAGCCATGTGACTGCTCAGCAAGAATTTTGCTTGTTTAATTCTCAGACAATTATGTGGTAGGTATTATTTTCCTTATTTGCATCTTGAGAACACTGAGACTCCAAGAAGTCAAATAGCTTTGTGTGTCATCACAAAGCCAGTACAGACTGAGGTGGGATTCATCCCTAATTCCAAAACCTATATTCTTCCAAGAGAACTCTTGGGGACTTTGCAATAATATATTAAAAGCTAACTTATAATGAATGATGACTGTTTTTGAGGCACTATTGTAAGAACTTTTAATGTGCTAACTCATAACAACTCCAATAATTAGGTAATATGTTAGCTCCATTTTTCAAATGAGGAGGGTGAAGCAGAGAGAAGTTATGTTATTGCCCAAAGCCACACAATTAGCAAAAATCTTGGCAGTCTGGTTTAAACTTTTATGTTTAAGTTGTATGCTCTGGCATAATTAATGAAGTCAAAATTCCAGAATCCAAGACTTAAAATTGTTTTGACTATACTGTCACTAGGAAAGAAAAGTGACCAGGCATTTGGTTCAGCCATTCTTGGAATGTGACAACCATTGGCTTTGCTTTTAACACTTGTCTTAAGAGGAAATGGAATTTTTGTAAAATCAATTTGATTAAGGGTTTGCCTTAAATTATAGACTGCTTTTTCCATATCCTCTTACTGGGGATCTCATAAACATAAATTCACTAGTTGATGCTTAAAAACAAACCAAAAAACCCCAAAAAACAAAAGAACCCATAAACAAACAAAAAAACTAGCATTTTAAAAAGCAATAGGTCCTTGACAGAATATTTATGGTATGTGAAAATAATTTTTCTTGGAAATTCTTAAACCAGAGAACTTGGTAGTATCTTTCTTCAATCTATATGCTATGAACTTGACTTTTGAGAACAGCTGACTTTCTAGAAAAGTCACTCATTCAGTAGAGAAGACTTTCCTGTTTCCAGATTGGTATGAAATTGGTATAGGAGAGCTCAGTAATAAATTAACTGGTCCATAAGAACATGATAATGGCTCTGTAGTAGGAATTGAAATTATACTTCACTTCTAAGCCACTATATGATATTTATCAAAGAATAAAAGTAGCAATGCTTCAAAGATTTACTGAGATATATCCAGCCAGGATGCTTTTTTTCCAGTGCACCTTAAAAAATCTCCTCAAATTCACTATTCTAAGAGTCTTTTCCATTTTCTATTTTGTTCCTTTACCCCCCATGCTCTTTTATTTTATTTTTCTAGAGTTGGATACAGTATAGTCTAGAATACAGAAAGACTTGGGATTCTTTAGAAATACTAATTTCCAAGCCTTGGTTGAAAGGGATTGGTGTTTCTCTTTTTCAGTAATAGGTAAATTAAATATCCTATACTTCAGTTTATTTGTTTTTCTTTGCTTGTTTGTTTGTTTGTTTGAGTCAGTGTTTCTTTGACAACAAAATATGACCTGCAACACTGCTTTTCCTGAAACCCACATCTTTCAATAATGCTTCTGCACACCTGCTACCTTGGGAGTAAAGGTTTTATAGCTCTCTGGATGTTAAGGAAGACCATACCTACCTAGTGAAAGTAGTATGAGGTGTTTAAGTTTATTTAGAGCAATGAGATAAAATGAGAAAACAATCATAGCCTTTATTCTTGCCCACCATTCTAAGATAGATAAGCAAATCTTAAGCATCAAAAGACTTCATTTTCAGATTGTTTATTCTTAGTCCTGGAAGAGAGATTTGAGTTTTAGAATTCCATTTCTGTAGAAATTAAATCCCATTTTAATTCCTTCAGAATTTTCTGATCTTGATGAATCAGTGTATTACACTAGTCAATACTACTGTTAGGGGAGGAAAATTGAGTCCTGTTCAGGATTAATGTGGCATAAAAAGTAGTATGTACCATATCTCACTGCAGAAGGATGTCAGGATTGTTTTTATTTGATCTTGAGATTTCAGTCTCCTAAACAAACAATAATTTTAATGCAATCACTACAATAATATATAAATCTATATTTGAATCATCTCTATCTACTTAATGGTGGCATTTGTTGAGTGTTTCTTGCTACATTTTCTGTTCTTTATAATAACTCTGTAAGGTGCCTATCACTTTCCTCAACTTATAAATGAATAAAAGGATCAAAGAAGTTCAGTAACTTGTCCAGGGACACACTGCTGCTGTTTGAGCTGTATTCCCTGAATTTCTACTGTGGAATCCAGCAATTTCGTTGGATGTTTGCCTTTAGTTTTTTGTACTAAAATATATGTCTTCTTGCTTATTTTCTTAATTCTTTGCTTTTTCATCTCCCTCCTTTTATGACCGTTCTTAGAAGGACTTTTGTTTTGCTGTAGATGCCATAGTGAGCTATAGTCTATTTTTATTGCTAAAGCTTTCCTTGACCACCCCCTTGCTCCTGTCCTTGGCTGATTTTTATGGCCTTCCAAAGTGTTCCCAAAACATCCTGTCTATGCTGTGATAGCACTTACTACACTATACTGTGATCTCCTATTTGTTTATGTAGTCACCTATTAGAGCAAGGACCTCACTCTCTGCAGGGGTGTTTTTAAGAAATGCCAATGTTTGAATCCTACAGAAGTTATTAAACTAGCTCGGACCTTCACTGCCAAAAATTAATGGCTAACTGTGACTCAAAGCCAAATATATGATTCCAAACACTGTTTTCTTAACCATTATATTCTGCTGCTTTGCAGATATTTTTGAAAAATGTAAATACTAAAAATCAATCATTTAAATGAATTTGGATATTCTGTTTTGCAACAAGCTTCTTTTATTTTTAATTTTGTATTTAATATTTCTATTAAGTAGAAACTTGTACAGTATAGGTGAAATGGAAGTAAATTTAAGCCTATTTCCCTTGAAGTGACTAAGTTTCGTAGATGATACTTTCACAAAATAAAAAGCAGATGATACTTTCACAAAATAAAAAGCACTTGAAAAAAAATATATATTGAAAAATATATTAAACATATTAAAACAATATTTTAAAAAAAGAAATGCCAGTGTTTGGGATCTGCCTTTGGAGGTGAAGTTCACAGATTGTTTAATTGCTCAAGTAGTTTTAATACAAATTCAGAGTCGAGAATGAAATATTAGCCTATACATTTTTCAAGGGCAAGGATAATTCAGCCATATTTATGGAATTTAGTACCATCCCTGATACGTAACAGATACTTAATAAATAGCGGTTGCTTGAATGAGTGAATGAATGAACTTCAAAATGACCTATGTTGTTGCAATATAAATAGTTTATTTATTTCCTTGATTAATGTATGGTTGATGAATGCATGAATGCTGGAATACCATTAAGTAATCAAGAGCATTTATAATACTAGCTTTCAATTCAGCTAGTGCTTTCTGAATTTTGCAACTAAACTGTTACTTGTCTGGCTTGTTACTTGTTCTAGGATGCTTCATTAAAAACTCTAAACTCAAGAAGAAGTAGTTTATTGGGATGAATAAAGTATAGCAATACTGCAAGCAGAATATAAGGTTTCTTTTTGAGTCCATCCTGGGTTTTTGAAGGATCTTTACATACTGATATGTTATATCCTGCTCAGTTTGTGTTGGAAAGCAAAAGGCATTATAGAATTCAGCAATCTGCCAAGGGATCCTGGCACTAGCACATACCCGGCTACTGCCTTGGGCAACTTAATAGGAGAAATTGATTGTTACCCTAGGTAGCCATCAGGATATTACTAGATTTCTTAGAGCCGTAAGAACATTAAGTGGGGTTTTCAGAACTGTAATATATCCTTTAGGTCTCATTTCAATGGCAATCAATGCTCAGAGTCCCCCTTTCAAAGCACTAGAAAACATACTGGTATAATTAATGTCACTGATGTATTGTTTTTCCTTTTCCTTTCTGTTTGTTGTGTTTTTTTTGTCCTAAGAGAGTTAGCCAAGTTACAAGACAGATGTCTTCTATGAAAAACTATTACGTAATTTGAAACAAAACGCCAGTCTCTAATTATAGTGAGGTACAGGGGGACATTGAGTAAATTTGCTTGAATGAGATCAATCATAGAAATTCTCTAGGGCACCATATTTCAACTTGGCATGCAAATTCCAAACTCATTTACGATAGGCATGGTGAGAACCACAAGAAGTTCTAAGGCCAGTTGGGAAAGATTCATAACTTTGTCAGTTGGTTATGTTCTGCATAGGATCATAAGTAATTTTAGTGTTGACAAGTACAGATTCTTGCTGGGGGCAGTTTGAAATTAAATTCAGCAATTCAGGACAAATCAATAGCTACTTATTGAGGACCCTCTATTTTCAAGGCCAGGCATTGAGAGAGAAAGGAAGTTGAGGAAGACAAGGTTCCTACCCTCAAAGAACTTTCTGTGGCATTAGAAAGCTGCAGCTTTTGATTCTAAAATAAAGCCTTGATGCAAAGAAACTAATGGCTTATAGAGTAGCATGATGGTAGGGGAGATTGATTTAGGGGAAGTCAAATGGTTGCCCATTCCCTGTGGATGCTCTCTTTCCCCATTAACTGGAGTCAGCAACTTATTTGATATGGGAAATACTGGAGTCCCTGCTTATCTGTGGGGGGATATGTTCCAAGACCTCCAGTGGATACCTAAAACCATAGATAGCACTGAACCCAATGGTTTTTCCTAAACATATGTAGCTATGTTAAAGTTAAATTTATAAATTAGTAACAGTAAGAGATTAACAATAATTCAAATAAAATAGAACAATTACAACAATATACCATAATAAAAGTTATGTGAATGTGTTTTTTCTCTCTCAAAATATCTTATTATACTGTACTTACCTTCATTCTTGTGATCATGAGAGATGATAAAATGTCTATGTGATGAGATGAAGTGAGGGGAATGTCGTAGACATCGTGACATAGCATTAGGCTACTGTTGACCTTCTGATGATATGTCAGAAGGGAGATGGCATCTGCTTCCAAACTGCAGTTGGCCAAGGGTAACCAAAACCTCAGAAAGCAAAACCATCCCCCCACCAACCCCCCTTCTGGTAACCATCAGTTCTCTATTCTTAAGAGTCTGTTTATTTCTTGTGATAAGAACTTTGAGATCCATTTTATTAGCAACTTCTGAATATACAACACAGTATTACTAACTATAGTTACACTCTGCACATTAGATCTTGTGAGTTTTTGCTTTGTTTCTTGCATTATATATATATTTCACCATATCCTCACATTTATCATGCTGCTCTATCTCTTACATGCCCGACTCATGCTTAGCACTTCTTTTCGTTGTTTTCCTAGGTTGACCCACAGTATCCTAAATTCCATATCTTTGTAATTTTTGTTTTATCTTCATTTTGCTAGAGTATAGGTTCAAATAACTAGCAAATAAAAAGTGTATTGTGTGTTTAAAACTCTCCCTCTTCTACCTTCACTGTGATTGATAGGTTGACCATAAAACTCTAAGTTAAAAATATTTTTGTTTATAATTCTAAGGGCATAGTTTGACCCAGGGCTGCTGAAAGGGATACTTTTTTTCTTTTCTTCACATATTTTTTCTCTCTTGTATTTGGTGGCACTAAGTTAGGCCATGATAACATACAATACCCAAATCTCAGTAGGATGTCACATGTTAGCTGTGATATCTCTGTCTTGGCCTCATTTGTCTTCTAAGTATGGGATTTACATTAAAGAAGTAGTCACTTCCAGAGAAAGCTCAACTCTTGACAAGAGAAAGGAATTATTATAGAACAAAATGTTGACACTTAAAGCTCCTTCTTATGTTATTTCCACTCACATTCAAGCCAGTCACATGTCCAAGCCTGACACCAATGGAGCAGGAATCACTCCCTCCAACAGTCTTCCTTTAGCATCCCACTCCCCATCCCATAGGAAGGAGCTTGAGGAAAGGGCCCTGAAGGATGGGCCACATGGAGAGGGAGAGTGAATGAGTAGAAACAATAATATACTGCATTTTAGAGTTTTAGAACTTTCTTTTTATGCTTAGAGTTCTGAAATATTACAATTATGTATTGAGATGGTTATTTTATCCATCCATTATGCTGGGAACTTGGTGGATACAAAGACTCATATCCTTCTGTGGGAAAGATTCCTCGATTATTTCTTTAATAAATTCTTCCTGTTTTTCACTCATTCTTCCTAGAAGTTGAACCACCTGACTTGCTTTTATATGTATCTTTTAATCTTTTTTTAGTTTTTAGACATATGTTCCATTATTTTATCTTTTTGCCTTAAGACATTTTTCTTTCTTTTTTTAAAGATTTTTATTTATTTATTCATGAGAGACCAAGAGAGAGTCAGAGACACAGGCAGAGGGAGGAACAGGCTTCCTGCCCAGATTCTGTTGCGGATTCAATCCCAGGACCCCGGGGGTCATGACCTGAGCCAAAGACAGACACTCAACCACTGAGCCACTCAGGTGCCCCTGCCTTATACATTTTTTGAGGCATTTATTTTCAATTGATCTTTAAAAAAATTGACAATAATAAATTATTGTTCTGATTTTTATTTTCTCAAAATATTCTGTTCTTGTTTTACAAATATAAAATTTTCTTGAATCTCTGAGTGGATGAATTTGATTATTTTAATATCCTTTTATATTTCCTGAATTATCTCCATTTCTCTATGTGTACTTCTTGCTTGTTTATCTTGATTCTCTTTAACAGAATTTCTGACTAGAACCACTGTGAGGGAATAGGCCTAGTTTTGCTTTAGGAAATAGCATGTCTGGTGATGACTGTCTGATACACAAGAATACCAAGGCTCCACCTTGAGACTGCAGTATCCACACAGAAGCCTTACCTTTGCCCGGACAGTTACCTCAAGTTTTTCTAACTCTTACCAGCTACAATCCAGACAGTGTCATATATTTTCCTTTCCAAAGACATAAACATGGATTAATACCCATGCTTGGGAACAAGATAGGAAATGCAATGAAGTGCCTGCTTCTTTTTGAAGATCCCATTAAGAAATGAAAATGTATTTGCATTTCTATAAGGTTGGGAATTTCACAAAGCTTGTATTTTATACTGGTGTGGGAGACTCAATCAACCCTTTGACTTAGGAAGCATAATAATTAGGCTGGTCTGCTTCTCTATGCTCTTTCTCAATGTCAGTGTGAATGTTAGATGATTTGATGAAGGGCCCTAAAGCACAGCTTTCACATTTTTTTTTTTAATCTAAAATTAACGGTAATGCATTTTACATTAAGACTCAGTAAACACATATAAACATAAATATGCATTTAACAGAAATAAAAATTCACAAAATGCCATAGTATATACAAACAAATTTTATATTTTCTTTTCTATTTCAGATATTAAAATTCTGATCAAGACTTACTAAATGAGTTTTATGTCTCACAAATAATTTTATAGTATATAAAACAGTACCATAGAAATCCTATGAAGTAAATAAAAATGTTCTCTGGCTTTTCAAATAAATGTCACAAATTCTCTACTCTAAAGATACTTTATAAACATTATTTTAAAACTTGGAGTCTTGTTACGTGTGTTTAACATAACAATTCTTAGCAAGCTTTGTTATCTGGGTATTTTCACCAAAATTCAAACTTAGAAGAAAACCTATAAAACTAAAGTTCAGAAGTGACCCAATGATTGCTTAGTATAATGATGGATATATGGGGTCATCGTCTTAACCTAAGGTATTGTGTGGTCATTATTGCTTGTTTTGGGAGTCATGGGATTCACAACATCTGTCAAACAATTTTCATCAAAAAGATTCAAGCACAGTTGCTCGATTTTGGTCCACTTCTCTATGTGGAGGTAACCCTAAGGATAGGTAGAACTAGCCCAAGGACTGTGCTGCAGGTTTCCCCTGCCAGGTGGCTGTTTGTGCCTAAAGCTCTCCTAAATATTTTGATTAAGAAAAAAAAAAAGTGTATTGCATTTGAGCAAGATTAGTCAAATACTCTTTAAGACTGATTAAAATCTAGGACTAGTAGAACAAACGATTCTTATCTTATTCTTACGTTATACAAGGAAAGTAACTCTGTATTCAGGACAGCTTTCTTAGAAAACCAGAGACAATGGCAGTGAATTCTAAATCAAAAATATGTTGAAGTGAAATAACCCATGACTGAAAAGGAACTGTGAGCACACCCATGGTTAACACCGATTGATTATATGTTGAGTAAATGAGGGTCTGTTTTCAATTGTTATTTCGAGAATTGAGTACCTTTCAAGTAGCAAGAAAGTTGTGTAAAGTGCACAGTTTTAAGTGGATTTTGTCATGCTCCTGAAAAATCTTAAGTGTTGGTGAACTTTAATATAAAAGTATAAAAGAGAAGGTAAAATACTTTTAGGGTTTTTTTTTCCCCACAACTGGGGGTTAGGAAGATAATGGCTTTTTAAAGTTTTCCAGAACCCTCCCAAAGAAGTGTTGTCGCAGATTCTTTTAAGTAACAGCCACACAAATAATCACAGATTACGGTGTCATACAACCCCATTAACTAGGTGAAGGGAGAATTTTAATGAGATGTCAGCTCCCTCCCTTGCTGTACCATGCATCTTAATGTCCTTGCTGTCTACACTGACTTGGGGCTCCAAGGCTCTGTCATTACTTGGCAATTCCTTTCTCTAATTTCTTGTGACACACGGTGCTTAAATCCACAAGAAATGTGAGGTGAGGCAGAGAGAATTCCTGCAGACTGACTTGCTATATGCAGAACGCTCATTTGCATTATTCATTAGATAAGAGCACTGATTTGCATCTCATTCTGGTTGTCTCCTTTAGGTAAAAAAATACTGGAGAACTCTCCATATTCCCCCAATTTTTATATTAATAATAATTATTAGGGGAATTACGCTTGATTACTGTCCTAGATTTTGTCCTGCACCACTTGCAATTCCTCTTAAAAAAAAAATCCTGAACACCCCCAAATCCCCAAACCAATGTGATTTTCCCCTTTGTGTTTAAAATATTTAAAGCTTTAACATTTGATGAAAGATCTGAATACATAAATACATTTTATTGAAATGCAAAATGAGACATTTATTTATGATCTATATCTAACATTAGGAATGAGAAGGAGGAGGGAGTGGGAAAAAAAAATACAGGCAGAAGTACAGCATTTGAGACTCCCTAAATCTCATTTTAGAGAAATTTCCTAGCAACAGAACATGCCACAGATTAGAAGACACCACTGGTAATAAATTCTTCCCCTCTTGATGGTCAAATCCAAGTGATGAAATTTTGCTTTGCATTTTCTCTTCAGAAGCAAAGAGCAATTAAGATTATATTTTCTTAAAAGCTTTAGCCCCATCATTATCAAAAAAAATATATCTATATATATTAATATATATATTGATGTCCTACTGTGGGTAGAGCTGTGCTGGCCTCTTGAGTTCTTGTGATAGGTACGAGAAATGCAATAAAATATTCTCTCCTTGGCCTATAGTCTCAGCATTGCATAGTCATAGCAGTCTTCTAAGTGTTCACCATTTCCTTGGCACAGGGGCTGTAGGGATTTATTTATGTACTTGAACAATTCTCTGGTATTCTGAGGAACAAGCTGCACAGGAGACTCCGATCCGCAATCTCACCTTCAGTTGGAACCACTGGTGCAGTGATAGAAGCAGGACGTGTTGTGATGGCAGCCTTTGGCCTTCTCGGGAGAGAAAGGAGCAGAGGAGTCGGAGACTTATTCTCCCTCCTGCTGATTTGTTCCTGTTCAGTTGCCCCCTGAATAAATGATGGCATTCTGTTGAAGGTTACAGTGAATCTAGTGTCATGGATCAAGCACAACATCCAAAATGAAGTGGGATTTCTGCAGTATCAAGGTGACTTGTAACCAGAAGCATGGTGTCTGGCAGGCTGGGATGGTTTGTTTCTGAGTAGAGGTCTCATACAAATTGCACATTGTTTCATCAACACAGGTAACAGAAGATTGAATCGATTCTTTTGCTCTACTTTTTCGTATCTCTGAAGGCCTTTAATTCACTGGTGGAAGAGGTTATCACAGCCATTTATTATCCTTGTTCATGGGGCACCCCCTCACCCAACCGCTGTTCATTCTTGTCTGGTTCCTGTGATTAATGCTGTGAAGCCAGCAGCTACTCCTGTTCTTGGTGGCTGTGTCTGGCATACCGCAGAGTTTAAGGTGTTTGGGCGTCCCCTCAAGGAATACCATTTTTGAATAGCCCTCGTTTACATCCGACTGAAACTGGAATCCTGTCCAAGATTTGACTTTTGGCCAGTGACCAGTTAGGTCAACTTCAAATTGTGTTTTTCTTGAAAGTGTGATTGCTTAAAGATATTTTACCACTTCAAACATGCAAACATTTTCGAGTAATAAAGTCCTTTTTCACTTATGTAATTAGGCCCAAATGGTGACCTTTCAAGTAACAAACATTAATATTAAAAATTTGAGGCAGCTTCTGCTTAGTTGTGTTGTTAGTTTTGGAAGATTATGTCATTTGGACGACATCAATCTTTTATTTTTGTTAATGTCATAATAGGCTAGTAGTGCCATGCTTCATAAAAATGTCACTGGCGAGCTATTTCTACTATAGGAGCATTACTGTGGTTTCAGAATCCCGAATGAACTAAAGAGACTACATTTGAATGTCTCATACGCATTTCAAAAATAGCATACCCAAAAGACAACTGTGATTTACCATTCTGCTCACTTCCCTTCCCCTCACTCAAAAACCATTACAGACCATCTCAGCAAGTGGTATTGCCATTCTCCCGTTTGCATAAGCCAGAGGTCTAGTGGGCGTCCTTGATCCCCTCTTTCTCTGATTCTTATGATCTGGGTCCTCTTGCTGTAGGAGAAATCACCTCTAAGTCAGTAGCACAAGGTAAAGAGGAGAGCGTGGGATGAAAGATGCTGGTTTTGGTAAATACTATCAGCCACTGTCTACCCTCTGTCCACAACTATTTGCATCCTTTCCACATGCGGAAGACATCTGATCCCTCCCTCAAAATTCCCAAAGTCTCATCTGAATGCTTGAAGTCCAGGATGCAGTCATCCAAATCCATTCCAGGTGCCAATGAGGCGCTTTGCATGCAGTTTTTCTAGCATGGTTCTTTTCAGTCTCGAAGAGCTCTGAGTAAAAGACTCCAATGATCTTCCTCCCATATACCCAGCATGTGGTGGGGGCCAGGCATAACACAACCACTATAAATATTCTTATTTTAAAAGGGAAGGAGGAACAGGAGGCGCACAGAGTCACTGTCCAACAGAAATTCTGAAATTCAGTTGAGCATATCTTGCCAGTTCTTGATATGACCTCAAATCTACTTCTTAGCGGCTGTTTTCCGCAGCTGCTGGATCCATCTCGGACAGCTTTTGGTTGCATTCCCTGAGTTATTCTGCTTTCCATTACAAATGGCCCACATTTGCAGCTGAGTAGTTTTTTCATCCTTCTTCCTGCTCAAAGTAGTTCCTGGGTCAAAAGACCAAACACCTTTCATTTTATGGTGTATCTACTCCCTTCAGTTCCAAGCTGATACAGTTCCTTTAAAATTTGGGGGCTTCCGATGTATCAATACAGAAATCCACTGGGTTGACAGAAGACATGCCCAGAGATCTGTTCAGTTAATGCCTTTTTCTGCCATAGACTCCCTATGAAACTGCTGTAAAACAAACCTTTAAGAGTCTAGGTGCCTAAGCTTAAAAAGGCAGACCCTTAAATCCAGAAGGCTCTGTATATATTTGAAAGGTTTATGAGGTACCATCTTATATCTTTCTGAAGTTTTAATGAAAAATTTTACAGTCACGCTCTTGTCTTTATCTTCGTGATGAGACATTTTCCTAACAGGTCTTGATTTGGTCTTTGTACTGAGGCCCCTTCTCACTTGGACAATCTTCTATGGGGAGACCCTGAGTGAACAAGCTTTTGGGTCTTGGTTTTGTTTTTTTTCAAACCCAGCAAGGCTTTTTATATTTTCTTCAAAGTTTGCTTAAAAGTTGGCTAGTACCTTTTTTCCTTATAGCTTTGTATCTGTGCCTTACATATGGCTAAAAGAAACAGATTGGCACTTGCAGCATCCTGCCTGAGAAATATCCTTGGACAAATTCACCAGTTTATTAGGCTCATTTCTTATTTTTCATGTCACTACGGGCAATGGGGTCGCCAAACTTCTGCCGCTAGACAGGAGAGGTCAGTTTTTCCCTGGCCTCCAGTAACAGTTTCCTCCCCTGTTATCCCAGCTGTCACTAAACTCTCCTTAAGGTCTTTCTAACTTCTACTGGCTTCACTAGCTTTCATTTACTCCGACCAACTGTCTTCTTAAGGTCCTTCCAGCTTCTGCTCGCTGCCCAATCCCAAATGCCTTAAGCTTTTGTTACGGCGGAGCTCAATTCTGGTGTGAAAATTCTGTGTCAGTCCCTATCCCTGCATCAGAAACCACCACATACTGTAGGGGCACTAATTATCCTTAAACAGCTTGTGGATCAGGAATCTGGACAGGGTACAATAAAGGTGGCTTGTCGATTTCATAATATCTAGGATCTCAGCTGGGAGGCCTCAGTAGCTGGGGGCAACTTGAGAGCTGGGGCTGGAATCATTTTGAGGTGTCTTGACTCACATGCCTGGCATTGGATGCGGGCGATCAGTAGGGACCTCAGCTTGGGCCGTTGGCTGAAGCACCTTCAGGTGATCTCTCCGTGTGGCCTGGACTTTCTTGCTGCACGGCGGACGCAGAGTAGTTGAACTTACTACATCAAAGCTCAGAGCTTCAGATGTGAGTGTCATAGCCAACAAAGTGTGTGCTAGTTTCCTAAGGCTGGTATAACAAAACGCCACAAAATGGTTGGTTTAAGACCGAAGTTTATGCTTGCAGTTCTAAAGGCTGGATGTCAGAAACCAAAACGTTGGCAAGGCTGGCTGTACTCCTCCTGACGTCTCTAGGAAAGACTGCTGTGCCTCTTCCTGGTTTCTGGTAATTGCTGGCAGGCCTTGGTGTTCCTTGGTTTGCAGCTGCACCACGTCAGTCTCTGCTTCCCTTGCCACATGGCCGTCTTCCCTCTGCATGTTTCTGTGTCTTCTTCTCATTCTCGAAGGAGGCCACCATATTGAAATTAAGGCCCACCGTAATCCATGATATCCTCATCTTGACTAATTATATCTGCAAAGACTATTTCTGAATAAGATCACATCCTGAAGTTCCAGTTGGGCGTGAATTTTTGTGTGACACTATCCAATCCAGGATGAGTTGGAATTATTCTGTCTCCATAACCTAGTCTTGAAAGTCACACAGCATCATTTGTGCTGTTCTCCAGTTGATTGGCACAGTCACAGTCATGCTTGCTTAGGCCGAAAGGGAAAAGACTTAGACTTTACTTATTAATGAGAGACTTCCAGGACCACGTTGTAGAAGAATGCGGGGCACAAGGTGTCATTCTGCTCATCTTTGAAAGATGCAATCTGCTTCATCCTCATCTAGTGCATGACCAAAGTCCATTGATTCTTCCCACAAAATATACCCCAAATCTGTCTGCTTTCCTCCCTTGCCCCTCACCCCTGTGAAGCAGCATAGTCTCCCATCTGAATTATTGCAGTAGATTCCTATCTGATCTTTCTGCTCCTACTTGTGCTCTTCTAACCCACTCACCACCACGATGCAAGAAGAGAGATATTAAAACTATAAATTGGTTCATGTCATTCTCTTTTTAAATCTCCTTGGAGGCTTCCTGTTGCATGCACAATAAAATCCTAGGGTCCTATGAGGCTCTGCATGATCTTTCCCTAACCTGTCTTTCCAAGTGCTTCAGTGAAAAGGAACGCCACCTTCTTCTTCCCTAAGTACTGTCCCCAGCAACCCAGGCCTTTTAATTGTCCTTGGACCAAACCACCTACATTTGCACCTCAAAGTCTCTGCACAGGTACTTTCCTCTGCCTGAAAATCTCTTTCTTTTTTTTTTTTTTTTTTTTTTTGAAAATCTCTTTCTTTGGTTCTTCATTAGGCTGACATTTTGCACCCTCTGAGTTTCATATTAAATGTAACCTCTTCAGACAATAAGGATAATAAGAACTATAGCTGACATTCTTTTGAGTTATCGCAAAACATTTGCCAGAACTTGGCACTAGTCATTCTATCTGAATTCTCTGTTTCAATCTTTATAGCACCCTATGAATGATGATGTCCTATTATCATTCTTATTTTGCAGATAAGAAAACCAACGTTTAGTTTAAGACTTTAAGCAATGTTCCCAGAGTCATGCTGGCATATGCGGTATAGCATATACCAGGTATTATAGAGTTTAGAATTATACCCAGGACTGTCTGACTCCAGAGGGTGCTCTCCACCACTAGACCCTGCTGCCTTTCCAGAAAGATGCATCCCTTATTTTATTCTCAGACATAGCACCTATTTATTTTCTTCATTTCGTTGATCACTCTGTGTAGTTTTTTAAGTATGCAGTTATTTATTTATTTCCTATCTTTCTCAGTGATATTGAAGAATTTTTGTTGTTCATAGTTCATCCCAGCACCCAACACAGTGCATGGCACATAGTACATACTCACTAAGTATTTGATAAATAAGTGTGGCATTGTGTTGCCAAATATTTAACCAGCAGTTCTGGTTAATAACTCAGTTCTGGCTGTAACTCAGTCCCCGACCCCCCCCAGTAGTAGTAGTTTCATACTCAAAGTACGAAACTTTGAGTTTTCGTATTGCCACCACAGAGTCGATTTCAGGGAACAGTTTAACAACTGACTCACAAGATCCCTGAAAATTAAGCACTGAATGAATCAATGAATGTTGAAAAGAACATGGTAGTGCACCTATTGTAACTGGCTTTGGGGGAGGTGGGGTGGGCGGGAGTCCTTCTCTCCTTCTCTCCACTAGCCCATGTGGCTATAGCTCCAAACACATCAGGCACACATCGTTGGTGAGGTTTCAGAACACAGCTGTGATCAAAACTGCATGAGGACAATGAAGAGTTAATGCTGTATCTGAGATACTAAATATCTCTGCAACAACGTAGTGAGAAACACTGAGACCAGATACTGTCATTTCTTCATCTTTTTTCATTGCCTCAGGTGTTGGCGAGGACACATATGATTCAGAACCAAGGGCAGGATGACTTTGTTTTATCCTTTATAGAGAAAGGATAGCAGGGGTTGGAGCAAGAAGGAATGGAAAAAAAAGGAGAAGGGGAAAAAAGCCATTAATATTTCACATTAGGCGTAAAAATGCTCAGTTATAGCTTTGGCTAGGAAGAAAAATCTCCTTGAGAATATTTGTTAGATTTCTATGCTGGGTGATCACACAAAAGAATGATTTATGATTGGTCCAATTATTTACCTGTACATGTAATATGGAATGACATAGGCATTGTTTTTTAAATCACTATATGCTATTCAGCATTGCTGACAATATTTTTTTTTTTTTTTTTGCTGACAATATTTTTTTTGACAGTTCTTAATTTAAAAAGCAATAGTTGACTTTTTTTTTTTTCTTGGTTGTTGTTGTTTGATCAGCAGCCCCACACTGGTGAGAATCTGGCAATAGATCCAAATGAATTCACAGGACTTGGTAGGATTTCATTTATCACATTGGGTATGAAAGTCCTGACATACTAC
Source organism: Canis aureus (assembly GCF_053574225.1). NCBI lineage: Eukaryota > Metazoa > Chordata > Mammalia > Carnivora > Canidae > Canis > Canis aureus. The sequence continues at coordinate 33,297,518 of NC_135618.1, forward strand.
GTTAGCTGATTGCAAGGGTGGTAAGACAAAGGGTGGTCCTTAGATGTCTTGTCTCAGTCGTGGGCAGAGTGTAATGTGTCTTTTATGTAATTGACAGGTCTATCCCTTGGCACTGTATGCTGCAGTCCATTCACACCCTGCAGGGGTAATACCTCCTAATTATGCACATTCATTCTGGGGGTTTTGAATGAATATATCCTAAAATGCTTTCCTTGCCAGCTCTAGGATCCAGTTTTAAAAGTGCATGAGTAATTAATTTTGTTTTAGAATTTTGAATTAATATCAAGAGAAATGCTTTGCTCTTTATTAATTTCCAGGTGTGAGTCTAAAGAAAACAGCAACCACTTTTCTTGAAATCACATGAATAATATTGGAGCAAGCCTGTCTCAGTTGGAGACAAAAACATTATATTTATGTCTCATGGTAATCTATCCGTTGGTTAATGGACCCAGAACCCTCTAGACAGTTCACAAATCCACATAACAGAGCAGATTTTTGCATTAGGATTCCTGACTTAGCTGAAAAATGTGAAAAATCAGATGCAGCCACAGAGTTCCCTATTGATTACAAATGTGAGGATCAAGGGTAAGTTATTCCATCTAAGGCAGCATCCATTTAAATTTAAAATGGTCCTTTCTGGTAATCTCATTTTGGTTAGTGGCATACGAATCAATGAGATTTTTAAGAGTATTAATTCCATCCCATGTGCGGGGCTTCCTATGACAGAATGGACATTGACACCCAGTCCCTAACAGTGTGAATGAATTTAGAAATGTAAATGGAGTTTAAAGACAAAATTGTAAGTAATTCTTTGTTTTTATACAAGAAAATAAACTAGTAGTCTCTGACGATAGAAATGGGAGTCAAATTTCCCACCCCTGTCAAATTACTCTTTGTTGCTCAGATATCATTTTTTTTGCCTCTACCATTTGAGCATAGTACTCTAATTGTATAGGTAGCTTCATAAAATATTTTAATATTGTACACTTTGTAAAAGAACCTTGTAGGTATATAATTCATCAATTGTCCAGCTTCATTTCTGGTATAAAAATTTCCTGTATACTACCCTGGGCAGATAGACAGTTCCAGCTTGAACACATCCAAAAATGGAAAGTTCTTAATGTCCTAAGACAGTTGGAATGAACACCTATGACCTAGCAGGTACATGCGAGTCAAAACTTAGAAAACAAAGTGCCTTAGTCGAACGGGTTTTTGTGTACCAATATTCACAATAGGTAAAAGTGGAAACACCCCAAATGACCACCGACAGAGAAATGGATAAACAAAAGGTGTTCTATACATACAATGGACTATTACTCAGAAAGGAATGAAATTCTGATACGTGCTACTACATTGATGAACTTTGAAGATATTTTGCTGAGTAAAATCAGCCAGACACAAAAGGACAAACATCATAGAATTCCACTTATGTGAGGCATCTAGAATAGCTAAATTCATAGGGACTGAAAAATAGAATGGTAGTTGGCAGGAGCTGGGAGCAGGGGGGAAATGGGGAGCTACTGTTTAATGGAGAAAGAGCTTCAGTTTGGGAAGATAAGAGTTTTGGAGGTGGGTAGTGGTGATGGTTGTACAAACAGCGTATGTGTACTTAATTCCATTGAATTGCACACTCAGAAATGGTTAAAATGGTAAATTTTGTATTATGCATATTTCACTACATTGAAAACAACAACAACAGGTGCCTTGGAAGAGGTCAGGATCCACAAGCACCCTTCTGTACTTTCTCACTCTACCTTGTCTGTGCCCCTCGTGTCCAAATCCTACTTTGTGTCACTGGCCTCCTTTTCACACATCGATCCTGGATTGATAAGCTCACTTGCTGTTTTCTAAGAGGAAAGTGAATGGACTTTGTTCAAAAGCCTTATCCTAAGGCATGACTTCAGGTCTGGTGTGTCTCACTGTATTTTTCCCAGAAGTCCTCATAACCCCTGAGCCCCAGATTCCAACTGTTAGCCCAAAATGTCAGTGTCTGGAGGTTAGCCCTGCCTTCCTTCTTCCAATCTGGGGGCCCTAGAGACATACTAGCCTGTAATCTCCCTCTCTTTTCTTGTATTTACTGTTTTCCTGGCACATCTTCCCCTGTCTTGTTTTCCTTTTATTTCCAAAGCGAGCATTTAGTTTTAAAGTTTAGGATACAGTTGCTATTCCTGGATGGATGAAATGGTCTTTGTTACAATTGCTATTCCATATGTGTGAGTACATTTTGCGTGCTCCGAAATTACCATGATGCCATGGGATTTGGTTCTAATGTTTGCTTTAATTCTGTTGGCTCACATTATACAATAAAATCTGACTAATTCCGAATAATGGGAGTTAGACTATAGTGGGTTCCTGAAAAATGAGAACCGCTGACTATTTTTTAAAAGAATTACATTTTCTTCCTTTTAAATTCCATGTGTCTCATAAATAAACAGATTAATAGGTAAAATAAGACCTGGTGTAGGAGACTTATAGTTTAGAATATACTGGGTTTAGAATGGAAAGCAAATGCCCTTAAACATATATTAATTGTTTTGTTGTTATATTCAGAAATTAAAAGTACTTTGATGGGTGGCCAAATTGTTTTTTTCCTTTGTTGGTAGGATAACTTTCCTGAATGGTGGGATGATTTTCTCTCCTGCTATTCTTCTTATCTCTCTGAGAACCTCTTGCACAGCATCTTCAGTATGGTTGACTCTCAGTATTAAATTCCCTACTCTGTTCTACTCCCTTCTCAGTCTTTCTGATATTTCAGGTTTTGCTGAGTTGCTGTCATTCTTCAACCTCAACCTTTATGTGCTCTCCAAGCACATAGTATCTAGTATGATTGAGCACTTACTATATGTCAGGTACGTTTATACCAAACAGCTGTTGGAAGTGTATTTAATTATAACCTCAGTTTACAGCTGAAGAAATATCCTCTGAGTGCGATGAAGCACCTTGCCTAAGAGCTCCAAGTGAAGACTCTGGCATTAAGACGACATGGCTCACATCTCCAGTGCTGCGTTTGCCAATAGTCACTAAGTCCTATGACACTGTAATGTCTCTTGAATATATCTCTCTTTTATATTTCCTCTCTACTACCTTAGTTCAAGTTATCAAAATTTCACCTGGAATATTCCAGCTCTTAATATGCCTTCAGTTTCACCTCTTAGATTCATTGTCTTTACTGCTACTAGACCCACCGACCTACCTTCCTTCCTTCCTTCCTTCCTTCCTTCCTTCCTTCCTTCCTTCCTCCCTCCCTCCCTCCCTCCCTCCCTCCCTCCCTTCCTTCCTTTGTCTTTATTGACAGATTAAAAAAAAAAAGACTAATCGTATCTCTCTCCTGCTTAAACTTAAACTTTTCAGAGGCTACACCTTGACTCCTCAATCAAGTTCAGACTCCTTAGCCCTTTATGGTCAGGTCCCCGCAGTCCTGCCCATGATTGTGTCTTACTGTTTATTTTCTTATGCATCACTTCCGGGGATACCGAACTGCTTGAAGTTGTCAGTGAATCACACATTCTGGTCTTTGCACCTTTGCATACACTTCTTCCTTTGCCCAGAAATCCTCTCTTCCTGGCTAACTACTATCATTCTTCAACTCAGGCTGAATGTCACTCCTCTGGGATGGCTAGTCCCCTCACCTTGTCATGCACCCCCACCCCACCCTCTGTTTCTGTGGTACTCTGAGCTTCTCTAAGCCTGCTTGGGACAATAACTGATTGTTCCTGGATGATGATGTCAGGTGGCAACCAGTGCAAGAAATGCTCTGATTTGAATTCTCTCCCCCTGTGGCATTCACAGCAATGATTAAAAAAAAAATCATTCCTTAGTTAATTGCATCTTAAATCAAAGCCTGCTTACAGAAACACAAATATGTATCAGTCCTCTTTTCTTTTAAAACTCTTTCCAGTTAACTTGGGCACATGAGGGAATACTTGTCAGCTTTATTGTTCTTTCCTTCTCTCTTCTCTTCGTGTCTTTTCATCTGAATCAAGACACAGCCCCAGTTACAGTCCATATATGCAAGTCAACATCTGCATCCAAGAAAAGAAAATCTAAAGTGTTGAAAAGTGACATTGGCACAGCATACCAGCAGCATCTATCTGCAGTGTGTTTAAAAATTTCTAGTAGACCATTTCAAGTCTCCACAGTATTTCCATTACCTTCTCCTCTGTCTCAGTCCGACTTTCTTCACCTCCTACATTGCTATTAAAAATAAATAAGAATATATTTCCTATTAATTTACATTTATTAATTATTAATATGACAACATACTGAGCTTCTAGCATATTTTTAATTAAGAATATCTACGGTGATTCAGCTGGAATATGGGTTACACAGACTTTTATAGGTTGACCTGGAAACTAATAAACATTTGTCAGAGTTTCTGTGGGAAAGATGCTTTCCAAATTCTAAATAGCTGCCTTACAGACTTTGAGACTTAGCTCTTATGCAAGCTGTGGTCTTCTTGCATTTGAATTTGTTGAAGTTTCTTTTGCATATTTACAGAAAATTTAAATTGTTTTCCATAGGTGCTTAGGGAACAATGAAAATGTACTGAAAAATGCATGTGTTTTAGAGTTAGGCAGATCTGGATTTGAATTCCATTGCCATCATTTATTTTTCTGTATTAATGGATAGTTTTCTTAAGCCTCCATCTTCTCATCTGTAAAATGAAGATAAATCCTCCCAAGTGCATGGGTCAGAGGCTTAGGGTTGCCAGGTAAAATACAGAACATATAGTTAAATTTGAATTCCATGCGAACAATGGATATTTTTAGTGTAAAGTTTTTTTTTAGTAAATAAAATTTTAGTATGAAATTATTCATTACCTATCTGAAACTTAAATTTACCCGAGCGTGCTGAATTTTCATTGCTAAATCCGGCAAACCTGTAGGGGGCACAAGTATATTTGTGTGATAAAAGAAATATGATGAGATTCCTTCTGCAGCTCTTAAGCTACAGTGGTCAACTATGCTGAAACTAAGTAGGTCTCTGCTTGCTTAGTGCTACTACCAAATGCTCCCCTCTGCCTCAGCAAGCTACGTAGTCATAGACTCCCCACCATTAAACCGTCTAATGAGAAATCATAATAGTCATCGCTTTGGGATTTTGTTATTCAGAAACAGTTTGATAAATGAAGTGACTTTTCAACATTCTATTTAATAATGTGATGGTATCCTTGAAGTTCAGCACAACATATAGGAATAAGTCAATGATACTGAAAATCATCAGCTATTATACATGGAAGAGACTTTAGAGGTCACCTTCACTACTCCTATTTCTTTCTAGTCATAGGAAGCCTGACCTCCAGGGAGTTCAACTCAGATTTGCACACAACTACATCCTGGCTGAGCTCAGGCTGGACTTTCAGCCCCCTGATTCCAACTTCAGCCGGTTTTTCTCCTGCAGAGTTTCTCCTGCAGTGTACCCTAACTAATCCCTGCCATGACTTGTTAGAATACATTTGCATGCAGTGACAGGGTAGGATCTGTTTCATTTTCTCTGCATGGCACTTTGCCCGGGATCATTTGGATTTGTGGATGTAATTGATAATTTGGTGCACCATAGTGCGTAAACATTGCCATCAGTTTGGCCACTGCATTTTTAATCATATACTCATCTCTATTAAAATCCTCTTCTATGCATTAAATTGGATCACTGAAAGTGATTATACAAAAATGATGACCTTATTCCCAGACCTGTATAATACATGTTTTCCCTGTTCTTCAGGATGCAGTGATGCACTATGGCTACCAAAGGTAGATTCTATTGTGATTTTTGTGACTACAACTTATTTGGTGATTCTTTGTTTTCAGTAATTTAGTAAAATTTAAATTATTCTTGGTTCAAAACAAATTCTAAAAATGATATCTATGAAACAAGTGGAGATTTGAACATTAGCTTTAAAGAGATATTAAAATTATTAGAAATTCTGTAGTTACATTTAGAGACACATGCTGATATACTTATGAATGTGCTCTTGGATTTGCTTCAAAATTATACTGCGAAAAGAAGCAGGATTTGGTGGGAAATAGCTAAAACCTGATTGGTCATGAGATCATTTCTGAAGGTGGATGATGGGTACATGGAGCTTTCATTATACTATCCTGTCTGTTTTTATCTATACTTGAAATTTTCCATAATAAAAATGAAAAACTAGATTCCTGATTCCCAACTCTAGTCTGATTATACAGAAATTAAATAAAATTATATTATGAAATGAAAGCTTTTTAATGCCTATGTTTAGAGGACAGAAATAACATTTGCCTTAATGTCCAAAACTTGTTTACTTTTTCCCCCCTTGGTATTCATTTGGGAGAGTCACATGTAACAGAACTTAGAACTGGGAACTCAGGAGAGTTAAAATCTGACAGGTCTCTCTGCCTGTTGTTAGTTGTGTGACCTCAAGCAAGATACTTAATCTCTTAGGGCCTCAGTTTTTTCCTTATGTAAAATGAGAACATTATACTCTGGTCTCATAGGGCGTTCAGCTCTAAAATTGTTTGGCTTGATGATATCACACACAGGCTTTCCAAGGCTACCATTAAGTTGGCTCATGGTGTGTTTGACCTCTATTCTGTTCTCATTAATGAAGCAATCGGCTCTATTCTGGGAACAACCGTTTTTAACTTAAAGATACTAGGAATATGGTACCAAAATGTTATACGCTACCTATGGATCTCTTGTACATGAATTTATTTTTACCAGAATTACTGCTGAAATTGGTTGATATTTTTTTTATCACTGTTATGTAGTCAACGAGTTACAGAAATTGTTTTCCACTTTGAAAAGTTGAACAATACCCTTGGTGTGGTGCTAAAATACGCTCTTTCAAAATTCAAAGGGTGTACCCTCATTTTAGGATTCCAGGATTTTCTTAATAATTCCATATTTACTCTGTCTGTATCATTTTATTACATTCAGTTATATTCCTGGCCTTTTTGATAAAATCTTTGATATATTCTTATGTAGCAGGACATTGTCCTCTTCACCAATATTATTGTCTCTTTTGTGAACTGCTCCTAGGTCCAGAGTTTGGCATACATTATGCATGTCATGTTTATGTCATTTTTTTTCAAACAAAGGTGAGATTTTTGAATATGTGAAGTGCAACCCTAACTCACTGCAAACCTGTGTGTTTGTAACTTCTACCCAAGGATTCAATTTCATTGCAGTCCTATAATCATTGCAAAACATCTGCGTATGAAAAATGTGCACTGGGTACTACTTTGTAGTAATGCTAAAAGTATTATCTCAATGTCACATCAAAATTCATCCATTCCACAAATGTTTAATGAATGTCTTCTAGGTGTGTTAATTTTGAAAAGGGATCTCACAGGAAAGAAGGCTTAGAACAAATTACCAGAGGACACTGATTTCCAATTTTAAACTGATTTATTCATCAGAAAATGTTACTAAGAGACACTTACTTATTCATACACACAGTCTTCCTCTTGCACAGATACTTCAGAATTACCATAATTAATTCAGAGTCCCAACTCTGGCCCTCATAAAGTGAAGTGACTATTTCAGTGAAGCCGTAATGGAATATCTTTATGAAATCCATTTTTGGTTTTCAAAACAAATGCTCTCTGCTTACTCAGTATCTTTGTGATAATACATTTTATCAATCAATAACCTTCTGGACCAGGATTTGTGTGTTTGGTCTCTGTTAAATGATGGTACTTTTATCCAGAGTCTTTCAGGCCAGCTTCTCTTTGATCTTGCTGGAATCATGGGCTCTTCCATCAACCTGTTAAAAGTACCTGACATGACAAGTCATATGATCCTTTCCTTTTTTAGTCAAGTATGTACTCCAGTACCCTATTGGGTTCTCAGACACCATTTTGTAACCATTTCTTTCTTTCACTCCTGTCTCTGACATATTAGTGTGGCTCCTTTGTCAGCTAACTCATTCATGTATGCACACATTCATTCGTCCAATAGACATTTTTTTGACAATTTTTTCTTTAATTTGCTGTGTGCTAAGTAAGTTCAGAAGTGACTCAGATAAGCTCAGCAATCTCCGCTTCCAAAATAACATATTTTGAAATCATAATCCTTGATAGCATTTCTACAAATCATATGCTGTGTGGTTGAGTTAGAACAGTCTGCACGGTGGTACTGTGTCTTCGGGTTTTTTTTTTTTTCTGAGAGTACTTACATGAGGATTATTCTCAGGAGGATTCCCATCAGTACATTAGGGGAAGGTGTGTCCAGGGGAGAATTTTGGCCAAATCATTCTCCATTCTTTCTGACCCAACCCTTTGAAGATTCTTTTGTTTCATGGTCTTTTTAATACTCTTCCATGAAGAAAGTTTCCAAAGTTTTTTAAAGTTAAAATAATTGAGGGCCACTGGTTGTCCCTTGTTCTAGTAGTTCTCTGCTTCTTCAGATAACTTGTGGATATGAAGGAGGGCTTGATTTCTCATTTCAAAAATCAGCTGTCCTTCCCCCATGAGCCCTTCCTATTACCATCTAAGGTGACAAATCTGTTTTATGTCTCAAATGTTTTCTTTTTTGTGCATAAATGGAATAATACAAAATGTAATACTTTGAGATTGACTTCTTTCACTTAGAATAATGACTTTTGTGGAGATATGTGAAGATACATCAAATGTGTCTTAATTGCAAAAATTTCAATCCAAATTTAAAATGTCTACACTAGTTTTAAATAAAAAAGATCTTAGATTCCTACATTCTGACCCTCCATTTCCTTTTTTTTTTTTTTTTGCTACCCTTGTCTAGAAGTTTTATTCTACAGTTTAAAACATAGTAATGTTTCTTTGATTTGTAGGTAATTATATTTAGCAAGAGTTTGCCAATTCCTTTGATTAGTCATATTCATTTTTGCATCATTCTATTCCTCTGCGTTTACTATTTTTTAAGACTAAAATGCATTCCTTAATCATTCTTTCAACAAGGATCTATGAGTACTAATTTTCCTCAGCCTTTGTATGAATACGTCTTTTCTCCCCCTGTTTCTTTAGAATAGCCATATATCCAAAGAGAGAATTCCAGATTGACAGTTACTTTCCATCCATCTTAAAGAATATTTTCTATTGTTTCCTGATACCTATTGCTACTAATACAATTTTATTGCAAATTTTATCAATCTTGAGGGGGGTTTTTAGATAGATAATAATTTTTTTCCTATGGAATGTGTGTGTGTATAGCCCTATAGTTATATATAGCTATATATTCTATAGTTTCATTTTTAGTTTTTCAGGTTAGCCTTTGCTATATACTTTCAATATGAGAGTGTTTGCTTTTGTTCAGTTTTGGACATTTTTATTCATTCTTTTTATTTTTTTATTATTTTTTATTATTTTTTATTATTTATTTATTTATTTATTTATTTATTTATTTATTTATTTTAAATTTATTTATTTCTTTATTTATGATAGTCACAGAGAGAGAGAGAGAGGCAGAGACACAGGCAGAGGGAGAAGCAGGCTCCATGCACCGGGAGCCCGATGTGGGATTTGATCCCGGGTCTCCAGGATTGCGCCCCGGGCCAAAGGCAGGGGCCACCCAGGGATCCCTATTCATTCTTTTTATTCTGTGCTTTGAATTCTTTTTTGTAGTAGACTTGAGAGTCTCGACTGATCTATATCTCTTAACTGCTTTTTCATATATTTTTAAAGTATTTTTGTCTTTCTACATTGCATTTTGGGTGAATTTCTTAATACCATATTGCAGTTCACTAATTCTTATCATTGACTATCTAAAGTTTATTCTACTAAACAAGCCTTTGGGGTGCCTGGCTGGCTCAGTTGGTAGAGCATGCGACGCAATCTTGGGTTGTGACTTTGAGTGCCACGTTGGGTGTAGAGATTACTTAAAAATTTTTTTTAATTAAAAAATTAAACAAGCGTTATATTTACAAAGTTTAATATCTCTATTGTTGATATTCAAGAGTTCTAATCTACATACTCTTCTTAGCTATTGTGGTTGTGTTTTGCGATATAATTTTCTTTTTATTGATGCTATCATCCTGTATCTTTTTGAAAATACTAAACATGTGTATGTTGAAGTTATCATATGTTCTTATTGTTTTCATTTCATCTGGAACACACTTTATACCCCCACTTGTTGACTTCTTTGGTTGGAATTTTAATCATTAATTGCATTAATTGTTTTAGAGTTTTGGATTGAGGATGATGGTGAATTAAAGATGGTCACAATGTACCTGACATTCCTTCCACCAAGTGGTGTATCCATAGCTCTCCTTTAATTGAGTGGGATCTGCCTGTAACTATTTTGACAAAGATGAAATGGGGGTGATGTTGAGCCAGTTTCTGGGTAACTTCCCACCTCTTAGAACAGTCCCTTTACAGCCCTGAGCCTTTATGTAAAAAGTCCAACTACCATACTAATGACCATGTGGAAGGGCGCTGAGACTACATGGGAAGGGAGAAGACTCAGAGATATCCTAGTCTTCTCTCTGTCTCTCCTAATGAACAAAGCAAGTGAACAAAGCTGTCTCTGACCCTCTTATTACCTTAGCCACCATCTGAATATTATAAAGTGACCATAATTGACACCAGGTAGAGCAGAAGAATTGCCCAGCTGAGGTCTGCTCAAATTCCTGACCCTCCAAATTATGAGATATAATATAATGGCAGTTGGTTTAAGCCAGGGTTTTAGAGTACTTTGTTGCACAGCAATTGATGATGGAAACATGACCTTATCTGTTTTCCTGCCTAATACCCACTGTCCCATAATCTCTGTACACACTCATCCTGGTTTTTGAGTATTCCACGACATTTCCCCACACCACCATCTGAATCTGATTCTGATGTTTCCTTTTTCTGTCCAGACTGTGTTTTGCCTTGCCTGTTGGTATGCTTTGTGTTTTGTTGTTGTTATTGAAAGCCAGATTTGATGCATTGCATAAGAACTGAGATAAAAAGGCCTTCAGTGTGAGTATTAACTCACTCAGTATTTGTATTAACCTGGCTAGGACTTGAGCTGTGTTTAATGTTTTCTATAGCAGTAGGTACTAGAGGCTTCAGATTTCTTTAGTATTCTTATTTTTGTTTCTCTCTTGATTTTGGGCTTCCCTAACTACTCCTTCTCAGAAAGAAACTGAATCTCGGAGCTCTTTCAACCACGATTCAACTGTTTTTATACAGCAGCACTGTTATGCTTGCAAGGTGTCAGGAAGAAGGAGTTTATGATCTTCCCTTCTCCTACCAGAGTCAGAGGAATCTTTAGAATGAGAACCTGGTAGGATTCCTGGAGTAAAGCTTATGGAATAGTGGGGACCCCACTAAGGCCCTGGTCCCCAGAAATGTCTCATTCAGGCTAGTCCACACTCAGCCTCCAGCCATCCATCAGTAATCCCTTTTATGTGTTCCTATCTGGTTTCTGCCCCAGGTATGTGAATCTAAGCAGTGTCTCTCGGGATGTGACTGTCTCCTGAAATTTCAGCATGGTGGTTTCTAATGCAATAACAGTTCTCTGACAGACCCAAGAAAAGTCAAAGGTTTTTATTTATTTAGTTTTTCCTTTTGTAAAGATGGGAGTGATAACTTCAAAGCTCTTTACATGTGAGAGCTAAAACCACAGGTTGGTCATTCCTTTTTTATTTAAAATTTTTATAATAATTTGCATAATGTATCTGTTATTGTTCAGTATTTGGACTGGGATACTGAGCTTCAAAATGTGAAATTATAATGTCCCCTTGACTATAGATCCTGAATACTTTCTTTAAAATTCTCTTTCAGTATATAAAGCAGGCTTTTTGCTAAACTGTTTTCATCATTCTAATATATACAGAAATTCATACAAATCATATACAGAACAATGAATTTTCACAAACAGAAAGTCATCTGTACAACTACCACCCAGATGAAGAAACAGAATGTTATCTCTATGCCCAGAATACCTTTCACACCCCATTCAGTTGCCTTTTACACTTTTCTAATTGCGCTCAGTCCCTGAAGTAACTACTGTCCTGAATTCGTACAGGATAAACTACTTTGGTTTCTTTGGAACTTCATATAAACAGACTCCTTCAATATGTGTACTTTTATATCTGACTTATTTGGTTTAAAATTATGTGTTTTTAGATTTAACTGCCTTATTGTATGTAGATTATTCATTCTTATTGCTCATTTGGTGATTATATGACAATTTATTTGTCCATTCTACAGTTAATATGGAGTTGGATGATTTTTCCAGGGATGTTGGAACTTTCTAATACATATATATATATATATATATATGTATAATATATAATACATATATACATGTAATACATATACATATAATACATATATGTGTTTTTCATATATATATATGTATATGGGTTTTTTTGGTGGACATCTATACGTGTTTCTCTTAGGTATATATGGTATATACCTAGGAGTGTAATTGCTTGGTCATAACTTATTCTTATTTCTGGCTTTCCTAGACACTGACAGGTAGTTTTCTAGAGTGGCCACACCTGTCCTCCTTCATCACCCATTCCACCACACCACCCAGCAATGCACGAAAATTCTGGGTGCTCCATATCCATACCAACATTCAATATCTCACATCTTTTTTCACTTTTGCTATTCTATAGTGTATCTAGATTATATTCTACTGTATATCTAGATAGTTTGCTGTAGTTTTTTTTTTTTTAATTTTTATTTATTTATGATAGTCACAGAGAGAGAGAGGCAGAGACACAGGCAGAGGGAGAAGCAGGCTCCATGCACTGGGAGCCCGATGTGGGATTCGATCCCGGGTCTCCAGGATCGCGCCCTGGGCCAAAGGCAGGCGCCAAACCGCTGCGCCACCCAGGGATCCCAGTTTGCTGTAGTTTTAACTTTCCTCTCTCTGATGGGTAATAAAATTGAGCAATTTATGTTTTCTGGCTATTTGAAAGTGCCATTTATTATGACAAACTTTTAATCAAGTCTGTGTTCCTGGTTAGACTCTGAATTCTGTTGAGGTAGGGCTCATATCATTCACTTTTGCCTCAAATCTGCCACGAGGTTTTTCTCCTAATGTGCTTTTAATGAGATGTTATATGAATGTCTGCTTAAAGGAATGAATGTGGGGCTTTTGGCTTCTAGACCGGAAGTTGTACCTGGTAACCATCTCAGATGTTGTTCATGGAGAATTAAGTATATAAGTTTTGGGTTTTAGACATTTGTAAAAATCTTGATAACCATTTGTTCAGCACCTACTCTGTACTGGGTCCCGTATAAGGCTGGGTTGCAGGAGATCATACTAGTGAATCAGAGATAATCTCTTTACTTAGGGAGCTTTTAGATTGTGTACCAGTCTATCTTAAGTACTGACTTCAGATGAGCTTTCCTTAAATAGAAGCCCTTGGCTCTGTTCTCCCACCTTTCGAGTGCAGCTGGATGAGCAGAAGCTGATATTTAGGACTTTAAGCATATGAATATGGAGGCCATTTTGAAATTTGGTCTTGAGAGATTTCTGCCTTGTAATTTCTCTAGAAAGAATTTTTTTCATTGACATTTTTTTTCCAAAAGTGGTGTGGGACGTGTTTTGGAGATGAAAACATCCAATTACTTGGTTCCCAATTTCTCAGGTGTCCTGACCAGTCATAAGTGTCAATGTGAAAAAAATCCTCTTTTCTGTCCGACACAGCTTTATTATTCTCTATAATAGTAGTTTTGTGGCCTCCATCTGAAGAGACACTCTTCCTAGCAGTAGCTATGATACCTAGAGATTTCATTTTGCTTCAGACACTTTCCCATTTTCCTCCTGTATCTGTGAAAAATTCCTCTATGGAATCACATACTTTGTGCATTAGGTATGCATGCTGAAGAAATGACTTCACATTGTGAATACCACCAGAAGAATACTGTAACTATGAAGGAGATGGTGTGAAGCCAATTTTTTATGAGACTTTGTGAGAGATCTCTTTATGTACTTCTTTACTTATTTTTAAGACTCTCTTGATTCTGCTTTTTCTTTTTCATCAACTTCTGCTTCAGAAATTAAGCACAAAAGTGAACTCTTCCACGGAGAAGCTATATGTATGTTTAGTGTCGGGGTTATAAATGTTAGCCGTTTTAATTTTTTTAAATATTCAAGATGGCTCAAAACTCGTTGCCCACTGAAGATGAGGTGACAAGAGTATTGGCAGTTATGATACTGGTCCCAGTGACTCTGCTGCCATTGCCTCCGGGGTCCACAGGAGAATGGTTTCTGCAGGGCACCGCACTGCCCACCTCCTCACCTTGACCGTGGGGCCACAGAGCTGATGCTGACGTCCTGAAGATGCCATGGGACTGTGTGTTCTCTAGAGACCTCAAAGCATTAAAGTTACACTCTGACTCATGTGGAAGTGGCAGTAGTGCTTCTTCCCTCACCTCAGTGGTAACCTTTAGCATAAATGTTCCCAAGCGACACAGTGAGGGGACTCTTCCATTTTCCACCTGCTTCCCTCTATCCCCTATTCCCAGAGAGCTGGCCCCGAGGCCTGTGAGTGACCAGCAGGACGTGGCACGCAGATCCTTCTCCCTCTTCCACTCACCCAGGCTTTCTTTCCTGGATTAGGCTTGTCAGCTTTACTTCGCCTTCCCTTGGGCTGTCTCCCTCCTAGAAGGTGCTTTAGTCTCTCAGCCAGATGGTCTTTGGTGGGTTACCCTCCAGTTCATCTGACAGACTGGCCGCTCCTGCAGGCTGTTTCCAGAACTCCGCCACCACCACTGCCCCCACACCCCTGCCCACATGCCACAGCACTTATTTGTGAGATTCTTATTCTAGCCAGGAAAAACAACTACTTAAGGAAAAATAGAAAACACTCCCAGTTATTCAGGATCCAAACAAATAAAGCTAAAATTTTACATTTTGTGTTTGTAAGCTTCTTTTTGTGATATCACAAACTCTTCTGTTTCTTTTTGTCTTACAACCTTCTGCTTGCCTGTTAGTCTTTGCAGCATTCCATTTCTCCTCACTGTGTTCAATTGCAGATGCCCTTATGGCATTAGGCCCATGTCCTTGAGTCCCTACTCAGGCCTGGCCCTTTTGAAACTTCACCTACTGCCTTGATTACCACTACATGCTAATTAACCCATTCTTTTTTGATTGGTCACAAATTTTGACATTTTGGTCCATTATGCCAACTTTCAGTCATGTGGGTATACCTCGGAGTATATCCTTGAAGGGGACAAAAAAGGAACCCCATTGTGATGTAATGGTGATTTATGGGAGGATGTAAAAGATGTGAATGGAGCGTCTGTGGGAGTGACTTGTCCCGGACAGGTAAGAAGTCTTCTTGTGCTGGCCATTGTTTCTCTTTTGCTCAGCACTCATTCTTTCATCATCTTCTCCTGGCAACAACCTGTGACACATAACCTTGGTTGAGCCAATTAGTGCACACCATCTCACTTCCCACATAGTAATAGGTCAAGGAATAGACACATGACCTACGTTGGGCCAACTGGAGACATTTCCCTGGAAGTCTCCTTAGAATTCTCTTTTCTCTCTGATCAAAAAGTGCTTGCTTGCAGCCATGTCACTGCTGCCTGAAGAAAGCCTGCCTGTAGGGGCAAGAAATGAAGCCATTATATTGGGAGACAGGGCAGGAGTCCAGGGTCCAGAGAGAGATCTGAGAAGAGGTGCGTCATCAGATCGGACAGTTCCTGAGCTCTACTCCCTGGTCGTCCTTTTTCTCAATATACTCCTCTTTCTTGTGTAAGTTGGTTAAGCTTTTAAGTTGGATATGTTAGGATTTTAGTCAATTGCAACTAAAAAATGTGTGATTTAAATATTTTCTAAAGGAGGTGATGCCAGAGTTTCTTGTTGAAGGAGGAGGAGAAGAACATTCCAGGAAGGAGAAACACTTTGAGCAAAGGCTGCAATAATATATAAACATGAACAGTGGGGACGTTCCTGATTTGGGGGTGGTGTCGGGGGAATCGGTTGAGAGGCTGTGAGAGAAGCAGTCAAGCACAGGAGTTTGGAGTTTTACTCTGAAGACAATAAGATAATGCATTTTAGAAAGATGGTTTGATGAGCATACTTAATAATACCATACTGAACTCCAGAAATGTGCTAAGAGTGGGTTATTTCAGGTACACTCATGACAAAAATATAGTAACTGTGTGAGCAGAGGACCTGTTCATTAGCTTGACTGTTCATTTTGCTACGTGTACAGATTCTCAAATCATCATTTTGTACACATTCAATATATATAGTTTTTACTGAAAAATATATTTTTTAAAAAAGAATAATGGCTCGGGCACCCTAATCTTGTTTCACTCATGGTCACCTGGAGAATGATCTGGTGGGAAAAAAACAAAGACAAGGAGAGAAGGTAAACCTCTCCTGGGGCACTTCAGTCAGAAATGATGAAGCCTTGAATTAAGGTAGTGGCCCTGGAGACAGAGGAAAGGGGGGATATATATATATATCCCTAGAAGGGGGAATAATGAGATAAAATTTCCAGGATGAGGTTATTGTGTAGATGTGGGCAGGTAGGGGGGAGGGAGGCCCGGGGCCACCCAAGGGTGGAGGTGCCCCTCGGCTGAGTCGGGGAATGCAGGAGGCAGACAAGGTCTGGAGGGAGATGAGGCACTCACTTGGAGTGCCCAGGAACTGAAGCTGCCCTGTGTCACTACCAGATGAATCTTAATAAAATACTATTTTCAGTATAGTTCTTCATCTGTGAAAAGGTTGTGTGGGGAGGATAGGTTTAGATTAGTTGATCTTTAAGATTTCTTCAAGTGATTTTTTTTTTAAAGAATTGATTATATGTCACTGCCAAGGAATCCACACAAAAGGTTCAAATTCTAACCTCTCTTCCTGACTCTTAAGCTTTCCATTTTAATTTGGCCCCCTGTGCCTCCCTAATCTTGTGTGTAGTTGCTTCCCATGCCACACTCTGCTCTAGAGAGAGCTGTACCTTCCATGCCCCGGAATTCCATGCCCCTGAAGATACTAAGTTCACAATGCTGTCTGTTCTCAAATGCTTTCTCCCATTTCTCGGCTTATCTAGTGGCTTAGCTCAGCTCACCCTCCTTCCTTTGGACTATACTCTGTTCTGTAGCCCTTTGTATCTTTCCCAAACATCCACTTGTACTCAACTGTCAACTATGTAATGCAATCACACATATTCTCTATTATTCAGGGCCTTAATTATTTCATATATGTTAGTTTGCTTTGTCAACTGAGCCTAGAGCTCCTACTTAAAGATTTCTGGGGTCTGGAACAGGGCTGGGTGAGTTGTAGAAGGATCATATAAACCAGTTATATGTGGTTTTCACCTCTGCTGGAATCCTGTCCCACTCCCACTTTGTCCAAAATCCATGAATACATTCTCTAAGTTGCAGTTTAAATTTTGTCTCCTCTAAGGACCAGACTGAATTAGTAGTCACCTTCTTTTCATATATACATAGAGAAAATATGCAATACATATAACAGATAAGAACTATTTGAGCACTTAAATGAATACGTATTTGAGTGTATGAGCATATTTCAGTGACATTATTTCTCAAATAATTTGAATCAGCATCTCGAATAATACACAAAAGAGACACACCAGTTCATTTTAATATCTTCAAATCACCACACCCAGTGCCATTACTACCTGACCCTTGAAAAGATTTTCGTGGACAAGAGGATCTCATATCCAAATCCATGGAGTCCCATTGGCACATTGCAGCATGACAAGACTGCTGAGCTTGTCCAGGGAATAAGCCCATCAGCTGACAGAAGGCAGGTGATGAGATCTCTCACCAGATTAAAAAGGGAAGGGCAGCAACTCATTAGGAAACACAGAGATGTCTGCTTAATTACTTGAAAAATGTCTGAGCCAGTACATTTTATGACACCTGGAGGGTATAAACATGCCCATAAATTTAATTAATTTTCTTTCTTCTTTCATTGCACCTGTATGGCCTAAAGGAAAAGAAGTCTAATGAAAGTACAATCAAGCACTTCTGCTGGACTTCCACAATTCATTTGGGCAATATTCAGAAAATGAAATACTGAATTTCCCATCAGTTTATGGGGAGAAATGTATTTGGAAAAATGCAGCCCAGCAGTGAAATTATGCCCATGTCAAATTCTGATCAATGGCTCCCTCAGCTTTATTTCCAAAAAGAGCTTAAATCTCTTTATAGATATATTAAAATATATTTAATACTCATAAATCTCTAAGGAGAAAATCAGCACAAGATATTATTGTTTTCCTGGAGGAAAGCATTATGTGAGAACTAGAGGTTTAAGGGTTGGTCAACCCCTGAGACCAAGTGATCCCATTTCTTCTCTATTGCAGTTGCAGTGACATAACCCACACCCTTTTTTGTTAAGAAATTTAAATTCTGTGATATTGCTGTTTTATCAATTATTAAGATACTTAAAATCTGTGATAATGCTGTTTTATCAATTATGAAGTCAGTAGTAAGAATATTTTTAAATACCCATTGTGATAATATGAGCATTTCATGAGTGCTATTTGCCAGAGACTATACTAGTACTTTACATTAATTTTATCTTGAATCCTCATAACACTGCAAGGAAAGGATTATCCCTTTCGTAATGACTCCCAGGCAGATTAAGGGTCTTACTCAAGGTCACATAACTAGTAAATTGTTGAAATCCAGATTCAAACCCAGTTCCTTTTGTGTCTAAAATCTGTGCTCATTTACTTTTGCTCTGTGAACCGTAATGTCAGGCCACTTTTTACTAATTCAATGTCACTGAACGTATGAAAAGTCCATAGACATATCTTGTTTTCTTAAAAGAAAATCTTGACATTATTGAGCTTTGGGTAGTGAATTATTCATGGAAGCTTCTGGATTTAGCCCGAACAATCCTACCCAAGAATTTACAGAAGAAAACTCCACCTGTGTATGATTCCATTTAACCTGACATATACTTGTTTGTGTCCAGTAGTTTCTACTGAAAGCAGAGAAGGGCTTCTTAGCTTCCATGGTATAGGGCAAAGAAGAAAGAAAACATTGCATATTGAGCACTGGCTCTGTGCCCCTTACATGCTTGGCATTTCGCACGTATTAACTCACTTGAAGAGAATCACGTGAGTGATGAAGGTGACCATTCAGAGGCAGTGCCCACTGGGACCACTCCAGGATAATGCTCCCTCTTACCTTGGATGCTTTTTTTTTTTTTTTAAGATTTTTAATTTATTTCTTCATGAGAGACAGAGACAGAGACAGAGGGGGGGTGGCGGGACAGAGACACAGGCAGAGGGAGAAGCAGGCTCCACGCAGGGAGCCTGATGTGGGACTCGATCCTGGGACCCAGGATCATGCCCTGGGCCTAAGGCAGACACTAAACCGCTGGGCCACCTGGAGATCCCCAACCTTGGATGCTTTTAAAAGACATGGTGGTGAATGCCAAGCTTCGTAGTGGAACATATTCCAGAATGATTTGAAAATTGCTGCTAGATAAAAGTGAAATAAAATGTTTTCAGTTTAGCTGTTAAATTCCTTATTCTGTCATGAAATACTGTAGTTAGTGCTGTTTTTAGTTTTAATCTCTTGTAAACTCATTGACTGTTAATGTTTAGTGGGCTCATTAATTTGAATCGATCTGATTTTGCACAATCAAGCCCATTACACTTGTTTCAATTTTTTGCATCATGGCTCTAACATCTGGAAGCTATGAAAAGCACAACAGCTTGTCTAAAGAGACTGCCACAAGAAATCATGTTTAAGGACATATATTAAGACTTGGCTAACCATAGGCAATAAAACTTCAGCCACGATTTCTCTGTTTCCATACTCCACATCTCAGACAGAAATACAGACCGAAAGCTGGAGCTCCTAAAGCCCCACTTCAGCATTGCTTTTTCCCCCAAACAGGTTCTTTTCTAGGTACCTACTAAGGCCTCCCTTCCCTTCACCCTGCCTGATTTATCCTCCTGGGCCACTTACTAAATTAGCTATGACTAACTAGTTTCTCAATGACATTTTTGGACCTAATTAGGTCTAGCTGATAACTTCTGTATTCAAGATTCCCAATCATCATGCGTGCCTCAGTAGGACTCTTATCCTTTATGTCTTTTCTAATCATTATTCTTTGAAGATGCTAGTAAACAAGTAATTTTGCCTTTGAAACTGGAATATCTTAAAAAGAGGCAGCCTGTGATTTTATGCCAGCCATAGCAAGGGAGAATTAAAGTACCAAATTCATTCACATTTTTGCATGCATTTTAAACCTTGATTTAGATTAACAGATGTTTGTGTTTCTTGCCATTTAAAATATATCCTTTATATATGGTGTGGGCTCTTGTGCATATGCATGGCATAAAGGTGGAGAGAATGGTATTTGTGGTCAGACTCCCCCTTAGTCCTGGCCCCCCCAACTGTATGCCCTTGGGCAAAGTTCTCTACCCTCTTGGCTTCAAGTCTCCTCACTTGTCCGACGGTCTCATAGCACTGTTGTGAACATTAAATGGTTTAAAGGATTTAGAGCAGTGCTTGGCACAAGGCAAGTGCTGAATAAAATAAAATCATTATTATAACCATGCATTCTTTTAAGTTATTTTAATAGAATTCTTATTCACAATCAGGCACTATATTTCTCCTCTGGAAAACAGAAAAATATGGAGAATGAGTGAAAACAGCATATATTTCCCTTACTCCCACCAGTAAGAGACAATTTATGTTACCATTTTGATCTGCTTCATTCTCATAAGTTTTTAACTTCGTTAAATGATTCCACTTATTATCAATGTAATCTTGAGCAAATCAGTTACTTTCTCTAAGCTTTAGTAACCTTGTCTGTAAAATGAAGATGGTTGTAGCATCTACTTCGTAGGGCTGTTGTGAAGATTAATTGAGATATCACATGCCAACTGCTTAACTCATTACTTGGCCTGTATTTAGATTTAACCACATGAAGTTGCCAATATTCACCATATTTGACCTATGAAAAAGGCAGTTTTTCATACAGTCAGAGCAATGAGAAGAGCTCAATACATATTAGCTTTGATGATAAGGCTGTGCAGAGCTCTGATGGTTCATCGATGAATCCCGGATTACCCTGGGGTCTTAGCCCACAGGGAAAGCCACAATCTTATAAGCAAGAGAAAACATTCTTTTAAAAAGAAACAGGAAAACAAAAACCTATCAAACAAAACTGATACACGCCCTAACAAAGACACAGGTTAAGTGGTGGGTGATTCCAGCAGAGGAGGATCACCGCTGTCTGGAAGGATCCAGGGTGTCCATGTGCTGGGTTCCGGGGTATGCCTAATGTCTACTTATCAAAATGCAAGGAAAGGGCTTTTTAGGTAGAGAGAACATTTGGAGCAAAGAAAGAGTGGGAGGAATGTACAGAGTGTGTAATTTATTTGGTTAAAACATAGGATGCATGGGAAGTGGAGGTGGAAGGTAAAATGCAAAGCCTGTGTCTGACACTCAGCACAGTACCTGGCCCGTGGCTGGCACCTGGAACTCTCTTGAACTCATGTGCACTTGAGCTTGTGCATACTGTCAGGTTCCCACTAAGCTCTCTAGCCTCATCGCTCACCTTTCCTTCTCCCCTTCCCCTGCCTCCACCCACTTCCCCCCACTAAGGTCTAACTGTGCTAAACTTACTGCAGTTCCTACAACTTACTAAGCTTTTCCTTGTGTCTCAAGCCTTTATACCAGTAGTTGCTGAAGTCCCGATTATCCTTCTTCTCACCACTAGCTAACTGCTGCTCATTGTTCATCTTGGTTGATGCATCACTTCTTGCAAGAAGCCTTCTCTGACTGCTTATCATCCAAGTCTGGATCATGTCTCTCCTGAGTACTCCCATATTTCCCACATTCTAACACTTCCTACACTTCATTTTACATGCCTGATTCTCTGTGTTTGCCTCTTAACCACTCCAAAATGAAAGCTCTGGCAGAGGGAGGACTATATAACCTATTGGTCTGTATAACCTAGTGTAATCTATATAGTCCCTCAAAGTAGAGATTGAGAGGTACATGTAAATCTTCTGAATCCTAGTATTTGCCATTTAGTACTTTAGTGACATTGGACAGGTTACCTTAGCTACCTGGCTCTCAGCATCCTTATCTATATAATGGGGATAATAAAAAAAAGCCTAATTTAAAGTCTGTAGCACAGGGCTTGTAACATAATAAAAACATCATAAGCACTCATCAAAACTTTGCTTGGTAGTGACAGTCGTACCCCCAGGTCCCTACACCATACACGACCATGCACATAATAAGTGCACCATGTATTTTCAGATGACTGAAACAATGCCTGTGGAAATGAAGATGTTGTGGGTGTAACTGAGGACTGAAAAACAAATTCTCAATTTTATCTTGACACATGTGAGAACTTCCTTGGGATAGAAAGATTTTATCTGCCTGGATAAACACCAATGTCACGTTCCCATATATAGAAAAATAGAACTAACATATCGATTGCTCACTGCCTGCCATGCTCTCTGCTAATTTGCTTTCAGCATCTAAATTAATTCCCACAGAAGGAGGAAGATCTCGTTTACATAGGTTACATATCTTGCTCAAGGGCTATCAGCTGGTAAAGTGATTTAGCTGGGATTCAAACCCAGATCTATTTACTTCCAAAGTCGTGTTTGAACCCTTAATCCATGTTGTCTTAACTTCCCCCCGACAAAGCTTGCTCTGGTGTATTTATGTGTTTTCACACAGAATATATCACTAAACACAGGCAAGATTTGTTTGTTTCCTAATTTGCACTCCATTTTCCTTTGTCACGTATATGGGATCTTCTCACCTCCTTTGACCAGATCAGATGAGTACCTGCTGATCCGAGAAATGCCCCTGAGGACCCATTTCCAAAGTCCAGCGGTTATCCAGAATCTTGGGCAACTAAAGGAAATTGCTAATTCTTCCTCTCTCATCCCATCTGAATCTTATATTCTGGTTAAATGGCAGATTAGTATTTCCCTTGTGACAATCTTATCTTCTTAAAGGGATTCTTCAGGTATACGGACTAAGAGTAATAGTAACAGTAATCACTATCATTTATGAAACATTTACAATTTGCTAGGTACTAGTAACTGGTAAATATGCATTATTTCATTTACTACTCAGTATAGCCTTGTGAGGGAAGGGACTGTTATACAGCAGATGAGAAACTGAGCCATAGTCTCAGAGCTAATGATTTGCAGAAGTGGGTCTCAAGCTGGATTCTGTTTGACATAAACATCCATACTTTTAAGTGCTATAGATTTCTCCTCAGTTGTAAAATGGGAACTAAGATGCGATTTAATTTCTCATTATTCCTGCATAATTAAATGAACACACTGCAGTCCTGCAGCTTCTGTTAAATACCACGCCGTACCTCAGAAGAAAAAAGCAGACAGTAATCCAGTAGGGAGCACTTAAATCTGCAGCATTCCAGGCAGGAAAACTGAATCAAAGAATCAAATCCCATTTAGTAAAATCTTCTGGGACCAACAAATGTCTGACCAGAGAAGCTTCCCAAATAGCTGCTTCTCTGGGGACTTTTCTCCACGATCCTCTTGATGAGTTCTCTGTTTGGGGATGCTTTGTAGAGAGAATGAAAAAGTCTAAATATTCAGGAAACTGAGATTCATTACAATGGAAATGATATCCTAAATCACCAGCCTTCGAAATCAGTGACCAGTACACCTAAGAGTCTACATAAGCATCAGTTTTCTGGAAGATACGTCCCTTAGATCTGGGCAAACATTTGATGGCAATCTTTTTTCAGGGAGAGCAACCCCCCAAAATGTGAGCCTTGGTGTGTGGCTTTATATCCTTAAACCCAGACTCATCAGATCTTTAAGTAAGATTTGTTGCCTTGTCAGACTGAAGCACATTAACAGTGGATACTAGGCATCTTTCCACATAACAGGCAGGTGATATTAGGGGAAATTATTTAGTCTATAGAAACAGGGAGAAGTGGGCACCCGGGTGGCTCAGTGGTTGAGCATCTGCCTTCAGCCCAGGGCGTGATCCTGGGGTCCTGGGATCGAGTCCCACGTCGGGCTCCCTGCCTGGAGCCTGCTTCTCCCTCTGCCTGTGTCTCTGCCTCTCTCTCTCTCTGGGTCTCTCATGAATAAATAAATAAAATCTTAAAAAAAAAAAAAGAAAGAAAGAAAGAAAAAAGAAACAGGAGAAGTTAATTGGCCCATTACAGGATCAAATCCATAACTTTGTTCTCTAAGAAGAGTGTCTTAAAACAACCAAACTAACCTTTTCAAAATGTGGATATAAATAATGCCTTTCTTCTGCAAGCTATCATTCATATTTCCCTCCCCAGTCCTTCAGAAGATGACTCTCTTCTCCGTTCCAAGGGTCACTCCTTAATCTGACACAATTCCAAATTGATTGTTCCAGGATGTTATCTCTAGCTCACTCAGCCTCTGCCTTGCCTAAAAGCTACAGAAATGTTCTCTGATCTTAGGGGAAAAAAAAAAAAAGCCCTTCTTTTAGTCCCCTTACCTCAGAGATACCAAACTTTCTCTACTCAGTACACTATTCAATAGAAATGTTCATTATTTTACTTTTGTTATGAAACCAATATGTTAAAGCAAAAGGGTGGAATTATCGCCATACTGCAACTAGTTAGATATAATGTATGTATTATCTTAGAATATATTCCTCTATCTTTTATCTGTGTGTACAGAAATGTTTTTAATCAAAAAAGAGGGTCATGGTGATTTATACTATATTTTACTTAAAAGCATTTAATAATCTTTCTCCATGTCATTAAATATTCTTATATTCTTGAAATAGTAAGGGACACTCATTCCCTTACTCTCAAACAGCTCCCTGTGGACCCAGTACCGTTCCAAGCCCCTGGCAACTAATGTCTGGGACAAACTTCCCATTAATGCTATGGGGAAGACAAATATCATATGCACCTATGGGCAAGTAAAGTGAAACTCAGATACATAAAGCATCTTGCCCAAAGTGACCCGGCTTGAGAGAGAAAACAGAATTTGAACTGGGGTCTGTTGTCTTTAAAAACCACTTTTTACCAAGTGTTAATGCTGTGGGATACATAAATGTCATATATTATGACTATATTGTAGAACAACAGCAGAACCCCCGTGATGTCCCAGTGAACCCTGAGAGTCTCAATTTGACTGAATTGGTCCCAGATGTTAAATGCTGAATGCGATGCACTGTTTTAGGTCCTTTCCCCCCTGCTAGTCAAATACAATCATTAACACAGTCAGGAAGTAAAATGTTGCATCTGAGATAAATGCCATGTTCATGTTCTCTTTTTTTGTAGTCTCTCATTGTGTAAGAGACGAATTTTGTCATTAATGTGACAGAGGTTTTATTTCTCAGGAATAAAACACGGGTAGACCCTCATGCCTCCGGGGCACTTGTGTGCTGATGTGGAGCTCAGCACCCAGCAGGCACACAAATGGCAATTTCCTCCCCAGCTCTATTTCTAGTGACCTCACTTGCCTTTTCACCTAAAGCGGTTTCTCCGGGATTCTGCAGCCTAAAGGGGAGGTTAAGTGTTGGGACACTAGTAACAAAAGGTGTTCCTTGGTGTATCCGCCCACTCGCTGCGTGAGTCCTCCGTCCTCAGCTACCCCATGGGCTCGGCCCCCTCCGGGGCTAGAGCCTGCCCGCTGGCTTCCCCCTCACATGCTCCGACTTCCCGAAGCCACAGCTCGGTGGAGGCCCGGGATTCTCTGAGGCTGCCTCCCTTCTTGGGGCCTCCACGCTAACGTCTCGAGTCCTAAGGGCACTACAGGGCCCAGCCGCTGAGAAGCACCGGTGGTGTCCTGCGTTCTCTGGAATTACTGGACACCTCAACACCTCTTCTGTATGTTTTGGGTGATGGAGGAAACCGTTCTCCACTTGAAGATTTTGTTCCATAAACGGTAGATCGGAGTAGAGGTGTGGGCTCGGGCTCCTCCCTCCCACGGTCTGAGTTGCAGCCCTTCTGTTATGTTAGTTGTTATGACTGTGGGCAAGTACTTAATCCCTCTCTGCCTGGGTTTCTCCATCTGGGTTTTGTTCTCCTTCACTTCATAAAGCGGGGCTGACAGTGGTCCTTACCTCCTGGGGCTGCGCTAGTCCAAAGTGAGGCTCAGTACGTGTTGCCCACTGGTACATATCTAGACAGGCTCGAGCTTCCAGAACAGTGCAGAGATTTTTTTTTTTTTTTTTTTTTTTTTTTTTTTTTTTTTTTTAGTGCAGAGATTTTAATCTGCTGCTTCACTTCATGCTGGTAACTCCTCTCCCCGGACTCAGCAATGAGCTGGAAGATGCTATGAGTAGTAAGCCCTTGGCTTTATTCAGAAATGGCCTGCTCAGGGGCGCTGGGGGGCTCAGAGGTTGAGTGTCTGCCTTTGGCTCAGGTCGTGATCCTGGGGTCCTGGGATCGAGTCCTGCATCAGGTTCCAAAAGGGAAGCCTGCTTCTCCCTCTGCCTATGCCTCCGCCTCTATCTGTGTCTCTCTCGTGAGTAAATAAATAAAAATCTTTTTTTAAAAAATGCCCTGCTTTCCAACTCTGTGGCACTGACCTTAAATTATGTTTCTCCATCTTGCTACTCCTTCCTCAGGATTCTCCCTTGCTCGCTAGCTCCCCAGTCCTTTGAGCACATCAGTCCTATTGAGACTATCCCAGCAAGCATCCAGATAAACCAAGAAAAGTCTTCATTTTTTACGTCTTGGCTAACTAACTTTAGTTACTTTTGGTTCACACGGGTAACAAGCTTTCTCTCCCCCCACCAGTCTCATATACAAACAAGGACTTACATTGATTCAGCATCAGAAACCTTCCATTATCATTTGCTTCTAAAACGAGCTTTGTCTAGCTGACTTCTTTTTTGAAAGATTGATTGATTGATTGATTGGATTGAGAAAGTGGGGAGGGCAAGAGCAGAGGCAGAGGGAGACAGAATGTCAAGCAGACTCCTTGCTCAGCACAGAGCCCAAAGCAGGGCTCAGTATCATCACCCCAAGAGATCAGGAACCCAGCCCAAACCAAGAGTCAAAAGCTCAACTGACAGAAACACCCAGATACCCCTTAGCTTCTTATTAAATCTCTCTCTCTCTTTTTTTTTTTAAAGATTGTATTCATTTATTTGACAGAGAAAGAGTGAGCATAGGCAAGGGGAGAGGCAGAGGGAGAGGGAGAAGGAGAAGCTGGCTCCCCACTGAGCAGGGAGCACGATGCAGGGCTCCATCTCAAGACCCTGGGATTGTGACCTGAGCTGAAGGCAGACGCTTAACCCACTGAGCCACCCAGGCGTCCCTCAAATCTCTTTCAAAGCTATTTATTATTGAAGTTTCAACAGAACGTCACTGTGAGATGGTAATCTCTTACAGGAAACCTCCCAAATAATATTTCAGTGTTGTCAGTTGGTTCTCCTTGAATTACTTAAGGCCAGAGTTCAAGACTAATGAAAACATTTACTTCATTTGTTTATTAAGAAACACTTATTTATATGACCTCTAGATAGTAGATCATCTATGCTCCTTCTGTTCTTATTCAAGTATCAGGTAATCCACATTACCTAAACTTGTATCAACTTTAAAAGATTTAATTAGGGATCCCTGGGTGGCTCAGCGGTTTAGTGCCTGCCTTTGGCCCAGGGCGTGATCCTGGAGTTCCGGGATCAAATCCCGCATCAGGCTCCCTGCATGGAACCTGCTTTTCCCTCTGCCTGTGTCTCTGCGCCTCTCTCTCTCTCTCTCTGTGTCTATCATGAATAAATAAATAAAATATTTAAAATAAATAAATAAAAGATTTAATTATTATTACTATTATTTTGCTAGGTAAAACCTCATCACAAGGATTCTGTTCTAGGGGTTAAGTTGAAGCCATGCCTCCAAGACAAAAACAACATTAACCCCTTCACCAATAATTCATTTGAACCTAGGTATTAATCTCTTTCCCTTCTCTCTTTCTTACTTTCTTGATCTTGCTTACTATTGAGAAACCACTATTTCAGTGCTTGCTTTATACATACTAGGAAATTTTAAATCTGTGAGATCAGACTCCATTGTTATCTTGTGAACTATAAAATCTCTTTATACAATCTCTTTTGACTAACACATCAGTGAAAATTCCCATCTCAGTCATAGTAAGCTTCTTGCATGTTTGTAGAAAATCAAATACTCTTGTGAAAATACGGCTATAGTTTCCATGTGAAGTTATCCCAGACACTTGGAAGCAGCATAATCTCTTAGAAACTGAGACACAACAATAATAATAATTACTGAGTGACTACTCCATTTGCAACCCAGTGGGCCAAGTAGTTTACAATAACCTCACAATAAACTAATGAAGCCTGAGTGGCTCAGTGGTTGAGCGTCTGCCTTCCACTCAGGTTGTGATCTCGGGGTCCTGGGATCGAGTCCCACATTGGGCTCCCCACAGGAAAGCCTATTCTCCCTCTGCCTACGTCTCTGCCTCTCCCTCTGTGTCTGTCATGAATAAATAAAATTAAATAAAAAAATAAGCTAGTGAGGCAGGTAGTATTATTTCAATTTTATAGATAAGGAAACAGGTTTAAGGAAGTTAAATATGGCACTGGCGGGGCTTCACATCTAGATAGTAATAGGGTTTTCTGATTCTGATGAAGCTGTGAGGCCTAGAGCAACTACAAACATCACTGTTGTGAGGAGTCTCATTCGGTGTCACGGATACATAACCATAGTGGCCAGACTACGTTGTAATGCACGTGGCCTTGTGCCCTGGTCAGCACATCAGGCACAGAAGTATTGCTGTCCCAGTGCACCTTTTGTGGGCTGATCAAGTCTCATGATCTGCAATGACCACTCTGAGTGATGCAAGGACCTCCTTCGAAGCAGGAAATTGGTAAAAATGCCAAAAATGCAGTGAAACCAAACCTTCTACTGGCTGTACCCTAGATGAAAGGAAGGAGAGCTGCACAACAGCTTTGCAAGGGACCAGACAGATTGGAACTGCGCCTATTGAGCTAAGACTTTGGTGTGGCAGCAAGTCTAGGAAGTGGAAATGTTACAAACCAAGACGGGTTCTTTGGATGGCAGCCTCATTTGAGATGAGCAGCCTCCCACTAATTGATTGAAGGGCAATCAATTCTGTGCTCAATGGGAGCATGTCCTCAGTTGATCCCGGGTCGGCCTTTTCAGCCACATCTGTAGACACTTGATGTCATTTTCTCATCAAGTATGCCTTCTTGGAAAATAGAAGATAGCGAGCAATACAAAAGCTGGAATGAAAGGATTCCTTTGCTGGCTCTGCAGGCTCTTAATCCTGCCTGTCCGGAGCGACTTATTTATACTGCAGGAACTTATGATGTGTTTAGTACATTGCAAAGTTGTTTTCATTTATTTTTAAATGAGAATTTCTGAAAAGGATTCTGCTCTGAAGGAAGAAACAATTGGAAAAAGGCTTAGAGGTGGAGATACTGGTGTGTTAGTCGGCTCTGTGGGGAGTGGGGGAAGCTGAGCCCTGTAATATCTTACACCCTCCCTTCCATTTCTAAAAAGTTTGCTCTGCGATGACAGTTTGCAGGAACTTTTCAAGATTTTTTTTTTGGCTTAAAAATATTCTTTTTAAAATCCCAAGTGATTCCTTCACTTAAATCATATTGTTGTGTATTTCTGCATTTACTGTGAATTCTATTGGAAATGACGACAATCCTCTGAGAGGGGGCTGGGGAAAAATGTGGTTTCTCTCTTAGAAGAAGGAAATGCATTTTCCCTTAGAGCTACTCTGCTCTGCAGACCCAGGGGAATATGTTAATGACCCTGAAAAGTGAATTTGTTTCTGAAGAAACACTGTTCAGTGGTCTCTGGGAATTTGGTTTATTTGTGAAAATGGCAAGACTGGTCCTAGAATTCATCACGAAGGCCAAATATGGAATATAAATTAAGGAAACTGAGTATGAAATATATGTGATAATGTGCACTAATCCCATTATGTATAGTTTCTTCTTTTTCTCTTTCTTCTTATTTGTTGGTTTATTATACCTGTTTATTGTACTAGTTTTATAAGCCCTAATAAACTGATTTATGAAAACTCAAATCCTTAATAGTGACATCATAAAACATTTCTACATCTGGACATTCCTAGGCATCACAATGCTATAAGGCGCCAGTGTTACTACAGGAAGAAAAGAGAACTGTGGTGCCCTTAATTTCAGGTTCTGATCAGTCACTGAGGGAGAGTCCTAGAAAGTCTGCAGTCCTTGAACGGTTTGCTTCATGCGGAGGCCTAGAGAGGGCTCTAGGAGAATGAGCAGACTGAAGAATGGGTACAGGGTAGCTGGAGGTTGGACATTCTTAAGACTCAGGAATGATTGGGTCAGTAAAGTTGAACTGAGTATTGACTCTGTATGTATAAACTAAGCAAAGGCTCTAAAATCCTATGTCCTCACTTTTTCCCCCTTTTTATTTTTGCCTTGAGTATGTTTCTTTATATTTAAAATGGGGATATCAGTAATGATATCGTGTGATTATATTATGTAATTATGTAATAACATTATTAATAAAAATTGATGAACTTTTGTGATCTTCAAATCATACATTTTACAAGAATGTGGTTTTTAAACTATATCAGAAAAATGCATTGTTATTCCTAGGTCTGCCAAAAACTGAACACATACTAGTTTATGTTCAGAATCTGGAAATGTAGAGTATTTAACATTTAACTCACTAGCTGGCCTTGGTAGATAACGTAGCATCATGGTACAATTACTAATCAACTTTCAGGATCAGTGAGTTTAACTTTCCTTGTACCATATAGGATGCTTCTAGTGTGGATAGCTTTTAATGTGTTATCCATATTTTGACTTTTAATGGATGAAAGGTGTATTTAGAGTCACTAGACTCTAATTAGGTGTATTAGAGTAATTAGGATGAAAGGAACTTTAGAGTCACTAGAGTTTGGACTTCGGAGTCAAATAAAAATGGGTGTGAAGCCAGGTTTTTGTAATTATTGAATGTATGTCAAACTACTTAATCCTCAGGACCTCAGTTTCCTCACCTGTAGAATAAAGGTAGCTATCCCTATCTTCCAGATTGCTTAAAGAGATAACGCACATAAACTACCTGTAAAATAAAAGATAAATACAATGACCATGATGGTCATGATGGTGACCATAAAAGTTCATCCTCTTTACTTAAGCTCAGATGCTGGCATGAATAACCAGAGGTGCCCAACACTGCACCCACTGGCAGGCTTTTTGTCTACACAAGACATCTCAGGACATCTTCCAGGACATCTCAGAATGCAAACGTTAAGTGAATAGGCTTTTGGCTGATGCAGCTTGACTCCTGATTTCCACTTATTACTGGTAAATGGTAAATTCAGGTAAATTATTTATGTTGAATACATTTACAACAGATTGCATACTTTTTCCTAGGACTATTCATTGTATCTTGAGGCGAATTCATCTCAAATGGCTAAACATTAATTCCTTGTGATATTAGTTCACTAAGTTATCATATATTTCCAAATTAATTATAATTCTGAGAACTTCATCTCTTGTTAAATTACAGTGCCTTATGCAGAAGGACAGGTGAATAAACAGAATAACCCCTGGGTAATACCTCCAGTTCAAGTTCAGGCCAGTGAGCTGTGCAGATTAAAGTAGGTCAAATTCCTAATATCTCTTAGTTGATCTCCTCAATGACATCTGTTCCTTCTTTACCATTTTGGACCATGGACTGCTAGAACCTGGAAGGCATACTGCTGCCAAAGAGGATGAGATAAAACTAATATAAGTCTATAGTAGAAGACACATTTGGTCCATAGATTGACCCTTCCCTTAGGGAGCCTTAATGGAACTCAATCTAAAGATTCACCAGGCATTTCACATATATTTGTGGGTAATTTGAACTTTGGACAGTTTTCATATAGAAGGAAAGAATAAAGGCCTTTTGATTCAGAAATTATGGATAACAGCTTGATATTGAACATTCAAGAGACTGAATTTCAGGGTTAGTCTCATCTAGTCTTCATTGCCAGTCAAGGTAAATGGAATAAAGGGCTACCAGATGTAACCTTCTTCATTTCTTAGCTACTAAAACATTTTAAGATCATATTCCTTTTACTATAAGAATATATTTTTAAGTGAAACCAAGTACAGATCTAGAAAAACAACACATAAAGGATACTTAATGTAGAACGAGTTCTTTGTAAGTGAAAAAAAAAGTCAAAAAAATGTTGGTTGTACCCCATTCATTAGAGAAAACCCTGAATGATCTACTGAAACCAGTTCTTCTCTGAAGATCTTCTCCTACTTCTGTAGAAACCAGAAGATCTGGGTCTGGTGCTTTTTCTTGGTTTCTCCCTTTTCTTTTAATAAATACTCCTTGTGTTTCCTCACCCACTAATTAGTGTCACCATGTGCCTATATTGCTAACAGTTTAAAGAGAGCAGTTCTTTTGAAAATATAATCTCCTTTTAAATGCATCATCATTTTGAAGTGGTCTCATAAATTTTGTTGCTGATTTGGGATCTTAAACGGTATATTTATTTATATTAAAGTCTGCCTGCTGTTCATCTTGACGATATTATATTTGTATAGTTAACAGAAGTGATGAGCCAAATTTAATTTTCTTTCTACTCTAGAATGCTTTGCATCTTGTAATCACCATTGATTGCCTACTTACTAGTCAGAATCAATAAAAGGAGTAGATGTAAAATTGCCCAATCTCATGTTTTATAATATAATAGTCTAGTCAAAATGGAGGGTACTAATAGCATTCAGCTGCATAGACATTATCTGATAATGACAGTGTGTATAGCTCAGATTACAGAGGAGCAAATTAAGGTTGGAAGCTCAAATATTGGACTTTATTTTATTTAGGATAAAGTTTATGCACAACTCATCAGAATATGTGTTTTTACTGTTTTATAGATAATAATAATATTTTTATTATCTTTTTATCATTTTAATTTCATTTCCCTTCAGGGACCACTAATATACTGTTTTACCTTTGTCTCAAGATTTTCTTTGATATGACTGATGTATTTGCCTAAAATTCATCAGTATGAGGTTATGAAAACTTTAAAGCATAGACCTGTATTGAGAACAACAGCTTTTAATTTCAGGTTTGTATAAATCAGCAAAACCTTGGAGATAAAAGATAAGAAATATTACCAGGCAGTTGGGGATGTAGTCAACTACTTTTTAAGCATTTGCACTTCCTATTTATTGTGCTTTATGGGTCCCTGAAAAATATTTCATTGGGCTTAAATATTTCTAAAATGATTATTGTTTTATATGAAGTCTATTAAACTCTGGTATCCCACTGAAAGTAGCCTTTGGATCATTTAATGGCATTCAAAACTTTAGGTCCTTAAGCAAGCATCCTTGATTACGGGTTTGAAAAAGAAATGCAAATGGGTATAATTTCAAAGCCCATCCAAAAAGGAGTCGTACTGAGAAAATCAATCTTAACAATGGATAAAATACATCCTCTATTGGAAAAGAAATGTGCTTATGGCATTTTGGAAAATGTTAAGCATGGTAGTCAAATTCTTTTAGGTGCTTTCTGACAATCATAGTCTTTTACTATTTCCTACATCTAGAAACAAGAATTCCTCCCCAGACAGCTTTCAAATACACTGGTTAGGGAGTGTACTTATTTGTAGATTGTGATTATGGATTAATTACCTAATAGTCTGTTGCCTATTCAGCTCGGTCAATGGATATGAGCAGCAGGTTGTTGACATTTTTCCCATTCTTTTGCTCCCTTTTATATTAAGTTCTAACTGCTGGACGCCATCAAATGAGAACCACTTTTCCATCTCACATACTCATCTTCACTGGTGCATATTCCAAAGAAGTACAAGATTTTTGTTTCAGAGTGAGAGGTGCATTAGATCAAAGGGCAAAGGACTACCTGTGCTAACTTTGGCCTGTGCTGCTCTGTCACCCTATGCTCTGGAGATGGGCCTTTTAGGTAATTGATTTTTACCTTTATGTGGGATGAAAGTTTGCAAAAGAGAAGGAATAGCTTGTAAATTTAATAACATAATGAAATAATAGTCCGGGGATGTTAAGAGATGCTCAAGAAAGCTTTTTTGCTTTTTTTTCAGACATATATGGTCAATGAAAATCATATTTAATTCTTACTGAGTTCTTACTCGGTTCTAAATGCCGTATGGGTTACATCTTTTGATCCGCAGTGCTATTCCATAAAGTAGGCTCTATTTCCACCCTGTTGTACAGACAAGAAAACTTGTACACAGAAGGGTTAAGTAACATGCCTAAGGTGATATAACTGAAAATGACAGAGGAAATGTTTGAATCTCTTCTCTACCTACCTACCTACTCTCCTACCTACACTAATTCCCAGGGAAGCCCAAGGTCAGCTGGGTCCCATAGACAAAACACTGATAGTCAGGAATTACTATCTTCCATTGGATAAAAGCCAGTGATTGAAATGAGGACACTACTACTGAACTCACAGCTTCCAAATTTGTCAGTACTGAAATTGCTCATGCAGTATCAAGTTTCATGTGTGGGACAAAGAGGCAGGATGCAGGGAGGTGGGGCAAGGACTCCAGCAAAGGATCGTGGGTAAGCACAAATGAAAGCTGCCCTTGGGAAATAACACCAGCTAACTTTTATTGAGCAATTCTGTGTGCTAGACCCAATGCAATGCAATTCCTTATTTAATGTTAGCTTCTTATAATTATTCCAATTTTATCAATGCAGCAACTGGGGTTTAAAACAGTTAGGCAGTTTTCCCAAGGTTGCATAGCTGCTGAAAGACAATAGCAGAACTCAAACTCAATTGGTCTTAATTCAAAGGGCTTTGCTCTAGGACTTCTGGTTTAACCCTGACAGGTAAAGAGTTTGGAATCATCACCTCTGTCCTTACAAGAAAAATTTGGACAAAGTGAAAATCAATTGGTTTCCTTAGACCCATAAGAGATGAAGTTACAAGGCAAATTGTTACCCCAAAATAGAGGAATACAGACTTATTCAGAGAGAAAGATCTGCATACCTGCAGCAGAAGCCAGTAGAGCCATAAGCTGGTAGGAACACTTAAATGATAATTTTGATGAATTACTGGATGCTGACTATGGACTGGCATGAGTGTGAGAAATTCTGGGGAGGCTCAGTCTCAAAAAGTCCCCCAGAGATCCAATAGATTTTACCTCCAGAAATCCCATGGGACTCTCATAGTGAACATTCCAACATTGCTTTGGCAGGGAGTAATTATTATGAAATATGCCCAGAGCTTTCTCCATAGCAGTGGCTCTGATCTGTGGCTCAGCTAAGGAAAGGGCATTCCAGATCCATCTAGCCTTCCAAAATTGGAAAGGTGGCAGGCGGTTGTTTACCAGGGTCAAGTCTTCAAGGAACTATGTTGAGAGTACTGCAACCAAGATAGGATGTAGGGAAAGGGGGAGAAAATAAGCTATGCCACTAGAATGCCACAGCCCAAGTGGGAAGGGCCCACTAAAAAAAGGAGATGTAATTGAATGTTACAGAAAGTTCCTCCTCCCCCATACCTTGTCACCACACCAACCAGTTTAATGATCATGGATTGTAAGTGAAAAACCTGCAAGACATAGACTCACAAAGTCAAGAAGAGGGAGCACCAAAACAAGGACACTTACATATTTTTCTCACATGTACACACCTATAGAAAACATTAAACAAAGACCAGCTTCTAGCCAAATTAACATAAATCCTCTTACTAAAGATTGATTTACATCAATTCCTATTTTTGATACAACATATCCCAACTTTCAGCAAAAAAATTACAAGGTATACCAAAAAGCAAGAACAAATAGTCTGAAGAGACAATGTAGTCATCAGAACCAGACTCAGATATGACACAGGTATTAGAATTATTAAACAAGGTATTTAAAATAACCGTGATTAATATGTGAAGTGCTGTGATTAATATGTGAAGTGCTCTAATGGAAAAGGTATATAACATGCAAGAACAGATGGTTAGAAGAAGCAGAATAATGCCCTCCTTTCATGCCAGTGTGTCGACAGCCTAATTCCCAGAAGCTATGAACATATTATCTTAGATGTCAGAAGGAATTTTGAAGATGTCATTAAGTCAAGAGCCTTGAAATAGATTATCCCAGATTATCCAGGCAGGCCCAGTATGCTCCGGAGGGTTCTTAAAAGTGAAAGAGGGAGGCAAAAGAGGAAATCAGCATGATGCAGGGTGAGGACTCAACCTCCACTACTAATTTTAAAAATAGAGGAAAGAGATGGTGAGCCAAAGAATGCAGACAGCTTCTAGAAGCTGGAAAAGGCAAGAAAAGGGGGTTATTCTCTTGAACCTCCAGAAGATACTACAGCATTTCCTGCATCTTGATTGTAGCCCTGTGAGACCTGTCTTGTACTCCTCACTTACAGGAGTGCCCGGTAATAAATTTGTGTTGTCTTTAGTAACTAAGTTTAATATACTTTGTTAAAGCAACCACGGAATACTAATGCAGATGGGTAATGTAAGCAGAGGGATGGAAACTTTAAGAAAGAACCAAGACTGGAAATAAAAACACTACAACCTAAGTGAAGAACGCTTCTGATGGGCTTGTATGTAGACTTGAGGAATCAGTGAACTTGAAGATAGATCAATAAAACCTTCCCAAACTGAAATGCAAAGAACTAAAATGGAATGACAGAAAAAGAAGGAAAAAAAAATCAAAAGAAATATTTGAAGTAGTAATGGCTGTGCATGTTCCAAAAGTATCAACACACAATTGACCCAGGAATCTGAGAACACCAAGTAGAATAAATACCAAACACACACATATCTAGGCATATTTTGTTCAAACTACAATGATTCAAAGACAAAAAAAT
Source organism: Canis aureus (assembly GCF_053574225.1). Lineage (NCBI taxonomy): Eukaryota > Metazoa > Chordata > Mammalia > Carnivora > Canidae > Canis > Canis aureus. The sequence continues at coordinate 33,334,213 of NC_135618.1, forward strand.
CATGGAAAAAGACAGAAAGGAGAAGTACTTTATTTCTACTTATAAAGGAATAAGTACAAGAATTGCAGTGGTCTTCTGATCAGAAATCATGTAAGCCAGAGGAGTAGAGAGTGAAAGAAAAAAAAAAATCCACCAACCTAGAATTCTATATCCTCCAAAAATATCCTTCAAAAGTGTAGGAGAAATACACACTTTCTCAGACAAACAAAAACCGAGAGAACTTATCACCAACTGATTTGCTCTGCAGGATATATAAAAGAAGTTATTCAGGCAGAAGGAAAATGATACAGGTCAGAAGCTTCATTCTACATAAAGAAGGCTAGAGCATTGAAGAATGAATATTTAAAGGTGAAATAAAGATTTTTGGTTCTTATTCTTAATATAAAAGATAACTTTAAGGTAATAATAGTAAGAATGTTTTAAGTGTATTAAGTGCTTATAGTGTATGGATCAGTGAAATGAAAACAGCAATGTTACCAGAGATAAGAGGGAAGAATTGGGAAAACTTAATAAGATAGATACCACACTATCTATGAAAGTAGGTATACGCAGTGTTATTTGAAGATGTACAACACTAGAAGAAAATTTAAAACAAGTATAACTGATAAGCTAGGAGGATAGAAAATAGAAAAAGATGGGATGAAGAAGTATGAGGTAGGGTTAAAGGTATGTTCTCATCATTTAAGTGAGGTCTCTGCTTTGTTTTGCCTAAAAATTCAAAATTAAGGTAGAGCTAAGATTCTGAGCTCAATAAAATATAGACATATTAAAAGAGGACTAGGCTAATACACTTATATCTTTTAACCATGATTAGTTACCCAAAGTCCAAGAAGTAGTTGCTTGATAAATACTTATGAATGAGGCCTGACAGTGGGTTCGCAAGCAGATAGGCAGACAGACCAAGACATTCAAACTATTAAATATTTGGGCAGAGAATCAGAAACCAGGGCATGGAAAGCACAGAAAACAGAGTAAAGCATGCAGATGATAGTCCAGACAGGGCTTAAAAAACCTAGTTAGATTGTTATTGGAACAGGGAAGAGTGTTGGAAGCCCTACAATGTCCTTTAGGTTCAAAAGACGATTTCTAATGCTATGTTCCAGGCACTGTTTGTATTGTGTATAAAAAGGTGAATCCGTATGGTCCAAACATTTAGGATGCTAGAGTCAAGCAATGAATAACTACCACCTAAGTTCATTTATTTGTTCAACGTATGTTTTCAGAATACCTACTCTATACCAAGCAATGTAATAGTTGCCAGAATGAGGTATAGAAAGTTTTTATATGTGAGAGAGCAAATAGTCATGTCTAGGATTGTGAAGGAAGGCTCCATGAGATTTAGGATTGGGAAGAGGAATCAAACATGTCAGGTAAGAACCTGAACAGGCAACATGAATGGCAGGCATGGAGCATTTGCAATTTCTGCCTTAGCAAATTGTATGAATGTTTCATATTCTGTCTCAAGTCAGTCCCAAGGATTATGTAGCTTGGGGCCCACCGGCCAGAGCAGACAATAAGAAACACTAGATCAGAATAGAAATTAAAGAGTAAGACAGGTACTGACATCTCATTTTGAGTTTAAATAACATGACCTACTCATGTTGATACTACCATTTAAAAAAAACGTTAACACCTGAGATGGAAACAATTTAATATTCTTGATCCTGGAATCAGAAGTCTATTTTGTGGAGGAACATTAATTCTTGGCCAGGCAGTGAGCCCTATTCTTCTGAAAACCATAGTGAGGATAAATAATCCCTCAGTTGTTTGAATGAAGTTCAACCAAATGAGAGTTTATCTGTTATTAGGTCTATTAGACCAGAGACTAATATGGGTGTGTGACCTTCCGAGCTTGGTGTTTTGTGGGACAAGAGAGAGAAAGAGAGAGAGAGAGTCAGAGTCAGTCCACCAATGACATGGTGATCAAGTTGGGTTAGAGTTGAGATGGGATGGGCACTCTAGATTCAGATCTGTTTATTTAAACCTACTTAAGGGATAGATGGTTAAAGGGCAAAAATTATATTTGATTTTGTGGAGGAGGACCTCAATATGAGGGGAATCATGAGGGAAATTGAGTCCAGCCCATGCAGCACTAGGCTTTCTAGAACTGTGCTGTCCAAAACCATGGTCACTAGCTATTTCAATTTAAATTTGAGTTAATTGAAATCACATAAAATTAATGAATCACTATATTGTACACCTGAAACTAATATAATACTGTATGTTAGCTATACTGGAATTAAAATTAAAAACTTAATAAATTTTTTTAAATGTTACATAGAATTGAATACTCAGATCCTCAGTTGCACTAGTCACATTTCAAGTGCTCAATAGTTTCATGTGTCCAGTGGCCATGACGTTGAACAGCATAAAAAACTCAAGCATTTCCTTTAACGCAGGAAGTTCTTCAGATAGCAGTGTTCTGAAGTGTGTGAGATGTAATGATACAACAGAGAAATGCAGTTTATTATCTTCCCAAAACAACTACAAAACAGCTTTAAAAAAAACTTTTTATGTTGGCAGTGAGGGGTAAAGCTTTAGCAAAGCTCTTACAGCATAATTATCAACTTTGCAGACAAATGTCTATAAGGGTATTTGCCCCTTTCAAGTGGAATGAAATATCCTAATTTTTACAGATGAGGAAATTTAGTTTTAGTGAAGTCAAGGCACTTGACACTAGTAGCAAATGGCAGAATCAGGAGTCGAAGTCAGGATGTTGAACTCCAAAGTTTGTTCACTTGACCTTTAGACTCAACAGAGCCCTACGGCCATTTCCAGGACTGAGAGGCTCCCCCTGGGCAGGGGTGGGGTGGGGGGTGGGCCCCTCTGGCTGTTTACAGCCTGTGTTGGAGCTTAGTAGGGCAGGTGGCCATTCTGCTGCGGCACCAGCCGTTGTTAGGTATTTTGTAATACCACTTTTGCCAAAAATATGTGGATATTTCTCCCCAGAAATGTGGCCATTCATGTCACCTTTGGATCTTTGCAAAATGTTACTTACATTTAATGCTTTTCATTCATACAGAGCGAAGCATTTGGTTCTCACGAGTCTGATTTGCTTTTCATTGTTCAGTTAGTGAAAAAAGATGAGAAAACTCTCTGTGTACAATATAAAAACACTGGTTTTTTCTTCAGTAACTGAAACTGATGTATGTTTGACCAATTAAAATATGTTTTTTTAAAAATAAATTTACTATCATACACTGGGGAAATTCTTCTGTTTCTCACTTATTTAGAAGTTACATGAAGTGCCTTTATTTTCACCTCCTCTGTGTTTTAATTTCTTTTCTGGGGAGATAAGCAGTTCAAAATAAATATCCTTAAAGTCACCTTGGTTTGTTTGTTTTTTTAAAGAACAAATTATACTGCATTGTTTTTCTCCTAGCAGTCTCCTACTTTGCTTTTAATTTGCTTCAAAGATTTTGGGAACTACTATTGAGAGCTCTTTTTTTTTAAAAAAAATTCTTTATCTCATCAACAAAATAAAAGCAACTCTTTACTAAATCTTTTGGGACTGGGGAATTTCAGTTAAAGTTTGATAGCTTTCAGGCTATGAGATGGACCTTCGACTCTCATATGCTCAAATATTTTGGAAAGCTTTGGATCATTTGTGACTGACAGTTCAAAAATACAGTGATCTGTTGTGTCTGGCCCATGTCATGCTGGAGAATACTAAATCAATAATAATGCTATCAGAACCAGAAATCAAATGCAAAGTAGTTCCCTTGGCTTCCTGCATAATGACATTTGCTCTTTTGGTAAATTAATGGGGTTCTTGGATAGGAGACCTTCTGGAACAGCCGAACCTGGGTATAAATGGAAAGGGTGAAGCAGTGATGTTTATTATGCAGAAAAAAATTGCCTTCAGTGAATGTTCTACACAAAGAATGCCCAAATATAATTGACTCTCACATTGTGATAGGATATCGGTAAGGAGGCAGGAACAAGAAAACCGTAAACCACGGTCTCTGAGCTGTACTAAAAGTCATCTGGAGAGCCTCACAATAAACCCTGCATTCTGTAACTAGAACAGCTCAAGCAGGGCAGAGCACTGCAGTGAGCAAAGCGACAACATATCAATATTATACCGCATTTCTCCTGGGAAGACCTAGGGAAATTCAGTGATTGACTCAAGAGCATCATTACCACACCTTCAGTAGATTTGACTGATTACTCAGCTGGGGGAATCATTTGATGCCTTGAACATGTTTTAGGGCCAAAAGGGGAAGGGGTTCCTCTAATTGTCTTCAGAAGTCTAAACTGGCTTAAAGAACTTTTGATCACCTGTACCATAGTAGTTGTGGATTTGTATATGCATAAAGGTGTAAAGAAAAAAATACTATGAAAAATATACAAATAACACCCAACTCAAAGGCTTTAGAAATTTGTGGCAAGAGACAGTCTGACTATCACATGATTGTATTAAATCTATGGCAAATGCAGATCGGCTTCTGGGTTTTACAGAATGCCCAAGAGCATTGTGTAGGATACGTTAACTAAAACTATGAACTGGCCTGTGCTTCCTGTGTATGCGGTCTGCAAACTGAACACATCTTGGCCTTTGGATTCTCTCTGACCCTAACCTTGCTCTGGACTCATAAGGTGGTTGCTGTATTATTATGTTGAAAATGAATACAAGTAGGACTTGCTTGCTGCAGCAAACAAAAGATCTTTATCTTTCGCCACTTGACCACCTCATCATCTACTTAATGTTGTGACTGAATCTTACTGAGCTACTTACGTGAACATTTGTGCTTCAAAACTACTTTTGTTTTGTTGGATTTCCAAATTAAAGGGGAAAAAATGTTCTAGTGAGGGATTAAATGCAACCAGGGAACAAAATAATGAAAAGCCGTATTTGAGAAGAAATAACTCTTTGGAATAAGAGGTTACCATATGTCAATATGTCATATAGAGGGAAAGTGAGCTTTTGATTACTTAGAACTGAGGTTGCCAGAGGGTTTCTGATTTAAATTTCTAAGGCTTGATCAGAGCATCAAGGGGTTTGTTGAAAATCCTCATAACTTGTGAACTTGACTTTTATTCCTTTGAAAAATTATACAAAATATTTTTTGCTCACATTTATATTCCATGTGGTATGTTTCTCCTTGTAGCTTTGCAGCTATTCTTGGGCAGGCTTTATACTTGTTGTAACATCAGAATTGAATCTGAGCATTTCTAGAAAAAGCAGTAAGTTTTGGAAATGGAAAAGTGACCCCAAAACTTGGCTCTAAAAATGCTGAAGCTCAAAAAAGACTGAGAATAACCTAAATGAACATGAATTGGGACTACTTAAATAAATTATGGTGCATTCTTAAAAATGGAATTCTATTTACCAGTTTAAAAGAGCAGAACAATCTCCAAGACATAATGAATGAAGGAAAAAAAAAAGCCGTCCTTCACTGTTAAGTACCTTGATTTTTTCACTCAATATTTTCATGTACATATGTGTAAAATCTATTTAGAATAATTACATAATAACTTGGTAGCACTGCTTTTGAGCAAGAGAAAGATGCTTGGGCTCAAGTGATTGAGAGATTTTTTTTTCTCGCTGTATGACCCTTTGTATTGAATGATTTTAATATAAAGATGGATAGATAGATAGGTAAAAGAAAGAATTATTCAATTCCTTACACTTCCTTCACTCTTTTTTTTAAGAAGATGTATTTATTTTAGAGAGACAGAGAGCAGAAGCATGAGGGGCAGAGGGAGAAAGAATCTCAAGCAGACTCTGCGTTGAACGTGGAGCCCAACTCAGAGCTCGATCTCATGACCCTGAGATCATGACGTGAGCCAAAACCAAGAGTTGTACACTCAACCGACTGCACCACCCAGATGCCCCACTCTTCATGTTTGAGTATATTATTTATGTTCCAAATTTCATGAAAACTTGGCATTTTGTTCAGTAAAGTTAAAGTATGGCTGTGTAACAACTTAGGAAGGTTTTGTTTTATTTTGAAAAGGAAAAATAAATTGCTAACTTCTACTTTGGAAATATCTTGGAGGTAGCTTAATTATTCAGCATTTTTCAATACATGGCAATAATTACTGAAAGATAAAAATAGGTTGATACAATAAATAAACTAGAAAGATATAGCTATTACTGCAGCTAGGGTGTAGGTTAATAACTTCATAGATGAAGTTGTCTATTTTTAAATATATGCTTTATATAAGTACAAATCTGTAAATAAGAGCCTTAGTGTTATCTACATTTAGTTAACCTGTGGAGACAAAAGTACTAGTTAAAGAAATAAAACTTTAAGAAATCTGAACATCTTTTCTTTTGTGTTGCTTGTCATTGTCATTGTAATTTTCACGATTCTGAAAAATTAAAGTGTGGACTATGTGGTTTTCCCTCCACACCCCCATCATTTTAACTTGTTCTGAAATGTGCCACGTGAGGTATCTTGTATTATGTCCCCACATCTGCTGTTCCATATAAGCCAATACTGCTGCCTTAGAAATAATAGGCCCCCTTTTATTCTCTAATACAGACAATGCCATTATGTGTGATTGTTAGAGCTTTACATTTTTCCACTCTGTGTTTTTGTTTTCAGCTTCCCTTATGGAATAAGTGATCCTTTATTTCAGTAATTTTGTACATAGCTATATTTTGGGGTTCTGTTCTCTTTTACCCCTCTCCTCTTTCCTTCTTCCCTCTCCTGCCTGCTGGTTCATTCTCTTTGTCTCTGTCTCTGTCAGTCTCTCTGATGCGCGCGTGCACTGACACATGCTGTTCATAGATCTTCTGAATAAGGTGAAGGGTGTGCAGCAGGCAGCAGGACTTTTAAGCATGGCACATGCCAGGCTGTGCATCCCATGCTGGAAAATTTAGCTGTCACTTTGGAATCTGCTGGAACTAGTATGCAATTCACATACCCCAAGTACTGAAAGGGAAACTGCATCTGGTGTCAGCGAAGTTTCCTGATAAGATTTTATCTTTTCTCCTGCTGCTACTGATAGAGCTATAGCCAGGTGGGCAGTAAATAAAGAAGATTTATTATGAGCTGGATTTGTTAGCTGACAGTACTTTCTCAGAACTATATCAAAAAAGACCCAGAAGTGTTCATCATTCACATCCATGGAGCTCAAGAATGAATTGTGGGGGGGAGGGGCAGCTACAGGAATTTATTCATCCAATTTGTTTTAAACAGTGAACATTTCTTACACAATCAGCCTAATCTGAATAGATGACTAAAAATCCAGGGGTTGATAAATTATCATCATGGCACCTGCATCTTATGCCTCAAGAACCTTAAGCAAACCCAGGGCTGTACTTGCGGATTAATTGAGCATGCATAATTTACCACTGCAGTTTACATAAGTGTAAGTATTTTTCTCATTCTGGTAAATAGGCATTTCCAGCTTCAGGAGAAAAATCAGAATATTGCTGCACAATGAAATGAGCCATCAGCCTATTCGGCTATTCTAAGGGAAAAAAAAAAAAAATCTCTGCTCATACCACCACTGCTTAGTTTTTTAAATTGAAATGATTTTTCAAGTTTAATTTGCTTTTCACCATTTATGTATATTTCTTTTTGCTCACATTTATTGTGTTGATTTTTACCCATGCTTGTAATCAATACTATTTTCTTGTTCTGGTTTGATGCTGTTGTGTATCAAATGATTTGAATGATTCAGAGAATGCTAATCTAGGAAAACATTTTCACTGCGTTTAGGTAGACATGGGCCAGGAGCAAAAGACTAAGGAATGATGGTGACGGAAACCCCCCATCAGGGTTTGAATGGCTTGTCACAGGTGATTATTTCTCATGGGCTTTTGGGTAAATTAGTCATTAATACTAAATTACTATTTTCTCATCTAAGAATGGGAATAATACCTATCCCACAAGTGGTTGTGTTAAATTTTATAATGAATGTAGAGAGCTTAACTTAGAGCTGGGCATATGCTAGTTATTCAATGAATGATATGTATTTTTCATATTATCTTATTAAAACAAAATTTGTTTTATAGACCTAATGGTAAATTCTAAATCTCTTAAATTGGTAATTTAAAACATTTGTTTCTAAATGGGAGTTTATTGAACTCTCAGTAGTAGGCCCAAAGTATTTAGAAATACTGGTTATGTAATGATTATTTGTTTAATTATGGTTTTATAGCAAAGTTATGCAAATCTGTGTGTAGGTAGATAAGCCAGGGGCATGTTAGGTGTGTTCAACATGTTTATGTCTTAATGTCTACATTAGAGTTGTTTTATTTTGTTTGGCTTTATTTAAGCCAAAAAAGGCCCATTTGGGAAATGAAAGCCTAAATAAATGTAATTGTTCATAAAGGAATCCTATTACAAATGTATTAATCCCTGTTTTACAGTAGGGGAGGATATCTAAACCTCAGTTCACAGAGTAGGCATGATCTTGAGAGGCTGAGTTCAAATTTGACTTTTCTCATCTACTCCCATTTCCTATTATAGTGTACATTATGATTTTTAAAGTATTCTTTTTATTTATGCTAAAAGTTTTACTGCAGTAGCAGCTAGTGCTAAAATCTTAAATTTTACTATCTAAGGGCCCCTTGTGAACTAAGCTATACAAAGCACATTGAACTATAATAGAGAAAGTGGCTACTTAAAGGAGCTTTGGAGCAGATCTTATAAAATCCAAGATCCCAAATGTATTTGCACAGTAAGTTTAATTTTTCATAATACAGAACACCAACACATCAGTTGTAAAATCCATTGTGTGCTTCTTTCTTGGTGAGAATTACAGCTTTCAGCCAGGCATTGGGCTATTCCTAGAAAGGCATGTCACATTCTCTGCCACTTCTCCATGGCTTTACTGATGCAGCTGTCACCCTAGAAGCCCAGTGAATTCGGAGATGAGGCTGCCTCTCTGCTTGATTTTTCACCGAGGTGCATTTCAGGAGACCACTGTGAGACTCTGGTGGAAGAAGCTGAACACGGTGATTGTGCCTAAGGAGAGTCTTGTACCTCTGAGGCTCGTGGGCACAGACCCACCGGTCGTTTCCTGAATACGAAATGGGAAGTGTCGTGCCATCATTCACACTGCAATAGCACCCTCGGTCCTACCAGAAATCATCATTACTTAATCAGCCAGTCTTTTCTTTGTCTTTCTCTCTTTCTCTCTCAGTCATAGATTTCAGATGAGGTCACAGAGCCATGAATGGGAGAGGAATGAGTTAAAGAGATCATTAATTGCCAGGGCAGGGCTTGGAGTCAAGACAGGCAAGGCCATTGACTTCAAGTACCTAAGACTCAGTTTTTTTCTGAAATATGGGTGTAATAGTAACAGCCACCTAATCTGACTGTTGGGAGGATGAAATCAGATGATATTTACAGTTGTAAGCATGGTGCCTTTCAGTGTGTTTGATGATTTTTAGACAGATCTATACTTTGAAGCATGGACCTGCTCTTCTAATTTCTACCTGGACACCATGGGATTAGGTCCCAGTGTTAGAACTTTATCTTTACCCTTCCCTTCAGATCACGTGGTCAGCTTTTCTCTCTTGGCTTCCCGAATGTCAAAGTTGCAATGCCAACCATCTGCTACTGAAGGGGATCTTAATTACTTCTATCAAATGACATCTTGTGAGAAAACCAGTATTAGTGTCAAGTGAAGCGAGGGTCTCGGCGGTGGGCTCCATCAACCAGCCAGGCCTTGAGGAGCGTTGCGGTTCTCTGCTCAGTTGATAGGTATCTGGCACCCATCTTTTCAAGTGGAGCCAAACAAGGAAGTCAGCAGCTAGAGCTCCAGAGGTGAGGTTGAGACACAACCTCAACTACCAGATGTTACTTTATTTAGGTCATAGTGTAGGTTTCTGTAGAGCTTGGGGTTGTCTCTCAAAATGGTCCCTGAGCACCTTGGTGAATTTTTGTTAATTTTTTGCCTTTTACTGCCAATGTGCGTTTCTATTTAAAGGGAAAATACTGCTTTGTACAGTACTCTGAGTACAGAAGTCAAGAAAGAAAAAGGAAACTTTTCAGGGCCTCTTGGTGACTAGGGCTCAGTCATATGGCCATGACTTGGCCAATCAGATGCTTCTGTTTGAGGCCTTGCTTCCAGAAGACGAATGGTGGGGATTCATTCATGATTACTTGAGTGACAATCCATAGCAGCATCACGTACTTACTGAGGTATTCAAGTATGTAATATGGTGACGTCTTCAGTTGCTAGGAGGAGAGTAACAAGTGGTGAAGCTAGCTTTTGGTTTGGGAAACTCGGGGATTTTTAGCTGACATTACAAATTTGGTGCTACAGCAGACATGAGAGGTAGCAAGGAGTTAATCTTACCAAGGAACTAAGATTATATATGCATACTCACTATCCACTTGTCCTCAAGTCTTCTGTGATTTAAAACAAGCATTTTTCATTGCTTGTGGCTATCAAATTGAGTTCACTGAATCTATAATGACGATCACAATATAAGCGATTTTATTAACCTGTCAATTATTATTCAGTTTTCTTATTCTGGTCACATCCCAAGTCCAGGAGTGTGTTAAAAATGGAAGACAGTGTGTCTTCATATTCAAAGTGCTGAATTTCATATTTTCCTTTCATGAATGAGAATTGGGGGTGGTTGTGCATATATCTCATAAAATTTTAAGAATGTTCCCAGTTTACTTCATCCAAGGTTTAGATATTATATTGATTGAAATTAAAAAGTTAGTTTGGGGAGCTATGTATATATTTGTACTTTATCTCATAAGACATTACTGCTTTAATTTTTCTATGAGATTTAAGTTGTCAAAATGTGTTATTTTGATGAGACTACCTTAAAAAAAGAGGTCTGTGGTCAGGTAAATTTAATTTTTTTTACTACATAAAATATCTCCTTCTTGAAAATCCACACCACCTGTAACCTCATATATACTATTAGTTCATATATATAATAAATATATTTTACATCATCTGACCTGTGGTTTTCCAAATATGTCAGACTGCCACGATCTTTCCTATAAAATAATTGTTAAGAGCATCTCCTAGAACTAATAGACTATATAAGTGTAACATATTAAGAGATACACTTTGGGAAACGTTGCTATCATTTATGTTTCTAAATTGTGTTTCTTTGCATTACCTGCTTTTAACAACAGATACCTTGGGCTTATCTGCCTCTGTATCTCATTTCTGCCTATTTAATGAGGATTCGTTGCCGGTAAAATGGGGATAATAGCATCTGTGTCAGAGGATGTTAGGAGGATGAAATGATTCATATTATGTAAATGCTTAGAAGTGTACCTGACTTGTAGTAACCATTCTATGGATATTGGCTATTATTACTGGTTTTTTTTTTTTTTTTCGTTCTTCCCTGAAATCCCTTTTTGTGTGAATCATTTACTGAAGCTCCATAACACACTGTTCTTTTTGAACCGAGCAACTGATTTGCTACTTGCTAATTGTATGCCTGGTCCCAGATTTTTCTATTTGGTGATTTGTTTCTGTTCTAATTCAAGAAATGTTATATTGAAAGTCACAGAAACCAATGCATGTAAACATGGTATTCACTGAATAGATCCAACAGGCAATCACACCAACATCTAAAAACAGGAAATTACAGACAGCTAGACCATATGGGGTTAGACTGAAATGAGACTTCTTCTAGTTCTGGAGCATTTCATGCTGTTTTGGTCTGCTCCTGGGCCCTTACCTTTGTTTTCTTAGCAGACCGATTTTCTCTGTTGGTTCGATTTTGCTGTTTCCCAATATTCTTGCACATGGGTGGGCTCAGTTTGCTAAGGCACTGATTTATATCTAGACACCACTTGACTTCACGTCAGGGATCCGAACAGCTAACAAGCTCAATCTCCCAGTGTCAGAATTTAAAATTCTTACAAAAAGAATTAATGGCTCCAATCAGACTGTGGTCTGGTTCCCTTTCTCAAGTGACCACTTTTGTTTTAGTTAGCTATAGTCAAAGCTGAGAGGTACAAACATGGCCACTTAGGACATCCTCCTGTAGGGGTAGTGGTGGAGGGCAAGATATCCTCAATACCGGAGATGGGCATAGGTGCTATGGACACCACAAAATAGCCATATATCCTGTTACCATCTTTGCTGTAGGAAGAGAAGTCTTAGTGTTTTCTTCTAAAACACCTCCTTTCTTCACGCCCTTTCTCACCAAGAAGAACTAAAGGATGCCAGAGAAAATGTTTTATAACCAAACATTTGAAATCCCAAATCCCAGTTTAATGGAAATTTCCTTAAAAAGGCCTACAAATCTAAAAAAAAAAAAAAAAAAAAAAAAAAAAAAGGTCTACAAATCTGAAGGTGGTTTCACTCAGCTTTCATAGGTTAAAAACAGTCTTGAGAAAGCCCCTGTTACTCGGTAGGGTCTGACCTAAAATGAGACTGAATACCATTATCTATTACAATCCCAGGCCAGGGACCCCCGGGTTGCTCAGGGGTTGAGTGCCTGCCTTCAGCCCAGGGCATGATCCTGGAGACCCGGGATCGAGTCCCAACGTCGGGTTCCCTGCGTGGGGCCTGGTGCTCCCTCTGCCTGTGTCTCTGCCTCTCTCTGTGTGTGTCTCTCATGAATAAATAAACAAAATCTTAAAAAAAAAAAACAATCCCAGGCCAACTGTCATAAATACCATTTGGTGGCTCCTTTTAATTCTTGCAACAGCCACCTTGCAACAAAGGTTTCGTCTTCATGACATAAAGTGAAGTTCAATGATAAGAGGTAGCTGAGAGCATTTGATTTGATTAAATTCAGGATCCGAAAAAGGAAACAATGAATAAGGGATTCTAAATGATCAGAATTAGTTTGCATGCAACCCATTTTTTCCTAGAAAAATCAACCAACTCTTCTTCCCAATTTGTGTGTCACAGATCTTAGAGAAAGGGATTCTTTGGGCTCTCCGTATTTTTTATTCCATTTCATTTCAGTTTCATTCATCAAGAGATTATCATAATTAAATTTACCTGTCCTTACCCAGGAGGCAATTATTGGTGTAGATCATATTATAATTTTCTCAGCTCTTTAATGACTTGCCTGATGTTTGGTGGTGTCGCTCCTGTTTCCTTATTTTATTTTAAAGCATTTGTCCCTTTTGTTTTAGTCTGACAGTGATCTGTGTTGTTCCTCTCTGCAAACAAAGGAATGAACATCCCACACTGCATAAACATTTGTGTCACACTTTCCTTCTGAAATTAGTATTCTTTTAAACTGGTTAACACATTTGTACTGTCTCTGACACCTTTAACTATGACAACTATGAAACAAAATAGTGTACAGTGAACAAACACATCATTTGGAGCCGATTAGATTAATTACTATTCAGGACAGTGCCTAGATTAATTATTTTGTTTGTGTAGTATGTTCGTTAAGTGGTTGCCTGATTGCCGCTCAGAAGATTGATTACTTGTTGCATTTACCTTGTGGTTTCTGTGGGGAAAACATCTTTTAGGATTCATCACTTCTAAAAGCCCAGGAGGCTTGGTTGACATGAGAATGCTCCAGTAAAGCTATAAAATGGAGAATAGGTTGTGGGGGGAAAAAAAGTGTTCTTTAAATAAACACCTACAGTGGTGGCTAGGGTAGCCATCAGATTTGTTTAACATCAGGAGAAACAATCAATGATAAAATAGAGTTAATACAGAATATACAATCTGAAAACCCAGCACACTACTTGGACAGTCAAATTGAGGGGAATAAGCACTTCCCAGGATTTTCTTGGTCTCCCGGTAAGCTAAAACAAACAAACTCTGATTTTGTTTTCATTTTACCTCATGTACCTCATACACCTCACTTCCCAGTGGCAGCCCCATGGTGACTGCCACTGCTCTGCTGCTTAAGCCTGCCCTCGCAGTGGGGCCTAAGGGCCACCAAGTTCCTTCTGAAGGACCCACACTGCAGCCCTTTCGAGGGCCTGTCTCGCTGTAGGAAGCTACATGGGGTTATGTGATGCATAAGAACACACATTATCTGCTGTGTTCAAGGGGCGACTGCAAGCACTAGGGAAGGATTTACGATAATAGGATTTTGTTGCAATGGGGGATCGTAACAAATTTAAATAGAAAAGTACTTTTGAAAGAAGCAAATGAGTTAAGGATTAAAAATAGAGCAGCCTTTTGTTTAGTGAAAGGCTGGACTAATCTCTCTATTTGGGGACCAAAAAATACATTGCTTCAACATAATTGTATATTATACCTATCTGTGACTTGGAATGCCGATGGCTGTATTAGAAACACAATTTTAGGACTCAAAGAGGCTTCGTATATTTCTGCTGAATATACCATACCTTTCCCCAGAAGAGAAAGCCTCAAAATCTTACTCTCTTTCCTACTCTTTGACTTTATTATTTAGGCCTATTGATTAGAGTCATAAATGACTACAACAGTAACACAGAATACTTAGAAATAAGTCTCTGCAAGTGCTTACGACCTCTGATATTATGGATTAAAACTAAGCAGGCATTTTAACTGACATACGTCCCAGTAAATTAGAAGAAAATAGTAAAATAATGAAAATGAAATAAAACTTGCCTCACAATTTAATCAGTTTTCCCATTACGGCTTGAGATATCAGAAGGTAAGCCATTTGCAAAGGCAATGTGTTTTAGCGTTTAAGACCACTTTGAATTTAAGATGATTAAACATCACAATCATTATGTCATTATGGCAAAGATAGTTTTCCTGCATAAGGTAGAAGAATTACCAAAGGAGAAATGGCCAGGATTGTAGGTTTGGAGACACTGAAAAATGAGGAGATGGTGAGAGATGGGCAGTTGTTTTGGGGTTGGTTGGCTTTCTACAGTGGTGCAGAGACTAGAAATAAGAGGAAATGCATTAGCCCAGCTGAAAATATATTTAGGGCCTTTTTGATTAAATTCTTCTTTTCCTCTGTGACTTGAAAACTGGAACTAGACGGGAATTAATTTTTTAAAACATTTTCCTTTCTCGTTGACTGCCCTCTTGTTTCTTTATGGGTACCTTCTTGAGTCCAGTAGGAAATTCTAGTAATTCAAGTTTTCAGCCCCTAAATCCCTCAGTTCTGACAGACTGCCATCTTGGGAAGCGGGGCTGAGACTATTATGGGACTAAAGTTGCTTTAAAACAAATTATCATGGTTTGAAAACTCTAAGTTCAGCATGTTTAGAAATAGCCTGGGATCCTAAAAAATGAACCCTGTTTTTCAAAGCATCCCCAATACTTTCCTCTGTTGTCTTTTTCATACATCATTGTAGCTTTTACAACTCAGACCTATTCTAACAAATAAGTTGCTTATATTATTGAACTATTAAACTCTTTGAGAAAATGGGAAATGTGTACTTGGAACTTCACTGGAGTGTTTTAGCTTTTGTCTTAATTGTAAAAGCAGCATGTTAAATCTATCTGTAAGAGTGTGAGTATATGTTAATGAAGCTAGTTTCCATGTATTGTTTACTAAAATAACTTCATTACTTTATGGTCTCACCTCAAATATTTAAAGGCCCTTGTAATTATTTGATGGCTAAGTGGTTGTCCTTTTAAAACAAAAAAATGGCCTTATCGATCCATTCTTACTCTTGACCCACAATTTGGTTTAATTGCCTTTTCTCCCTTATGGACAATGACCTCTCATCAATTTCATCCTGTAACCAAAGCTATCTCTTGGGAGACACTGAGGAGTACTGGGTCATTCTCTGGGGCGGCATTTACTTATTCACTCAATCAGTCACTCAGTCAATGAATAAATGTATTAAAAACTTACTAGATTCCAATACCCACGCTTTTATTTTCTGTATGAATGAAAGTCATAATCCCTACCTTCAAAGAACTCAGGGTTTTGTGAGCGCACCTGCAAAGGAACAAGCAATCATGATAAAGAGTGTTTGAAATGAGGCTCCCAGCGCCCACAGAGGTTACGGAGAGCATCCTTGGGGAGAACCCGTAAGAGCTCTGGGAGGGGAAGGGCCGAAGGAAGGGTGGCCAGGCAGAGGGGGCTGCACTTGCTGGGAATGAAGACAGAACCCTGCCTCTGACGCCCCTCAAGCCTGGAGGGTCAGGAAAACGGACAGGAGATGGGACAGGAAGGTAGGGCAACACTGGGAAGGTCTTAGAAGCCATGCATTTGGTTTTGATCCTGCAGAAACTGGAGAGCAAATGAAGGATTTAATCAAGGGAATGACTTCTGTCCAATTAGTATCATATTCTAACTGAATTAATCAGCCATACTTTATGCCTTTTCTTCACCTGTCAAAATGTCCAAATCGGTTTTGTTTTTTTATTTTTTATTGTCCAAACTGAGCTGGCTTCCATTTCTGACAGATTTGACTTTGAAATGTTTTTGCTTATCTGAAAGATAGAAAGGTTTTTCTTTCTGGCTTGAATTTCTAAATTCTGTCTTCCTTCCTCGGCTACCTGCTTGAGATCTTTCACTGGGCAAAATTAGGAAGGTAAATCTACTTCAAGATATAATTATATAGGATTTTTTAAAAGAGGATATGCTGTTCCTATGATATTAAGTTCCTGCTTTTATAATTATTTGGATTGAATAAGCCAGTTTAGAAACTAATGTAGGTCATAATTCATAAAATTGAAAACATAAGATATTTTAGTTGCTACCTGAGAATATCGCTGAAATCCACTTTTGTTGAAATTTCCCTAAGACTAGAGAACAGCTAGGTCTACAGAAATATTTGAGAAAATTCTGCATTTTGATATGTGTCCATTTCAGATGATTATTTTGTAGTTTAGCTGTAGATGGGGAAATACAAATCTGCTTTTAAGGAATGCATCCCATCTAACATTTGTCCCTGTCAACTCTTCAGAGAATTGATAAGAGAATTTTGCTCCCTTTTTACCTAAAACAATAAAAGGACCAAAACCCATCAATACAGTAATTTTGGACCTCTTCATGATGAAATGGAGTTGCTACACAGCTATAGTAGTCACTTGATTTGGAAATGATTGTGAATATATCCAAACAGACTAGCTCAACTGTACACAGCCAGTCAGTGTGCCCTGCACATTGACATGCTCTAGGGACAGTGGTAGATTTCAGATCGGGGAGGATTAGAGCCCTCTTTTTGGGGCTCTGCCGAAAGAACCCTTCCCACGCATTAGTTGTGGAGACATATAGCAAGGAGGGAAACAAGCTCTATGACAAATGTCCTGTAGAGCAGAGCGGCAAAGATGTAGATGCAGCTTGCTGGATTTTTCATGAATCAAATATCTTATTCCCTCAATGACCTTAGCAGAGAGAAAGTATCTTACATTTCCACCTTAATAACCCAGCATCCTTCCCTGCTTCATCTGTTTCAGTAGCCTCAAGCCTATGATAACCCAAAGAGCCTTTTACCCCAAGATATTTCATTATTTAGGATGTTGTCAGTGATAATAGGACCTCCATTGCCATTTTCCAATTTTGGACAAGTGGGATTAAAGCATTATATGAAAGACATTGTCAGACTAATCCCTGACTCCACTGTGACATTGTCCCTGTTGCCCTATATAGATAAGATCATACACATTTGGGTTTATAGGATGACTCTCATTAAATTGAATGCTCTTACTGGGATTGTATGCTCCTTTATTTAATGCTTTGCTCAGGGCTACTCATAGTAAGTGTTTTAATGGCTCTATGAGGCATTTTTGTTTTTGTTTTTTACTTTAATAGTAGGCTGAGAGAAAAAAATCCACATGATACTGCTGGGAAAATTGTCACTACTGGAATATAATACAGGTTCATCTCTCTGAATTAAAACCTGTTACTTTGGGGTGCTTGGATGGCTCAGACAGTTGGGCATCTACATTTGGCTCAGGTCATGATCCTGGAGTCCTGGGTTGAGCCCTGCATCAGGCTTTCTGCTCAGTGGGGAGTCTTCTCCCTCTGCCCCTCACCCCATTCCTGCTGTCTCTCGCTCTCTCTCAAATAAATAAAATCTTAAAAAATAAAACATGTTACTTTGTCTACTCCCTAGACAAAATAATTTTTAAAAAGTGAATGAAATTAAAAACAAAAAAACCCTCCATAGTGGCCTTTTTTTTATTTAGAAAAGAAAAACAATTGGGTGTCAACTTAGATTTTTTTTTTAGGGCATGCATAAACAGATACAGTTTATAACAGCAAAGACTCACATGGCACTGTAATGTGCCAAACACTCTTCCAAGCATTTCTTTCTTGACAAAATCTTTCTTTAAAGTGGCTATGGGGACACCCGGGTGGTCAGTGGTTGAGCGTCATGCCTTACATAGCATGCTCCCATATTTTTCCAGTAAATTACTGTTTTTGCCAATGGCATTTTGAGTTTCTGTCCTTGAATCTAAAAAAGCCCTGACTTCTGTCTTCAGTTCAGGGCCTGATCCTGGAGACCTGGGATCGAGTCCCATGTTGGGCTTCCTACATGGAGCCTGCTTCTGCCTCTGCCTGTGTCTCTGCCTCTCTCTCTGTGTGTCTCTCATGAATAAATAAAATCTTTAAAAAAAAAAAAAACCTTCTGTTTGCCTATGCAACACTGGCCCTTGTCACACTAAAGTTCTCATTGGGTCAAGGTTGCAAATATGTTCACCCATAAACCTCCAGTGTTATTCCACAACAGGAATCCATTGATGAGGGTCCTTGAAAGGATCATCAGTATTACGAATCATATTGCATAAGGCATACAATGTATGACAGCTTTGATTTACTAACCCATACACATTAAAATTAGACACAGAAAGCACTTTTAAAGTCATTTTGCTAACTTTGATCTTGTTGTTTTGGGTGATTTTCATAGATATAAATCCAGAACCTGTTAGAACTCATTTCTAGGTCTTTTCCCTCAAGCTCTACTTTTTATTTTCCCTCTCTAAAATATTATTCTGCTGATAATGAATAATTTATATCTGCTGCTTCTGTGTTACCCTCATTATACCCTCTGTGTTCCTCCCCCACAAGATAAAAATCTCAATCTTGCTGTTTGCTTCATTCAAGTATCAATCAACGGTTTCTCTCTAGTGTGTGTGCCATAGATGCCACAGGGTTTTTTGGCAGACTGATTTCTTTTTATTAGATCTGCCTTTTTTTAATGATGATTAAAATTTTTGAAATTCTTTTATTATCTTGAGTCAGAAATAAATGTGAAATTCTGTTATTTTAATTATGATCCTGTTAACTCAAACTCCAAAATAACAACAATTTGTTCTTAAACTATGCTAGGTGAGAGGGACACCACAGAACTGTGATTGTGTGAATGTTTCATTCTCTCCTTTGGGGTACAAATTATAGGTTATTGAAATGTAACACTGGAATGCAGAAGAAGACATACATTGCAAATTAAAATTTTGGCCATGCCTCCATGATAGTAAACAATAGTCAAAAAGTGAAAATGCTCATTTGTTCACCTCACAATCGTTGTTTTCTGTGAAAGCATCATATAAAAATGAATGAGTTTATTGACGTTCCCAGCTCTCAAGATAGCCTACTTGAGTTGGCCCCTGACAAGAGCAATTTCTTGTTTCTTTATACAAACAATAAAGAGGCTTTGTGGGATGGGAACAATATGATCCAATTCTTGTTGGATAGTTTTGGGGGGCTGCTTTGAAATCTCTTCTCAGAGTCACTTCAGAAGCTAAATGTGGGAACAAGAAGATCCCCATTTCACCCTGACATTCTTCAGTGGGTAGAGGGTCTATCCTGCCTCCAGTAGCTGTAGTAGCAACAAGAGCCTTCACAGTAGGAAGCTCAGTAGGAGCATCAGAATAAGACTAAAGTAAACTACAGCTAGTGATAGACCCACAGAAGCATCTGACTTTTGAACAGAACTTTCTGCAATGATCACTACTGTCATTTCTGGAACCCATTACTTCTGAGAATACCAGAGCTGACGTAACCCCTGTTTTGACACCCTCCTGTCTAGCTTTTCTAGGCCCCAAACTAAGAACAGATCCACCATTTGTCACCAAGCAATATTGTTGTCAAGATGCTGACGATTAGGGATCCCCAGAAATCAGGTGAAATTTCCCCTTCCCACCCACATACACATTGCTCTGTTTTCTTCTGTTGGCATTTCTGCTGCGTCTGCTGCCTGACACCTGGGAATTCAAAGTCACTGATTAAAAGCCATTATTTTACATAGAGAAAGGAGGTCCCTGCTGGTACTTCTTAGTTCACGGGGAGGGTAAAAGAGAGGCAAGTGGTCTAGAGAACCTGATGAATTATAGCTTCAGCCCAGATAAGTACATCTGAAGAGCTGTAGTTATGATGGATCAGAGTCTAAAGAAATAGGTGTGCTGATGATACTAGTTGTTCTTTAATTCATTCCATGTTTTTAAAGTTATTTATTCCTAATTCATTGACCCCACACATATTTACCAAGATCCTGCATGTACCAGGCACTGTTCTAAGTACTGGAGATGCAGAAACAAATAAGGTACACGTAGCCCCTGGCTTCATAAAGTGGGAAAATAAAGACATTAGACAAATAAATACACAAAGGGTTATTTAATCACATATGTGATAAATGCCACATAAACATCAAAGATTTTCTCAAAGCACCAGACAATTTGCAGAAGCCAGTTTGACAATAATAAATTGATTCATTAACACCATGTAAGAATTGCTGGAAATTTAAAATTTTTTCTTCCATTTGCACATTTTGCAGTATTAAAAAAAGCTTCATAAAAATTCCAATAAATACTATAATTAATATTTTATTTTCATATCTGTTGTTGTAGATAGACAGCAAATTTGTTATGTAAAAAGATAAACTTATTATAATGTATCATTTGTTGGTGCAATATTTATTATATAAGGGGAACACAAGATTTGTATAAAGTACTCTGGCTAAGCACTGTGAACTATAGAAAAGCTACATTCTAGGGGTTTGCTCTCATGAAAGAGCAATAAGATACACAGTAAAATAACAGCACAATAAAGAATATGAGATAAGGCCCATAAGAGTTAATGTACATAGTAAGTGCTATTTATATGTTTTGAAGTGAAAAACTGTAATGCATGGACTTATACTTTTGCCCCAACTGATAAATTTACATAAAAGTTTTATTAAGGTTTTTTGTTTATTTGTTTTTAGAAAGGGAGGATTAAGGAGGCACAGAGAGAGGGAGAGAGAGAAAATCTTAAGCAGACTCCACGCCCAGGGCAGAGCCTGACATGGGGCTCCATCTCACAGCCCTGAGATCATACCTGAGCCGAAACTGAGTTGGATGCTTAACTGACTGAGCCACTCAGGTGCCCCTTATTAAGGTATTTCTTAAAAGCAACTACACATAAAGTAATATGAACAGTAAATCAGATAAAAATCTCAAAGACTCCAGGAAGTGAGGGATATGTAAGTGAAGATGGGGAGGGAGACTAGATTCGTTAGCAAAAGCCAAATGGACAAACCATTTTATAAGGAGATTAGGTAATGAGTGTAGTTCAGGGGAGAGATACAATAGAAAGTTTTTTTTTTGTTTTTTTTTTTAAGATTTTACTTATTTATTCATGAGAGAGACAGACGCACAGGCAGAGGGAGAAGCAGGCTCCATGCAGAGAGCCTGATGCGAGACTTGATCCCGGGACTCCAGGGTCATGCCCTGGGCCGAAGGTGCTAAACCACTGAGCCACCCAGGGATCCCCTAGAAGGTATTTTATAATAAAAATTCAAGGTATGCCTGGAGACAAGCAGGAGGCCAGTTAGCTAAAATAGAGATTTACTTTATTGTTTTTTTGCTTTGTTTTTTTTTTGTTGTTGTTTTGTTTTGTTTTATTGTTATAGAAAAGACCATAGAGTTAGATTGGACCCTAACTGCAGTGAACTTTGAATGCCCCATAAAAGATTTTAGATTTTATCTGATAGTTTATGCCATTAAACAATGGTTTGGAGGCAGGAAAGTAGGAAGTAGAAAAATCAATCTGGATGCAACACACATAACAGGGATGACATTGTATATTTTAATTACTCAAGGTTAGTAGCTGAGAATTGAGGAATAAATACATGAATTAGAAGATCTTAAAAATCACTTATGTTGACTTGAGTATATGGTATGCACATTTTCTCAGAAGCATATTGACCTTATTTTTAAAAAAATGAAGAATTTCTTCCTTCACCTCTAAAAGGAGGGAGGTAAAAAAAATAAAGGGCTATTTGTAAGTCCACTTGTTGGTAGTAAACAGAGTTGAAACTGCTTGGGTGCACAACTTTAATCATGGCTGTGAATGTTCGTAATTAGGAAAAGTGCTGTAGAAATGACTGGATTGAGAGTCAGCCCATGTAGAGGATATGGTGGCAAAGGACTGGAAACTGTTACATCGCACAAATAATGCAAAGGTGGCCATTCACGTATGTGTGAGTTACTGTTGCAAACACTTTTGATCAAGGAAGAGGAAAAGCCATGGAATTGATGTCTTTATTGCAAAGGACAATGGGAATACACGTAATTTAAAGCTTGGGCAAATCCCAGTGTGTTTTTAGCCCAAGTATGTGGCTGCATGGCCACGGCTCCTAGGAGAATGGGTGTATGGAGATGAGAGGGAGGGTGGCTGTGGGGAAAGCGAATAACACCTCTAGGTTAGCTTTCTTTTTCTTTTTTCCTTTTTTTTTAATTTTCCTAAAAACTTTAAGATAGACAGCCTTACACCTTTGAGGCCTGTACTAATTTTTGAGGCGCATTTTTACTCTTTCCATTTAGGCATTAATCAGGAAGTCGGTCTTTTCGAAGTGTGAATCATGAATAGTGACTATGAAACCTTTTAAGAATGTAGTAGGAAAGATATTAGCACTTTGGGGATGGCTGCTTAGTGGAGTGAGAGAGCTAATGAATGCTCTAAGTTATCTAGCTCTTTTTATCTATGGTAATTAGCTTTAACAAGGCAAGTTAAAAAAAATTCTTCCCAAGTCTTGTACAGTGTAACTTCCCACTTAGCATTTCTTGTCTCCTTACAAGCCTTATAACCTGAGGCAGTCTCAGATATTCCCTATGGGAAAGATGTATTTGAGAGTTATGCTTACGGCACTTGCCTTTATTAATTTTTTGGAAAAAAAAACATTTTAACATTCATTTTAATGTTTGAGAATTCAAGACTTTTAGGGTTGGATTTAAGGCTTATTTTTGTAATTTTATAAAAAAAATAAAAATAAGGTATAATGACAATAAATCATGAACCAAACACATCTCAATTAAATATTGTGAATCTCCATATCTTTTTTAAAAAATATACGATTTCTCATAGGAGTCTTATCATAATTTGTCAAAACATTCCAAGGCATTATAGATACTAAAAACTATCTTGTTTGATAGCTTCTCAATAGATAATAGGAGATTAATCTAGAATCCCAGTTCTCTCTTTGTTGTTTGAATAAATCCAAAGCACCTTCCTTCCCTCTGCATGGAGAATACACACACACCCTTCTGCTTTTCAGAATTAACCACACCCCTCACCTCCAAGATCATTTTGCCACCCAGTTACACAGTTCTGTGGCCAGTGTCTCCTTAAGGTGACAGTGAGAGAGACTATTTATTGATTATCTTACCTCCCACACAATTTATTGGAGGTTGACACCCTCCCTCCCATTTTTTTTCTTTGTGATGGTTGAACGAGCCATTCATTACAGAGATGGCTTCATTTAAAAAGTAACCCCAAAGTTCTAGTGGATTGAGCGATTTACCTACAGAGTAAAACCCTTTGCAATCCTATGGTAATTGATGCTCCCCTCATCCTTTCCATTTAAAGTTATAAAAACTGTATGTGGATTTTCATTTTTTTTGTAAATGTTCTTTGGACTCTTCTATCACTCTGTATTCTTTGAGCAGAATTCCTGGCTATAGTTCTTTGTTCTTCTTTATATATTGGCAGACTTAAAAATAGAAATCATTTTGCATCTATTTGGCTGATCTCGAAATTTTCTCTATTTACATTAGTTTAAGGCATCTCTGGGTCACTTCCTTCTCATTTTTTTGGCTTGATCGCTGTGTTTGGCCACATTTGTGATAAGGGAGGGCTGAGGCAGAAGCTGAGTCCAGACTTCGGTCCCTTTGTGCACCTGTGAAATTCCCTGGAGAAGTTCTGCATGTTACCCATGGCTTGCCTCCACTGAAATAAAGGCTTTGATGAAATATTCAGGCAGGACGTTTTGTATGTCTTGGGTGCAGTGAGGATTTTGCCTCTTTGTCTCCTTCACAAGATGACGAACACCTTGACTGTGTCTGAACTCACCTTGACTGTGTCTGCACTCACCTCTCCAGTGTCCTGCACAGGAGCATCAACAAATATTTGCTGAATGAATGAATGTGCAAATGAATGAGTGTCCCATGAAGGACTAATCCTGGGGTGGTGATTATAGCTTGTTTTCCCATTATTCCAATATTCTACTTCACTGTCCTGTCTCAGGGGACTACCTCCTTGAGTTCCCTGAGGAATTACAGAAGAGTATGACTGATAAAAACATATAACAAATCAGTGTGGAGCAAGGAAAGGAACCCTGTACACTGGTACACTGTTATAAATTCATCCCTCTCGGCTCTATAAATTACTTTTGAAGAAATTAGAGGATTTTCCTTAATAAAAATTCAAATACAGCACTTCTCCATCATTTATTTTATTAAATTTGGCAGTGGATTGGAATGGTAAGAGTCTGGAAGTGGGAGGATTTCCTGAAAAGGAGTCAACCAAATAGTCAAATAACTATAACAGAATTTTCATAGGCAATGAAAATCCTATGTCATGAGGTAAGATTTTTCAGGGCTGCAAGCCTAGACAGTGAGATGAATGTCACATGGAGACTTCTGAAAAGCAGTGAGCTCTTTCCACTAGGTGATTTGGTTGGTCAGTACCCATAGTTATTTTGAATCACTTGTTTATAACTCACTCTAAATCAGATGGTTTTCTGTTAAATTTTCAATATTAGGAGTAAGAAATATGAGCCCCAAAGGTGTCTTATTTTAAGATTTTCAATCATTCCCTTCTATTGCTAGAAGTAGAAGAAATTATTCTTTAAGAAATATATAAGAAAATAAAAGAGCTATGAAAACATAGCAAAAAAAAAAATTGAGCATTATCGTTGGTGTTCTGATTGGTCCACTACCAGTGGGTTCTTTAATTCAGTATCCGGTAACGATCAATATATTTGAGAATGCATCTTGGAATGAATGGACAAATTGAAAATTCCTCCATTTCTCTTCCTCTTACCCCAAGCAAAATTAATCTTTCCAATCTCTGTGCTTCTGTGATATTTTGTACATAATTCTAATTGTGTATGTCACATTTCAGAATGATATTTTAACCACTTCTCTTTTTCCCTTGGCTGGAATGTGATGTTCTGCATCTCATTAATCTTTCCTCCCTCCGCCCCCCATAAATGTACAGTATGTGTTAGCTGGAATGGGGACCACTGAGAAGTATCAGTTGATGGTGATTTGGAGAAAAAATGGCATATCAAAAAAGTGTACTGGATGTGCAGTTATTCCAAGTTAATTTTTTGTCACATGATCAAACTTTAACCTTCTGAACTCCAGTTTCCTCCTTTGTAAGATGATAAAAGTTACAAAGAAGAATCAAAAGAAGGATGATGTGTGAACTGCTTTCAGATCTTTAACTGTCTATTCAATTGATATGATAATCATGTTAGCCAATGGGAACGCACTTTAGGTCTTCCTAACCCTCCCTGAACATGTTTCATTGAAAATTACTGATTTTACCTAAAGTTTTGAGATTGGGGTCTCATCCACAAATACCCTTCACTTGATGTTGACATTTATTGACTTCCTAGTATATTCAAAGTGCTATGAAGAGTTAAAGGGACATTGGTTGGCACCTTCATAAACTACAGTCTGATTATAGTCATTATGACATGTTGTAGTACAATGTACAACAAATGGAATAGAAGTTCACTACTTTTATTTTACCAAGTCAGCATGGATTTGGGAGACATGTAGACCTTTGTTAAAATGTCCACACTCAGCCTTCATTTTTTTTTCCCTCTGTAAAAACGATAACAAGGCTGTAATAGGGATGGGTGGGAAATGCATATTAAACACAAGGGTGCCAATAGGAGCAATTTTGGTCATTATTCAAGGAAGAGATAAGTCACTGTGGGCTTGAAGAATAAGAGGTGGGATTTGTCAGGGACATTGAGCATACTGAGATGCAAAAGCAGAAGCCAAGTTGGCATGAATGAGGCTCAGAGATAACTGAATTAATATCATCAACATGAACCCAGTACTCAAGCTAGAAACCTGGCTGTCAACTATAGTTCCTTTCTTCCCCGCATACTTATCCCTAATACTTAAGTCACTGCCAAGTCCTATCAATTCTGACTTGCAAATGTTTCTCAAACTTACATAATTCTCACAATTCTTATATACCTCTCCATTCCTAGCACCTCTCTCCAACCACGATCCCCTTGCTATGCTCAGTCCCAAGTGTGCCCCACTGTCTTGCCTCAGGGGCATTGAACATGGTATTTGTTTAACATAGAACATTTAGTCCCCAGCCACCCTTCCTTCCCCACACTGAGTACACACTAAGCACACACACACTTGTATCTAGAAGCTTTTCCTCCAATAAGTCCTTACTATAACATTGGTTGCCTGTTTATCTCTCTCTGTCCTTTACTACAATGTAAGCAAAAAAAGGCATCTGCTAGGGGTGTCTGGGTGGTTCAGTTGGTTAAGCATGTGACTCTTGATTTCAGCTCAGGTCATGATCTCAGGGTTGTGAGATTGAGCCCCATGACAGGCTACGAACTCAGTGCAGAGTCTTCTTGAGATTCTCCCTCTCCCTCTACCCCTCCTCTCCTCACCCCCTGCCTATGCTTGTAGGCCTTTTTTCTTTCTCTTTAAAATAAATAAATACATCTTAAAAAAAAAAAAAGAGGCACTCTGCCAACCATCACAGAAACCCAATTTCCACAAGTTCCCAGTGCCATGTCTAAAAATATCCCTGTATCCATCCCCCAAACTTTGCGTTTCTTTCCTTTTCTGTGGATGAGTTGACTCCCATTCTATCTGCCATGAACTTCTCTCTGCATGTATAGATCCCATCCCTTCTCACCAAAGGAAGGACATTGTGTCAAATGTTCTATATTTTCTCCCACATCATCACTTTTCCTCTCTTAACATTATGTATGCAAATATGCTAAAATAGATCCCATCTAACATCGCCCTATTTGAACAAGTTGTCTGTACTGGCTTTCTCGACTATGTCTTACTCCATTGTGTCTCTGATCACACTGACCAGGCTTTTGTCCCCACCATTTTGACAAATCAGTTCTTACCCATATCACCACTGATCTCCACATTCCCAAATTCAATGATGAGATCTCAGACTTCATCTTTCTTGATTTTTTGACACAGTGGATTCAGTTGATTACTTCCCCCTTCTTGAAACTCTTTCTTCACTTGGTTATTGGGTCCCCTACCTCAGTTCTGTTATCACTCTTTCTCATGCTCCTTTGCTGATTTTTCCCCATCCTGACCTCTCAAGGTACAATCTATTCTCCTCTATCTCTACTTGTATCTCTGAGGAAACAAGTCTCTGAGCTTGAAATGTCAACTGCATGCTGATAAGCCCCAACAGCTCAAATCTTGACCTCACCACTGAACTCCAGACCTACTGCCTGTTTCTTGTTGCTCAGTTTCTATCAAGCATTTCGAACTTAGACAAAACTCTGATTCCCACTTCCTGCCCCAAAACACTCCAGTCACAGACATCTCAAGTTCAACGCAGTTCCATTCTGCCAGTTTCTTAGCCCTCACATTTCAGAGTTCTTCTTTATCACCTCTCCTCATCACCTCCAAAACCCTGGTGTCTTCTCATCCAGTTTATTAACAAATACATCTAGAATCCAACCATCCCAGCCACTGTTTTCTCCCACGTGGATAATCACACTAACCTCCCGTCTGGTCTCACTGTGTCCACCCTCAGTCCATATAGTCTTTTATTAAGGAGGCATCCAGAGCAATTCTTTTAAAATATAAGACATAATGTGGTGCCATTCCTCTCTTAAAATATTTTCCAGTTTTTCTGCTCTCTAACAAGTAAGAGTCAAAGTTAAACTCTTTATGGTGGCCCTAAAACTCTCCTACTAGTCTCTCCCTTAGTTTGCAACCCCATTAGCCTCTTTTTGGCCTTTATTACACACTCAAACATACCCCCACCTCAGGGTCTTTGTGCTTGCTACTCTTTCTGTTTGGAATTTTTTTACCCTCCTAAATCTACGTGAGTCACTCTTATTTACCTCAATTTTCTGCTCACTTGTCACCTTTTCAGTTTTATTTCGTCACTCCTATCCTTACCCTTGGCATATCCAATTCTGTTTGCCATACTTTATTATTACTATTTTTATAGCATTTACTGCTTCATGATATATTTATTTGCTTGTTTATTGTCGGCCTATATCCACATGAAGGCAACGCTATGATGACAGGACCTTTATAGTGCCCATCCCCACCCCCATTTATCATTATCCTCAACACCTAGAAAAATACCTGATATGTGGAATGTACTCAAAGAAATATCTGCTGAATGAACAAAATATTTGTTAAATGAGGCCCTTAATTGACCGTAAGAGACTAGCATGTCAGCCACTCCTTCTAGCTCTGCTGCACACATGTGCTAGCATGGACATCCTCTAGTGCACATTACATTTAATGTCTTTAAAATACTTAATAGTTTCTCTGAGTTCTTTTTACATATTTTTTTTCTTTTCTTGTTCAGACTTCTGTCTTGAAATACCATCAATTTAACTAAGCATGTAGACATCAGCAGCCTTACAGCTGAATTATATTAACGCCTTCATAATGGTGGTCTAAGCAATTGTTTTGCTTTTAGGATGGCTGGCTCTGTCCTTTCTATTCATGTTCCAAATGCCATTGAAAAGCCCCTGAATATTACACAAAGTATGCCAATATGAAAAAATATCAACTGCCATTTTATTTCAAGCTGGGCTTCTGCACAGTAAACTGTTCCAAATGTGGTGAAAACCAAATCCAAGTCACCTTAAACAGGAAGACAAATGTAAAACAGCAGATAACTTCTAAAACAGAAAAGAAACCCTGTATTCAGCCAGTTAGAACCACATATTATTGTATTATTTTTTAACATTTTGACCTGCCATTTGTATTGATTTTTTTCATGCTTTAATCAGAACCATTTTATCATTTTTGCAAATAATTTTGTAAGATATGAAAATCCCATGGTAGATTGTTATAGTTGGCTTATTTGCTCATTTACTATTGTGATTTCAAAGCTCAGGCTTTGTAATCAAGCAGATCTCAGCTCGCAACTAAGCTCTTTGAATTCTCATCTCAGCAAAGTCCTGAGATTATTTAACATTTTTCCTCATTTATGATATGGGAAGAATAAGTCTGTCATGATTATGGAAATAAACAAATTATATATGGCATTTACTAGTACTCAACATGCATTTCCTAGTATTTCTGTTGTTGTTGATTATACTGTCAGAAAGATTATCTATTAAAAGCTCATAATTTGAAGCTGGATTCATCTCCAAAATATAAACTTTTTGCTCCTTTCCTAAATGAAGCTTATTAGTCTGAATGCATTGACTTGACCCCCTAAAATGCAGTGTCTACTCCTCTCTCCTTGTCAAAGCCTGACATATTTTTTTGAAATTAAGAATTAAGTTTCTCAGTGATAGTGTATCCTCTGAAAAGAAGACAAGTTAGCATGCTTCTGGGTTTTCCTCGCTTGCCTAAATATGATTTATTTTAAGAGAAGACCTTCATAGAGCTAACGTGCCCTTTATCCATAAAAAAATACAACATATAGGATGAATCTAATAATGAGGAATTGGACTACATGACAAGTGATGAAGAACTTACTATTTTTTAAAAAAAATTATTTATTTATCATAAGAGACACACAAAGAGAGGCAGAGATCTAGGTAGAGGGAGAAGCAGGCTCTCCGCAGGGAGCTCGGGTATGGGACTCGATCCCAGTACCCTGGGATCATGCCCTGAGCCAAAGGCAGATGCTCAACCACTGAGCCACCCAGGAAACCCAGTGCTGAAGAATTTATCAAGCAATAGATGTTCTGCAGATACAACCAAAAGGATTTGGAAGACAAATCACTTACCATAAAAAGTAGGCCACAATATTTGAATATAAGTCTAAAACTAAGAAAATTTAAATAGTTACAACTTTGTTTATATAAACACAGATTATGAGCTTAGTCTCTAGGTAACACAAATCAATTCAAAATATATTTTAGTTGAGACTGTAAGCATGATTATCAGATAAAACCAGTTAGAAATCAACAAGTTGGATCTAAACACATTTTTCCTCTTCAAGCGTTTATTACTTTTGTTTATAACCTCCAAATTTCCCTTTTCCATTTTATTACAGATTGAGTTTATAAATAATGAACACCAGATACTCTGCAGTTGTGTTTAAAACAACAAAAACATATTTGGGTAACTGGCAGACACCAAATACCTCAAGAAATCCAACTTGCACATGAATAAGAATCCTAAATAATTATAATATCAAACTGATATATTCCACTGACACAGTTATTTTGGTACGGATGGATATTTAATGAAAAATAGGTAATAGAGATCAAGTTAACATGTACCAAGGACATGACACAGAGAAGCATTCTTAACCTTCCTGAGTCTGGTTAAATAGACATTTCCCCTAAGGACACCTGGGTGTCTCAATGGTTGAGCATCTGAGTTTGGCTAAACTGGTAATCCCGAGGTCCTGGGATTGAGTCCCCCATCGGGCTCCCCACAGGGAGACTGCTTCTCTCTCTGCCTGTGTCCCTGCCTCTCTCTGTGTGTCTCTCATGAATAAATAAAGAAAATCTTTAAAAATAAATAAATAAATAAATAAATAAATAAATAAATAAATAGACATTTCCTCATCCTTGGGTCAAAAAAGTGCTACTAATCTGAGACCAGAACATGATAAGGTATTGAGCTTTGCAGGATAACACTCCAATCATGTTGGCTCATGAATATATATTAGTGACTTCAGAATCTAGGGCATGCAGTCTCTTAAATGCATTGAAAAAAAATGACATTAATGAAAAGAAGGAATTATGGGGAAGTAAGACCTTGTTCTGTCAAGTTTAGTACCTGTTCTAAAAACAATGATTCAGAGTTTTAAGCTCAAACCGTCTCTTCTAGTTAAAATTCCCTCCTGACCAAATAGTGATGCGGAGAACTTTTCAAAGTCACATGGAAATCAGTTTCAGTAAAATACCCTTGGTATTTTTAAGTGACTCTCCAACAAATATTTATTGTGCGCCTCCTCGTGTCAATACTGTGCCTTTACAAATGACCTACTTATTACCGTCAAGAAGTCTTGTCCAGCTTTTTGAATAATACCACTAATAATACTAATATCACTAATATACTAATAATGCTAACTGTTTAAAAACAGTTTTTAAAACAGAAGGAAACAAAGTGTTTCCTTCTCTGTTGCTCCTTTCAGAACACAGTATAATGGGCATTGTTTCTTCCCTGAGGAGTTTATATTATACACGAATGACTCTCTGCATTTGCTTCACAACTTTTTAGCTCTCTGCTGGGCTGATCTAAGCATCAGAGTCCTCAGTGGCTAATAAATGAGCATTTTACAAAAAAAAAAAAAAAATCCACTGGGAAATGGTATTCAAATCAGCCCTCCAGGGCATTTTGTTACGGTGAATTCCCATAGGTACATGGAGCAAAATGACGAAGTTCACCCCTGGGAAGGTTATTTATGTGCTTCAGTTTGGCTCCGTGGAATACCTACAAACGCTCAGAGGCAGCCATAAACCCCCAGAAAGCCACCATTCTCCGCATAGGTACATGTTTGAGCAAGTTAAAGTTAATATGCATTTAAGGAAAAGTTGTGGAGGGGTGATGTTGAGGTTCAATAGTGTTCACAAAGCACTTGGAAAACTAATCTTTAAAAGTGATGCGTAATGTATAAATTTGGCTTTCAGTCCATTGTATTAAGAGAGCAGGCATTACCATCGTACCACCATTAAGTATAAATGCTTAAGCAGTTTAAAACACTAAAGTCGGAAGCACTTAAAATATCTAGTAAAATTGTCTATAGTACACAACTAATCTACAGCATCATAAATACTTAAATATTACTTAGTATATTCCTTACTATGATAGTATTTCAAGCAGCTTGCTTTTTGTATGATGATAAGAAGTAAAGATCAATAATTCTCCATTTCTTAGTAAAGGAATGAAGTGCTTATCTATTTTTCCCTTCTATAAAGGTCACTGCTTTTTATTCTCTCTCTCTCTCCTCCTCCTCCCTCCTCCTCCTCCTCCCCTTCCTCCTCCTCCTCCTCCCCTTCCTCCTCCTCCTCCCCTTCCTCCTCCTCCTCCCCTTCCTCCTCCTCCTCCTCCTCCTCCTCCTCCTCCTCCTCCTCCTCCTCCTCCTCCCCCCCCTCTGCCTCCCCTTTCTTCTCCTTCTTTCTCTTCTTCTGAACAGTATCCAGCCTTGATAAATGTTGGGGGTTAACCAGAGCTGACAGATTTCAAGACAAGCAAGTCCTGAAAAGGTCGGGAAGGTGTGAGATCCCCAAGGAAATAGAGCAGCTGAGGGATGTAGAAGAAAATGTGTAGGATGGGAGGGAGAACTTGAACTCAGACATCAGGAGGTTTGAATCCTGGTGAAAGAATGTATTGGTTTGTGAATTAGGGAAAGGTTTAAGCTCTTTAAAGTTACCGTGAGCTCACACTCTCCTCTTAAGAATTTTTCAGGACTTATATGAGAGATGCCTTTGGAAATGGAAAATATAAAGATACACAGTTCTTTTTTATTGGTGGTTTTTTGTCTTTTGTTATTGTTTTAATTTGGTTTGTTTTTTTTGGTGGCAGAGGGGATGGGTTTGCTCTGATTTGTGTTTTGAAATCCAAAAACCAAGAAACTGGAATAGCAGCCGTTCTCACCGTCTTCCCCTTGCATCTTCCATGAAGGCTCCATGGGAGTGCCTCCCACAGTGACTAACAGGTGTTAAATCAATATTTGAGAAATGAGTAAAGTTTTCTTTTTCTCACAATTCTGAATTTTTTTCAATTTGGAATGTGAAATACATACCTCCTTGTAATAGTTTTCTGTTTACTTGTGCCATCTCATCTGTCCGTTTGAGGGGCTCTTAGTGATGGCATGTCATCACTGTCACGTCATCCAGAGTGCCTGTTTGTGCTCACTGTACATGTTCACTGAACTGAATACATGAAGTATAAAGCCACCAAGCTTTGGCATTTTACATCTCAATGACTTCTCTTTTTTTCTAATGCTTTCTCCTTCTCCCAAATGTTATCATTACAACAATTTATTGTTATCGTCCAGTAACTAGACCAGGTGGTGGGAATCTGAGAATTCAGGCACACTCTGGTACTCGGGACTTACAGTTTATCAATATCAAACATTTAGTGAGCTCTTATGTGCCAGCCAACCTGTTAGACTTCAGATATACTTTTCCACTTGGGTTGTGCAAGAACCCATAGAGGCAGGTATTATTATTATTCACAATTTACAAACAAGGGAAATGAGGCTTGAGGAGTAACTTTACCAAAGACACAGGAGATGGTGCTGGGATTCTAACCCCAGCAGGCTACCTTCAGGCCCATTCAGGGAAAACAAGTAACACTACAAGGTATTATATGCTAAGTGTCCACAGGGATTTTTAAAGTGCCATCAGATTTCAGAAAACTGAAATGCCTCTATGGGCATGATATTGGCGTGGGTAGCACTTGGGTTTGAACCCTAAGTAAGCGCAATAGTAACAATTTGAAACACTTACATGGCACTTACCAGAGACCATTTATTCATAATTAGCTTATTTATGCCTCACAATAGCTCTATGAGATAGGCACCTAATATGCCCATTTTGCAAGTAAGGAAACTAAAGCACAGTTACATAACTTGCCCAGGTCTCCCAGCCTGTGAGAGAAGGGTTTAGAGAAACAGCAAAGAGTAGGGACAGATCGTCCCAATGAAAGCCATATCTAAGAAGTTTAGAAAGAATGGCATACAGTCTGCCATATGAGGGCTTTCTCTGGGTAATGAGTAGGAAAGCACTTAAGACAAGTTCTCTTACCACTGACAAATTGTGGAGGGCATTAGATACATCGGATAAGAAACTTACACTAGATTTTATGCAAATATCAGAGTACCATTAAAATTATTCTGAATATTTATTATTTAGCATTTCATTATATGTAGAAGTTACTGCGCTAAGGCTCAACTTAGACACTTTCTCTGGAAAGCTTCCTGACCACCTTCCATCAATCACTCCTACCATCGCCCACGCCTAACCACTCCTACAGAGGGGACAGATGCCCTTCTGTTCCTTGAGGACCCAGTAGTCCTCATTCTCATAGTCTTTACTATGTCTTTGTATTTCCTTTCATCATTCTGCCCACAAAGGATGAGCTCTAATGACGGAAGGGGAGAGCTTCTCTTTAATTTTTCTATGAATAAATTCCCCAAGCACTTAGTATAGAGCTTAGAATATTGAAAGTGTTAACTATAATCATGTTAGTCACATGAAATATTTTCTGGACAAAATAAGATATAGATATTAACTATAATGTCTATAATTAATATAGGTATTATAATTTTGTTTCACTCTCCGGTTATCTTGAATGTATATATTTAATACATCCCTATAAAGTCTCATGCACATCAAGGGTGGGAATCAGACCTTTTTCTTTGTGCCTCTCACAGTTTCTGCTATAAATATTCCATATTAAGGAGACTCTACACATTGATGACATCCTCTCTTGTGTGAGGAGGAAAACAGTACATCAGGGCGTTTATTTACTAGGCTTCAGCATCATGATCAGTCATTGTGTCATCATAGCATCAGTTTCTCCTTTCTCAGTTCTTTCTAGTGCCCTCTCAAACACTCCTCCAAGTTCTGGCTACACCTGCTCTTCACCACTTCTTGCATATCCCATGAATGAGCCTAGCTTCCTGCCTTTGCTTATGCCATACCTTCTGATTGGGAACTTCTCCTCTTGCCTTCTCCACTTGGTGAATGCCTACTCAAAACCAAGGCTCAGATTTTTGAACCTTCACCCTCAACCTTCTCTTGTTGGAAGAATCCAATTGTGTCCTCGTATAAGTTCCCATAACACTGTATATCCACTTCCATTAGGATTTATCCAGGGTGTATTGCCTTCTTTGCCAGTCAGTGAAATTGTAGGGGGTGAAGACTAGGTCCTAGTTGTCTCTGCATTCCAAGCACCTAGTACTGTACCTGACACAGTAAGTAATCAATAATTGTTGGATGAATAAATTAATGCATATAATATAGTTGTTGACCATGATAATCATTACCTAATATTCCCTGACCTTCCCTAGGACACTTAAATTTCTTTTTCTGTCTTGTTGAAAAGATAGGAGAATCGGAAGATCAGATATTCTTAAGATGTGATTTTTAATTTTGTATTAGTTCAGTCTTCCAAGTAGCAGATATTATGACAGGATTAGATATGCAAAAGATTTATTGGGGAGAACTTGCATGAGGGAAAAAGGAGAGAAAACTAGGGAAAGCTGGGAAAGTTGTCACATCACCATGTTAGGTGCACTATGGAGGAAAGAAGAAGAAAGGAAGGTTGAGAAGGAAAAGTTTTAGAGAATGGTGCAGTTCTAAGAAAGTTTTAACAAAGCCAGTGGGGAATCTTTGAGCCAATAGTCATCCATCAGAAGAGCCCTTACATCTCCTAGGAACGAGATGCCTTACTGTCCCTCTTTGTTCAGTTGTTGTCTGAGAGCAGGTCTTGGGAAGTGTAGACTCTCTGGTCAAACCCAAAGATGGTTTTTAGAGTCTAGCAACCGAAGCCTAGCAATCACACCCCGTCCAGTTGGACATAAGAGGGGCCACGTTTTCATAGTGACCACAACAGCTTGGAATTCATGATGCAGTAGCATTGGTTCTTTATCTCTTCTACAGATTTGCAGCTAAACATATTTTAAATACATGAAA
Organism: Canis aureus; assembly: GCF_053574225.1. Classification (NCBI taxonomy): domain Eukaryota; kingdom Metazoa; phylum Chordata; class Mammalia; order Carnivora; family Canidae; genus Canis; species Canis aureus. The sequence continues at coordinate 33,370,062 of NC_135618.1, forward strand.
CACGTTTGAAATAATGGAACAAGGGATCCCTGGGTGGTGCAGCGGTTTGGCGCCTGCCTTTGGCCCAGGGCGCGATCCTGGAGACCCGGGATCAAATCCCACATCAGGCTCCCGGTGCCTGGAGCCTGCTTCTCCCTCTGCCTGTGTCTCTGCCTCTCTCTGTGTGTGTGTGTGACTATCATAAATAAATAAAAAATTTAAAAAAAATTCCTTTAAAAAAAAAAAAGAAATAATGGAACAATAGACAATGCGCTGGGAATCTTAAATACATTTCAAGTTACTTAGTCTTGGGTAAGCTTTGTTTATTAGGTAATTCTGACATTTTAGAGGAAAATAAAATTCTTAATAAACTTAAAATACTACAGGAAATTGTTTCAGAGAAAAATCAAAAGAATGATTTTACATGCAGTTTCTAGTGAACAGACGTTTGACTAAGGTCATAGTTTGCTGGATTGTAGAGGTTAAATTCAAAAGACTTCCTCAGAAGAATCACATTTAACAAATTGTTGATGCTGCATATCTTGTGAGAAAGAACATGTAAAAGTTTGTTGTGTAGAATAGAGCATATCTAATTTATAGAGGTTTTAAATGACAAGCCTTTTCTAAATTCCAGAAAGCTTTTTAAATTTGCATTCTTATAAATAAACCAGTCTCTCTTAGAAGCAACCTCAAGTCTAATAAATAAATAAAACCCAACTGTTATTTCATATAACATTTTTTTCACACCAGAAAGAAGTGACTCAAGATAATATATAGTAGAACTTCTAGAAAGCAGTGCTATTAAAACTACACGATGCAGTTTCTCTGCTCAGTATCTATTCTCCTTATCATCCCTTGCACTCAACCACATGTTCACTACTTTTTTTAATCTCCAGATTTTTTTCTCATGGGTTTCATCTTGCTGAAAAGTGCCTTCTTATTCCTTCCCCAACCATATGCATCCATTACTTCCTTGAAGATACCTTGAGCTGATAGACTACCTTGTTTCATAAAGTCTTTCTTAAAGAACTGTTCTCTCAATGTTCTCTTAGAAGCTACAAAAATAAAAGGAAATAATGTCACTAGGTACTTGTATCCCTTTAATTCCTTGTTTAGGAATTAAAGGTAGATTTTACTCCATACTAGACACTTGCTCACATGTTTCCTTTTACTAAGGTTGTTTTATGTCTTATCTCATGTAGTAGATTGGAAACTCTTCAGGGAAACAGATTACTCTTTTGTTCCCTCAGTATTTCCATTCATGCAGTAGAGCCTCAACAAATGCTTTTATTGTGTTTGTTCCATTACCTTTTTAAAATCCAAATAAGTGTTTATGACAAGAAAAACCGTTTGAGGGTTGTTTTTTTTTTTAATTGGAGTTCAATTTGCCAACATATAGCATAACACCCAGTGCTCATCCCATCAAGTAGTTTGAGGGTTTTTTAATTCACTTAATCCAATTACCTACCCAGTGACAACTTCTTTTAATTATTTATATTTTTATTTTTTTGGTGGGCTTACCTCCATAACTAAAATGCATGTACCTCTTTTCCTAGATTAGAAGTTTTAGACAATATCTACTGATTCCCCATTATGAAATATGAAGATCTAATAGTAACATGTCATTATTCTACTAATTGCTCCCCCTTTTCCACTATTTGATACTGATTTTATTAATTTAAGTCTTTTGTTGATTATCTTTGTAACTTTATTTTTTAATTTTTGTAACTTTAAAAGAAGTATGTAAAAAAATAAAAATAAAAAAGTATGTATATCTTGGTTTCTTATTCCATCAACTTCAGTAAGCACCTTGGTTAACCCTATGTGAGACTTTTAATGCTCTGAAACTTTACTCTACTTTTCCTTCTCTCATTCCATTAATCACACTTCCAATCATTATTTTTTTATATTGTCAGGATTCTAAAAATTTACATTTTGCACTGTAACCATACCAAGGCTTTCATGCTTGACCCCTAGTTGATTCTAAAAGTTAGAATTCAAGTAGATTGGGGTTACTGTGGCTGTGTTGATTTTAGTCATGGATTAACTGAGTGTTGTGATTACATTTCCTTCTCTAAAGCACTGATGCTATGACCCTTCAGTCACTCAAAGAAGAGGATTTCTACTAAAAAGCCAAATAGATTATTTTAAAATTATTTCTAATTGTTTAAAACTATACCACATTATCTTTTTGGCTTATATCTGCTTTATATCAAATTTCCACCCTTTCTTTTATAGCATTTCCTTTACCTCTTTGTTTTCTTATTGATAGTGGAATATATGTTTATTGTAGTCTGAAGATTTTCATCTACTCCATTATAAAATCTGTTGCATATTATCATCTTTTTTTCCTGTTGACCTCCTTCTTAGATTCACCTTGGAGTCAAATTATTTTAACAACTAAGATGATATCATTATTGACCAATCAAGGAAGAGGTTATTGATAAATCACCAACTGGGGCATTCTCGTGTGCATGGGCTGACGGCCCTCCTCACCAACCTTAGTGTGAACAATTGGTTTTCCAGGCAGCAGCACATCCATCACAGTAGAATTCCTCTTCTCTGTTCTCCTTTTGTACTTCTCTGACTTCTGTTTCTCTTTCACTTTTCTAGATTACATCTTTAGCTTCTTCAGGCGAGAAATTTGGGAATTAACTTTATATGAATGAAAAGTCTTTATTTTATCTTTATTCTGGATTGATCATTTGGCTGAGAATGTAATTCTGGCTTCTAAATAATATTTCCTTAGAATTTTGAAAGCATTACTTCATTGGCTTTTGACCTCTCCTGTTGCTGATGAAAGAAGTCTGGTGCTTTCTGAATTCTTATTCCTATGTAGAAATGTGTGTGTGTGTGTGTGTGTGTGTGTGTTTCTTTTTTAACCTGGAAACTTTGTAGATGATCTTTTTAGCCTTGATTCTCCTAGATTTCTTAAATATGTGCAGATATATTATGGTGTTGGACTTTTTACTCATTGTTTGGGTTTTTTTGGGAGGGCACTCTTTGAGACCTCTCAATATGAAGACTAATTTGTTTCTTTTGTTATGGGAATTTTCCTTTTTTATTTCTAATAATTTCTTATGTTTTGATGATTTCTAAATGTTTTCCGTTCTCTCCTTTTGCAACTCTACTAGGTATACTTTGGATATTCTGGGTTGAATCTCTATCACTTACCTCTTCTCTCTCTCTCATATGTATGTGTCTTTCCTTTTACTCAATGTTCTGAGAAATTTTCTCAGCTTTATATCCAGTCCTTCTGTTGACTTTATTTTTATTATATATCTTTAAAACACAAGGGCTCTTTATTATATCCCACTTGTTCCTTTTTCTTTGTAGTCTGTTCTTGTGGCATGGATGTAGAAAAGATATAGAATCAGTTTGGGCATATTAATTAGGTTTTGTGGCTAATCTCCCTAATGAAAAGAAAAATGCATTTGTTTGCTGTTTTTTAACCTTTGTGAAACATAGTAGTTATGTTCACATTTTCAAAATAATTGAGAAACTTGGACCACTTAACAAATGTTTTAAGAGTTGTGGAATTTTCACATTGTTGGCATAGGACTGAGGAAATGGAAATAAAAATTTGTATTGCCATGCATTTTTTTTTTCAATTCAATTTGACTCATTTACTTGGCTAAATGGGATAATCTATATAAATCAAGCCTACCTAAAATGTTGTTTATGGATTACTATATGTCTATGAGTTATTTGTTACCTGCCCATAACAAGATAAGAAACTTGTTCCAGAATGTAAATCGGTTAAGGTACTAGCATAGTCATAGCTGACATTATTTCCTAGCAAAGTTTTCCAGTGAAAGAAGTGGTACATTGATTAACATTTCAGCAAAAGCTGCTTATCCTATCACAGGCAGGTAAAAGCCTATAGATCAGCACCAGTCTTTGGATCACACTTTGAGAGACTGGTAGAAATCGCTTAGAACAGTGCCTGGCAGATAAGGCATTAAAGAAATGTTGAATCTGACACATATTTTCCTGGAATGAAGTTTGAAAACTATCTTGGTCATTCACAGATAGAATAATTGGTTATTTATCTCATTAATAAAACAATAAGGGAACTCTGCTAATTTCTCACAGTCCAAGTTTTGTTATTTTTCAGTTTGGCAAAATCCCATAAGCTTATTTGGTTTATTCAATAGAAAACAACCCATTGAAGTTACCAATGAGACAATAGCCAAAACCGTTGTAGAACTCTTACTTGTTGCCAACCCCTGCCTGTCCTAGCTGTCTTCCTGAGAGCCCCCATCCTGATGCTTCATGCCAGTCAATGCTAACTAATACTCTGAAATCTACAAACCATTGTGTATTTTGATATTGATAGTGAGATGGGTAATGAGTTATATATAAATATATGTCTTCCATTGTAAGTCTCCCCAAACTTTGGAAATAATCTCTCCATCTCTGCTCACTGATGAAAGGCAACACTTTTTTGCAATGTTGTTGAATAGGTACTAGGTCCTGAAAACACACTAGCATAACGAGGTGCTGGTCAGCCCCTTTCTGTAGGCACTCAGAGTTCCATAGTTCTCTTCCTGAACACTTTTTTTTCTCCTGAGAACAAAGCCCACTCAAACCCTAGCTGGCTGTCTATTACCAGTTCATCACTGGTTCCAGCTAGCTCTAGGTTCCAGAGATCATGTTATCACCCTGTCCCTCGGTTTCATTCCAGACCATCTCAGAATGACCTACTTTCTAAATGGAGCTCTTACCATCTTAACACTCTACTCCTAGAATACCATGTAATCCTTCCCTGTGGAGGTCATCATCCCTCAGACTTCTACCACTCAGTTCAAATAAGACTAGTTAGGCTACGCTCTAGTTTAACTTGATTAGAGTCTCTGTGACCTCAGTCATCACAGCTCTGTCCCCTCTTGCGACCTACCTGCTCTTCTTTACCAGGATGTCATGTTGGTGCAGGGCACTGCTTGGGACAACTTCATAGAGCCTGCTCCAGTCTTGAAAATCTTCAATCTATAAGCTCTGCCTTGCCTAATTGCTGTGATAAGGAGTGCCAAACACACATGAATTATGTGTTAGTGAATAACTCCTTTAGTTTGTCATGTATTCACTTTTAATTTTCCAAATTCTTATGGTAACATTATTCTTTTGCATTTAACAATTGTGTTGGAATGAGTAGGTCAGATCATTTGCTTTCTTGCCATTTCCAATGAGTTCTCTTTGTCAGACTTGGGTTATTTCAGTAGATCTGACCTAAAGATCTTGTTACTTTTACTCTGATCAATCCAATTTACACACTACTACTGTATTAACTTTCTTAATTTGCTGCATGAATCCTCATATGTGCTGAAGAACCTATAGTGGCTCCCTATGGCATAACAGATGGAGTCCAAGAATCCTTGCCTGATGATTAAGCTATATCATTAACTCAGCCACTGATTCCTACAGTCTAGGCTCATTCAGTTACTTAGTCATATGCCCTTAATTACTGTGTTTAATTTTGCTCATATTGTTATATGTCTTCTCCTTTTCTATTTTTTTGTTTTTCTTTTTTTTTTTTGTTTTTTTCCTCTCTCTTTTTCTATTGATTCAGTTTTTTTTAAATTTTTATTTATTTATGATAGTCAGAGAGAGAGAGAGAGAGAGGCAGAGACATAGGCAGAGGGAGAAGCAGGCTCCATGCACCGGGAGCCCGATGTGGGATTCGATCCCGGGTCTCCAGGATCACGCCCTGTGTCAAAGGCAGGCGCCAAACCGCTGTGCCACCCAGGGATCCCTTGATTCAGTTTTTGTGCACCCTCCAAAGCTCAGTGCAGATGTTCTATCTTGAGGACAACCCTACTTGATTATATCTGCCCAAAATTGATCTTTCCCTCTTTTGAACTCCTACTTTATTTACTGTCATTTTCTTTTATTTATTAGTGTGCTTATCTCCTCTCTTGTTGGTATTAGCTCTTTGAAGGCAGGGGTTGCCTCTTCATGCATCAGTATTCACTCATGGTGGCTAACATAATATCTTTCATATGGAAGATACTCAGTAGTTAGTAAGTGAATTAATTACTGATTATTATATGCTAAGGAAGAACCAAGGAAGTAACTGTTAAGATGGTCACTTAATGAAGTAGGTTTGTAAGAGTTTGAACTAAGGCAAGGAGTGAAATGGACCACTCTTGATGAATAGAATCTAATTATTATGAAACTGAACAACAGGCTTGAACATCTCCCCTTCCAAAAAAATTATCTTAAAGTATATATTTACAGATACCTTTCAGATGCCTTTAATATATGCATGAAAATGAGGGTATTTGGACTGAAGAAAATTAGAAATACCTGTTTTATCTCTGAATCTTTAGCAAATCTATGTTTAATACAGGTGACCTAATAATTGATTCACATTGTGGTCAATTTTATCACCATTAAAAATTATACTTCATAGTTTGCAAAAACATGAAGAATATTCACATAATGCAAGTGAAAAAAAGTAGAATAAAAATTATATACATAGTTTAATTGTGATTTTTTTTAAATATGCAAAGAAAAGATTTGAGAGAAAGATAGAAACACTAATAAGATGTTAATGGTTAGTGTGGTGGCATAATGATGGGTACTTTTTCCTTTGTTATAGTACTTTGCATATTCTAAGTTTTCTTCAGTGGATATACAAGACTTTACTGTATTTAAAAAATGGGACCAGGGATGCCTGGGTGGCTCAGCAGTTGAGCGTCTGCCTTTGGCTCAGGGCATGATCCTGGAGTCCCAGGATCGAGTCCCATATCAGGCTCCTTGCATGGAGCCTGCTTCTCCTGTCTCTGCCTCTCTCTCTGCCTCTCTCTGTCTCTCATGAATAAGTAAATAAATTTTTAAAAATAAATATATAAATAAAAATTAAAAATGGATCAAAAAGGGAAGAAAAATACCTAATAGAAATCTAATTCATTGATAGCTATTATGACCCTGATTAGTCCGCTGACTTGGCAGAGAATGGTATCCCTCAGAGAGGAGTATAATATTTTCCCTTAAAAAAATTTTTTTCCCTTAAATCTAGTTTTCCTTATATTAGTCACAGAGACATCTCAATAAGTAATTTGTATCTCATTGACTGTCACTCATATGTATAAAAAATATTTTGACATATGTAAGGTTTTTGCGATATAGTTAGGAAATACTGAGTTCTCCCAAAAATTGAGGTAATAACTACTGGATGCTATAGAAAAATATGAATTAAATTCAGAAACAATTTTGCATAACTATCTAGAATAATTTGAAGTAGAATGAATAAGTGAATTACTCCTGTATAGAGAGTTATGCTGTATGATTTGAGAATATAAGAAAGCCTAAATCCAACCCATGCTAGGGAAATGTACTTTACTTTGTTGAGGTCCAGCTTTCAAATGTGCTCTTTTATAGGTTTTGGATTACATATTGATTCATCATAGGAAAAATGTACAGCTAAAGAGTCAATGCACCTTTCTAGAAAAGGGAAAGGAAATTAAGTCCCACTTATGATTGTCATTTTTATTTATGCTAACTTTCTCCTTCCCTTCCCTTTCAAAGACTTGTATTCACACAAGGGTTATTGAGAGCTAAAAAGTACATGTAAGAATGATCAAATACAGCAGAAGTGAGTGCTGAATTTTATGGCAAGAATAAGGCAGCTTTTTAATATATGAAAATAGTGTTTCTGCATACGATCAGCAATTCTAATTGTGGTGCTTGACATTCAGTGTTAATCCACCAGCTCTAAAGCTTATTAAAAATGGCAGAAGACATATTGGCAGCATAGAAACAGGTCAGAAATTGTCGAAAACAATGAGAGCTTTATGATCAGCCACAAAATTGTGGTTATTTTAGAAATCTGACTTGTGCATGGAATCCACAGTTATGGAATCAATAGTCCACAAATAGTGCTCACTATTGCAGACCATCTCAGCAGTACGTTTCAAAGATCCCAAGTGAACCTTCATTTGTTGTTTTTGCCTTTGTTCTCTTTTTCATCTGGATCTGAGGAGCATCTCCCTGCTATCCAGTGAAATTAGCAATGGGATTCACAATAAAGAATAAATGTCAGCTTTTCCTCCTAAAAGAAGGAAACACATTGAAGAAACTAGGCAATCACTTTGTCATTGGTGAAGGTGTTTGTTGTAAATTCCCTTATGGAAGGGTGTAAGGCCATAGGAGTTATTTATGTTTTCACTTCTGTATCTAGATTCATCTAGGAGCCGCCCCCAAACTAATTCCTTAATTATCCAAAGGCCTATGGGAAAATGAGAAATACTCAATGGTGTAGAAGTGGCTCAAGGTGTAAGAAGGATTATCTAATTTGATATGGCAATTTTCTTCTCCTACTCACTAAGTAAATGGGACCTGAGGACCTCATTCATGTTTCTCAGTTATAAGCTAAGCTTCTTAACATGTCCTTTCTGACAAGAGAGTCATTTCACTCCTGCCACCATTGGTGAGGTAACTTAGTAATACCTATGCCTTCTGCCGAAGAAATAGGAACCATCCAAGAGAAAATTAGTAAACTAAAGCTGACAGTACCTTGTCACAAGGACCCATTAGTGAACACCATGGAGGATTGCCTGCTTCTCATTCATTGTCTTTCTGTAATTTATATCTGATTTCCCACAGATTATGCAGCAGTGTTGTATGAATATTTGTTGTAGCTACATATTTTGAGAAGCAAATAGGATTTTATAATAAATAGGTGGAAGTAAGAAGAGAGAAATGAATTGTAAATTCACTTCCTTAGGGTGACTATTTCAACAGAGTAAGTGCCTTTGTAAATATGCTATCTTTTGTCTGCTGATAGGGGTTTTCTTTGTATAGAAAGGCCTACAGATTAATATTAATTCCTGGTTATTGATGTGATTCATTGTGACATCCATAATCTCTCTTATTCCAATTTCAGAGATTTTGCCAAGAAAAGGGTAAATCTCAGCATCCAAATGAAAATTTTAATAGACTTTTCAGGCCAACAAAGATTTGGGGTATTCGAACATCACTAAACAGTATACCCTCCACACATATGTACCATGATGCTTATCCATTTATAAAAACTTTTAACATCTGTACAGTTACTTACAGCTGCATTTGTTTTTCTATAGCATGTAGGAGGCTCATTCCTCTTGCGCATGTAGAATTTTTTTTTAATCTTTATTTATTTATGATAGTCACACACACACAGAGAGAGGCAGAGACACAGGCAGAGGGAGAAGCAGGCTCCATGCACTGGGAGCCCGACATGGGATTCGATCCCGGGTCTCCAGGATCACGCCCTGGGCCAAAGGCAGGCACCAAACCGCTGCGCCACCCAGGGATCCCCGCGCATGTAGAATTTTTATTGATACAAAGGAGCAATAGGTGTATTCATTTATAAAGAAAGAATAAGTTCTCCCAGCTGTGGGAGCTGAAGCCCAACAAAACGTGCACCATGTGTGTATTGCTTTACTGAAAGGATTATAATAATTATTTACCATCTTTTAAAATATCCCCTCAAATAAAAAAAAGGTAGGGGTAATATACTATTAAAAATATTTGGCCTAAAGTATGACCAGTTCACCTCTACTTCCTCCATCAGATACAGCGTAGAATACTTAAGTTTCATAGTCCTTGGTTAATTACTACATGTTCTTCGGGTAATTAGCACCTCAAAGGTTTTCCACTGTTTGATATCCCTGCCAGAAATGTAGTTCAACTCATTGAAGTTGGGAAGAGTGATGGTAGAACAAAAGGATGAAGATGTATATTTGAGACATATCTTGAAGACCTTGAATGTGAACCAGGAAATTGACGTTTACTTTATTCTCCAGGTAACAGGGTAAGGGCTAGGAGCAGAGAATTAAAGTTAACCAGAGGCTTTGTCTGTCTGAATTCTGGCCTGACTATTAATTAGACTCTATGATCTGCAGTACTCTCACCTATAAAATGGGGGCAATACTCCTTTTAGGTTGTGATGAGGAGGATAAATAATATAAGGTAATATAAAGGAAGCTTTGAAAACCGGCACTCAGGAAGAGCTTGATAAGTAACAGCTATCACTAATGAAAAGCGATAGGAGAATTCTGAGCATTGAAGTAAGAAGATTACACCTGTAATTTAGGAAATCATTCTGGTGATCTCTGGTTAAAAAAAAAAAAATATATATATATATATATATATATATATATATATATATATACTTTTTATATATACAGAATTATATATTTTTTATATATAAGAATTATATATATATAATTTATATATATAAAAATATATATATTATATATATATACACACACATACATATTTCTGTTGAGTGATGTTGATAGTAGAAGAGGCTATAAATGTAGGGGACGGGGTTTATGGGTTGTCTCTATATCTCCTTCTCAATTTTGTTATAAACTTAAAACTTGTCCAAAAATAAATAAATAAAATCTTAAAAGTCAATTAGGGCAATTCAAGATAGCAGAAGAGAAGAGAGTTTTGAGGATATAAAATTCTGAGGAAAGAATGTCATCCAAAGAATTGTCATCTCAATCAGGTATATCCTTGAAAACTTCAATTGTCTTGCAAGGGGTTGAGGAATGAGTTGGGAGTGAACAAAATAAACAAATATGAAATATTGTTTCAAGAGGTTTGGTAGTGAATGGAAGTCCAGAAATGTTTATATTCTGAGGAGGCTTGGTTTATTTATTTTATGGGAAGTTTATACATTCAGTCTCATTGGATTTGTTGTTTTGAAGTGTCTTTTGAATCAGAGTCAATGATTTCCCTGTATTATTTTTTCTCCCTTATTTCTCAGATGACTTTTATAGATGAAAGTCAAGGTAAGTTTTGTTTAATACAGATAGGCACACAAGAGGCCTCATGTCATCTCTCCCATTGACCCCAATGATTATTTCAAAGTCTCTGCATTCCTCCAACTTCCTCTTCCTTCTCTTCACTCCCATCAGGCAATCTACTTCGGTGAGAAAACACAACCAATCCTAGATACTGAATCTTTCCCTTTCTTTTTTTTTATTTTTTTATTTTTTTATTTTTATTTTTTTAGATTTATTTTTTATTGGTGTTCAATTTACTAACATACAGAATAACCCCCAGTGCCCGTCACCCATTCACTCCTACCCCCCGCCCTCCTCCCCTTCTACCACCCCTAGTTCGTTTCCCAGAGTTAGCAGTCTTTACGTTCTGTCTCCCTTTCTGATATTTCCCACACATTTCTTCTCCCTTCCCTTATATTCCCTTTCACTATTATTTATATTCCCAAATGAATGAGAACATATAATGTTTGTCCTTCTCCGACTGACTTACTTCACTCAGCATAATACCCTCCAGTTCCATCCACGTTGAAGCAAATGGTGGGTATTTGTCATTTCTAATAGCTGAGTAATATTCCATTGTATACATAAACCACATCTTCTTTATCCATTCATCTTTCGTTGGACACCGAGGCTCCTTCCACAGTTTGGCTATCATGGCCATTGCTGCTAGAAACATCGGGGTGCAGGTGTCCCGGCGTTTCATTGCATTTGTATCTTTGGGGTAAATCCCCAACAGTGCAATTGCTGGGTCGTAGGGCAGGTCTATTTTTAACTCTTTGAGGAACCTCCACACAGTTCTCCAGAGTGGCTGCACCAGTTCACATTCCCACCAACAGTGTATGAGGGTTCCCTTTTCTCCGCATCCTCTCCAACATTTGTGGTTTCCTGCCTTGTTAATTTTCCCCATTCTCACTGGGGTGAGGTGGTATCTCATTGTGGTTTTGATTTGTATTTCCCTGATGGCAAGTGATGCGGAGCATTTTCTCATATGCATGTTGGCCATGTCTATGTCTTCCTCTGTGAGATTTCTCTTCATGTCTTTTGCCCATTTCATGATTGGATTGTTTGTTTCTTTGGTGTTGAGTTTAATAAGTTCTTTATAGATCTTGGAAACTAGCCCTTTATCTGATATGTCATTTGCAAATATCTTCTCCCATTCTGTAGGTTGTCTTTTAGTTTTGTTGACTGTACCCTTTGCTGTGCAAAAGCTTCTTATCTTGATGAAGTCCCAATAGTTCATTTTTGCTTTTGTTTCTTTTGCCTTCGTGGATGTATCTTGCAAGAAGTTACTGTGGCCGAGTTCAAAAAGGGTGTTGCCTGTGTTCTTCTCTAGGATTTTGATGGAATCTTGTCTCACATTTAGATCTTTCATCCATTTTGAGTTTATCTTTGTGTATGGTGAAAGAGAGTGGTCTAGTTTCATTCTTCTGCATGTGGATGTCCAATTTTCCCAGCACCATTTATTGAAGAGACTGTCTTTCTTCCAATGGATAGTCTTTCCTCCTTTATCGAATATTAGTTGACCATAAAGTTCAGGGTCCACTTCTGGGTTCTCTATTCTGTTCAAACTCTCCCTCTTCACCGATGACATGATACTCTACATAGAAAGCCCAAAAGTCTCCACCCTAAGATTGCTAGAACTCATACAGCAATTCGGTAGCGTGGCAGGATACAAAATCAATGCCCAGAAATCAGTGGCATTTCTATACACTAACAATGAGACTGAAGAAAGAGAAATTAAAGAGTCAATCCCATTTACAATTGCACCCAAAAGCATAAGATACCTAGGAATAAACCTAACCAAAGAGGTAAAGGATCTATACCCTCAAAACTGTAGAACACTTCTGAAAGAAATTGAGGAAGACACAAAGAGATGGAAAAATATTCCATGCTCATGGATTGGCAGAATTAATATTGTGAAAATGTCAATGTTACCCAGGGCAATTTACACGTTTAATGCAATCCCTATCAAAATACCATGGACTTTCTTCAGAGAGTTAGAACAAATTATTTTAAGATTTGTGTGGAATCAGAAAAGACCCCGAATAGCCAGGGGAATTTTAAAAAAGAAAACCATATCTGGGGGCATCACAATGCCATCACAATGCCAGATTTCAGGTTGTACTACAAAGCTGTGGTAATCAAGACAGTGTGGTACTGGCACAAAAACAGACACATAGATCAGTGGAATCTTTCCCTTTCCGCCATCAAGTCAAAAATCTTTTGTGCCTTTGAGTCTCCTGGTTATTCTATTCCCCTTTCACAAGGAAGCAGACTGACCCATGTACCTGCTGTGCTGGATTTCTCTCCTGCCTCCTTCTCAAGAACCTCTGCTAGGAGTCATCTGCTCACCTCTCACCTTTGACCCCTTTATATCAGTCATCAGGCAAACTCAGGTCTCAACCAAAATTTTTTTAAAGCCCCCTCCCTTTACTCCTTATATCCCTCTAGTTCCTTTTATAGAAAGGTTGATTTTAATTCTATAATTTCATAAAGTTTGGCCGACTTTTCACACATAACACAACTCCTTGCCTTCTGTCTTTGTTTAGAATGTTCATTCCTGCCCCCAATTTGTCAACCCCCTCAAGCTTCTTTATACTCATCTTTTCAGCCTTAAATATCACTTCTTCAGAAGAGTCTTCTTAACCATAGCTTCGGAGCTTTGCTTTATTATACCTACTACACTTTTAATTACTTCTTCTGTCCTAAGGGATTGTAAATTTCACAAAGGAGGGGCACTAAGTCCTGTAATGAACGCTGCATAGAGCCTGGCATAGAGCAAGCATTCAGAAAAATTTTGTTGAGTATTCCTTGTAGATTCTCATTAACAGATTCCTCGGTACATATATTATAATGTAATTTATCAAAAGAATAGATTTAGGACGTCTGGGTGGCTCAGCGGTTGAGTGCCTGCCTTCCTGGAGTCCCTGGATTGAGTCCCACGTCGGGCTCCTGCATGGAGTCTGCTTCTTCCTCAGCCTGTGTCTCTGCCTCTCTCTCTCTCTGCGTCTCTCATGAATAAATAAATAAATAAATAAAATCTTTAAAAAAAAAAGAATAGATTTAGATCCATTTGATTTTTACATTAATTGATTTTTATACATTCGTTTTAGGAGTAAAGCAAGGAATATTTTCATATGAAGTTATTTTTCTTGCTAAGCACAATTATAATTTCAAATATGTTTCCACTGAAAAAGTGTTGACCTAAACATATGATATAATAATCATCCTTAATATTTCTATATTTACTTTAACAAGTATTATCTCTGCCATATGTATTTAATTTTTCAGTTTGTGTATTTAATTCTCCTATGCCACTAATAACTTAGTCAACCAGACACATAATGCCTATGTATACACATATTAAGATATAGAACAGAACCATTTCACAATCCACAAGAGTTTCCTCATTATTTGACACTCACTCACAGCTTTTGAGAGCCACTGACTGTCTTTATGCCAAGATTTATAGGAGAGCAGCTCATCTAGAAAAAGCAAGCAAAATGCCAGGAAAAAAAACAAGAGTGTAGTGACAGAAGGGGCCCTTAAGGTGACAACAAAAGACCAGGGTCCTGATCCTAACATGGTCATTGGTTAGCTGTATGATCCTGGATAAGTCTTTTGACTACTTTGAATCTGCTTCACTTGCAATATTAGTGTAAGTTATTTCCACTTAATCGAGAGTAAATTTATCTCAAAAGTTTACTGTGCACATAAGCCTACATTTCTTAGGCATTGTAAGGAGTACTTAGAAGATAAGCACACTCTTGCCAAAAACAGTTTATCTTCTTCATATGGACCCAAACCAAAACAGTCTAAGATTAAATAAGACATGCTGTTGTACTTGAGATGATTAAGTGCCTAATGAACAGAAGAGACCATCAGTGCTAAAGAGTTTAGAGAAAAGTAGAACTTCTCATTAAATGGTAAGATCTCTTCTCTGTCAATACAATAATAATGAGATTGAGTTTAAAGCATCTAATTATGTGCTTACATGTAAAATATATTCATGAATATGTGTTGAATAAATAAATGAAAGACTAGATGGGCGAATCAATGAATCAGAGTGCTTAAAATATTGATTACACTTGCAGAAATATTTCTAGGTGTTTTATATGTACATGTATGTATGCATGTGGTTATGTATACATATACTTACACAAATGTTTGTGTATGCGTGTATATGGGCCTTAAATACAAAACTAGAATTTCACATGGGGAGAAAATAAATTTTTTGTGAAATATTGCTGATTTAATTTAACTACTTGAAATATATTAGAGTTTTTATATTATATCCTGCACCAAAATATGTTCCAAATTATTTAAAGATTAAATGATACCATAAATAAAAGAAAATATAGGTGGATATTTATATTTAGTGCAGTGAGAAATCATTTTCTAAATTGTATCCAAAACCAAAGATAAACACCATAAAGGAAAATCCTGATAGACATGACCATATTACAATTTAAAATGCACTATATAAAAAACTTTCACAAGAAGTATGCAAATGAAAAACTGGGGACATTTTGCAATAGATTTGACAGAGCTAATAGTTTTAATATAAAAAAAAAACTTTCAGGTAAATAATTAAAAAGAAAGAGACTTGCAAGCTAAAGATGTTTTTTAAAGTAAAGGTAAAGATACCAATTTAAAAATTTACAAGAAAAAAAGGAAAAAGGAAAGCAGTAGGTCAATAAATATGTGCAAAGCTGTTCTACTTCATCAGCTCTTAAAAATGCAGATAGAAACAAAATGTTTTGTGCTGGTAAGGGTGTGAAAAAATGGTCACCTACACTCCTTGCTAGTGGGAGTATTATTGTGATCTTTTTGGCAGATAATTTAGCAACAGCGTAAATACTAACAGATTTTAAAATGTGTGTCCCATTGACCCAGCAATCCCACCATTAGAAATGTAACTTAAAGAAATAATCAGGATTGTAGGCGAAGGTAAATGTACAAAGATAGTCACCTAGGATTTATTTATAATTAGGAAAAATCAGAAATGGCTACCGTAAGCATTTTGGCCAGAGCAGATGAAAAAAGCATGCAGCAATTTTTATAATCTTTTGTTAAAAGTAAGTTGGTAATGTGCATCAAGAATTATATTTTTAAATATTTATACTTTGACATATTGATTAATTTTCTAGGAATTCCTCCTAGAGAAATCATTGGAAACATAGATAAAGCTAAATTGATGAAGATATTGCAACACTAGAGCAATTTATAACCCATTGCTGGATTATAAGCATTGGGTAAGCAAATGGTAGAGTCCTAAAGTAGAAGACTATGTGTCCGTTATACATGTTATTTACAAAACGTTTTCAACATCTTGGAAATACACATATATCAAATGTTAAAGTGAGACAAGAGATTGTGTTTCAGGGTTCAAACCAGCACTTCCCCACTGTCTACTATGACTTCTCTAAGCTTCAATTTTTTACTTTATAAAAAGGGACATACTTGTGCCTTCCTTACAGGGATGCTGTGAGGATTAAAGAAAATAATGAGTATAAAGTACTTAGCGCAATGCACATACCACTCAATGAAAACTATTTTTTTTTTTAATGGGGCATACGATTCCGTAAAAGGACAGTTGTAACTGTCTGAATATACAGTGAAAGTAATTTACTGTGGCATTAATAGTAGTTATCTTGGAATGTTGCAATTATGTGATTTTTTTTTCTTCTTTCAAAATTTTTTCTACTTTCATAATTTTTAAAGTATATTGGTTTTGTGTTTTGTTTTGTTTTTGTTTCTAAATGGTAGAAAGCAGACAAAGGATTCTGAAAAGAAAATGTAAATCAGACAGGCAGCAGCAGCAGCAGCAGCCAGGACGTGGGCCACCAGGACAGAGCTACATCAGCCAGCACCATCTGTCACGCAGCGAGTAGTCAGAGTCCTGGCTGTTGCGGTGTAGCCTGGTGGCCAGAGCAGTGGTTCTGCAGTTGTGATGTGTGTCTGAGGACAGCAGAAATGCCAGGGCCCCACCTCCAGAGATTTTAATTTGGCAGGACGGAGGTGGGATCCAAGTGCTTGAATTTTTAATAACTATTCCACCTGTGATTCTAACTCCCACCAAAATTTGAGAACCCTTGGGCTAGAGCATGGTGTTAATAAGGCCGCAGTTCCAGACAGCATCCCCAGGGGGCTTCTGTAGTTAGCGTTCGTGTGCCTGCAGGCTGCACGCCCATTTGTTGCCATATGTCTAACCAAGGCTGGGCCAGTTGGGAACATGAATGGAAAGGAGCAGATTATCCCCTCTCTTCTCTCTCCACTCCACTCCACTCCTCCACTCCACTCCACTCCACTCCACACTCTCTTAAAGAAATAACCCTGAACGTACGCCCTATTACTGGTGAGTCAATAATAGCACCTTTGCTAGATGGTCAGAGGGCATACTTGAAGGAGGAATAAGACCTTGACTGCTGCATATGGGGTCGATGAAAATTAGATGAAGCAGGTGATCTGAAAAAGTCCTCAGTTTGATGGGGTCATGTTTAAGAGGGCAGGATACTTTTGCTTTCCCAACAGGCTTCTAGAGATTAGTTGAGAGTTCGTGGTTGTTTAGTGTTTATTTGGAATTCCTCCGCGTTTTCCTTATGTTTTCACGGTATCATTTCTTTATCCACTCTGTTGTAACATTACCTTAAAACATAATGTGCTATGGGTCTGAGTTCATCTGAAGTTCAGGGTGTTCCAATGTATAAGATGAAGCTGACCCCATGGGAGTCCGAGTTCTTTCATCCAAAATAGTATCAACCTAAGTGCACCCAATAAGTGAAATCTTTGCAACACTCAGGTATCTGATTTTTACTTGCCCTTTTGCAAAATCCGTTTGTGTTTGCTTTTGAAAATAACTTTTAATTAAAATCATCCTGTGGATTTTACACCGTGTTCGGTTTTCAGTTCAGGAAGCAGTTGTGCAATTTACATTACAGTTCTTTGGGATGCAGGAGGAATCATTTGTGCCCTTGCCTTTTTAAAATGGAGCCCAGTGGAGTGAGCTGTGTCACTTTGATTTTCCTGCAGCTCTCACTCAACCTTGTTTCTTTTCCTCTGGTTCCTTTTAGATGTGATTATTTTAAGCTTCGTTGCCTGTACCTTTGTTCCATTCTTTCTGTTCGTTCATTTAGGATGTGGATATCCCCATCTTTACTTTGCTTCATATTAACAGATCCTTTTCTTCTGTAATGGATTAAATAATCCAGGTTCTTCCATGGGGTGGAAACATCAAATAACCTTGCTGTTTGTCACTAGTTTTCCTGTGCCAAAATGAAGATGCATCTGATGGCACTGGGCTTATGCAGTTGAAACCTAAGGGAGCAGTGGGTTTGCGGTGTTAAGTACAAATAGAACAGGCCTCAATATCTGCCCAATTTAGCTTTTTTCCCCCTGTTCTTTGAATTACAGTATGGGAGCACTCTGTTTCTTCATCCTTAAAATGGAGATGAGAATATGGATTTTGCAGGTTTGTTTGTAAATTTAACAATAATTTTTATAAAAGGATAAAACTTTATAAAAGGTTTATAACCAAGGATATAGTGAGCACTTAATGAATTGTATTTATTAGTATGGATGTATTTAAAGTAGCTGCGGGGGGATCCCTGGGTGGCGCAGCGGTTTAGCGCCTGCCTTTGGCCCAGGGCGCGATCCTGGAGACCCGGGATCGAATCCCACGCCGTGCTCCCGGTGCATGTAGCCTGCTTCTCCCTCTGCCTGTGTCTCTGCCTCTCTCTCTCTCTCTCTCTCTCTGTGACTATCATAAATAAATAAAAATTTAAAAAAATAAAAATAAAGTAGCTGCAAATGTACAAAGTGTGTAGAAGAGACAAAGCAGAAAAAACTAGCTAATATGAGTAATGACAGAACCGAGATTCACACTTTTTCAGCAAGTATTGCATTTAGTAAGTACACGAGATACAGTATTCAGTTTCAGTCTCCAAAGTGGGCTACAAGTTGCCTAATTCAGAAGATACTTTAACATCTTTGTTCTGCTGTACTTTACTGCAGAATCTGTCCCTATCAAGCACTTTTGCCCTCTCAGAACTTCCTACTCTCTTGACTCATTTTCTCCTTACCCATTTGGCTCATCCATCTCTCTCATTTATGTTCTTACCTCTTTCACTTCATCCTCTCAATGGTCCTATTACCTAGGTTTTATCTTCAACCTTCTGATCTTCCTACCATGTAGAATATGCTTCCATGGATTTGACTATTAATTCATTGGTGAGCACCAGATTCACATTCCATTTGCTAAGCATCACCCAGTAATCCTATAACAACATTCTAAAAGAAAAACTGTTGACTTTTCATAAAACTTCTGCCTTCAGTGAACCATCTTGCCTCCCACCACCAAGTGCCATCTTGGTGAACGGTATCACTATTTACTCAGACATACAAACCAGAAATCTAGAATCTTCAAATCTACTTACTGCCCATAATACTCACTCAACAAACCAACTCCTGTGATTTTATTTCTTTTTATATGCCAAGCCTATTTCTTCCTTGATCCTTCCCTTGCCTCATCCATAGTGAGTGCCTGTCATGATTCCTACCTGGATTTCAGTGAACACTTCACTGGACTCCCCTGGCTCCTAACCACACTGCTCTCAAACCTGCTGTCAAAGTTCAGTGTAGATTAGATTTTGAGGTAGAGATTCCTCTATACAGGTTAGATACACCTGTATTTGCCAGTTCCATCTCTCACAGGCAAATTATTCAACCCATTGTAGATGGCTATGAAATAGGGATAACAATGTGCATATCATCAGCTTGTTGACACATTACATTTGGAAATATATGTGATAGGCAGGAACGTTAGTAAAATTTATCTACTGTTACTATCTTTCCATGCAAATTTGACTATGCCACTTTCCCTCTCATGATACCCAATAATAGTTTCTTCTGCTTAGTTGACCTGTTCTCTGATGGCCTGGCCCAGCTTTAGACTCTTCTTTTATCATTGTCCATCTCACACCCTACACAGTACACTAAGTTATGTGTACATTTCTAAGCTATGTTCTGGACTCATAACCACCTTAGGTTTCTCACATGTCTCTGTCCTTATATAGGTTCTTTCTGCACTTGGAAGACACTCTTTCCTGGTGACTGTGTTCTCTCCCATCAGAACTCACAGTTCACCTGACTTATAAAGATTTCTTTGGCCTAATCTAGGTGGCCATCCATTCTGGTTTATCAAGGATAGTCTTCGTTTATAGCTGTTGTCTCCCTGTGATTAATATTAGGACTGCCTTTCAATCTTGAGGCATGAGATGATACATTATAGGGTCACCCTACCTAAAATCTTCTTGTTCCCAGGCCAAGCTAAGCGTGCCCTGTTTTCTGTTTCTGCACTCCCTTCTGTGTTAGATTTATTATAGTATCTCACAAAGTCTCATTATTTTATAAATTTTCACTCATCTCTCTGCCACTGGGCCATGAGGTCCTTGAAAACATGGATTTCATCTCATTTGTTTTCACATCATTTACTCCTAGCACAATGCCTGGAAAACACAAAGTATTGTATATTAATTATGGCACTCTACCTTCCTCATTCCACTTAAACTAACTGTGAAGCACTAAATAAGGAAAAATGCTTTGGCAGCATGTGTAAAAATTAATGAGAATTAAGTTGGGTCTCTTGTGCTTGAAACACTAATGGGACAGGTATGAAAACCATGGAGAATTATATTCATTGACCGTGTTGCCCTTCCTGGCCGTGCCTTGTTTCGTGCTATAGAACCAATCACCCACTTCTCCATTCAGCTCTCTCTCCTGCACTTACACTCTCCCACCTACCATTAAACTCTGCATTAAATCACAAAAGGACATATAAATGCTAATTAGTTTTTCTTTTTGTTTTCAGTCACTGACCAGGCATCCAAACTTTAATAATAGTTTAAATTAAATTAATAGTGTCCCACTGAATAACTATAACAATAGGTAGCATTTATTGAGAGTTTATCCATATGCTAGGTCAACTTAAGCACATTTTATATACTATATCACTTAATAGCACGAGGGGTAAATTGAGTATCGTTTGTGCTATAGGCCATTCTAAACTGATGGTTCCTTCTCCGAGCATCCCTGGACTTTGTTCTTTGACTCAGATCCTTAATTGACCTTTCTCTATCCATCTCCATCAGGGATAGAAGAGGAACATTGTTTAACTGATCTTCTTGTGTTGCAAACCAGACCATTTCACTTTTGGAAGGGATCTTATGCCAACATCTCATCCGGGCTCTAAAGGATAGGTATCAAAAATAACTGCTCCAACATGAGTGTTATAACCAAATGCAATCTACGCACATTGTTGAGATCTGATGCTACAAACTAACTGTGAAAGACATCTTTTTAATCATAAGAGGAAATCTGAATACAATCATGCGATGTGAGATATTAGAGAATTACTGTTAATTTCATTAAATGAGTTAATGTCATTGTAGTTATGTGTTTAAAAAAAGTTCTGCATCTGCAGATATAAAAGTGAAATAACCTGATATCTGTTAAATGCTCTAAACTAGTGTAGGAAAAATCATAAAAATCAAAACAAAAACAAAAAAGATGAGGATGCCTGTGGTAGAAGACAAAAGATGAGCAAACTACTGATGTTTGCTGTGGTTGGATGATGTAAGCAGGGTTGTTTACTATACTACTCTTCTATTTTAGTGTATGTTTGAAAATGGCATGTTAAGCATTTAACAAAGGACAGTTCTTGGCACCACTTCAGTCATGTCAAATCAAGATCACTGGGAGTAAAAGCCTTGGGATCTGCATTCTTAGAAAGCTCTCCAGGTAAATCTTGTGTGCTTTAATATTTGAGAGCCACTGGTTGATATTTAAGATGGCAGGATCCTATCTATCTCTTCCCCAAACAATAATTGCTACCTCAAGACATCTGAAGAAAACTTTAACTTCCATGATGGAAATATCAACACATCAATCTCAAAGATGAATAACCATACCAGCAATTCTGCCTACAGACAGAGCCACGTTACAGAGGTTCAAAAATAAATCTGATCTCTTTCATGAAATAGAAGACATGGTTTTAGAAATTACCTACTTTTTATTCCTAATGAAATAAAAGAGGACATTGTCTCTATTGAGGAAAAGCAGGCCTGGGTAAGAAGAGCACACTACATGATGAAAATGACAATAACTGAAATAAAAATCTTATTTGAAAGTAGTAAAAAGCAGACCTGACATTGCAGATAATCAAATCAGCCATACCCAGAATACTGAGAAAATGAAATCATGGATTTAAAAGATGAGACAGACTATAATGGGCATAGAGGTCAGTCATGAAGATAAAACTTATAGACTCAACAAATGGATCAAAATTGATCATTAAAGATATAATAACGTGTATTTTAAAATTCGGGGTGGGGAGAGGAGAGCGGAAGAGACCCAAAATAGCAGCTGAAAAGAGTTTATCATGGCTCAGGTATCCTAGTAAGCAGGATAATGGCACAAACTGTTTCTTGTTATAATCTTTAAATTGTAGAAGAGGGTAATGATGAATTCCCTAAGGTTCGGAGCAGAAAAGTTAGATTTCATCAATAGGAGTTATTGGTATCTTTCGTCACGGGCCTCACCTACATTTTCATGGGTGTGAAGATGATGGAAAAACTCTAATATTCCTGCAGAGAAATCATGAATTGTTCATATTAAAAGGCATCCTCAGATATGCAATATAACAGAGAGCATGTCTCCCAAAAACATGTTTTGCCAAAGTTGCTAACAAAGACTTAAAGTCACCAAAGAGAAATCAAGAAAAGGCTCTTCTATCCTGTGGGTCACATTTTATGAGAACATTCTATTGCATCAAACTGAAGTTGCACTTTTCCTCCCTCATTTCAACATCTCTGAAGTCAGGATGGATATTCCAATCAATGATATCCTACAATTGCTGCATGACAGGTGGCGGTGGTGACATATCTGTCATTTCCTGCCCTTGCACAAACCTGGCTGAGATTCCTATTGACATGTTTGAATGAGGGTAGCCCATTGATGTCTCAAAAAATGAACCCTTTCAGAGCAATAGGAGGAAAGAATATGAGTTCCAATTCTTGCCTGAAAAGCTTCTATTTGCATCTCCTAGAAAGATCAAGGAAATATAAGCTTCAAAAGTTGCAAAATAGATGTTAGTGACTTGGGAGAAAAATCTGCAGATGGTAAAAGCATTCGGTGAAGAGTGTTGCCTTAAGTTATGGGTATACCGGGGTTCATTGTTCTCTCTACTAATATGCATCTTGTAATTTTTTTGAAATTGAAAGTCATCACAAATCAGAAGAAGGAGAAAGAGCAGGAAGGCGAGGGATAGGAGATAATGGATTCCCAGTGTTCCTCATTGCTCAGAAGATGATAGTGGGTAGAAAAGCTCTGCTATGGATAGCTCAGAGTTTCAAAGTGATTCAGCAAAGTCGGTCTAACCAATTACATGTATATTTCTCTTTCTATATATGCACAAGTGTAGCAGGTGATGCAAAAAAAAGTCCTAAAGACCTTTTTTTAATTAAGTTTTAATTAATGAAAACTCTAATAAGAAAGCATTATGTCACAATTTTTATTTGAAGTGACTTTTTTCTTCTTTAATGGTGCATGCAATGGCATTTCTTAGATTCCATGAACAATAGAAATAACTATTATTTATTAAGCATTTGCTATGTTCGGGACACTATTTTAGAGGCATTACATATCTTATTCCTTCAAAGTAAGATTTTCTTATCCTCGTTTTTCAGAGGAGGAAACTGAAACACAGGGAAGGTAAATAACATGATACATATCTCATTGCTAGTAAATGGCAGAGCCAAGATTCAAATCCAGGCAGTCTGACTCCAGTGGCCAAGGCCACAATTACTGTCACTGCCTCTGAATGACTTAAGGATGAAGAGTGTCCTGTACTCACTTTACATTTGTTCAGAAAAGAAACAGACCTAGAGGTCTTACTTATCTTAGCAAGAAGCGTGTAATACACTAGTGATAGATTATAGTTCAATCTTAGTCTATATTCTTTTTACCTTTTATGGCCTCAGTAATCACAAAAAAAAAAAAACCCAGCATTGTGCATATTCTGATCTTTCACACACACAACCCCACAAAATTCCCTTTACAGCCATCATTGGCAGGAAATAAAACAAAAGGAAGATAGTTGATATTAAAGGACAGTCAGGCCAGTGGCCTGTTAACGTCATTTAATCTCCACCACAGGGCTTCATTAGCAATTTCCTGTGTAACAGCTAAAGAAATAATGTCTTGGAGACAATAGGTAACTTGTACCAAGTACCAGAACTATTATATGGCAAAATAAGAATGCAGACTTAAATATAGCTGAGTCCAAAGCCGATGGTCTTTGAGTTTTCCAAAGATAATTAAATACAGTTACTAATTGCCGAAAGGAAGCAAGTTATCACGGCAGAGGTTACACACTGGCAGCTTGCATTTCAGTTTTGACTATACGTGTGGTTGCTTTGTCATGTGCAATGTTTCTTTTAAAAACTGTGTCAAATTGAAATACTGAGAGATCGCCTAAAATCTGGTCCCGGGGCAGAACCAGATCTGAATTCTTAAATGGAAGCCATCAGCTGGCCTGAATAGCAATTACTCCCATTCCCCAGTTCACTGAGACCCCAACACTCAATTCCTTTTGCACATAGTGCACTTCATGGGTTGACTCTGCCTGACTGGACCCTATGGGCTTTGGATCTGTGACCTTGAATCTAAATGATTGTGATAATTTAGATGGCTATTTACTCAGAAAAGTAACCTGTGACAGATTATAAACTCTAAATTTTAAGTTAAAAGCAGTGGTTACATCTGTTTTGTGATGTTCAGAATTATATTGGTAATTTTTTCTAAAGATCTATTTTTATTTCAGAGAGAGAGAGCGAGCATGAGTGGGGTGGAGGGATGGAGGGAGAGAGAGATTCTCAAGCAGGCTCCGTGCTGAGCACTGAGCCCAGTGCAGGGCTCCATCTCAGGACCCTGAGATCGGGACCTGAGCTGAAACCAAGCATCGCCATTTAACCACCTGGGCCACCCAGGAATCCCAGTTGTTGTTGTTTTTGTTGTTGTTGTTGTTGTTGTTTTAATGGATCCAGATGAAGCAAGTGCACCATCTCTTCTTTTTAAATTAGAAGTTATATTTGTGTCTCAGAAATTAACAGATTTTTATATTCTACTTTCACATTTTGTTGGTACCCTGAAGGCGGATCAACATTAAAATGTTAAGATTTAGTAACTAGTTACAGTTGGATATTTAAAGGTTAATAATATTCTTGCAAATCCAGATTGTATTTTTAAAATATACATCAGCAAACTTACTGAGGGAATTTTAAAGGCTTTGGGGGAAGGTGCTTTTTGTTAGTCCAAATAATTATAGTAGCTGAATGGATTTCTTTTCTTTTTCATCTTTTCTACCTAAAAGCTGGGGGCTTTTGAAATAGGTATTTTAAAAAAAAGTTTTCTTAGCTTATTAAAATCCCATATTAGACCCTCAGTAGTTATCAATATTAGAAAGAGAAGAAGTAATTCTACTGATTCCTACTCAGAAGACCTATCATTCTTTCTTTTGGAAAGTGAAATAACAATAAAATGCTGTGTCACGCTCAATTTGCTTGCATATTTACTCTAAGGGGGCAAAAATTCTTATCTTTGTAAGTATCATTTAAGTTGATATAGCCACTCATTACTAACAGCTTTCAGTGGCTGACAGTGGTACTCGAGGCTGGAATTCATCCTGGATAAACAGTAAAAGAGATAGAAGCAGAGGAAGAATGAAGATTGGCTTCCCCGTCTGTATAGACGATGGTTGCATTCTGGGTAGGGAACATCCATCTGAAAAGTGGTCTCATTCCTCTCCTGCTTGTCTCCAAGTCCGTTTGGTGTGCACTTCATCAGTAAGAAGTAGGGAACATGTGCCCTTAATAGATATACACCTAAATGCATAAAAATGAAGTTCATGTGCTACTGCACTAATACATTTTGTACATTATGAAACATATCAAAATAAGAAATTCTAAAGGATGAGATAACACCAGTAGAAATAGATGTTCCAGTATTTTCTTCAACTCCCCTAATGGGCCACTTTCTGCCCTCTTCTTAATTGTGTCCATTTCAGCATTTCCCAAAGTCTCTTCTTTGTAACATCGGCTCAATGTCATTTTAATAAGAATAAGAAATGATTTAATTTTCAAGTAAGTTTGGGAAATACTAGGTTAAAATGAGATGTTTCCTTGCCATGTGACTTCACGTCTTTAATATGAATGACTCCTTGTGAACCTTTACAAAGGAGAGCAACTATAGGGCTGATATTCCAACAGGATTCCTTTGGGAAACCCCCTTCTATTCAAGTTTCCTGAAGATCGTTCCTGAAGATCGTCTTTGCCTGCTGTTTGCCAATTATTTCCATAGGATTTTCATATAAACCTAAAAAGATCCTGGTCGCCAATCATCAACCTCTTTTTTCTTTTTACTTTTTTTATTGGAGTTCAATTTGCCAACGTATAGCATAACACCCAGTGCTCATCCCAACCTTTTTATATTACAAACCTTTCACCTCCCTGATTCTCTTCTTCTTTCCTAGGACGATGCTTTCCCCTGAGCACCAGAAGTTAATATCCTTTTGAATAAGCCTGCTTGAGTTTAACCTCACTCCTCCCCACTCCCTGCAGCTAGTCTTGGCTTTCCACAAAACTTGCCAGCCTCACTTCACTTCCAGTTTCTAGGATGAATCTTGGTGTTAGTTAAAGGGATTTAAAATAGATCTACTCCACAATTTGGGACTCAACACAAATTTACTTTTCCTGCTTCATCTTGATCATGTACAGGAACACCTATTTTGATGATCTTCTTATTCCTAGGACCCAGTCCCTACTTAGTACTCCATTGATCATAACCAGGAGACTGCTAACCTGCCTGGCACCCGAAAATTTCAAGAAAAATATTTTAAACTCTTATTATACTGGGCATATGAGTATCAGGAACTCAAACAAGATAAAATATAAGTTAGGTTCTGTTCAGGAACTACTGTACCAGTATTTTGGTCATTAAAAAAGAAAAAACTGAGGATTGCTGGAGGGGAAGAGGATGGGCTTGATGGGCGATGGGCATTAAGGAGGACACCTGTCATGATGAGCACTGAGTGTCCTATGTCAGTGATGAATCACTAAATTCTACTCCTGAAACTAATATACACTCTATGTTAACTAACTAGAATTTAAATAAAAACAAAAACATTAGATTTGGTGTATCCACATTCTGCACTAGTAGCCCTCGAATCTTGGCAGGCCACCTGTGTCCCAGTTCCATCATCAGCAAAATTAGAATACCTTGTATATTCCTCAAAGGTTTGGTTTATTTGTTTTGAGAATCGAATGGCTTTTAATGCACATAGAGTACTTAGAATGATCCTGGCACTTAGCAGCTCCACAAAAATACTAACTTTTATTGTTGTTTTAAACAATTGCACTAGGTATTTTTCTAAAGAAACTTGGACTTTTTTTGCAGTTCAATGAAAATTGGATATTTGTGTTCCATTTGAGTGTCTAAAATTGCATGTTTTCTTTCTGCTTTCAGTGTTTTTAAGTATTTCTTAATACTGATTATTTTTAATATATGTCATAATAGTACAGTTGAAAAGTAGCATTGACCCATTTTGGTTTTAAAGTTTGAGTCCTCATAATATCTTACTACTTGCTTGTGTTTACCACCCTTTTTTTATGGTGCCAACATACCAGACTATTCTGTATCTCTTGGCAAAATGCTTCTTTTGAAGGCAACACTACAAATGACTCACAAACATATTCATTACTTCTTTAGGTTAGCCTGCTGTTTGTTTCATTTTGTTTGATATTTCTTTTGCAACAATAGTAAAATATGTGATTTGGCCATCAGATATTAATAACAGTGCATTTAAAATTTGGCAACATCTATTTTAATGCTTAGGCTGTCCGCCATTTAGTAAGTAGTATAAATATTTTCCCTCACCCTGTAGGCTCATGAGCCATCAAATACCGTACTAAAACAATACTGATCCTGCAGCAAGATAAAAAAGAAGGCTAGCAATAAGGACAATGTGATTTTACACTTTAATATCTAATATTAGATCCAAAGTCCAATATAAAATAATCTAATATTTAAAATTCAATATCTTCTGACTTCCCAGTTCTGAAATCACTTGAGTAGACCAGTGCAATCCATTCAGGACAAGTAAATTTTCTGCTGATACGGTTCTGAACTAATATTGAGGAAGATCTGAAATTGCTTAAAATCAATCCTTATATTGGTTCCTGTTAGCAAGAGTTAACCACAGTAGATTAATGAAATTAGAAGGTGAGGAACAAAGGAGACATTCATCCAATAATTTTAGTTGTAGAGCATCCTGGCTACTAACTGAAAAGATTTAGTCAATAAATAAGTTTTTTGCATTGAGAATACATTCTTTGTTCCAAAAATTACAATGTAGATACTAGCAACTTGGTTTTACACTTAGTCTTTCTTCCCTTTTCCACTACATTTCTTTGCCCTTTGTCAACAAACACTGATCATTCTTTTTTTTTTAACACTGATAATTCTTAAAAGTGAGTTACTTAATTCTCTCCCACATATAAGCTGTCTCATTTTGCTTGCTTTCATTTTCAGACTTCTCCAATGAGTGTTTTAAACTCTGTTCCTCCCTTTTTGTTTTTAGCTTTCACACTCTCTAGTAGAATGGATCTGCCTCAACACTGTATCATAACAAGTACTTCCAAGGTCACGGACAACCATTTTCAAGACAAATAAAAAGACTTTTCTTGATCCGTATCTTCTCTTGAGTATCTGGCACTATTGACCACACTTTTTTTTTTTTCTTTCTGACATTTTAAAGATTTTTTTTTTTTTTTTTTGTATTCTCTAGGATATCAAATTGCCTTTTCATTTTCTGGGAGGTCAAATTAAATTTTTATTTCTCTCCTACACACATTCAAATATCTAGAGAGCCCTGACTTATACTTATTAACTCAAATATAGATTATAAGTTGCCAATAAAACCATCTTAACTAAATGATATTTTCACATTTATGGACAAATACATGGACTCTTCCTTCTTCTAGCAGAGTTGATCAATAGCCTACGTGGTGGGTCCAGAAGAGGTTCCTCCAGAAAGAATAATTCCATCCTATACTTCTAAATTCTGGAATAACTTATTGATATTGGACTTGAAGAATTTCTGGTTATCTTTCTGGAGGCCCATAAATGCATTTTTGTTGCAGTTTGATTTTTAGCATCCAGGTCATATTCTTTTCATGTAACTTTTAAAGATGTTTTTGGTCCTTGTGGCTGACCTCTCTTTGGTCTTCCCTATCATGAAAAACACAAGGCTCAGACAATTTTTCAAAGGCTCATTATTACCCTGTTTCTCATCTGAGGCTTTATTTCCACCAGGCTTGTGCTTTCCATTCCCTTTCATACTCATGTTGCTTTATTATTATTATTATCAATATTTTAAAGATTTTATTTATTTATTCATGAGAGACACACAGAGAGAGAGACAGAGACATAGGCAGAGGGAGAAGCAGGCTCCCTGCAGGGAGCCCGATGCAGGACCCCATCCCAGGACCCTGGGATCACGACCTGAGCCAAAGGCAGACATTCAACCATTGAGCCACCCAGATACCACTAATTATCAATATTATTTTGGAGAGGTGCTTATTCCCATTCCTGGATGTCTGCCCAAAAGAGACCTCAAGTGCTTACTGGCATCAATGACAAAAGTCATTTCAAACTAGGCTATGAGCAGTAGAAAGGACCAATATGAGCATTCACTTGATTTGTTTCCTCATCACATCTGGTTGGTTATTCAAACCAGTATTGCCTGATAGAAATATAATGTATCCATATAGGTGATTTTTAATTTAGCAAAGGTAAAAAGAAATAGGTAAAAATGATCTTAATATATTTTTTCTAACCTTATATATCCAAAATAATTGTCATTTAACATGTATCAGTGTGAAATTATTAATAAGGTATGTTACATTCTTTTCTTGTTGCACTATGTCTTTGAAATCCAGTGTGTAATTTATACTTATATCACATCTCATTTTGGACTTTCTACTGGCTACATTTCAAATACTTAATAAGCACATGGGGTTCCTGGCTATCATATTGAAAAACATAGGTGCGAACCATTAAAAAGAAGAGTGGATGGAAGTGGAAGAAAATGAATCTCTATTGCCAGCTTTATTTCAGTTTCTATGTTGTGTGTGTGTGTTTAATGCTTTGGATACTTTAATCTTTACCTAGGAGTAAGAGGTAGTCTCTAATGTATACCTGAGCAAACAGAGGCTCAGAAAAGTTAGATAATTTCCCCAAGTTGATTCTGCTAATAAATTCAAGAGTGTGGATTCCGTCTTTGGCTTGTTCTCTTCCCACCTAGGTTTGAATTATACTGAATTCTGAGTTGGCTGTCAGGATGCGAGGATTCTGGATTTGCTTTACATTGACCATAGCTACTACAACTAGTTTGATTCTGAGAGGTCCTGTTCAGTAAAAGCCATCTGGGGATGTTTTTATACTTGTCACAAAGGGCACTATGAGACCTTGTACAGTTACACCATAAATAACTCTCACACCTCCATTTTATTAGCCCACTTAGAAGAACTGAGTGCTGAATTATCTGGTGGCACAATAGACCCTGAAAAAGAGGTTTTTATGAGAGGACAAGGTGTAAGGGTCACAGAGGATAATAGAAATGATAATGATGGCAATGAAGATGATAATAATAATTACTGACATGTACTGAGGTCTTACTAGGGCCAAATGCCATCTTAAGCTCTTTTTACATATTAGCTCATTAAGTCCTCACAAAAATGCTGTGAAAGTATTCCTTCCTTCCTTCCTTCCTTCCTTCCTTCCTTCCTTCCTTCTTTTCTTTCTTTCTTTCTTTCTTTCTTTCTTTCTTTCTTTCTTTCTTTCTTTCTTTCTTCTTTCTTTCTTTTAATATTCTATTTATTTGCTTGAGAAAGAGAGAGACCATGAGCAGGGGGAGAAGCAGAGAAAGAAGGAAAAGTGACTCCCCGCTGAGCACAGAAGGGCTGGATCCCAGGACCCTGAGATCAGGGGTCCAGACTTGAGCCATAGTCAACCGCTTAACCAACAGAGCCACCCAGGTGCCTCACCCTTATTATTCTTATTACACATGCATATCTTCACTACAGGAAGGAGGCACTGATAATCCTTGACAAGAGTAACTACTTGTTCCAATTATCCAGGTTTGAAAATGATGATTCTTTTTCCAGTGCTAATAACTCCATGCCTTAATAGTTTGCAGCTAACAAGGCTCATCTTTCAGTTATTACTCCTATTTGTACTGGTTTCTATCAACTTTCTTACACTTAGCCCTGTTTGCTCTTCTACTCAAGTTCCTTTCCACTTGGCATTTGCACTTTTCCTTCTACTCTTTTGTAGACTACTTTGGGGAGGATAACATACCTTGTTCATTCCTCAGCTTGTAATTCCCAGCTCTAGCTTCTTGTCAAAAATATAGCTGGGTCCACTTAGCTCCTGAATAATATTCACGACTTCTTACACAGGCTCCTGAGGGCTCTATTTTGCCCTCAAGGCTCTTGGGCTTTTGTTTTCTAAACTAGAGTAATATGTAGGAGCCTAGCTGGATGTGTAATAAAATAGGCAGCAACTAAAAGAGGATAAAGAGAGGAAGGATTCGAAAACAAGAGGGATGATGACTGTGCAGACCAAGTTTGGGACCAAGTTGATAGGAGCTTGAAGTTAGGTAGGGAAAATTTGGAGCTCAGTAAGTACACAAGTGGGCTATTTTTTAGAGAAAGATGAGGATGGAGGACTTTAGAATATTTTGTTGTACACTATGAATGGCATTTCTGTGCCATTTTCTTGTCTAGCATTGGATGTCACACTAACATTTTGCAAATGGAACTTTGCTGGGACAAGGCAATAAGAGTCTGAATCTTATACTAGTTTCAGTCGAAAACTTGATCACCACCACTTTTATTGTCTGCAGGCATTAAACTTGGTGTCACCACTGATTCTTTCTTTTCCTTTGTTCTCCACTTCCAATCAATCTAATTTCTGCTGACTCTTCAATTACCTTTCTGCTCAGTTCAATTCAGCTCCTTGTTCTCACACCTACATTATCAAAGCTACCTCCTAGCTTCCTCCCTTATCTCCAATCTATCCCCCTTTCATTATATCCTGCACTGCAGTTATTGTGACATTCCACTCTTTCTGAAGATGCCTCAGTCCCTATCCTAGACTTAAGCAGAAATAGCCACCAGGCCCTAAGTCAGCTCTGGACCCTTTCTGGCTCCGCAATGAATCTCTTGATTTATAAGTGAAATATGAACTGGCTTTTGAGATTTGGGCAGTATCTCTCTAAATAGAGAGAAAAATGAAAGATCATGCTTCTTCTTACCTGATGTCCCAGAAGTGATTCATGCAGCAGGTAGTTGAATTAGAAGACATATAATTACTTCTTCAGTTTTGAGATTTTCTTATTTTGTTACACAGAAAAGCTAGTTACAGAAACAGCTTGTTTTACATTCATTTGTATGGTCCTCTTATATTGACTATCTAATGTGTGCCAGGAATTGTGCTGGATACAAAGATAATAAGGTATGTCCAGAGTTGTGTGCCCACTCTGAGAATTCTAACTCTTGCTTTTTGATTCTTCTTCATAATTCAATTGAGATAACTCTTAATATTGGACTCAACTTGAACATTTGGTTACTCTAGAAAGCAACCTAGCAAACTAATGAAGACTGCTGTGTATGGGTCACTTGCTCTAAAGACCACCAATGACTTTTTCTTCTCCAACTGGTCAAACACTAAAATTTTCTACCCAAATTTCAGTGCCCTCTAAAATCAACATTATATTGTATATTTAAAATTCTTTCCTACCACCTCCCAACCTCCCAAACAGTAGATTCATCTTCATCTTTACAGACAGACTTATACCATTTATCTTGAATAGACTCCATGACATTTCTAGACCTCACTTTCTTCATCTGCCTCATAGGCAATGGTGAGGATTAAATAAGAGGACAAATATAAAGCCCCTCTTACAATTCTTAACCATAAAAGGTATTCAATGATCATTGATCCTTTCTCCATTCCAAAAACAGAATGTCTTCCTCACATATGCAAATCTGAGACATCTTTGAAAACCAAGACTCTAACTCTTTCATCATGACTTCCTGACTTTTACACTTCTTTTAAAAATACATTTTTGTATGTATTATCTGAATATTAGAATATTATTAGCTACTACTTCATTCCTATATGACCTACCCAAAATAGCCCTCTATAATATATTTTCTGATTTTCAAACTGACATGTCTTTCTCAATTTTATCTTGCTACTACGTTATTGCTGGTAAGGAAGAAATCAACCTTATTATAAACTAATCTATAAGATCTAACATAATGCTTGGCACATGATAGCTGCTTGATATTGTTTATCTTTTAATTTACTTTGATTCATGATGGTGGCTCTGGTAGGCTAAAAGTCACTTCAGCCTTACAAATAAATGAAGATTATATTTATTGTTGATAAAACACTAAGAGCGTTGTCAATAGAGTAAATATTAGTGTGTTTTATACACACACACACACACGTACACACTCCTCAGGTATGAACTTGGGTAAGGAAATTTAGAGAAAAATTTATTTCAAGATTGGAAATGGCTGAGAAAAGAACATCTTAGAGGAGAAAAGAGAAGGAAATCAATTGAAAAGCAGAAATAGGAAGGAAGGGAGAAGAGTCGTTTTAGTTCAATGAGCCCTCAAATATATGCCGATTTCCCATACCATGGGAAGACCAAGTTTCATGAACTTGGAGCCTATACAGTTCTGGGGATTCCCTTTTAAAAAGAGGAATGCAAAACATCAGATACAAAATTAGGTACAAGCCTAAGAAGCACCAGGTATAATTGAGTGGCTCTGAGGTGTAAGCTTCATTAGCTTCTTAATGAATCAGCCTCTGGAGCCAGGTAGGATTTTCAGGACCTCTGTGATTAGGGGAGCCATTTAGGCTGTTCTGCTTCCTTATTCTTCACCCATTTCCACTCAGCACATCTTACATTTTCCAGGGATTTGTACCACTAAGGCACTTCTATGTGTAGGTGTTGTAAAAGTCATGGCCTCCTCATTCACTGCTTCTTCCCTCCACTTTTATTTTATTCTCCATAACTGTCTGAGAACAACACTTGATAGTCAGCCACAACTGCAAACTCAGAAGGATGCTGTGGGTTGGAGAAGTGAGGTAAGATGGGATGAGGAAAAGTTATCTTCAGCCTAAAGCCACTAGAAGAAACACTGCTGTGACTGATGGAGAAAAATGAGGATGAAATGAACACCAGGAAAGGACTGGGACATAATTGTAGTCATGCCATTTGTCTTAGTCCTTCAACTTCCCCAGAAGTCCTAGTAACTATATCAATAACACACATGGCACTCTGCACTCTGAGTTGAACTTCTTGGTTTTTGTTTGGTTTTGTTTTACCCAGTATGTGACATCCTACCAATCACCTACAACTTAGGATGTGAGATAGTTCTTTAAGCTTGGTGATCTGTTTGATTTCCAGTCACTAACCTATGGGCAAGTCCCTCCCATCTTATTCCATACTGTCAAACCTACTTAATTTATCCTGCTTTTATCCTGTCTTCCTGTCTTTCTGCTTTCTTTATTTTTCTTATACTCATAAATTTTGGTTGTGTACTTACTATGTGCTAGTTCTTCTCATAGAACTCTGGCTGGGGAGACATAAAAATAAACAATTAGAATTTAATATGATGAATTGTATGATAATGCATATGGTACACTGTATGGTGCATATATGTATAAACACTCAGGGGTTGCTGTGATTGAATCATAAGGTGTAAGCACAAGTGAGTAAAAAAGAATATAAGTACAGAGGCCAAATCTTGAAGGACTCTACAAGCTAGGCTAAAGAATTTGAATTATATTCCTGAAGGTAATGTGAAACCCATTAAAAAGCTTTAAGAATGAGGCGTGACACGATTAGATTTGGATTTCAGAAAGGACACTGCAGAAGCTATGCCGAGAATAGATTGTAAGAGGGTAGTATAATATGGAGAGAGTTCATTTAAAATGCTGCTATAGTAATTCAGGAGAAAAATATTTAAAATATTAAAAAACTAAGGCAAATATTGACAATGTGAACAGAGCTGTGGTGATGAGTTGCATCTATTACTTGACTGGTAAACAGATTGAAGAAAAAGAAGGAAAAAAAGATTATTCCCGTGTTTCCTTCTTAAGACATGGAGGAATTTGATATCATTCTCAGAGTCAAGAAATACAGAAAGAGGAGCATTTTTAATACTAACCACTAATTATTGAGCACTGACAGCATGCCAAGGAGATGCTACACACTTAATATGCATTATGTTATTTTTTTTCTCAAGGTGATATCATGAAGTACATATTATTATATTGAATTTAAAGAAAAAGAAATCAAGGTTCAAAAAAGCCAATTTTCTTGTCCAAAATTACATAATAGCTAAGTAATAGAGCTGGAATTTAAACCTAAGGAGGTCTAACTCAGAGCCATGGTTCTTAGAAACACTACACCAATGTTTCATGAAGTGTGGTCCAGCAGTGATCTGCAACAGATTTATCCAGGGAAATTGTCATATTAGGCTCTTGGGTCGAGCCCAGTCTATTGAGGTGGCATTCCTGGCTGGGGACTGGACACACCAGGTATTTCTTATGCACCTTGAAGTTTACACAACTACTGCAGTATAAACTGTATGTTACAACTTGGTGGAGGGAGAATGGCAGATTTTTTTATATGGTAGAGTATGGAAAAACGCCACCCAGATTGCCATAGAGGTGGAGCACAGCAAATATTTTCAGGATGGAATTTGATGCTGGGATGGTTTAAATCAGGATTCTCAGTGTTGGTAAAGCTACTTTTGCCACAGCGTCTCCAAGGTGGTTTGGATGAAGTATCATATGCAGGAAAGGTGATGGAACGGAATAAATTGTCACTGAGCTGAACCACCCTCCAGCTTCCCCCCTTTTCTTGTTCAGTGGTTTTGGCACATCCTTCCAAATTTGCCCCAAGCATGAAATGTTTTTGTGTGTTTTCCTAAAAATACTTGCAAATACTTTTTGCATTTCATTCCATAAATTGTCTGTTTTTAATAGAAATATATGTTTAATTATGTAGCAAGGACTAGTCCAAGGAATGGACTCTCCAGGAAGTTGCACAGTATTGTTGGTGACTCTGTTTACCCTCAAGAACACCCAGTGCTCTCTCTAGGAGCAGGAGTAACCAATTGGAGGAATGTGTGATTGTTGCTTATATAGATCTGGTCTCCATTAGTAAATTGCAAACATTTTCTTGTATGTTTCTTGTATGTTCTTCACGATGTTTTTAACATAGTAGGCACGCACTAAACAGCTAATGAATTTGGGAGAGAGGAGTTTGAAAGAAATCAGGAGTGTGAGAAATTAGAATCGCCTCACCAGAAACCAGTCATTTTTAAGAAGTGCCACATTAGGAAGTTCTGTTCGTGCCTCTCATGGTTAAGTGATCACTTCAACAGAAGATGCTTTGGTCTTCTTAAACTCTCTTACAGAAAAGCTGGGGGCTTTCAGAAAATGGACTTCAAGTGGGCCTTGGACTTGTTTTCTCCTATGAGAGAGGAAGGAACCATTTTTGAGAATTAAGTTAGAACTTTCCAGATTCAAAATGTTCAAACCAGCTCTCACAGCACATGATAGTATCAGGCTCAGAACATTCCCACCTTCGTGATATTTTAATTCCCCTCAAGTTACTGTAACTCAAAATTCCACTTCAGCTTTGTGTTATTAACATCTAAGTGTCTGTTTCAAGATTATCTATAAAGGCAAAACATTGTACCAAAGATTTTTAAGAATATTCTTTAAGACAAATTTTAAAAGGCAGTGTTGCAACCAATTATAAAAGTGTCACCTTTCTACAGTGTTTTTCTGTAGACGTTCACTTTCAAACTAGCCTGATTTCATTAATATTTATGTCTTCTTCAGCCCATGCAAAATAATGATTTGGACTGGTATATAAGAACCCATTTTTGTGGCTCCTTTGACTTGAGAATGTATTTGGCTCCTTCTTAGAAACTTGGTCATCTTGATCTGTGCAGCCTTCACCAGTTTGAGGATCCTGACCATAATCCTCTGTGGGGATTTAGACATGTGTCTATTATGGCCCATAATCTGTGATACGGCCTCTAGTATTCTTGTTGCAGAAAGGTTAAGCCCTCCCGTCTTTATTCCTGAGTAAAAACGTCCACATGGTATTAGTATCGTCAGGGAGCAGATTGAAACAAGCAACAACTTCAATCAGGTCTTAAGCCTGTGTCTATGCCAGGAAGAAATCTTTGTGATGAGCAAGGGGCTCCATTAGAAAACAGAGCAGTTGGTTTTTCACTCAGGAGTTACAAAAAGAAAACTCTTGATCCCCTATTATTCTTAGAGTGGCCATATTTCCCAAAGTAAAAATTTGGCGCTCATGGTCTGACAAATGTACAGGTACCTTTGTCACCGCACTTTCAAAATATCTAAAGTTAAGACAGTCCCATAATATTCAGGCTACATTGTTAACATGTGTATACTCCACTTTGGGATCCAACATGCCAATTAACAGGGCAGGTTACAAGTGAGATTGCACTCTGATTTGTAGAGATCGCTGCCCTTTATTTACAAAGGGATAACGAACACCTGGAAACATGTCGCCTTGTGGACCTACCGGAAGACATGAAGAGTTTATCCTTATAGCTGTAAGTCTAAGTCATCAAGGCCTGTCAGTACTGGTGGTGCTGACACTTATCTTTTGGATTTCTGGAGAAGGTATCCGCCATCTTGAATCATACACACCTCTGGTTCTGATTTCTCTCTGTTCTTTCTATCACCAGTAACAAAGCTATAAGACCTGGAGAGGACACCTCAGCCTGAGCAATGAGCATCAGCTCTCAGACTCAGAGTAGCCTGAGTATCTTCAGAAGAGTCTGAAGATGAGGAGCCTTCCTGTGTTATAGCCAGGCAAGAATCCAGGACTTAGGGAAAGGAGTGAACAAGAAGTTCCAAAAAGGGGCTGGGCGCAGGGTTTCCTAACCACCAAAAATTACACCAACGAAAGAGAAGAAAAGGCAGCCATCACCTCAAGATGATAGCCTACCCCAGCAGTTAAAACGTGTGCTCATGGGTCATGTCTCTGAGAGATGAGCAGTGGACTATGCTACCTGTTTCTTCACCCTTTTAAAGCCTTGCCTTGGCAGACACCTAGCGATACCTATTTCAAAGTCACCTTGGAAACAGGTTGGGAGAGCTATCCCAGAATACTGTTTCTGCTCCCTTTACCTAAGTGTCTTTTTTTTTTTTTTTTTAATGTCACCTAGTGAGCAAATAAGCAAGGATGTGCCAGATGCAGATGGGTGTGAGGCAGCCCTGTCTTACTGTTTTTCACAATTGGTGTGTTAACCCATGCCTGCTTGGCATTAAGTACCATACACTTGAGTAGTGAACATCTTATGATGATTCCAGACATTTCCAACTGTCGTTCCCAGTTGTTTGCCAATAAGGTAAAGCTTGGAAGGGGAAGTTCAAAATGATAAGAACCACAAGTATTGCCTTAATATTGCTTACATGGGATTTTCTTTTTTAACTCTGAAAGGTCCAGCAGATCCCAGTTGAAAGGAGAGTCTTGTCAAAGTATCTCT
This sequence comes from Canis aureus, assembly GCF_053574225.1. NCBI lineage: Eukaryota > Metazoa > Chordata > Mammalia > Carnivora > Canidae > Canis > Canis aureus. Next base: position 33,408,556 of record NC_135618.1, read on the forward strand.
TGCCAGAAAGAAGGTAATTTTATCAATAGACACAATAAAAACATGTCTCAAATTCAAATATTTATCCTTTTAAGTTCTGAAAGCGCATTAAGTAACTTAATTTCAATTCTCCCAGAGGTAAAATATTAACATTTTTTAAATGAAATTAAGCATCACAATCTTCATCTTCTAATTGTTACAAAGAACATTTAGCAGTAATATCTGTTTAATTATTTAGGCATCTCTTAATGGTGTAAATATTATCAGTGCAGTCATAAATATTTTCTGCTTTGTCCATAGACAATCAGTTAAGAATCTGTTGCTTGTAGGACTTAAATTAAGATCTATTTAAAGCTGCCTGCTGGCCACAAAATAATTACTTACACTTGCTAATGCTTGAATCTGTTAGATTTAGCAGCAAGAAGTGTTCTTTGCTTTCACAAGTAGGGGAAAGTTATTTTTCTTATATAAATTTCATTGTTAATGGTATTAGGGAGGATTAGGGTGGGGTTGAAGTAGTTGAAAATTTAATTAATATAATCCTTTTAACAGCAATTGTTTTCATATTGATAATTCTCTGTAACAACAGTATTACAGATCACACCCATGTGAAATATTTACATGAAATATTTTAGTGTATAATCTCTCCTCTAGCTTTCTCTTTCTAGAATAGTAAGGTTTTCAGCTTCTTCAGCTGTCTCTCTCTCTTTTTTTTTTTTCATTCTCTCTCACCACAAATGTAGGCTTTTTTTTTCCTTAGGAAACCAGAATGAAACCTTTCTCTTTTTCCTACTAATTTTCTCTCAATATCATCATCTCTTAGGAAGTTACATTAATGGTCATCAAATCATGAATCTTCTAAAAGAGCATGAGGGCTATGAAATAATTATGGTTCAAATTGATTTTTTTTTTTTTTTTGGATCTATAGCCATTGGTGTAGATTCTCATTAGAAATGATTTGTTTACTCATCCATTTCAATAAATTGCTATGCTGGTGAAATTATCACTAAGAGTAGAGTCAGATGAAGGACGAAACTATCATTCTGGTCAAACTCTGATCATCTCCGGTGTAAATTGGGAATCGTTCTTAATCTGCTCAAATGTCACGTTATCTAGGAGAAGCTTTCTCTGACCTCCCTATAAATTTACAGTCAGTATCCGTCCTCCAACACCATGCTCTCCTTTAATTGGTTTTATTTTTCCCCATAGCAGTTATCACCAACTAACATTATAGAACATTATGTATTTGTTTAGTGCATCTCCCCCAACTAAAACGGAAGCTCTACGGAAAGCCAGGACTTGGATTTGTTTACTACTGCATCTTGAAAGCCAAGACAAGTACCTTAAATATAGGAGTATAGTAGGCAATCAATAAATAATTATTGCATGCATGTAACTTTTTCCCCATTTTTCAGGTACCTTAAAGCACCAGATCAGTGCCAAGCAATAAAATTGTCTTCTTGTCCTGGCATGCATTTTGATGGCTGACAATTTGATGTAAATGTAAGCATTTATCCTGAGCTGGCTGTCCTGCTGAGCCCCAGTGGAAGGGTGTCTTTGCAGAACAAAAGCAAAGACTGAGTGCTTTGTGTGGTCATGTCTTCATTAAAGGACTAAAACTTTGGGTTATACTGTGCTGTCTGGCATCCACACGTTTACAATTTTAAGAGTAATATAAAGCAGAGAATCTCAAAGGATGTTCTCCAGGACACTACTTCTACGGCATATAAGTAGGGGTTACTAAAGCGAAAAGGGGCTCCATGGTGAAATAAAGTTTCCCAAAGTAGGTATTGTTACATGAAGCTAAGGAAGATTCATAACTTGAAGACATCTTAGATGTATGATAATGCTCATTAAGGCTCTCTCTCTAGGGCAAGATCTGAGGCTGTGTTTCCCAAAGTAATTTGACCTTAGACTCTTCCTTTCTACTACCAACCCTGTTTCTAAGACTGGGTTGCATCATGGATAACACCATTGACTTGGAACTGACAAGGGGAGGGCAAGAGATGTGGGTCTTGGCTCTGCCTCTTACTCACTTTGTTATATGACATTGGGCAAATTACGTAACACTTGCGTATGACTCAGTTTTCTCCTCTGTAAAGCAGTAGTGGACAGGATTGCCCAGGATAATTTGTGTAAAGTGTCTGACTCATAAGTGCTACATAAATGGTGGTTATTGTCAACACCTTTTATCGAATGTAGGAATTAATGCTTTTTAGATAGATATCCTCAAGTATATTTCCTAAGATGCATTTGCTAGGGTAGACTCAGACCCCAGAATCAGCCCGCTGTGCCTCACTCTCTGTCTCAGCACCCTATCCCTATCTGAGAAGATGTCCACATCTATGCTGAGGTCGGTCAAAGAAATGCTGTCTTTCAACATGACTTAATCCAGATCTCTGATAACTCACTTTGGTGTATCCTGCAGAGTTGATTTCCTGTGTTTTGATACCCTTGACCTCAGATGAGGATGCTTTTGTCAGGAGGAAGGTGGTAGCATCCAAGTTAATGATTGTGCAGATGGCTACATGCTGGTAGATTTTGAAGTGACCATATTTTTTCAGTAAATTTCAAACGGAGGTGTGATTTGAGTAAATCTGACCCCTTCCAGTAAATTGTGCATTTACATATATTTAGAATTTATAAACCTTGACAGATTCCACAATATTTATAGCCCTCCAGAAAAAGCCTTTGCCAGTTTGCAGAGCTTTGCATTTGGCTCTCTGGTATGCTTAAGAGAGTTTAAATAATAATAAATTTGGTGATATATTCCACCTGGAACAGAAACTTATTTTCCCCCCTTGGCTCGTTTTGAAGGGGATACTATAAATAGTGCCACAGACGCTGGGATCAGGAATAGGGAATTGAAATTCGAGAGAGAAGTACAGAAACATTTCCATTATCACTGATGCCTTGAATGTATTTTTAAAACAGATCTGTTCCTCAAATAATGTACCTTCTCTCCTTTCTCCTGCCCCATCTCAATTATACTTGAGTCCCCCAAACCTGTTGCCAGCTTTAGGATTCAGTTGCACTAATGGGAAAGAGAGAGTGAAAGTATTAGCTGACTAGGTAGGAGAAATTGCCTCTAGAGAGACCAAAGCAATTCTCCAGTGTTCATCTTACATTTCACGGGAGTCAGCTGGTAACCGAGCGTCGGGGTCTAAAATGTAAATTCATTATTTGAGACCCAGCTCATGCATCCTGCAGGTATGATGAAAAGCTCTCGGTCCATGAAAAAGGAGGGAAAAATCTAATTGTAATTACAAGAGAAAGCTTAAGGACAGTGTGAGAGGGTCGATTCTTTCACCCATCCATGTTTATAATTACCCAGTAGAGGATTAGGGAGAAATGCCTGAATAGTTGACTCCAAATGATACCATTTATTTTCTTAAACACAAAATAAACAAAAATCAGGGAGCCAGCTGTTTGCCATGGAATCATCTGATGAAAACTGAAAGCAGTCATTAAGTGTAGCAAGTGGCATTATAACTTGTGATTGATACAAGATTTATTTCCAGCTTCTTGTTTGAGTGGACTGTGAAGGAAACAAGCCTTTGTCAGGAGGGAAAAAATAGTCGTGGCTAACATCCCCGGACAGCTGACTATGGGCCAGCACAGAGTACCACACTGGGTAGCTGTGGCTCACACTTCTCATTACGTTCCGGACGCTCCTATCCTCAGAACTTGGAGCACGCCTCTGCCCCAAGTCTTTGCTGTGCGATCCCCTTGCCTTGAGCTAATAGGATGGCAGATGTTTGGATCAAGCCCCAGAGCCTGTAGTATACCACATTTTAATGATTTGTGGTGAACAAAGTAAATGCTTTAAGAGCAGGTTTTATGAAGCAGGGACCTAGTTAAGTGTGATGGATTTGAGGCAACGCGAGAAGAAGCTGAATGTTGGATGGGGGGGGTATTGTTTCCCACACAGGACACAGGTATCTACGGTTCATTGCTAATTCTAAAGGTTTCCTTGAAAAATGACTTTTTCAAGAACTGTGCTCTTGAGGAACGTCCTTGAGGCCTGGAGGTATTTCCTTGCTTTTCTATAGCATCTTTCTAAGAGGACGCAGAGGTATTGAGCTGTTAGACAGTTGCTCCGTATCTTTGTGCTTCTGGGACCGCATTATGGGTCTAACACATATGGGATAAATAACTGTTTCATTTCTTAAAGCCCATGGAAGGAAACAAGACAAGAAAATTACCATATTGCTTCATTTTTTTAAAAAAAAAAAAGCGATTAAAGAGGAGAATCCAGTTAGGGCAAATAAAAATGATTACTGCAAACAGGGTTCGCCCCCCCCCCCACTTTCTTTCTCTCCTAGTCTTTTACTCAGCAACGGCAATCTGGCAAGACTCGTGTCAAACCAGTGTTTTGATGCACCCTCTTTTGTTCTTCTTCCATAGGGCAACCCCTACATGTGCAATAATGAGTGTGATGCAAGTACCCCTGAACTGGCGCATCCGCCTGAGCTGATGTTTGATTTTGAAGGAAGACATCCCTCCACATTTTGGCAGTCTGCTACTTGGAAGGAATATCCCAAGCCTCTCCAGGTTAACATCACTCTGTCTTGGAGCAAAACCATTGAGCTCACAGACAACATAGTTATTACCTTTGAATCGGGGCGTCCAGACCAAATGATCCTGGAGAAATCTCTTGATTATGGACGAACATGGCAGCCCTATCAGTATTATGCCACAGACTGCTTAGATGCTTTTCACATGGATCCCAAATCTGTGAAGGATTTATCACAGCATACAGTCTTAGAAATCATTTGCACCGAAGAGTACTCTACAGGGTACATGACGAATAGCAAAATAATCCACTTTGAAATCAAAGACAGGTTTGCTTTTTTTGCTGGACCATGGCTACGCAATATGGCTTCTCTCTACGGACAGCTGGATACAACCAAGAAACTCAGAGATTTCTTTACAGTCACAGACCTGAGGATAAGGCTTTTGAGACCAGCGGTTGGGGAAATATTTGTAGATGAGCTACACTTGGCACGCTACTTTTACGCGATCTCAGACATAAAGGTGCACGGAAGGTAAGAAAACATCTGTCTGACTTGAATGAAAGTGGTTGTCCAAAGAAAATGCCAGTGTGGTGGTCCCACTGCTGTAGAGTCACATTTGTCACTTCCTACTACAGCATTTTCTCAGGAACACCAGTCTAGAGCTGGGTTCAGAGAAATTTGAGGCCCCTCTGACTCAGCAGTAATTTGTGATTCCAGACTCACTGTCACTGAACCTGAACCTGGCAGGATTTCTTAGAATTTAAACAGAAGAAAAAAAAAAAAGCAGCAACTTATTTGAATCCAAGGAACTCCCTAGATCAGGGGGTGGTTTAAGTCTTTAAGGCAATGAAGCCAGGGAGAACAAAGCCAGCTGCTCTAGAAAGGATACTGAAAAACAAGAAATACGTCTTTCCATTGTTTTTAAATGCCAGACAGGGTTTCTACATGGTACAGCTCTCTGCTTATGTTTCATTGTATTGCACACAAAAAAAAGTTTCTAAACTGCAACTATATCCCTTTAAATTTATTAAATCAGAACCAAAAGCATTTAGGAAGCACGATGCATTTGTTAAAAAGGAGGGAGCCCTGCTTTTCAGAGTTTTGGTGGTTATTGACTTAAAAAGATAGGCTGCCATTTAAATATGGGCCTGAGAGGCAGGCTCCCTTCATTTTGGGGGCTAGTTACACATGGACCAGAGTTTAAACCCCTTAATGGTCAACAGGCTGACATATCTTTGATTTTGATACTACGTCAGAGACATACTTGAGCAAGTTTCCAAGAATTTTGAGGATGTTTTAATGAAAAACTCAAGTAATAAGAACCAGAGACTCTAAGGTAGAGCTGTTCAATCAGATTTCTAACTGTGGTATGGTTGGTATCCACATAACCAACTGATGGGAGTTGAAGGATGAGGTAATTAGTTGGGAAAACTAAAGATGAGTGAGGTATACTGCAAAATGGAAAAAAGAGATAGCAAAGCAACAACCATCCTAAAAATGCCAAGACAGATTTAAGTCAGAATATATGAGGTTAAGAATATAAACAGTCCATAAATCATGTAACTTTCATTAAGCAATCATAAAATTTAAATAAATACACCAGGCTGCATTAAGTTTACTGGCTTCCAGCATCCCTTAGGGCAGCCCAGGCCTCAGAAACTGGAGAAGTGTTGAGACTCCCTGGTCTTTCCAAGAGTTGACTCAGTCTATCTTTTGATGATAGTGTTGTTGTATATATACACTAGAAGGAAGGAGAGGTCACTGATGTTAAGGGCACACAGAGTGGAGTGGTGGGCATGACCTCAGTATGGTAGTAGAGGTTTCAGAATTTTAACTGTGGGAAGTGGTAGGAACAGGTGGCCACCTACTCTCAACTTTGTTCTAGCTTCAAGTTCCTTCTGGAAGAGTCAGGAGTCTTTAGCAATGGAGCCTCTTTAAAAACTTTTAACTAAGGTCTTGGTAACATATGATGAAGATATCTTTAAAGCAAAATAATATTCCTGAGAGCAATATGCACTGGTACAATATTGAGCTTGTGGGTTCCAGGGTGTAGAAGAAAGTTCGTGCATTAGCAGGGCGCCACGAGAGGGCAATCTGGAACTGTTGCCTGAAATGTGAATATGCTATTTATAGTAAAATGTTGCCATTTTACTCATAAACATTTTAGCAAGAGATAATCAGCTTCCAGTTCTTATTCTTGGGGACTATAATATATAAAAATAATTGATGTTGATATGATTAACAATAGCATTCTACAACAAAGTAACAAGCGTTCTGTACCTCTACAGGAATAAATGTCAAAATTCATAAACTTAGATTTGAATTTGAATCCTAGTGTGATTTACACTGTTAGATAAAATCATCTCATTCCGTTCTCTTGCAATTTGATCAATATTTAGTCCAAGCCCAAATCCATAAGACTCCAACTTCTGCAAAGACTATCATATTCTACTTGTAAAGAAGACAATCTTGTGAAGCTTTTGGTTGGGAAGTAATCATTGATGGGGCTTATTTCTGTTACTGCACATTCATTTTTGTTTCCCCTTATTATTTAAGAAAGAGAGTTGTAAATACGCTCTAAAGCGACAGGCATTTTCATGCATTGTCTTTTGGGGTCAGACATACTATCCCCTAAAAGTGGCATGTTAGAAATGTAGATTCCCACCAGGTTTACCACTTTTCTTTCATCCCTGATCCTACCAGTATCCTCCAACTGCATTTCAGTGGCTCTGGGGAGTTTGCAGGAACCATCCTCCCTTCTCTGGATCTCACCTCTGCAGTCTTTCCCTGTTCATCAGTCAACTGTAAGCTAGGGCGGAAGCAGCTGGGCAAGAGAGAAAGGTCCAGTAGAGGTGAGCTCCTTCCATAAGGTCCCTCTCTGTCACCTCTAAACCCTGTCCAAATTCCTCAGGGCAAAACTGATGCTGGCGTGTACTGTGCTAGGCACCAGATGGCTGGGGTATTTTTAGTCTTAGGGGAGGGACTAAGGAAACAAGGCCTGATGGCTCCGGCGTGTCTCCAGCTTTTAAGTTATATAAGGGAAATGGAGGTATTAAAGGGAGCTCTTGAGCTGCCACTGGTGCATGGGCCTTTCAGCACAGAAGCTGATACATACATTTTACCCTGGAAAACTTCAGTAGGGTTAACGGTCTAGGTCATCTTCTTCTTAGATAGAAAAACATCTATAGAAGGATTGAATATTAATTGATGATGATGTCCAAAAGAAAGTTCTGAGGGTTTGTTTTCAGAGACACCATCAGTATAAACTTTCCACAATACCACCAGGTCTTTGTTTCCCTCAACCCTCTCTTCACCATCCATGAAACAACTGCACCATTTAACGTGCCATTACATGTCTATATCTGGTCATCATAATAATACTTTTTGAGTTGTTGCTCTACTACCACTGACAACATAAGGTGGGAATTGGCATGAATTATCTGGGGAGAGTGGGCAGGTATCCATAAAATAGTGGACAGGCAATACAGGATTTTTCAGCTGTGAAACAAACACGGGTGGAGAGTCTTTGAATTGCCTCTGAATTCCGGTTCTCAATTTTCCATGCACATGTGCACATGGCCTTTATGTTTTATACTGGCTAGGACTGTTTGGTGTAAAAGTGATGTTTTGATTGTTATTAGACTAATGTAGCATTTGTGTTCCTTTTAGCATGCGACACATCTCATACCTATTTTACTGGTGACAAAACTGTAATTCCATCTTAAAACTGTTATGCCTCTTTGGCTGCATACTTATTTTGCTTCCATTTACTCCCTCTCACTGTGTATTTATTAATGGAGGGAAAAGAGGAAACATGGCTGTTGGCAATCTCAGCGACTCCATAGTACTTACATTGTTCAATAAACCTAATAATCTTCATGGACTAATTCTGACTTATGGATGTCCTACTTCAGTAAATCAGGGTGATTTTCTCTAGTGAATAATAGACGAGTGCAGTGTGCCAGTACCTTAATTAAAGAGTGGCTCTCTTAGTCTTGATCTCATTTTAATTTACAGGGTAATACTACAATAATATCACTAATGGAAGGTACATTAAAGGGCATCAAGTAGCATTAACTGTATTAAATTATGGTACTTGTGTTAATTAACTGCTGAAGCAAGATGGTTCTAATGGCCAAAAAGGTCGTCTAATGCATAAATAAAATCTACCCAGATGAGGGGTGAGAGGAGAAATGAAGAGTAGATATTTGTTCTAAACCCTTTTTTTATAGAGATAGGAAGTTCAGTTATAGGCTGTTAGATATAGATAATGTCCAAAGTGTTTTCTTACATACTTGGAAATTCTGATTTTGAATTTTTTTGGAAATTATAATTTTTGAATGTTTTGTTTCCTTCTAAATGTTCCACAATTAATTGAAAAGTTGAACATTATATTTGTCAGATGCATAGGTTTTATAGACTGTTAACTCAGTATTATTTATTGTTTCTTTGAGCTGAGCAGTTTCAAGGAAGTAATGTGATTGTAATAATTGTTAAATCTGAAAAACAAATGAACATTTGATAATGTGCTCATCTATCTGTAAGATGTGCTACTAGCAATGTATCAGGGTACTGATTTGAGACATACGGTAATAGAAAATCTTTTTCGACTTCAAAAACCTTAGAACAGAATTGTCAGAACTTTTCTCGGTGGCCTAGAAAAATCTAACCCACATCTCCATTACTTGCCTTACTACACAATATTTCTAAACATAATAATCAATCATTTTTTCTCCATGGTGTATACTCATTTCTTACCCCTTGCAGTGCCTACCCAAGCACCTCACAGGTAGTCAGTTGGCTGTCCCTTACACTACAGAATGGATTTTGCCTTCTGTGCCCTCATTGTTTATCTTCAAGAAAGAAGCCAGGGGGCGCTAGCTCAGAAGTTACACTTCTCCACTCTTGTGTCCTCTGCCTCACTACTGCCCCAGCTCAGAACCACACCCTCCCTGCCTGATACCAGGATCTGCAAAGCTAATGGGGACAGGGACAAAACCACTCTACATAGGTGTCTAGAGTGAGGAAGGCCCCCTACACTCTCGCCCTTGGGAGGAATCAGATATATTTGTAAATGCTCACTGTTTAAATGTCACTCCCCAGTATTTGCTGTAATTAGGACAAAATGAGGTTGAAATTTGCTTTCTTGAAGCTAGGCATTCAGATTGCTATGGAAAAATATGTGATGTTAGATAAGCAAGAACATTGGGGAAGTTTAAAAGTATCAAAACAGTAGGGTATTTCTTGAAATTTTCTCAAATAATTTGGAAAAAATCATGTAATGTGAAAGTGCTCTATTACCAGACGCTTACCAGTTACCCTGCAAGTTCTCTAACCACAGGTTTTTCCTAGCCACAATGTGAATAAATTTACCAAAATATTTACTTTTCACCTACCCTGTGAGAGGCGTCCTGCAAGGCGCTTTTAAAGCACTGGACCTGGCATTCGTTCATTCTGCTCAACTAGTCCTAATTATTGAGGTTGGGCTGTACTACTGCTTAACAGATTCTGCTTTTATAACACCTTCCCTCTTTCTGTCACCAAAAAAAAAAAAAAAAAAAAAGGAAAAAGAAAAAGAAAAAAGAAAAAGAAAACTTATTTTCCACCCTGGGACAGACGCTGGGCTATACAGTGGGTATATAGAGGTGTACAAGGCATAGCCAATGCTCTCAAGTAGCCAAAAGCAGATGGGCACAGGCACGTAAACAAAAACCGATGACAATGTGGGGTAAGTGCTTTGACCATGGGAATGGGTGACGTGCGCTGATGACATGGAAGGGTACACTCATTTAATCTGAGAATCCCAGGAAGAACTTTGATGAGCAAGCGACATTTGCATGGTAACTTGAAATCTGTGCTTTAGAATGCCAAGCAGCCAGGGCAGAAGGGATATTCTCGGTGACAAATGATGCTTACGAACAGCATAGCATGTTAAGGAAATCCAAATAGCTGGGAAGCAGTGAAGTGGACAAATCCTGGGAGATGCTCTTCCATCTTCATCTTCTCTTCATGGACCTTCAGCACCTCCAAGAAGCATTGAAGGATTCCTGCATCTGGGCTTCTGAGCCCCCCATGTCCTAGGGAATCTAAAATGATACGGGTTCTCATCTATCAACAAAGGACAGGTGAGAAGCATTGTAAGGTAGTGTGTGAGAGGATATTTCAGTGCAGCTGTGATGGGCAAGGAACTGCAGGAGAGACAAGGAGAGCAGTAACACGGCTCAGTAGTGGAGCAGCTGTAACTCCAAGTCCTGATGCCCAAATGGGAAGTCCAGAAAAGCTCTCTAAATCCCACGGAAGCCATCATCACATAGGGGTTTGAGAGCTGCTTACAAAGTCAATAGGACTTGGTGACCAATCAGATTTTGACAAAGGAAGGGCTGGAGGCAAGACTTTGGTGGGATTCCAAGTGGAGAGTCCAATCAAGGATTTTAAAATACTGCTCTGGGGTTGCAGAGAGAGGTTGGAGTTGGAAACAAAGGTTTGAAGATTATCACCTTACATGTGATGGTTGAAGTTTAGAGAATGGATGACTATGGTAGGGTATTTTCCCTTACAATTATAAAAGACTATGGTCACTTACAGAACATTTACAGACAGTGGTAGACTACATTTAAGATGTAGTTTCTGAAGGAAATTGAAAAATAATATGAGAAATAGGAGGAAATCAGAAAAGGAGAAATGAATTAAGGTCATTCTAATAGAGTCCATCAACATTTAAGTAATAATCCTTTACATTTGTATGGCATTCGGGTTGCAAAGTTCTTGTCAGGTACCTTCTTTCTTTGAATCCTCCCAAGAAACTTCTGAGGCAGGTATTATTTAACCCCATTTTTCAGATGAGGAAACTGAGGACCAGAGACGTTCCATGACTTTTGTTTTAAACACCTCACACATAATAAAGTGAGAAAATCATGTTGCTTATTACAAGCCTCATGCTGTCTACTTTATGCTGTTCCAGCCACACTCTCCTGGAGTGAGCTCAATCCATATGGGAGATGTAGAATATTCTCAAAGTAACCATCTCTCAACAGCAACAATGAACCAGTGAGTCTTGTGGCTCTGCCCTTCTTGGAATGTTCTGGGAGTCACCCTCTCTGTCTTGGCTCTGTATTTCACTATACCAGATCACTGTGTGTTTATCTGAACTCTAACTTCTTAACTCATTTTTATCAATTTTATAATGTGTGGTTCGGCTAACTCATCATATTGTGTTAGATTTAGGTGCTTCACTGCTAAAATAAAATTCTGACGTTTCTTGTTTTCTGAGGGGAGAAAAAGTAAAGAAATTAACTGAATTTTCTAAGTGTTAATCTTCCCCCTATATTTTCCCATAAACTTTCAACACCTGCAACCACTTCTGCTTAATGGGCATCACCAAACACAAAACAAACCGCAGATATTAATGGTTAACCTTGGAAATGACCAACCACCCTCGCTTATTTTAAGAGAGTTACCTTTCATTTGAGAATAATCTACTTTTCCTATTTACTCCCCTTTATTAGTCCACATTCTCTCTTCTGCGACTATAGTGAATAAGTGTACTACCTCTTTCATATAGTAACATTTCATAGATTTGCAGTCAAGGATCCTATCGAGTCTTTTTTTTTTTTTCAAATTAAATGAATATTTAACCATTTTTCCATCCAAATTTTTAAAATTTAATTTCTTCTTCTTTTAAAAGGAGAATGAAGTTCTGTAAATAAAAGCATTCAAATGAAAAGTTTAGTGACCATAATTAAAAATAAAAAAACACAAAGCATTGCTACTTAACTCCACTGGAAATGCTTAGAATAAAGATTTGTGGTATGAATCCATTCTAAGTGGACAACTGAGTGCCTTTCTGATTTGGAACATATTTCTTAAATCCTTGAGGATTTTTTGAATTACAAGGAGAATATATGCATAAGCAGCTCATTTTCCTCTGAGGTTTGCACCATTATAAGGAGAAAATATATCTAATAATTCCTCCAATTAAATTATAAACTTCATTAGTGTGCAGAAAAACAACCCAGTTTAAAAGCTTGTCTCCTTATCCTGAATTCCCCAGTGCCATAGATTTTTTTAAACTAGTGGGTCATTAAAGGAAAGATGTCTCCTTTTTAAGAAACAAAAGGATAGTTAGGCAAAATACCACATAATTAAAAAGTGAAATAATTTCCTCCCTCACTTAATTTAACATTTGTATAAGAAGCTACATTCTGGCTACATCTATATGCCCAAACAATGGAAAACAGAGATGCCCTCAGCTCTTGTGTCCAATTTCTGAAGCCATGCTTCTAAATCTGATTCAGTGGCAGACATGTTTAGAAGATCTTGCTGTTTCTTTGTCTCTAGGACCAGTGGTATTCCTGACAAATTAGGAGGTCATGGTCATTGGTTTAAATTTATGTAAGAGTTTCTGTGGGTATATGGAATCAGTGGTTCAGTAGAGACACCATTTCCATTCATTCTAAGAGCAAATGTATTCATGTCATATGCTTTTTCAAAGTAATGGGTTTATCGTAGTAATTTGTGTGAATATGTTGATCTCATTGCAACATAGGTCTATATTTCAAGTAAGTAACTTTCAGAACTATATATTTTAGTTTAACAAGAATGAACTGCATTGCATATAAGATGGTTGCTACTTCTACCTCTGTTTTATAGATAAGAAAACTATCTGAATAAGGTCACTTGCGTCAGTGGCAAAGGGGAAAGGAACATTTTAAAATACTTGTTTTGGGAAATGAATTTTCTCCTGCAATTCCACTTGAAAATCATTGGTTGAATGGATAGACTAAGTTTTAAATCTACATATAGGAGCCTCACAAATCCCATTGGTCCACAGAGCCCCATCTAGAATATTGTTCAGTTAGGATAGCTATTGTATCAGCTCTTTCTTACTTTGTGACTGGTACCTAAGACAACTGATATTGGGTTAGGAATGTATTGAGAAGACAGAGAACAAAACATTAGGACCTCAAATAATTGTCTTACTTTAGAAGGAAACATTGGCTAGGAGTCCAGAGAAATAGGTTCTAGCTCCAGCTCTGCTAATAATTCTGTGAGCTCAGAGCAAGTCCCAACCATTGTGAGTATAGTCTCCTCACCTACAAAATGAGAATGTTACACTACATTAGTTTTTGAGAATTACTCTTCAAATAAAGGCCATAATGGTCAAACACATTCAAACACATTTGGGAAATGTTTGCAGTATTTCTTTCTAGGAGAATCACAATATATATTAACAGATTAAAGTCCCTGAGATACCCTACAATAAAGAAACATTTCCATTTTATTTCCCCAGAACCTCGCAAACTTAGCCAAAAAAAAACATCTATTAATACCCCCATATAAGTAGCATCAATAGAATTCATGTAGGGTAACAAAATCCCTTTACTTCAGTCTCTAATATTATTGGACTTTTCATATGATGTAAGAAAATAAATTAAAACAACCTGTGTGTATGTGCGTGTGCGTGTGTGTGTGCGTGTGTGTGTGTGTGTGTGTTTGAACTATTTGCAGTGCTAAGAACAGATTGATACTTCACAGTGGGGTCTAATTTTAGCTATCATCTTTTCTATATTGTTGCTACATTGGGTAAAAAAAAAATGAGACTATCTTAAGGAAAGTATGGCCTTGATAGGGAGTACCTTTCTTTTTTTAACTGTTGCTCTTATTTTTTGAACCTTAGGGAGTACTGTGTATCTTTCTTTAAGAATTATAGGAAATTAAGTACAGTATTGGAATAGATAGGGATATTTTTGTTTTGTTTTTAAGCTTGAGAAATTGTGATGGAAGATGCAAAGATGTAAAAAATGAAATGCCAAGTGGTACAATCTGGTCTGTTTCAGAGATAAATAGAGATGTTGGAAGATTTCTATTTCTCTCGAATATAAGCTTTTCAAACTCTAATTACAGCAATAAACTAAAATCATGTATTTAAAGGAAAATAAGATTAACTCATATTTAATATATTCTTTTTTATTTTTTTTTTCATTTGCTTTGGAAGATATTCTTGAAACCACAGGCTGATTTTAGTTAAGTACGTGTTGCCTTTCTTTTGCTCCCTTAGGAGTGCTAATGAATAACAAATGAGAGCCCCACAAAACCAAAAATAGTATACAGCTAAGGGATATCACCTTGTCTAGGAACTGTGTTTTTGCCCTGGCTGCTTTTACTCATTTTGTCTTAGTGGAATATCAGGGAAGTGAAGCTATTACCATATATTGGTGATATCCATGAGTCATTATAAAACTTCCAGTGTTGCTAGGAACAGAAAACAGGGCAGAGAGGGAGTCAAGAGATGATGGGAGGGGTAAGTCTAAGAGGTCAGCAATTTGTCAGGGTAGGAATAGACAGCATCATGAATTCCTGTACTGGAATTACATAGGCAGCTTGTATGCCAAATAGAATTAGAGCATTGCAAAATCATTTCTTTTAGAACCGAAAGAAACTATGACATAATGTAATCTAACTCTCTCTTTTTCGGATGCGATATAAGAGTGGTTAAACCAACTAGCCAAGGGTGATACTGTTACAGAAAATAGACTCAGATGGAACTTGTATTTTACTCACTGACCTGTCTACCGCACCTAGAACTGGGCTCGGCCCATAGTAGGGACAAGTGTTTATTGATGGGGTGAGTGAATGTCTGTGGAATACCCTTTTGAGCATCATGTAAACCAACAATTCTAAGTATCTTATACTCTTTTCACTTCTTATTCTGTGACCACCTTTGTATATTACTTACATAAGACTGCAAGGGAACTGGAGCGAAGGCCAATATTTTTGGTAATGCCACTTCATCTAAAATACTAAAATTGCAAAGCTTCAGGCTTCAACCAATTGTCCAAAGATAGAGAATACAATTTATCTACCTCAGATATCAGAGTCATGTATCTATTCATGTATATGAGTATCACTCTATCCAGACAGACATTATTTATTTTATTATTGTTTGATTGGTGCTTTAAGATCAAAAATTGTAACTCATAATTTCTTTTCTGGGTGAGAACAAGTCCATGAAAAGAATCAGACTCTTCTTCCCACTCTCAAAATATATTTAGTAAAATCACAATAGCACTGTATGTCCCAAACCTGTCTTCAAGTGACATTTGTCTCTTGGGTTCAGCAACAAAGGAGTTAAAAAAATATATAACAGCCATCTTACAATTTGTAAATGAGGCCTTTAAATATTGATAGAGCCAGTGTTGGGTTTCAAAAAATTTGAGATGAGGAGACAAGGAAACAGGCAGTGACCTTTTATGAACATATGTCTTAACTAAAATAATTCAAGTTCATTATATACTCTTAAGTAGGAAAAGAGAACTAAAAATATTAATAGTTATGAGAAGAAGGTAGAAAGAAAATGAAAGAACATAATGCGTGGCTAGCTCAGAGTGGTGAAATTATGGATAATTTTATTTCTTTGTAATTGTATGTAGTTTTCATATTTTATTCATTGAACATATCATTGAATAAAATCAATTTTTTGAATAAAATTAATTTTTAAAATAAAGTTAAAATTTAGTAAGGTTACAAGATACAAAATCAACACACAGGGATCCCTGGGTGGCGCAGCAGTTTAGCGCCTGCCTTTGGCCCAGGGCGTGATCCTGGAGATCCGGGATTGAATCCCACGTCAGGCTCCCGGTGCATGGAGCCTGCTTCTCCCTCTGCCTGTGTCTCTGCCTCTCCCTCTGCCTGTGTCTTTGCCTCTCTCTCTCTCTGTGTGTGACTATCATAAATAATAATAAAAAAAAAAATCAACACACAAAAGTCAGTTGTGTTTCTATACACAATGAATGATCCAAAAAGGAAATTAAGAAAACAATTCCATTTACAACAGCATCAAAAAGAATAAATACTTAGGAATACACTTAACCAAAAAGGCAAAAGATTTGTACACTAAAAACTATAAAACATTGCTGAAAGATATTGAAGGAGACTATAAATGAAGAGAAATCTCCTGTTCATGAGTTGGAAGACATTAAGATGTCAGTTCTACCCAAAATGATCTATAGAATCAATGCAATCTCTATCAAAACCCCAGTGACACTTTTTGCAGAAGTAAAAAAATCCATCATAAAATTCATATGGCATCTCAAGTAACTCCACATAGCCCAAGCAATCTTGAAAAAGGGGAATGAAGTTGACAGTTTTATGCTTTTATTATTTCAAAACTTACAACAAAGCTATAGTAATCAAAACAGTACGTATCTGTATATAGACTATAGAGCAATAAAATATAATAGAGTCCCAAAATAAACCCTTGAATATATCACTAAATGATTTTTGAGAAGGGTGCCAATACCACTCAAAGAGAAAAGAGAATTTTATTTTTTTTTATTTTTTTATTTTTTTAAATTTTATTTATTTATGATAGTCACATAGAGAGAGAGAGAGAGAGGCAGAGACACAGGCAGAGGGAGAAGCAGGCTCCATGCACCGGGAGCCCGATGTGGGATTCGATCCCGGGTCTCCAGGATCGCGCCCTGGGCCAAAGGCAGGCGCCAAACCGCTGCGCCACCCAGGGATCCCGAGAAAAGAGAATTTTAAACAAATGGTATTAGGAAAACTAGATATCCACATGCAAAAAAAAAAAAAAAAAAGTAGATCCTTATCTTATACCATATCAAATATTAACTCAAAATGGATCAAAGACCTAAATATAAGAGCTATAACTATGAAACTTTTAGGAGAAAGCATGAGGGAAAACTTCATGATATTGGATTTGGCAATGATTTCTGGAATGTGACACCAAAAGCACAGGCAACTAAAGAAAAAATGGGTAGGATGAACTTCATCAAAATTAGAACCTTTTTACACATTAAAGGATACTATCAAGAGTGGAAGGCAACCCACAAAATGGAAGAAAATATTGCCAACTCATATGTCTGATAAGGAATTGTTATCTAGAACATATTAAAAACTTACAACTCAACAACAACAAATGTGGATGTCGCACAACAATGAAAATATACTTCATGTCTCAAAACCATGCACTTCAAAATAGTTAAAATGGTAAATTCTGTTTTGTGGATTTACCAAATAAAAAGTAAATAAAATTAAGTAGCAAAAAAAAGTAATACTTCTTGTCTCAACAAAGTAAAACACAGAAATTCTAAGATGTTTAACATTCCTAGTCTTTTCCTATTTTTCACTTTGAGGTGAAGAAAGTTGTTGAGAAGGGCCTTGAGTTTGGAAGGGACTTCCATGCTAGTTGGAGGAAATCATAGTTTGTCAAACAGATAGTTAATGCACAGAGGGGATTGTCTGTGTGGAGAAGAGATGAGAAGTTTGAGAAGTGGGCTTCAAGGACACCTATCATAATAGTAGAAGAGGATTTTTTCATATTAGACTGAATTTTGATTTCATACTAGAGGTAAGCAATGAGGAACAATGAGATCTGTGTGGAGTGTTACATGTTGAGGAAGATGACAATTTAAAAAAAAACCACTAAGACAATTATACTACTGTCTGTGTATAAAAGGGATTGAAAGAAGGACCTTATTGATTGTTTCAGTAACCATCATGAAAGGTGATGGCTGTGAATATAGAAAGGAAGGAATAAATCTGAAAAAGCAGGTTTTGATAATACAGAGAAGCATAGCACCTGGGTGGCTCAATTGGTTAAAAGTCTGACTTCAGGTCCAGGCATGATCTCAGGGTCCCGGGACCAAGCCCCGTGTCAGGCTCCCCGCTTAACATGCAGTCTTTTTGCCCCTCTCCCTCTCCTTCTCCCTCTGCCCTTCCCTCTGCTTATGATCTCTCTCTTCATAAATAAGTAAAAATAAAATCTTAAAAAATAATAATAATACAGAGAAGCAAGACTGTCCCTAATATTTGCACGGTGGGAAAAGAATACAAATGAAAGCCCACATACTATATGCCCAAATAGTTATAGGTTATACATTGAACTGCACCCCTGACTGGCCCACTTTCCCCACCCTGGACCCCATAGCCCACCCCCCAGGGTGTGGTTAAAGGAGCCATCATCTCAACTCAGCCAGGTCTGCTGTGTGAAAGACTGATAGCAATGTGGCACTCCTGGAGAAAGGGAGACACTGCTTCCTGGGCCTAATGCTCATAAGTAGTAACTGATCTGCCTGAACCTGTAATGGAAACCTACCCATGCAAGCATCTAAAGGGCAAGGCAAGATAGTTATTTTCTCAATACTTCACTTCTCCATTCTAAGATTTCCAGGTAGTTCTAAGCATTTCCCCAAACTATACCAAGTGCTCTGCTAGTAATGGCCAAGCATTTCCTATTATGCAAACTCTCCTGCCAATAACATCTACAAACTCTGGACTAAAAGTAGAAGCATTTGAAGATTCTAGAGAGGGATGAAGAGTAGGGAGATACTGGAAAGGAATCAATGCTTGCAAGAAAGAAGGGCATTGAGTGATTGCCCCCCTTTATCAGTTTTTCCTGTAAGGACAGGCCTCAGTCTCTGCCACACATTATGGGGGGGGGGGAGGGTGGATGCAATTAAAACTCAGATGGAAAATCCTCTTCTTTTATTGACTTGAACAACCAGAGGACAAGAGGCCACCACAACAACCAGAATGTCAAGAGAGAAAGGAGAAAGCGAAAGAGGAAGAAACCTCAAATATTGTGTGTAAATTCTACCTACGTCTCTGGGAGCCCCTGTATCATTAATGTGTGGAACAGCCTTCAAGCAGCCTACCTAAAGCTAAAAGAACTGAACTGAGATTTTTGGCTGCTATTGAAGAGGAGACAGTTTACAGTGTGCAGTTTGAATTTAGTCACAGTCACAGCCCACTAAACAAAGTCAATTCTTTTCAGAAGAACATAACAGAATCCAAAGTCTCTACAAAGTATCACTTGTAATATCCATATACAATTTAAAAATTACTCAATATATGAAGAAAACAGAAAAAGATAACCCATATTCTAAAGAAAAGACAACTGAGACCATACTCAACATGACAAAGGTATTAGGATTTTAAAGCAGTTGTAACAATACTGAAAGATGTAAGAAAATGTGATGTTAATAAATGATGCTATGACATATTATAGGAAAATGGAGACTATAAAAAGTAACCAGATAGAAACTATAGTACTAAAAAAGTGTATTTTCCTATAAAATTTTATTAGATGTACTTAACAGTAGATTGGAACTGATAGAAGAAAGAGTCAGTGAACTTGATAATAGATTTGTAGAAATTATCCAACACAGAAAACAGCAAGAAAGAGGCAGGGGGAAACATGAACGAAATTTCAGAGACCTTTAGGACAATATCAAAAGGATTAATAGATGTGTAATGGGAGTCTCAGAAAGATAAAAGAAAATGGGGCAGTAACAATATTTGAGGAAGTTATGTCCAAAATTTGCCCAGAGACATAAAGTTAGAGTGAACCCTGAGCAAGATGACAATCAGGAAAGCAGCCTGTAAGCAGATCATATGCAAACTACTGAAATCAAATGATAAGGAGAAAATCTTGAAAGGAGAGTTTAAAAAAGACGTATTACATATAAGCAAACAGCAATTCAAATGACCATCAAAATTCTCATCAGAAACAATCAAGACCAGAGGACAGTGGGATATTTTCTCAGAGTGCTGAGAGAAAAAAAGAAGTAAGGGGGAAAAAAATCCCCTATCACCCCAGAATTCTACATCCAGTGAAAATATCTCTTACAAATGAAGGTTTATTAAAGGAATTTTCAGATAAAAGAAAACCAAGAGAATCCATTGCCAGCAGGCCTGTACCAGAAGAAATGCTGGAAGAAGCTTCTCAGACCAAAAGGAAGTGAAAATAGATAAAAACTTAAAACTTCAAGAAGCAGAGAAGAACACGGAAATTGAAAATACATACATATTTTCCCTCTTTATTTCTTTAAAATACATATGGTTGTTTAAAATATTTTATAGTATTTTATTATGAGATGTATAATGTATGTAGATATAATACATATAACTAGAGCATAAACTACAGCATAAAGCATAGGAAGAGGGGATAAATGGATCTATATGATTGCAAGTTCTTACATTTGACATGAACTAGTATGATATTAGCTCGAAGTAGGTGGTGAAAAACTAAGGATATATATTATAATTAAAGATTATAATCTTTAGGGGACTTATAAATAATAATTATTCAATGATTCAATAATTAAATAATAGCTTTCCTAATTTCAATATCTCAAAAGCCAATAGACAAATCGAAATGGAGATCTTATGGAATATATAATCAAGCCAAAACTATACCACTGAAGATCAGGAAAGGGAGGAAGCACAGTTATCTGGGAGCCTATTTGCCTAGACAAATTACCTAGGGTAATTTGGGGTGCCCAAAATTTTTTAAAAGTAAAACACACACACAAGCAAATACTTAAATTTTCATCCCACCCCCCCATTCCCCCTATCACCCATCATACTCACTTGAGTTCTCTCAGCCATGAATCTTCTGGTGAGATACTGGTGAGGTTCAGCTAAGTCTCCCTCCATAATTCCTAATTGCTTAGTCTGTTACCAACTTTCAGAAACTTTTAAGAGAACAAAAAGAAAAAATAATGTTTCTATTTTAGTGATATAAAGGTCCTTCTAAATCAGAGTGCAGAGCAGTGACCCTTTTTGTCAGGGCCTGAGGGTATCAGTGGGGGAGGGTAGAGAGAGATACAGGTATCTACAATGTATGACCAGATTTTTCATCCTAGGGAGCCAGAAGTGTCATGGTGCCATTGATAATGCTTTCTAAATTGAGAGGGACACCTATTAAAGACTACAGTGAGCTCATATTTTAACTTAACTTAAAAGTGGTAATGGCCTATAGGAAATAGGAATCATGAGGCTGCTAAGAGAACAAGACAGGAGACATAGATATGATAAGTATTTCTTAGTTGATATATGAGCAAGTTGGCCTACTGATGACCTACAAATAAAATAAATTGCTTTTTTCCATTTTAAAATTTCCAACCATGTACAGAGATTTTTTTTTTAGAAGCAAACAGATGGCAATAATTATTATCTTTGTTGATTGCAGCCTGATAATTCTGAATGACACTAGAATACCTAGAAAATATTCTTTCCCTATATATAACCCTGAATCCATTCAGACCATTAATAACTGGTATTAGAGAACAATGGTTTGACTCTTCAATGAGTTTTCCAGCTCAGCTGAAAAATATACCAATAATATAAATATAAAGAATAGGATTTGGATGGAAAGTGTATTACAAAAATATCTTGGGAATGTTTTCTTTCCTTTGGGAAAAAAAATTAAAAAAAATTAAGATTATTGGGGTTTCTCAGGAAATCTGAAACTTGCAAGAGAAGTCTTTAACAGCATGTTGCATTTTTCTGCATTTCTACCTGGGATGA